>NC_092518.1:94872286-96271036 GCF_047511675.1 Marmota flaviventris
GTACATACAATAGTGTGTTTCTGGGCAGTGATGCCATTCCTTGAAGTGATCAGAAAGACTAAGTCTGAAGAAAGAGTGGCTGTTAATACCTGCAAAGAAATAATTGCTGTGAAATGCTTCAAAGGAAATTCCTTATTTTTATTATAGAACCAGACTCATACACACACACACACACACACACACACACACACACACCCCTCCAACGTTATGAACAGGGTAGGGCATTATTGACCCTGATAGGAGATTCCAAATGGCCAATTGGGAATCATGGTTATCAATTTGTTAAGTTCAATATGAAAGTCAACACTATCCCATCCAGTCTGAAGGATTCTCTGTCTAGGAAGAAATATTCTAGACATAAAAGACATGCCAAGAAGGAACATGATGACCTAAGAGGGGTGGAGGTCCTGGGATAGTCAGTAAGCATGTGGAGATGAATTCTGAGCACAAGGGATGGAGAGAGAATAAAAACAACACAGAAAGTTTCCATGGAAGGAGAACAATTCTACTTAGAATTTAGAAGAGGAGAGTTAGGCAAGGATGGAAAATCTCTAAGATGGTCCCTATTTCTGAACATAAATGATTACTAATGGTCAGACTATTTTGTAGCTTTGAAAAGATCCAAATATTTCAATATATTTTGAAGCACAGGTGAGAACATATTTACTCAAATTTTGAGCTAATTTAAAAATATTTATTTTACTGTGGCAAGAACATTGAGGCATGATATTATACAGTAGATCTCTGTAACTTATTCATCTTGGAGGAATAAATGGGAATTGCTAGTCAAAAGGCACAAAGTTTCAGCTATGCAAGATGAATTTTGATTTTAAGTAGTAATTCTTCTCAATAACAAGGTTTCTTTCCTATCATTATGACCAGGAGATGGTGATGTTTCTGCAGAAAATGTGGGTCAATACACAAAGGATTCGAAATTGATTTATTAAGCTCTACATTTGGAGATGCTGTTAGCTCTTTAGTTTTCTTTGATTTAAAAAATCTGAAAAATTTAGCAGATTTTTTGATGTTTAGAAAACAACAGAGTATTTCATACACCAATTCCCTAAGATTCAAGCCGAGGTTGCATCTGAGGTGCAATTTTTTGTGTGTTTTCTGTTTTGGGAAAGAGAAATCAAGAATTGCAAGTACAATAGAAGTTGTTTGATACTGAAAAATTACTTTTAAAAGGAGCTTCCACTTTCAATTACCTTGAAGGATTTAGCAGAAATATCTCAATTTCATGAAAAGAGACCACAGCTCTGTCTTTGGGCTCACTTGAGTTGGGTTGGATTGAAAAAAAAAAAAACTGTGTTTAGTCTTCTGCCTCCACTGAGAACCCTATCAAGAACTTTCTGTGACTGTGACTCTCTTTGATTTTAGTGTATCCATCAGCAAAATATATGGTTTTTTCTATAATAGGAGATACATAGGGAGACAAGATGGTCCTTTACTTACAGAGGTTCCCAAATGAGAAACCAAGATACACAAAAAAGATGGCCAATACAAGAAAATATATTTAAATACTAAATTCTATTGCTGTCATTTGGATGTGATTTTTCTTTAAGAGGTATTATTAATGCTTTTCTTGGTAGACTGGATTAGTTCTTGCAAGAGCAGGTTGTTATAAGCAGGTTAGTTCCTTTGTTCCCTTCCTCTCTTCCACAAATACTTGTTTCCCTTTCCACATTTTTGCTGCATGGAGTAGCAAGCATATGGTCCTCACCAGAAGCCTAGCAGATAGGGCAGCCCAATCTTAAGACTTCCAGGCTCCAAAACTCTGAGCCAAATAAAGCTGTTTATTTTATAAATTTCCCAATCTCAATTATTTTGTGATAGTAATAGAAAATGGACTGACTTGTATGAGCTAGAGTAAGCTCTGAAGGTGGTCAAAGAAGGGGATCAATGAGGATTAGAGTGATCAGGCAGGGCAATTAGAAGAGGTAGAATTTCAGTTGGACTCTTCAAAGATGAATGAGATCTTAATTATGTAGGAGAGAGAAGAGGAACTTTTCCAAGCTTGTGGAGAATAGAGCTGAAGAGAAAGAAAATGGGGAGAAACATGACAAGTTATAGGATGAAGAGCTGAGCCAGCCAAGAGCAGGTGTGTGTAGTGATGTTAAAGAAATGAGGATGGGGGGGGAGAGAAATTAGGATGGGTAGTAGATTAAGGAATGACCTAACTGTTTTACAGATGATGCTTAAAAACAACCTGAAGGGGCTGAGGAAGTGGCTCTTTGGTAGAGTGCTTTCCTAGCATGCAGGAGACCTTGGGTTCATACCCCAGCACCACATAAAACAAAAACTAAAAAAAGGAAAAAAAAATGCATGCACATTGCAAATGCATTCATCAAATTACCAGAATCACTTAGTAAAGATACGCATCCAAAAAAGAAAGAAAGAAAGAAAGAAAACAAGCTGAAGAATTTAGATTGCATAATATGGTAAGAAATGGTAGTAGCTACAGTAAATCAACATGACCCAGTAGTTCCTTATGAAGAAAATTCTTACAGTATTGGGGAGAACATACAACGTAGAAAAAATAGCTTAGAAACCAGTGTAGCATGGAGGGGCTGCTGGTTTCCTAGTTGGATGATAAGTTGGGAATCCCAGGAATATAACACTGCTACCAGTTATATCTCTCCCCTTCCATTCCATTCCATTCTCTTCCCTCTCTGCCGCCTTGTGTGTGTACTGGTGATTGAACACAGGGGCACTTAACCACTGTGCCACATTCCCAGTTCTTTTTATTTTGAGACAGGGTCTCAGTTGTTTAGGGCCTCTCTAAATTGCTGAGTCTGGCCTCAAACTTGCCATCTTCCTGACTCAGCCTCCAGAGTCACTGGGATTAGAAGCATGGACCATTGCACTCAGCTTATCTCCTTAACTTTGAGCCAGTCTTTCCTCACCTTGGAGAGGGTGAAGAAGAATGTGTGAGGCTGGAGTTGAGACTGGAGAGATAGTCCTAGGAGTCTTCTTTTACCTCTCTGTCTAGGATGGCCCCCCTCAATTACTGACTTTCATAAAACCTGCCCTTTTTGTTATATAGTACCATTGCAATTTTTGGTTTACTTATATCATTACATGCTAAATGTCTGTATTATCCACTAAAACTTCATTAGAGTCAGTTCCATGTCTGTTTTTGTCTACCATTGTTTCTCCAGCACTGGCACAGTACCAGCTACTTAGAGGTTACTTAACAAATGTCTGATGAATGAAAGAAAGTAGATATTTACCCTTGGGACTCTTTAAGCCTGAAGACAGAGCAAGAGACAGATGGGATGAAAGTGGTCCCCTGTGGTTGTGAGTGGGAGGTTGAGGCCTTGATGTGGAAAGATGGGCAGTGCAGTTACTCTCTGAGGAGTATCTGCCAATCCCGATGTGCTATGTATGTCTCTCCTCCCCCTTTACTCTCTTGCACTAGGAGAGGCCTTTGTGACCCTGCTAATGGACTCAAAAAAGTGGTGTGGGGGTTAAGAATTTGGGACTCTGGAGTCACAGTAACTGGGTTCAAATTTTAGTTCTGACACTATCATGTACCTTTGGGCAAATCACATAGCTTCTCTGCCTACACTTTGTTGTCTGTAGAATAGAGATTAAAATAGATCGTACAATTGTGAAGATCAAATGAGTTATTGCATACATAAGTGCTTAGAATACCCCCTGGCACATAGTAAGTGCATATCATTTAGTATATATAGTGTACACACACACACACACACACACACACACACGACTTTCAATATAGTCAATGACCTACCCAAAATAATATTCCCTTGTCTATAATCAAGTATATAGTCTTCCTCTTTGCTTTGGCAAGATAGACAGAAGACAGGCAAGCAGAAATGATAAATGGTCGAGAGAAGCTGGGTGTGGGTTTGGGTTTGAGGCCTGCCTGCCCAGAATGTGGCCGAAGTACAATCTTTGAAGAGATCTGGTCTTCTGATAAAGTTTCCCTTAAGGTTCTAGTGGCCGTTTATGCTCTGCTTCCAGTTCAGATGAGGTTTGCTGAAGTGCCAGCAATGACATGTACCCTGCCAACACTCTCTTGAGTGTCCTAGCCTCACAGACATGTCTAAACAACCGAGGCTGGGTCTGAGATTCAATCCACATCTAGGATTGCTGTCTGATCCAGGGAGAAAGGCACAAATTAGTGTTTGGTGACAGTGCAGAGAGGCTTTTTCAATGGGGTCCTTTATATGAAGGTTTGCAAGTTCAGCACTCAAAAGGTTATTTCTTCTTCAGTATTTGGCCTGCAGTT
This sequence comes from Marmota flaviventris, assembly GCF_047511675.1. Lineage (NCBI taxonomy): Eukaryota > Metazoa > Chordata > Mammalia > Rodentia > Sciuridae > Marmota > Marmota flaviventris. Next base: position 94,876,545 of record NC_092518.1, read on the forward strand.
AGGGTGGCCAGCACAGGGGAGAAGTGTCTGGGTTCCCTGCTGTGTGAGTAATATGCTTATATAAGGTACACCTTTGTAAAAACATCATTTCAACAGAAAAAAATAACTAGGTACTTCAAAAATGAGAACTTCAAAGGAGTTTCAACCATATTATATACAACTGAAAGATGTAAAGAAATGGGAGGCACAGAAAAAACAACAAATTTTATAAAAGTGTAGGACTTAGTCTTTATAAGGAAAGATGAAAGGAAACGGTGTTTTTAGGCTGGAGAAGAGATGGCAAAGGAAGAATTTAATGAATTGTGAAGTATATGAAGGGACAATACATGGTCAGGAAGAACTAGCTTTCATGTTCTGCTTCTGAGAACAAAATAAAGGGAAAGAAATGTAAATTGTGATAAGAGAACTGAAGATACTTAGTCCCAGGATCTGTTACCATAATGAATAGAAAGAAAGTTCTATGAGGCTTAAATACACAAAAAGACAAAGCTACTGGAAATTGAAGAGAGGATTCAGTTCTATTAATTCCAGGTTAATAATTGCCACTTCTTAAGCATTTTTACAGTTGAGAAATGCAAGTTTCTAATTGGAGTAGCTTGTTTAATGTAACTGCACTGTCAAATCTATGTGTTTCTGACTTCAGAACCTATGTCCTCTGCAATTCATTGTCTCTTGAATACAATAACATGTGTTTTCATTGTTTCCTTTTCTTTCTATTATTAATTATTCTTCAGTTTATATTTCACAATCCTTTACTCAAAACAAAATAATCTTAGCCTAAGAACTGTTTTATAGTGACCAGCTGGTTATATTAACAGCCAGATGTATGTTTCTGATCAGTATGGATTATTTTCCATTTGGGGAATACTCAAATTAAGTTGCAGAAAAAGATAAGAAGGCAGGTGAGGAATAAAACATCTATTTTTTCCTGAGTGAAATGTAATAACAACACTGGTACAGATATATATGAATACATTTTAAGAAATAGGTATGAAAAGACCTGGGGCCTTACCGAATGAAGCATAAATCAAATTAGGCCGTAACTGAGTCTATGTTAACTTTTAAGTGCTGGGACAAATCGCATATTAAGAGCTTTGTAATGTATTGAACAACCAATAAAAAAATAAAAGGAATGAGCATACACTGATAGTCAAAACTGGGTGAGTTATTTCAGAAAGAAATATTAACTGTTGGGTCCTAAAGTGGGATGGAGGAGAAAAAAATCTAGGGAGCAAGACTAACAACAAATCATTTCCTATTGACTATGAATTGATACATAGTCAGTAACATCTTCCACCGATGCTATATGGTGATTTGTTCCTCAAAGTTTCCTGAACTTGGAGTGGAGTCCCCCATGTGGCAGCATTAAGAGGTGGTGTGGAACATGTAAAAGGTGGAATGACTATTGGAGGTATTGCCTTTGGAAGGCATTAAAATAGTTTTCATGAGATCCTAGTAGCTCTCCAGAGATGGTTGCTACAGATAAGCAAGCCTGACCTCTTCCCTACTCTCTCGCCTCTTGTCTAGAGGAGATGTGATCTCTACCTCTTGTATGTGGTCCACTATCATACCATTTGCCATGAGGTGATGCTGTCAGAGGGGCCTTCACCAGAGCTGGTGCTTGGACTTGCAGCCTCCCAAATGGTGGGCTAAGTAAATCTCTTTTCTTTACAAACTTCCCAGCCTCAGGTATTTTGTTATAGCAATGACAGACTGATACAACAGTCAGTAAAAACAATAATTATATGCCATTTTAGTACTTTAGTATCTAATTCAAGTCCTGGGCAACCTTCTAGTAATCTTTCCAACCTAGTGTGCAGTCATTTAAATAGCACCTACTCCATGCCTAGTGCAGTGGGGGAAATAAACATGAACCAGAAAGAATTGATGCCTTAAGAAATTTATACATTATTAGGGATGAGAGACACAGATATAGATAATAAATGACTAAGATGACAGGTGATAAATGCTACCGGAGAGACACAGGTTAAGTGCTAAGGGATTGTAAATGTAGAGGCAGATTTACTCTTAGCTTGCAGGATTAAAAAATGCTTTTAAGTAGTACAAAAATTAGGGATAGAGGTGGGAAGGCAGAGAAGAGAGAAAGGCCTTCCATATAGTGTTTATCAAAATATGTCCTGATGATGATTAACTGCATTAGTACCTAATTAGTGCTTTGGAGATAGGTCTTGAAGGTCTGGCAGGATCTTCATAGGCAGGAATGAAGGGAAATAATTTCCCACTAAGAGGCACCATTCCCTGCTCCCACTCTTAACTTACTTTAGTGTACATGTGCAGTTTTTACATAAGCGGTCATTCTATCTCCTTTTCCTCCCAGTTCCTTATCATAAAATGGCCACCACTCATTCACCCCAAACTTGGTTACTATATGATTGGAATTAGACTACCTGACCAATCAGAAATCAATATTAGTTACTTTTCTATAGTTTATTTGGGTCTCAGACTTTTAACAGGCTGTTTCAACACACTAAGATACATAACCATGGTTCCAGGCTATCTCCAGTTGGTTATGTGATTTTGGAATGTTTTCTCAAACTGATAGTCCATACACTACCATTCTGCATCAGAATGATGATGCAATCTATCAGATTCCTGGGCCCCAGTCCAAGGCCACTAGATCAGAGTACCTGCAAGTATGTTCCAGAGATATGAATTTTAACACATTGTCTAGGAAATTTTGAAGCAAAATAAAATTTGAGAAACATTAAAAGAGGGAAGAAAGAGCAAAAGTACAAAGGTAAGAAAGCACAGGAACAATATGAGTGAAACCTGAAGGGTATGAATGGAAGAATATTGGGCTGTAGAGGTAAATGGAAGCCAGACCAATGGGGGATTCCAGCATCAGAGTCAGGGGCTTGACATGTATTCTAGTGGCAATAGGCAGCATATCTTTCAATGGCAGAGTATCATGGTTAAGAGCTCAAATCTTGAGCCAGGCTTCCAGAAGTCAGCTCTTAGCTCCTAAACTCACCAGTTACTTGACTTTGTGTAAAGTTCTTAAGCTTTCTCTGCATTGGTTTCTTCATGTATAAAATGGTATAATAATAATAGGACTCACCTCATAGAATTGTCATGAGATTAAATGAGTTCATATATGTGAAATGCATAAAATTGGGAGTGGAACATAGTAAATATGATGTGTCAGCATAAAGACTTTCGAAAAGGCGTGTAACAAGGTTAAGGCTATCTTTGTGGAAGGTTAAGATGGCAATAATGCATATAAGTCACCAGCCTGTCCTTGTTGAGCAAACCCTATATTTCCTCTAACTCATGTTTCTCAGCCTTGGCTGAACATTGGAATCACTTCCTCCTCCTCCTCCTGGTTGGGGCAGAAATCCACCAAGACAGTTCTGATTTGAGAATCAGTGTTCTAAGTATATTTCAAATCTGTCCCCTTTCCATTACTGACTCCTCACTATATGCAACACAATAACCTAGGTTCTTTTGTTGTGTTATATCACTTAAATTTCAGAACCATTTTTGAGATGGATGCTAATGTTATCCTCACTTTAAAAGATTGTTTGGAAGGTTGAATAAGGTCATCTAGCTAGAAAGGAATAGGCAGTTTGATTCCAGAGGCAGTTTGATTCCAGAGGCACCACCCAAAACCACCACTTGGTACTGTGTCCCCAGTCCAAACAGTCACCCTTTCACACTAGAGAGGTCACCTCCCTGGTCTCTCTACTTGCATTATTGCATCCCTCCATTTTAATATGGAAATTACAGCCAGTGAAATCTTTTGATACATCAACTGGATAATGTCACAATCTTGCTCAAAAATTTCCATTGATTTCCCATGTGCTTAAAAGCTGAAATTAAAACTTCTTCCCATGGTCTTCCAAGTCATGTATGGTCACACTCATCTGTCCACCTCTCCAGCCTCATCTCATTGTCCTGCCAGTTTCAACCACAATCACCATATTCTAGCCACAGTTGTCCTCAGGCTCATTGTATGCTCCAAGCTTCCCTACCTGGGGCCTTTGAACTTTTTTCCCCTCTGCCTGGAATACTCTTCCCCAGGCTCTTTACATGGATGGCTCCTTTCCATCTTTCAGATCTAAGCTTAAATGTCATCTAGTCAAAGGTCTTCCAGACCTGTTATTTCCTCAGTCCTTTATTTCTTTAATAGTACTTATGTTGTTTACATTTGGATATTTTTCATGTATTTGTTTATTATTTGCCTGAATGGTAGAATGAGAGTTCCAGAAGAGCAAAGAACATATTTGTGCTGCCATGTATGCTACATATAGTTGTGTAGGTTATATAATGCATGAGGGTGCCATAGCTAAACAGATGCATTCCCAAAGACTTTCTGGCAAATGGCAATAACATATCTTAATAAGGGGCCACTTTTTTGTGATACATATAATCCTGCCATATAGTCTAGGAGTACCCTATATGTCTACTCCATTTACTAATGTATACCTACTTTTAGCACCTTGTTTTGCATATAGTAAATACTCCAAAAACATGTTGATTGGATATAAGGAAAGAAGACAATATTAGGATATTGCCAGTGGGAAAACAGAGGAACACACAAGATGGCTGATAAATTTGGTTATTTATGAAGAGGGAACAAAGGCAAAATTAAAAGTGACTAGTTCTGACCCTAGAAGCCTAGAGGGGAAAAGTGGTACCATTCTTAAAAAAAAAAAAAAAAAGAAGAACCCAAAGAAGAAAAGACTGGTTTGAGAAGATGATGATGATTTAATTTTTTTTTCATTTGAGAAGATGATGCCTCCCATTTTGTTGTTAGTGAGCTTGTCATTATTTTATTGCGAGATTTTAAAAATAGAACTAACTTGGTCTGCACAGTCTTTGAAATGGTTACACTAATACTTTGCAAGGTCTGTTCTTCCTTTAAAGGATGTACATGGAAATGGTTGTGTTTTACGATACAATAATTTAGGGACCAAACTAGAAAGGATTAAGGAAGGAGAGATAAATATAATCACTTTCACATTAGATGACTCCCACCCAGTATTCCCTGCTGAACTCCAACACAGTTTCTTTTAGGCTGTGGCCCTTAAAAATCAATGCTTTTATTCTTCTTTTGTGAAGCACTTCTGAAAACTATGATTACCTTAGCCAAACTCCTTTCCCTAAGAGAATAGACAAATATTTTCCTCTTTTCTAATTTCTGCTACTCAGGATGGCAGCAGCCCAGGTCTTGGTATGTGAAACACCTACCTCTGCATACCCGGCAGCAGGAATCTGGAACCGAGACTGGGAATGCACAAGTTAATTTGGGACAAGTCTTGAGACCACAATACACATTCCCCTCCTGCCAAGGAGAAATAGAATTAAATCAGAATGATCTGGGATAATATTTTTAAAGGCTTATCTCAGTACCAAGGATATAGTAAGGACTCAAAACATGGTGCTGCTCTCCCATAGTCAGTTCTAGGTACTTCCTTCATTTCACTATGCATTTTTTTTTTTTTTTTTTGCTTGCTTACTATTTCTCCTTGCCAGAGATTAAGTCTGAGAAGAGTTAGCAAGCCAATCCTAGCATCCTGGTTGGTCCCAAGTGGTAGAAAGTATTCTGTGAGGGCTGATATGAGCCTTTAAAATATCAAATATAGTCTTGCTTCTTCCTTCTTTGTAAACTACATACCTTGGTTCCCATTATACCCGAGATGGATGTTGGGAGCATAAGGGCATGAAGATTTAGGTCAAAACTACTGTTTGTAACATTCATTAGAGTACCTTTTTCAAACCAGAAAAACAGGCTCTCTTTGAGGTAATACAAAATTATACAAAATGGTCTGAATTATGCAGCTCAATCCAGTGCAAGACAAGAGAGAGGATTCAATTTGCTTGCTGGTTACATCTGTCCTTGCAATAATTTCCATTTCCTAAAATTCTATCTTTTGAATGGTGTTCCTTAAACCTTTCTCTTAGTTCTTAGAAGCATATCCTTCTGGGACTAGAAGGTTTGCTGAAAGCTCATTAAGAAATCAAGGTCACAACAAAATTCTTCCATATTACTGAGATACTACATGTTTACCATAAATCCCAAAGGGAAGATTCTAGAAATTTCCTTAGCTATCCAGTACTTAATGCCCCTTACAAGTGATGAAGTTATTTCTATACCTAACTTTATTCCTTAATGCTTCATTTTAAATATCCATTTTGTACTCCATTTCCTAGTTTTATCTATGCTATTCTCTGGAGTGCACAATTAGGTAAAGACAGAATGAGTGTATTTTATTTGTGAACTATATGCAGTTCTTTCAATAAGTGATGTCACAAGAATTATTGTAATTAAGCATATATAGAATTTTCTCATTGTAGCACACCAGGAATTATCTGGTTAGTAAAATACTTCAGAGATGGAAACAAATAGATACCACATTTTTCTTTGTGAATTGGATTGAGTGGCCCTATCCAATGACAATGGCCCTAGAATGGCACGGAATTTTCGACCAATAATATTTTCAGTGCTTCAAATAATTATGACTCCCTTAGATAAAGGCTTAGGTGGTATAACAATTATCAAAAGGAGTGAAGATCAAGTCAAACAGATCATCATCACCCATTTAAGCAGTCTTACAGCTTTAAGCCTGGGACAGAACTGGGCCTGAGCTCTTCAAAAGAGTTGGTAAAAATTGGGGAGTTTGGATTGGCAGGGAGGTTTATGATTTGAATATAATTTATCTTTCATTCAAACATCTTACAGTGTAAGCTCAGAGGAAAAAAACACAAATAAAGAGGAAGCTTTCTTATTTGGGTAGGAGTTGGCAGGGACACTGAGAGGCAAGGTCTTACCGAACAGCTGCACTGGGTGCACTGATTGGGTTGCCGGTTCTGAAAGAGCCCTTCAGCCACGAACAGCTCCCCATGTTGATAGGTAGTCCCATTGTACTCACACGACTTGCTGGTCACCTTACTGTTCACTGGGGGTAAGGAGTCTTCTGAAACAGGGTAGAGAAAACAAAAAAACACATAAAGTATTGAAAACATTGCAAAGAATTTCATAAATCCCAACAGCAGATGGGGCTGTACTACATAGAGGGAGTTAAAGGACAATCCTTGCTTCAGTGGCTAATGATTTCACATAGCACTAAAACAGCCGACAAAAATAGAAGCTGACATCATCATCCATTCATTCTTTTATTTGTTGGGCATTTATTGAGCACCTACTATGTGTCAGGCATTGTAATAAGCATTAGAGAGAGAACAGAGAACAAAGACAAGGTCCCTGCATTGATGGAGCTAATAGTCCTAGATAAATGAGATATTAACTTGCCTGAAAGGAAACAGTCCATGTTATCTCTTTTAAATCTTTTCCACCTATTCATTCAGAAGAGGAACAGTCTATTATAGCTACTATAGAAACTTTACCTTCTATTGTGTTGTTTTTTTGAGGTGGGTAACCAGGGATTGAACTCAGGGGCACTGGACCACTGAGCCACATCCCCAGCCCTATTTTGTATTTTATTTAGAGACAGGGTCTCACTGAATTGCTTAGCACCTCACTGTTGCTGAGGTTGGCTTTGAACTCATGAATCACCTGTCTCAGCCCCGCCAGCCGCTGGGATTACAAGCATGCACTGCCTCATCTGGCTTCTATTGTGTTTTATATCAGTTCTTGGATGCTTGTTCCGGCCTTTGCAGGTTTTGCTTATTGTTAATCCCTCTACAAGATTGCTCCTTCTCTCCACTCTCTTCCAGTTACTGAAATCCTAACTGATACAGGCTCTGCTCATGTTTCCTTACCTCTACAAAGTATTCCCTAATAATCCCAGTCCACCGTCTGGAACTCTCAGGGAATAAGATGTCTAAATCACACAATTCAATATTTGAATATTATTAGAACTCATTTGATATCTGAATATTATTAGAACTCATATTTGTGAATCATGGTAACCTAGAAAACCATTTACAAAGAAGCTTCATATATATTGTTATAATGGAGCCTCAACAATGCTGTGGATCAAGTAGGGTAGAGTCTTATCTTGTTTTTCATTTCAGGGAAACAAGTAACTGAGATTGAGTGACTTATCTGAAGTCACAAAGCTAGTGAATGGTGAAAAGAGGAATCAAGATCTGGTTTCCTGAATCTAAAGTTCACCTTCTATCAAACAATATATGCATGTGTGTGTGTATTACTTTTTAAGAACCAGGATTCTCAAATGTCTCTTTCCTCCATGGAGTCTACTGTAGGGTTACCATGTAGCAAAGGGTCAATATACTCGGTGAGTTAATTCTAAGTGAATGATCTCTAGAAATCTTTTCACTGTGTTTCCTTCAGTACTTGATACATATATATGCACACACATCCACACACAAACATACACACACCAAATAATAATGAACATGTTCTAAGATTAAACTGATCATTGATTTATGAATTATCAAAAGGCACAAGCAGAACTTGGAAAATGCCTGCCACAGGACAGTGAGAGAAGAGAACGAGTTGGGTGTTTCATTAGAAGCTTAGAGAGTTGGACCATCCTTGCTATCAATCAAAACTATGATGAATATCAGTTTAATTTATGTGGACAAATTATACCTCCATATAACTTCTTTTAAAAAACAAAATGAAGCCCAATGTGGTGGCACATGCCTGTAAAGTGACTTGGGATTCTGAAGCAGGAGGATTATGAGTTCAAAGCCAGCCTTAGCAATTTAGCCAGGCCCTAAGCAACTTTACAAGATGCTGTCTTAAAATAAAATATAAAAAGTACTGGAGAAATGGCTCAGGGGTTAAGCGCCTCTGGGTTCAATCCCTGGTAGCAAAAATTTAAACAACAAAAAAATGAAAATAATTCCCAGAATGTAATGGAAATGATTGATAAAGAGCAATAATTTCTATTTTATTGTGTGATAAATGCTAATAATACCTACAATACCCATAATAATAATATAACAATACATGAGTTCTAACTCAATGCCATGCACAATGGAGAATTCTTATGCACACATTATTTCATTATACTTACTAACCATGTTTTAATGTAGACATAATTGTGCCCTTTTTGCAGATGAGAAAAATTAAGGCTTAGAAATTGATTTGTCCAAATTGATTTGTCAAATAACTTGTAAGTCGGCAATACCTGGATAAATTAATATCTGACTGATTCTAGAACCTTCCATCCTAGCCACTATCAAGAAGGGTACTGACCACTTCAAGTCTATAAAAAGGAAGAGATCATTTAATTTGAAACCCAAACCAACAAAATGTGAAGGCTGTGGTGTCTCTCCACCACCATGTGGCCCCAGATATCCAGAAAACATAGGCATTTTCCTTCAGTTTCAACAATTAGAGTAATAATTAAATTTCTATACTTTGCAGCATTTAAAAATTTTTCCTTAATTTTGCTTTAAAAAGAAGAAGTCTCCACTCCGAGGAAAAGTTTAACTTATACTAACTGCCCCTTTCACTGGGCTAAGAATTCTAGCTTCTGCCTATATGTGCATATATCCAGATAGCAGGAATGAGTAAAACTCATCAGAGAAAAGACAGGAGTGGGATCATTTGCTCACGGGATCTAATTATTCCAAATCTCAGACTTTTGTGATAAAGGAAAAGTATGATGATCTACAAAATAGTATTTGCCATGGCTTTGACAGAAGCCAGTAGATCTTTGGAATGCCCTCCTCCAGGAAAAGTTTGGAATTATTTAGCCTTAAAAAATGGTGTTGGGGAAGTTAGCCACCACCCCCCCACCCCCCCAAAAAAAAAATGCCGAATGTTTTTTCTGATATAAGGAGGCTGACTCATAGTGGGGTAGGGAGGGGGAGCATGGGAGGAATAGACAAACTCTAGATAGGGAAGAGGGATGGGAGGGGAAGGGAGGGGGCAGGGGGTTAGCAAGGATGGTGGAATGTGATGTACATCATTATCCAAAGTACATGTATGAAGACATGAATTGGTGTCAACATACTTTATATACAACCAGAGATATGAAAAATTGTGCTGTATATGTGTAATAAGAATTGTAATGCATTCTATTGTCACTTATTTTTTTAAAAAGATCAATAATTTTTTTTAAATGTGGAGCTGGTGTTGTGGCTCAGTAGTATAGTCTAGCACATGTGAGGCACTGAGTTTGATTCTCAGCCACACATGAAAATTAATAAATAAAATAAAGATACTATGTCCATCTACAACTAAAAATATATTTTTTAAAAATGTGCATCGATTTTTATAATTGGTTTTCCACTAAGGTATAAATGGCAGTGCAACTGTGGAGTGAGTTTTTCTACTGGAAGCAGAAAGTCTTCCTTAGAATAGTCTTGGGAGTAACCTGGCATTGGAATCTATTAATCTTCTCAACAGGAGACAGGGAGAAAGCAAGGCAGGAAGACAAATGAGAATCAAAGAAAAATAAAGCAATTATGGTCAAGCTTACAAACAGTGTATGCAATAAAATTAACATCTTCTCACTTATCATTTTACTCTTCGAACATCCTTAACAGTGTAGGCAGGAAATTATGAAAGTTAGGCCCAAAATATTTAACCTATGTCATACAACTGCTTCCTAGGCACTCCTCTGCCTTCAAGCTTATGTTCTGTTTGCAGAATGGATGTGAAAACTTTGGGATAGGATCACTAGGTCATAACACTAGCATGAGCACCAATTTCCATAACCTTGCACTTTACCTCTTTGGGGCTCAATTTTTCTAAGAATGGGGTATGAGACTCGATCTCCCCTTGTCTCTTTAGAGGGCCAACACAGTATGCTTCCCAATCACAGAAGCAAGAAAAGCCACCTCAGTCTCTACCCTCTCCTTTCCCAGATTTTCGGAGGTGGCTGGGCTTCTAACTAACTGTCCTTGGAACAAATTCAGTGTTTCTGGCCAAAAACTGGCAGAAAGTCAGTCTAAAGCCATGCTGGCTCCAAGACCCCTCAGGAGAATGCTACAACAAAAATGACCAGGCTACATGATGTCTAGCCTTCCCATCTCCCCTGTTTCCAGTCAAATTCCCACAATGCACTATAAAAAGGAGAGGAGGAAGAACATCACACAGTAAGCAGAGCAGCAATAAGGCATATTAGTACAAATGTGATGAGAAAAAAGCACTTCCCTCAGGGGAGGAAATCTTATATGTAAGCAGAATGATTTCTGAGGTGCTCAAAAAGCACCATTTATTCTAACTATCTCGTAACACCTTTTCTCTCACTGATGCCTGAAATGGCTGCTTTTTTACCATCAATTTTTGCAATCTCAAGACTTTCCATGAGAGGCTATGCATTGTCAGTAACGTCTTAGTGGGAATAACCATGTTCTAGGTTTTTTCTGCTCTTCAAAGTGCCTGGAAATTTTTACCAAAAAGTCTGTGGTCCTACCCCACTTCCTTTGGTACATTATTCTTCCCTTTCCTGGTACTACCCTTATCCCCACTCACTGGAACCCCAAGTCTTCAATCTGTTTGCTCCTTTCCCCTTTCTCCCTCCACCCTCAGATTTCCATTTTCTCAATGGGATGGTTCTCAGCTAGTATATATCCAGTTCCACATCAAGCTCCCATTATGACAACATAAATGCAAACCTCCCCAGAGCTTCGAGGGATCAGTTGCTAATTTCCTCAGTGCCAAGCTGTACCTTCTTTAGACATTGCAATCATTGCTCTGGCTTCTACTTCACTTTTGATACCTGAGCCTCATTCTAATGTTTATCTGGTACTCTGACATTTTTACTAGCACATCTGCAATCAACTGGTGGGTGAAGTGATGGAGGAAGGGAATGGAGATAAAGGTTTGAAAGAAGAGGTTTATACTCCCTTTAGTTTCCTGTGAGGTACAGAGAGAGATGCACACATAGATCCATCAAAATATAATTGTATAATCCAATTGAGGAGAAAATTGTAGAAAGGCTGGGAAATTCACTGCTTGTGAATTGTGTTTTTCAGCTCTGTATCTCATCATGATGCAAGAGAAAACAACTGAGCCTGGTCTCTGGGGTCTGCAAACATTGGATCTCTAGGATCACAGATGCTATGATCTGAATGTTTTTGTTCCCTCAAATTCATACGTTGAAATTCTAACCCTCAAGGTGATGGCATTAGGAGTTGGGGCTTTAGGATATAAATGCTCTGCCTTCATGAAATCAATGTCCTTATAAAAGGTCTAAAGTGGCTTGTTTACCCCTTCTATCATGTGAGGTTTCAGAGAGAAAGTGTCCTCTAAGAACTACAAAGTGGAACTTCAGCAGACACTAAATCTGCTGGCAACTTGATCTTGGATTTCCAAGCTTCTATAAATGTGAGAAATTAATTTCCCTTGTTTATATTCTACTCAGTTTATAGTATTTTGTTATAACAGCCCAAAGGGACTAAAACATACACTTTGGTATGCTTCTGATTTGTGATCCTGGGAAGACTACTTAATCTCTTTGCACCCAGGTTTCCTCACCTTAAATATACTTTGATAATACCTTTGATAAGTCTGCCACAATGCCAGGTTAAAGCTACAAAGATAAAGAAGATTCTTCTCTAATTTCAATAGGATAATGTTCTCATTAGAGGAGCAGGTTTTAAAAGGTGATAAATAATAATGTATTTAAATAACATGTAAAGGTTCATAATAGAAGAAGTCAAATATTACAAACTGCCAAATAATATCAAGTGGGAAACAGTATCTTGGGATTAAAAATTCTATTTGTCCCTAATATATAAAGAGTTCCTAGAAATCAATTAGAAAAAGGCAAATGATCCAATAGAAACAATGTGCAAAGAATATAGACAAATGACAGAAATGGCTTTTGAAATAAGGAAATATGTTCAATTTCTTTTTAATTCCTTCCTCCCTCCCTCTCTCCCTCTCTCCCTCCTTTCCTTCCTTCCATGCTGAGGATTGAACCCAGTGCCTCACATGTGCTAGGCAATCTCTCTACCACTGAGCCAAAACCCCAGCCCCCAATTTCTTCTTTTGTGTTTTTTAGATATACATGACACTAGAGTATATTTTGTCATATTTACATAAACATTTAGTATATCTTAATTCTAACTGGGATCCCAGTCTTGTGGTTGCCCCTAATGTAGATGTTCGTTGTGGTGTATTCATATATGTACATAGGAAAGTTGTATCAGATTAATTCCACTGTCTCTCCTATTCCTATCCTTCTCCCTTCCCTTCATTCCCCTTTGTTTAATCCACTGAATGGAAAATATGTTCAATTTCATTTGTAAGATAAATACAAATACAAATTAAATCTGCATCAAGATACCATGTTTTTCTTTATAAGATATCAAAAAAAAATCCAGAAGTTTGAGTAATATACTCTCTTGGAAAGGCTGTGAAGAACCGATAAAAACAATATGGATGGCAATTCAGCAAAATCTATCAATTTGAAATACACATACACTTGACACAGCAATTTTTCTTTTAAGAATTCATTCTGCAGATATATTTTCTCACATGTGAAATATATAGCAATTATATATTACAGCATTGTTTTTACTGGCAATACATGGAAACAACTTCTATATCCATCACTAGACACCTGGTTAAATTTGTGGTGACTCATTAATGATATATTATGTAGTTATATAAAAGAATGAATATGCTCTCTATGCAGTATGATAGAAAAATATATTATTAAATGAATAAGGTGTAAATGATGTGCACAGTGTACTAAATTTTATATAAAAATAATATAATTTAAAAAGACTATGTATTCACTTTACTTGTATTCTCAAAAGAAGACCTGAAAGATACATTAAAATGTACTATAAGATACAGGGGAGTTATTCTTGTGGGAGTAAGATAAGAATAGGTAGGATGTGAGGCAGTGGTGAATCAGACATCTGAATATATATATATATATATATATATATATATATATATATATATATGTGTGTGTGTGTGTGTGTGTGTGTGTGTATACACCTATGAATATATATATATATATATATATATATATAAACACCTACATACGCATTCACAATCTTGAATTATAGAAATGTATTTCTCACTCAAAAATTAAATTTAAAAACTATGTTTGAAATAATTTTACTTGGAAGGTCATGAGCTAGACTACATGACCATTTTAGATCTCTTCTAACCATAAAAAAAAAAAAAAAATCAGTCTTCCAAATCTGGTCATCAGAAGCCCAGATCTGTTCCTACTAGTCAGATAGACCATAGTTAAGATTCTGTGTTCTCAGTCTTATTTTGATGAAGGGGTTTTCTCCTAGCAACACTATTCAGCACCTCTGGGAGAAGATGGAGCTATTGCACTGCTTTCTTAAATAGTTTAAAGTCATTATACAAATTTGGGCTGGCTTTTAGGCCTTTAAATGGAAGGAAAGTAGAAGTAGAGGTACTGCTTCAAATTGGTCCATCAGCTGAACTGGTGATGCCTATAATCTAAGTCCTTCTTTTCAGAGCTCCAACCAGCATCACTTCTTTTTGCCCCTTGATGTGATGACATAACTGGATCTACTTTTCTTGGGCAGAGTATTATGACTTCCAGATCTTTCCCCAACTTTCTTTGGCCCACCACATTGAAGTCCTGCTAGTGGGCCTCAGCATTAGTCCCATTAACTAATTCATACTAGGGGTTAATGGAAGACAGAGTCATATTCTAGATAATTATATTGTGATATGGGCTTTTGAAAGTGCTTTATCCATATTAAGGTTGTAGAACACAGAGCAAAGGGTGTGAAACTCCAGAACTTAGGATTCATGTGAGAGAGCTTGCTGAAATTGTAGCTATCAAGATCTGTGCTAATAAGGGGAAAGGCCTTACTTTATAATGTTCCATTTGTATTCAACTAACCTACTTAGTTATTGTTTATTATCTAAATTTTGTATTCAACTAACCTATTTAGTTACTGCTTCCCATCTTTGAGCCTCAGTTCCCCTGTCTGTAAAATTGGGATAATAATACCTGCCTCACAGGTGAAAGAAGCAAACAAGATAAGATATAGAATGGGCTCAGCATAATACCAGATACATATTAGTGTTATAGTCTATCATTTGTATCTTTTAGCTAGCTATAAATATGGGATTTCTGGATGGAAGAAAGCAGACTGGTAAGGGAAGAGCTATGGGGTGACCTAGTCCTGTCAGTGAACATCCTCTTCCCACACTGGAGACCATGCTCCTGCATAAGGCTGATGCTGAACTCCAAACAAGCAGTAACACATTTTAGTCAGTATTCTGTATTGTAACTTAGAAATTCTCAACCCCTGCACCATAGTGACAGCACTGTTTTCACCCTCATGCAGTCAATTATTGTTTCTCTACCACACAGAAATTCTCAGCAATTGCCAGACCTTGAGTGGTGACTAAAGAGTCACTTCTGAGCCATCAGATTCATAATATGTGCTTTGGTATCACATTATGCTCCAGTTCTAAGTTGACACCGTCTGTCCCATCCCCTCAGGTCAGCAGGAGGCCAATCAGGTGTGATTTTTTTTGGCCCAGCATTTTCATTATGGCCAGAGGCATTTACCAAATCCATATACTAGATTCTGCTTTGGATTTCCTGAAGGCTCAGACAGGTGGACTTAAGGGTAAAAAAGGCCACAAACATATTTGTGATTATGAGTGGTCCTAAAGCCAAGGAAAAGAAAGAAAAAATGAGCTCCTCAGACAACTGTCCCACTGTAAGTTAGCCATCATTTCCAAT
Source organism: Marmota flaviventris (assembly GCF_047511675.1). Lineage (NCBI taxonomy): Eukaryota > Metazoa > Chordata > Mammalia > Rodentia > Sciuridae > Marmota > Marmota flaviventris. Next base: position 94,892,153 of record NC_092518.1, read on the forward strand.
CTCCCCTACTGTTGCATGTTCTCCAAAATTGCTAAATAAAAGTTATTCTTGATTGGTCTAAGTTTCATCTGTTTTGATCAGTATCTAAGCTGCTTTTCAAAGAGGATTTTACTTTTTCCCATTTAGGATGCCTCTCCACTTCCCCATTTATCGATCTTGCTACTTCCCACTCTTCATGGTCCAGTTCTAGTTTCACCTCTGCAAGGAAGCCTCACCTATTTCTGCACATGACGGTTTCAGTGGAAGAAAGAAAAATGAGCAGTCAGTAGATTACTGCCAATATGGTAGAGCTTCCAAAGGCGGCAAGTTCACCATGACCTACACTCTCTTCCTTTTTGTTCTATCAGAATGCCTGTTATACTCCCAGGTTCAAGCATTAGTTAGAGCAGAGTTTTAATAAATTTGTAGTAATGGGTACAGAAGATTGGAACAATTCCCTAATATAGAGCAATACCAGGTCAGGGGACCAAAATAACAAAACAAGATCCCAGTTTGCACCCACTAGGTTGGCTATAATGAAAAAGACAATAATAACAAGCATTGGTAAAAATGTGAAGAAATTAAAACCCTCAAAAATTGATGGTGTGAATGTAAAAACACGAAATGGTTCAATAGCTTTGGGAAACAGTTTGGGTGTTTTTCAAAAAATTAACCCATACAGGTATCAGAAGAATCAGCAATATCACTGTTAGGTATTTTCAATTCTCAAAAGAATTGAAAGTTCAGAAACAAACAGATACTTGTACATGAATGTTAGCAGCAGCATTATTCACAATAGTCAGAAACAATCCAATATCCATCAATGGATGAAAGGATAAGCAAAATATGGTATATTCACATAATGTATATATTCAGTTATAATGGATGAGGCTTGAAAACATTATTTCATTATGCTAAGTGAAAAAAGCCAGTCATAAAATATCACATATTGTATGATTCCATTTATATAAAATGTCCAGAATAGTCAAAGATGTACAGACAGAAAGCCAATGTGTGGATACCAGAACTGGTGTAGAATAGGCAATGACTGCCAGTAGGTACAGGACTTCTTTTGGAAGAATAATGAAGATATTCTGCAATAAGTTAGTAATGTTGGCTTCAATATCTTGTGAATATACTATAATCAAATATACTGTACACTAAAGAGCGAATTTTATAGCATGGAGATTGTATCCCTATCAAGCTGATACCCCAAAAGTTAAACCACTAAACATTCTACAATACAGACAAAAAGCTATGTATCAAAATGGGAGAGGCATAGACACAATAAAGGTACTTTGTAGCATGGTGACAGGGAGGCAGGTAAAGAAGGGAAGTTACGGGGCTGTGGTTGTGGCTCAGCGGTAGAGTGCTCACCTAGCATGTGCAAGGCCCTGGGTTCGATCCTCAGCACCACATAAAAATAAAATAAAGATATTTTAAAAAGGGAAGTTACTAGCAAATCAAAACTACACTGAGATTCATCTCACTCCAGTTAGAATGGCAATATCAAGATACAAATAATAATAAATGCTGCTAAGGATGTAGGGGGAAAGGTATATTTGTACATTGCTGGTGGGACTGCAGACTAGTACAACCACTCTAGAAAGCAGTATGAAGAGTCCTCAAAAAACTAGGCATATAACTCCCATATGAGCCAGCTATCACACTCCTTAATATTTATCCAAAAAAACCCTAAAATCAGCATACTACAGTGATATACACCAATTCTTATAACAGCACTAGCTGAATTATTGAATCATAATGTACCTAGGTGTCCATCAATGGACAATTGGATAAAAAATGTGGTATATATACACAATGGAATTCTACTCAGCCATAAAGAAGAATGAAGTTATGTCATTTGCAGGAAAATGAATAAAATTGGAAAGCATCATGCTAAGTGAGATAAGCCAGACTCAGAAAGTCAAGAGTCTTATGTTTACTCTCATATGGAAACTAGAGAGAAAAAAAAAGAAAGAAAAGGGATTTATGAAAGTAGAAGAGAGACTAGTAAAATAGAGGGAGAGGTTCTTGGGGAAGAAGGAGGGAAAGGAAAGGGGAAGCAAGAGAGAATAAAACAAAATATGCTATATGCTCATATAAATATGTCACAATGAATTCCACTATTATGTATATAATTATAATGAACCTATAAAATTAATTTAAAAAGAAAGAGAGAATCACAAAATGGTAGGGGATCCAATCCTAAATCATAAGTTTGCTCCATGTCCCCTGTCATGGGGATCCACTTTGGAGATGGAGTGGGTCTGTCAGACAGCTGAACTAAAGAAGACTGATAGAGGAAAGACTTTGCTCCTTGGAATATTCAAGAAGACTCTGTGTGGGCCCACACCTTCAGCAAGGCTAGTGGCTTCCCTACTCCTATCCCCAGTCCAACCCCCAGTGGGATCCCAGGCCAGCAAATTCTTGTAGCAGATTCAGCAGATCACTCTACAGCTAAACAGACAGACACAACATTCTGTCCCAACCAAGAAGGTGGCGAGTGAGAGGAAACAGTCATCTGATGCTCCAGCTGGAGAGAAGAGAGTAGGAGAGGGCGCTGAAAGCTCACACCCTGGTCTGATCCCAGTTGTCCCCATCCTCATCCGGACCCCATCTGCATGCTGTTTTTCATCCCATTTCCCTTAATGTTTCAGCTGCTGTCAGTCAGTAGCTGACCCCGCCTGAATATGCAGGCTTGTTAGGCAGATGGCTGGGAAGGATGGCTTGAGACATTGTGTGAGAAGAGACCAAGTCTCTGTGAAACCAGGGGTGTTTGCCAACTGGACCTAGATTTTTTTGGGGGGCTGGTTATTTGTATTTTTGGTTGTGCCACTGCCTGGCTCTGTGATGGGACTCCTGGTTATTTTGCATCCCTCTCTCTCTCTTTTTTTTTTTACACAATACCTTTATATATATATATATATATATATATATATATATATATATATATATATATATATATATATATATATATTATGTGGTGCTGAGGATCAAATCCAGTGCCTCACATGTGCTAGGCAAGTGCTATACCACTGAGCCACAGCCACAGCCACAGCCACAGCCCATATTTTGTATCTCTTGTCCTCAGTTTCCAAAGAACTTTCTGTATTTCTGAGTGTGTGTGTGTGTGTGTGTGTGTGAGAGAGAGAGAGAGAGAGAGAGAGAGAGAGAGAGAGAGAGTGTTATGTTGGGATTAACTATTTTACCTGCTTCTACTTCACAGAGATGTAATTACTTTTTAAAAGGTTCAGGGAGTAACAGAGCCATATGCAACACAACCCATTGATTACAGATGCATCCAGATAATTAAGTGAATTCCCTATGAATGCAAAAATATTTATGGTTGTGTCCACTCTGATCATCCAGGATTGAGACATTACTATGTTCCGTGTGGACTGTGGCAACTTAGAAAAGGCCCTTGGCTTGGGATTTGTTGCCTTCCAGGTAGCAATTCTAGCCTTGCAGTGTCAGTCATCTGTCTGGGAGCAAGCACAAAAGGGCTGAAGCCTCACAGATGGAGAAGCATCACAGCAAGGTTCAGCCAGGGTCATGAAGTACATCTCAAAGATGTCTCCATCAAAGATGTACCTCTTGGCTCATCAATGCTCTACCAGCTGGTCTGGGCCCCTGTGAGCTCCTTGCCAACTCTGCTCTGACTCATGTGAGACTCAACCACCCCGTCAGACTACCCTTGGCTTACTCATATCCTACTCAGGCCCAAGGGTCTGTCAAACACATTTTGATATCTTGCAGCAATTGTAATGGTCTATCTTTCCCCTACTATCTAGTGCCTGACAACAGGTGTATCTCTTTCTAAATTATTAAAACCCACAAAAGAGATACAGCTTATATTTTGTACTTCTCCAACTTCTGCTGACTCTGACACTAGAACAGAGCATAGCATGGAGGAACAAACATGGTATATGCTTCCATGTTGAGAGTCTATTGTTAGATTCAGTAAGATATAAACATAACTATCCAGGAACAAGGTGGCTTATTATTTAAGACCCAGATAGATGGAAAGAAGTAGGGTGACTCTCAAGAGTGATTGTGAGATGAGTTACAGTATTTGAGTGAAGGAGAATGTATACATAGACATTCTCTGGGAAAAGGGTCGATGGATTCTACAAGACTCTCAATGTGTTCTAGGATGCAAAAGAGGTGCCTTCCCTATTGAAATGCAAAGCTAGTACCAGTACCAGAGCTCTGCAAGCAACTCTGATCCATATTCTAGGGCTCTAGAGTTCCACATTCTAGGGCTCTAAAGTTATACAAACTCATTTTCAGCTTTCTGTGTGATGAGAGCACTTACTGGTGGATGTTTCTCACAATCCACTCTTTCAGAGGGAACCTCTATGTTCTTCCCTATCCAAATTTCTTCCACTCTACTGAACAGCTTTATCATCAGCTCCATTATTCAGCTCATGGACCATTCCAATCTCATTACATAAGCTTCCTAGGATTTCTCACATATATCCCCAAGAGAAAACTGGAAATGGCCTTCTCTTTTGACAAAACAGAAATGAGGCACCAAGATACAAGAGGGACACTATTCTTTAGTGCCAGAGCAAGGAATCAAATTTAGGTTTTTCAATTTTACTTATAGCCACAAAACATGAGAGTTAGAGAAGCCCAGGAAAATCCAGTCCAATAACTAAGGAAGATACAATACAAATTCCACTGTATTCACAGGCTAAACTGCTCAAGCTTAAATCTTCATCTGACCTTGGATTGTGTAGCCCAACAAAAAGAAACCCTTTTACAGGGGATCTGATAGGTTTGTATTATTCCTTTACTACTAGACTATGGATTTTTTAAATTTCTAATGACCAAAAGGTATAATAAATGGACTTGCAATTGCAATGAAAATGCTAAGTCTACTGTTCTGCATGATGCCTAATTGTTAATGACAGGTTTTGTGGTAACATGTGTCACTCATTGCCTTCCTCCTCTCCCTAAATAAATTAAGAATGAGTTCTACTATTACTTGGTTAGTTCTAATCCTTTGGGAACCAGGCTTTTCTTTTGAAGGTCAATGACCCTTTGAAATGGACAAATTAGTCACTACCCTCAAGCAGCATTTACAGAAACAATGTGAAGCATCTGGATGAGACAGTGGGGAGTTCAGTGGAGCATTCCTTTGTATTGCCTACACCAGCATTTCCCAAGTCTGCTGTGCAGAGCACTAGTAGCCCACAAGATGTTCTGTGAAAACAAAATTCTGTGATTCAAATAGAGTTGGAAAAAAGATCCATAGTCAATGTTCACAGTGCCCCTCTCAGCATGTTAAAGGATCTCAAAAGTCCCAGAGTAAAGAAACCTGTTGAACTACAACTTAGCATTTTCTTTGACTGACTTTACTAAACCACTAGGAACTTTTTTTTCACCTGGTTAACAACTAAAAGGATCCCAGGACCACCCCCTTGGAAAGTGCTGCCCTGAACCACATCTAATAAGCAGATATTCTGAGGATATGGATATTTGCCATCTCATGGACATTATTAACCACTGAATTGAGGATCCTGTTCCCACCCTGAGTTACTCCACTTTCAGCTAAAACCAAACATTATTTCTAAATGCAGCATCTCTTGTAACTCTTCTCTTCTTTCATTCATTACCAAATCCATTACATCAAAGGGGGAAAGCCCCCTCTACTCCATGAAACACTAAATAGTGCTAATAAATGAAACCTCACATTTTGCCACCTGCAAGGATAGCCCAATGCTATCTACCACCTGGGGATACAAAGAAGTCAAGCCAAGGAGTTTCCATTTTTCCTGCATATGATGAGAAGTTAGTGTAGTGATTTAAACAGTGAAGTGATTTAATGAGATTTTACATTTTTGAAAGAGTATTATGGGATGATTGGAAGAGACAATGAAGTAGGAAGCAAGACCTCCCAGAAAGTGATTGAAAAAAACCTATTGCTATCATATCACATACAAAAGGGAAGAAAAGACGCATTCAGTACTTAAAGACTGACAAAAGTTATCCTCAAACATGTATTTTGTTGTGTTTAGAAAACTGTTAGCAGCGGGCCTCAGAAAGTGGTCCCTGGGGGCCACTGGCAGAGTCTGCAGAGAAAGTGGTGGCAGAAAGGGCTCCAGACTGCTGGAACAGGGGGAACACTCTTAGGAAAATGCAATCTCCCTCTTCCTGGAGACCAAAAGAGGGGACACATCTGACATGTCATGGAATTACTATAGAAAAAGAGAAAGTATCATGTTTATTCTTCTAGGAAATCATTTAAGAACGAAAACCCAAAGGTCTAATGTTCTCTCTGATATGTGGATGCTAACACACACACAATAAGGGGTGATGGGGGAGAATAGAAATTATTAGATTAGACAAAGGGTAATAAAGGGAGGAGAGGGGGAAATAGGACTAGGAAAGACAATAGAATGAATCTGACATAAGTTTGCTATATACATGTGTGAATACATCACAGTGAATCTTACTGACATGTACAATTAGGACTGGGATCCTAATTAGAATAAGATACACTCCATGTTTATATATCTAAAAATAACAAAAACTAAAACAAGCTAACATATTTAACACATACATACACACACACACACACACACACACACACACACACACACAAAACCAAAACCAAAGCCCCTGTAGGAGAGAGAATAATTTAGGTACCAACATACAATACAGAGAAAGGAAAGGAAAGGTGTTACAGAATTTAAATTCAAAAGAAATCCATTGCTGATTGCCATGGGATGGTGACTACTATTCATCAGGAAACAGTAGTGTCAAAGGTGAAAAAAAGTCAAAGATTAACAAAAATCTGAAACTCAGATTCTTCTTTTGGCAGCCAGATGCTCCTCATATTAGTGCAAAGTTATTGAAGGGAAAGGTGATTGTAGTGGTTGGGGATTAAGCGAGTAAATAAAATGTGTTAACATCTTGGATTTACCAAGGCTGGAGAAGCAATGAGGTTCAATCATTGTTTTCAGACTGGGATTTCTCAAAAGGAGAGCAAGTAGACCAGAGACTAGTGGGAGTGGTTTCAAACTTCACATATCACTTCATCTTTCACTGAGAATCACATAACATAATGAGAGATGTCACTGAGGAAAGAGCAGAACATGCAAATAATGTGAAGACATAAAAGAGCTTGAAGGTCACAGTTCCAATAATTGCAGTAAACACACAAATATATTAACAATGAACATTTATAGACTCATGCTTTCACTGAGGAACTTCAAGTTCCTGTTCATTAGCTCTTTTCTCCCTACAGCAACCCTCCGATGTAGGTATTGCTGTTATTTCTCATTACAGATGAGAAAACTAAAGTTAGGAAGCGGTCAAACCAGAATTGGAACTAAGGTCTGTGATCCCCAAAGTGGAGTTGAACTATATTGTTCTATGGATGTAGGCTGCATTATCTGAAAATACATGTAGGATAAAATAGCCACCTACACAGAATCTTTTCTGTCTCTAATGGCTTTTCCCAAGTTCTTTCACCTTAAATGGTTGGAGAGAGGGAGGAAGAGAAGGAGGAGGCTATATTGTCTTAGGCTGTACCCATGTCAGAATGGAATGACAAAAAGAAGGAATGTTTAAAAAATGGCACATGACTGAAGTTACTGGGCTAATGGAATAACCTGAAACAGAACAATTCCCTTTTACAGAACCTGAAAATGGCATCTCAGACACCAGCAACTCTCTCCTCAAAGTGTAGTACAGGGACTAGCAGCATTAGTGAGAGATAGTTAGAAATGCAAAACTTCACACATCCACACCAGACCTATAGAATCATTGTCTGCACTTCTATAAGACACCCAGTAACTCATGTGCACATGCAAGTTTGACAAGTGCTATTCCAGGCCTTCTGGTTTTAGAGCTCATCTTATTCAGAACCTTCAGAGATGCCTTATAAAAGAGTCAGATTCTCAAAGGTTGAGTGAGTATTGAGAAGCCTGCTCTCCTATTCTGGACACACACATGCAGAGTTGGTTTAAAAAATGTCTCACTCGAGAGTTAACCTTAAAACTAAACTACTAAACTATAACTTTTGTCTCTAAAAGTTCATCCATCTCTGTAAGAAATGACAACATGTATTTATCCACAGACTATTATCCTGGTAAAGTGAAGGTATCTAATCAAAAAAATAAAATGACTGTAAAATTAGAGTGATAGTTCTCAATGGGGGACATTTTTCCCATAGGAAACATTTGGCAATGCCTGGAAACATTTTTGGTTATCACAGGTGGGGGAGGGTGTTACTGGCATCTAGTGGGTAAAGAAACCCTGGATAGAGGAAATAATAGGCATGAATGATCTAAATATTCAAAACTCAGCTCAGGAGAAAGGAAGCCTGAAAGATCTCTCTCAATTTTAACAGATTTAGATTAGACACTGAAGCTCTAGCTGCCCTTGAAGGAGTGATGTGCTCCTTTGAGCTTTTCTTTGACTTAAAATAATTCTTCAAAACTACACCATGTAAAATGAACTGCTCAGGAAATCATAATACCCACAGAAAAAAAAATCTTTATTATAAATACTAGTCTTCTATCCTAGCATCAAATAAAACAGGAATAAACAATACCTACATTTTCCCTTTTCTGCAACACACAGTATATAGCATGAAGTAATTAAAAATTAAAAAAAAAAAACCTGAACCAAGAAGTAACTAAAATAAACACCAACCAATAAGGTTAATGTAATTATCGTATTTAAATGGTAAAAAAAAAAAAAAAAACCCTACATGCCTATAAGCCAGGGCAAAAGCAAAATGGGAAAGATTAGTTATATATTGTATACACACACACACACATTCACCTTATTATGAACTTATATAACTTTATTTTAATGGCTTTTCTTTACTTCCTAAGAGTATTAATGGTTTATGAATGGTTCTAGATTCAGAATGAGTTGACCAGGTTCATTTCAATCAATGTCATCTCCTTCATGTTCCTGCCCCAAGGACTCACATTCTAAGCCTCTGTGTTAATAACAATATAACTGGGCTGGGGATGTGGCTCAAGTGGTAGCACGCTTGTCTAGCATGCGTGAGGCACTGGGTTCGATTCTCAGCACCACATAAAAACAAAATAAAGATATTGTGTCCACCTAGAACTAAAAAATAAATATTAAAAAAACAATATAACTGCCCTTACATACAGATCCAGAGAAGTATAAAACAAGATATGAGATTTCGGAAATCAGATTTATCTTTATTTATAATATAGGGCCTCTGAAGGCATAACTAGTCTTCTACTTCACCAAGTCCTATAACGCCTATAATGAGTGGCAAACATTTTAACATTGAGGTTATTTTGTAAAGATTTCAGTCTAAGATTCAGCCAGTCTCAATTCTTCTTATGAAGAATCACCCTGGCTTCAGATATTATAGTGGCATACACAATATTGTTTGCTTATCAAACCCATTTTGGGACCCAGCTATATGACAGTTCATTTCACAGTTTCACCTGTTGTTAGGAGAGTCATGTGAATGAGTTCTAGTTAATGAAATTATGGTGAGAAATGGTGTACACACCTTAGAAACCTGACCCGTTAAAATCTTCTACACAATGTTGCTTCTCTTCCCTCAAAAACTGAGAGTCACATGCAGAGGATACAGTAGAGGACTATGAAGCCCTAGGGGAAGGTGAAGCCACTCAAGTGAAAGGCACCTGAGTCCCTGAATGACTACATGGAGCAGAGTCCTCCCTTTCCATGGCCACCCAACTTTACCCTCATCATGTTTAGCCACTGGGGATTTTAGGATTGTTGGGTAATTGGCTTATCCTAATTATTTTATGTTTGCAAATGTATTCCCTTCTCCAAAATCATTAGCCCTAAGTTTCACTTCAGTCCATAACATTGCATTGATATCACCTATGATTTCAAGTTCCATGTCCCTCTTCCATCCTGATAATTGTTATCCATAGCAGTAAAGGAAAGAACTGCCTAGAGTCAATGTGCTTAGAATTCCCTTTCTGATTCAAATTCCCATTAAAATCAAATCAAAGTGAAATCAAAACCAGAGACATGGGAGGTCCAATTGTTGTCAGGCTTGTTGCCCAATGGCAATCAATTCTTGGATCCAATGGCATGTAGGACCTGGCTCAGAGGCCTGAATTGTTACTCATGGCTGGTTTACACAGCATTTCAAGGAATAATTAGTATCTCAATGCTTTAGCCCCTATGCTATGTTTCCATATATTGAGGGCTAAAAAGGCTGAGGAAAGGCAGACAGGGTTATGTAAAAGAGAAAATTAGACCAGATAGCCTATTGGTGAGGTAAGAAAGGACACAAAGAAGAAACCTAAGAGGGAGTTCTTGGAGCGTTCTATCACAAGGGTTGTTTGTCAATACTCCAGTTCTCCCCTGTCCAAGCACGTGATAGCACTGCATTTCCCTATCCCCTAGAAGTCAAGTCATGGCCATATGACTTGTTCTCACCAATGACATAGGAGAAGAAGTAATCTGTGTCACTTCTGGACAAAGTTTTTAAAAGCCAGGGCACTGTTTACTATGTTCTCTCCCCATACCACTGGAACTAAATTCTAGATGGTGAGGATCTGTAAGCCAGGGTCCCTGGATGAGAATGACATGTCAATCTGAGATGGACATGTGGTCTAAGTAAGAAATAAACCTTTATAGTTTTAAGCCCTGAGCTTGGTGCATTTTAATGTATTGTGATTTAGTCAATTCCAATTATTACAGAGTATCCAATACTTGATGAGGAATGGACTTTGTTATTCAAAATGGAAAAGATGAAAAAATTCCTACAACTTCTATATCTCCTCCCAAAAGAACTATAAGGTAAGAGCAGTCGCTTCTTCAAAGTTATCCAGATACTCTAACAGTTGAAATTGGATTATGATCTGCTAATTTGTTATATCTACAACAGGAGTTGTGGGCTAACTCCTCTGACCCATGACTTATTTTTCTAAATAAAGTTTTATTGGAACACAGCCACGCCCATTAATTTACATAGTCTATGGCTGCTTTCACACTGTAATGGAAGAGTTGTTGCAAGAGTTGCCTGCAAATGCTAAAATATTTACTATCTGGCCCTTTGCAGGAAAAAACTGTCAGACCCTGGTCTAGAAGAAGCCAAATGAAAACAGATCCATGGAGGATCTGGAAAAGAAATCCAACATGCACAGCCACTCAGAGTAAAGAGTACATACTCTTGATGGCCATGTAGCCAAAAGCAGACACAGATCAAGAGTTGGTACTGGCAGGATTTTTCATAATGAGCTTCAAACCTTTTGGAGGCAGAGAGGCAGAGGAAGCCCTAATTCATATGACTTCCAATAAGCACATCATTAAAGTTCTGTTGTTTATACCCCATTTCCCCAGAATCAAGATAGGGACAGTTTCTGAACAAAAGATATACACAGTATATGTCAGGATTAGTGAACCTGACAGTCCTCAGGATGACTCAGTGGAAAGTTGCTTAAGTGCTTGCTCAAAATGATTCACTGCCCAGAGAGTCCATGGCAAGTGAGATTCTTAGGTTAAACTGGGTGGTGCGGTTTGTCCACTTCCCTGAACTCAGCACAGGGCAAGCAGACAGGCCCTAAGTGAGGAAGCAGACTCTTGGAGGGTCTAATGAGGGTCTCAGCCTGCTGGATGTGGCCTTTGGTGAAGCCACTGGCTGCCCTCCGGGGGTGGGGGTGTATATGGTGTGGCTGGAATGCTAGGAATTCTGGGCTGGCTTAGCAGGCACTCCAATTGGCTTGGTATTCTACATGCTCCAAAGACTTTCTCCAGTGTCCTTGGCATCCAATGACTATACTTGGGATTCAGATTTTTAGGACTGGGTGGGTCCCTGGAAGCCTTCTATCTCAGTACCAGATCACTCCTTCATTAGGTGGTACCAGCAAAGGAGCCGGCCATTCCACTGGAGATGAGACACAGGCTATTTGCCTCCTTGCCTTAGCCTGGCTCTTGGCAGGGCTGACTGGAAGAGCCAGCTGCCTGGCTGAAACTCAACCTTTGGTGGCTGTTAACAGGTTTTGCTTTAATTTAGCTATTGCTGTGTTACCGTTGGTTGGCTCTGGGTTGGGGCAAAGGCCTGGCATAGCGAACAGAAAGGATAAGAAAGATGAAAGGAGAATGAACTTGAACCTATGAATTGAATTGTCTTCCCTTTTAGCAGCTGCTTCTGGGGTTAGTTAGGACTAGGTGTTTTCTCTTGCTTTCTAAGGTGACCAGAAGGATATAGCTCCAAAATCTTTTACCTGTGGCATTTTTTATCCTAGATTATTGTGGAAATGTGCGGAAGGGAAAGAGTTATATGATACCCCTGGTGACCATCACGTGTAGAAAATTCAGAATATAAAGACACTCAGAACCCAAAATATTACAGCCTCTTCATCAGTCTGCCATACAGATTCTCAGCATTCTCTAGTTTATACCTGAACACATAGAGGCCAAGACTCCCTGGACTGAGACAAAGATGGCATGAGCTCTGGCTGACTCAAAGGCACTGAGACAGAAACAGAGTTTCTTGAAAAATAAAACACAAAAGATAACAGACAATAGGGTTAGAGAATTAATTCACTCCACAAGCATTTGCCTTGAGCCTACTTTGTGCCTTGGCACATGAGGAGATAAATACAGACTTGGGATCCAAATTATTTCCAAATGTCAGGGGATGAATCTCAATTATAAGCAGTGAAGAAAGTAGTATTTACTCTTCGAAAATTTGTCTGCAAGGGAGACAAGGTAGAAGAACAATCCAGGAGACAGAGAGACCTGGTTCTAGATTCACTTAAAGTTACTAAGGAGTACTGTGGCCTACAGTAAGTTACAATCTTTCTCAGTTTCCTTTGTCAGACATGGGGAGAAGGGGCTAGACCAAATATCTATGGCTTTAGAATATGTGATTACTGCCCTAAAGAAGTTTATGATCTAATTGCAAGACACTTAAACAAACAGAATGTACAAAATTAAACACAACATTAAATTCAATGCAGCACAAATCATCCAATGAATGGGAGAGAATTGCATCATAGACTACAGTAGCCTCTAGTCACATGTGCCTAGTTATATTGAAACTAGTGAATACTAAATGCAATTTAAAAAGCAGTTTCTCTCTCTCACAGTAGTCACATTCAAGTGTCCAACAGTTACACATGCTAGGGGCTATCATAATGGAGAGTGCAGAAAAAGAATATTTTCATCATTTCACACAGTTCTATTGGACAGTGCCAGTAAAGACATGTACCAAAGATGTCAAGAGAAAACAGAACTTCCCCTCTATGCCTTCTAGGTCAGGACTCACCATGGCTGTTCAGTTGTGACCAACTGCTGATCCTCTGAGATGGTGGTGTACTCTGTGTCTTATGAAGGTTATTGTCTTGTTCAGAGAGCTGAGTAGCTCCACACTTTCCCCATTGTCTCTGTTCCTTTGATCTCTCCCTAGGGCCTTGAGGAATGCCATAGACATCCAGTCCTCTCATGAAAAATTCCCTTTTAAGCAGATGTATGAATAATCTAGATAATCCGGGAATTCAGGCATCTTTTAGAATTCCCTGGGCTACTTTCTCAAGAGGTATTGTATGCAAAGTCCTACAAAGACCAGTTCAACTGATCAGTAAAAGTCAGCATTACATTTCTGAGTCTGGACAACCAAGCATGGCCAGGACTGAGGAGAAAGTCCTTACATGCTCCCTCCACTGCACTGTTAATAACATTGAAAAAAATATCCAATGTCATCCCAAAGACAGATTTCAAATCAAAACAAAGCAAATAAAGGAAAGCAAAACAAAAGAACAGCAAGACAAGCACAAGGGCTCCCCAGGGTATCTGAAGCTTGTGGGATGGGTGTGGGTGTGAGAGTGTATGTGAGAGTTCATGTGTTCGCGAGTGTACACACAAAAGTCACATGTGTGTGAGTGGGACTGGTGTTAGGGAGAGACTCAGAGGCTTTTATTAGGGCTAGGCAAATGTGCCTTTGACTCAGAGGAGAAGCCTCTGTTTCTCCTGGTAGGGAGAGGAGAATGTAACTTTTGTCAAACAACCTCATGCCTGTCCTTGAAAGGGGGGCAGGGAGGACAGTGTCATAACACAGAGAGTGTTAATGGCTGCTATTTTAACAATCTAAACTTACTGCCCCAGGGCGCCAGTAGAAGCTAAACAGTCTTACTGCTAAGGATGCAATTTGTAAAAATCAAATAAATAGCTGAAGGCACACTCACACTGAACTTGTGCCCAGCTCAGTGTCAATCAACAAGTTTCCATTGAATGCTGGACAAGCCAGCCCCTCTTCCAAAGAGAACACAGAAAACATTGTAAGTTCACTTTGGGGGCAGCTGGATGATCTTAAGTATCCTGTCCTTCCTAGTATTTTTCCCTCCCCTTTTGTTCCTTCCTTCCTTCTCCAGCTAAGACTTTTATTTCTTAATTCAGCCCCTCCCAAGTTAATTTCTTTATAAGTTATGTCCCTGGCTCTGGAGTGAGTGGAGGGGTTCCCCTATTGGGTGTTCCTATAATGAGGACAGACCTGCTGACCTGGGCCTCAAAGCAGGTCCTCACTTTGTAAAACAATAGCTTTTCGCCCACCACACATTCTGGAATGGAGACAGAGTACACAAATGTACATAAAATGATATCCAAATGTACACTACATAATTTTCTGTCTCCATCTGGGAACATCTACATTCTGATAAGCCAACATGTTGAAATATTATATTGTCCCAGTGTTAAGATGTGGGCCTAGGCATGTATTTGAAACTAGCCAGACACCGCTGCTAAGTCTTAACATAAAATCTTGATCTCCATTCTGGCCAGCATGTTCCCATTTCTCCACACTGAGCTCTCTGTCCCTGTATCCTGAAATAATAAAAACAATAGCTTAAATTGATTAAGGTTTGACTATGGGCCAGGCACTGTGCTAAACCCCTTATATACCTTAACTCAGTCAATCCTCAAAATACTGTTTTAAGATAGGAGATAGTATGGTCCCACTTCTCTCTCTCTCTCACACACACACACACACACACAAACACACACATACACAAACACACACACATAAACACACACACAATCTCTCCTGCTTGCATACTCACACATATGCTCATTTCCACTCATACTCACATTGAATTCATGTAAACTGAACCAAATCCTCCACCCCATCTCCTTGGTGCTCAGTACATCAAAGTCTCCTTCCCAAAGTCTCGCCCACTGACATCTGGAATTCTATTATTTGAGTATTCTTGTAGCTTAGCATTGATCCTTTGCTGATAAACAGAAAAACCTTCTGGAAGGAGTAACCCTGCCTCATCTCCATCAGATATGAATGACTGCTTGAGAGTTGAGTGGCTGGGAAGAGGCAATAATGGGAGAGATTACACAAGAGGAAAAAAAGGTACAAAGAAGATGTCTGGGAGCACTGAAGACAAACTTGACCTACTTCCTACTCCTCAAAATAATGTCTAACTATAGAACACGTAAGGTCCTCTGGAACTAGGGCTCCACCAACCTGACCTTTCCAGCCTCCTCCCTCCTGCCCAAATCACATTCAACTGCAGTCAGAATTCACACACATGCCTTTGCATATGCCCTCCTGATCTCTCTCTTTCCCAACTGGCAAAATCTCATTTATCTGTCAGAACCCAGCTTGAAAGCTGACTCCTCTATGAGACTTTGCCTGGCTCCTGGCTCTTATAGATTGTCTTTAACCTCTTTCTGTCTGTACAGGCATTGTCAACACCCCTACAAGAGTACTCATCACATTCTGTTTCAATCGTCTTGTTATGCCTGTTACCCCCACTACACTATGAGCTCTTGAGGCAGAGACTATATATATATATATATATATATATATATATATATATATATATATACACACACACACACACACGCATAGGTAGATAGATATAGATATAGACATATAGGTATATATAGATATAGATATAGATATATAGATATAAATATATAGATAGATATAGATATGAATAATCTGATCCAAAGTTTGTATTTCGTAAATGTATATGACGTGGATGAATAAATGAATGGATAAACTGCCATCACCAAATCAAGGTTAGGTGTGGACTGCCTTCACTGAACGTCTCTGGGTAAGGCTGCTGTCCAGTGTTTCTCAATAGGGTTACCACTGGAATTTTGTGTGGGACAATTCTATACTGCATTGTGTTCCTACTCATTGTGGAACACTTAACATCCTTAGTTGCTACCCACTAAATGTCAATGACATTCCCCACTATATCACTGTGACAACAAAAACAATTCCAAAACTCTGGGAGAAGTATTGTGTATGTGTGTATGGAGATGATCCTCTTTGGTTTGGAAGTGGCACCACATCAGTGGCTCTTTTCCCTGATCTCATTGGTCTAAAAGGCCCCTTATAGTAGGATCATGCTGTGCTCCTACAAGAGGTGCTAGAAGATGGCCTCTGACCAGAGCAAAAATTAGTAAGTAGGGACCAAAATAGTCCTGGTCAGCAAACAGGAATCATGGCAGCCTAATCAGCATGTAACAACACAGAGCAAACAATCCTGCTCCCTATTTTTATGATTTGGAAGAAGGATGGGTCGTGCCTAGTCAAAAAAAAAATTAAAATTTTTTAAAAACTTCAAGTTTTCCAATCAGTTCAAGGACTTTTTGCCTTGTCTCTGAGTGCATTCTCAGCATTACCCCATGTTTCTGCTAAGGGATTTCTCAGCTTTGAAAAGAAGGTTAGCATTATTGTGTAGTATGTTCATTAGGCACCTCTGAGAACTTACAGGAAAATAGAAAGGCAAGGCAGAAGTGATGCCATTTATTTATGCCTTCTGTGTAACAGTCATTAAACTTGTCACACTTTCCTTTGGACCTTCCACATCTTTTTCCTTAAACTGGAGACCCATGTTCAGTGTTTGGTTATGGGGTTGCTATTGGTGGCATCCCTGGGAATGTGTATCAAAATGCCAAGGTTCCAGCTTTGACCATAGTATAGATATGCCCAAATGTAATCTGGGTATGGGATTTAAATTCCCTTCTTTTCAGTAATGAACATCATCTTGCTTTCATTTACCTACTTTTCAAAGCAATTTCCCACATCAACATTTTTGTTCACTGTCAATGTAAACCTTAGGAGAAGGTAAAAATTATCACTCAATTTACTAGTTGGTACAAAAAAATCTAATCTGTGAACATACCACAGTAAACTGAAGAATTTCTTTTCTGGCCTCATATCTTTCTCAATCCATGATAGCACAGTCCACCCTTACCTGGAAGAGGGCATACATACCTGAAAGGATCAGAGTTCCCCTCTCTTTTCTAAAGGTGGCCTGATCTGCCTGACTTCTTGGAAATACATGGGCACTCTGGTCAGTGATCTAAGCTTAGAGCTAGATGGTTTCATCTACTTGCCAACTTACTACGCACTTGGCAGCTTCGAGATCAAATGCCTCAAATGACTCACGTGCCTTCTTACTAATTTCAAGGGCCCATCTAGAGGACAGAGGGCACACCATTCTGTAGACTTTGGTACTGCTCTGCTTTGTACAAAAAAATAAAATAAAAAGACAAAACCAAACACCAGGAAGACCAAAACTATATAAACAACTACCTCACATGCAGTCAAATACATGTAAAGAAACTTATGCTTGGTCACAATTTTTCAAGGTCATCTTTTTCATATTTTTAATTTTTATTTCCATATTTTAATTATACATAATAGTGGGATTTGATAAGGTCTTTGGATCACCTTTGCTTCTAATCATAACTATCTCAAAAAAGTGAAACTGTAACACCATTGAAAGGATTCTATGCTGGAAAATGTTTTCAACATGAATGTGCAGTTGAACTGATGATTATAATGCAAACACCATGTGACCACCTTGTAGATGCAGATAGCACATTGGCAGCACCCCAGAAACCTTCCTACCCCACTGGAGGTCACCACCATCTTGATTAGTGTGCTAAACATTTCCTTGCTTGTCATTGTAGTCTTATGTACATTTGTAGTCTTATGTAGTCTTATTTATGTACATCCTCAAACAATATAGTTTAGTTTTACCTGTTTTGAATTTTTTATTAGTTGAGTCGAAATGCATGCATTTGTAGATTTTGTGTGTCTTGCTTTTACTCAGCATTAAGCTAGAGCTGTAATATGCTAACTTTCAGATGACTCTTGCTCCCCTTATTCATGCCTAGAAGTACCTCCTTGGGAATAACTTTCTTATACTGAAGCTAATTTCTGTTCTATTAAAATAAAGAAATAAATTACAATAATAAATGAATACACCACATCAACCCCTTTTGGAGATGGAAAGAGAAGCCATTTATTTTTCTGAAGCTCACTGAAGTCCTCCCTTTCTTTCACCAGGGTCAGTAATTACAGATTTCCTTCAACATTGCCTCATGGATTTATACTCTAATCCTTTAATAATCTTTCTATAATAGAATCATATTTAATGGCTCCAGATATGAATTCCCTCATGGAGCAATCTCCAGAGAGGCCCTTTTAGAAGTGTACTTCTCCATATAAGGGAAACTGGGATGCATTTATACCATTATGGATTCTTCCAAAAATAAATGGCAAAAGTTGATGGTAATCAGCTCCTAAGAAATGATACTCTCTGACATACATTAATAAGAAATATGTTTGCCTTTCAAAACTTAATATCTTATACAGTCATTAATACTATTTCCTGTTTGCCATATCTGCCATTGTCAGAGACAGTGTGGTCTCTTCATTCTATGAAAGGAGCACTGAAAACCAATAGTTTCAAGATTCCACTAAGACCCTTTTGCTTGCCTCCTGACTTCACTTCCTCATCTGTATTATCAACCTCCTCCCAGGTGTCTTCTAATATTTCTTCCCCATTTAAAAAAGAAAGAAACATAGCATGGATGAACCTTGATGACTGTGCTACATGACATAAGTCACAAAAGGTTAAGTACTATATGATTCCACTTCTATGACAGACTAGTCAAATTTACAGAGATGGAAAATTGACTGGTGGTTGTCAGAAGGTGTGGAAGGGGAAAAGTTGGCAGTTTGTGTTTAATGGGCAGAGGGTTTCAATTTGAGAAGATGAAAAAGTTCTAAAGAGGTTGTTGGTAGTTTTACAAGAATATGAATATACTTGATGCCACTGAACTATATAGTGGCTTACATAGCTAATTTTATGTTGTGTAT
The DNA here is from genome assembly GCF_047511675.1 of Marmota flaviventris. NCBI lineage: Eukaryota > Metazoa > Chordata > Mammalia > Rodentia > Sciuridae > Marmota > Marmota flaviventris. The sequence goes on from NC_092518.1 coordinate 94,911,258, forward strand.
CTTTTATCTGATAAAATATTTTTTGAAAAGTGAATAAAATGTAGGAAGGAAGGAAATTAAGAAGGGAAACAAAATAAAGTAAGGGGGAAATAAAGCATGTTTCTCTGTTCTTTCCTTAAATATCATTTCTCTTCTATTAAAATAAGAAGTGAATACACCCATAAACCACACAACGGTGAGTATGGGCTCTGATTTGGCCTTAGATCCCTGAGAGCATGATCCTGTGGATTTGGATAAATCAAAGCTTATTGAATTTATTAAAGGAAATAAAACAAAACTTGCAAAGATAATTATTGTATCATCACGTATTTTGAAAATCTCTGCTCCTTTTCTTCTCAATTAAACTAAAATCCAACCAAACCTCTTCCTACCCCTCCTGAATGCAACTTTGATGTATCTTAAAGGATACAGTACATATGTTTTATTTATAGCCTCTCTATAATTGTAGGAGTACAACCCTAGAAAACTCTTTATAAGCAGCCACATGTACATTGCTAAACTACTTTCCATTCTCTGGTTCTTAGCATGTATGGGGCAAACACAAGAGACAACAAACACATCAAGACATTTATAAAACTTAATACTTGGATGGCCAAAAATGGAGTCCTGTGAGGAGGTAGATTTTGGAACACATTTCAATAACTGACACCCTAAGTCTGCCAGTTTCTAAAGTCACTTTTAGGGAATAGCTGATGGTGTAAAAATCTAAATACAAAAATCAGACAAAATCATTCAATAAAGACTGTTATTTATCTTAGTGGCTACAAATAATCTGGCAAACCTTTTGGGTTATAGTTATTTTCCATCCAAAACCCAGAAGTGAAACCCTTTGGCTCTAGACAACAGATAGCAAAGATATTTGGTTACTTCAAGAACATATTGGTTTTAAATTAATAACCCCAAAGTAAAAAACTTGAAAGCTGGTAACTCATCCTAGAAACAACTATGTCCTCTGCCATGAATAAAAAATTTATCCTTAACATTGGGGAGAAGCTTGGTGCCCCGCAGGACTGTAGAGAAGGGAGAGCCTGATGCTCTAGTTTCTTCCTTTGACTCCCTGCTCCTCCATAACTCTTCCAGGTACCCAAATCCATCTAGCAGCTTCAGGACTTTTTTCTCCAATACCCACCTCCTCCCTCTGCAATCAAATTCTGCTTTCTAAATCCAGTGTTTAGATTAAGTTAAAATGATTACAGAGAGTTAAGTTGCCACTTCCAAAGGTAGACACATGAATGTATCAAGAAGCAAAGCTTACATGAAAAGGGTGAAACTGTAATAATGACAATTGCAGGTGTCAGGCAACTTGGAAGAGAACTGGAGATGAGGCTGATCTGATGGCTCAATGGGTCTTGGAATCACAAGTCACAGGAAATCAAGGTAATAATCATCTCCTCTGCTTACTCACGTAGAAATCAGGCCCTGGTTCAAGGGTAAGCCCTGCAACTAGGATGAAAACCCACTATAGGACATTTTCATAATCCTTTCCTTAAAATACCCTAGATGTGACTCTTTGGAAACAGACTAAGCTGAAAACACTGATTTTATTTCAAACTATGTTGATTGCTTTTCCCTTTGAGAGTTTCATTTGTTTATCAGCAGAAATTCCTGGGCTAATTCCGAGAAATGCCATTCATTTCTTGCCAACAAGTCATGAACAATGGGTGGGGTAGAAGGGGGAGCTCCCCATGGAGGGTCCTGCTTCTGGACATGACAGCCAGGGGCTGTGAATGTGCAAAATGGCAGAAGAGAAAGGCTTTGGATGGGATCCCTGGGAAAGAAGAGGAGGCAGACCAGATGGCACACTATGTACATGCTACTACGGGGTTGGTCCTGGGGAAATGCCACATAAGCAAAATGTGTTTCCAGGGTGCCTATGCTCCCCATTATAACAGAAACAGCATTGTCATGTTTTCCATAGCCCTTTGCAGAATTCACAGGGCCCTCTATTCCAAGATATTGCCCAGGAATGCTCTCTCACATGTCCTGACCTCCATTCTCAAAGCCTCTCCTGGGCCCTATTATTGTAGTATATTCTCCAGTGTAAGTGATTAGAATGAAAGTGGTGTTTTAAATGCATGGTACTCACTACAGATCAACAGAAGCAGAATTTCTAGCACAGAGGCTGGGAGTTAGCATTTTACCAAATTTACCTAAGGTTACCTTTGATCATGTTAGAATTTAAGAAACACTAGCTTCAAGTCTTGTGCAAAAGTGATATGCTTCCCAAATGAACATCTGTAATGAAGTATGTACCAATAGCTTATTGCTATAACAAAAATAACTTCTGGGAATAGAATGGCATAATCTAACACTTCCTAAAACACACTAAGGAACACTTATCCTACAAAGTGCTCTATTAAAAATGACTCCTAGGGCTGGGATTGTGGCTCAGCAGTAGAGCACTCTCCTAGCACGTGCAAGGCCCTGAGTAGGATCCTCAGCATCACATAAAAATAAATGAATAAGGGTACTGTGTCCAACTACAACTAAGAAATAAATATTCTTTAAAAATGAGCCCTATGGCTGAATAAATTTGAAGAACACTGCATCATACATACTTCTCTAGTAGATTCATACTGTGTAATAATAAATTAAAGGCTCTGAGAAGTCCTGCATTAAAAGAAACCTTTTTAAGTTTCTCTAATTCAGAAACTCAAATTTATCTGACCATATAAATATTTTCCCTAGTAAACCCTAATACTATTCCATAAAATTATGTTCCTAAAAGCAAACTTTGGGAAATACTGTCTAAACCCTGAAAAGTAATTATAAAAATAGATGTTTCTCTTGTATAGAAAGCAAGTGGAAGATTTATTCAGGACAAATGGAGGCCTCTTGATATCCCTCAGGCAGTGCCACCTCTGCACCTTCTTGAGGGACCAATGTTGGTTAATATCCACTGAAAGAAATAGAGAAAGCAAACAGTTTTGCTCTATCATAATGGAAAATTACATTTTCCCCCAAAATCCTTTGTTTTTATGTGACAGGGGACTTTAGCATGCTAACAGGAAATCATTCTTCTTCATTCATTTTTATTGGTGTATTATAATTATACATAATAGTGAAATTCATTATGCCATACTTATACATGCACATGACATAATTTGATCAATCTCATTCCCTAGTAAATCACATTATTTCAATGAAATCAAGTTATATAGGCAAAGATGATCTCACCTTGCAGGAGGCAAGTTAATTGCCACTTCTTTGGAAAAGGTTTTAACCCTTCATACTCTGAAAAATGTCCAAGGACTAAGTGTAGAAGAAAAAAATAGAAATAAGGTATAAAGACAGTTAAAGCAGTTTAACAAAGCAGTCAGTATAGATATGGAGGGTATAGTGATCAACAGTGAACATCTTCTTTGGCAACCCTCAATAATCAGTTTAAGAACAATGATAATAACAGCATAATGACTGTAATAGAGTAAAGCCTCTGCTATCTAAACACCAATATTCCAGGATCCTTAAGCTTTTGATTAGCTTGGGATTCCAGAAAATACTTTTTTTAGAAAAGTGTAATCTTTTGCAGGCAAAGAAATGGCATCTGACCGTTTTGCATACTAAAGCTAGGGTAGTCACCTTACTAAAAATAATAGTCTATTTGACTGTTGTTGTTTAAAAGTAATTGACCTTTAAATATAATCCTAGAAGCAAGTGAATACAGAATTCAATAGAGAACAAAAGAAGAGAGAAGAAACTGAAGGGCCATCGGACATGGATAATGACAACATTAGCAAATCAGTAGCAGCCATGACAATTGCAATCAGCCATCAAAGAGATGAACCAAAAGAAGATGGGATGGTCTTAAAATTGGGGAGAAATTGTTTAATCAGTAAAACATAGAATTACCAAATGGCACAGAAACCTCACTCTTAGTTATATACCCAGAATTGAAAACACATGCCACACAAAAATACATACCCAAATGTTCATAACAGCATAATTCACAGTAGCCAAAAAGTGGAAACAACCCAAATAACCACCAACTGATGAATGGATAAACAAGTGATCTAACCATGCAGTAGAATATTATTCAGCCATAAAAAGGAAAGAAGTACTGGCATGTGCTACAGCATGGATGAGAGCCTTGAAACCATTATGCTAAGTGAAAGGAGCCAGAAGCCAAAGACTGCCTACTGATGATTCCATTTGTATGAAATATAAAAGAGAAAAATCTACAAGGAGAGAAAATAGATTAGTGGATGCCAGGAGCTGGAGTGAGGGGGATGAGAAGGGACTGTGTAATGTGTACTGGGTTTCCTTTTGGAGTGGTGAAAAATTTCAGGAACTAAATTAGTGGTGATGGTTGCACAATATCATAAATGTTCTTAATGCCACTGAATTGTACACTTTTAAATGATAAATTTTATGTTATGTTCACTTTACCAAAATAAAAAAATAAATAAACCCCCTCTTGAACTTTTGCCCTTTGAAAAAAGAAACTTGAAGAAGCAAAAAAAGTCTCTCTCCTCGATTACTATAATACAGGAACTCACAGACACACCATAAACCTAGATCCCCCTTCTTATATAAATAAATGTATGAGATGGGAAGAAAGGGGAACAAAATCTTTAAGGTCAGAGCAGAAAGCCCAAAAAATAGATACAGAATGGTCACGTGAATTAAAACATCTATCTACCTCAACTTATGTAGTCCGTTTCTGCTATATAATAAATTTGTACAATGTAAAAATGTTTATATTTGTTTTAAATGAGAGGACAAGGTTAAGAGAGAAATTGCCTATGTTCATACATAATATTTCTCAGCAAACGATTATTCTGCTTTACCAAGTAACAGTAGCTAAATGCCAAGTACACTAAACTCAATTGAAATCAGGAAGCATAAAGAGATACAGTAAACACTCTATTATATTCCCATTCACTCTACTACATTCTTTTTCTTGGTTCAGTTTGACAGCATGCTATCTTTTAAGTATATATTACATGATTCTCCTGTATATTGGTGAATTTTTCTCTTGTCTCTATAAATCATCAGCCTTAATCCTTTCTTATATCCCCTTGCTTCCATCCAATGTCACTATTTTAAAAGGTGAAGTCTATATTTCCTATATTCTTTTATTTATTATACAAGTAAGCTCTTTTCAAACCATCCTACTATTTTATTAGTATAGTTGTTTTTTAGTACTCTGGTTACAAACTTTCCTAAGTTTTGAGTGGTTTTCTCCAATCTTGTTTTTTCCTTAAGTCCTGTTATTTTTCAGTGTATAATTTTGCAGAATGTGAGGGTTTTCTGAAATGCATATTGCACTGTGGCAGTAATGCCTATGTTTGATAGCTCACTCAACCCAAATACTACTGAAAGAGAAATGACTTAGGGCTCCCAGCCTTTCCCTTATGGGAACATGGTGCATTGTTGGAATTTAGAAGCCTGGGCTCACCCCAGGTGCCTCTCTTGGCAAAACCACACTGTCACTATCCCTATTAAAACTATATGACAGAGCCAAACTTTTTCACACCTAACCAAAAGGAAACATTGTGGATTAGGTCTCTGGTAACCAGATCAAATCAGTTATTTTGGCAATTTTATAACAGCTCTTTAATAACCCAGGAATGCTGGAATCCCTCCAAGGGAACCCAAATTTATTAATTCTGAATCACAAATTCTCAGTGGAATGACCATAAAAAACCCTTAGATAATATTATTATTTAAGCTCCTGGTCAGTATAAAAGTCTCTTTGGTGATAAAATTATGTAAAAAACAAAAGGAATGAAGTTGTGCTGTTTTTCTGTAGTTCCTCTCTTTATACCACTTCATTCCACCAAAAGATAGGGAATTTCATTCCTACGTGTTTCTAATTATCAGGGACCAAACAGAGTCCTACTAAGAGATCAGGATGAATTTAATGATCTTCATGACTTGTGCAGTTTTTTTTAAATGTGTATTGATTGGTTCATAATAATTATATATCAAACTGGGATTCATTGTGGCATATTCATACAAGCACATTGTGACTTTTCCATTTAAAACGTTCCAGCCTCCATGTAGCACCAACTTCTTTGGGCCTGGTAGAGCCCTGTGGTATGTGACCAAGACTTGACCTCTGCCACAGAGACTTGGACAAGTTATGCTGAAAAAAAAATTCATTTGCTGTTCATGGAAATGAGTATATATTTCTCTCTGGAAACTCTGGAAAAGTAGTCTGTATACTCTGATTGCCATGGTTTAACCAGAGCTGCAGGAGAAAAACCTCAAACACAGGTGAGATGCTTAGACAATTCAAGGGTAAGGAGTTTAAAAAGTCAGAACTCTGAGAAACACAGAAAAAATGGAAATAGACAGCTCCTCCATCTTTTCCAATGGAAAAATTCCTGCCTAAACATGGCAAGTAGGACTGCCCCATCAAGTTTGTCACTATCTAGATAATATTCCTCCATATCATACTGCTGATATAGGACTGTACGTAAAAGTAGTGCCTTATGTATGTCACTAACTGGTTTTCTCTTTTGGACAGAAAATTTGTTCATCATCTTGGCTTTAAATACTCCTTTTTTAAGTGAGGACATTTTTCACAGTGTCTTCTATTAGATTAAGACAGAAAATGAGAGCCCCTTCCTTTGACCAAACATTTCTGTGGCCCTGAAGGCATGAGTTTCTTCATGCCTAATATTCACTGGGGTGGAAGGAATACAGAGAGTCATCACATCCATTGCCCTAGCTCAAATCAGGGCTGTGCCAAGTCTATCTCAGATGGGTGGGTACATTTTATTTCTAGAAATAGTAAAGAGAGTAAAATACTCTAGTCATTTATTTCAGAATTTAACAACTGTAGCCCAAAGGCCTTCCTTTATCAAACTCCATTCTTCTGTGCTATGATTTAAACCCATTGATTTTGTTTTATCTTTAATAGAAAGATTAGTTGCATTCTGGTTCAACATGGCAAAGATAGTACATGAGAAATCTTTTCCAAACAGAGAAGAGCAATGATGTGAGAAGCTGAAAAATGAATGAAACTTTAAAACTGAAAAATTACAGAAACAAAATGAAACTCTTTGTGGAATAAAATATAGGTAGAAAGAAAGATCAGTAGTTAAAGGGGGTCAAAAGGCAGTTGAGGCTACATACAGATAGTTGGTTCTAAACAGCTCCAGTGAACTACAGCCTGCAAGAGGCTTCCTAAGTGAAAGTGGTATGAGGGCTTAGATCTTGAATGTTCCCCAAAGGCCCATGTGTCCAAGGCTTGCTCATCATTATATGGCATTATTGGGAGGTGGTGAAACCTTCAGGAGGTGAGGCCTAATGGAAAGAAGTTAGGTCACTGGGGGAGTGCTCTTGAAAGGAAATATTGGGATCCCAGCCCCTTTCTCTCACACTTTCTCTTTTTCTCTCTCTCTTTCTGCTTCCTAGCTGCTACAAGGTGAAATGTTTCCTCCAGCATGTGTTCCCCACCATGATATACAGACTAACCACTTACTCAAAGGCAAAAGGGTCAGCCAGCCATGAACTGAAATGAGACTATAAACTAATAAAATAAACCTTTCCTCTTCTAAGTTGATTTTCTCAGTATTTTATCACCATGATAGAAAGCTGACTTATGTAGCTGGGTAACAGGGTCACACTTCTCATATGTAATAAGGGGTTGACATAGTTCTGCCCACCCAAAGTTGTATCCTAAAGCACACTGATTGTCCAAAGTAGGCAGTTGTACCTGAGGTACCAGTCCAAGATCTTCGTTATTAGCGAGTAGCACTGCACAAGAAAACAGGTGGAAACAGATCACCTAGGTATGAGGAACACAAGCTGGGACACTAATACATAACCTGGTTTAGAGCTAAGTGAGCCACAAAGTCAGAAACAACAATTCTAGAAAGAAGGAAGTGCTTATGTAAGACACAACTCCCAGAGATATGAGCTTTTAAACAAAAACTAGAAAATTAAGAAAAAATTCAGAACTAAGAAGGGTTTCCAAGAAACACAAAAAGGTTCAGAATTTACATCTAAATAAATAAAGATATTAGAATGATATGAAGTACACATTAAATGCATTTAAAATACTATGAAGAAATAAAAAAAAAAAGATCCCCAAAATAATGTGGAATTACAGAAGAACAACTAGTAGATATTTTTAAAATAATTTGTAAAAGTGGAGAAAAATATATTTATTGAATATAAAATAAACAGAAAAACCCAATAGATGAACTAAATAGTATACATGAAAAAATACATGAATTGGAGTATAGAGTTGAAGTAATAACATTAAGTATACCGAGACAGAAAAATAAAGGAACTATTAAGAGACATAGAAGACAAATTAAATGAGATACAAAGCATAAAATAAAACTTTGAGAATAAGAAAAAAAGATAGAAAGTGAAAAGGGAATGTTTACCAAAATAATGACGGCAAATTGAAGAGGAAATTAAGTACTTTGACTGAAAAACATCATATGCAGAGCTGGCTAAACAAACATAAATCACATATCTACACATCTCACCATGTGCAACAAAGAAAGAAAAAAGAGAAAATATGAAAAGCTAGACAAAGAAAACAAAAAGACCTACCAAAAAGTACAATCGAATAGTAGACTTTTATTAACAAACAAAAGAAGTCAACAAATCATTTACTAATATCTTCAAAGTACTGAGGGAAAATGAACATGCCCGATTATCATTCAAAACTCAAGACATTTTTGCATATAAGGATTACAGAACTTTAGCACTATTATCCTTAGAAAGATCTTGCATAGTTAATAAGAAGTACAATGAACTGACAAGGAAGTGAGCTGCAAGAGCAAGAAGGAAAACAAAAAAGAAAGCTTGTTTGTATACTCTGTAAAATGAGATTTTTAAGTCTTAAAAGAAAATGATGTTCAATTCTTTCCATTTCCTGTCCTCTGGGATTTAGGACCTCAATTTTTATGGTTTTTATTGAGCAATACAACTATACACAATAATGGGATTCATCATGATGTGTTTTTGTTTGTTTATGCCTTTATTTTATTTATTTATTTTTATGTGGGGCTAAGGATAGAACCCAGTGCCTCACACATGCTAGGCAAGCACTCTACCACTGAGCTATAGCCCCAGCCCACATCATGATGTTTTTATACATGCACATAGCATAATTTGACCAATTTAATCCCATAATTCCTACCCTTCTCTCCTCCTGATTCTCTTCCCTTACTGCATTGTTCTCCCATCTATTTTCATAGTATCCCCCTTTTTATTTCCCATTTCTCCCTAGCTTCTATATATGAAAGAAAACATTCAACCTTAGACGTTCTGAGTCTGGTTTATTTCACTTAGCATGATGTTCTCCATTTTCACTCATTTTCCTGTAAATCTCATAATTTCATTCTTCCTTATGGCTGAGTAAAACTTCATTATGTATATATATACCACATATTCTTTAGCCATTCATCTATTTACAGGCACATAGGCTAGTTCCATAACTTGGCTATTGTGAATTGCACTGCTATAAACATTTATATGCTCAGTTCTTTGAACATTTTTTTTTTTTTGCTTCAAATAATTGCTGGCCTATACTTTCCTTTATTTCTCAATACTTGCTTCCTACCATCTGCTTCCCAGGCAATTGGGGTAGGTGACAGCCATACTCTAGTTTATGCTTTACTAGGTTCTGTGTCATGGCCATGCCATAGTGGTTTAGATAGTTTCCTATAGTATTAGACCACTTTTGGAGAATTCTAGGAAAGAAAGCTTTTATAAAGCAAGTTGACAGGTTGCATGGAAGGTTAAAAAAAATAACAACCCCAGAGTAGTCATTTTATCAGAAATATTACTCCCATTTACCAGAGCCTCTCATATATCACACCCTTATAATCCAGCTTAAGCAGAAACAAATAATCATATACAAAAATAGTAAGCCTCATGTAGGAATTTATTCCAAAAAAAACAGTTTTCTGATTCATCATATGCCAAATCAATCTCTCATATCTTGAAGCATGTACTATTATCACCAATACTCAGAAGGATAAACCTGTGACCTGGTAAGATCTTTCCCATCAGGGGAAGAATTGCCTGTGTTCATCAGAGTGTATTCACTGATGCAGAAAAGTATAATTTATAAAGAAATAGCAATAACAATGCCAAACTAGGGATACCAATAAAGCTATGGATCGATCATCTCTAAAAGAATTTTCATCTGTACATAGTTACACCAAAACTGCCAACAATTTTAAAGCATTCTCTGACTCCTTAAAGTCCACCCAAGAACCCAGAATCAAGAACTTTTGTCCTAGAGGGAAACAGAATTGACTTACAGGATGACAAGGCTTCTACTTCACAGATCCGAAGACTGTCACATAGCTTTCCTAGGACTGCTGTTGGGAGCACAGACATTCTCTGAATCTTTCCATGCTTCCACGCCTTTGGTGTGGGAACCAGGCTCCAGTCAGACATGAACAGTGTCATTGACGGAGTCCCTGCCTCAGAAAAACACCCTAACCACAAATCATGAAAGTAGTGGTCCTAATGGTCTTGTGAAAAAAGTCTCTGCCTGGCTCCCCCCAGAGTTGCTCTTAACAGCGTGTACTTAATAACCATGCAATGTGGAGGAGGTGACTATTCAACAGGCAGGCAGCTTTATACTGTCATAAACCTCACTGGCTCAGCTCCTTTGATTTATGAACAGCCCCTCATCATTTCGAAGCTATGCTTGGATGCAATTCCAGCACTAATTGCTGCAATGCTGCAACTCCCCTGGTGCCTGCTGCCCATGGCAGGAAGAGGCTGTTTATGACAGAAAATCTCTGAGCCACGATTCCCTTCCCCCAGTTGATATCCCCCTTCAAATGATTAAAAGCCCAATAAAAATTTGTTACTGGGTACCCAATAACTTATTAGAGCTTAGAATGTGTCCCGCTTGGGCTATAAACAGTATTTAGGGGCCAGTTTGGGCTGCCTAAAAGTGTCCTACTGTTATTTCTGTCTGGCAGTTTCCCTTCTGGGGAACTTAGGGGAGATGGGTTGAACTGGGTGAAGAGGGAGGAAGGAGAACCACAGATGGGAATAGAAGAAGCAAACTGGTTTACCTGGACAGCGAGGGCAGCACAGATGAGGGATATGCACAGGAGAGAGGCAATGAAGATTTGGACATCTGACTCGGCTGCAAAGCACATTCCCATTCTGAAAGAAGGAGGCACCAAGAAAGAATAAATATCTTTCAAAGGTCACTGGGATCATGCCAGTTTGGAAAACAGTCATGCAGGGACTCACCCAGACAATGAATAACATTCCCAAGAAGCTGAATGCAATCAGCATTTTCTTTCCTTTCTCATCACTAGCACCTCTTCTGGGTTGGTTGATAGCTTACCGGCATGTTTTTCTAAGGCTGGATCACTACTGCTCCAGTTTTCAAAGACTACCATTAATTGTGGGAAGCTTCTTCTGGTCTGGCTCTGGGCATTTCTACCCTTCCCTAATTCTCTAGCTGCATGTCTTTTCTAAGATCCCACTCTGATTTCATAATCACCTATCCAATGCCATTTAAGGGAAAGAATGATGAGCAATGGGTCCCTCGAGTTGTTACCCTCCCCTGGGCAAGAAAGTATCCCTAACACATGGATTTTGGATTCTATGTAAGCCTGCCTTGGTCCAGTAGGCAGAGTGACAATTCTCATTTCCCTTTGCAGCCAGAATGTTTTCTGAGAACAAGCTAGAGTTAGGAATTGAGCTGATTATGTATTATGCCTGGGTGGGGCAACTGGGTCTCTGCCTGACTTACAATTACATGATCCCAAACTCCGACAGCTCTCAGCCATTGCTAGAACAAAGAAAGACTTTCAAAATACATTTCACATTTACATTTCCCATCCATAATTCATTTGAAGCAAGGGCTACTTGTATCTGTAAGGCTGTTGTAGAGAAAAGGGTAGTGAAGAGCATGGAGAGAAGATGCCTAGTGCATCAGCTTCTGGCATTGGGATCCTATTAACATTTTCACTGCCTTGCAGACATCAAAGCCTTGGCCCCCAAGGGTTAGCTGTCTATCTCCAATGTGTTGGGTCAAGAATCTGATAAAATTATGACAAACCAGGCAGTTAATCAGTCCCCAGGTACTCTATTTAATACATGCCCTATCCATTTAAAAGGGCAGACTTCTTTTATACAAATTGTAATCACTTTACCACAACCTATTTTCCTTTATTGTGTGCTTTCTACAATAAATCCTTGGAACGTTACATTTGGAAACACCACAGAAGCTTCTTATGCACCACACTTCTCAGAGACTGGTCATATCATCTGGAGGTGAGATCATCAAAGCACACCAAAGGCACACTTTCCAGGTGAGATCTAAACTGATCCTTAATGCTGTGTACTGAATCGTGTTCTAGGGTTAACCGTTTAATAATAATAATAATAACTACAATGATAATTATGATGACGGTGATGGCAACAGCAGTTATTGTTTCTTAGATGTTTATCATGACCGAACGTTGTTTTAAGTGATTTAAATGAATTAGTGATTTTAATCCTTGCCACAGCCTCATGAAATAGGTAATATCATTATCTTATTTTAAAGAAGAGGAAGCTGAGGGAATCTCAGAGAAGTTAGGTAACTTGTTCGAAACAACATGGCTCACTAGTGGCAGAGCCAGGGTCAGAAACTTTATTTGTCTTAAATCTAGAACCCATTGCTTCTAATATCTCCTAATATTACTTGAAGGTCAGGTTTCTGCATCCTTAAAATTGTTTAGTGTACAACCAGAGATATGAAAATTGTGCTCTATATGTGTAATATGAATTGGAATACATTCTGTTGTCATATAAAACATTAAAATTTAAAAAAATTAAAAATTAAAAAAAATTTTTTAAATGGGTGAAAGGACTAGGCTTGGAAAGCCCGAATTTCTGTTAAATGGAAGAAAAAAAATGCTAAGCTTGCATGTGAGTGTTCCTGCTCTAGCTCGGCAAGTGGGAGGAATTTCATTCCTTAAACAAGTCCTCAAGTAAGACAGTAAGAGAACGGTCTTGAATTTTTTTTCCATATGATCAAAATTCTCAATCCTTAAGATCTAGTGCAAAGCTTCCTTTCCTAATTTGCTTCATGCACAAGTCCTCCCCCAAGGGTGATTTTACTCCCCAGGAAATTTGACTATGTCTGAGACTTTTTTGGTTATCACAACTGGGATTTGCGCTACTGACATTAAGTGGATCCACAGCAGAGGTGCTGCTAAACATCCTACAATGCATATGACAGACCCCGCCACAAAATATCTATCCATAAATGTCAAAAGTGCAGACACTGAAAATCCCTGGCCTACTACAATGATAGAAGCTTATTCAGGAAGATAGACCGTGGCTGTGATCTTGAGTAAAGACCATGGAAAGAAGGTGAAACTACCTGCTTAATTTATTACAAAGATGGCATTTAAACTTTCCAAATGCCTGTTTAAGTGATGTGATAGAAGCCAAGGCCAGGGCAAGAGAATTCTAATCTTCACAAGATACAGGCCAAGGTACCTCAGCCTCAGTCTTAATTAAAGTTATTAGCTGAGACTACATAAAATATACTCTCCCAATGAACTAGTATATAATCTGTCCTAATCTCCTCTCTTAAGGCAAGGCTTGGAAATAGTTTCCAAAAAATATTATGTCTTATAATCCAGAGATTATATTGAGCTTTTTTCTAATATAAGCTCTTCTGCTTTCTACCACCATGCTCTATATCATTAGTCTAAAAGACCATAGATACCTGTCTATAGCAATTATTCAGAGATCCCATACAAATCAAGCCAAAAAGCAGTACAGGAAAAAAAACAGATTTTTTTTTCCTTGCAATCTGCTTCATTTCTTTTTCCTTTTTCTTTTCTTTCTTTCTTTCTTTTTTTTTTGGGGGGGGGGACTAGGGATTGAACTCAGGGGTACTTTACCACTGAGCTACAATCCCAGCCCCGTTTTTGAAAAATCTGACAGTAAGTTACTTAGGGCCTCACTAATATGCTGAGGCATCCTGCTTCAGCCTTCCAAGCAGGCAACACTGTTCCTGGCTCTTTCTTCGTTTGGTTTAAGCCTTTATCACCTATACTGTCTGGCCATCTGAGCATTGCTAAAGAACAAACTGGGAAATTTTGAGTCATATGGGATTGTACCTCTGAGCAGATGCAGTTCACACAGTAAACCAAACCATAAGGTTCCAGGTAAGGATGCCATTTCTCACCCACTCTGTACTTCTTGTCTTGAAACACACAATATGTCTCTGAATCTGTGAGAAAGGAGATAGAGAAAATACTTGTTAGTAAACATGAACCAAGTCACAAAATCTAAAATCAATCATATATTCCATCCATTTTAATAAATATACATCAGGAGAAAAAGCATACCAAATATCAATAGAACCGTACTACTGGCTTGGTGTTTTATTGAATTCTTGCAATGACCCATAAAGTAAATACTACCAATAGTCTTTCTTTTATAGATGAGGATAATCAAGAAGCATATTATCAGTAACTGAAAGGAGACTCAAACCAAGATTTGTCTGAGTCTTAAATCTTAACTACTGTTCTGATATAAAGGTAAGAAAAGGTAGCATGTTGTGTGTCCATTTTTTTTTAAAGTTAATGTTCCCCTTGCTTTGGGAATGCAAGTTAATGTCTGCAATGTGGATGTATCAGAACATTCTAAAAGCTGCTTAGTGATAGTATAGAAGCAGTGGATTACACAATTTGTGTTAGGTCTCTGTAAATGGCCTTGACCACACATGCTAACATCATCCAATCATTAAACAAGTATTTGAGCATTTACTGTTTGTCAAGCACTGTGCTAAGTGCTAGGGACAAAACAAAGAGCAAAAATTTTTATAGATAGTCCCTGCTCCCATTCAGCTTATAGACCGCCTTTTGCATGAACAACTCCCAATTAATTCAAACCACACACTTCCCTTTGTTGGAATAGAAATTTGGGCAGCCACAGCTTTGTAGCATAGCACACTTGAGCTCATATACCATGTTACTTGTTTTATGTTTCATGGTTTATTTCTTCATCATAGTCCTCAAAAGTAGGCAACATTCATTCTTTACTCTCTATCCACCACACGGCCTAGCACACGGTGGCCAGTAAATGTAAATAATTGACAACTGATTGGTAAACTGAATTTCCAAATCAAGCAGTTTATCCTCTAACCCCATCCTCTTCCATCTCTTAATTTTCATGAAACAAGGTCAAAATAAACCAATACTCTTCTTTTAGCAAACATATTGCTTTCCCTCACTCTAGAATACATTTCTCTGATTATGGAAATCAAAATAGTTAAGAAAAGACACATAGACAAGAAACTGGGAGAAGATATTTTCAATAAATTATAAACAAGGTAGTATTAGAACATTTTTAATCATTCAAATCAATAAAAGAACAATAAATTCAATAGAAAAACTATTTAAGAACATGAACTGGCAATTTATGGAATAAGAAATGAAAACAAAGGATAAATATGAACAAATATTCAACCTCACTAATAATCAAATGAAAACAATACTGAGATAAATGCTCCATATCACTTATTGGTTTAAAGACGTTCTATAAATCTTTCCAACCAGCCAAAGGTTGAAATTTACTTTTCAAAGTTTTATTTCCATTTTCTTCAGAACCTAAGGATTCCAAAGGCAATAAAGGAGAAAAAGAAGAGGGCAAAACACATTTTAGCCTGTTTTACATCATTACTACTACAAATAGTAAACAGAGCCTAACTTCTAGTGACCCTAATAAAAAAATGTCATGCTAAAGGCCTATTCCCTCAGTTTCTTTTACCCAATACATCATGTCCAACTTTCAATCAAAAATTACAAACTTACTAAAAGCCCAAAAACAGAGTCTGAGGACTTGATTTTCAAACAAATCAAGCACCAGAAACAAATTCAGATATAGCAGATATTTTGGAATGATCAAGCCAGGATTTTAAAATAATATGTTTTCATTCAATCCCCGCTACTGCAAAAAATATCTTTAAAAATAATTAGAATTAATATGACAAGGATTTTAGTAGAAAAGTGTACAATATGCAATAATATGAGAGTAATGAAAACAGTTGAAAATTCTAAGAAAGAATCAAAAGGAAATTGGAGAAATTAAAGATATTGTAACCAAAAACAAACAATGCCTTTGACAGGATCATTATACACTGGAAAATGGGAATAAATGATTGGAACATTAAAGAAATGCCAACAGAAAGCCCAAAAACTAAAATAAAATGGAAAAAAGGAACATACCATCCCCAAACTGAAAGAAAATAAGAAAACTTTTACAGATATATAACAGGGATACCAGAAGAGAAAGAAATAAAGGAAAGGAACAAAAGAATATTTGAAGCAAAAATGTCTGGTACTTTTCCAAAATCAGTGACAGACACCAAAGCACAGATCTAGGAAGCTTTACAAACACCAACTAGAATATATATGGAAAAAAAAATCTACACCTATGTATATCATGATCAAAGTGCAAAAAAAATCTGTTTTGCAAGGAATGTCAGTAGAAATTATTCAGAAGGAATAAAATGACATATTTCAGAAACTTGGATCTACATAAAAAAGGAAGATCAGCATATGCCTCTAATCCCAGAAGTTGGGGATGTTACTGCAGAAGGATCACAATTTAGAGGCCTGGACAACTTAGCAAGACCCTGCCTCAAAATAAAACAAAAAGGACTGAGGATATAGCTCGGTGGTGGAGCAATCATGGGTTCAATGCCAATAAATATGTTTCTATTGATGAATCTACATTGACATATAACTATCACCAAGAGTCTATAGTTTATATTGCAGTTTACTCTGGCTATTGCATATTCTATTGGTTTTGAATAAATATATAATGACATGTATTCATCATTACAATATCATGCAAAGTAATTCCACCACCCTAAATTTCACCATCCTTTTTTCTTTGTCTATGCACTCATTCTTTCCCCAAACCCTGGCAACCACTGAACACTTTACCATTGCCATAGTTGAACATCTTCTAGACTGTCATATAGGGAGAATCATACAGTATTTAGCACTTTTAGATTGGCTTCTTTTACTCAGTTATATACATTTACATTTCCCGTATGTTTTCTATGGCTTAAATAGTTCATTTCTTTTTTGCACTGAATAATATTCCACTGCCTGGATTTGCCAGTTTATTTATCCATTCACTCACTGAAGGACATCTTGGTTAAATCCAAGTTTTGGCAATTATGAATAACTGCTATAAACATACGTGTACAGGTTTTGTATAGATACAAGTTTTCAATTCCTTTGGGTAAATACCAGGAACTCTTATTACTAGGTAGTGTGTTAAGTGTATGTTTAGTTTTGTAAGATACCGCCAAAATGTCAACCAAAGTGACTGGACCATTTGGCATCCCCATCAACAATAAGTGTGAGTTCCTGTTACTCCACATCTTTAACAGCATTTGGTGGTGTTAGTATTTTGGATTTGGGCCATTCTTAATAGGTAGAGTGGTATGACATTTTAATCTGTATTTCCCTGATAACATGTACATGGTGTAGAACATTCTTTTCATACACTTATTTGTCAACTATATATCTTCTTTGGTATAGAGTCTGTTAAGGACTTTGGCCTTTTTTAAATAAATGGGTTATTTGTTTTTATTATTGAGTTTTAAGACGTTATTTTAATATATTTTTTGAGTAAGAGTCATTTTTATCAGATGTCATTTGCAAACATTTTCTTCCAGTCTGTGCCTTGTCTTTTAATTCTCTTGATGATGTCTTTTACAGAGCATAAAATTTTAATTATAATGAATTCCAGTTTATCGATTCTTTCTTTTATGAATTGTGCTTGTGATGTTGTATCTAAAAATCCATTGCCAAACCCAAACCCAATCACATTTTCTCCTATATTATCTTCCTAGGAGATTTGCTGCTTTGTATTTTACATTTAGATCTTTGATCCATTTTGAAATTTTTGTGAAGGGTATAAGGGTTTTTTTAATCTTACTTTTATATATTTATTTTTATGTGGTACGGGGGATCAAAACTAGTGCCTCACACATGCTAGGCATGCACTCCACCACTGAGCCAAAACACATGCCCAGGGTGTAAGTTTTATGTCTAATTCTATGTATTTATTTTTTGATGCAGACATATAATTGGTCCAGAAACATCTATTGAAAAGACTGTCCTTGCTCCATTGCATTTCTTTCACTCTTTGTGGAAGATTAGTTGATGATGTGTATGTATATTTATGAGCTCCCCAATTATGTTCCATTGACCTATGTCTATTCTTTTGCCATTACCACATAGTTGTGATTATTGCACCTTCACAGTGTATACATCCTTGTATATAAATCTTTGAGTACCATGCTATTCTTAATAAAAAAATTCTTAGAAGCAGATTTCTTAAGTTAAAGATTTTGGATGCTTTTAAATTCACAATCTACATTGCAAAACTGACTTCCACAAAAGCTATGCTAATTTCCCTTCCCATTAACAGTGTACAGAGATAGATATTTTTCAGTGCTTAAAACTTTTGACATCCAGGCATGGTGGCACATGCATGTAATCCCAGTGGCCTGGGAGGCTGAGAGGATTGTGAGTTCAAAGCAGGCCTCAGAAATAGCAAGGTGCTAAGCAACTCAGTGAGACCCTGTCTCTAAATAAACACAAAATAGGGCTGGGGATGTGCCTCAGTGATTGAGTGCCTCTGAGTTCAACCCCTGGTACCAAAAAAAAAAAAAAAAAAAAAACTTTTGACAATTTCATGTGGAAAATGGATGGAACAAATATTTTTTATTAGCAAGGATGAATATATTTTCATTTTAGTAAAATATTTTATTCTACCTTTTATATTACCATTTTATGTTATTAACATAATGTATTACTATTTTGTTATATTAACATTTTATGTTAATCTATATTTCCTAAGAGTATGTGCTCAAACTCATTAATTAACTAAAAGAACATAGAAAACTAAAGAACTCTTTTTAGGCAGAAATTCTGTGTTTTTCAGCCAAATATGAGAAATATAACTTTCTTGTATAGACACAAACTAGACTTCTGCTCCACAATATTCTAGTAAGAGTAAGAAATAGTTTAAATATTTTAACAATCTCAGCATCTTGATCTGATGAGTGATGGTCAGGATATTCCCAAGACTAATGTCTAAATGTGGCATCTTTCCCTACCTTTGACATATCAGAGAGAGGAGAGTAACAGTCTATCAATAAATTTAATGTCTCATTAAAAAATACTGAAGTTATTTGCATTTCACATACACAACTTATTTTGACATTTCAGAAAAAATCTAAGTAAACTTGGAAACAAATCCATGAAGGTGGTTCCTTCAAATGGCATTATTAGGCTAGCATAAATAGTAATAATTTCATGAGTCTGGAATCACTAATACTTGTTTTAGTTCTTTCTCAATAATGTATTTTATTTCTTATTTTTTTAGCATTTTTAAATTTTTAATTTTTTTCTAATTAGTTATACATGACAGCAGAATGCATTCTGATTCATTGTACACAATTGCAGCACAACTTTACATTTCTATGGTTGAATACAATGTAGTGTCACACTATATGTGCAATCATACATGTACCTAGGGTAATGATGTCTATCTCATTTCACCATCTTTCCTGCCCCCATGCCCCTCCCCCTTACCCAATTCAAAGTTCCTCCATTCTCCCCATGAACATCTCCCCATTATGGATCAGCATCCGCTTATCAGAGAGAACATTCAGCCGTTGTGGAACCACTAATACTTAAATGGAGGAAAACTAGAAGTTATTTTGTAGGATTAAATCCACATTGCAAAGTAGGACAGAACCTGAACATTATGCATTTGTTTCTGTATTAATTTTCTTGCTTGAATTACTACACTCAGGTTGACATCAGATCTACCTATTTAAAATATGAAATTTGATGAGCTTTGCTATCAGCTATATGATTTGCATGATTGGATGATGTACTCCTTTCTTGAAGAAATTTGATAATAGAAGATATATACTTCTGGAAGACTAAGCAATCATTAAAATAAAATAAGCTATAAAACGTGGATTCCATGTGCATTTGTACATTTTTTAAACTCTCATTCAACTTGTTAAAGATTCTAACATGTAGTAAAGGCTGATTCCCAAAAGACCGTATGTACTGATGCCAAAAGAAGGGTATTCTTCATTACTTGTAAGCAGGTTGCTCTTCTCTGAAATATTTTTAAAACAGATTATTTCACTGAATATTAAATAAATCACTTTAATATGTCTGAGTACACCATTATTCATGAAAAACAGGGATAACCCAAACAACTAATTTCAACCAATATGTGCAATTTTCCCCCAAATTCAGTCTATAAAGAATATTGTTAGACAAAGTGTGAAAACTGAATGGTATAAATTTTCCTCCTCCAAATTTGACTCAAAAACCAGGAGATAAATGATTAATTCCTAGAAAATAGAGCTCAATGAATGATCATGGGGCTGGGATTGTGGCTCAGCAGTAGAGTACTTGCCCAGCACGGGCGGGACTCGGGTTAGATTCTCAGCACCACATTAAAAAAATAAATAAATAAAGGCATTGTGTTGTGTCCATCTACAAAAAAAAAAAGATTCATTCTCTCTCTCTCTCTCACTCTCTCTCTTTAAAAAAAAAGAAGAAAATGGTGATCATAAAAATAACAGCAAAAAACACCTAATATTCGTGAAGCATTTTCTAAGAGCCAGGCTCTTTTCTAAGGGCTTTACATATATTAATTCACTAAATTCTCACAATAATCCTACAATGTTGGTCCCATTATCTCAATTTTACAAATGAGGAATCAGAGGCATAGAGAGATGTGGAAACTTGCCCAAGTTGACATGGTGAGTCAACTATGGAAATGGCATTCAAGCCTAAGTAGTCTGGCTTTAGAACCAATGATTATGGCCATTATATAATTGTGTGTCTTCTGCTATGTAGTTGGTAAGGTACAGGTCACACATTTTTAGAACTTGAGAAGGGTTTCCACACATTCTTGTCTCATCTTTTCTCAAACATCCTTGCACTTCACTTTTGACATATAACTTTGATCACCTTTCAAAGAACTGGTGTTGTTTGTAGTGAAGGCAAGTCATACTCAGACAACATCAAATGGTATAGAGAGTAAAGACATTATTTTACATTTTTTTTGAATATTCTTTTTTATTGGTTGTTCAAAACATTACAAAGCTCATGACATATCATATTTCATACATTAGATTCAAGTGGGTTATGAACTCCCATTTTTACCCCGTATACAGATTGCAGAATCACATCGGTTACACATCCACTTTTTTACATAACGCCATATTAGTAACTGTTGTATTCTGCTACCTTTCCTAATCCTCTACTATCCCCCCTTCCCTCCCCTCCCATCTTCTCTCTCTATCCCATCTGCTGTAATTTAATTCTCTCCCTTGTTTTTATTTTTTCCCTTTCCCCTCACAACCTCTTATATGTAATTTTGTATAACAATGAGGGTCTCCTTCCATTTCCATGCAATTTCCCTTTTCTCTCCCTTTCCCTCCCACCTCATGTCTCTGTTCAATGTTAATCTTTTCCTCCTGCTCTTCCTCCCTGATCTGTTCTTAGTTGCTCTCATTTGTATCCATGTCAGTGACAAAACATAAAGTGTATGCTCATGCTCTCAAGGGGTTTGAAATCTTGTTGAGAAGACAAAAATCATCCCCAGCTAAAAGTTCATTTTCATTCTTTTTAAAACAAATAGCATTTTCCTCGTGTGTTAAATGGAATTTATTCTACATATTATACCAGTACCTTCTAAACTATGTTTTTTTTTCCTCAAAAAATATTTTTTAGTTATAGATGAACACAATATCTTTATTTATCTTTATGTGGTGCTGAGGCTCAAACCCAGGGCCTCACACATGCCAGGCAAGCGCTCTACCACTGAGCCACAACCCTAGCCCCTAAACTATGCTTCTTAAGGATATAAATATCTTCCTCAAACACTAAATGCTGATAGTAACCTGATCCTAATACAAACATAGTGGTTTTTCATCAAGTACATTGGTGGTTTTTTTTTTACAAAATCTTTTTTAGTTTTAGCTTGACAAAACATCTTTATTTTATTTACTTATTCTTATGTGGTGCTGAGGATCGAACCCAGTGCCTCACATGTACTAGGCGAGTGTTCTACCACTGAGCCACAGCCCTAGACCAAGTACTTTGGTCTTATTATCTCCATGGTATAGGATCTGTCCACTTTTATTCCAGAGAGAAATCCACAACTCCTTGAAGGAGCAAAATTCAGGAACTGGATGAAAGCAAGGAGCTGAATAGTAACATCATTGGTGCTATTAAACAATGCTTCTGCAATTACTGACAATAATATCTTTTCAAGCAGATGACACATGTAAACACCATAATCTTCAAAACCTGGTTTTGCATGGCTGTTAAAAGTGGAGTGGTTAGTACAAATTTACTGATTTCTCTATGAACACACTAGATATTATCAATTTTCAAAAATTATGATAAAGTCAATTTCAGCACATGCTTTTAAGTTTGACCTTTTAAAATTTGTTTGGCTCCACTTAGTAGAGAATTTAGTGAGTTATACGGTATAATCAACCACACCTAAAGTTCCAGTATGTCACCTTGGATCAGTCACACAAATGAGATGATTTTATTGAAGCAAAGACATCTCATCAACTTTTAGGAGACATGAGGGAAAAAAAAGTGATGTCATTACTTGCCAATACCTGAGAGATACCAGCTGGAGAATGCATGACTTTCTATTAAATAATGGTTCTCTGAGAGTAGAATTTGATCCCAAAGGAATTCCAACTAATATGTGAAATGGACCTTCAACCTGCATCATCATAGTTATTTTTCAAATGGTTCAGCTGGCATTTAATTAGAAATGGAAATCCCTGCTATTTTAGTGGCCCCTGTTAACAAGAACAAAAATTCCAAAAAGTAAATAGCAAAAGGGATGAGTCACTGTACCATCAATGTTGTGCCCAATCATTATTTCCCATCTTCCAAGATTAGGTCAAAAGGTCAATAACCCCATCACCAATCCAAAAGCAAGAAAACATTCCATGAACTGTTTTTGATAAGAGCTATTACTGTAGACACACCATCATGTCAGTATTACAATAATATTTATTCTATTATAACACATATGGTCAGTGGAGAAGGAGAGATGGATCTTTGCTGTTCATTATATGAA
This sequence comes from Marmota flaviventris, assembly GCF_047511675.1. NCBI lineage: Eukaryota > Metazoa > Chordata > Mammalia > Rodentia > Sciuridae > Marmota > Marmota flaviventris. Next base: position 94,934,379 of record NC_092518.1, read on the forward strand.
TAGATACAAGTAAACAAATTTTCTTCTTTTTTCCAAGGGTTGAACCCAGGGGCGCTTAACCACTGAGCCACATCCCCAGCCCTTTTTATTTTTATTTTGAGACAAGGTCTCGGTCAGTTTCTTAGGGCCTCACTGAATTGCTGAGGCTGGCTTTAAACTTGCCAATCTCTCACCTCAACCAGGGAATAAATTTCTCCTTTAATTATTTATTTTTTAAAAAATTCCTAGATGGCTGGGGTTGTGGCTCAGTGGTAGAGTGCTCGCCTAGCATGTGCAAAGCCCTGGGTTCAATCCTCAGCACCACTTAAAAATAAAAATAAATAAAATAAAGGTATTATGTCCAACTACAACTTAAAAAAGTAAATATTAAAAAAAGTTTCTAGAGCAGTGAAGAAAACTAAAGACATAAATACTTTTCTTCTTTGTTTATCAGAATTGTATGAAGGGCAATATATAGTAATTGCATAATTTTTTTCAAATTTCTCTGGCATAGAGTTTCTAAAGTTGAAGACTATCAAATTCCCTCAGGACTTTAAGACTTCATTTCTAGGCTGTGGAAACCAGTGAAAAGGGGAAGCCAGAAAGAAGCCAAATTCTTCATTCTGTAAATACAGCTGATTCCCTTATCCTGGAATTAACTATCTTATTCCTATTCACTGGATCATTTGCCCCAAATTATTTATATATATATATATATATATATATATATATATATATATATATATATATATATAGACATATATGTTGAGTGTCCTATTCACAGTATGGGCCTCCTATTATTCGTCTTGTGGCTATTTCAGATTTTTGCTAACAGGTGGGCAAACGCAATGAAAAGAAAAGGGTTTATAATTCAAGAGGTTTGACAGTCAAGCAAGGTGACACCATTGGCTAGGATAAAAACTGGAGATTTTCCATGAAATTCCAATTCATTGTGAACTTCTATCTCTGATTAGTATGGCTAACTGATAGTTGATAGTATTCTCATTAATCTTTCTTATAAGAACACGGGGAGATTCTTTCATAGAAATGCTACTTGGCTGATGTAACCTGACCTGAGTATATTTTTCTAGCAAAGATAATCTCTTCCATGTCTTATGGCCTAGGATTTTGGGCAAAAATACAAGCCCCTATTCAAAGATAAAACCAATTATTCTGTCTGTCTGCACCTCAGCTTCACAAGCCTCAGTTAAAGGACACTTTCCATTTTGTCATGAATAGTTTCTTTTTCTTTGGTCAAGAAAACAAGTTGGACTCTTAAACTTTTTACAACAGAATCAAATTTATATCCCATGCAAATAAATGTAAACCACCAAATTTTCACTATTTCTTCGCCATCAGTGCATTTGAAGACTCCAATTGTGAATAGACATAATAAATCTAAACTGATCTAAACTGGTTACAAGATTGTGCTTCATTTTTGTAAAATAATATGTATATATAGCTGAACTTAGAAAAAAAGAACACACACCAAATAACTATGGTTGAGATTACTGCTGATTTTTGTTTTCCTTATAGTTTTACGTATTTTCTGCATGTTTAACAATGAGCATCTATTTTAAAATCAGAAAAGATATTATGGTGATGTAAAGGTTGCTTAGGGCATCTGGTAGGGTAGTTGACAATTCAGTCTAGTAAGCATATTGAACATCCATCTGTTTAAGAATGCTATGTTGTATCTTTCAATTAATTAAGGTCATTCAAAGGTAAAGGACCTATACTGCATTCCCTTACTGCTTGTGGAAAGATGTTTATTAAGTTATAATTTAATGTTTGTACTCTTACTTTCACAGAGGGTTAATAAAGAAATACAAAATAGATAAACAATTCTTCTCTCTTCTAAGAAGCCAGGATTAAGTATGATCTTCTTGTACCACCCAGAATGTGCTTTATTCAAACTCTCATAATCAATCCAAGTGGTAGATGAGAGGTGGGAATAGTCTGTAGCTGAATCTGTAAGTTTTCCAACAAGCCTGAAATTTCTATTTTTATCTTTTCAGGAGGAATAAGCCAAATTTACAGTGCAAATACTATAATCTACTAAACCACATGCTAAATACATCTATTCTTTCTGCTTTCTTCAGATGACCTCTATTTTATTTCATCTTTAAAATCATTATTTTCCACCTAGACTTTCATCTCTAAACTATATCTAACCTTTTTTGAAACAACCAGGCTATAAATCTTGTTTTTAACTTTTTAAGTTGTAGGTGGACACAGTACCTTTATTTTATTTTTATTTGGTTCCAAGATTGAACCCAGAACCTCACACATGCTAGGCAAGCGGTCTACCACTGAGCCACAACCCCAGCCCCAGGCTATAAATCTTAAAGGAATAAAATTATTTTGCAATGACTCTGTGACAATATATAAAGTCCAGATAGTTTGCTTCAAGTACCCAAAACCAGTGCTTTGGTTTCCCTTGCCCCGCCTCCCTATCCCCTATTTTGTTGTCCCTTAGTTCTCTGTCAAGGAAGCAAGAATTCTTGAATTTTTACTTCAAAGGACATGAATGACTCAACCAATACCACACAGCAAGCATCACAGGACTGACCAAAAAATCAGGTCTCTTGACTTCAAGTGCAGTCCTCTTTCCACTAAACTACAGGGACATTCCAATCCTACTGAGAAGGCAAGGAAATCTAAGAAGTATGGATATAAAGGCACATATTTTTAACCTTCCTCACAACTTTCCTTTGGCTTAGATTCCTTAGGTTCCTGAATATTTTCAGTCCTAGTCCCAGTCTTTTAACTCTCAAATATTATACTGCCTCTCTTAGGAATTCCTGCTACAAAGTTCTTTATTCATTCACTTGGATCATCTCTAATGTATTAAGTAGCTACCATGTGTAAGAGACTGGGCTTCTATTCAACAGAATGAATTGGCTTCCTCAAAGAATTGCTAGAGGCAAATTGGTGTAGTAAACAGAACACTGAATTTGGAGACATGGATTTTGGTTCCGACTCTGACAAGGACTTGCTCTCGTCCCTGTATGGTCATTTGACCTCATTTGGTTTCAAATATCGATCTTAAAATTAAGGGTATAATATAATTTGACTTGTTGGAGAATTGCTCTAATAGCTACCATTCATTAAAAGCTAACTATGAGGGATGGGTTGTGGCTCAGTGGTAGAGCACTTGCGTCACATGTGTAAGGCAGTGAGTGTGATTCTCAGCACTGCATATAAATATGAATAAATAAAAATCCACCAGCAACCAAAAAGGTAGTTTTAAAAAAGCTAACTATGAGGGCTGGGGTTGTGGCTCAGTGGTAGAGCGCTTGCCTAGCATGTGTGAGGCACCGGGTTCAATCCTCAGCACCACATAAAAATAAATAAATAAAATAAAGATTCACTAACATCTAATTTTTTTTTAAAAAAAAGCTTACTACGAGCCAGGCACTGTGCAAAAGCACTTGGTATACACAATTTCATTTATTCTTCAAATTACCATGATGATAATCATTATGCTATTGTTTCCCCTGTGTTCTGATAAGAAAACTATTGCTGGAGTGGATAAGTAACATTCCCAAGGTACATAAGACAGTCATGGAGCTGGGAGCTGAATCTAGGCTAACTTCAGAACCTCCATGCCAAGCCACATTGTAGTCTCCCAAAATAAAATAATAATTAAGAATTTAGTTTAAAAAACATGAAACTATCTAATTTTAAAATATAATTCCTTTCTTCTACTTCCAACTACTTAAACTTCTAAGATGTGACTAGGTCTACTCTTTTGCTTGCTTCTTATTATTATCCAATAATCACCTTAAATGTCCAAGAAGAACCTGGAAAACCCATGCCTTTCTGGCTGGCTTTCACAACAGAGACAGAGAGATCTGGTGGCCTCTGAAGATGGTGCTTCACATATCTCAAGCTTTCTAAATATCTTCTTCTTTCTCTTCAATCTTTTCATGGCCTTCCTTTCCTGAGAAGTCCAGAGGCCCACTTTAATGCAAATATGAATGTTAGAAACTTTTTTCTCTTAAGGAGAAAAATGAATGAGAACCAGGTCCCTTGAAGATCCAATCAACTCACCTTATAAAGCAGGGATAGACTCCATGAAATAGATATGTGAACAATTTGTCTCTAAGTCTTTGCCAGACTTGGCACAGGCTGGCCCATTAGAAATATATAATAGAATATTTTTTAATAATTCAATTTTCAACCTCACTTTGATCAATAGTTCATTACCTAAGTTAGATCTGCCAAACGGGATGAACTCTTCAGCCCATTTGTCCCATATTTGCATGAATATTATGCTGTGAATGTTACGCTCCTTTGAACTTCAAAAGAACTTCCTGGCCTCATTGACTACAACTTTAACAACAGAACATAATGGAGTTACAGAAAGATCTTTCCCTGGCTAAAGACCTCAAACCTTGCTGGGGGGTGGACAGTAACAAACTTTTACATAAGCAACAAGTGGCTCATTCATCCATTGAAGTGCATTATCAGTATTTCCTGGTCTGGGAAGCCTGTCTTCTCTCTTATTAAAACAACTGTAACTGTGGCTAATTAGCTAACAGCAAGTGGCAGCACAAACCTTCACCATTTCTTGTCAAAGAGCTTTCCTCAAATAAAGCATTTTTTTCCAGCCCTTGTCATATTTCTTCCTTCAATTGAGAGAACATCTTTCACCATAAGAGTATTCCACCTACATTCCACCATGATGCCCCAAATAGGAGAGCAAACAGATGACAGAACCCCTTCCTTGACCTACAAGCTTATATTCAAACCAGCTCCAGAAAATATTTTGGGTTCCTTGGGTAAAATGGAATGAGACCACAAAGAGAGATATGAAGGTTTATTTCTCGTTTTCCCCAGTTACTTTTTAAATTTAAAAAATAAACCTGCTTGACCTTCATCAACTCCCATACCAACTACCCTTCTCCAGAACTGGACAGTAAAAACATGAGAAATGTGATATTCTTTTACTTTAAAAGACTTTTCCCTGATGAAAAAGCCATAATTGCCAACTGTGGAAACTTTGGAATAGATAGAAGCAGCACAAAGAAGAACAAAAATAACATTCATAATCTTAACATTCCGAGATTAAAAAAATAGTTCCCTACTGCATACCATGCATGAATATAAATTTCAAATGGAATAGAAAAATATGGATAAACTCCTAAATTTTGGCAGCAGCAGAAGAAAATATAAGACTATACGTGGGAAAAACCTTAGGAATAAGAAATCCAGCAGCCATATGGGAAATGAATGACAGATCTGAATACATAAAATTTTAAAACTTCAATATGAAAAATACAACTTATACAAAGTTTAAAGCAAATGACAGAATGAGAAAAATAATATATGTTATATAAAAGGCTAGTGACAAAATTTGAAATAACAAAAGGTTAATAAATAAGCTTTTATACATAAATAAGATATGCAGCCCAAATGAAAAAAAAAAACAGGTAATTCACTGAAGAAATTTAATTGAACTAAAATATTGTTGAAAAGATGCTACAGTAATAGAAAAATCAAAGCAAAACTAAAATATGATTTCTCATATTAAACAGTCCTCTAAGTACAAAGATTAATACTCTCCAAAGTTATTATAAATGGACTCCCATAGACAGATGGTGAGATTGTTAATTAATACAACTTATTTGAGGAGAAGTTTGGCAGTATTTACCAAGATTAAAACTGAACATTTTGGGGTTGGGGCTGTAGTTCAGTGGTAAAGTGCTTGCCTCACATTTATGAGGCACTGGGTTCAATCCTCAGTACCACATAAAAATAAATAAAGATACTGTGTGTTTATCTACAAATAAATATTTTTTTAAAAACTGAGCATGCACTTTGTCTACAAATTTCTCACAAATACTTTCATTAGTGTCTAAGATGTTCACTAATGCCTTGCTTATAATGGCAAAAATTGAATCAACCTTAATATCTACAAATAGAGACTAGCTAAAAAAAATCATGGTACACATACACAATTGGAAGCTATAAAACATCAGAAAGGATATGGCACTGTTATATTGCAATGTTATGACATCAAAGGATATCCTACTCATATTGTTGAGTAAAAGCATGTTACAGGAAAATGTGTATAAGCTCCAATTTCTGTGAAAGAAAAAAACATATAGACATGTGTGTATGGTTTCTGAACCCAAAGAAAAGTTTTGAAGTGCATATAGCAAATCACTAGTTATGTTTACTTTTGGAGAATGAAATGGGAGTTAAGGGGTACATGTTCTTTATGCAGTTAGATATTTTCATTTTGTTTTGAATAATAAGCATATGTTAATTATAATTTAAGAAATCTAAAAATAAGTTAATTTATACATTTTCCAGAACCACCAAATTTTCATTAAGCAGTCCTTTCAAATGGTAGTATGATATTACTTTGATCATTTATGTAACCAATCCCCTATGGATTGACATTTCTGTTTCTAACTTCTCATCATTAGAAGTGCATTGTCTCTGCATACATATTGTGTGTGTGTGTGTGTGTGTGTGTGTGTTTTAAGTCAACTTAATGGGACACACACTTTGAGGTTTCCTCTTTAGTAGAGATAACTTTATACATCTTTGAGATAGTCAGCTTGGGTGCAGCCACATAGAATGAAGCTCACTGAGGGAATGAACTTGGACTCATGACTATAATCCTGAAATATTAGACGAGAACTGGGTGCTTTAGGCCATCTGTTACACAATTGCCTTTATGCCACCTGGATATTAAAATGGCTGGGGACAAATTCATAGGCACTATGAAACATTAGAAAATACTTATTTGGGTGCATAAGTATTTTTAAAATTACAGCTCTCTTTGGTTTTTCAACAAAGCTTTAAGTTTCATGGACTATGTTCTTCAATACTTCTTAAATATCGAAGGCCTCACAGAAGAGATGGTCTAATTAGAGGTCCAAGCTTTCTCCATGAAGCCATCAGTAACAGGCCATAATGGAAGTTTCTTTCTAAGAGAGGAGGGATGTTTAATTCCTGATGATTATAAACGGAGCTAAGAATAAATCTACAATATTTCTATCACATCCACTTAAATCAAGAAGAACTTTTGGAAGAGGAAGGCTCTGAAGATGGACTATATTCAAGCAGAAGCCGGAGGAGGTAGTTTAAGGAATACAAGGAGAGAGGGGCATGGATCCAAGTTTCCTTACTGAGATCATGCCCTGATAAACTTCTTTTGGTGTCTCAAGCTTACTAGATAGTACTACAGAGCACTCATGCTTAAAAGCCTAACCAAAATCACTATTTCTCCTGGGAAGAAGATTAAGTTTACTATGAAAATCACAGTGGGACAGAAATGCATTTAACTATGGAATAAGCTTGGCACCATCCTCCCTGTCAGCAAGCCTTCTGCCTGATATATTTAACTTATGCTGATAAAGGAGATAAATGTTTAAGTGATGGGCTTCAGATGCTGCTGTGCTGCAGCTCCTACCAAGAATATTTTCATAGCTTCTTCTCATGAATAAGTTCAGTGGAGCAGAGAATGCCCCTCTTGGACCAATTCCATTTTGTGCTTCTTTCTGATGCAGCCATAAAGGGGAACTAGAGCTATGGTTTTTCCTTTAAATATAGAGCAAGCAGCCACCTCAGAAGTTGCTGCACTTGGCCTGATGAAGGTAAAGCCCATACTATACAAAGGCAGCACGAAGCACCTAACAAGATCAGAAATGTCAATGGTTCCTCATAAATCTCCCAAATGTGGTGGTAAGGAGGGTTAATTATCACCCTCTCCTGCCACTCTCTGCTTTCTCCAATGTGTTAGCCCATCACACGGATCGCTGACTTTCTAGAAATATTCCCTGGCTTTGCAGGGACGTTCCTTTCAATAAATGACATCCAATTTACTAACGGTCCCTGGAATCTCAATTTCCTCAAAGGATTTTTCATCTGAATCCAGTTCATGTGAAGGTTTCTTCCTTCCCCGTTTTTCGGCACAAGGAAACAGGCAGAGCCTGCTTTACTTTTTCTTTTCTTTTTTTCTTTTCTGTGTTATTCTTTTTCATAAACTGAAAACCTTTTCTTCAGTATCTAAAATTTGGGAAAAAATCCAGCTCATCTGTCAGATATTTCTAGAGTTACGTAAAATGGAATGGGATTTGTACAGTTTAGAAAAGGAAAGGGGAAATAGGCTAATGTGTCATGTGTTCTATGAGATGAAAACTATATAATAATCAGAAAAACAGCACCAAACTTAGTTAGCCTTATTCAAAATCCTCATTCTTTTATCAACTCATGAATAAACCAGTAACATTCACTTTCTTCTTGTAGAATAGCAGAATGGCCACATTTGGGTTAAATCACAGTCCCTACAGAATATAGCCACATTTGCAAAGAAATTATAAGAAAGTATATTATTTTTAAACTCAAGACACTTACGTTTTACTTGTTCTGCTTTGCTTCCTTCTAGGAAAAGAGAGAACAACAGGAAGGAAAAGATGTATTTCATGCCTCCCATTTTCCACTTTTTTCTCATTTGGGTCACTGCAAAAAGTAACTCAGAATCTTCAAGGAGCAGTGTACTCAAGCTGTTGGAAAGAAGCAGAAAAAAAAGACTTAAAACAGATCCCTTGTAACGGATAGGGATCACTGATGCTTAGGGGTCTAGCTTGCTAGAAAAGAAGTGCTGGAGAATTTACATGAGTGCAAGCATTGTTTGCCTGCATAAGAAAAAGGACTGCCTCTCTGGTCTTGCAAAGATGTAAGAGAAAATTCAAATGAATGAGCATGCATCACTATCCAACACTGAACCTAAATTTTTACAAGCAAGTCATAGGAAAATAAAAAATAAAATTTGAAATCCTTCTTTCCAAGGGAATTAAAGTTGATTTCTCAAGAGATTTTTTTTTTTTTTGAGAGAAAAGAAAAACTGGAGTTTGCAAAAGGGCTATTTTGGCAAGCAAGGTAAAAATAATAGGCATGAGACTCAAGCAATTTCTGAAATAGAAGTTAATTAATCTAAGCTTCAAGACTACTGTTATCATTAATACTTTAGGGATCAATTACAAATTGATCAATATTTCTCCAGTGTCCTCTATGAGATCCATAAGGATCTTCCGTTTGGCTACTTACATTGGAAGAGAGATGTAACAAGCAAATGGATGCAATTCAACACCTGAAAAGTTTTATTGCTTAGAATGGTTCAGACATATTCCTACCCATAAAGTCCATTGTAAAATGGAAATTTAAAATGGCCCATTTTAAGAGAAGTTAGGCCAACCTAAAACAGGTCATTTATTCACCTTGTACTACCATGCTAAAGACCATTAAAAGAACTGCAATTCTTTAAAATATGAGATTGGCATTTCCAGTCTAAGGGGTAGAAATCTTAAGCCTTTTGAGCCTTGGAGCACAGAAAGTTTGCTGTAGCTCATACTCAGTCACGAGTCATTTCCATGGACTTCAGAGTTTGCAAAATTCTTCCAATAGGAGATTGGAAAATATTTAAATAGTCAAGAAACACAACACTCAATCTGGGGTTAACCCTGACTACGAACTAACTCAATGATCTTTTCAGAAAGTCCAATTTAAATATTGGGCATGAAGAATTTGAAGGAATGCAAGATGCTCATTTTGGAGCACTGAATCTCTTTGGGTTCTGAAGTAGATGCCACAGCTCCAACTTTAAATGCTAGGAAGCTGCCAGCATCATTTAACATCCATTGTTTCAAATTATGCATATGTAACTGAAATAAACTGATCATAGAGAACAATTTATGCTATCCTGCAGGATTTGCAGTGGCCCATCTGCCTTCTTTCTCTACCTTTTCCGAGCTCCTTATAAAAGAATCAAATTCTCTTAAGACACTGTTCCTAGTTTCCAACAGTGAAGTCTTAGTCCTCTCCAAGAATTTATGGTCCAATTTCAATCCCTCAGAATATCTCTGTACCCTGAGAGCTACCAGGTTCCCCTGAAGCAAGACAATTGCATGAACAGTTAAATGCAGTTTCCCAACTTAGTGAGAGGTTCTTCCTGACTCTACTTTTATAAGCTTATACCCCAGGTTTCCAAAAGAGAGAGCTTTTAAACTGCTGAAGTCCAATTTATCACAATCATATATAGATCTCAGGGGGTATTTTTAAAACCATGGCTTTTGGGTCTCCCCATGCAAGAACCAACAGAGTTGTTTTTCTTGTACAATGGTTGGGCGGTTCGGTGAACAGTAGCATTGCTTCATAACTCAAGCTGGCAAGAAAACGGCCCTTAGAATTTTTTGCTTTTCTTGGGTCCCAGCTAATGTTATGAGCAAATAGAAAAGTTGGTGACTAGAGAGCAATTAATCTCTTTTGGCATTCCTGTCATCTGTGTGGCCTCCCAGGCGGTGATGGAGAACATCAGAAAATGAATCGCTTTATAAATATTCACTTTTGATTTACAAGATCCTGAAGTCCTGCCTTTGTATTCTGTGCAGAAATATGAACTGAGAAGAGTTCCCTTCCCAGGTCTCCCTACCATTCAATTTCTCTTTATCTTTTTAATTTTTTTTTTATTTTTGGGGAAAGGGTGGTTCAAGACATTTGTTGGGACTGCAGGAGTAAACACAAGCAAGCAATGCTCAGCAAACATCCGACTCTTATTCTTGCAAAGAGCCAAACTGTCCTTAATTTTTCAAATTATACTTTGACCCAGTTAACTGGAGTTATTTCTGCATTAACTCTCTGTCGGCTTCACACAGGCTGTTGGGCCATCAAACTTGCACTGACTCTTTTACAGGTTACTTAGAAATGTAACCATTGACAAGTTTCAGGGGGATCCAGGACCCAACAAGAAAGCAACAAAGAAAACAAAATCCTACAATGAATACTGGGGGTGAGGGCTAGTCTGGGAGGGTTGTGGAATTTATAAGAGAACAGAAAAGTGTCTGATACTAAAGGAAAGGTATTGATTAAGGTGCCTGCCTGAAACAAGCATTCACATTGTTCCTTTACATCAAGTGAGGGGACCAATGCTCCTTGCCCAGCTGTAAATGCAGAGTAATCTGGGCCATCAAGTGACAGGAGCCCACACTCAGAACAGGTCTCCTAGGTAGAACAGAACCAAAGAGACATTCCCAAAGGAAGGCTAAGGGATGAGCACATGTTAGTCAGTTCTTCATACCCCACAGTGTCTCTTTAATCCTCCGGAGAGGCTTGACTGACCTTGTAATCTCACATTCACTATCATCTGTGGGATAGCCCCTAGGGTAGCAATTTTCTTTCTGACAAACAATAAGAAAGACACTAGAGTCTCAGGCCCTTGTCCATCAGCTGAAATCCTCTACTCACACTACCACCCAACAAGAAAAGCTCAGTTAACTCCTGGTGGGTTGCCACCAAAAAATGTCAGGGCTTAGCCCAGGATATGGCTTGTCAGAGGCAATATCTTCCTTGCTGCTTAGGAGTAGCAAAACAATGCCTTGTATTTGGCTTAAAAAACACCTTTCTATCTGTCATTTCACTTCATTCCACACAACGCCACCTTCAACATGGGCATGAAGAGGGCGATAGAGTGGGGGACAGAGAATTCAAATAAATTGAGCTAGTGGCAGGGATGGGAGGGACTGGAAGGCAGGTTTTCCAGGCCTATGTTCTAGCAATACCACTGTTTCCTGAGCCTAGAGTCTAAGTTCTGACCCCAGCGGCCTGGCCAGAAAATGAGGCAGATGTCCAGAGGAGAGGGAAGCCTCTTGAACTCCACCCAGTTTCATTAACTTTAACACGTATTAATCAGCCACCGGTTCAGGACACCAATCAATGAGAAAACAGGCTCTAGGACACATGCAGAATTATGGGGCCTGCAGAGTCCAGTTAGGCAGTTCCGCAGGGAGTACCCTAATGGCCTCTGAAAGCACCAGAACATGTAGAAACGTAGGCCGAGTGAGGAGTGGCGAGTTGTGAGTTCAAATCCAGAGCCCCCAACTTGCCTGGGTCCAGTGCCTTGGGCCCCACCTCCATCTCAGCGGCTGGCAGCTGGACCATAGGACGACTAGGGATGGCAGGTCCCAAAGTTCAAGGCTTCCTGGGGGAACTACCAGGGATGCCTCCAGCCAGCAGAAGGCACCCCACCTGTGCAAAGGCTGGAAAGGGACGTGGGGGAAGCGGGCGCCGAGCATCGCTCACTGACCTGGGCACTGGCCTCCGTCTGCCACGCGTGCACGCGCTCCGAGCTCCCGGGGACGCTCCTCCGAGGTCTGGGGCTCGCAGGTTGTGGCGAGAGCTACAGTGCGCGCGAGGGGGGAGGGGGGACTCAAAAGTGGGTGGGAGGAAAAACATCACCGCCCTCACACCACGAGGGAGCAGCGGCTCGCTCCGCTCCCGGGGGCAGAGCCAAGGCGCGGGCGCGCCGGCCCGGGGCCACCTGCCCGCCCGCCTGCCCGCTCCCCACTTGGCCCGAGAGGCGGGCCGCTCGCGACTGGCGGGAAGTCCGCAAGCACGCAGCCCCTGCAAGCACGCACAACAGCTTTATTCCTGCTCCCCCAACCCGAAAGTTTAAAAACCGGGAGAAAGTGTGAGGCTCAGCCGGCGACTTTCCCATCACGCAGCGCCCCCACTACACCCCCCCCTCCTTTGGCTAGGCGAGCGTTGGGGTCTTAAAGGGACCGCACATCTCCTCCGGCCCCTCCTCCCCCGTGCACTGGATGCACCTAGGAGCTTCCCACCGTTCGCGCGCGCCCTAAAGACCCTAGCTACCTTCTGTCTTCCCTGCCTGGAACCCCCTCACCCTTTCTCGCGAGGCAAAACGACTTTTGCAGGCGCACCTGGTACAATCCTGGTGTACTGTATACAAGTTGGGCTGGCCCGGCAAATTACGCTCTGGCACGTCGCTTTAACATTTCGGGACATTTCGCAGATCTTTATTGTGGCAAGTGACAAAGGTTTGGCCTCGGTAAAGACGGGATGGAGATGGGGGTGGGGTCGGCGCTGAAGAGAACTTCGAAATCTACTTTCTGCTACAAAGAGAGCTCCCAAGCCCCATCAGAAAGGGCCTCTCTACTAATTGTTAAGGGTCTTGAGGAAGAAAACTGCTTTAGCAGTCCCAGAGAGTCCAAGTTGGGCCAAGACCCCAACCTTAAAATCACCCAGCACTGCTGATGTCTTGATGAACCTGAGACAAACTACTCCATATTTGTATTCATTCAGTGAAGCATAGTTGCAAAGAATTATCAAAATCCTTTAAGGCCCCTGAAAGTGCTGCCTTAACAGTACCCATTTATATCTGTAGTGCCTAAATTTGGAGGAGAGCTGGTGGGCTTTTTTACATGAACTGCATAGTATCAATATTCCTAACGTGTAGATCCTTACTGGGTACTTTAAAAAAAAAAAAATAGGGCAGGGGACTATGGCAAAACTGAGGCAGCTCAGCGACCTCCTCTTTACCGCCATTCTTGAGATCAAGACAGGAAGATTTCAGATACATCACTTAGAGTAAGGGTCATGAATTCATTAGAAGGGAAGGAAAGGGTAAAAGGGGACTCTCTCAAGGGAGAGAGTGGGTTATCTCAGAGAGGAGAGGGGAAAATGTGTCCTTCTGTTTTATTGGGGGTCCTAGGAAAGTTTCCAGATAGTATCCACCAGGTCCACCTCTTGACTTTTTACCAACAGCAGAATGACATCAGAGTTTCAAGTCCCCACTACCATGACAAGTCTAGGTCACTTTGGCCCATGCTGACCAACTCTAATTGGAACCTGGTCTAACAGATTTTGTGATTAGGAGGAATTATCCTTATCTCCCTGAGTTCTGGGATCTGCTCTATGTAAGGGGCACAAAAGTCCCCCTTTTCAGGGTAACTTGTGTTCTTATTAGCATTTCAGGCCTGTATTCCTCCTGCAGATAACAGGTAGTTTGCTGAGGAATGTAACATATCCTGTCGACTTAAGCCAGTAAGGGATGCAGGTAAATTGCTTTTTAAAAGACAAAGCATGTGGGGTTCAGCATTGTGGGCCTGGTTTATAGAATTATTCCCTTGCAGGGCTGGGTTTCTGGCTTAGTGGCAGAGCACTTGCCTAGCATACATGAAGCCCTAAGTTCAATCCCCAGCACCCACAAAAAAAAAAAAAAAAAAAAAAAGAATTATTCCCTTATCTTCATGTTCCCACTGCTCAAGTCTGTCAGTTCCCTATCACTGGCATATGTATTATATTAATATTATTTTTAAACCCTCACAAGAAACTGAACTATCAATGGCTTCAAGTGTGAGTTTCTGGAAACCATCTGAACCATTTGACTTAGTCAATGTTTTCATTTCACAGAAGAGAAATCTGATGTTGGGGGGTGGATGATGTAGCTAAGGTCACACAACTAGTAAATGACAGACATGAGATTCCAATTCAGAATTCCCAATTTTCAATTCTGATCATTACATTCAGTCAATAGCTGAAGAAATTGACACTCTGAGAAATTGTAGTTTGTCAAAAACAAACAAACAAACAAAAAAAACACCACATATCAGGAACAGAGAACAAAGAAAATTTAAAATCAGAAATAATTGTTCCTGGAAGTTACTTCCTTTTTTCTTTCTTCGGAAGTGTTAATATCATCCAACTAGCCCTTACTTTGCTGGAGATGTTTATTTCACTGTTAACAAAGGAAAGGGGGCCCTTTCTGAAATGTTGCCTTCAGGGCCCAGAATGTCTAGCTCCATCCTGTTGCTTGGGTAGCCATACATTGCCACATGCATTCAATTTGTGCTGTAGTATATTAGTTTGAACTTGGTGATTTGTTGCCTTATAACTGTTCTCATGCTATTTAATGTGCTGATGTTTTGTCTCACTATACTGTGAATTCTTCTAGGGCAAGAACTGGTTTCAAGAAATAGTCTGGGACAAACATGGATCCTAGCATTTAAAATAAATAGACTTAATGGAATTTGAAAGCTCCATCTATTTATCTACAACTATTCACTCCCATTAGTTGATGTAGTATTCAGATTACCACATAATAAGACATTGCAAAATTTACTGGCTTAAAATAGTTATTGTCAATTGCTTCTATTGAATTCATTCTACTGAACTCATTCAGAATCTTTTATACATTTTCAGGCAACTATATATGGGTCTGCTGAAATTCTCTGAAAATTTCTTTATTATTGTAAATTGTGATCTTTGTGTCAGTTCCAGTCTTGATTTCTGAATTAGAACTCTGATTTGGGTAAATCCTAGTCTAGACTTCCTACAAGGTCTTATAAAACTAAACTCATGTTTATCTCCATGCTTTATTTTCTTTATTTACTAAATAGGGATGAGAACATAAATAATTTCATATTCACTTTTTAAAATTTATTTTTAAAAATTTTGAGATAATTGTAGATTCACATGCAGTTGCAAGAAATGATTCATATGGATCCTGAATATCATATGGATATGTCTTTTACCCAGTTTTCCCCCATGGTGACATCATGTACAACTTGAGTATAAGATCACATTCAGGAAATTGACATTGATACAACCCCTTCACCTTATTCTGATTTCACCAGTTTTACATGGACTCATTTGCCTGCATGTATAATTCTACGCAATTTTACCACATAGGTAGGTTCAGGTGATCACCACCACAGTCAGGATACAGAACAGTACAAGAATCCCCTGTGCTACTTTTGTACTCACACCCTTTGTTGTTTGTTCCTCCCCTTGTCTACTCCCTGACAACCATGAAACTATTATCCACTTCAATAATTTTGTCATTTAAGAATGTTACATATGGGCCGGGGTTGTGCCTGAGCAGTAGAGCGCTTGCCTGGCATGTGTGAGGCACTGGGTTCCATCCTCAGCACCACAAAAAAATAAATAAATAAAATAAAGATATTGTGTCCATCTACAACTAAAAATATTTTTTAAAAGAATGTTACATGGAATCACACAGTATGTAACCTTTAGAGAGTAGCTTCCCTGCCCCCAAACATAATCCTTGCTCCTTTTAATTACTGAGTAGCAACCCATGGTATGGATATGCCAGTTTGTTTAACCATTCATCCATTAAAGGGCCTGTTGGGGCCATTTACAAATAAAGCTGCTGTATTTGTCCACATGTTTGTACGTAAACAAATTTTCATTTCTTGGAGGAGATAAATGCCCAATAGTACAGTTCTTGGATTGTAAGGTAAATGCTTATGTAGTTTTATAAGGACTGTCAGGCTATTTTTAGATGTCTATGTCTACAGTAAACTGAGATTTGAACAGGATTACCCACCAGCAATGTATGAGAGATCCAATTTCTCTGCATTCTTGCCAGCAGTGGTTGTTGTCATTATTTTTATTGAATCATTCTAATACATATATACTGATGTGTCCTTGTGATTTTAATTTTCATTTCCCTAAAACCTAATGATATCTAGCATCTTTCATGTGAATATTGGACTTCTGTATACCTTTGCAATATTTCCTCTGAGTCTGTAGATCGTCTTTTCATCCTCTTCTCATGGGCCTTTATAGAACAAGAGTTTTTAATTTTGAAGTAATCTAATCCATCAAAATTTACTTTTATGGATTATGTTCTGGTGTTAAGTCTAAGAACTCTTGGTCTATCTATAGGTCCCATTTTCTCCTAAACTTTTGTTCTAAAAGTGTTAATATTTTTAAGTTTTATATTCAAATCTATGGTCTATTTTGTGTTAATTTTTATATAAAGTGTGAGGTTTAGGTGGAAGTTTACTTTTTTGGCTATGGATGTCCAATTACTCCAGTATCATTTGTGGAAAAAGCCATCTCTTCTCCATTGAATTCCTTTTACAACTTAGTTGAATATTGGTTAGGCAAATTTGTGTAGGTGTATTTCTTGTTTTTCTCTTTATCCCATTGATCTATGTGTCTATCCTTTTACCAGTACCACAGAGTCTTGATTATTATAGAAATATAGTACATCTTAACATCAAGTCAAGTGATTCCCCGACTGTATTCTTTTCCAACATTGCTTTAGCTAACCTAGGTCACCCAGATCTCCACACAAAGCTGTAGAATAAACTTGTCTATGTCTACAATAAATTGAAATTTGAACAGGATTACATTAAAACTGTAGATCAATTTGGGAAGAATTGATATTAATATGTTGTATGTTCCAAATCATGAATACAGTATATCTCTATATTAATTTAAATTTTCTTTGATTTCATTCATCACTGTTTTGTAGTTTTCAGCATAAATCTCTCATACATATTTCTTTAGAATCATACTTACATATTTCATTGTCTTTGGGACAATTGTAAATGTTATTGTGTTTTAATTTCTGTTTCCATATATTCATTGCTAGTGTATATGCATGCATTGATTTTTGTGTGCCAATCTTCTGTACTATGTTTCAGAACTTATTTAATAAATCTATAAGTGGATGTATTACAGAATCATTAATATTGCACAATGTTCTGATGTCATAGATTTTTAGCTTTATAAATGCTTCTTGTCCCACTGGAACATGAAAACATCACATTATCAAATTAACTTTCAAAAAGTGGCCAGACTCATAAAGATTGTGGCATAGGTTTATCCCTTTTTACAAAATAATTAAACCAACCTAGAATTTGTATTATTCAGATACTTCATTCAATATGTAGACATTAACAATTCATTCTTTTGGGATTGGTAAACTATATTTTATAAGCCCCTTTGTCACTCGTACGTATTCATGCTTATTACTACATTTTTGTCTTTTGTTATATTTTTCTTCCTACTAGCCATTTCTAAAAAGCACTAGAAAAAAGAATTGGCTGTGACTAGAGTGGTTCATCTAATGTTTCCAGCTTTCTTCCTTTTGGGCTCATGGTAGGATTTTATTCTTTTTCCCCCTTTTTGGTTAAGCATGGCCATCTGATTTGCTTTGGTCAATGAAAGTGATATGTTGCTTCTGGGTGAAAACTTCAAAGGTGTATAATTCACCCCATTCCCTTCTCCCTCCCACAGGAATGTGTGCATGTACCGAAATGAAGCCTGGATTTCTGAGTGATTGAGATGAGCAAACCCCCTAGAAGACTTATTTTTAATATCTACAGTAAGTGATAAAAAATCATTTGTGTGTTAATCTTCTGACATTTGAAGGTTGCTTATTTTTGCAGCATAACCTAGCCAATCCTAACTGCTACCACTAGCTAAAACAATTATGTTTCCTAGAACTTCAAAATCAGAGCAGTAAATGGAGAAAGGAGCTTATAGAATCTTGGAAACAGAGTTAATAGAAACAGGTGCCTTTTTTTCTGGTGCTAGGGGTTGAACCTAGTTCCTCACACATGCTAGGCATCTGCACTTCCACTGAGCTATATCTTCAGCCCTTGAAGCAGGTATATTTTGGTTGAGTGTATTCATTTTAGTTAAGCTGTCATTTTTCCATTTATGTCTTTCAGTTATTTATAGTAAAGAAAAATAACCCAAGGTTATTTTTTATTTGGGCTTTGTATTATATCTGAATAGGATTTTTAGAGAAGTGGTTTTCCTTCTAAGTGATTTAAAGATATTTGTGGAAGTATTTTATGTGATTATTTACCCAAAGGATAATAGCTCCAGGTTTATAAGAAAGGCCATTGAGAAAACAAGATTTGGTTTACAGGAAATTTCAGGAATATATTTATTGTCAAAATCGAGGTAAACTTATGGTATACAGGATTCTAGAAAACACCTTAAAGATAAAAGGAATGACTTCCTTGATCCAAAGTTATAGTGTGCCCCTCAATTACCATGAATGGGACACATGGGCAGAGCATAAGAATTACCATTTTGGATCAAAGTTGTTTTGTTTTGTTTTGCTTTTCACAAAATTTAACTGCATTTTCAAGCAGTTTTACAAAGGTATTTTTAAAACTTGTTAACTAGGGAAAACTTGGAATGGATCCACCATTTGACCCAGCTATCCCACTCCTTGGTTTATACCCAAGAGATTTAAAATCTGCATACTACAATGACGCAGTCACATCAATGTTTATAGCAGCTCAATTCATAATAGTTAAACTATGAAACCAACCTAGATGTTCTTCAACAGACGAATGGATAAAGAAAATGTGGTATATATACACAACGAAATATTACTCAGCATTAAAGAAAAATGAAATTATGGCATTTGTTGGTAAATGGATGGAGCTAGAGACTATCATGCTAAGTGAAATAAGCCAATGCAAAGAACCCAAAGGCTGAATGTTTTATTTGATATATTCACAACGGGGGTATGGAAAGAATAGAATTTCTTTGGATTAGGTAGAGGGGAGTAAAGGGAGGGGGATACAAGGTAGGTACATTATTACCCTATGTATATATATGACTACTCAACTGGTGTGATTTTACATCATGTACAGCCAGAAGAATGGGATATTATACTCCATTTATGTATGATGTGTCAAAATACATTCTACTGTCATGTATAACTAATTTGAACAAATGAAACACTTGTTAACCAAGGATGTCATACAAATAAATTGGAGATAGGATATGTCCAAATGTTATGCTATGCATAGAAAAAATGCAACGTGATAGAGTAGAAACTTCATCCCTACACATTCTATTGCTATAGAAAGTTAATCATGTTACCAAATTGCATTTGCTTAGATAGCTTAGTATAGGACCTCAAGGAACTCACAGTCCCTGAAACTACCATGAACTTCCCAAGGTATTCAACTTTATTCCCAGAGTGATGTAGCAGGTTGATCCATTATTATTTTTTCAGTAGAACCAACAGCAGTGTCTATCTTCTTATCTTAATGACAGCAGATATCTCTCCTTGGGAAGTAACATGGTACACTCAAAGGAATCAATGCTTTGGAAACACACATACTTGTACTGGAATCTCAATCAACTGTATAACCTTCATGAACCTGTTTGCTTATATGTCAAAGGGAAATTATAGTAATGTTGCCTTTGAGATTCAATGGCCTAATGTCTGTGATGTCCTTGGAAGATAGTATATGCACAATAGTTGCTTCTACCCTCACTTTCCCCTCCCTGTCTCCATCCACTTAATACAAATGTGAAAGCTGTTACACATTCAGTAAAGTCCTTTATTAGCTATTCAAGCTTCAGATTGCCTGTCTCATAACAGAGTGGGGATAAAAGCAGGAAGAGAAAACCAGTAATTAGCCCTATTTCCCACCCTGTTCTTGAAGGCAGGGAGTAAGTTGGAGAGTAGAGTGCCAACATACCTTCAAGTGGAATAGCGATGAGGCTGATGCCAAAATGAAAATCACTCTCTCTTTGCACACAGGTGCACAATACCAGGCTTTGTCCTAGTACCTGGAGAATATCATTAGATGTTAGGTTCAGGTCTGAGGCTAGTATCATCTTCTTCAGCTTTGTGGCACATGAACTGGATACATTACACAAGCCAGAGTAAAATTATAAGAAGCTACTCATACACTCAGATCCAAATTGTCTGTTCTTTCAGTTATCAAGGAAGGAAAAGTTGTTTTTGATTAGGAAGGATGCTGGCATCTCAGCATGGAAGGTATAATACAGGGCATAGGAGAAAGAACCAGAGACTTCAGAAAGCAAAGATGTCAATCTGCTGATTCAAAGGCTGAGAAGAACCTGTCTACATATTTTGCCTGGACTAAACAGAGTGTTTGTTTTTCAAAATTTGAGTTGTATCTAAACAATCTTTAATTTTTATTACTGGGAGATTTCACATAAAAACTTTTATTCTAGTTCATCTTGAAAAATTAGAATTGCTAGCAACACTGGTCTCTAATTGGTAACATAGGTTGCAACAGAGTGAAGGTGGCTGCCTTGAGACAGCATATGTACTTTCGAACTGCCACAGTCCCCCACCACTCCATATCATTTCCCATTTGTTACCCTCAGGTCTATTTTACTCATTCACATTACCTTTCCAGCCCCTAGAAACATTAAGTGTGGGGCTGGAGTTGTAGCTCAGTGGAACAGTGCTTGCCTAGCATGTGTGAGGCACTGGGTTCCATTCTCAGAACCATATATATAAATAAAATAAAGGTCCATCAACAACTAAAAATATTTTTTAAAAAGAAACATTAAGTGTGAACCATGGTGTACAGTGATGATTGTTTAAGAACTGGCTCCTGGGGGTGGGGGGGAAGGAGAGTCCCAATATTTAGCAATTTCTAATTTCTGTTGTGTAAATAGCCACAACATGGCCAATTTCAAAGTAACAATATGTTGTCACTTAATGTGGAGTTGGTAAAAGCTGTTCCCAATCACTTTACAAGCTGGTGAGAGCTTGTAAGTACACCACTGGCTTCAATTCATTCAAAGAGCTTCAGCAGATTAATTGGTCAGGAGTATGAGCCAGGAGATTTTATTCACAGGCTAAAAGTCACATATTGACCAGAGTCAGATTCATCACCTGATATGGAACCCATTATTCACCCACACTGCTTTCTTGTTCCCTACCTTGTTATTTAGCCACAGGCCATTCTGCAGCTTTTGAGCTTGGCTAATCTGAGAGGGAGGTGTGGGCTGATGAGATCAGGAGACAAAGTACAGGGCTCCTCACAGTATTGGTGAGTTTTTCCTGTCGACTGACTACTGGACTCCTTTCCTCCTTATGAGGAAGAGATTAAGGGAGGGGACTGGGGTGAATTCAGTGTTGCCTATTTAGAAGCCAAGTCCAGAGTGAAATGGAAATAGGCTGTGAATCACATCCAGAAACCCCTTCTCACACTAGAAATACGGGGCTGCTGACCTCATGTGCAGATGGCAAAGACCTCAAACAGACACATCATCTTCTCCCACCCAATAAGGCAAAATGACTAAGTTTGTATAGAGTACCCTAGAAGGTGAAAACACTGAAGTACACAACTTAGTCAAAATCTTATTCATTTACAACAGCAGAAACTGAGGCCCAGAGAGGAGGGTGGGATCAGTGATACAATAAAGCCTAGAAGCCAGGTTTTCTGACTGCTGGTCTGGGACTTTATCTTCTGACTCTCAAGGGGTTAAAAAAATGAAGGATTTAGTCCACCAACTAGTTGTGTTGCCAAACCAGCAATATGAATAATATTTTTTGACTGAATCAACTGTCTGTTTAGGCATCATGTAGACACAGTCAAACACTCATCTCTAGTTTTCTCTGTTTGGATGACTTAAAAACTTAGCAGAGAATCTGCACGTCCACGGAGTTTTGCCAAAAGAATCTGAAAATCTAAACAGTCACTCTCACATTGGCCCTATAACGAATTGTCCAAGTCTTCCCCCCGCTTTTCATATTAGAGAAAATATAATGTTTTTGACACAAGAGAAGCTGCATCAGAACCTGGAAGAATTCTTGAAGTGTAAATTAGAACTCTTGGCTCTGGTCCTGTCTCTGCTGTGGACAGGTCATATCCCAAACTCCTGCTCCCTGTGGACCTCAGTTTTCCCATCTGTAAAATGTAAGAATTGAACTCTCATAGCATTAAAGCTCAGGGTGTGCTCAATTGTAAAATCATATTCTAGATGTCCATTCACTCAGTTTATTGGCACCTTCTGGGCTGTGTTTCTTTGGCCACAACACATTCTGGAACCTGAGTGCCAGAGACATGGCTACACCTCTGAAAGCCTGCAAGACTTAGCAGTTGGGGTTGTTTTGCATAGCAGTTACACAGGCAGCCCCAAACTTCTATTCTTATTAGGGACCCTTCTGCTCACTGTCATTAAATTTTCCTACCTCTAAAGTCTTAAAAGCCACCTGAAATTGGGGGGAAAAACAAAAACAAAACAAAACAAAATAACCTCAAAGAATCATATCTTTAAAAATAAAAAAGTCTAAACCCAAATGAACCTTTTACTAGATTATGGGCTCCAGTGCTTATTCCTCAAGGGACTCTTGTGAAATCAGAGACGAAAACTTGAGAACAATCAGACAAAGAGAAATGTCAAACTAAAGGTTTGGGTTTATTTAATTTTATTGTTTTCAAATCCACCATGAGTTGAAGGGGGAGGGAGTTAAAAGAACACAGAGAAGCCCACTCCCAGCTACAAAGTCCATGTGCTAAACCATGTTTTTCTGTCATTTAGAGTTCAGCTTTCTCCAATATTAATGGAACTTAAGCCAAACAAGAGTTTCTTTTATGCTTTCTCCCCCAGCTCCCTGCTTGCTAAGTCCTGTGCAAACTTGCAGCAGTTTCCAAGCACACGGCTGTGAAATTATCAGGGCTGGACTAATGCCAGTACAAACCAATTTATTGGGGTCCTGAAATTAACTAAAACCTAGAAAGCTTGATTAATTGTGGCACAGCACAGCAAGAAGCATTCAGGAGGAGGCCATCATGCCAGAGTGCACACCCCAGAGACTCTGTTCTGCCTCCAGTTTTCTGTGCATGTGAAGAAGAGTTCCTTCGGTGGACAGGGCTGTGTTGCTCTTATTTATTCATACAGCACAAAAATGTCATTTCCGAGTCCAGCAGGGAAAATGGTAGTTAGTGGGTCTTAGCTACCTATGTAATCAGCCAATCCTATAATAGTAGTTCTTGGGATTAATTTCATTTAATTTAATTATCATCTTTATGCAGCCCATTTGACAAGCTCTACTTTTTTTCAAAACAACAGTGGCTAAATATGCCTTTGGAGAGTCCTTGTGGAGATCCAGTACTTCTGTGGTTTCTTGGAACACCTTATCACATGGGACTAGGACAAGGGGAGTGACCGTGTGACAAAATGTCAGGGTTAAGAAAGATGGTATGTGTGCTAAAAAGATGGTAGGGTATCCTCTACAGATCAGAGCCTTCCCCTTCAGTTTCTATTCAGAGTGATACTGAATCAATCTATTGCAAAAGACTCCTCATCTAAAAGTACCTAGTACAATATCTGAAGAATTCTTCACTGTGGGACAAATGTGTGGCTTTAAATGGGTCACTTGTCAGAAGGTAAAGGTCTCAAGCTTCTGCCCAATTGTCTTTGAACACTGGCATGGACACAGTTGCCTACATGTGTGTTTTTAGATTGCTGGGCTCAGGTCTAGTTGGTTGCCTTTGTTATCATCCCCAGACCTAAAGCCCATCTGAGTAGATCCAAGTCTGGCACTTCACAGTGTCCCCTGGTGCAACTGTATCATTAGTAAATTTGAAATACTGCTTCACTTCTTGATAAATTGCTATTGGCTCCAACCTCCCTAAGTGTCCCCTACAGCTTCTACTATCATTCTACTTACAATCCACAATTAAAGGGCTATTGACTGGCATGGTAGAAGGCATAGTCTCCCACTTCAATGAACCATCTGTCCCCTTTTCTAATTGTTCATTGCCCATGCTGGACTAGAAGTAAACTATTTTGGTTAGAACCCTGAGTACTTCACAGAATATCTTTATTGCTTGTGGTGGTAAGAAGGAGATGCTTACTGAGAAAAATACTATGTAATCTTCATAAGGGAAACAACCACCATCTTTTTCACTCTTGAGGCCAGCACTGATGCCATGAGCCTGGACACTGGCAGCAGACTCCCCAGGTAGGGAGCAAAGCATCTGGTACAAGGCCTAGCACAAAGTGGATGTGCACCCAAAAAGACAGCTCTTGGGTTGGGGAGTGTGGCTCAGTGGTAGAGCACTTGTCTAGCACATATGAGGCCCTGCATTTGATCCCTACTCCTGAAAAAAAATAGGCAGCTCTGGCTCCTGAGGAAGCAGCTCTCTCCAGTCTTCTCTGGTGTTATCTTCCCTAAAGGTAGTTGGCTCCTTTGAACTAAAATCTACCCTAAAGAATAACCACCCTGGGCTTTGTAGTAGTCCTCAGAATGGAGAATGAAGTGGTAGAATGACACAAAGGACCAAGTGACCCTCATCACCATTCTGTGTGTATGTGTGTGTGTGTGTGTGTGTGTGTGTGTGTGTGTCAGGATGGAAAGATCTTAGAAATGGACTCCAGGAGACCAGAGCCTAGTACTGATACTGCCATTAGTAACATGTGTGCCCTCAGGCAAGTCTCTTCACCTCTCTAAGTCTATCTGGGTTTCTTCATCTATATAATCCTAAGACAACTCATTTAGGTGATTTTAGGGTTCTTTCTAAGCTTTGGGATTCTGTGAAATTGCATTTTTAATCATCAGAACACTATCTACCATTTATTAGGTACTCACTGTGTGTCAGGTATGATATTATTTAAGTTTATACATACTCTTTTATTCAGACCCCTCAACAACCCTATGAAGTAGGTGTTGTTATTGTCATCCCATCTTTTACAATTAAGGATGGTCACACAGATAGTAAGGGGCAGAACCAGGACTCAAGCCCATGTCTTTCTGAATCTATGGCCTGTGCTTTAGTCCCCCTTTGACCCCATTCATTATGTGTGTCTATGCATTACAGACTACAGGACATGTGCTTATACATATCTCGTTCTATACTACTACCTCTATTTTCCTTATCACCACACTACTCCAACAGTGAGTCTTCTAGTTTCTCTGTCACCAAATTTCTACCTTGCCAGATTTGTGCCTTACAAATTTCATTTTCCCTCCTCCCCATCTCCATGATGTTTCACAGACAAATAAATAAAATAGGCAGGGGGCCAAAAAATATAAACAGATTCCAAAAAGTAAATAAATGGTCCCACCTTCTCTCTTTTAAGATTGGATTAGGAGAAGAGGGCTGGCTGAATATACTCATGACCCTAGAAACTGTTCTCAAGCAGAGACAGCCAAGCCAATAATATTTAGAAAAATAACAAAAATTGACTGTATTTAGCTCTGCAGAGGAATCCTGCTGGTTATTCATAGTTAAATATTAACATCTCAGCTGTTTCTGGCCAACTGAGTGACAGGCTATAGATTTGGTTAAATGACCCTCTACAAACCCAATGTGGCTGTAAACTTTTTAGAAGAAAATAAAAGTAACCTTTATATTAATAGTTAGTGACCCAGAGGATATTAGCTGCATCTAGTGCTTGTGAAGTCCAAAGCCCATATGACTTCGAGATTATTGGAGTTAAAAGAAATGTGCAGATATCATCTATTTCCCTTCTATTACAGACGAGGTAACAGAACCAGAGAAGTGAAAGAATGTACCCAAGGTCACACAGTTAGTTAATTACTGGCTGGGTCAGAGCTTGACCTGGGCTCTAGCTACCACCCTTATTTTATATAAATGAGAGTGAGGCCCAGAGATTTGCTGAAAGTCACACAGCCAGTTATGAGGCAAAGGTAAGACTAATGTGTCTGGTTTGCCTCCATATATCATATTCCCAGATAAACATAAGACTTAATTGAACAGCTTATTCATGTACAGATTTCATGTCAGTTGTATCAGAAATGTGATTTTCTTAAATCTTTCATAACTAAACCAAATTTCTATATCATGTCTTCCTTCAGTAGTAAACTCTCCATCGTATTCACTCCTAATTATTTCCGTCTCCTCCCCTTTCTCCAGAGTTGAATCCAAGTTTTGGACATTACTCAGAGTTTCCTTAGAATGAGGTTGGAGTGATGTGAAAGGGGGATGCTGGCATCTGCTTGGATACAACAAATCCCATCTGTTCTTTGGCTGGGAATTCAAACAGGTCACTGTTGCACTGTCCTTTGTTCTCCATCACAGAGCTTCTCCAGGTCTAGCTTTCTCCCAGCCACTTCCATGCCCCTTGAGAACATAGGACAAAAGATTTCCCCTTGTCTCTCTGGAGATTCAGGAAATTAAGTGTGACTGAACAGGCCCATCAGTTTTAGGCCCAGCTGTAGACATTTCTTCTGATTCCATATAACTGGCCATAGGTAACTACTCTGGGATCCTTCTCAGGCCTGCAGGATCAGTCTCTCTTGGACTGCCAAAACTAGTTAGGAAATCCATAGTTCCTCCTACTCCCAGGACTCTGCCCAGTGAGGTGTCAGACACAGGACCCCTGCTCATGGATCACTATTATCACTCACTACTACTATCCTCACTGACTCTCCAACTTCACCATTTGGAAGATATTTATGTTGTTGTGGAGGCAAGGAAGACTCATCTCTCTATATCCACTGCTGATGGCCAGATTCTTGGGATAAGGAATAAGAAGACCCAAACCCTGGGCTGAGGCTCAGTTAGTATAGCTTACCTCACATGCACAAGAGCCTGGGTTCAATCCCCAGCACCCCCCCCCCAAAAAAAAAAAAAAAAACCACCCCAAACCCTGCTGCTGTCAAGTAATCCTCTCTTCAATAGATTATTTGTTGTTTCAAAATTGATCCTTAGATACACAGAAGTGAATTAAGCATGATCTTTATTTCAATAAACAGTACCATCATTGTTCCATACATGGCCCTCTTTAATTTAGCTTATTTAATTTTAATAATTGTAATGAACTCCTAAAACATTCTATTCAAAACAAAAGCTAGGCCAGGCTTGGTGGCACTGCCTGTTATCCCAGCAGCTCAGGAAGCTGAGGAAGGAGGATAGCAAGTTCTGAGACAGCCTCAGCAATTTAGCAAGGCAGGCCCTAAGCAACTCAGCAAGACTCTGTCTCTAAATAAAATAGAAAACATGACTAGGGATGTTGCTCAATGATTATGTGCCCCTGGGTTCAATCCCTGGTAGCAAACAAACAAACAAACAAAAAAGCTAGAAGGTTGGGGAACCTTAAAAGTAACCTATACCTGGGCTGGGGATGTGGCTCAAGCGGTAGCGCGCTCACCTGGCATGCGTGCGGCCCAGGTTCAATCCTCAGCACCACATACAAACAAAGATGTTGTGTCCGCTGAAAACTAAAAAAATAAAATATTAAAGAATTCTCTCTCTCTTTAAAAAAAAAGTAACCTATACCTAACCATGTGTTCCACCACCCTCATATCCCTGCCACCCCCTACCATGCTTTACCTGATATGACCATTATCCTGAATCCTGTGTTTATCATTTGCTTGCTTTTATATCATTTTATTGCATATATATATATTATAAAAAGCAATTTTTAATTTTACAGTCATGGTTTTCTCACATTCTATTAAATGTGTCATATATTACCTTTTGGGACTTCATTTTTCATTAAATATATCACTAACTCCATCAACATTGTCATTGATTGTTTGAAGATATTACAGCTTATTTATCCAGCCTAATATTGATGGGTATTTGGTTTGTTTCTATTTGAACTTCAAAAGCCAACAATTGACTCTTTTCTTCCTTTCTTCCATTATTTATGCTGTAATAACCCTACTCTGAGGCAATGGATGCTTTATGATGAATTGCTTGATAGGAGAAGCGTAATGGAGTAACAGGAAACACCTGGAATGAAAGCACATGCTGGTTAATATATCAAAAATTATTCAACTAGGGTTGGGGTTGTAGCTCAGTGGTAGAGCGCTCACCTAGCATGTGCAAGGCACTGGGTTCAATTCTCAGCACCACATAAAAATAAATAAATAAAATAAAGGTATTGTGTCCATCTACAACTAAAAAAAAATTAAAAAATGTAAACTTTACCTAATCAAACCCTAAGCATGATATTCATTAGTTAAAAGGAGTGGTGTGAAGGGAGAGGAGAGTGGATGGCTCCCTGCCACATAGCCCAGTTACTGAAAGACCATCTCAAAGGACTTTGCAGGAACCTTGTCTTTATAATGAAAATACATATATGAATTAGTCTGTTTTCTCCTCCCTTGTCTCCTGATAATTTTGCTCAGAAAACCGGATAGGTTGGGTAGAGAAAGTTTAAATAAGAATGTGATTCCTGGCTCAACATTACCATTAGCATCCTTTAGTCATGTTTTACATTATCTCCTTATTTACTAAAGAACATTGATTCTACTAAAGTTACACTATCATTAGTGACAGCGCAATTTGAGTCAGGATTTCTTAATATATTTCCTGTTCTCCATCACTATTAAGTACCTCATGATACTGACAAGTACCACTTACAGGCCAAATGCTGGAAACAAATAATTTTCCTGAAGATTCTGGGTGTGAAGTGTGTTTATTACAGGAAGGGAGCTGGTTTATATGGTTTACAAAATAATTTAATGATAAACAAAAAATTATTTAAAGATAGAGTTTGCTTTGAGGATCTTCTTTCCTTTCAATTCCCCTGTCTATGGCTTAGGAACATTGATTTAGGGAAAAGATTAGGCAGTTTGCTGAGATGGTGGAGTATGCTGTACTCAGTTTTAACTTCTTCAGCCAGTGGGCAGTGCTTCCTATTTCTTTAATTTAACTGTTTGTCTTCCAATATCAACATAAAACTTATTCTTCTGACTGATACCAGGTGCTTACAGCTCCGAAAAGCATTCACTGGCAACTGTAATATTTGTTTCAAAACAGAAAAAGAAGATTAAAATTATTCTGGGAAAATATTTTTCTTGATTCACTACAAACACCCTGCCTCCAACGTAGGAGTTATACAAAAAGTCAAGGGAGAAGTTGGAGAGAAAGTAAAAATACAGTACAAAAAATGACTTTTTCCACATTTTTATTGGTACATAATAATTATATGTAAAGATGGGATTTTTTGTTATATATTCAACATGCACACAGTATAACAATATAATCTGGCCAATATCAAGCCCCAGAACTTCCTTTCCCCTTCCTTCCCCTCTTCTTAACCTTTGGTCCCTTTCTTCTACTGATCTCCCCTTGATTTTTATGAGATCCATCCCCACTTTCTTTTCCTTTTCCCTCTCTAGCTTCCACATATGAGAGAAAATAACTGACCCTTGACCTTCTGAGTTTGACTTATTTTTTAAGTTTTTTAAGTTGTAGTTGGACACAATATCTTTATTTATTTTTATGTGGTGCTCCCCTGTGCCTCGTATGTGCGAAGCCAGTGCTCTACACTGGGCTACAGCCCCAGCCTGCGACTTTGACTTATTTTGTTTAGAATTATGGTCTCTAGTTTCATCCATTTTCCTGTAAATTACATTTTTTTCCTTATGACTTAATGAAACCCCATTGAAAATGATTTTTAAAAATATGTTCCACACCAGGCATGGTGGTGCACACCTGTAATCCAAGCAGCTCAGGAGGCTGAGGTAGGATGACAGTGAGTTCAAAGCCAGCCTCTCCCTAAATAAAATATGTAAAAAGGGCTGGAAATGTGGTTCAGGGGTTGAATGCCTCTGATTTCAATCCCCAGTACTCATCCTCCCCCCAAAAAAAAGAACTAATTTCTAGGTTCATCCTGTCGTCACAAATGACACATGGAATTTTGGTCAGAGGAAACAAATTTTCAATTATAAGATAAGTTAAGGAGATCTAATGTATACCACAGTTCCTATAGTTAATAATAATGAATTTTATTTCTGAAATTTGCTAATAAAGTAGATCTTAATTCTCATCACAAAAGAATGATAACTATATGAAGTGATGAACATGTAATTAGCATTATTATGATAATCATTTCACAGTATACACTTATGAGAAAACATCATATTGTATATTATAAATATGTATAATTTTTATTTTTCAATTATACCTCAATAAAACTGGGGGGAGAAATAGTCTCAAAGCTTAAGGTTGACATTCTTTGTTTCACTCAAAATGTTCCTTCTTTTCTTTCCTTTCTTTTTCATTCCATTTCCTTTTGTCTCTGTACATGACAGGGTCTCACTATGTTGCCCAGGCTGGCCTTGAACTTTTTCTTAGACTTAAGCTGTTCTGTCTCAGCCTCCTGAGGAGCCAGAACTGTAGTCATGGGCCACTATAGTGGATTTCTCTAGCTTTTCTATGTTCTTTGTGACCCAATGATAAATTGATTGTGACCTATTGTGGTTAAAATGCTTCCATTTCCAAAAGCAAGAAATCAAATTAAATTTTTTTAAAAAGTAAATTTGGTTTACGGCTACCTGTCACCCAAAGGAATTGGTTAAGAAGTGAAAAATCAAATCAACTAGATGTTTTGACTATGTGTAACCAAGCAAAGTGTTCTAAGTGAGTTTTTCCTCATATTAACTAAATCTTTTGGTGGTTTGGGTGTCATAAGGAAAGTCTCAGAAGCAATTTTATATCCATTTTCATATTTGTTTGCCAGTTGGATATTAACAGAGTGAGGAGACTAGGCTGCTAGGAATTCCCACTGGAAATAGACTCCATCTTTCCCCTTCCCTTTCCATCATATGTTTGATGTGGTATATTTCAGTTTAACTGAAAATATTCTATTTAAATTTTTTTTAAAGTTGATCCTTTATCTGTATTTTCATGGTCATATCTCTTCCTGTTAAAGACTGAATACATTTTTCAGCTGCTTCAGAAGTATAAATGAAAATTCTAGTCATATCATCCTCATCAGTTGCCTCCCACATGTGCTCCTGAGAGGTCCATTTGGTATCTGCATTATAGTCCATGGGTGCAAAAGAAAAAATTCTGCTGATGGGCTCCAAATATGTGTTTTTGAGTGGGTCAACCTGGCTCAAACTTGAACTCCTTCACATGTGAAATAAGTATTCATGTAACGTCTAATATTTGTGAGAAACCAGAGTTCCTTAAGCCTCAGATAAATGGTGTACTAGAACAATGGTTATTGAAATAACAATAACTATAATATTAATGTGTGCTAAGCATTGAACTAAGTATAGTTTGTCTCATTCATTTCTTACAATAACATCATGGACATGGTGCTATTTTTATTCCCATTTTACAAAGAAGAAAGTTCAGTCTCAAAGAGGTGAAGTATAATTCACTCAAGGTCATGTAACAATGAAGCTAAGATCTGAATCCAGCTTACAACAGAATTTCCTGCATGGCTAAGCATTTCACATGTGAATTCAAAGAATTTGGCTTTTGATAAATAAGTTGGCATACCTAATTCTAGTTGGGTTAGAAATTTATTCAACTTGGAGATCTAAGTTAGGATCCATGGTCCTAATGGCTTTGAGCCACTTTGACTAATTTGTTTCATTGTGCCTGCAATACATATATTTACCCATTTTGCAGACAAGCTGACCATTTCACTGATTTGTCTCACTTGAAGGTCACTGGTCCCATCAGGAAACTGAGGCTCAAGAAAGTTAAATTCCTTTCCCAAAGTCATGCAGCTTTGGATATATGGAATTTTGTACTCTAACACCAAGAACAGACTTAAAGTAAGCCAGGGTGGAAGCTACAGTTCCAGTCAGAAATAATCCAGGCAAGATAAGATGGTGATTTGGGCCAGGGTGGCAAAGAGGGTGTGGTGAGAAATGATCATATTCTCAAATTTTGTTTAAGATACAGTTGACAGTATTTTCTGATAGATTAAGTGAAACGTATATCCCCACGTTTTGGGATTTTAGCAAAAGGAATAAAGAATTTGCATATACTGTGAGATAAGAAAGACAACAGTAGAAGCTGGTTTAAAGAAAATCAGGTACTGAGTTTTGGACACATTAAATATAAAATTCCTAACTGACATCTAAGTGTGTCCATTAATAAGTAGATGGAATCATCAATGTATTGATAAGACAAAATTATGACCCAGGATGGGATCGTCTAATGAACAAGTACAGATAGAGAAGATGTACTAAAACTGAGCTCTGGGTACATCATTATTTAAAAACTAGGGATATGAGGCAAAAATCAACAAAGAAGACTGAGAAGTGGCCATGGAGGAAAGAGGACAAAGATAAGAAAAGTATCCTAGAAGCTTGGTGAAGAAAGTAGGAGGACAGGGTGATTTACTATGAAAATATGTGCTGATGCAATAGTCAAGTTAGGGAAACAACTAAGGTGCCTTCAAAAGGTGAAGGGATAAAGAAAATGTGGCACATATACACAATGGAATATTACTCAGCTGTAAAGAAGAACGACATTATGACATTTGCTGGTAAATGGATGGAAATGGAGAACATCATGTTAAGTGAAATAAGCCAGCCCCAAAAACCAAAGTTCAAATATTTTCTCTGATATGCAGAAACTAGTCCAAAATGGTTGGGGGGAGTGAGAATGGGAAATTTAGGAGGAATTCCATCAAAATAGAAGACTGATGGAGTAGATGAAGGGGACTAAGAGGGATGGAGAAGGGATGTGATAAGGAAAGAATGAAGTAATGAATCTGACCTAACGTGTTCCCATGTACATTTATGAATATATTACAGTGAATCTCACCATCATGTACCCCCACAAGACACTAACTAAAAAGAGCTAAAAGTAAAGAGCAGAAAGATCAGAAGAGTAGAGGGAACAGAACCAAGAGAAGATGAAGGGGAGGGAAAGGGGAAGTACTGGGAACTGAATTAGAGCAAATTATATCCCATGTTTTTCTTTTAATTATGTGAAAATGATTCCTAATGTTATGAATAACTAAAAAGAAGCAATTAAAAAAGTGTGCTGATGGGCCTATTAAGATGAGAACTGTGAAATAATCCTTGAATTTTACAATGTGAATGTTGCTAGTGATCGTGATAAGAGTAGTTTTTAAGGAATGGTGGAAACCAACACTTGAATAGACGGAGTTCAAAAGAAAGTAGGAAGAAAGAAATGGGCTGCAGAGAGTACAGACAATCCTTTCCAGAAGTTTTTCCATAAAGAGAAAAATAAAAATAATTCAAAGGGGAAGTAGAGGTTTTTGGTTTAAATATGAGAAGGATAAAAATATACTATTACATGATTAGGGAAGATTCAGTAAAAAGAAATTTCTTAGTGCTCCATCCATCAAGTGCTTACAAGCTTTTGGTATTTATATTGAACCATGAAGAATGATTGTTAAGGTTTGCTACATGTTAGAATCCCTTGGGGAGTTTTTCTTTTTAAAATTCTAATGCCTAAACCAATAAAATCAGAATCTCAGTGGCTGGTGTGTGTGTGTGTGTGTGTGTGTGTGTGTGTGTTAAATCACCTGAGAGGTCACAAGGAAGCCCTAGAAAAGCCACTTGCCCCATCTAGCTTCTCTCCTACCCACTAGATCCTTAGTTAAGGCACCGTCCTGTTTAGTTGCAAAGGAGATAAAACAATATGCTATTATCAATCATTAACATCTTAGAGAAAATTGTTCCAGAACCTTGCCAGTGTGACAGCTAGCTTAATACAGGATTTGGCAGAGATGAGAAATGGCACAGATAATTTTTGCTGGAGGGTAGATAGAACAATTCTGCATTTCTCATTCCTTTGATTCCACATCATGACTAGAGTTGTTCTTTTGGAGTCAGAAGTGCCCAGCAGGCTGCCTGTCATGGCCTTTGTTTTTCACTTGCAATTTCAAGCAGAATGCTGCATGTGTGGTAGAGCAGCAGGCCGTGCCATCCTGAACTACAGAGACTTCTCATAACTCAGCATAGGAAACTGAGCCTTGAGATTTCCACCCTTTCCCCCTTGCTGTTGAGAATATGGATGCACTAGTGGGTACATAGTCTTCTAGTGTCTCCGGAGGAAACAACATACAAGGCCTAATATGTCAGCAGACAACAGAGAGGTCTAAACTATGTGCTGTGAAAGCAGAGACTAGAGAACAATTCATTCTAACAAGAAGCCTTCATTCACATATTAATGAAAAAATACTTACTGAGTGCCAATTAGGTATCTGGTGCTGTACTAGGTTCTTGAAATTATATCAGTGAATAAAATATGACTTTGTAAAAGTATATATTTATTGAGGTAAACAGAAAGTAATAAGTGTGGTATATTTAATTTTGTCTCTCAATATTCACCCTTTACCTATACTCTAACTAGTGACTCCATGGTTCTTCCTACTAGAGACAGAGTATATTATTATTGTATTTTATTTCATTAATATTGTTCTTGGCCATAAGATTTGCTTTACCCAGTGGAATATTGGTGAAGGTGATGGAAACAAAACTTATATTATGCTTGTGTAGTTGGGCTTTCTGGTGCTTCTACCATAAACTTGAGAAGGGAATGTCCTTGTTTGCTTGCTGGTTCAAAGAAGATGAGAAACCAGAAGAGGAAAATTAGACCCAAATCACTGGTGGAAGCCAATTCCCAGTCAAAGCAGAAATATAAGAATGTGAAAAATGCTTGTTGTCTTAACCACTGAGAATTGGAATTATATGTTAATATAGAACTGTTTGGACAATTATCTGTCTTTAAGATCAATGGAAAAGATAGATTCACACATATCTATACATATATATGTATAAGTATGTTAGTGCTATGGAAAAAAAGTAGAAATGTAAGAGAGACCAGGAATGCTAGAATCAAGGATTTCAATGTTACAGGAGCAGAGTTATTTGTGGAGAAAGTAGTGAGGAACAAGGATAACATTGAGACCAGATTATGTTGGGCTTTGCAGGCAATTGAAAGGATTTTGATTAACTGTTTCTTCAAGCAACCCCATTTTTCACATGAGATGTCTTTCAAGACCACTATCTGAGCACAAAAAAATGTCTATTACTGCTAGATTAGTTATTGTGATTTTTGTTTAAGTACAATATGAGTTAATGTAGATCATTCCAATTCATACTTAGGATGATATGTGACTGGAATTTGTTTTTATTATTATGATTATTAATACATGTTAACTTTACATATTAATGAGTTTCATTGTGACACATCTGTACATGTATATATTGTTCATTGATCATCCACACCCTCCTTTACTCTACCCTCTCCACCATCCCGTCTTTCCTTGCTCCCCTCAACACCTTTTCTAGGTCCTAATCATCCTCATCCCTCTTTTATTTCCAAGTCTTTTTTTTCAGGTTCCACACAAAGAAAGAAAACTACAGACCAATATCTCTAATGAACCTAGATGCAAAAATCCACAATAAAATTCTGGCGAATCGGATACAAAAACATATCAAAAAAATTGTGCACCATGATCAAGTAGGATTCATCCCTGGGATGCAAGGCTGGTTCAATATATGGAAATCAATAAATGTTATTCACCACATCAATAGACTTAAAAATAAGAACCATATGATCATCTCGATAGATGCGGAAAAAGCATTCGACAAAGTACAGCATCCCTTTATGTTCAAAACTCTATAAAAACTAGGGATAACAGGAACATACCTCAATATTGTAAAATCAATCTATGCTAAGCCTCAGGCTACCATCATTCTGAATGGAGAAAAATTGAAGGCATTCCCTCTAAAATCTGGAACAAGACAGGGATGCCCTCTCTCACCACTTCTGTTCAACACAGTTCTCGAAACACTGGCCAGAGCAATTAGACAGACGAAAGAAATTAAAGGCATCAAAATAGGAAAAGAAGAACTTAAATTATCACTATTTGCAGTTGACATGATTCTATACCTAGCAGACCCAAAAGGGTCTACAAAGAAACTATTAGAGCTAATAAATGAATTCAGCAAAGTGGCAGGATATACAATCAACACGCATAAATCAAAGGCATTCCTGTATATCAGCGACAAATCCTCTGAAATGGAAATGAGGACAACCACTCCATTCACAATATCTTCAAAAAAAAAATAAAATACTTGGGAATCAACCTAACAAAAGAGGTGAAAGACTTATACAATGAAAACTACAGAACCCTAAAGAGAGAAACAGAAGATCTTAGAAGATGGAAAAATATACCCTGTTCATGGATAGGCAGAACTAACATCATCAAAATGGCGATATTACCAAAAGTTCTCTATAGGTTTAATGCAATGCCAATCAAAATCCCAACGGCATTTCTTGTAGAAATAGAGAAAGCAATCATGAAATTCATATGGAAAAATAAAAGACCCAGACTAGCAAAAACAATGCTAAGCAGAAAGTGTGAATCAGGCGGTATAGCGATACCAGACTTCAAACTATACTAGAGCAATAGTAACAAAAACAGCATGGTATTGGTACCAAAACAGGCAGGTGGACCAATGGTACAGAATAGAGGACACAGAAACCAATCCACAAAACTACAACTATCTTATATTTGATAAAGGGGCTAAAAGCATGCAATGGAGGAAGGATAGCATCTTCAACAAATGGTGCTGGGAAAACTGGAAATCCATATGCAACAAAATGAAACTGAATCCCTTTCTCTCACCATGCACAAAAGTTAATTCAAAATGGATCAAGGAGCTTGATATCAAATCAGAGACACGCCGTCTGATAGAAGAAAAAGTTGGCTACTATCTACATACTTTGGGGTCGGGCTCCAAATTCCTCAATAGGACACCCATAGCACAAAAGTTAATAACTAGAATCAACAAATGGGACTTACTCAAACTAAAAAGTTTTTTCTCAGCAAAAGAAACAATAAGAGAGGTAAATAGGGAGCCTACATCCTGGGAACAAATCTTTACTCCTCACACTTCAGAGAGAGCCCTAATATCCAGAGTATACAAAGAACTCAAAAAATTAGACAATAAGAGAACAAACAACCCAATCAACAAATGGGCCAAGGACCTGAACAGACACTTCTCAGAGGAGGACATACAATCAATCAACAAGTACATGAAAAAATGCTCACCATCTCTAGCAGTCAGAGAAATGCAAATCAAAACCACCCTAAGATACCACCTCACTCCAGTAAGATTGGCAGCCATTATGAAGTCAAACAACAACAAGTGCTGGCGAGGATGTGGGGAAAAGGGTACACTTGTACATTGCTGGTGGGACTGCAAATTGGTGCAGCCAATTTGGAAAGCAGTATGGAGATTTCTTGGAAAGCTGGGAATGGAGCCACCATTTGACCCAGCTATTCCCCTTCTCGGTCTACTCCCTAAAAACCTAAAAAGAGCATGCTACAGGGACACTGCTACATTGATGTTCATAGCAGCACAATTCACAATAGCAAGACTGTGGAACCAACCTAGATGCCCTTCAATAGACGAATGGATAAAAAAAAAATGTGGCATTTATACACAATGGAGTATTACTCTGCATTAAAAAATGACAAAATCAGAATTTGCAGGGAAATGGATGGCATTAGAACAGATTATGCTAAGTGAAGCTAGCCAATCCCTAAAAAACAAATGCCAAATGTCTTCTTTGATATAAGGAGAGTAACTAAGAACAGAGTAGGGACGAAGAGCATGAGAAGAAGATTAACATTAAACAGGGATGAGAGGTGGGAGGGAAAGGGAGAGAGAAGGGAAATTGCATGGAAATGGAAGGAGACCCTCAGGGTTATACAAAAGTACATACAAGAGGAAGTGAGGGGAAAGGGAAAAATAATACAAGGGGGAGAAATGAATGACAGTAGAGGGGGTAGAGAGAGAAGAGGGGAGGGGAGGGGAGGGGAGGGGAGTGGAGGGGAGGAGGGATAGTAGAGGATAGGAAAGGCAGCAGAACACAACAGACACTAGTATGGCAATATGTAAATCAATGGATGTGTAACTGATGTGATTCTGCAATCTGTATATGGGGTAAAAATGGGAGTTCATAACCCACTTGAATCAAAGTGTGAAATATGATATATCAAGAACTATGTAGTGTTTTGAACAACCAACAATAAAAAAAGAAAATGGAATCCAGTGGAACTATCTAGAAGAGAAGGACAACAATTCCCTCTCTCCTGCACCTCTATCTGGTATAACTAAGTAGTACTACTTTTCTTCTCTTCTCCTCTGCTCCCCTCCCCATCCCTTCCTTCTTTCCCTCTTCTCTAGTAAAAAAAAAAAGAAAAGAAAAGAAAAGAAAACATGCAACCCTCATTTTTCTTTATTTATTTTATTTCACTGAACACAAGACATGGAATTTTATTAACCTCTTCTATATTACTTCTATATCTCTCTGAGATTCCTTATTCTTTGGGATAGCAGCGTTGATTAAAAGAAACACTCAATTATTTGTTTTCTTCATTTCACATTACACACAAAACTGAAATGTACATATATTTTGGCCTAAGGATTCTACCTCTAGGTATTCATTCCCAAAAGAATGTTCCTCTATGTACATAAAAAAGCATATAATACATGTTCATTTGATCTTATTCATAAAAAGGGAATAGAGTGAAACCACCTAGATATCAGTCAGTAGAATAATGGGCAAAACAAGTTTGATGCATCCATATAATGCAATAATATAAAGTAGGATAAAGTAGAATATAATGCCATAGTATAAACTAGGATAAAATTGCATATATATGTATATGTATATATGCACATATATGCATATGTACATATGTAATATGTATATATAATAACATGTATATAATAGTTATATATGCATATACATATATAAGCATATATACATATACATATATACATGTAATGTTCAGAACATTATTAAGCAGAAGAAGTGAGTTGAAGAATAACAATAATTTCTAGTATTTATTGAGGGATTGATATGTGCCAGACAGTATTCCAAGTGCATTATATTTATTAATTAATTGTTAACATCATTACAACTCTACCTATTAGGTCAGTGATATAATTCTTATCATTTTGCAGATGAGAAAACAGAGGTGCAGAGGTTTGAAGAAATTCTCTAAGGTCACATAGGTATAGTAAGTGTTAAAATAAGGATTTGAATTTAGGTAGTTTGATACTAGACTTTATGCTGTTAACCCAGATTATACCACATATCTTTTTTATGTGGGTAAAGACCCTATACTTCATATATTAGTGTACATCACACTTATTTTATTTCATAGAGAAAGATTTGGAACAATATGTGCTAAACTAACAATGATTACTTTAGGTTGAGGGAATAAAATGGTATGAACCAAGAAAGACTTTTGCTCATCCATAGGATTTTAATTTTTGACAAGAAGAACAAATAATATAGCCACGTATTTTTCTGTGATTCATATTATTTTAAGAGAAATGAATAGTTTCTACTTCTGGTAATGTTCAGTAATCTCCTATTGGCTCAATCTTCTTGAAGATTAAAATGTATATATATAAAATCTTAAGGACTTGGAAAGCAACCAAAAGCAGGAAGATTTTGGAGGGGAATTAATAACTGGCCAAAGAGAATGGCAAAGGGTAAGTTCCCTAGCTTCTTGCCTAATGGCACACACTAGTCTATTCTATGGAACTACCTAATGCTCTGATAGAAAACTGGCATTTTTTCTGGATTGAGTATCTAAAGGATAGAGCTTGGGCCAACCACAGACTTTGGGAAAAGAGGGAGAAAGCAGCAAAGAAGAGAAGGCACAAATTCTATGTGTGAATTCTTCCCAAGTCTCTGGTTAATCTATGAATTTCAAACATGCAGAGAGAACTCTAAGTAGTTCTGCTAAGCATGGAAGAATTGATCTAATAGCTGATCAACCAATTTAGTTGCCTACTAAAACAAAATTATTGATGCTCTTCAAAGGACTATAACATTACTCAGAATTTCAACACCAAAATATATACAATGATCAGATTACAATTCGAAACTATATGATAATAGGAAAAACTATGTGAAGCAGCAGAAGAAATTGTTTCTTCTCTCATTCTCAAGAGAAAAAAACATTTAATGAAGGCCATCTCTGAAATGACTCATATTGAACTTTGCAGTCAAGTATTTTTAAGCTGTTATAATCATATCCTAAATAAAAGAAATATTTGTAAGATGAATGTAAAGATCAGGAATAGCAGTAAAGGATTAAAAATAATAAAAATGAAACATAGAAGTTCAAAAACAGAAAAATACAATATCTGAAATAGAAATTTTAAGTATGCTTAACAGAAGAATGTAGATGACAAAGAGGGAGTCTGAATTTCAAAACAGATTCATAGATACTATCCAATTTTATAAAATAGTGGTGGGGAGAGACTCAGAGACCAGTTAAGCAATATTAAAGGTCTAATCCATGATCCATCTGTAATTGGCATTCCAGAAAGAGAGAGAAACTGGAGAAAAAACTTTTTAAAGAAATAATGTCTGAAGATATTCTAAATTTGGTAAAAAACATAAATTTAAAGATTCAACAATCTCAGTGAATCCCAAGAAAGTTTTATTTAAATGTAGATAGATCATCATTAAATGAAAGAAAACCAAAGATAAAGAGGAAAAGATACATTGTACAGGGAAGCAATGGTTCAAACCACCTAGAATGTTGGAATTAGAAATGTTTTTCTCATAAAAATATTATTCCACTTTCTTCTTAGAGAGATATTATTTCTCTTTTCTAGAATAATATATTTAAGAGAAAAAGAACACTCAATTGAGAATTTTATATGACAATATATTAGTCATTAAGAATAAAAGTGAAATAAAAATAGTTTTACATAAAGGGAAACAAATGCATCTTATCTCCAACAGTTCTGTACTCCAAGGAATGATTGAAAAAAGAGGTAATTGTGCTAAAGAGATATAATGCAATATATAAATCAGGCTTTTCAGGAAGAAATGAACAGTATAACAGTATCAGACATGGTAAATATCCAGTAAATATAAAAATATTTTCTCTTAATTTTCTTAAACTAAGCCAGGTACAGTGGTGCACACTTACAATCACAGCTCCTCTGGAGGATGAGGCAGGAGGATTTCAAATTTGAGATCTGCCTGAGCAATTTATCAAGACCCTATCTCAAAATAAAACGTTTTTGAAAAGCCATGAAAATAAGAGCAAGGTCAGGAGTAGAAGAAGGTGTTTGAGGGCAAGGGAAGAGGGACACGAAAGTGGAAGAAATGACCAAACATTTCTATGTATATATATGACTATAACACAGTGAATCTCACATTTATATATACCCAAAAGGCACTTATTTAAAAAAAAACTATAAATAAATAGAAGAAAGAACAGTAGAGGAACTGGGACTATACCTCAGTAGTAGAGCACTTGCCTTGCACATATGAGGTACTGGGTTTGATCCTCATCACCACATAAAAATAAATAAATAAAGATATTGTACCAACAGCAACTAAAAAAAAAAAAGAAGAGTAGAGGAAAAGGAACAGGGATAAGGGGAGGAGAGGAAGGAAAGAGGATGCAAAATAAAAGGCTGGGGATGTAGTTCAGTGTAGAATGTCACTGAGTTTCAATCCATAGTATTGCAAAAAAATTTTTCTTAATAAATTTAAATGTTTAGAGCAGTGAGTATAACATTATCATATGGGTTTCAAAATGTATGCATATATGAATTATCTGACAATTATAGTATATAGATGGGAAGGGATTAAATTGACCTAAATAGCTGAAAAATTTTTATATTTTATGTGAAATGCTAAAATATTACCACTTAATCAGAGAACGAAAAGTGAAGAATGTATATTATAATCCCTAGAGCAACCACTAAAAAGACAATGTAAAGAAGTATAATAAGAAATAAATTTTTAATTTACCATGGAATTCTAAAATGCATTTTAAAAAATCCAAAAGAAGTCAAAAAGAAGAAAAAAATATGAAACAAACAGAAATAAAATAATAGAATATTAGATATGTAACAAGCCATGTCAATAATCAAATTAAATATGAATTAGCTGACCATTCTAATTAAAAGGCATACATTATTAAATCAATAAAAATATCAAGACAACTATAATGTCTACAGTGTATGCACTTTAAATACAAAGGTGAGACAGGTTGAAAGCAAGTGATTGGCAAGATACATACTAATAAAAATATAAGAAGTTTAAAGTGGTTGCATTAATAGCTGGTAAAGAAAACCTCCATGAAAAAAGGTGAAATGGTAATTTTCAGATTCAAGATGGAAGATTACAGGAAGACTTCATTCTTAGTTGCTTGGCAGCTCAGGATTCAAGCAGTGGGAGTAGTGTATCACAGTGAAGCATATGAAAGAGGGATTTCACTAAAATTCAATATTGGACTATCACAGTGTCTTAGAGCCTCAGTAATTTGGGTGCATTGAACAAAGAAGAAAGTGCATTGGAGCCAAGCCAGTTACAGCAGAATCAACACTGCTTGTTCACTACAGAAGGAAGGAATAACATGCACAAACAATGAAGTGATCTGATAGGAAAAACCTGAAATCAGAAAAGCATCCTGAAATTAACAGGCAACATTGCAAACTGGTTTTTCCAACTGGCAAGTGAAAAGCTGAGGCAGGAGCCATTTTGAGGCAGCCGCCATTTTGAGGAGGCCATGCTTCAGCTTGCTCTTGCAGGAGCCCGAGAGATCACAGAGAACCTTACCATGCTCTCCCAGTGAGCACCTACCATGCAGCCTAGGGTGTACTTAGCAAAATATGAATGAAACAGGCACAAAGAAGATTGTGCCCAAGGGGGTTTAAGTTAAAAAAAAAAAAAAAACATGAAGAGAAGCCCAATGAATCTTTGCCTATGAGTCTACTGGCTTACATGATCAGCTGAAGAGGGTTATGAATCTGAACAAGTGAGTGTGAATACACTCAGGGCCTAAGCCTAGGAAGACTGCTTGTGGGCTGAAGGGTGGAGGATTGACTCCCCTGCCCCACAAGTAAAATTCCTGGGAGGCTCCTGAGATCCACACTCCCAGCAGAGATCAGCATCTGCAGGGCCTTGGGGGTGTGTTGATATAATCTCTCCAGAGCAGATACCACCCAGCAAATTCCCTAAGGCTTGATTAGACCTAAGCCCCAGCAGGAACTCCCCTCATAAGAAACTGCAGCAGCATCACCCTGTGGGTGCATAGATCTGGTCTATGCAGCTGAAACTCCAATTGACAGTAATTCCTACTCTTTCCTACCGGATCCTGGTAAGAAGGGAAGCTGAGTGCTGTTTCAAGCAGCTTCAGTCTTAGGCCACATCAAAGGAAGCTCAATGAGCAACACAAAGAGAGGAAGGAGTTAACAATCCACAACCCCCCAGCCCTCTCTCTTTCTCTCAATACATAGACTAACAAGACTTGGAAAGGAGTACAGTTAGGCATAGGAAGTGAACATCCATTCTCAGCAAACATTTCAATCAACTCAGTGGGGAGGATCCTTTTCTCTTTCATTAATAATCTTTTTTTTCTTTGTGTGTGTGTGTATGTGTGTGTGTGTGTGTGTGAGAGAGAGAGAGAGAGAGAGAGAGAGAGAGAGAGAGAGAATTTGCTGTGCTGATTGGTTCATGCATATATATACTCATAGATATTTGTTTCATTTTTTTTCTCACTTTTATCATTTTTAAATACAGTTATTTTCCTTGCCTCATCTATAGAAGATTAGGGTTTGGCTTTGTTTATTCTTGTTTATTTCTCTTTCTCTCCTTTCTTTTCCTGCTAACAGCCAAATTCTCTTGTTCTTTCTCTCTCTTCCTTTACTTTGTTGTTTTCCCAATTTTTCTCCTCCCTCCTTATAACTACCACCTGCCACATTTTCTCTGCATTCCGTTTACTTTTTGAATATCATAAGCTCTCTTCCACCTTCATATAACATTTTCCTTTCTTTTAATGAACTGTATTTTGACCATCTTTTAGAACAAATTTGTCTATATAATTCCTGCACCAACATTTATGTCGTTTCAGTTATTACTGCTGCAGATGACAACAGTGTACTTTGCTCCACAAACAAATTAACAACATTCACATGTCAGCTATACTTTAATACAAAGAATAGAAGTGACAAAAAACAAAACCAAGGACCAGACCCCAAGCAGGAAAACTAGAGGTGAGCCTTCATGCTACAGCAAAAACAGGGAGAATGAACACAAAATCTGTGGACACCACACCTACAAGGGTGGGGTATCAATCCAGAACACTGTAGGACACTAAGGCAAGAGAAAGATGTGCCCTAAAAAGGCCCACACATAAAAGTGGAATAGAAATCCATCCCAACAAATGCATAAACTCAACACAGGAATACAAGAAAAAAAGCAAACATGTAACTTGACACCTTCTAAAGTTCATAATTCACCAGCAACTGACCTCAAAAGATATTGAAGTAGATGAAATACTAGATAAAGAATTCAAAAGAATGATGGGGCTGGGGTTGTGGCTCAGTGGTAGAGCGCTTGCCTAGGATGCATGAGGCACTGGGTTCGATCCTCAGCACCACATAAAAACAAAATAATGTGTCCACCTTAAAAAAAAAAACTAAAAAGATGCATAAATAAGTAAATATTTTTTTTAAAAAAATGATTATACAAATGATCAATGAATTCTAAGAGAACATAGAAAAAT
Source organism: Marmota flaviventris (assembly GCF_047511675.1). NCBI lineage: Eukaryota > Metazoa > Chordata > Mammalia > Rodentia > Sciuridae > Marmota > Marmota flaviventris. The sequence goes on from NC_092518.1 coordinate 94,979,001, forward strand.
GACTAAATTAACCAAGGAAGTCAGTATAGGATATGAATGAGAAATTCAATAAGGAGATAAAGATATTGAAAAAGAACCAAACAGAAATTTTGGAAATGAAAGACAATAATTCAAATAAAATGTTCAGTTGAAAGTCTCTCTAATAGAATAGAACATGCTGAAGACAGAATCACAGAACTGGAAGACAAAATGGCCAGCCTTGAACATTTAGACAGTATTTAAAAAATGAAATAAGTAACCATGATCAGAATATATACAAACTCTGAGAAAACATTAAGAGACCAAATTTAAGAATCGTTGGAATTGAGAAGAGTTGTGAGAATCAGTGATGGAATGGATAATGTCTTCAGAGAAATAACAAAAAAAGTTTACAAACCTTGAAATTAAGAGGTACTTCCAGATACAACATGCATTCAAAACCCCCAAAAGACAAGATCAAAAAAGAACCTCTCCAAACCCATTATAATTAAAATATCTAACATAAAGAATAACGATAGAATTTTTTAAATATCTAGAGAAAAATGTCAGGTCATATTTAGAGGCAAGTGAATCAGAATTATTTCTGATTTCTTAGCACAGACTCTAAAAGTCAGAAGAGCTTGTGTTCCAAATCCTGAAATAAAACAACTGACAAGCAAGAATTCTATATCCAGCAATGCTATCCTTCAAAAATCAAAGAGGACATAAAGACCTTCCAAGATTATCAGAAACTAAAATAATTAATGAGTAGCTAGCACTACAGAACTTATTTAAAGATATACTCCACACAGAAGAAATGAAAAACATACACCAGGACTCACACATAAACAAATGTTATTTCAAGAATAACTAATAAAAGAAGAAACAGAACCAAAATAAACATTTAAATAAATGAAACTGGTAGAAATTAATAAATATCTTTCTATAAAACATTGAACATAAATGTTTTCAATGCTCAAATTAAAACATATAGACTAGAAGAATTCATTCAAAAACAAGACCTAACTATACTTTATTTGCAAGTGACTCACTTTTCAAGCAAAGACAGCCACAGGCTGAAAGTAAAAGGATGGAAATCAATATACTATGCAAATGCTACCCCCAAAACAAGCAGGAGTAGCTACACTCAGATCTGACAAAGCAGATTTCAAACCAAAATTAATCAGAATAAACAAAAAAAAAGGTCACTTCATACTAGTAAAAGGAACAATTCAGCAATAACTTATAAAAATAATAAGTATTTATGCTCCAAATGTGGGTGCAACTAATTACATAAAAAAGACACTACTTGAATTGAAGCCTCAGATAGACCCCAGTACAATAATACTGAGTGATTTCAATATACCTCTTTCACCATTACATAGGTCACCCAGACATAAACTCAATACAGATTCTTTGGATCTGAAAAATATAAATTAAATGAACTTAATAGACTATATAGAGTATTTTATCCAACAAGAACTGAACACACTTTTCTTCACAGCAGCTCATGGAATCTTCTCCAAAACACATGGTATTTTAGGCCACAAGGCAAGTCTTAGCAAATACAAAAAAAAGATATAATTCCTCATCAGATCATAATGGAATGAAATTAAGAATAAACACAAAAAATCCATATAGAAAATATATAAACACATGGAGATTGAACAATTCACTTTTGAATGATGAGTGGGCCATAGAAGAAATCAGGGGAGATATTTAAAAATTCTTAGTCTCAAATTAGTATAGTGAAACTACATACCAGAACTTCTAAGACACTATGAAGGCATTCATAAGAGGCAAGTTTATAGCTGAGTGTGTACACAAGAAAATCAAAAGATCCTAAGTAAACAATCTAATGATGCATATTAAGGAACTTGGTAAAGAACAAACCAAATCCAAAACAAGTAGAAGGAATGAAATAATTAAGATCAGAGCTTAAATCAATGAAATAAGAATAAAAATTACAAAGGATTAATGAAGAGTTGGTTCTTTGAAAATACAAACAAGAATGATAAGCCTTTAGTGAAAGTAACCAAAAGAAAAAGAGCAAGACCCATATTAACAAAATTAGAGATGAAAAAAGAGAGATCACCAAAGACATCACAGAAATACAGCAGACAATTATGAACCATTTGTGAAAACTTATACTGCAATAAATTGGAAAGCCTAGAAGAAATGGATATATTTCCAGACAAATACAACCTGCAAAAATTGAATCAATAAGACATAGAAAATCTAAGCAGACCATTAAGTAGTAATGAGATAGAAACTGTAATAAAAAGACTTTCAACCCAAAAAAAAAAAAAAAAGCCAGGACCAGATGAACACTCAGCTGAATTCTACCAGACAGTTAAAGAAGAACAAATGCCAGTGCTCTTCAGATTATTCCATGAAATAGTGTGTTCCATCCAAATGCATTCTGTGAAGCCAGTACCATGCTCATACCAAAATTAGATAAGGACACATCAAGGAAAAAAAAAAAACTATAGACTGATATCCCTGATGAAATTAGATGCAAAAATCCTTAGTAAAATATGAACAAATTATATTCAACAGCATATTAAAAAGATTTTACATCATAACCAAGTTTGTTTTATCCCAGAGATGCAAGAATGGTTTAATGCATGCAAATCAATAAATGTAATTCATCACATAACAGAATTTTAAAAAACTTAATGTCAATAGATGCACAGAAAACATTCAATAAAATTCAGAACCAATTCATAACAAAAACACCAAAAAAGTAGGAATAAAAAAAACCTACCTCAATATCTTAAAGACTGTATATAAAAACCCCAAGTAAACATCATAGTAAATGGAAAAAAAAACTGAAGGAATTTTCTTTAAAATCTGTAACTAGAAAAGGATGTCCATTCCTATTTAATATAGTGTTAGAAATTTTAACCAGAGTGATTAGGCAAGAGAAGGAAACAAAAGCCATAAAAATTGGAAAATAAGTCAAATTATAACTGTTTAAAGATGATATTATACTATATTAAGAAGATCCAAAAAACTCCACCGAAAGACTGCTAGAGCTAATAAACAAATTTAGCAAAATAGCAGGTTACAAAATTAACATGCAAAAATCAATAGCTATCCTATATACCAACAATAAATCTGCTGTGAAAGAAATCAGGAAATCAATCCCACTCACAATAGCCTCAAAAAATACGTACGAGAGGCTGGGGCTTTAGCTCAGTGGTAGAGCGCAAGTCTCGCACCTGTGAGGCACTGGGTTTGATCCTCAGCACAACATAAAAATAAATAAAGATATTAAAAGATACACAGCATGTATAAAAAATACCTACAAATAAATCTAACCAAGGGCATGAAAGACCTCTAAAATGAAAACTCTAGAACATTGAATAAATGACCTCCAGTGCTCATGGATTGGCAAAATTATTATTTTTAAATGGCCATTCTACCAAAAGCAATGTACTAATTCAATGTAATCCTCATAAAAATATCAATAATATTCTTACAGGATTATAAAAAAGTAGTCCTAAAATGTATTTGGGGGTAATAAAAGACTCAATAACCAAAGCAATTCTAGACCAAAAACACAATGTGGGAAGCATTATAATGTCTGAATTCAACCTATGCTGCAGAACTATAGTAACAAAAACTGTATGATACTGGCATGAAAACAAACATATAGGCCAATGATACAGAATAGAAAACACAGAGAGAAATCCATACATCTACAGTCATCTGATCTTTAACAAAGGTGCTGAAAACATACATGGGAGAAAAGACAGCTTCTTAAACAACAGGGAAAACTGATTATCTGCAGGTTGAAGAATAAGATAGACCCTTATCTCTCATGCTACATGGAAATTAACCCAAAATGAATTAAAGACCTAAGAATTAGACCAGAAACTATGCAACTCCTAGAAGAAAATATAGGTCAACACTCCAACATATAGACACAGGCAATGACTTTCTCTATAGAACATCTAAAGCTCAGGAAATAATGCCAAGAGTTAATAAATGTGATGGAATGAAATTAAAGAGCTTTCACACATAATGGAAACAATTAAGAATGTGAAGAGAGAACATATAGGAGAAAATCTTTGCTCATTACTTTTCTGACAGAGAATTAACATCTAGAATATATAAAAACTCAGAAAACATCATAAAACAACCCAATTAATAAATGGGCAAATGAATTAAGCAGACACTTCTCAAAAGATAAAATACAAATGACCAACAAATATAGGAACAAATGTTCAAAATGATTACCAATGAGGGAAATGCAAATCAAAACTACATTGAGGTTTCATCTCACACCAATCGAATGGCAATCATCAAGAATAGATGCTGGAGTTATGGCTCATTGGTAGACTGCTTGCCTAGCACATGTGAAGTACTGGGTTCGATCATAAGCAATACATAAAAATAAATTTAAAAAATAAAGATATTGTGTACATCTACAACTAAAAAATTTTTTTAAAGAATACAAACATTTTTTGATTGGGTTGTTTAGTTTTTTGGTGTTAAGATTTTGAGTTCTTTATATATGGATATTAGTACTCTGAAAAACGTGTGGCAAAAATTTGGTCCCAAAATATAGGCTGTCTCTTCACCTCATTGATTATTATTATTATTTTTTTTTTGCTGAAAAGAAGCTTTTTAGTTTGAGTCCATTCCACTTATTATTATTTTTTATTTCTTGCACTTTAGGAGTCTTGTTAAGGAAGTTGGAACCTAATCCGACATGATGAAGATTTGAGCCTACTTTTTCCTCTATTAGGTGCAGGGTCTCTAGTCTAATTCCTAGGTCCTTGATCCACTTTGATTTGAGTTTTGTGCATGGTGAGAGATAAGGATTTAGTTTCATTTTGCTGCATATGGATTTCCAGTTCTCCCAGCACTATTTGTTGAAGAGGCTATCTTTTCTCCAATGTATATTTTTGGCACCTATGTCTAGTATGAGATAACTTTATTTATATGGGTTTGTCTCTGTGTCTTCTGTTCTGTACCATTGGTCTACATGCCTATTTTGGTGCCAATACCATGCCGTTTTTCATACTATAACTTTGTACCATAGTTTAAAGTCTGGTATTGTGATGCCTCCTGCATCACTCTTGCTAGGATTTCTTTGGCTATTCTGGGTCTCTTATTTTTCCAAATAAATTTCATGATTGCCTTTTCTATTTCTATAAGGAATGACAATGGGATTTTAATTGGAATTGTATTGAATCTGTATAGCACTTTGGGTAGTATGGCCATTTTGACGATATTAATTTTGTCTATCCAAGAGCATGGGAAGTCTTTCCATCCTCGAAGGTTTTCTTCAATTTCTTTCTTTAGTGTTCTGTAGTTTTCATTGTACAGGTATATCACTTCTTTTGTTAAATTGATTCCCAATATTTTATTTTATTTTGAGGCTATTGTGAATGGGTAGTTTTCCCAACTTATCTTTCAGAGGATTCATCACAGATGTATACAAATGCATTTGACTTATTGGTATTGATTTTATATCCTGCTATTTTGCTGAATTCTAGAAGTTTTCTGGTAGAGTTTATTTTGGATCCTCTAAGTATAGAATCATGTCATGAGCAAATAATGATAGTTTGAGTTATTTTTCTATTGGTATCCCTTTAATTTCTTTCATTTGTCTTATTGCTCTAGCTAGAGTTTCAAGGACTATGTTGAATAGAAGTAGTAAAAGAGGACATCCCTGTCTTGTTCCAGTTTTTAGAGGGAATACTTCCAATTTTTCTCCATTTAAAATGATGATACATTCAATCAACACATATATGAAAAATGTTCAACATCTCTAGTAATTACAGAAATGCAGATCAAAACTACACTAAGATTTGATCTCATGCCAGTCAGAATGGCAGTTATCAAGAATACAGACAACATCTACATACTGTGGGGTCGGGCTCCAAATTCCTCAATAGGACACCCATAGCACAAAAGTTAATAACTAGAATCAACAAATGGGACTTACTCAAACTAAAAAGTTTTTTCTCAGCAAAAGAAACAATAAGAGAGGTAAATAGGAAGCCTACATCCTGGGAACAAATATTTACTCCTCACACTTCAGATAGAGCCCTAATATCCAGAGTATACAAAGAACTCAAAAAATTAAACAATAAGAAAACAAATAACCCAATCAACAAATGGGCCAAGGACCTGAACAGACACTTTTCAGAGGAGGACATACAATCAATCAGCAAGTACATGGAAAAATGCTCACCATCTCTAGCAGTCAGAGAAATGCAAATCAAAACCACCCTAAGATACCATCTCACTCCAGTAAGATTGGCAGCCATTATGAAGTCAAACAACAACAAGTGCTGGCAAGGATGTGGGGAAAAGGGTACACTTGTACATTGCTGGTGGGACTGCAAATTGGTACAGCCAATTTGGAAAGCAGTATGGAGATTTCTTGGAAAGCTGGGAATGGAACCACCATTTGACCCAGCTATTCCCCTTCTAGGTCTATTCCCTAAAGACCTAAAAAGAGCATGCTACAGGGACACTGCTACATCGATGTTCATAGCAGCACAATTCACAATAGCAAGACTGTGGAACCAACCTAGATGCCCTTCAATAGACGAATGGATAAAAAAATGTGGCATTTATACACAATGGAGTATTACTCTGCATTAAAAAATGACAAAATCATAGAATTTGCAGGGAAATGGATGGCATTAGAACAGATTATGCTAAGTGAAGCTAGCCAATCCCTAAAAAACAAATGCCAAATGTTTTCTTTGATATAAGGAGAGTAACTAAGAACAGAGTTGGGAGGAAGAGCATGAGAAGAAGATTAACATTAAACAGGGGTGAGAGGTGGGAGGGAAAAGGAAAGAGAAGGGAAATTGCATGGAAATGGAAGGAGACCCTCATAGTTATACAAAATTACATACTAGAGGAAGTGAGGGGAAAGGGGGAAAAACAAGGGGGAGAAATGAATTACAGTAGATGGGGTAGAGAGAGAAGATGGGAGGGGAGGGGATGGGGGATAGTAGACAATAGGAAAGGCAGCAGAATACAACAGACACTAGTATAGCAATATGTAAAACAGTGGATGTGTAACCGATGTGATGCTGCAATCTGTATACGGGGTAAAAATGGGAGTTCATAACCCACTTGAATCAAAGTGTGAAATATGATATGTCAAGAACTATGTAATGTTTTGAACAACCAACAATAAAAATTAAAGGAAAAAATAAATTAAAAAAAAGAATACAGACAACAATAAGTGTTGACAAGGATTTGGGAAAAAAGGCACACTTATACATTGCTGGTGGGACAGCAAATGGTGCAACCGATCTGGAAAGCAGTATGGAGATTCCTTAGAAAACTTGGAATGGAACCACCATTTGACCCAGAATCCCAGTCCTCAGTCTATACTCAAAGGACTTAAAATCAGCATCTATAGTAATTCAGCCACATCAATGTTTATAGAAGCTCAGTTCACAATATCTAAACTGTGGGCCCAACCTAGATGCCCTTCAACAGATGAATGGATAAAGAAACTATAATACATTAGTACTCTGACAAACGTGTGGCAAAAATTTGCTCCCAAAATGTAGGCTCTCTCTTCACCTCATTGATAGTTTGAATATTACTCAGCCATAAAGAAGAATGAAATTATGACATTTGCCAGTAAATGGATGCAACTGGAGAATATGCTAAGCAAATTAAACCAATCCCAAAAACAAAAGGCCAAATGATGTGCAGATGCTAACACACAATAAAGGGGGTAGTAGGGAAGAACAGAAGTACTTTGGATTAGAAAAAGGGGAATGAAGGGAAGGGAGGTGGGAATGAGAACAGGAAAGATAGTAGAATGATTCAGACATTACTATTCTAGGTGCATATATGATTACATGGCAAAGGTAATCCTACATCATGTACAACAAGAAGAATGAGAAGTTATACTCCATATATGTATAATATGTCAAAATACATTCTACTATCATATACAGAGATATGAAAAATTGTGATATATATATATGTGTAATAAGAATTGTGGGGCTGGGGTTGTGGCTCAGTGGTAGAGCGCTCGCACAGCACATGCAAGGCCCTGGGTTCGATCCTCAGTACCACATAAAAATAAATGAATAAAGATATTGTGTCCAACTAAAAAAATAAAAATAAAAAAAAATTTTTTTAAAAATAAAAAAAAGATTGTAATGTAAAAAAAACAAAGTACATGTATAAGGGCATGAATTGGCGTGAATATACTTTATATACAAAGATATGAAAAATTGTGCTCTATATGTGCTCTATATGCTGTATAAGAATTGTAATGCATTCCACTATCGTGTATTTAAAAAATAAAATCAATTTTAAAAATAAATAAATAAAGACTCCCATATAACAATGAAAGAAGTGTCCATCTAGGCAGATGCACAAATCTCAATATAGGCTTCCAAGAATACATAACCCTCCAATAACTGAATCCATACATACTGAAGTGGGGTAATTGCCAGATTGTTGTTTAAAATGATCAATGAGGGCTGGAGTTGGGGCTCAGCAGTAGAGCGCTAGCCTAGCACGTGCAAGGCCCTGGGTTCAATCCTCACCACCAGATAAAAATACATAAACAAAATAAAGTGTTGTGTCCAACTACAACCATACTTTTTTTAAATGATCAATGAATTTAGAAGAAGATCTAAGGAATGAACTAAGGGAGAAAATATAGGATATGAAAGAGCATTTCAATAAAAAGATAAAGATTCTCCAAAAAAAAGAAAGAAAAATTATAGAAGTAAAAAACTCAAACAAATCAACAACTCAGATGAAAATCTCATCAATAGATTATATCAAGCAGAAGACAGAATTTCAGTGTTCAAAGACAAGGGTACATAAACCTGAACATTCAGATAGCAACGAAGAAGAAAAAAAAGAAAATATGATTAGAATATACAAGAACTATGGGACTTTTTTTCAAATATTTCTCTAGTTATACATGGACACAATATTTTACTTTGTTTATTTATTTTTCATGTGCTGCTGAGGATAGAATCCAGTGCCCCACATGTGTGAGGCAAGCGCTCTGCCACTGAGCCACAACCCCAGCCCCATCTGGGACTTTTTTTTTAAGACTTAAGAGACGTTTCTTAAGACTCACAGGTCTTGAAGAAGTATTAGAGATACACACTAATCACATAGATAATCTATTCAGAGATATTATAGCAGAAAATTTCCCAAACCTTGAGAATGATATCAACATTCTGCTTTTTGTAGTCATGTAGAACCCAAAAGAAATATTACCAAAAAAGAACCTCTCTGTGACACATTATAGTTTACATTACAAATATCCAGAACAAAGAAAAAATTTAAAAACTACAAAAGAGAAATTTCAACTCACTTATTAAGTCAAACCAACCAGAAAAATAGCAAATTTCTGAGTAGGAAATTTAAAGACCAGGAGGGTTTGGAATGACGTATTTCAAGCTCTGAAAGAAAATGTCTGTCAACCTAGACTGTTGTACCCTGAAAAGCTATCCTTTAGCATTGAAGAATAAATGAAACTTTCCAAGATAAATATAAACTAAAAGAATTCATGATCACTAGATCAGCATTGCAGAAAAAATCCTTAAAAGAACTCCTACATACAGAAGAAGTTAAAAACAACCAAGATAGCATGAGAAGGAATATATTTCATTAGAAGAGTAGATGAGCAAATGAATTAAGAACAAATCAAGTATTAGATATCAAACAAAATAACAGGAATTAATACAGATATCATTATAATAATATTGAGTATAAATGGTCTTAATTCTCCAATTAAAAGACATAGACTGGCAAACTGGACTAAAAACACAAGACCTAACTCTATGTTGTCTACAAGAAACATACCTTATCAGTAAAGACATCCAAAGACTAAGACAGAAAGAATGGAAAATGATATTCCATGCAAATTGAATCCAAAAGCAGAATTTCTGAACAAGCAGAATTCAAGCCAAGATTATTCATAAGAGACAAAGAATGTCTCTATAGTAAAGGAAATAATCCAACATAAAGATATAACAATTTTTAATATGTATCCCCCAAACATTAGCACATCCAATTTCATAAAATAAACACTACTCTACATAAAGGGACAAATAGGCCACAATACAATAATAGTGGTTGATTTCAATTCACCTCTCACAAGTAGATAGGTCATCCAGACAGAAAAACAATAAAGATACTACAGAGTTTAAAAAAGGTGGGGGGAGTGAACTTGTGGCTCAGTGGTAGAATGCTTGCCTAGCAGATGTGAAGCACTGGGTTTTATTCTCAGCACCACATAAAAATAAATAAAATAAAATAAAGGTATTTTGTTCATCTACAATTTAAATGTATATAAATAAATTTTAATCAAATGACTTGACAGTTATCTACAGAATATTTCATACAAAACTGAGTCCATTTTCTTTTCAACTGCTCATATAACCTTCTCCAAAATAGATCATATATTAGGCTACCAGGAAAGTCTTAGGAAACAGAAAAAATAAAATTATTCCTTGTAGCTTATTGAATGATAATAAAATTAAATTAAAAATCAAGAGCAAGAAAAGTTACAGAAGTTATACAAAATCATAGAAATTGAAAAATACAGTTTTTGGGGGGGCAGGGGGGTATTGGGATTGAACTCAGGGGCACTCAACCACTGAGCCACATCTCCAGCACTATTTTGTATTTTATTTAGAGGTAGGGTCTCACTGGGTTACTTAGCACCTTGCTTTTTCGCTGAGGTTGGCTTTGAACTTGAGATCTTCCTGTCTCAGCCTCCTGAGCCACTGGAATTACAGGCATGCACCACTATGCCTGGCAAACAAATACACTTTTGAACGATTAGTTGGTCATTGAGGAAATCAGTGGAGAAATTTTGAAACTCTCAGAATTGAATGAAAATAGAAATACAGTATACAAGAACCCATGGGAAGCCAGGCATGGTGGTGTATGCCTGTAATCCCAGCAGCTCAAAACCCACCCCAACAATTTAACAAGGCCTTAAGTAACTCAATCAGACCCTGTCTCTAAATAAAATACAAAAAATAGCTGGGTATGTGGTTCATTGGTTAAGCTTCCATAGATTCAATCCCTGGTATCACAAAAAAATTTTAAAAAGAATCTGTGGGAATACTGTGAAGGCAGTTCTAAAGTTCTAAGAGCAAAGCTTATAGTTATAATTGCCTACATTTTAAAAAATTTAGAAAGATCTCAAAAAAATAAGGATGTATTTCAAGGTCTTAGATAAACAAGAACAAACCAATCCCAAAACCAATAGAAGGAAAGAAATAATAATAATCAGAATTGAAATTAATGAATTAGAGAAAAGAATACAAAGGATAAATAAAACAGAGTAGGTTCTTTGAAAAGATAAGAAAGATTGAAAAACCCTTGATCAAGCTAACCAAAATAGTGAGAAGACACAGGTGAGTAAAATTAGATGTGAAAAGGAGATATTATAATAGATATTACTGAAATCCAGATGATAATTAAAGTAAATTTTGAAAATCTATATTCCAATAAGTCAGAAAATTCAAAAGAAACAGATAAATTTCTAGACACATATGATCTACCAAAATTGAGACGGTATAGAAAGACTAAAGAGACCAATAATAGGAAATGAGATTGAAGCAGTAATAAAATGTCTTCCAACACAAAAATCCCAGGGGTAGGTGGATTCACAAGTGAATATTACCAGACCTTTAAAGAACTAACACCAATGCTCCTGAAACTGTTCTAGGAAACATAAAGCAAAGCCAGTATCACCCTGATACCCAACCTAGATAAGAGCACATTGAGAAATAAAATAACAGACCAATATCCTTAATTAGCATAGACATAAACTACTTAACAAAATAAGTGAAAATTGCACTCATGGACACATCATCATCAAGTTAGTTTCTTTCCTGGGATGCAAGGATAGTTTGATATTTGCAAATCAAAAAACATGAAACCCTATATAAATAGAATCAAGGACAAATAAAACACACAATCATCTCAATAGATGCAAACAAAAACTTTGACAAAATTCAATACACTTTCATGATAAAATTCTGAAGAAATTAGAAGATAGGAGGAACTTACCTCAACGTAAAAAGGGATAAACATGAAAAACCCAAGGCCATCATCATATTGAATAGGGAAAAATCGAGCACATTTCCTCCAAAATCAGGAATAAGAATAGCTGTACACTCACCACTCTTATACAATATAGTATTTGAAATTTTAGCCAGAATAATTAGATGAGGGAGAGAAATGAAAGGGATACAAATAGGAAAGGAAGAAGTCAAATTACCCCTGTTTCCAGATGATATGATCCTATGCTGAGTAGACTGTAAAGGCTCAACTAGAAGACTTTCTAGAGCTGATAAATAAGTATAGTAAAGTAGCAGGTTGCAAAATAAACAAATTAAGCAAATATCTTTTTCCATATACAAGTAATAAGCCTAATGACAAACAAATCAGGAAGACAAATACATTCAAAATAGCCTCAAAAATATAAACTATCTAGGAATAAATCTAACCAAGGAGGTGACAGACCACTTCTACAAGTTTGAAGATAGAAAGAACTTCCATGTTCATGAATGCACAGAATTAATATTGTTAAAATGGCCATATTATCAAAAGCAATTTACAGATTCAATGTGATCCTTGTGAAAGTACCAATGACAGGCCCTAGCAGCCAGTGCTTGTGCCACCTTACCTTTCGGGGCCAGTGTGAGCACCTTACCTGGTGGAGCAGCTCAAGCTAGAGACAGTGTGAAAAAGATCAAGGTCTCTCAGGCTGCTGCGAGTTTCAGCAGTATGGCATGCAGAATGCCTGTAAGGATGTTCTGCTGGTCGGTGTTCTAGCAGGAAGCAACCCCTTCCAAGAGCCCAGATCCTGCGCTTTACTCTGAAGGCTGGGCAGAAGTTTGTTGAGGAATGCCTTCAAGCACATAGTAATGAATAACTGCCTCCAAGTCTCAAGAAAACACTTTTCTTTAGCCAAATGACTGAGATTTTTCAGACCTTTCCTGTGCTCTGGTCTTACAGCCAAAATTCTACAGAAATTAATGATTCTCTACTCAAATAAGGAAATTGAGTGAAGAGATATAGTTGTTTTGCATTCTACTGTCATGTATAACTAGTTAAAACAAAAACATTTTTAAAAAAATAATAATAATGGCCTGGTTCTCCTGGTGAAGTGCTTTGTATTAAGATAAACAAAGACCTTACCAACATTACCACCATATATACCAAAATACACTTCTTTAATAAGTGAGTTACTGGAGTTGCTATAGCTATAATATCATGTATGTTTTGTTTACTGGATGTTTACATTTTAGGAAGGAAAACTCTTTTGTTTATTAAAAATGGAATATTTGTAATTTGTTGTTCCTAAAACTTTTATACTATAACAAAATTTGTTCTTCTAAAATAAATTTATAATTACTAAATGAAGACAAGAAAGTATGAAATTGGGGGGAAGAATGAACTTTACTAATCAAATGATGTCTTCTTGATGTTTTTCTAAATGATAGGATTGTTTTATTTTTAAAATTAAACATGGGAGATGTTTCTTAGTAAACTTGTTTGGAAAGAGTCATGTTTTGATGTATATTAGATTGCCCCATCTTATATATTGAAGCAGATTTGATCTTTTTAAAATTCCTTTACTTTATAGTTGTAGTTGCACTTTTAAAAAGATACATTATTTCATGTCTTTAAAAGATGTTTTAAAATGTTTAAAAGCCCATGGCAGTGGTGCAGCCTGTAATCTCAGCTGCTTGGGAGACTGAGACAGGAGAATTGCGAGTTCAAAGCCAGCCTCAGCAACTGTGAGGCACTAAGCAACTCAGTGAGACCCTGTCTCTAAAGTACAAAATAGAGGTGGGAATGTGGCTCAGTGGTCAAGTGCTCCTGAGTTCAATCCCTGGTACCAAAAAAAAAGTTGAAAATTGACCTTCATACAGAACATTCCAAATGATTAAAAATGAAATAGTGTGAAAATTTGACCTAAAAGAATTCTTCCTGTCAAAGTGTTTTATTTTGATGATGTGCCTTTCATTTAATTTAGAATACTTTTAGAAGGATACTTTGTGTTTGTAATAATATTTTAAAAACTTGAAAATAAATTCTGCTTAATTCATCATTTTCTATGACAGCACAAAAAATGAGATTATTCACAGAACTAAAAATCCTAAAATTTATATGGACTAGAATAACCAAGCAATCCTGAGCAAAAAGAGCAATGCTGGAGCTACCACAATACCTGATTTCAAATTATACTATAGGGACCTAGTAAGAAAAACAGCCTGGGACTGGCATAAAAACAGATATGTGTAGGATGGAGTTGTAGCTCAGTGGTAGAGTACTTGCAACCTAGCATGCACGAGGCCTGGAATTTCATCCCCCAGCAGCAAAAGAAGGAGAAGGAGAAGGAAAAGGAGAAGTAGAATTTGGCGGGGGAGGAGGAGAAAGAAAGACAGACAGATAGACATGTGGACCAAAGGAATAGAATAGAAGACACAAGTCAAACCCATGTAGATGCGAGGCTGAGGATGTGGCTCAAGCGGTAGCGCACTTGCCTGGCATGTGTGCGGCCCGGGTTTGATCCTCAGCACCACATACAAACAAAGATGTTGTGTCCGCCGAAAACTAAAAAATAAATATTAAAAAATTACCTCTCTCTCTCTTAAAAAAAAACACATAGATGCAGTCATCTGATTCTTGACAAAGGTGTCAAAAACACATATAGGAGAATATGAAGACTCTTTAAGAAATGGTGCTGGAAAAACTGGGTACCTATATGTAAAAGAATGAAACTAGATCTCTTTCACCCTGCACAAAAGTTGACCCAAAATGGATCAAAGGCCTAGGAATACAACCATAAATACTCCAACATATAGGCACAGTTAACAACTTCCTAAATAGGACTCCTCTATCTCAGGAATGATACCAAGAATCAACAAATGACTTGGCATCAAATTACAAAGTTTCTGCACAGCAATGGAAACAACCATGGAGCTGGGCACAGTGGCACACACCTGTAATCCCAGCAGCTTGGGAGGCTGAGACAGTAGAACTGCGAGTTTAAAACCAACATCAGCAATGGTGAGGCCCTAAGCAACTCAGTGAGACCCTGTCTCTAAATAAAATACAAAATAGGGCTGGGGATATGGCTCAGTGGTTGATTGTCCCTGAGTTCACTCCCCAGTACTCCCCCCCAATAAAAGGAAACAACCTTGTGAAGAGATAGTCTACAGAATGGGAGAAAATCTTTGCTAATTACCTTTTCAACAGAGGATTGACATCCAAAATATATAAAAACTCAACACCAAAGATAAAAATAAATAAACCATTCAATAAATGACAACCATTCAATAAACAGTTCTCAAAAGAAAAAGAAAAATGGCCAATAACTACTAAGAAAATGCCATAGACTGGCTGGCTTATAATTAGCAAAATTTTATTTCTTACAGTTCTAGTGGCTAAGTTCAAGATCAAAGTGTTGGTAGATTACTGGTGAGGGTGGCTTGGTCTCTCATTTACAGAGCGCCATGTTTTCCCTGCGTGCTTACATGTTGGAAGGGGTGAACAGGTCTCTGAGACTGTTTTATATGAACACTAAAACCACACATGAGGGCTCCATCCTCATGACTCAATCACCTACAAAAAGCCCCATCTCCTAATACCATCACCCTGGAGATGAGGATTTCAACATGTGAATTTGAGGGCACACAAATATTCAGATCATAGCAAAATAAAAAAAATATATTTATATAGGATCATATTCCAAATGATAAAGCATAAGCAATAAAAATTTGGGGATAAAACAGAAACACATCTTTATAACTTGGGTGTAGAAAGTTTCTTAAGACACAAAGAGCAATACCACATAGTAAGAAAATGATATATTAAGCCACCAAAATTAAAAACATCTCACCATCAAAATAAGCCATGAAGAAAATTAATACATGAGCCATACACTATGAGAAAATATTTGTAAAATGTATATAAGAAAAAGGACTCATTTAGGATATATGAATAAATAATCTAATAAAAATGGGCAAAATATTTGAACTAAAGTTTAGGGACTGATGATACACAAATGAATAGGGTCTTGGGATAAAGCTCAATAGTAGAACATTTGCCTACAATACATGAGACCTTGGGCTTGATACCCAGCACCACAAAAAAATATACATGAACAGTCAATAAGTATGTATCTATGTAGTCAACATCATTAGACATCAAAGAATTGTAAATTAAAATCCCAGTGAAATATCACTATACAACCACCAGAAAGGCCTCAGTGTTTTAAAAGATGTAAAGGGACTAGAACTTGCATACATTTTTGCTAGGAATGTCAAATGGACACTTGGGGAAAATGTCTGACAGTCAATTATAAAAGTAAATACACAGCTACCCTAATACATAAAAATTCTTTTCTTAGGTATTTATCCAAAAGAAATGAAATCATTTGTCTATGAAAAAACTTATATATGAGTGCTCATAGCTGGTTTGTTCGTAATATCTTCAAACTAGAAATAATGCAGGTGTTCGTTAATAGATGAACAGATGAAATCTGTGGTGTATATATACAAAGAAAAATACTTTTAAATAAAAAGAAATTAATTGCCAATACATACAACAGTGAACAAATGAATCTTTAAAATATTATGCTGAATGAAATAATGATTCAACAAAACACTACAAACTATATGACTTCATTTATATAAAATTCTAGAACAGGGAAAATTAACATATGGTGAAAGACAAAATAGTAGTTTTCTAAGGTAGAAGGGTGGGGATTGACTATAAAGGAACATGATAAACTTTCTGAAGTAATGTAACATCTTATATCTTGGAATGGGTGTTAATTTGTAACAAGTAACTAGTGGTTTGATTAAGATTTATGTATTTCATTGAATATAAATTTAATTTCAAGAGAAAAAGTATCATAAATTCTGAACTCTTGTTAATGATGGGAATGCTGAAGTATTTAGGCGGCAATGTTTTTTTGTCTGCAATTCACGTTGACACATATGTAAATAATAAGATGAATTAATAAATACATAGAGGAATAAAGAAATGAAGTATGTGATAATACAAAGTAGAATAAGATGTAAATTGTCAAGTCTAGGTGTTGGGTATATGGATATTTACTGTAAAATTCTTTCAACTTTTCTATACATATGAAAATATTAATAAAAATCTTAAGATAAAAACAATGGTGGTTGTGATTTTTTCCAGAAGGGCCCCTTATCTCTTATCTCTTTCTGTATTTGATTTCTGCATGCTTACCCATATATAGTGCCTGAATTTTTCCATCCTATTTTGTTTGCAAGGTTATTATTTGTCTCCCATATACCTCCATAACTCTCATTCCCATCAGGAACTCAATTTCAGACAGTCCTGTGTTAAGTAATACTGTACTCTGTTAAGGAAGCTTATCTGTTGGACCTCTTCAAGGAATCTGCCTCATCTGGTGCAACCTTCCATCTCAGACTTCAAAACCCCTCCCTGGTATCCACTAAAAAGGATTGGCATTATGGCTAGGGTTGGAGCTCAGTTGTAAAGTGCTTCCCTGGCATGCATGAGGTGCTGGGTTCAATCCCTAGCACCACATAAAAATAAAAATTAAATATTAAAAGTTGTTTATGTTAAAAATAAATGTGTTATTTTAAAACAGGATTAACATTTAATCCATTGGTTGCAGAGGTACAAGCTCACAATATAAAGAAAATTATACTGGAAACACAAAGATATTCATCCAAACCTGTAAAGTTGAATATAACCTTGTGTGGAGTTTCTGTCTAACCTTATATCCAGACTGAATTTGATGACTTCAGTTTGCTACAGTGATAATTTGTACAGAAAGTGGGGCTCAAGCAGTGTCATGAAGGCTTGTTGAGCAATCAAGATAAGTCTTTACATTTTAAAGGAAACCCAATAGCCATGATCCATGGACCTCTTTCTAAACATTCATTTAGTTGTGTTTCTGAATGATCATAATGAGCTAAGCTTAAAAAGAAACAACTCTCCACAATACCAAGATATATAGTTCCACTGATTCTTTACTCCTGGCTGCACATTAAAATTACCTAGCCACTGAATTCTTTTTGTAAAAGGATTCTGCAAATGATTCTAATTCCAGTGTACAAGTCAAGCAAGGTAGCTATTTCAGTGAGGATGCACTGGTAGAGCCATACAAGATGTGAAAGTATTAAATATATACATATTTTTTGGTACCAGTATTAAATTCAGGGGCACTTGACCACTGAGTCACATTCCCAGCCCTATTTTGTATTTTATTTAGAGTCAGGGTCTCACTGAGTTGCTTAGGACCTTGCTTTTGCTGAGGCTGGCTTTGAACTCACGATCTTCCTGCCTCAGCCTCTCAAGCCGCTGGGATTACAGGTGTACGCCACTATGCCCAACTTGAAATATACTTTTGAGGAAGCTGAAAAATGCCCTGAGACCCAAGTGTCCTGGACACCTTGTTTACTACATCCCAGAACCCCCAGACCACCCCATAATCTGTAACTAACGTGTTAATGCCTGGCCTCGCAGGAGTCCTCCAGGATGCTGCTTCAGCATTTAGCCAGATTCCATTCTAACTAATCAGTGCCCAGTATTGTACCCATTATTAGATATTTTGAATACCACTTCTGCAGCCAGTTTGAGAACCACTGATCTACTCAATTCATTTGAGCATTGTTTCTATATCACCCTAAATAACTAGTTTGACTATAGATTTCGTCTGACTTATGATGGATTCAGCAATAAGGTTTTGGCTTTTCGATTGTGTACAAGCAACATTCATTCAGTAGAAACCATACATCAAATTGTGAATTTTGATCTTTTCCCAGGGGAGCAACTTACATAACAATATTTTCTTACAATGCAGCAAGTCAGAGCTTCCGTTCAGTCACATGATCACAAGGGGAAAACAACCAAGATGCTACAGTGTATTGGGTTGCTAAGCAATGTTGTTTGGTAGGTTAGGTGTATTCAATGTATTTTCACCTTGCGATATTTCCAACTTACAATATGTCTATGAGGAGCAATTGCACATTTATACCTTTGTGCATGCACATAAGAAGGTTTGGAAACAATCAAGGCATCTCTTGGCTTTGAATCACATCTAAAAAAAGGAAAAGTTTGAGCTATATCTTCTTTAAGGATACTTCCAGGTGTGAATTGTGTTGAACATGAACTCGGCAGAGCTCCAAGAGAAGTGAGAGCAAAATGAATCCAGATTCCTGCAAACTGACTCAAAATAAGAAAACCCTAAGTGTGTGTTAATTGTATATTGCTCTTCTTAGGAACCATAGTTCTTCCTGAAGTTCACTCTTCTCCCACCTTACCAAGTTTAGGGCCTGGAACTTGAAGCATGAAGATGTGTTCTCTTTTACTTGAGCCAGAGATGCAAATGTTATTAGAGTTGAATATAGCCCATTCACTTTTTAAAATATTTTTATTTTATTTATTTATTTTTATGTGATGCTGAGGATCAAACTCATTGCCTCACAAGTGCTCTACCACTGAGCCACAATCACAGTCTGAGCCCATTCTCTTTTAAAGCATGGTCCATGTGACTTCCACAGAGGGGTGACATACAGGTAAACATAAATCATTGTACTTGTTTCATGTTTATTTGCCACTAGTTTCCTTGAGTAAAACTTTGTGAATTATAGAAAGGAGGAGGAGTCTGTTGGCTTTTATTGATCCTTCTAGAAGTTTAAACAGCTTCAAGCTGGCCTCCCCCATTCCATGCGTCTCTTAACCAAGAGTTTCTTTGGTTTTACAATCTCACAGCAATTCTCAGTTCTATGGCTCTTCAAGCACAGCTTAATTTATCTGGATCTCTTCACTTCTTGCTTGATCTTTCCTAAGTCAAGGTTCTCAAGTGGTAACTAAAACCATGTTTACAATAGCTCTAAGTTAGATGGCAAGTTTGCAATTATGCAGTCCATGCAATCATTAATGAACAATGTGAATTATTCAGATTACTTGTCTATACTAGTAAATAAGCAAAATATTTACCAAATCATTTCATTTCACATAGTGGAAATATAACTTATCCTCTTGTGTTAATAACTCTCAATTGTATATCTGTATCACTAATGTCTCATCCAATGTCCTAGATTGATATCTCTCAGAGTAATAAACTCAACTCAAGTTATTCAGTGAAAGATTGATGCAAAACTTAAAACCCCCACCTCCATCTCCATCCCACTTGCCCTCTCCCAAAACACTAAACTGTCTCTGTTCTCCAGTACTGATTTTTCCCTACATCTACCAAGCCAGATACCAACAATAAAATACAACATGATAAAATAACCATGCAAAAATACATGATTTATTTCCCAGTCAGGGAAGAGAAGACAGAATTGGAATGGAAGGAAGGGACTGGACTCATTTATCAACCAAAGTCATGGTTGGGCTTTGTCCTAGGCAAACATTTCTGAAGAGCAGGCCAGATTGTTTTTTGACTTCTTCCCTTGGCATCATTCTGCCATTTTACCATCTTCTCCACGTGAAATTCCCTTCCTCACTGCATGGATCAGAAATTTTTCTAGTGTGCTCTGTGTGAAGACCACCAGTAGCAGAGTCACTTGAAATAATATTAAAGTGCAGATCCCTAAGCCTTATGAAACCAGTTGATAAGACCCAATACTGAAGAATCATGGCCCTCTGTTTGCTTTATTTGCACAATTATCAAATGGAGCAATTGCCTTTCTACTTTATAGAGCTTCTTGACAGCATTTCCATTTATATAGTTCACCATAATTTTCAGATCAATGTTTATAACCTTTGATGCTTCTTCTACTCTGAATTGCTTTCCTCTCCACTGTCAACTTTCCTATGTGCATCAGTAACACCACCATAGTCACAGAATCTTAGGATCAAACCTTGGAGTTAGCAATGATAAAATAGGATGAATCCATTGGTTTTTCCCATGTTCCTTGTCTTTTTGGTTGATCTCCTCTTTTTCTCCTGCCTCCTCTCTGTTGGATTAAAGCTTATTATCTTTGCATACACAATATCATAACATCATTTTTATTGCATAATCTTCAAGTCCTTATCAGGAATGTGCTCTTGGAATGAAACTTGAAGGGGTCTGTGAAATTTCTGTTACAAGATCCAAACACCTCATAAGGCACTAATCAGAGTAGGGCAGGACACCAACTACTCTACTGTGTCAATTTCACCCAGATCCATGAAATTTCTCTTCCCATTTGTGGTCCTAGAGACTATGCACTATCTAGCTTATGCCTCCTTTTATGTATGCCAAAATAAGAAGTCTTCCACCTTCACTTTATAACTAGTATCCTTCACTATTACCATCAAAAGCTTCATTTAAGGAACACATTGTATGTGCCAGGCACTA
This sequence comes from Marmota flaviventris, assembly GCF_047511675.1. Lineage (NCBI taxonomy): Eukaryota > Metazoa > Chordata > Mammalia > Rodentia > Sciuridae > Marmota > Marmota flaviventris. The sequence goes on from NC_092518.1 coordinate 95,000,311, forward strand.
TTGTAGTAAAGATTTTATAGGCAAGCACTGCAGCAATGGGATTTGGACCCAATCAGTGTGGTTGCAGAGTCCCTGTTCTTATCCATCACACTCTTTGCTAACTCTTGGTAGCCTAAAGAATAGCATCCAGGCTGTGCATGCAAGCAAGAGCTGTCTGCACCAAAGAAACTTCAAAACCTCCTTCTTCTGTCAACTCTGCCCAAATGGTGGAAGTCTACTACTAAGGAGTTGGCAAAGGTTTTACAAGGGCTCTTTTTGTGTGTGTGTGTGGGGGGGGGAGTACCAGGGATTGAATCACCGAGCCACATCCCCAGCCCTATTTTGTATTTTACTTAGAGACAGGGTCTCGCTGAGTAGCTAGTGCCTCACTGTTGCTGAGGCTGGCTTTGAACTGGCAATCAATCCTCCAGCCTCAGCCTCCTGAGCTGCTGAGATTACAGGCATGTGCCATTGCACCTGGCTTAAAAGGGCTCTTGCTGCTACATACATGTATAATAAAAGAACAAAGAATCCCAAAGGATGATAATCACATAATTTAGGATGGAGGAAACATCTGGATAAAAAGTAGGTGGTAGAGAGAGACACTTAGGGTACTTCAGCTGTACTGCTATAGTTGATGTTCTTAGACTGGGTGTGGTTAAACAAATGTCTTTTATATGTCCACAATATTTTATAACAAAAGGCTATTTCAATAACTTAACATAAAAAAATGGGTCCCAGGGAATCTCACTGTCTTAGACAAAGGAGAGAGATCATCCTATACTAGTTAACTTGTCATGTACTAAAGCCTGAAAAGGGAGCTGGGGATATAACTCAGTTGGTAGAGTGCTTGCCTTGCATACACTAGGCTCTGGGTTCAATCCCCAGCACCAATAAATAAATAAATAAATAAATAAATAAAGCCTGAAAAGTCTGGAAGTGGGGATGGAGCATTGTTACTTCTCTATTACTTCACAAGGAACAATCTTTAGATTTACAGCTTTATACTTCTTGTTATGTCTTGGATATGAGGTGTCCCCCCAAAGTTCCTGTTAATGTATCAATGTTCAAAGGTGAAACAATTAGATTATGAGAGATGTAACCTAATTACACCATCCTAGTTTAAATAGACTGGCTGGGTGGTAACTGTAGGCAGGTGAGACATGGCTAGAGAACGTGGATCACTAGGGTTGTGGCCTGGAAAGTTTTGCCTTCCCTATGACTTCTTGCACCCTCTCTTTCTCTCTGCTTCCAGACCTTGAAGTGAGCTGAGCAGTTTTCTTCTGCTGTGCCCTTCCTCATGATGTGTTGCCTCATCTTTGGCCCAGATCAATGGAGTCAGCTGACTGTGGATTGAGACCTCTGAAACCATGAGCACCAAATAAACGTTTCCTCCTCGAAGTGATTTTTTTTTCATGGATTTTGGTCATACTTCCTGTTACCCATTGTAAACCTATTTAAAGATCTGGAAATAAAGAAATAGTTTAATATTACATATAGTCATATCTCATAATCTTAGAACTCCAGGTTTCTAAACCTAAGAGAGATTGGAGTAAGTGTATATGAGAAGGAAGGGAGCAAGGAAAAGGATCAGGGAAAGGGTAAGGGGGAAAAAGGCAGGAAGAATGGTAAATAATTGAATAATCCTTGAAGATGAAGAGAAAGGAAAGAAAAATAATGGAAATTTAAAAAGTCTCCAGTTCTATCCATTTACTGAGAGATGTCATAAGTCATTCTTCTTTATGGCTGAGTAATACTCCACTGTGTATATATACTACATTTTCTTCAAAGGTCGAATGTTTTCTCTGATATGAAGAAGCTAATCTGAAATAAGGGGGGCGGTTATTAAAACAAGAAAGAAAGAAAAGAAAAGAAACAGGGAGAGGGAATTTCATTTTAATATAGAAAATATTGGTGGAGTAGAGGAAGGGGATCAGGAGGAAAAAGAGAGGATGGAAAAAGGGAAGAACAGTGGACTGAATCTGATGGAACTTTCATATGAGCATGCCTGGATGTAGCAAGATGGGTTCGGGCATTGGGTATATCCACAGGACACTATTAAAAAAAAAAACAAACACAAAAAAAGTAAATTGTAAATGGATTGAAGAGGGATCAGTGGAGTGAAGGGAAGGGTGTGGGAAGGAGGTGTTGGGGAGAGGTGCTAGGGAATGAATTGTGTTCCATGCTTTTGTGATTATATCAGGGTGTATCTTGGTGTTGTATCATAACTAAAAGGAGTAAATTCAAAACAAACAAAGGAAGTAAGCAAAAAACAAGGAGCACAATACGATTGCACACACAGGTGTGGGCAGAGGGGCAAGAAAGTAAAAGAAGGGATAATAGAAGGAAAGGAAAGAAGAGAGGTTTGAAGGCAGTGGAGAAAATGTAAATAAGAGCAGAGTGATAATGAGTATCATTAATTGTCTACTATTTGTCAGACACTGTACTGAACACATCACAAGCATTATCTCATTTGATTCCCCCCTCCAGTCAGTTAACAATATGTAATGGTTTACTCCTATTATTATCCATGCCTACAGATAATTTATTATTATTTTTTTAAAGAGAGAGTGAGTGAGAGAGAGAGAGAGAGAATTTTTAATATTTATTTATCTTTTAGTTTTCGGCAGACACAACATCTTTGTTTGTATGTGGTGCTGAGGATCGAACCCGGGCCACATGCATGCCAGGTGAGCTCACCACCGCTTGAGCCACATCCCCAGCCCCAGATAATTTATTTTGTAAAGACATTTGTACACTCCTGATATTAGGTATTAATAGACTCTTATTTTATATATGAGAAAAATAATGTTTAGATAACTTGACAGATTTGCCTGAGACACACAGCTTGAAAAGTAAAATTTACTTCCAGTTCTGAGTGACTTCAGTCACTGGGAGCTTAACCACTGGGTTTACAGAAGTCATGAGAAGAAGGAAAAGAAGATTGGAGGAGAGAACTCTGATTTGAAATGTATAGGGGTCAAGAAGGTAATAGCCATCTTCAGGGAAGAAGACTTGTTGAGCTTGTGAAATATTGAAGAATGCCTGCCTGCTCCAAGGGACATCCTAGCTGAGTTCCAGCTGATCATCGCCTTGTTGGAAAGTGAGCCAAAATTGCCACATACTCTATTTTTTTCAAGTAAAGTTCAAAATCCAGACTTTTATAAAAGAAAATCTCCTATCATTTAATGTCAGCAAACAATTTACAAAGACAGTAACCACCGTATAAGACAAATAGAACCCAACTAGCAGCCAAATTTGCCTCACAAGTCACCAGTTTGAAATCTCTGGATAGAGAGGTGGATAAGCTGAGTTCAGAGATCAAAAGTAGAGAGAGGTGGTGGGGATGTGGCTCAAATGGTAGCATGCTCACCTGCTATGTGTGGGGCACTGGGTTTGATCCTCAGCACCACATTTAAAAAAATGAAGTAAAGATATTGTATCCACCTAAAATTAAGAAATAAATATTTTTAAAAGTAGAGAGAAATAAGTGATCAAAATAAAGAAAGAGGGCTGGAGTTGTGGCTCAGCAGTAGAGCACTTGCCTAGCATGTGTGAGACACTGGGTTTGATCCTCAGCACTACATAAAAATAAATAAAGATATTGTGTCCACCTAAAACTAAAAAATAAGTATTTTTTAAAAAAATTAAGAGAGGAAATATAAAGCAAGAGAATGATTTTATTATTAAAGTGAGACATGAGTCAAAGGTCTAATAAAAGGGAAAAATGAGTAGGCAACTGTGGACAGCCCAAGAGATAGAGGGGAAGCAGTAAACTAGGGAGAAAAGATGGGCACATGCTTGGCAATCCTCGTGGGATCCTGGGCCACGTTGGTGACCAGGGAGAGGCAGGGTGGGACATCATCAAGCCTCCTCATGTCTTGGAACTGTTCTCAGGAAGCAAATGCTCCTCAGCCTCACAGAACAGCAGAAACTGTCACTGCTTGGTGAAACCCCTCTGGGCAGTTTCTGGGCGCCCCCCTCCCCAGCAGAACCGCAGGCCCTGTAGAGAACTCTGCTGGTCAGCACTAATGGATTAGGGTGCTTTCGAGGCAGGGTTAGTGTTCTAGGGAATGGGTCGGCCGCAGTCTGGCACACAGCCTTTCCTGGCATCAAACAGGAGCTTGAGCAATACAGCAGTAGCCATGGTAACTGTGTGTGCTGCTACCCTGTTTGGATTCACAGAAGAGTTGAATTTTGCACCAGAACATCCGCATTAAGAAAATGCTGATCCAGTTTGCCCCAGCCCCTGCAACCCCTTTCTTGGGGAATCCCATTAAAAACTTGGAGACAGGAATAGTTGACATAAGAGATTCCCATTCCTGGGCCCCTCATTTCTCCCTCTGAGGCTGTTTTTTATTTCATCACACAATAGCTGGACCTCAAGGTTACAAAGGATTTCAAAGATACTTGCTGCATAAAACTCCATCATTAAACTTTGTCCCCTGTAGCCCTCCAAATGACAGTTTTATAGTGTAACCTGGGACTTCTCAGAGAGCTGGACACACAGGGATCAAATATATTTTATATATACACATATTTTTGTAGTATACACATACATTCAAAATACCAAACAAGTTATTCAAATTGTGTAGTATGTTCAGTGTTTACATATGACAAAATTAGTCTTTTAACTTTAAAAAAGACAATGAATCAATTTCTTTCTTTCTGTCCTCAAAGACTTAATGACTGGGCTGGGACTGTAGCTCAGTGGTAGAGTGCCTGCCTTGCACGTGTGGGGAACTGGGTTCGATCCTCAGCACCACATAACAATAAGTAAATAAATAAAGATATTGTGTCCATCTACAACTAAAAAACTATTTTTTTAAAAAAAGGTTTAATGACTAATGTAATTTTTAACTGAGACAAATAAATGTTCAGAACCATTGCAGCTAAATAGTTTCACAGGATATTTTTATATAACAGAAACTATTTTGTCAATTAGGGGTTTAGCCAATGACCATGATTCATAATCTATAGCCTATTCCAATTTAAATGTTCCACCACAGATGGCAATGTTCTACAATATATGTATGCTAGTCACTAGATAATTGCCAGGTTTATAAAAACATAATCCACAGTAGGACAGATAGTGGGTCTGATGGTGATACAGAAGTTTAAAGTTATATAATGTATTTCTTTCAGTTGTATTGTTTTACATTGCATATGTAGAAACTCATTTGGTGATAAGTCTAAAGTTAAAGCCTTTTATAAACAGGATGCCTCAGTTTAATGACCTCCTTCCTTGTCCCCACCTCTACGCCTTTTAGGAGATTAATTTTTTATTAATGCACCTTTTTTTTGTTACTGGGGATTGAACCAGGGGTCTTAGCCACTGAGCCACATCCCTAGTCCTTTTTTTTTGTATTTCATTTAGATACAGAGTCTTGGTAAGTTGCTTAGGGCCTCACTGAGTTGTTGAGGTTGACTTTGAACCTGTTATCTTCCAGGTTCAGCCTCCTGAGTCACTAGGATGTGACTCTCTAGCATGTGTCACCAGATCTGGTTTATTAATGGACTTTTATACATAAAATCTTTCAAACAAATTTTGATTGGGGGGATTTTAGACCTTAGAATAAAGTGATGTATTTTGGAGATTCAATGCCCTTCAAATGACTTCAAAACATAGCTACTTACTCTTGAGGTACATCCTAGCTCTTCCACAAATGACACAAACTTTAATTGGAGGTGGCAGTATGACCCTTTGAAAGATATTACATTTTGAAATATTTCAAACATACTGTTATAAATGACCACCCAAATTAGTCGCTTAAAAAAACAAATTTTATTATGCTCATAGATTCCTGGGGGTCAGGTTTTAGAAAGCTGTCCCTGCTGCAAAATGTCAGATGCCTCTGCTGGGAAAACTTGACTTAATGGTTGTGGGCTGGAATCATCTGAAGTCTTGCTCACTTACCTGTCTGCTTCCTGGGATGAGACAATTCAAAGATTACAAAAAAACAAAAGAAGCACCTGCATGTGACCATTTCACACATTGGCTTCCTCAACTGTCTAGTAGCTTTGGGGCGGTTATACTTCTAAGATGACTTCTCAGCTCTCCAAGCATAAGTATTCCAGAAAGCAAAGAGGAACCAGAAGTTGCCTCTTCTGACCTGGCTTCAGAACTCACAGTCATTCTCACAATATCCTATGGATTACAAATTTGCCTTCAAGATTCAACAGGAGGCCCTACCTATGTTTTGGAAAAGTGCCAAAACTTTGGGTAATGTTTGAGAAATGCCAATGTGAGAAAATACAGTTGAGTAACATAGAAGTAATAAAAGTATTCATGACCCAGAGTTTTTTAAATTAAACTTGTTAGTACACTGTAATTGTACATAATGGGATTTGCTGTGATGAATTCATACATGCACCTAACATAATTTGGTAGATTTCATTCCCCAGTATTTCGGTCTCCCTCCCTTCCTCCATCCTCTCTCCCCTTCCTCTTCCCTGCTGTTTTCCCTTATATTTTCATGAAATCCCCCTTTTTCTTTTTTTTCTCTATAGCTATCCTATGAGAGAAAACATACAACCCTTGATTTTCTGAATATAGCTTATTTTGCTTAAGATGATGTTCTCCAGTTCCATCCATCTTCCTCCAAATGCCATAAAATCATTCTTCTCTAAGGCTGAGTAATACTCCATTGTGTATATATACCATATTTTTTCTTTATCCATTCCTCTGTTTATGGACACCTAGACTCGTTCCATAACTTGGGTATTGTGAACTATGCTGTGATAAACCTGAATATGTATGCCTCCTTAAAGTTTGTCTTTAATTTTTTTAGATAAATGCTGAGAAGTGGTATAGCAGATGACTCAGAATTTTTGCATTAACATTCCTGCTGGGTTTGCTTCAGAGATGGTTTTATAGGCAAATAAAATATCACTTTTAAAGAAAGGACTCCAGCATATTGAGTTAGTTAGAAGTTAGTTTTCCAAGGATAGAAAGCTAACAGTTCTTGTATTCAACTCCTTCAATATTTATTTAGTTCCTACTATATGACTCTTTGCCTTATTCATAGAAAGTATAATCTAGTAGGAGTTAGGTCATAACAATAAAAATTGTAATAAGTGCTGTAAAGGGAATAGACTAATATCTTGGGAAGTCAGGAGAGCAGAGAAAAGAGTCAATATTTGAACTCAGCCTAATTCCAGAATCTATATGCTTAACCAAAGTGCTATACAGATTCATATTATGAATTTGGTTTAAGATTTGAGACCTATAAAGTTGGGCCTGTGGTCTGTGGCATCCTTCACTCTATTAGACTTGTCCTCCCTTTTGCCTTCATTTAAATTGCTTTTGCCAGCATTCATTGCTTTGTGATTATTTATTTTGCTTGTCTCGGATTTTTCCTGGTAGAGCTCTCTTGGCAGGAAGCAATCTTGTCACACAGAGGTTCTACAAAGCAGACATGTTTAGACTATCTTTAATAAAATAAAGTGGCCTCCTCCCCATAATTAACACTGTGGAGCATATATTTAAACCTCAAAAGTCATCAAGTCCTGATTATAAAGGCATAAACGTGCTTATGTCTTTCAGTGAAATAATCATTGAATGATTTTCTTGGAAACTCTAAAAGCTTGGAGCAAAAATTAAGTGGTTTGGGACCTCAGGGGATATAACTAAATCTTCCAGGCTATTTGGCCAGGTTATATTGCCCAAAGATTTAGAGGAAAAAAAGGTTGATATTTTCACCCACGTTGACCTCAAATATGTTACACACATTTGTTAGAATTTCCATTGTGTGCCAGTCATCAGTTGCATTTTTATTATGATCAAATTGTCTCTCTCTCTTGCAATACAATTGTATGCCATTCATACAGTGGTTCTTAATGAAAACAACAGGCTTTATGTCTTCTTTCTTTATTTTTAGTTGTAGTTGGACACAATACCTTTATTTAATTTTATTTATTTATTTATTTATTTATTTATTATTATGTGGTGCTGAGGATTGAACCCAGCACCTCACACTGCTAGGTGAGCGCTCTACCACTGAGCCACAACCCCAGCCCCAGGCTTTAAGTCTTTAGAATTAAAGACAAGACACAGGAAATTAGTTGGGAGCCCCTATGTAACAAGCAAAAGAAGGTAGAAAAAAATTCAACTACCAGATTCTGTCTTAGCTAGAGGCAGTGGCACATACAGGTAATCTCAGCAACTCAGGAGGCTGAGTCTGGAGGATAACAAGTTCAATGACAACGGCAGTCTCAGCAACTTAAAAAAAAAAAACCCTGTCCAAAATAAAAGGTAAAAAGGAGCTGGGTGCAGTGGCCCCACGCCTGTAATCCCAGCGGTTTAGGAGGCTGAGACAGGAGGACCACAGGTTCAAAGCCAGCCTCTGCAAAAGTGAGGCCCTAAGCAACTCCGTGAGACTCTGTCTGTAAATAAAATACAAAATAGGGCTGGGGATGCGGCTCAGTGGTCGAGTGCTCCTGAGTTCAATCCCCAGTACCAAAAAACAGAAAAAAAGTAAAAAAGGGCTGGTAATTTAGTGCTTCCTTAGTATGTGTGGGACCCTGGGTTCAATCCTCAATCCTCAGCTCCACAAAATTTAAAAGAAAAAACCTAACAGGTTGATTTTTTTTTTTCATTCTTGATATCAGTTCTGCATCTGTGCCCAGTTTCTTGGACTTTAATGTGAATAAAAGGCAAAGATATTAACTTCTTGTTCCAGATTGACCACTATTTGTTTTTTTTAAGTTTTTGTTATTGTTGTTGTTTGAGATATACTTCATATACCATAAAATTTGCTCTTTTGAAGTATATAAACAGGTGGTTTGAGTATATTTAGAGTTGTGCAAACATGGCCACTATTTAACTCAAAAATATTTTCATTACCCCCAAAGAAATCCCTATACCCATTCACAGTCACACTTTATTCCCACGTACCCCACACTCCCTACTCCCTACCTACTTTCTGTTTATATTGATTTGCCTATTCTAGACATTTCTTATAAATTAGACAAGCTCTATTACTGCCTCTTTTTCCTTTCCTCCTTCTTCTTTTCTAACTACCTAAAAAAAAAAATCAGGTTCCTGGTCTGTCAGCTTAGCCCTGTAGGGTGTACTCAAAACAGGTTTTTTGTTTTTCCATATTCTCTGGCTCACTATCTAATCCTGCATTTTCTCATCCTCCCATTTTCTTCATCCACATATACTCTCAGTTATCAATCAATTCAGGAGGATTATTAAACAGTAGGTACAAAGGACCAATTATATATAAAACTGAGCATTTGATATAAGTGAAGCAGAACTGTGCAAATTTTACTTGGATTATCTCTTGATATACCAGCTGAATAATAATAATAATAATTATTATTATTACCATTATTCCCATTTTACAGATGAATAAATTGAGGCATAAAAAGAATACAGACTTATATATGGCTTTTCAGTAGCAGATCTGGGATAGTCAAAGTTTCCATGCCCGGGGAGGGTGGGGGGCAGGGAGTCCAGGTGGAAGGCAGGGTGATAAAAGTAGACATGATTCCCTTTCTTGAGTTGGGAGATTAAATAAATTACCTACACGTGCAATACTGAAACAATAGTATAAAAGAGTGATTTTCTAGCATTACTATGTCTCAGAATCACCTGGAGGTTTGTTAAAGCACAAATTGCCAAGACCTACCTCCAGGATTTCTGATTTAGTAGATCCCTAATAGAGCTGGAGGAATTATGTTTCCAACTGGCACCAGTATTTCTAGTCCACTGTGATTCTCACTATGACAATCAGTGTACTATGACAATTACTGTTTTAGAGAATAACTGTCTTAGCATCTGGAAATGTAGCATCAAGATGTAAAATTATGCATATGTAGATAACATATGAGCTTTGGGCTGCAGGAAAAGTTATTACTTAAAGGATTTGGTGAAGCAAAGATGATCATCACACTAATAGGACTTAACCTCTCTGAACCTAGCTATCCTCATCTGTAAAATGAAGATGATAAGAGCAAAATAATGCCCATTTCATAGAGCTACTGCTGATATTGAAAATGGCAACGCATGAAGGAGATCTTAGTGTACTGCTCAGTCCTTAGTTGAGACTCAATAAATGATGGCCAATGATACTTTTAAGTGTACCATACAATTGTGAGAAATGAAGAGAAGTTTCCTTCTCAGGGTAAGGCTATGATGCTGTTATCTCAGGAAGTAGTTGGAAAGAGTAGATGGCTTAAAACATGGTTCCTGGTGGTAAGGTTATTATTTCAGCCTTTGACTTGACCTCTGTCTTCCCTGCACTACATACCCTGTCCTCTTATTTGCCCAACACCTGCTACCTAGTTCCCCAGCATGCACCACACTACAGCAAGCCTTTCTGCTTGGATTGTTTCCTCTAACTGAAATACCTTTTCCCACTTTCTTCCCTGGCTAATACCTGACAATTCTTTTAAATTTGGCTCTTGGGGCTGGGGATGTGGCTCAAGCGGTAGCTCGCTCGCCTGGCATGCGTGCGGCCCAGGTTCGATCCTCAGCACCACATACAAACAAAGATGTTGTATCCGCCCAAAATTAAAAAAAATAAATATTAAAAAAAAATAAATTTGGCTCTTGTTGTCACTTGTTCCAGGAGGATTCCCTGAGCGTCTATATTGAGGTGGGTGCTCTCCTTTCCCCCAAGTTTATACCATCACCATGCTTATGATATTGTCATATAACTTTTTGTTTATGCACAGGTCTCCTCATTTTTTTAGACTGTGCTTTTCTTAAGGGTCAAACTATCTGGCTTCATCTCTGTACCCCTACTTCCAGCTCAGTGTTTATGACATAATATGGGCTGAAAGTATTTGAACTAAACTGAGAAGACACAGCTGTATTTGCACAGGTTTAAGGTTATTGTTAAAATGCCAACAAGTTGCCAAAGACAAGTTACCTTTCCTGAAATTACAGTATGAAAAACATCTGGGCATTCTTTTGTTGGCAGGAGAGATGGTCAATTTGACCTATGACTCATGGAAAGAAATGGCATTAAACAAAACTGGCCTTTCATGCTATTAAAACCTTGGAGAACACTGCCACCTAGTGATCAAATTCAAAGATGCTTAAGAATACGGTATTTCTCCGTGGAGGCATGGAGCAGCCCACTGAGCCTGCATTTATGCAGGATAAAGATGAATGGCCAAGGGGGCTGGGGTTGTGCGTCAGCGTTAAGGGGCTTGCTCAGCATGGGTGAAGCACTGGGTTGGATTCTCAGCATTGCATATAAATAAATGAACAAAATAAAGCCCAGCAATTTTTATTTTTATTTTTAGATAAATTTTTTATTTTTAGATAAAAATACATTTTAAAAAATGGCCAAGTGGTCTAAATGTGGCAGGTGTGTGATGTGCCTTTCCAAATGATAGATTTTGTTAAATGAGAACAATAAATTCTGGGTGACTCATTCATTAGTCCTATTATGTGGCTAGTTGTTGATGGGGAGTGAGTAGAATTTTCCAAGACAGTCCAGACAGAATATATTTGGTCCCATTGTCACATTCACTGTCAGACAACGCACTTTAGTTTTTCAAATGGAAAGTATGGTTGGCCCAGATCTTCTTAAGGCAGCATTACAATCTAATTGGACCCAAGAGGCAATTAACAAATAGACATCATTAAACTTGACTCAAGACATAGACTAGGCGTGTGTGTGTGTGTGTGTGTGTGTGTGTGTGTTAAATAAACATACTCAAATGTACCTGAAAGCTTTCAGTTATCCTGGGTTTACCTATAGTTTTTCTAGGAATCTCTGAGGAGTTTTTGAGTATTCTGCCCTTAGAATCATCCCAAACCTATTTTCACATCAATAAGAGACATTACAGATAACCTTCCACATTATGTGCACTGCATTTGAAGTGAAACAAATGTGGATTTGGATTGTTGTTCTGCACTTATGTGTGACCTTGAGCAAGTTACTTAATCTCTCTGTGATTCTTCATCTGTAAAACAAAAGTGAAAATTATTCCCATTTCATTCAGGTTTTATGAGGATTGAGATATATATAAAGCATCATAGGGCATTTTAATAACATCATTTTTTGTTTGTTCTACACATGACAGTAGAATGCATTTTGACACATCGTACATATATGAAGTATAACTTCTCATTCTTCTGATTGTACATGATGTAGAATAACACTGGTCACATAATTATAAATATATATATAGTATATAGTGTGTATATATATATGGTAATAAATAATGTCTGATTGATTCTACTATTCTTCCCATACTCCCCATTCACCCCCATGTGCCTAATACAAAGAACCTCTGTTCTTCCCTAGCACACCCCCATTGTTGTGAATTATCATCCACATATCACAGAAAACATTAAACCTTTGGCTTTTGGGGACTGGCTTATTTTGCTTAGCAAGATATTCTCCAGCTCCATCCATTTACCTGAAAATGCAATGATTCCATTTTTCTTTAAGGCTGAGTAATATTCCATTGTGTATATTTTCTTTATCCATCCATCTGTTGTAGGGGACTAACTTGGTTCCACAGTTTAACTATTGTGAATTGAGCTGCTAAAAACATTGATGTGGCTGTGTCACTATAGTATGCTGATTTTAAGTCCTTTGGGTATAAACCAAGGAGTGAGATAGCTGGGTCAAATGATAATTCCATTCCACGTTTTCTGAGAAAATCTCCATACTGCTTTCCAGATTGATTGCACCAATTTGCAACCCCACCAGCAATTTATGATGGTACCTTTTCCCCACATCCTCATGAACACGTATTGTTGTTTCTATTCTTGATAATTGCTATTCTGACTGGAGTGAGATGAAATCTTAGAGTAGTTTTTATTTGCATTTCTCTAGTTACTAAATAATAACATCATTTTTAATATCTGCTTTGCTACAACCCTTTTACTATTCTGAAATAAAACAGGGAAATTCATAGACAATATAATGTGCCTACAATACTACACATAGTTTTATATATTTGCATATGTGTGTACCGTACATTTATAATTGGAGAGAAGGGGGAACTAACTTATTGTAAGGTTTAAATTTTAAAAATTGTTATTTAAAAAATTATTTTAGTTGTAAATGAACACAATACCTTTATTTTAGTTATGTATTTTTATGTGGTGCTGAGGATCAAACCCAGTGCCTCACACGTCCTAGGTGAATGCTCTACCACTGAGCCACAACTCCAGACCAAGAAAATTATTTTAATAGACAATGAATTTTCGAATATTCAGGCCACTTCATACTAGAAAACCTAAGGAAACAGGCAGAGACTCGCATCTAGGTATAGAAATGCCATGAACACAAACACTACAAATGCAGGCGCTGACTGGGGCCTTGCATTACTTACTCAATTACCAAGAGCAGTGTTGCTGTTGGCAACAGGATCTTCAAAAATATTAAACAACTCTTGGGAGGGTTCTGAACAAAACAAAGCACAAATTTCCCTCAATTTATATGGTAGTTGTATTCCTGGAAATTTCAGCATATACTAAAACAGTACAAAAAATACTTCATGTTTATGTGTAAAGCAGAGTTATGTTCTAGGCAGATAATTATTAACAGATTTTTTAAGCTTCTGGAGTAACTGGGTGGGTTGACATCAGAAGTTGGGCAGAACATAGGGATTCTTCACTATGTAGACCTATCCAGCATATTGGGGGTATCCAGAATCTAGGGAATGGGGTAGAATGGAGTTTCTGATTGGAGGGTGCAGAGAATGGAAGAGATCACAGTGCTCAAATCTCGAAGGTTGGAGAAAGGCTAGGAGTCATTGCCAAGTAGAGAACTGGCATCAAGACCCAAGTCAAAATTAAGATCCTGGAGCTGGGTGTGGTGGCACACACCAGTGATCTCAGTGGCTTGGGAGGCTGAGGCAGGAGAATTACAAGTTCAGAGCCAGCTTTAGCAACTTAGCGAGACACTAAGCAACTCAGTGAGACTCTATCTCTAAAATACATAGTGGGGGTGAGCTGGGGATATGACTCAGTGGTTAAGGGCCCCTGGTTTCAATCCTTGGTTCAAAAAAAAAGACACTGGAAAGGCAATAATTCAGGAACAATGCAAACAGACAACCAAAATTGTAATAGCAGGCAGAGCAAGGAAAGGGGATCTGAATATAGGCAGTATGTCTTTCATCAATTGGTTACAAGAATGGACTTGAAGTCAGACTGACCTGGGTTTAAACCCCAGCTGTGCTACAGACTGTGAGATCTTGGGAAAGTTATTGCAAGTCTTTAAGCCTCACTCTCCTCTCATCTGGACACAGAGAGTAGTACTAAGAGCACCTGTCTCCTCCCTCAAAGGGTACTTATCAGGATGACTCTGGATAGTATATATAAGGTGCTGGCACACAGTAAACATGCACCATGTAGGCTAGCGGGGAATAAGACTACCTTCCAACCACACAGCTCTTCTGTGCCCTCCCTTCAGAAAATCATATCACCATAGAACTCCTTAGTCACCCAAGCCAGAAGCCTAGAGATGATCATTGACCTCTTCTTCCTCATGCCTCGCAATCCTACTGATTCCTTTACAATTTATTTTGTATCTAATGCCTCTCCCTCTATCCCCACTGTGGCTCTTCCAGTTCAGTTTCCCACACCTCCTGTCTCCCCCCTGTGATAGATCCTCTTCATGGAGCTTGGCTGTGCCTGGTAGGAGGATGAGTTTTCCAGGGATTCTGCTTAGGTAAAGTCTTGGCGATTGGGGGCAATAAGTCAGATCACATGTACATAATAGGTGGGAGCAAATGAAATCCATGGGGTAGAACTATTGACTAGAACTTAAAAAGGTCTTTTTAAAAATATTTTTACTTGTGGATAGATACAATTCATTTATGTGCAGTGCTGAGGATTAAACCCAGTGCCTCACATGTGCTAGGAAGTGCTCTACCACTGAGCCACAACACCAGTCCCTTAAAAGGGTCTTATCAGTGACATCACACAGCAAAGCAGACTACAGCTTAATGATTCAACCCAGGGACTGTGGGGCTAGGCTTCCTGGGTCTGAATTCTAACTTTGCCACTGACCAGCTGTTTGACCTTGAGTGATTTACTTTCTCTCTCTATGCTTCACTTCCCTCATCTCTAAATAGAAATAAAAACAACACATACATCAGAGTGTTGTAAGGACTAAATAATTAAATACATGTAAAGGGCTTAGAATGGTGTCTGTAACATTATGATTGTGAAAAGCATTTAAGTATTTTTTAAAATGTAAGATGGGGTTAAACAGAGCTGTGAGGAAGTACATTTCTCCTTGGCTCTACAAGGTATGACTTTTTTGTGTGTGTGTGTGATATGGGGTCTTGAACCCAGGGCCTGGTGTAAGTGATCTACCACTGAACTACAGCCCCATCCTGGGATGGTCATTCTCAACAGGTGATGGTGGTCCATATGAAAAAGGGCCAATTCCAACTCGAATTCTTCCAAGGGCCGCCTTTTTTCAGGTGTGCATAACAGTAGCCTACAACCCTCTCTAATGCACTTTTTTTTTTACTATTAGCCATTGAATTCATTCATTCATTCATTCATTCACAAATATTTATTAATTATTTTCTCTATGCTAAATACTTTCACATATAACCTATTTAGCAGCACATTCTACCAACCACAAAGCTAGTAATGATTTTTTTTAAATTTAATATTTAAGGCACTGTTTATCCTGACTGGTTTGTTTCCTTGGTTTCCTGGCCCTTGGCAGTTTGAGACAGCAAGTATAGAAAACTAAAGAAGTGCCCAAAGAAGGCTTGGATTGCTGTATATCCTTAAGGGTTAGATAGATCCCTTCTCAGGGCAAGTGGATTTCTATGTTGTCTGACTTCATGCAGATTCCCTGAATTGGTAGAAAGAGGCCAAGGAACTGTCAGTTTTTTAAATGTTCATTTACCAGTATAAGTACTGTTGTGGTAGGCCTGGGGCTGGCTGTGCCAAGGACTTGATTGACTATAGAAACAGTAATAATGAAACCCTGACACAGAGGGTCCTAGGACTTGGTTAATAGACTGTTTGAAAGGCTGAGGTGTTGTACAAGCTGCAAGCCATTATCAGATGCAGGAACTGTCAGAGAAAGGTCTAAAATGACAGAGGTTTTAGTCCTTTACTGTCCTGGATTTGACAGGGGATTTAGAGGGCCTGGAAGTCTAAGTTTACACTACTCTGGGTTCCTCACAGATGCATCTAAGAGATTGAGAATTACCAGCATTGGAAAGGATTCTATATGGTCACAAATCTGACAATGGAAGAGCCAGTTCATGTTTTTTCTTTTTACAAAAATAGTGGGTCTCTGCTGAGAGGTAGAATTTTTGGCAGAAACTCATGCAAGAATGGTTGTAGAGGTGACTGCTAGCAAGTCTCCAAAAGATTCAGATGTCCAGAGGATGGTATGAGTTTGGCATTGACACTCTAGAAGAGGCCAGAGATCAAGGAATACAGTGAAGCCAAGAGGTGGTGTTTCTTTTTTTAATATTTATTTTTTAGTTTTAGGTGGACACAATATATTTATTTTATTTTTATGTGGTGCTGAGGATCAAACCTAGGATCACACATGCTAGGCAAGTGCTCTACCACTGAGCCACAACCCCAACCCAAGAGGTGGTATTTCTGATCAGTATGTTTGTACAATGCCACGTATGAACTCTTATGTGTTCCTCAATGATTCTTCTTTTTCCCAGTCGCAGAATGAAGTACATCCATGCTGGAGCTGACTTAAGCAACATAAATTGGCTGGGCAGGGTCCACAGATCTATTTAAAACCTCCAGTCTACCAGAAGCTTAGAGGTTGTCTCAAGATGTCGTCGGTTTTGCCAGTGTCCTGCACACAATGACTCAGTAGCTGGTAGAGCCTGGGCTCGGTTGGGGTATAGAGCAACATCTGGCTTGGTTACCCCTTGACTAGCAGGCAGTGCTGGATGTTTTGTTAGGCAGGGAGACTAAAGTCACAATTAAAGCCCCAGGAAGTTAGGACCATAGGCAAATTCAACTTCAAACACCTTATCCAGTATTTGGCAATCAGTAAATCTAAAAATAAATCACTGGAATTTGAGCAACATTATTTAAAATTTAGTTTTGCCTTCATTTGAGATACATACTAGAAGGGGTCACCATAGTCTTTTCATAGTCTTGTCAAACTCCTGGTTGGAATTTGACAACAAATCCTGCAATTCTGAATAGTGGCTGATGGTTCTGGGATTCTTTGATGAGTCCCTTCCTAGCCACCAGCTCATACAATTTCGCCATCTAGTGGTACATGCTGTGCTATGGGGAATGAGTTTTTCAACTGCACTGCAGTTGTTGACACCTTCTATTTTGGAAAGAGTGCTTGAGGGAGGGTGGGCTCTGGTGGTGATGGTGGGAAGATGAAGTGTGACAATCTGCCTCCCACCTGTCTCTGTTCTGCTTGCTGTTTTGGCAAACACACAATTCTTAGGACAGAGCTAAATGACTTCCTAAAAGCTGGAGTTCTTAACTTAATAGATATCATGGGACCCTTTGGTTGGCCTGTGAAGCCAGCAGAACTCCTTATTATAATCATACTTTTCAATGTCTAAAGCAAAATACATGGCAATAAAGGGTAAACCTTCTATACTGAAATATGATAGTCTAAATATTAAAGATGAATTAGTGAAATAGCAATATATGTGTTTCTTTGTCACACATTCAATAACAAGATCTAGTGTCAGGTCTCTACTACTATAATTTCAAAGCAGTGATGAGCAAAAATATATTTGAAGACATTGGAATGAAACTGTTGTAACATGTCAGGCAACCATTTGTGACTTCCATTGATGACAAAGTCACAGGTTCTGCTGATACCATTGTGGGTTAATGCTTATGTTCATAATTGCAGGAAATGCTACATGAATCGAAGGAAACTGAAATTTGAAGCTGGTAAATACAAAAATGTATAACTGGAGTTGTATCTCATTGGTAGAGTGCTTACCTAGCATGTGTGAGGCACTGGGTTTGATCCTCAGAACCATATAAAAATAATCAAAAATAAGGTATTGTATATTGTGACACAGATGTGTTTTCTGAATCCAGGTTCTCAGATCCCTCCTGTGGTTGAACCTCATCTGCAGAAGCCATGTTCAGAAGTCCTTGCCTTAGACTCTTTCTGAGTGGGGAGGGAAGGGAGAGATTGCAGGCTTGCCTACCCCCTTGACAGGCTCTTCGAAGAAGGTGATCAGGAATTCCACAGAACATCCTAAAAGAAAATGTACCAACTCCTAGAGTAGTGACCCCTCACTATATCTTACTCCCTTGCATTCATGCTCCTGCACAAGAGTGCTGGGGCAGAAGCCAGAAACTGAAGCTGGTTTAGGTTTTCTTTTTCTAGATCATTTCCTCTTTTCTCCAGAGGGTGGCATAGAGGCAGAGCTGGAGATCCCTTGGCAGCTGTACCCAGAGGCATCACCATCTACATAAGAGCAGCTGTGGCCTCTCTGTGGCTAACTTAGCTGCCAGAATGTGCACTTGCTAAGGGAAATCTGCCTTTTCTTTCCCCCAAAGAGCAGGTGAGACCCTGAGAAGCGTGAATTGGAGGTAACCTGTTTAACTCCGTACTACATGGGGTTTAGAGCCCACCTAGGAAGAGGGAAAGCAGCTCTGGTTGAGGTATGGGCTTGCTGGGCTGGAGAAAAAGTGGACATTCCTCTCAAGAAACAAGATGGGTCACAAAATGGAAGGGTCAACCAAGTCAGTTTCATTGGAGGGAAAATGAACATAGGATATTAAACTTAGTCTCATAACCAGGCTAAAGGTCCAGAGGTAGCAAATGTCAAAGGATTGAAAGGCCAGAGAGTGATAGCCTGTCAGAGATAGGAATAGAGTAGTCTGCAGGGTAAATATCAGGATGAGAGATGGTTCATTGTAGCTTGCTGTTCTGGATCAGTAAGTGTTTCTGGCATGGGCAAGGAAAGCTGGTCTCAAATATTCAGGGTGAGGAAGTCCAAGGATGCAGAAAAGTATCAAAGGGGTGTCGAAGTTGTTGCAACAGTGGGTATTCTGAACAGGGACAATAGAAGCAGTTATGTGTTAATTCAGTTACTCCTTCTGTATAAGGAGACCACATGACATTGGGGATAAACATACAGGCATGAAAGCCACACTGTCTAGCTTTATAGCCCAGCTCTGCTTGTTACCAGCCATGTATTTTTAAATATATTTTTAGTTGTCAATGGACCTTTTATTTTAATTAATTCATTTATATATGATGCTGAGAATCGAACCCAGTGCCTCACAAATGGTAGGCGAGTGTTCTGCCACTGAGCCACCACCCCAGCCCCTCTAACCATGTATTTTGGGGCAAGTTACTTAACCTCTCTGTCCCTTTACTTCCTTAAATGTAAAATGAGGATAAAAATAATACCTCACTCAACAGGATATTGTAGAAGTTAAAATAAGACAATGCTTAGGACAATTAAAAAAACAAGGGGGAGAAATGAATGACAGTAGAGGGGGTAGAGAGAGAAGAGGGGAGGGGAGGGGAGGGGGGATAGTAGAGGATAGGAAAGGCAGCAGAATACAACAGACACTAGTATGGCAATATGTAAATCAATGGATGTGTAACTGATGTGATTCTGCAATCTGTATACGGGGTAAAAATGGGAGTTCATAACCCACTTGAATCAAAGTGTGAAATATGATATGTCAAGAACTATAAAAATTTTAAAAAAACCAACAATAAAAATTTTTAAAAAGTGCTTAGAATAGTGCCTGACATATTGTATAAATTCAGTATATGTTAGCTGTTGTTAGTATATGCTGCCAAGAAGCAGTAGAGCTGAATGGTAAAGGTGTAGGTCCAGAGTAAGTTAGGTCCTAGCTCTATCATGCATTCTCTGTGTGAATTTTGGCAAATTAATTATCTTCTGTAGGCCTTAGTTTATTTATCTATAAAATGAGAAAAACAATACTACCTGACTTCAGCAGGAGTATTAAATGAAATAGCATGTGTAAATTCACTGGTGTATATGTAGAGTGTACTCAGTGTTAACTCTAATTATTGACCTGTGGGTGGTAAACAGGCAGATTTGAAGCACATCTTCCAAAATCAGTAGTTGCTTTAAAATAATGGAAAGGCACACAAGCTATTACTGATGGTAGTTTCCTTTAGAGGGTGGGGAATGAAAAAGAAGTTTCTATAATTGATGTTTTGCTGTTTTGAACTTGAATTTTCTTTTACCATGTGTGAATTACAAAATTCAAGGAATGTTAATGGGTTATCAGTAATTCTGGGTCATCCATGATCACTTTATATGTTTTTGTAGTAAAAGGGGAAAGACAATTGGAGCCTTTGTTCAGAACACCCTAATGTTCAGCACCCTTTTGAGGAAAGTAGTGTCCAGAGTTGAAGATATCTGGGTGCAAGATACAGGGGAAGATATGTGTCATGTCAAGATAATGACTGCTATTTTGTGGCCTTGATTTGGTTGGATGTCCAAGATAATATATCTCAAATTATGGGCACTGGGCTAGCTGCATCAAAATTTCTTGAAAGGGCTGTTTGAAAAACCAGATCCTTTGTCTTTAGCCAGGCTTCTCTGGATAAGAATTTCTGTGGGGTGGGGCCAAAGACCTATTTTTTAACTAACTCCCCAGGTCAATCCAAGGCATCTCAAATGATGAGACCCACTGATGTAAATGAAGCTGTCTTTTGCTTCAGATGGACTTGAACTCAAACATCAGTTCAGCCACTCTCCAGCTGTATCAAAATCCCCAATCCTGAAATGTGTCACTCCCAACTTGATGCTTGGACCCCATATTTCCCTGTTACTAAACCCTATCCCAGCTGCTACAGGCTCAATTTCATAGTTGCCTTTTCCCAGTTTGTGAGCAGAGGAATGGCTTCTTCTCTATATGTAACTGGCCTATTTTCTGCTTTAGTGCACATATACCATTATATCTGGTAAGCAGCAATTTTGTCTCCCTTCCTGCCTATTGTCCTGTCATGAAATAGCTGCCAATACTCCTTCGCATACATGGTTACTAAGTGTTTGTCACTTGTGCTTTGACCAATCAGGGGGCTGACATTGTTTACTTGGCTGTTGGTTTATCCAACTCGCTGCCCTTGTAACAACCTCTATTCAAGTGCACATATATGCACAGATGAAAAAGACTCTGTAGGCCTCAGAGTGCAGGGGATGATGCAAAAGAGTGTAATAGTAGTGCCTTGATAATGGGTTTGTGGTAATTATTGTGCAAGATAATATATATGAAATGCCGAGCGTGGTTCTTAGCTCCTGTTATTAACCTATATTCAGGATCTCCTTTCTGGCATGAGTGTAGGATTTTTCTGATTAGGTTTGTTTTATATCCCAAATCTATTTCTGTGTATGAGTATCAAGTGTCCACATCTATAATGCCATGAAGGCAAAGTTAGGTGCATAACCTCTACCTCTAAGGTTTCTCTCTCTCTCTCTCTCTCTCTCTCTCTCTCTCTCTCTCTCTCTCTCTCATTTCTGTTAACCTTATCATTTTATAATTCTCTATTAGGACTTGCCTAAAGAACAACTTTGAGTTGGCTCTAAGGAAGCTTCCCAGGTCACTATTAAGCAACAGATACTTCTGAGCAGGGTCTTCAAAGACACGTAGAAGTCTACCTGCATAAATTGCCATCAGAGTGGCTCTTGCCCAAGAATTTGAAATTTGGCATCCCTTGCAAACCTTGTTTGGGCCAAGCAGCTACTTAACTTCCCTCAAAATTCCCCTTTCTGCTGCCTCAACTCACACAACCGTCCTTATTCTCAAGTGTTCGTATCAAAGGCCTTTACTATACAAGATCTCACTGGCTGGTGGGGACATCCCCTGTCCTCCTCTTCACATGTTCCAGCTATACCTCATAAAGAGCAGGTAAAAGCTGTTTCATCAGTCTAGCTAACTAATGACAGGGGGAAATGGCTTTCAAAACTTTAATGTGGGGCTGAGGTTGTGGCTCAGTGGTAGAGTGCTTGCCTAGCATGTATGAGGCACTGGGTTCAATCCTCAGAACCACATAAAAAAAACCTTAAGGGTTTGGACTGTAGCTCAGTAGGAGAACACTTGCCTAGCATGTGTGAGGCACTGGGATCCATCTTTAGCACCACATAAAAAAATAAACAAATAAAATAAAGGCATGCTGTCAATCTACAACTACAAAAAAGTTAAAAGAAAAAACTTTAATGTGAATCATAACTTGTTAAACACATGGATGCCACCTCAGAATTTTCAGGGCATCCATACAAGGTACTATGTTTTGGATGTGTGTCCCACAAAGCCCATATGTAAGGTCTTGGACCTAAAGGTAGTATTGTGAGGTGCTATGGACCATTGTAATTGAGGCCTGGTAGAAGATTCTTAGGTTGTTGAAAGTGTGCCTTCAGAGGAGAATGCGGGACATTAGCTTTACGTCTCAAGATGTGATGCTCACTCTAATGTGCTCCCACCATGATGTGCCACCCTCACCAGAGGCTCAAACCAATGTTGCTGCCTGATCATGGACTTGTACTTCCAGAATTGTGAGGCAAAATAAACATCCTTTTTACTTCATGAGTACCCTGTCTCAGGTATATAATTCTAATGAAGCAAAGATGACTGATGCACCAGATATCACAAAGTGTAATTGGTCCATAGATCACCTGTGTCAGAATTACCTAGTGTGCTTGCTTTAAATGGAGATTCCACAAGGTGTTAGTCAGTTTTTCATTGCTGTGACAAAATACCTGAGAAAAACAACTAAAAGGAGGAGTAATTTGGCTCACAGTTTCAGAGGTTTCAGTCCATGGTTGGCTAGTTCCATTCATTCTGTACTTGTGGTGAAGCAATTCAGAATAGCAGAAGGACATGGCAGAACAGATCATCCATCATGTCATGGCAGCCCTGGAATGAGAGACAGAGAGAGAGAGAGAGAGAGAGAGAGAGAGAGAGAGAGAGAAGAAGAAGAAGAAGAAGAAGGAGGAGGAGGAGGAGGAGGAGGAGGAGGAGGAGGAGGAGGAGGAGGAGGAGATGGAAGAGGAGGAGGAGGAGGAGAAGGAGAAGGAGAAGGGGAGAAGTAGGAGGGGGGGAGGAGGGGGGAGGGGGAGGAGTAAGAGGAGGAAAAGAGAAGAAGAGGAAGAGGAGGAGAAGAGAAGAGGAGGAAGGAAGAAAGAAAAAGAAGGAAGGAAAGAACGGAGGGAGGGAGGGAGAGGTATACACACACACACACACACACACACACACACACACACACACACACCTTTCCAGAGCATACCTCTAGTGACCTACTTCCTGCTATCAAATTATGAACACACTAAAATTACTAGTCCACTGATGAAGTCAGGGCCCTCATAATTCAATCACTGCCCCAAAGCCCCACTTCTGACTACTGCTGCACTGGGGACTAATCCTTCAACATATGAGCCTTTGGGTGACATTCCAGATGGAAACCATAACTCTTGGTTAGTCTCCACCTACTGAATCAGATTCTCGGACTATAGCAGTGCTTTCTAAAATGAACCCCCTAGTCTTCTGTAGCCTTAGTATCACCTGGGAACTTGTTAGAAATGCAAAATTATTTGGCCCCAACTACAAAATCAAAAATTGTGGGGGTACTCTTTGTGCTTTTACAAGCCATCCATGTGATTCTAATGCAAGCTCAAGTTTGTGAGCTACTGTACTAGAGTCTCTGTACTGTCGCATCCCATCCCTTGGATGCCACATCACAGTGCTTATGAACCCCTACCAATTTCTGCTGGAGATAAGAGTCAGTTACTACTGTTTCTTGAGGAGATTCCAATAAACTTAGGCTTACAACATTTTCTAGGAAGATGCTTTTCAGGGATTTTCTTGTGGCAGGATGATCTCTATGAAAATAGCAAAGGTACCTGTCTCCATAAATCATGAATGATACCAGTCAAGATGTCAAAGAACTGGCTGGATGAGAGTTGTCCTCAAACATATTTGAAGAGAGTAGAAGGCTCATTTCTCCTTAAAAAGATCATTAAGATCTTGTTCCAATTCAGAGGGGAGTTTTAACTGGGAAAAGGGACATATCCCTCAAGAATCTCTGTTCTCTTGTTGTTAATTCAGGAATCTTGCTACTTTACATCCAAGGATGCCATGTATAACTTCATCCAGGATATGGCGTACAAATTTTCTGCTGTGTTTGCAAAAGAATATATTTTTAAAAATATTTTATAATTATTATTTTTCTGTGTTACTTATATGTTCTATATGCCAAGAACTGTTATGAGGGCTTTGTACATATTATCTCATTAAAATTCTTACATCAGCCCTATTAGTCATGCCAGACATTGAGGCTCAGGGATGCTTACTCAAGGTCACACTGTTGGTAAGTGGCAGAGCTGAGATTTGAAACCAGGTTTTGTTTTAATTCCATAGCTCATGCTTTGAACAGTTCATTTATTAGTTATTCATTTAAGTATTTGTTGAGCTGATACTATGGGACATACACAATCAAGGCATTGGGTGTACTGTATTGGACATGAGCAAAACACATCAAAATCTCTGCTGTCATAAAACTTTCACTCTAATGTAGAAAGCAGACAATAAACTAAATAAACAGCAAAGTATATAGTATGTAAGATACTTGCAAATGCCAAAGGGGGAAAAATATCAAAGCAAAGAAGGGGCAATATGATGTGTTTGAAGGAGAGGGAGTAACAGTAAGGTAGCCAGGAAAGATCTCATTTAGAAAATAACATTTGAGAAAAAGCCAGAAATAAGTGATGGGGAAACTATGCAGATGTCACAGAAAAGCCTTCAAGGCAGGGAGAAAAGCAAATGCAAAAATTCTGAGGTGGCACCAGGTACAGTACCACATGCCTGTAATTCCAGTGGCTCAGGAGGCTGAGACAGGAGGATCTCAGGTTTAAGGCCAGCCTCAGCAACTTAGCAAAGCCCTGAACAACTTAGTGAGACCTTGTCTGAAAATAAAACATAAAAAGGGCTGGGGATGTGGCTCAGTGGTTCATCCTTGTATTCAATCCTTGGTACCCCCACAAAAAAATATTTGAGGTGGCAGAGTCCTGGTGTAATAGAGGAAGAAGGAAATGGCCTTTGTGACTTATGCTTCATAATTTTTGTACTTGCTGTTCCCTTGCTTTGAATGTTCTAAAATTGATTTTTGTAAAGGTTTCAAAGTTCTATAAGTATTATAAAAATTATTCAAAGTACACTTTAAATGAATGAACTGTATGGTATATGGATTATATCTCAATAAAGCTGTTTTTGCAAAAGGCAGAAGCCCAGATCATGTTGGGAAGAGTAGATATGGAGATGGTTGACTCTGAATGTATTTTGAAGGTGGGGTAAGCAAGGTATGCTGAGATGCTGGATGTGGAATGATAAAAACAAGAATAAAGGAGAAGTCCAAGTGTTTTAGTTGAGCAACCTGAAAGGTGGCATTGACACTAATTGATACTGAGAAATATATGAGAGGACCCAGTTCTTGGGAACAGAGATCGAGTTCACTTTGGGACACATCAAATATGACATACTTATTTGACATCCAAGAGACAGTCACTGATGTGAATCTGGTGTTCATAGGACAGGTTCAGGCTAGAGATACAAATTTGAGAGTCAAAAAAAAAAATAGTACTTCTCTGTGCCATGAATGTAATTATGCCATATTTTCTACCATATACATGGTGATCCTTCTGTAATCATTCCAGAACTTATAAACTTGGACCTCATGAGAAACCAGATCTTAAGAGTATGTCAATATGTCCTTGAAATAACTAGTTTCAGTCTCATGGCTGATGTCATTCATAAAGTATATCTGTATCCATGAAATACTACATTTCTAAAGGGAACCATTAAATATTTAACCCTAAATCTGTCTAAAATTCTATCTTTCATTCATTTGCACTCTGTTTTAGAGATCATGTGCTCCCCTCTAGCTGCAGGATTATGGATACCCAGTCCCTTGAAGTGTAATGACACTCTGGACCTGAGAAAAAAAGTTGTGATTATTTGTTATCATTGTTTAAGTAACATAAGCAATCTGGCATATCAACTTAATTCTCTTCTTTTTCATAAGATGTGCTAGGATATGGGGAAGTGAGATAGAGGACCTCATTCATAAACTGCCTTCAAATTTTCTGATACCATAAGTCAGTGGTTGCCAGGATGGTACACCTTAGAAAGGAAGGGTAGAGTATCTTTGAAAGGATGTAATCTCCAGTCAGAAGGAAGTGCAGTGGGAACCCATCCCCCTTTGTTCCAAGGAGACCTCTGAGGAACTGCACTTCTGCCTGGTTAGGTGTACTTTGGCCACTCCAGGTGATTTGTAGACAATGTTTTCACCAAAAAATTGAGGGATCCACAAGTGGCAAGGGGTTACAGCTAGGGAAGGGCAATTAAAACTGGATTAAGGCAAGTTCTAGATGTTCAATATGAACTCTAAACTGTATGCTTCTTGAGAACAGGGACTGGGATTAAGCCATTTGGCTGGGAGTCAGAGGGGCGGTTCTAGGGATTGAATTCAGGAACACTTGACCACTGAGTCACATCCCCAGCCCTATTTTGTGTTTTATTTAGAGACAGGACCTCACTGAGGTGCTTAGGGCTTTGGAATTGCTGAAGCTGGCTTTGAACTTGTGATCCTCCTGACTCAGCCTCTAGAGCCACTGGGATTAAAGGCATGTGCCACTGCACCCAGCTAGCCATTTTTGTATTTGTGAAGTTCATCTCTTATGGGGCTGGGGTTAATTCAGCCTAATAGTGTCAACCAAAAGAGCCATTGTCAGAAAAGAGGAATGAGAAGGAAAGGATAACTCTTTCCCTTTTCCTCTCTCTCTTTCTCTTTTTCTCATTGTGAGATAGCCACAAACATAAAGCCTGAAAGCAGATGATTTAAATTATGAAGCACAGAAAATCAAGCCCAGGAAACCAGGTATAAACTTTTATTGCACAGGGTAAAGGAATAAGAAAGACTGTCCATAGTCATAATGGTACTGACATGGTAAATTTGAGCCAATTATAACCTTTACTCCAAGCCCCGAGGTTACCATCATTTGAATTTGTCACATCCATCCTTTACCCCATATCCATCTGGAGAAGAATAATAGACCCAATGGTAGATGTATAATATGGAAAAAATGATAGTCACTAACCCTCCATTCTGATGCTATATGAGAATTCATTTCAATGGCTCTCCACTGGAACCCAAACCAAGTCCATCTCTTCCATGAGAGGTTGAAAAATGGGAATCAAAACAGTGGTTCTTAATGATCCCCAAGAGCTACTGAATGTCTTTGCCAGACATGAAGGGACCAAGAACCTTCTGGTGCTTGATATATTTATACTTACAGCTGGTACTGAAAGAGGAACTGGATAAGAAACTACATGTGGCACACTCTGATAAGGACTTTGATAAAGGGTAATGTTATGAATTATTGATGAGTGAGGTTGGGCATACCCATAGGAAGGAGTGATCACTTGGAGAGGGCAAGCAGCCATTGAATGTTAATCTGAGTCTTGAAACACAAGTAAGGGCCCTACAAATGATGGAAGCCATTTAAATAAAGATGAATATCATGGCCCATGAGTGGAACTGTAAGGAGGTCAGCATTGTTGAAGGAGGAACTGCAGCTGGAAGCCAAATCACAGAGAAGTATTTTTCAAACTGTATCTTGGAATCCATTATGATGTTAGAAAATCAATTTGGTAAACCATGACCAACATTTTATTAAATGACATGGATTATAATAGAATAAAATGTAGTGAATTGCATGTTGTAAAGGTAAGAATCCTTTTGTGAAACTTTTGTTTCAACTATGTATAAACATATTTATATAGGTGGGTACTGGGATGCAATAAAAAATGTATTTTGTACTATGGGCCACTGTCAAAAAGTTTGAAATTCACTATCACAAAGGGCCTTATCAGCCACACCAACATTTTCAGACATTTTCCTGTAGGCTATAGCAAGCTATTGAAGGAATTTAAGCAAGGTAATGACATGATCCAATTTGTGTCTCATTGAAAAGTTTAACCATCTTAGATCAAATTAACCATAGAAGAGGTGTCAGAATCAAATTAAGTACTGAACAACAGCTGATCTTTTCAAAATTAAATGTTCAAGCTAATCAAATATATGTTTCACAAGGAAGACACTTCAACTGGTACACATTCATTTATTTGACAAATATTTTTGGACTGTAAATCATGTCAGGCACTGTGATAGGAACCTAGGATACAATGCAACAGTAAACAAAATTAACACTGTCTTCACCTCCAGGGAGTTGAGTCTAGTAAAGATACTGTAAACAAACAAACACTATCCAAATGAGTGTGATAAATGCTACAAAAAAAGACAGGATAATATGAGGGGAAATAGAAAAGTAAAGGTACAACAGGGAATAGTGATTTAAATTGTCGAGTCAGAGATAGGTTCTCTAAGGAAATATTCTTTAAGCAGAGACCTAAGGGGAAATTGGAGTTCGAAGCAAAGTGTGCAGAGTACAGCAAGTACAAAAGCCTGAGGGCAAGAGAAGAGTGTGGCATGTTCAAGAACAAAAAGGAGTCCACTGTGGCTAGACTATGATGATCAAAGTGCTAGTGTGGCACTAGATGAGACAGGTGATGTACGTAGGGCCAAGGGAGACCATTGTATGAGATTTGAAGCAGGGAAAAGGCAGAATAAAGCCTGGAGGAATTGGCTTGCATTCAGAAACTTGCCAGGGACTCTGGCACAGGCATGCTGGGAGCAATTAAAGGGACTGATGCGTAAAGAACACCACTCTTTCTTTACAGGCTCCTGCTCCAGATGAAACAAGCCATTAGCCCCTGGAGATTTGCCTGGTGGAAGGTTGAAAAGTGTCTGGGAGGATTCCAGAGATTAGAATGTGCCCCTGAAAATTATAAGGCATTCTATGCACTGCAAAAATCCAGGGGGGTACCATTCAGGTTCTCTGGCTGTTTCTTGGGTCTTTATTACTTTTTGGGTGCCAAATCCTAGAACTTTCCTTGAACCTAGTACTGCTTGCATAATAAACCTGCATTTCTCTACTGAGTTTGCTAACCCCTGCTGTGATGCTAACAGTAAGGCAAGAAAGGTTGGATATGTTAGAGGAAGTCTGCTTGAGCTGGAAAACCTTGGAATTGACAGCATCTCTTGCCTCAGAGTCCCAAATAATAACCTCAAAGATTCTATAATAAATGGGTGTAGAATAGTGGCTAGAAGAGGACTATGTCATATTGTGCATTCAGGAGTCTTTCCTCAAAATTTGTACTTGCTGGCTTCATCCTTCTACCAATGCTTGACATGGCAGAGATTTTGTTTGTTGGCTTATTGTTTTGTTTTGGAGCACCCCTTAATTTCTACAAAGATCATATGTTCCAATGAATGCAGGACAGTAGCAATGGAAACTGGTTGCTGAGAAAGAGGGTAGTCAAAGATGGGCTGTAGTGATTTGAGTGCATCTTTGTTGTGCTACAGGAAGGTGAATCACCTGTGCTTGGAAGGAAATGTAACAGAATAAGAATTCCTATGATACAGTGCTTCTCAACCAGGGATGAGCTTATGTCCCAGGGAACACTTAGGAATATGTGCAGACATTTTTGGTTGCCACATGTGGGGAAGGTGCTATTGGCATCTAGTAGGTAGATGCCAGAGATACAGACATATATCTTACAACATAGAATTTTCTAGAATAAATGTTAACAGTCCCTCAATTGAAAAAATGAAAAAAAATCCTGCTCTAAAATCAGGTTCACATGCCACATGTGGTCATTAGTCTGGTAGAATTAAACTGCGAACTGGTCAAAATAAAATAACACCCTGGAAAATCAAGAACAAATTGGAGGTTCAGCTGGTGATTGCATGTGTGGGATAAAAATAAATAGAATGACTTATCTGGTACAGGGTGACTTTATGACTTCATTTCTTATGGTTCAGGCTTCAGTGGTCTGAAAGCACACCAACATCAGTTGGCCTTGGTGGTCAATCAGCACTGACTCCAGAAGAAACTTCCTAGACAAGTAAGTGCAGAGCTGGAGATCACAAAGGACTTATTTTTTCCTTATATTTTTATTGGTGCATTATAGTTATACATAGTGATAGGATTGGTGTTACATATTTCTGCATGCACACCATACACAATATAACAATATAATTTGACCAATACCACTCCCCAGCAGCCCCCCCCTTCTGTGCCTCTCACCCCCTAGTCCCTTTCCTCTACTAATTTCCCTTTGATTTTCACCAGATTCCTCCCCCCCCCCCCCCCCCCGCCTTCTTTTCCTTTTTTTCTCTGTAGCTTCTGCATTACAAAGAAAGTGTACAACCTTGACCTTCTGAGTTTGGCTTATTTTGCTTAACATGGTGGTCTCTAGTTTCATCCATTTTTCTGCAAGTAACTTAATTTTATTATTTTTTTAAGGATGAATAAAACTCCATTGTGTATGTGTGTGTGTGTATGTGTCACATTTTCTTTACCCATTTATCTGTTGATGGATACATAGACTGGTTCTGTAGTTTCACTATTGTGAATTATGCAGTTATAAACATGAGCATATCACTGTAGGAAGATGACTTTAGTTATTTAAGATAAATACAAAGAAGTGGTATAGCTGGGTTACATGGTGATTCCATGCCTATTCTTTTGAGGAACCTCTATACTGATTTCATAGTGTACTAATTTACAGTCCCACCAACAGTGTAAAAGTGTTCCTTTTCCTTCATATCCTCTCCAGCATTTATTATTGTTTGTCTTCTTGATGACTGCCATTCTAACTGGTGTGAGATGAAACCACAGTGTACTTTTCATTTGCATTTCCCTAATTGCAAATGTTATTGAACATTTTTTTTCATATATTTGTTGGCCATTTGTATTTCTTCTTTTGAGAAGTGTCTGTTTAATTCATTTGTCTATCGATTATTTTGATTATTTGATTTTTTGGTGTAGTGGTTTTTTGAGTTCTTTATATATTCTAGATATTAATTCTCTGTCCGAAGAGTAGCTAGCAAAGATTTTATCCCATTTTGTGAGTTCTCTATTCACATTCCTAATTGTTGCCTTTGCTGTGAAAAAACTTTTTAATTTGATGGTGTCTCGTTTATTAACTCCTGGTATTATTTCCTGAGCTTTAAAGGTGCTATTGTAAAAGTCATTGGCTCTGCCTAAAAGCTGGAGTGTTGACCCTCTGTTTTCTTCTAGGAGTTTCTTAGTTTCTGATCTAATTCCTAGGTCTTTGATGCATTTTGAGTTGATTTTTGTGCAGAATGAGAGATAAGGATCTAGTTTCATTCTTCTACATGTGGATAACCAGTTGGGTCACAAAGTACTTTGGACATAGGATCGCTACCACAGCAATGTAACAGGCAATGGGTTTGTCTAGGGTCAGAAAATGAAAAAAAAATCCATTAATGTTGGGGGGTGTGCAAAAGCTGAACCCCTTTCTTGTCCAATGAGTCTGATTAACTAGGCAGTCATGGTGGAAAAGAAAGTATCGAACCTTTGCTAACACCCAGGAAATCCCAATGAATGGTTAGATGGGGTCTCTTCAGTCAAGTCAGCACAAGTCCAGCAAAGCTGACACATGTCACTTTGCCCTCGACATCTACGAAAACATTTTGGCTAACTAAATCTTGGCTCAGGAATTAGACTTGAGAGCTTCTACCATCTGAGGATACAGCCAGACAGCACCATTTATGAACCAGGAAATGGGCTTCACTATCCACCCACTTTATTGGTACCATGATCTTGGACCTTCCAGCCTCCAGAACAATGAGAAATAAATTTCTGTTGTTTCTAAGCTACTCCATCTGTGGTATATTATTGTAGTAGTCTTAATTGACTAAGAAACTGTTTATTTCTTAATGAAAGACATCTAGGTATTACAAAGGCCAAAGTGAAAGATAATATATTCAGACTATGTGAAAGAGTTTTTTAGGCTATTTCAATCTGTTAATTTCATAAATCACATAAAATTATAGGTGACAATATTATAATTGAGATAAAGTTTTAAGATTTTTCTTTAAGAGAATATTGAATTTTTATATACTGGAAATGAAAAATTCACAAAAGAAGTCAAGAAAACAATTCCATTTGTAAAAGCATTAACAAGGATAAAATACTTAGGAATAGCCATGTGTGGTGGTGCATACCTATAATCCCAATGGCTTGGGAGGCTGAGGCAGTAGGATTGCAAGTTTAAAGCCAGCCTCTGCAAAAGTGACGTTCCAAGCAACTCAGTGAGACCTTGTCTCTAAATAAAATATAAAAATAGGTCTGGGGTTGTGGCTCAGTGGTCCATTGCCCCTGAGTTTAATCCCTGGTGACCCCCCCCCAAATACTTAGGGATAAATTTAACTCAAGAAATGGAACGTCTTTTACACTAAAAAATACAAAACATTGCTTAAGGAAATTAAAAAACACAAATAAATATAAAGATAACCCATGTTCATGTATTGGAAGACAATATTGTAAAAATGGAAATACTGACCAAAGTTAAAATTCACTAAAATCACTATCAAAATGCCAATAGTCTTTTCCAGAGATGTAATGTTTGACCCTCAAATACAAAAAAAAAAAAAAAAAAAATGGAAAAAGAACAAAATTGGAAGGGAGGGCTTATACTTCCAATTTCAAAACTTATTACAAAGGTAGAATATCAAAAATTGTGTTGAACTGTAATAATGATAGACATATAGATCAATATAACAGAATTGAGAAAGCCATATATCTATGGCCCATTGATTCTTTTTAAAGATGGTACCAAGATATTAATGGGGTAAGTCATAGTCTCTCAACTGACGGTGTTGGGACAATTGGATATATGTCTGAAAAATAAGGAAGTTTGATCCTGATCTTAAACATTAACTTAAAATAGATCAAAGACCTAAATATATCAGATAGTTATAATATTTTTAGGAAAAAAAAGCATTAATGTAAATCTTCATGTCTTTGAATTTTTCAATAGTTTATTAGATATGATATTAAATGTATAAGCAATGAAAGAAAGAAAGAAAGAAGAGATTTGAGCCATGAGAAACTCACTGCTGACCTTGACGGTGAAAGCTCTCATGTTGAGAACTGCTCATGCAGATGGACATGAAATAAGGACTTGAGGGTGGGTTCTAGAAGCTGAGGGTGACCCTCAGTCAACAGTCAGAAAGAGAACAGGGACCTCATTGTCCTCCAACCACAAATAACTGAATTCTGCCAACAGCATGTGGAAATTGGTACAAGCCATTCAAGGAACCTAGATGACAGCTTATTGCAACCTTAACCCTGAGCAGAGAATGCAGTCATGCCTAAGTCTTGACCTGCACAACTGTGAGATAATAAATGTGCATTGTTTAATTTATTAAACTACACTTAATGTTTAATGTTTAAGTCATTAAACTACAGTTCATCTATTTTTTTTTTTTATTTTTAGTTTTCGGTGGACACAACATCTTTGTATGTGGTGCTGAGGATCAAACCCGGGCCGCACGCATGCCAGGCGAGCGCGCTACCACTTGAGCCACATCCCCAGCCCCAAAGTTCATCTATTTTTTCTTCATGAAAATTAAACTTTTGTACATTAAAGGACACTATCAACGAAGTGAAAGGACACACCACAGAATGTAAGAAAGTATTTATAAATCATTTCTGACAAAGGTTTTTTTTCCCATTAGTTCTAATTAGTTATACATGACAGTAGAAAGTTCTTTGATTCATTGAACACAAATGAAGTAGAATTTTTTGCTTCTCTGATTGTACATGAAGTAGAGTCACACCATTTGTGCAGTCATACATGTACCTAGGGTAATGATGTCCATCTTATTCCACCATCTTTCCTATCCCCCTCCCCACTCCCTGCCTTCCCTTTGCCCCATCCAAAGTTCCTCCACTTATCCCATGCCCCATTATGGATTAACATCCACTTAAGAGAAAACATTTGGCCCCTGGTTTTTTGGGAACTGAATTATTTCACTTACATAATTTTCTCCAACTGCATCCATTTACCTGCAAATTCCATGATTTTATTCCCTTTTAATGTTGAGTAATATTCCATTGTGTATATATACCATAGTTTCTTTATCCATTCATCTATTGGGGGGCATATAGCTTGGTTCCACAGTTTAGCAATTGTGAATTGTGCACCCCTGGAGAGAAGAATGCCACTTTGTGGTTCTCCACCCAAATTGCCTCCATCTTGGGACATTGCAGCCACCACCCTAACCCTAACCCTAACCCACATGGCAATTTGCACCATGGGACAATAGACAGGGCCAGGAGGCAGCTGCCTGTTGCAACACCACATGCTGCAGTGCATCATCACCAAACAGGCTGCCCAACACCATTGCACAGCCCATCCTTCTAGCCCCATATCTGAAAGTGTTTGCCTCCATCTTGGAATACCTCCACTGCCATCTTGGGTTACCTCCACTGCCACCTCTGACAAAGGTTTTGTGTCCACAATATATTTTAAAATTCTTTTAATTCAAAAACAAAAAGACACACAACCCAATTAAATAAAAGATTTGAAAGATTTGAATAAAGATTTCTATAAAGAAGAAATACAAGTGGCCACCAAGCACATGAAAATATGTTCAACATCATTAGTCTTTAGGGAGATGCAAATCAAAACCACAACGAGCCTTGTGTGGTGAAGTACACCTATAATTCCAGTGGCTTAGGAGGCTGAGGCAGGAAGATTGGCAAGTTCAAAGCCAGCCTCTGCAAGAGTGAGGTGCTAAGCAACTCATTGAGACCCTGTCTCCAAATGCTATAATGAAGACCCTGTCTTCAAAGGCTATAATGATTTTCTGTTGTTCCACTTTTGTTTCATTCTGTTTCAGTTTTGTTTGGCGTTATCTTGTTGGGTTGTATTATAGTTATAGTAGAAATATTCAAGTAAAAGAGAAGGTCTCTCGAGCTAGTCAGACAGAGAAAAAAATTCAAGTAAAAAAGAAGGCCTCTCGAGCTAGTCAGACAGAGGAAAAAATTCAAGTAAAAGAGAAAGCCTCTCGAGCTAGTCAGACAGAGGAAAAAGTTCAAGTAAAAGAGAAGGTCTCTCGAACTAGTCAGACAGAGGAAAAAATTCAATTAAAAGAGAAGGTCTCTCGAACTAGTCAGACAGAGGAAAAAATTCAAGTAAAAGAGAAGGCCTCTCAAGCTAGTCAGACAGAGAAAGAAAGTTTAGAGCAGAAAAAGCCATCAGGGGGAAAGTTACAACAGGAGACTGCTACTAACACCTTTCTATCACCAGAGGGCATAAGTATCCAACCAACAGTGTCACCTCTACAGGAGACTGCTACTAACACCTTTCTATCACCAGAGGACATAAGTGTCCAACCAACAAGGCCACCTCCATATGCTGGGAGGCTCCCAACCCCCGCAGTTGATAGATGGGATCCTGAGACAGGATCTCAAATATTAACATGCCCTGTATTTGAGGCAGGAGGGCAGTGAATTCACAATGCTTTAAATTTCAAAACAGTGAAGCAGCTAAAAGAGGCTGTAACAACCTATGGTCCTCAAGCACCCTTCACTGTAAGCATGGTCGAATCCATTAACAACTTGAATATGACGCCAGCAGATTGGGCTAATATGTGTAAAGCTGTGCTAAATGGAGGACAATACCTGTAATGGAAGCTTGCCAATGAGGAATTTTGCAAGGAGACAGCTAGGCGAAATGCAGCAGCTGGTTATCCTCAGAGAAATCTAGATATGTTGTTAGGAAAGGGACCTTATGAGGATCGGCAGCAACAAATTGCATATGATCCTGGTGTATACGCACAAATTACTGTAGATGCAATTAAGGCATGGAAGACTTTACAAGGACATGGAGGTTTACAAGGTCAATTATCTAAGGTAATACAAGGAGCTAATGAACCTTACGCTGAATTTGTAGATAGGCTTATTCAAACAGCTACCAGAGTTTTTGGGAATACAGAATAAGCAATGCCATTAATAAAACAACTGGCTTATGAGCAAGCAAATCGTTGGTGCAGAGAGGTCATTAGACCATGGAAACATGAAGATTTAAACACATATATTAAATTATGTAGAGACATTAATGAACAAGGGCAAGTCGTGGCAGCTGCAGTAAAACAGGCTTTAGATGCCAGAGACATTAATGAACAAGGGCAAATTGTGGCAGCTGCAGTAAAACAGGCTTTAGATGCCAGGCCAAGAATATGCTACAATTGTGAACAAACAGGACATTTTAAAAGGAATTGCCCCATAGGAGGAGGGTTTAACAAAACTAGGTATCAAAGGAGTAGAATACTGGGTATTTGCCCACGATGCCGTAGAGGGAGACATTGGGCTAATGAACGCCGTTCTCAAACCACCATAGAGGGTACTCCATTATCAAAAAACGAACAAGGACCAGGTGTTTATCCATGATATTGTGGAGAAAGGCATCGGGCTCTGTTGCCAAAAAATGGACAGGGGGGCCCAATGCTCCAGGGCCCAAGACCACAAATATACGGAGCACTGGAGGAACCCAGCAACCCCATCAGGGTAGTGCCCAGGACATATTGTCCATTAGATCCCTCATCAGACAAACCAGAGGGAGCGCAGGGTTGGACATCTGCGCCTCCGCCAGAGCAGTACTAACTCCAGAGATGGGAGTTCAAATCATTCCCACAGGGGTAAAAGGACCTCTTCCCAAAGGAACAGTAGGCTTATTATTGGGACGTAGCTCTTCTACTCTAAAAGGACTTATGATAAGTCCTGGGGTAATTGATCCCGATTATGAAGGTAAAATAAAAATTATAGCCAGTTCTCCAAAGGGTATATCAGTAATTTCACCAGGAGATAGAATAGCACAGTTACTAATAATACCCAGCCTACATGATAAATTTTCCAGTCATACTGTAGAAAGAGGTTCCAAGGGATTAGGCTCCACAGGTGTAGATTGGGCTATGCTTTCTTTAAATTTAGATTCTCGCCCCATGCTAAAACTAAATATTCAAGGACATGAATTTAATGGGCTACTGGATACAGGTGCAGACCTTAGCATCATCTCTCCTCAAGAATGGCCAAAACATTTGTCATTACAACAAGCCACTCAAACACTTTGAGGCCTAGGAGTGGCGACTAATCCCCATAGAAGTGCAATGGTATTAGATTGGAAGGATCCTGAAGGATGTGAAGGAACTATACAGCCATATGTATTGGATCATCTTCCCATAAATTTATGGGGACGAGATGTCCTAGATCAATTAGGTTTGGCATTAACAAATAACATCAACCAAAATGCACCCACTATTATGACTAGACAAGGTTTTAGGAAAGGAAAAAGATTAGAAAAACAAGAATAAGTTATAGCAGGACCAATACAAATAGATCAAGGAACGGACAGACATGGGTTGGATTTTCAGAAATGGCCACTGAGACAATAAAAATTACTTGGAAATCAGAAAGACCAGTATGGGTTCCTCAGTGGCCCCTGACTAAAGAAAAGATACAAGCAGCCCATGACCTGGTCAAACAACAATTAGCGGAAGGACATATACAACCTTCTGTATCTTCCCATAATACTCCCATTTTTGTCATCAAAAAGAAATCTGGTAAATGGAGATTATTGCAAGATTTAAGAGCCATTAATAATGAGATGGTTATTATGGGACCTGCTCAATTGGGAATTCCTCAATTGTCTGCTTTGCCAAAAACTTGGTATGTTTTAGTTATAGATATTAAAGATTTTTTTTTTCAATTCCAATTCATCCTGAGGATAGCCCACATTTTGCATTTACTATCCCTGCACTGAATCATGAAGGTCCTGATCAGAGATATGAATGGAAAGTACTCCCTCAAGGGATGGCTAACAGCCCAACTATGTGTCAAATTTATGTTAACAAAGTAATCCAGCCACTTAGAAATCAAAATCCTGAACTACAAATATTTCACTATATGGATGATGTATTATTAGCACACAAAGATAAAAACACATTGCAGAATGTTATGCCACACTTACAAACTTATTAAAAAATTATAATCTAGAGATAGCAATAGATAAAGTACAATTAAATTTTCCAATTAATTATTTAGGAGTTCTATTATCCTCAACCATGGTCCATCCACCAAAAATTCAAACACGAGTAGATCAACTCAAGTCACTTAACGACTTTCAAAAGTTATTAGGAGACATAAATTGGATAAGGCCTTATCTAGGTATACCAACAGGAGAGTTGGGACCTTTATTTGATATCCTAAAAGGTCCATCAGATCCAAATTCACCCCGAATGTTAACGCCTGAAGCAAGAAAGGCATTAAAAATCATTGAAACATATATGGAAAATATGCATTTGGATAGAATTGATATAAGTTTGCCTTTATTATTTATTGTACTACCAACAAAAATATTCCTACGGGAGTATTTTGGCAAGAAGGTCCATTATTATGGATACATTTATCTTATTCTCCTAACACTATTCTTACTAGGTATCCTGAGGCTGTAGGACAATTAATACTCAAAGGAATAAAAGCTTTGACATTTTTAGTACCCAAACAATCAGCTCAAAAGGTAGAGCTTAATGCAGTATTACAAGCTTTTGTGATGTTTAAAGATTCTGTATTTAATTTATTTTCCGATAGTATATAGTTAATGCTATAGTATCCCTTGAAGATGCT
This sequence comes from Marmota flaviventris, assembly GCF_047511675.1. Classification (NCBI taxonomy): domain Eukaryota; kingdom Metazoa; phylum Chordata; class Mammalia; order Rodentia; family Sciuridae; genus Marmota; species Marmota flaviventris. Next base: position 95,038,804 of record NC_092518.1, read on the forward strand.
GGTAGGATTTCCCCTTCCTCTACTGTTTTCTCTTTGCTTTCCACTCTACAAAGTCTAATCTGGGACAGAAAAGATCCATTCTTTATAGGACATATCAGAGCACATACAGGATTGCCTGGAGCCCTTAGTTTGGGCAATGATTTAGCAGATAAAACTACACATGACATACATATTTTCTCTACACTAGAAGAAGCTACAAATTTTCATAAAAAGTTCCATGTCAATGCTAATACCTTACAAAAGCGTTTTAAAATAACTGAGGAACAAGCTAGACAAATAATAAAACAATGTCAAAATTGTGTGATCTTTTTACCACAAGTTAATCTTGGAATCAATCCTAGAGGACTGATACCTAACCATATTTGGCAGATGGACGTCACACACTTGCCAGAATTTGGAAAATTAAAATATTTGCATGTTACAGTTGATACTTCTTCTGGATTTTTGATGGGCTCCCTTCATGCCGGAGAAAAAACTAAAGATATTATAGCTCATTGCTTACAAAATTTTGCCGCTGTGGGTGTTCCAAAACAGTTAAAAACAGATAATGCCCATGGTTATACTTCTACCTCTGTTAAACAATTTTGCTCATCATTTGGCATTACTCATATAACAGGAATCCCATACAATCCACAGGGACAAGGCATAGTTGAAAGAGCTCATCAAACTATTAAAATGTACTTATTAAAGCAAAAAGAGGGAATTGGGAAGGGGTATATATTCCCCAAAGATAAACTTAAAATAACCCTTTTTACTCTAAACTTTTTAAATTTGGATTCATCAGGAATAAGTGCTGCGGAAAGGCATATGTGTCCAAAAAATGTACATAAGCCCAAGGAACTTTGGAAGGATATTCTAACAGGACAATGGAAAGGTCCTGACCCAGTAATTGTCTGGAGTCTGAGGTCTGTTTGTGTGTTTCCACAGGGAGAACAGCAGCCGATTTGGATTCCAGAGAGAGATTAACTAAAGCGATTTCTGCAGACCAAAAAGAAGATGATTTGGCTCAAATCCATAACAGCTGATATCCAAAACTCCAGTTTGGCTATCCTTACATCTGCGACAGAACCAGAATGCTTTTTTCAATATCTATTTTATTATTACCCTTTCCCATATCATGAAGTTCTATTTTGTTTTTTGAGCTCATACAGACCTAGGTTAATGTTTTGCTGATCAGTTCTATTTTTTGACTACAGAGTTTTTAAACATTGCAATGGAGATTTCACCTGTAAAAAGTTATAAGGCCTTTACTATTATGTTATGTGTTGTATGTATTATATTATATGTGCACACTTGTGTTTTATGTTGTATGTTTGTATGTACGTATGTCTATATATCATATATGAAGAGCGCTCATGAAAAAAATGGATCCAAAATTTTTTTTTACTCACGTGATTTAAATGGTTTAATTTAAATTGGGTAAACAGCTGTTGAGGATTGTTTTAATATGTGAACAAAAAAGAGGTTAACAGATCTGTTTGTTTACTTTCACCTTTCCTTTTCATTATATTTAATAATTCTGTTCAAGATAATGTAAATTGTTCAGAAAATTGTTTTCTTTTAATGCCTTTTGGAATGTTACATAATTTTTTTCTTTAGCCATTATTGCCAGAATTCCTATCTTCATCCCAGTGCCGGTGAAGACAAAGATAAAACCAATCTACAGCTTCTGCAATAGCCATCACTGAACTGCTTGCAGAACTTGCCTGGACTATGTATCACTTGTATGCATTGTGAACTCACTTGTATGCACTGTGAACTATCTGTTGGTGCAGCGACTTGTGGTAGTGTTGGGGTATTTTTGCTGATGGTATCATCGGTGGTACAATTTTCCAAAAGGAGCCATCAATTGGCTTGGTGTATCTTCCTCCCTTCTGCTTGTCATGGTCATTCAGCTAAAATTTGGAGGCCAACAGAGGTGAGGCAAAGAACCTCACCCCCCCGCCCCCCCGCTGGTACAAAGACCTATCCATAGGTGTGGCTGTATGCTGGACCGGTAGTCAATGATGGGTAAGATCCAATTGCAATGGTACCAACCTAAGACAGGTAAGGACCATATGTACTATTGGACAACCTAAAGCAGGCACGGTCCCTAAGCCACATGCTTGTTGTTTAAACAGAGAGGGGGAGATGTTGAGAGCCACAGCCGAAGGGGCCCCAGCAAACTTCCAGCTGCCAGCTGATGATTGGCTCACAGCGGCCCCAGCAAACTTCTAGCTCCCAACTGATTGGCTCCACTGCGGTGATGCTCATTGGGCTGTTTCCCCGCCCTTTCAGACCACGGAGCTGTTCATTGGGGGACTTTTTTTGGCTCTGCCCACGTGACCCAGCCAATCAGCCTCAAGAACAGGAGGAGTGGGGGAGGTTGAGAGGCTTGTGGGAAGCCGGTGGTGGCAGTTGGGCTCTGAGGATTTTTCCTGAGGAGCTGTGTGGTGTGGTGTGTGTGTTCTAAAAATACAGTTTGTTTCTTTTGACAAGTGGCTCCTGAATTGTGCCCAGCCAGACTGCGGCAATGCCCATTATACAAAAGGAAATTCAGGCAATGAGTGTCATGCAGCTTATTCAGGGGAGCATCACACAGCTAACGAGAGGCAAAGCCAGTATCCATATTCTGCTCTAAATGGCCTTCACATTCTGAGCTTGACTATCATAGCAGCTGTCCACATACTTCCAGAAAAACCTGGGTCATTAGCTTGGGTGAGGGAACATGATTGGCAGCTGGGCTGCAGAAGCAGGTCTGCTTTCATGAGTTAAATAACTTCTTGGGATCTGGACCCAGTACTGACTGATAAGATAGGGTCCAGAAAGGCAGACAATAGGAAGGAAGTGCATTTTTTCAGAAAGTAGTTATAAGTTATGGGCTTCTAGCGTGAAAAACTTGGATAAGGAGGAGGAATGGTAGACAGCAGGTAGAATGTTGCTTCTACTGTTGATCCTGGTGAAAACCATTTGAAAGCTGCTGTCATGAAAGATCTGGGAAGCTGTGCTAACTTATTTGGACATTTCCCTGTAGGTGAGCTATTGAAAATTTTAAGCAGAGTAGTGGCATGATCTATTGTTATATTTCATCAAAGTCTAACCATATTTTACATAAATTGGTCCTGGAAAAAGTCTTCCCCCATATCTGCCTGTGTACCAGCTTGCCCATCAGAGAGTATTGATCATAACTAGGCCCTCCATAGCATCTGAAAATGAAGGTCATTAATTAAGAGATGGCAATCATGCTCTAAGTACATGAAGAAGGCATGGACTGAAAAACTGCATTAGAAGCACATCCCCCAGTCTCAATAGGTGCCAGCAAGAAGTCATACAAGGTACTTAATTCTATTGGTTTCTGAAGAGCAGATTATCATATCCTTGAGCTTGTGTGTGAGACTCATATCATATGCCTAGGCTACACGCTGGGGCAATAATGCTTTCACCTTTGTTTACTCACTAGAAGTAGTAATCTCTTGTGCTACCAGATCACTAAACAAAAATGCGTCTGGATAAACAATTGAACCTAGAACACAAAGTATCCAAAAAAGTGGCTGAGATAGGAGTTTTGCCCAAGTGGGAAGAAGGGAATCCTGGACGAGTTGCCTTTATTCAAAGACTCAGAAGCAGCCTTGTATGCAGTATCCATGACCTTGGTTATTATCAATCTGACCATATTTAGAGGGGGCCTAGTGTTAAGATTGGCTAGTATATATCTGACTCTCTTTTTCTGCTGAAGGCCTGGCTGGATATGTGGTTAAGATTGTGGATTTTGAAGTTAAATTAGTCTGGTTTGGAATCCTAGCTCTGTGTCTCTTTCTACTAGTCTGATTTTGGCAAGTCTCTTAATCTTAGTGAGTCTCACATTTCTCATAAGCATTTTGTAGAGGTTTTCAATGTCTTACACTAAGTAATAGTTCAAAAAATGAAAACTCCATCTCTCCTCTCCTCCTACTTCATCTTCATCTTCATTGTTATTATTATTGCACATAATGTAATCCAGAGGAAGTTGCTTGAAGCATTGTCCCAAGGGAATTCTAAGTCAGAGCCACAGATACTTTCCAAAATCAAGTTACTAGTTCACAGGGGTCTAAACCAAAGCAAGCAATCAAGGAATTAATTTGAGAGAGATGGAAACAGTGAGATCAGGGAGAGAGGTTGAGTGCCCTGAGAGGGGATGAGAAAGAGGCCTAGGGCTGGGGCTGGGGCTCAGTGGTAGAGCACCCGCTTCACACTGTGAGGCACTGGGTTAAATCCTCAGCACCACATAAAAATAAATAAAAATATTGTGTCCAACTACAGCTAAAAAAAGAAACTTAAAAAAAGAGGCCTGGAATAAAACTATTCTAGAATGTAGGTGACTTCAGTGGCTTTTTATTTAGATTACATGACTACTGTCTTGGTTCTTTTGAAAATATTAAAATAAGACAACAGAGTAGATACTGTGCCCTGCCAGACTCCTTCTGATAAGTGGAGGATCTCAGGATTTTCTTGCATTTGTCTTATAAACTCTGGCCTGTTGTTGCAGAGATGAGATGGTGACTCCTAAGATGCTAACTCCTTTGGCTGTTACTCTACCAATAGGCCCAGTATAGATCTTACCATACTATCATTATAAGCCCCACACCTCTCTCTCTATAGCATTGTTTCCATCCTAGGTCATGTGGCAGGAACACCAAAGTGCAGAATGGAAAACAAGATCTTTATATGTCAGGTACAGCAGGAAATATGTCTAAAATGAAGTGGGTGCTCATTGAAGATTAGGGAATAAGAACGATGATGGTGGGCTGTGGATATAGCTCAGTTGGTAGAGTGCTTGCCTTACATGCACACGGCCCTGGGTTCAATCTCCAGCACCACAAAAAAAAAAAAAAGAAGAAGAATGCTGGTATTGGAGAACTAGAGTTGATGGTAGATATGTTGATGTTGGTACTAGAGAACTAGAGTTATGATAGATATCTTGCAAGTTCCCAAGCAATAATCCCTGAAGTTCTGTGGTGCATATGTGCCTAGAGGCAACCCAGACATTGCCTCCCATATCAAATTTCCCATCATCCCTCAACCAGTACCAGTAGTTCTATCCTCTGTCTTTGACCCACCAGGATGTACCCTAAGGAATTTTCTAGGTATTCTGCTGTTACCCTACTGTGTAAACTGGCTACAGGGATATCCTTGATGCAAGATTTTTTTTTTAAAGTAGTAAAGGCTAAGACTAGACTTTCTATGAGAGTAGGTGTTTCTGAAGCAGGAATATAGTGAGATGACATAGACAACTTTGGCAGTGGTGAAGTAGGTGGATCAGTCATGTGGCTGGTAGGCGGTATTGCAGTAGAGAAATTCTTCTAACATTGGACTGATTCAACTCTTTGATTCAGTCTGTAGGTGGATGGCACACAGATGTATGAAGCTGAGCCATATGGCTGGGAAGTCCATAGAGACAAAGGATCTTGTAAGATAAATAAGGTGGCGGTACCCCTGTTTACCTTTATATCTTCATTTTGTATATATGTTCCAGAAAGCTAGACTTTTTCCTAACATTGGAACTTTGTACTTGCCCTTCCTTCTCCCTGAAATGTTGTTTGCCTGGTTTGTTATTTTTCATCCTTTAGGTCTTATTTCAAAAAAGTTTTTCACAATGACTTTGTCTAGAGTTGACTCTTAATAATTACTTTCTTTAAAATTGCTCTATTAATTCACTTGGTGGAATTTATCAATTTCTGCAGATCAATAGAAAGATCTATTATCTATCTATCTATCTATCTATCTATCTATCTATCTACTTTTTTGTGGTCCTGGGGACTGAACCCAGTGCCTTTTGCTTGCAAGGCAAGCACTCTACAAACTGAGCTACATCCTCAGCCCCTCTATCTACTTATTTATTACTTTTCCCCTACTGGATTACAACATTGATGAGGTCAAGGAACTTTTTAAGAAATGTTTATTCTTAAGTTTTAGGTGGACACAATATCTTTATTTTACATTTATGTGGTGCTGAGGATCAAACCCAGTGCCTCGTGCTGCTAGGCAAACACTCTACCGCTGAGCCACAACCTCAGCCCCTCAAGGACCTTGTTGTTCCTTTGCAACACTGTTTCCATATTAACAGAATGGTACATATTACATATTAATTACATATTTACATATTTAATACATATTTATTGAGCAAATGAATGAATGGGGAACCAAGTTGGGATATAATAAAAAAAAAAATGTTAGGACACCCACCACCATCACAAAGATAATGTTGTCGCTGTGGAAAAGTCCTGGTTAGGAATAAATTTATGTGTGATGGTGTCCCAGGAGCATTTTTGTATCAGGAGTAGAAAAAACTGGACTTATCTTTGACCCAGATACAGTGTCAGAGTGTGCAATGTACTGGAGAGTCCCATTATCACAGCATTGTCTATGGGCCCCATTGTTAAAGTATAGGATGAACTACAGTAAACAACAGGAGTAGTGTCAGGGTATGGGCATTTCTCATCACCTAAGTCCAACTGACTGACTCTGAAACTAAATGAAGTGCTGTTCTACATAGCTAAAATTTTGTGGCCCATGCTGAACCACTTTTGCTAGTTGTGACTGGGTCTGATAATCATAAAATTTCATATTACCTAAATTTCCTTGGGTGACATTTCCTATCCATCTGTGAGTACTCAGTTTCCAGGATCCCTTTGGAAATCCTGGCAGTCTGGGGTAGAGAAGATAGCAAGGTCTAACCACCAGAAGAAAGTGAAACACAAGGGCTAGATTCACAAAAAAAACAGATGCTCCTTATTTGTGATTGGAAATAAAAACAATAGTAAAGTATAGATAGGTGTCAAAGAAGTCCAATGAAATGCTAAGTAATTATTCCTGAGATTCTAGTTTGCTGAGTTTTCAAAAATATCAAATCTTTTCCAAATATATTTCTTAGTTTATAGGCACCCCTGCTTTCCTGGCAACCTATGTGCGTGCCAAGTGTGCCTGGCAGGTTAAGCAGCAATGAACAGCCATTGTGCCTCCGTTGCTGTTGACTTCAGTGACCTGAGTATTTTGTCACCAAGTATTAGGATGCTTCAGGAAACAACAATATCTGTCTCAGACAGCTTTGATAGTCTGTAGTTTTCTTTTGCAAAGAAAGACATTGATGACATCCACAATAAGCTTCCAAATCAAACACAGTGGAAATGACCACGAGTACTGTGATAAAAACGAACCCCAACAAAACTGGAGGAATCAGCTTTGCTATGGCATGGCTAGTTAGATAAATCAGAATTTGATCAAAGGTGAACAGAGTCTTTATGACTATGGCTATGGTTTGAGATGAGAGGAATCCGTTACCCTCAGTTAATCCATTACCCTGGATAGTTGGCATATTGGCCAGATAGGAATGGGCTCAAGAATTCTCTCAATATTGAAATTTCTACTTTTCAATGTGGATTCAAAGGTGATGCCACTTCAAGAAGTTCTGGACATGACACACCATGTATTCATTTTGCTTTTGAAACCAAGTCAGAAAATTAGGATATCATCTAGATAGAGAACAGACTGTCTGCAGGAGATCACATAAGATGTTGGTCATTAAAATGATAATGGGTAACATTTATTGAGCACTTATTATGTCCCTGGTCTTATTCTTTTTTTATATATACTTATTTCTTAGTTGTAGTTGGACACAAAACCTTTATTTTATTTGTTTTTATGTGGTGCTGAGGATCATACCAAGGGCACTGCACATGCTAGGCGAGTGCTCTACCCCTGAGCCACAACCCCAGCCCCTGCCCCCTGCTGGGTCTTATTCTTATTCCTGTTCTTTAGATTATAATACTAAGACACAGAAAGGATAAAGTAATTTGCTCCAAAGTCATATAGTAGTAATTGGAAAAGCTGGATTTTTAAAAAATATTTTTTTCTAGTTGTAGATAGACACAATACCTTTATTTTACTTTGATCTGGTGCTGAGGCTCGAACCCAGTGCCTTTCATATGGGAGGTGAGCACTCTAACACCGAGCTACAACCCCAGCCCGGAAAAGCTGGAATTTGAACCAATGTAGTCTGACTATAAAGCTGATACTCAGAACCTCTATGTTAAACAACTCTGAAGTGCGCTTTCCCATTCCACTAAATGCTAGGATATATTCAGGACATTGCTTAGGCTAAATAGTTTTATGGTAAATTTGCCTTGGCCAAGTTGCAACTTCTACTTGTCACTTTCCAAGAAATCAACACAATTATAGGCCACTGCATGTCCAATTTCATGATGCCTCAGAGCTTGGAAATCAGTATGAGCAGGTAGTAGTGATCATATTGAGATCATTGACATTTAAGTAAAGGTAGAAATCTTCATTTTTCTAATTTAGAAAGAAACTGGAGTCTCATCAAGGAAAGTGAATGAATCACTGCAGCAAATTGGTGTCTTACCCTTGGCGTCTTAGATGGAATACAAAAACTGAGCAGTAACTTGAGCCCTGGAGTCCAGAGTGAAGGGAACAGTGGGACTTCAATGTAAGGGAAATTTCCCTGCTCACTGCCAGAAAATACTTCATGAGAACTAATGTTCTACATGATCGAGGACTGAGAGGGCACAGGGGGTATCAGGTAATTCTATCCCTTTATTATACAGTGAAAGCCCAAGCCTACTTGAAGAACTTCTAGCCAAGAAAGGCTGAGGGTCCAGTGGAAGGATGAACACTGTAATAGACTCACTGGCCTATTTTCTTCCATTTTTAGCTTAATGGCATGTCTCCATGGTTACTGATCCCTTTCACAGGTAGTGCCTGTCAGCATTGTCAATAATAATAGTAATAATAGGTGGCATTTTTTATTACATACTGTTATGGTTTACATAAGAGTTGTTCCCCAAAAAAAGCTTGTGTTAAGCAATGGAGCAATGTTTAGAAGTAAAATGTTTGGATTATTAAATCTGTAACCTAATCAGTGGATGAATCTATTCAATGGATCAGTAATTTGAATAGATCACTGGGTGGTGACTTTAGGTAGGGGGAGTGTGGCTGGAGGAAGTAAGTCATTGGGGGCATGCTCTTGGGAGTTATATTTCATCCCTGGCTCCTAGTACGCAGGCTTTCTCCCTCTCCCTCTCCATCTCCCTCTCCCTTTCCCTCCTAGCTGCTGTGAGCTGAGAAGCATTCCTCTGCTACACCCTTCTGCAATGATGTTCTACCTCATTTCAGACCCAGAGCAATGAAGATGAAGTTCACAGGCTGAATCGCTGAAACCATGACACCAAAATGAACGGTTCCTCCTCTAAGTTGTTCTTGTCAGGTATTTTGGTCACAATGATGAAAAGCTAACCGACACACATATACTATTGCCAGGCCACTGTGCTAACCACTTTACATGCATTATTTTGTTCAAACTTCATGACTATTTACTATGCCCATTCTATTAGTATCCTATTTTAAAGAAAAGGAAACCTAGCACACAGAAGTTATATGGTTTGCCTAGGGTCACAGAGAAGATAGTAGGGCCACTAACAATTCAAATGGACTGAATTCAAAACCTACTCTCAACTGCAAGAATGGAAGCAATCATGACCTATTCCTATGTCTCAAGGCCTTTGCATTTACTGTTCCTTCTGCTTGAAACAATTTCCTCTATATTGTCACATGGATGCTTCTTTCTTAACATTCAGATCTCAACTTAAATGTCATCTCATCACGAAGGCCTTCCTTGATCGCCCCATGCCTATCAAAGGATCACATGAAATCACGCTCTTCATGTTTTGTTTTGTTTTGTTTTTTCAGTCTTCTCCACACCAACCAGAATGAAAACTCCACAAAGGTGGAGTTTTATTCTGTTTTGGGCACAGCTACATCACCAGAATCTAAAAGAGTGATTGGTATATAAGAACTCGGAAATAGACATTTGTGAAGTAAATGGCATTGCTTTGTCATCTCACATTAGTAAAGCTTTGTACCGGAGAGGTGAGAGCTTCAAAGCCTTGATCTGTAAGTGAGAGCCCACTCACCACTGGGAGTTCACACTTGATATCATATGGCCCCTCTCTATTCCATGCTGTTGGGCTGAAGGTTTAGAGGAGGGCCTAGGTAAAGACACAGGGACATGGTAAATGCTCAACCATTGGCTCTCTTGAAGAAGTAGGTAGCCCTAATTTATAGCAATTGCTGATCTTTATGGTATAAATATTTTTACCATCACACATTAGGCTGCCAACATGGTGTCACTGAGCATGGAGTTGGAAGGGATGTGCAGTCATATACTATTTCCACCATACAGACACAATATCCATAAATAACCTCAACAGCATAGAGGATCAGGACAAGAGATAGTAAAATATTTAGGAAGTAATGGATTTTGAGTATTTATCTTTTTTTATATAAAGTTTATATGATTTGATTTTTTAATGATGGTTTGTGTTTCATAATCAGTTCACAGCATTCTTAAAAATTTACCAGTTTGCTCTCATGAACCAGTACAAGCCAGCTCTACTACATGACTAGACCAACCCTCCTGGAAAATAGACACAGCTGCTTTCCCAGCCTTGGGCACACACTCTCCACAGTTGTCAATGAGTGATGATCTCAGGCAGCTGATTTTAATATGAGTTGGATGGTGAGTGTTGACAGCTGCAGTGGAAAATGCAGGTGGATCCTTAATGGGTTCTATCCTAGGTTCTGGAAGTTTTGCATTTCTAGGGGGCTTGGTATCTATATCTTAGAGATTATCTCAGAACTCTGCTAATGAGGAAAATCATTTCATTCCAGTTACATGCCAGGAACTGAAATTCACTAGCAGAACAGGAATCTATTGCTCAGAAAAGATTCTCCCCAAATGGAAGTGCTTAAACATATGTTGGCTCTGTTGAGAGGTATACTATTATAACATAGCAGGAGACTTGCCCACATTTTTTGTGTTAGTAGGAAACATAATGTAGTAGTTAGGAGCATAAAATCCAAATGCAAAGAGCTTGAGTCAACCTTTTGACTCTGGTGTTAGTTAGCTATGTGAACTTAGGCAAAAAACTTAATACATTATGCCACAATCCTCATGTTTAAAATGAGTATAATAGTACCCATTTTAGTGTTAATGTGAGGGTTAAATCAGTTAATACATGTAAAACTATTAAAATAGTGAGTGATACCTAAATACTATGAGAACATGTTATCGTTTTGTTATTTGCATATTAGGAGACCAGAAATGTAACTTGCCTAACTTCCCCTGCAATCCTGGAACAGAATGTCTTCAATGGAAAGTAGGACTACCACCTAGGAATCCTCAATAATTTTCTACAGGAGTGGGAGTTTTGGCAGTAGCAAAAAGTTGGATACTGAAACTCCACAGTTCCAATGCTGAGCTGTCACCTAGCAGAGTGTCTACATACACCACTGCCACAGCACTCCTTTCTATAATGCAAGTAGAAGCCTCCAGGAGTCAAAAGGACTCTACAGCTTGACTGGTACTCTACCTCTTGAGTCAGAAAAGAAGTTGCTATAGTTCTGATGAAAGGTATATCACGCTGGAAAAATTGAAGAGATAGGATGCCTACTGCCACTTAATGAGATATTTGGAATCAAACAGTTCCCTGAAGCAACTTCCTCAATAAGTATAGATTTATTATTTTTTAAAAAAGGAAAATGTCTGTGCCAGCCTAGAAAACCAAACAGGACTTATTAAAAATTGGGAGGTAATGTACAAGCAATGGTTTGCTGGTTGATGTGTAACAACTGGCTTTACAAAGTTGGAGGACCCGTGATTTGCAGTGTTTGACAATTTTTATGGTATAAACATTCCAGTCCCAGATGATTTCAAATATGATATCACTGAATGTAGAGTTGGAAGAGTTGCACATGTTTGGTTCTCATTAACTGATAAAAGCAGGCTACAGACTACACAAATAGAGTATGAAAACCAATTGTTCTGGAAGTGGGTGTTTCTCTTGGAAGAAGATGGTAGTACACAGGGTTACCTCCAAGAGCTCATTTAAAGGATGCATATTTTATTTGCAGATGGTAGCAGGTGGTCACAAATGTGGAGACCTTTGAACCACAACCTCAAAAGCAAGGATATAAACATGACATTCGAGTGAGAGATCAGGTGAATTTGAAGTCCTTGGGGATAGAAAGTTTCCTTTATAATTTTGGTAATTGTGTATGGCACAGCTGGGATATTATTGCCAAGCAGTAATACGCTGCTTGAATAACAGTGATATTTACCATTAGAATTATCCTATAAGAGTGATGCCAGCAAGATGGCAGACTAGGAGGTTCCAGACCACATCTTCCACAAAATAATGATTTTAAAATTACTCATTAAAAATTAGCTCTGGGGGCTGGGGGTGTGGCTCAAGTGGTAGCGCGCTCGCCTGGCATGCGTGCGGCCCGGGTTCGATCCTCAGCACCACATACAAACAAAGATATTGTGTCCGCCGAAAACTAAAAAATAAAAATATTTTTAAAAAATTAGCTCTGGGAGAATAATGAAGAAACTTCAGCAATAGAGTGGAGTGTAACAACCAAGGATGGCCACATAATAAAGTATAAGAAGTATTTTATCTGTCTCAGCCTATCCTCAAGCTCAGTACATCTCAGTTCCAAGAGAAATACCATTAAGCCATGATCTTCCCCTGTGTAATAAAAAGAGAAGTTGGAGGCTTCTAGCGTCCTTTACCCCTACTTACCACAATAGTCCTTCCTATTGCTACAGATACTCACAGCTTTAATGACAAAGGACACCCACAGTATTTGCTGACACTAATCCCAACTCATGGGGCTGCAAAAATTCACACTACCGTGGAATCCTGGAGCTGGAGCCATCATGCTCCCTCCTTGCTTCACCAACATGTGTACACAGTGGTAATAAGGCACAGCACTGCCATATTACCCACACACCCATGCCCCAGACTCTCATGGTGATACTGCCACACATATCCCTGAGCCCTGGAATCCAAAATTAAATGGGATCATCTTGGTCATAAATAATGCACATGGGGGAAAAGGAGAGCAGGAGGACCCCAGCAATCTTTGCAAGCAAGGACTCTAGCAGAGTTCACACTACAATAGCCCACATACCCTTCACTGATAAAGACTCCTATAGTATTCATTGATACTGACCTCAGATGACATAAATGCCTGGAGTCCATGCCATTATGGCCCCCTGAAGCTAAAGCCACCATACCCTTCCCAGCTTATGCCCTAGACTCTCTGGTAAGTGAAAATAATTCCCTGCTAAAGCAGTTCATGAAGTTTACAAGAGGTGACTGCTCCTTCAAATGTGCAGACATCAACACATGACTATAAGGAACACACACACACACACACAGAGAGAGAGAGAGAGAGAGAGAGAGAGAGAGAGAGAGAGAAATAGGATACCATCAGAGAAACATTAAATTTTCAGTAACTAATCCCAAAGAAATAAAGATTCATGGATTACACATCAAGAATTCAAAACACTTGTTTTTAAGAAACTCGATGAACTACAAAAGAACACAGAGAGGTGTCTCAACAAAATCTGGAAAACAATATATGAACAAAGCTATATTCCCAGTAAAGTGATTGTAATTATTAAAAGAGGGAGACGGGGGAGAGGAGAGAGAGAGAGAGAAACTCTGGAGCTGAATGATATAATGAATGGGATGAAAAATGAAGTAGAGAATCTTAAGAGTAGACTGAATCAAGCAAAAGACAGAATCTGTGAAATTAAAGATAAGTCATTTGAAATTATACAGTCAGTAGAAAAAAAGTGAAAAGTGAAAAACAGTGAAGAAAGCTTACACGATTTATAAGACAACCATTGAGCAAACCAATGTACATAGTATGTAAGTACCAGAAGAAGAAAAGAAAGAGCAAGAAGAAAAAATTTATATGAAGAAATAATAGCTGAAGAGGCAAAGCAAGAGCTAGTCTCCCCATAGAAACATCAATTTGTACAACTATTGATGAATAAAACTACCTTCACAAGAGCTAAGGAAATCACTGAGAGATTGGGCATAGTACCTGGTTTTATTTATTTTTTTTAATTTTTTTTTAGTTGTAGACAGGCACAATACCTTTATTTTATTTAATTAATTTATTTATTTGTGGTAGGGATTGAACCCAGGGCCTTGTGCATGTGAAGCAGGCACTCCACCAACTGAGCTATGTCCCCAGCCCTGGTGCCTGGTTTTAGAATAGTAATAAGCAAAGATTGATTGAAAAAAACAAGAAGGAAAAAGTATCTCATGTCTCCCCTCCCCCAATTTAAAGCATTGCAGCATGGAGAGAGATGCCTTCCATTTGATGAGGAAGAGTGAGTTAAGTCCTAGCCTTAAAATTGGAAACCAGTACCAGGCTTACAATACTGAAACCCAGTACTGACGGAGTCCTACAGCTCCTGCTTCTAGGCCAGTGCCTGGAGATACGGTATCTGGACCTGTTTTCGCTTAATGGCCAATAAAGTGCTTCCATCTTTCTTTCTCATTCTTTGGAAGCACATCATAGAAAAAGACACAGTCTGGTGGGGAATAAGCACAGAACTTTGCCTTGAAACTCATTGCTTGCCTGGTGAAATCCAACACTGAGTGCATACCAATTGCTCTTGTTCTTGTGTTATTGCCCATAAACAGATCCTCTGAACCTGACCTTGTGGGAGGTTGAGAATCATAGCTCTGGTCAGACAAACTTCTATTCCAGTCAGCCTTATCTGTGACTGGCTGCAGAAGCCTTGGACCATAAGTAAACTACAGCCGCAGGTATGCCATAGCAGCATGTGCCTTGATCCTGCTCCTGTGCCATATTAGTCTTGACAGATTGTGGGCTCTGGGTGAAACATAGTATTGGAGTATTGGAAGCCACAATACAGCCCACCTCATTAACTCCCAATACAAAGCAGCACAACCCAAAGACAGTGATTTTCTACTCTGGGGAAGAAAAGGGAGGAGGGTGCCAAGATTATGTATTGAATTCTAGACTAAATCCCATGTCACCTGACCACAGGCTAGTGACTGTGAATCAAGTATCTGGACCAACCCCAACCCCAGGCTTCCATGGATGAACTTCTGTAAGACACTCTCCCAGTCCATCCTGAGCAACAAACTGGATTTGTGATACACTTGGTGCTGGGACACCCTCAAGTGCTGAAACAATGACTTAGGGTACCATCTAGTGATGAAATAATGGAAATGACCACAGGCTCAGAGAAAATAAACAGTCTACTAAGATGTTTTGGAAGAACATGTACAAATAAAGCTAGATTGTAAAGATTAGAGTAAATGCCTAATCCTTAAGCATACATACAAGGGTCAAGAACTTTCAGGGATCCAGGACTTTACATAATAGACAAAATAAGTGACCAAAAATCAACCATATAGCAATCAAGACTCGTGTAATATTGGACAGAGAGGTTAAAGTAGCTCTTTTAGGCTTGGGGATGAAGCTCAGTTGGTAGAATGCTTGCCTTGTATGCACAGGGCCCTGGGTTTGATCCCTAGCACCAAAGAAAAAAAAAAAAACTAAAATAGCTCTTTTAACAAAATTTAAGAAAACACAGAGAAACAATTCAGTACTTTATCAGTGAAACTAAACAGATTAAAAGAAATACTGAAGTTAGTTTTGTTGTTGTTGTTTTTGCTTTGTTTTGGTACCAGGTATCAAATCCAGGGGCACTTAACCACTGAGCCATATCCCCAGCACTTTTTTATATTTTATTTAGAGAAAGAGTCTCACTGAGTTGCTTAGGGTCTCACTAAGTTTTTGAGGCTGGCCTTGAGCTTGCAATTCTCCTGCCTCAGCCTCCCAAGCCCTGGGATTACAGGCATGTGCCACAGCACCTGGCTGAAGAAATTTTTTTTAAATCAAAAATCTTGAGCTAGAAGTACACTAAATGAAATGAAGAAAAAGACAAAACATATCAATTGTAGAATAGATCAAACAGAAGGATCAGTGAGCTTGAAGATGAACTATTTGAAAATACATAGATAAAAAAACAAAGAAAGAAGAGGCATGGAGATTGATTATGGGAATCTGGACAGCATTAAAAGAACAAACTCACTGGGGTTCAAGTAAGATTTGAGAATGCCAAAGTGGTAAAAAATGTATTCAAATAGATATAAACAAATTTTCTCAAACCTAAAACAGGATACAAATATTCAGATACTTGTATGAAAACAGTCACCTGTCAGATACAGACAATTCACTCAAGTGTACCACAAGACATTATAATCAAGATCTCAAAAGTTAAAGACAAAGAGAGGGGGGACTGGGGTTGTGGCTCAGTGGTAGAGTGCTTGCCTGGAATGTGTGAGGCCCTGGGTTCAATCCTTAGCACTATATATAAATACAGAAATAAAGTAAAAAATCCACTGGCAACTAAAAAATATTTTTAAAAATAAATAAAATGTAAAAAAAAGACAAAGAGAGGGTTCCAAAAACAGCAGGAGAAAAGAAACAAATAACACATGAAAGTGTTCCAATTTTCTCAACTCAAGACTTACAAGCAGAAATATTACAAGCCAGGAGGTAGTGGGGTTAAATATTCACAATACTCAAGGAAAAAAAAAACTTCCATACCCACAAAGTTATAATTTAGAAAAAGAGACATAAAGACCTAAAATACAAAAAAAAGGTGAAAATTTATGACCAATAGACCTGTGCTACAAGAAATTCTTTAAACTTAAAGAGACACCAGTGAATAAGAGGAACATATTGGAAGGTATAAATCTCATTGGTAAGAGTATACAGACAAATTCAATATGCAATATTATTGTTAACATGGTTCATAAACCATTTATATCATAGCATAAAGGCTAAAATTAAGGGCTGAGAATATAGCTCGGTTGGTAGAGTGCTTGCCTCGCATGTACAAGGCCCTGGGTTCAATTTCCAGCACCACCAAAAAAAAGGCTTAAAATTGAAACAATTTAAAATAATGGCTACACTATAATATACTAAGATGCATACAATATAGAAACATGTAAAACAAGGTCTCAAAAATTCAATGTGAAGAGGAATTGAGTGCAAGTGTACAGTTTTTATTAGTATTTTCTCTTTTTTGTTTCTTTTTGTATATTTATGATCAATGTTAAGTTGCTATAACTTTTAAATATATTCTTATGGTCAAAAGGTTTGTTCTAATCCTCATAGTAACCACAAAGCAAAAAAAAGGTATAATAGACACACCAAAATTAATCAGCAAGAAATCAAAATACACTACTAGAGAAAATCAGTTAACAAAGTAAAACTGTAAAAGAAGAAGAAACAGAAAGTTAGAAAACAGGGGCTGGGGCTGGGGCTCACTGGTACAGCACTTGCCTGGCATGTGTGGGGCACTGGATTCAATTCGCAGTACCACATATAAGCAAATTACTTAAAAGCCTTAAAAAAAAAAGAAAGTTAGAAAACAAGTAACAAAATGGCATGAGTAAAACTGAATTAGTTTCTCTGACTTAACAGTGACTGAATAGAGGGCTGGGGATATAGCTCAGTTGGTAGAGTGCATGCCTCACATGCACATGGCCCTGGGTTCAATTCCCAACACCACAAAAAAAGAGTGACTGAATAGATCAAAACATCCAACTACATGGGTTGGGGTTGTAGCTCAGTGATTGAGCACTTGCCTCACATGCGCTGGGCACTGCATTCATCCTCAACACCACATAAAAAATAAATAAAACACAGATATTGTGTCCATCTACAATTTAAAAAAATGTTTAAAAAGAAGATTGGGGTCTGGGCTTGTAGCTCAGTGGTAGAGTACTCCCTTTGTATGTGGAAGGCACTGGGTTCAATCCTCAGCACCACATAAAAATTTAAAAAAAATAAAAATTAAAAAAATCCAACTATATGCTCCTTACAAGCTACTTCTAAGGACAAGCATAGACTGAAAGTATAAAGGAAATTCAAAATAAACAGAAGTAGCCATATTATGTCAAAAAAGAGACCTTACTCCAGGCACAGTGGCAGACATCTGTAATCCCAGCAACTTGAGAGGCCAAGGCAGGAAGATCTCAAGTTCAAGGCAAGCCTATGCGATTTAGTGAGACCGCATGGTGGATACGCCTGTAATCCCAGTGGCATGGGAGGCTGAGGAACGAGGATCACGAGTTCAAAGCCAACCTCAGCAAAAGCGAGGCACTAAACAACTCCGGGAGACCCTGTCTCTAAATAAAATACAAAATAAGGCTGGGAACGTGGCTCAATCGTCGAGTGCCCCTGAGTTCAATCCCCAGTACCAAAAAATAAATAAATAAAAATAAAATAAAAAGTAAAATGTGCTGTGGGTATTGAGTATCTGTGGGTTCAATACCCAGTACAAAAAAAAAAAAAGACTTTAAATCAAAAGCTGATTTAAAATGGGAATAGGAATTATCTTTATAGATAAAGGAGTCAATTCAGCAAGGGGAAATAAAAATTGTACACATGTATGCACCCAATCTGGAGCACCTGAAAATGTAAAACAAATATTAACAAACCTAAATAGAGATAGATTTCGATACAATAGTAATTAGAGTCTTTAACACCTCACTTTCAGTGGTGGAAGCATCATCCAAACAGAAAATCAACCAGCAAACAAACAAAATTCAAAGTTAAATTGCACCCTAGACCAAATGATTCTAATAGATATCTGCAGAACATTCCATCCAATAGCTGCAGAATACATATTCTTCTCAACAGCCCATGGAACATTTTCCAGTACAGGCCACCAAAGAAGTCTAATATTTTAAACAAGTTTTTAAAATTGAAATCATATCTAGTAACTTTTCTAACCAAGTGCAACAAAAATGGAAATCAGTAGCAAGAAAAACATTGGAGCCGAGCACTGGGGCACATACCTCCCAGTGGCTTGGGAGGCTGAGGCAGGAGGATTGTGAGTTCAAAGCCAGCCTCAGCCAACCCATGAGGTACTAAGCAATTCAGTGAGACCCTGTCTCTAAATAGAATGCAAAATAGGGCTGGGGGTTGTGGCTGAGTGGTTGAATGCTCCTGAGTTCAATTTCCCGGTACCAAAAAAAAAAAATGGAAACTATTAAATACATGGAAGTTTATAAAAATACTCATGAACAAATTATAAGAAGCAAAAATAGTACTAAAAGTGAAGTTTATAGCAATTAACACTTGCTTTTAAAAAAGCAGAAAAATATCAAGTACATTATGTTATATTTTGGATCTGGAATATATTCCAAAGGCTCATGTGTTGAAGGCATGGTTCCCAGTGTATCAGTGTTCAGAAGTGGGGTCTTTAGGAAGTTGATTGGATCATTCAGGCACTAAAACATCAGTGATTAATCCATTAATGCATTTAGAGTTTGATGATATTATTAGGAGGTGGCAGAAACTATAGGAGGTGGGGGCTTGTTGAAATAACTAGATCACTGGGGACTTTCCCAGAAAGAGTATAACTTGTCCCTGGTTCCTTTTTCTTTCTCCAATTCTTGATGTCATGAGGTAAGCAGCTTTATTTGGTATGTCCTTCTGCCATGTTTCTGTCTCACCACAGGCCTAAAAGCAATAGAGTCAGCTGACCAGTTAGCTGAAGCTTCTGAAACCATGAACCAAAATAAATCTTTCCTCCTCTTGAACTGTTATTCTCAGGTATTTTGTCACAGTCATGGAAGCTGACTAACCAAGCAACCTATATTTGAATGTAGAAAAGCCAGAGCAAATCAAATGCAAAGTTAGAAGAAGGAAAGAAATAATAAATGTCAGATAAAAAATAAATGAAATAGATACTTAAAAATCCAAAATATCAAGAAAATGAAGAGTTGGTTTTTGAAAAGGTAAAAATACTGACAATTCCTTAGCTACATTAAAAAAAAGAAAATATGAGGGGAATGGGAAAAAAAAAAAACAAGGAGAGATATGAACTACAGTAGATGGGGTAGAGAGAGAAGATGGGAGGGGAGGGGGGGATAGTAGAGGATAGGAAAGGTAGTAGAATACAACAGTTACTAATATGGCATTATGTAAAAATGTGGATGTGTAACCGATGTGATTCTGCAATCTGTATTTGGGGTAAAAATGGGAGTTCATAACCCACCTGAATCTAATGTATGAAATATGATATGTCAAGAGTTTTGTAATGTTTTGAACAACCAATAAAAATAAATAAATAAGAAAATACAAAAATCAGAGATGAAAAAGATTTTATAATTTATACCACAGAGATACAAAGTATTATTAGAGATATTATGAATGACTTTGTGTCAACAAATTTAATAACAATGAAGAAATAACAAATTGCTGAAGGTATACACTTTCCCAATATTGAATCATGAAGAAATGGAAAACCTGAACAGACCAATAATGAGTAACAAGATTTAGTCAGTAATGAAAGTCTCTTATCAAAGAAAGGTCAAGAACCAGGTAAATTCACTGCTGAATTATATATTTAAAGAATAATTAATACATTTTTTCTCAACAATTTCCCCCCAAAAATTCTTGAAGTGAGTATAGCTAACAATGTGGAGAATCTAGTAGTGCTGTTAGTTTTTTGAGGAGGGTACCAGGGATTGAACTTAGGGTCACTTGGCCACTGAGCCACATCCCCAGCCCTTTTTTGTATATTTTATTTAGAGACAGAATCTCACTGAGTTGCTTAGGGCCTCACTAAGTTGTTGAGGCTGGCTTTGAACTTGCAATCCTATTACCTCAGCCTCCTGAGTCACTGGGATTACAGGCCTGCACCACCAGGCCTGGTTGTTAGTGCTTTTATAGACATAACTCCCTTGGAGTGGCAAGTGAGAGAGGCTAGAGTCATCATAAGAGAAAAGTTTAGGTTCTTTCCTGAAAGAAAAGTGAAAGTCCTGAGGAATATCATTTCAGAAAATTATATTGCAGTATTGGCAAGAGACCTTAGCTCCTGAAATCAAATATATTTCACATTGCACTAACATCTTTATATCCAGTTGTCCATGGCCCATCACCGATCTGACCTATGTCTAGAGAGCATATATCAAATGGATCTTGAAAATACTATGATCAGTCACAACCTGCCCTCTCCTTCTAATGATATCTGAGTTTGATTTGAGGATCCATCCATATCCAACATTCTATCCATATGGATTAGATGATTCCTTCATCATGTATTCCAGGTGTAGCCATAGAACCTGAGCCTAAGTTGATGTATCTCATTTGCTGAAGCATAAATATTTGGTTCAAGTTCAAGCATATGAATCTATTAGTGTCACTGGGCCTAGATTTTGTGGGATACTCTAGGAGAGAAGCACTTTTCTCTACCCTCAATCCCTCATTTGATTCTGCAAGAATAGAGATGAGTGATTCTGCAATTATTTTGCTACCATGAAAGGAAACTTGGAACCACCATCATGAGCTGCCCTGTCCCTCTGTAGCCATTAGTCATATCTGGCTATTCAAATTTAAATAGTGTTCTGATACTTAGATAAATCAAAAAATATCTATTTTTTTAGTTGTAGTTGGACACAATACCTTTATTTATTTATTTTTATGTGGTGCTGAGGGTCAAACCCACGGCCTCGCATGTGCTAGGTGAGCGCTCTACTGCTGAGCCATAACCCAACACGAGACTAGTTTCACTTTTATCTTTAAATAACCAAAAAATAAAATCACACAGAATATAAGAAACAAAAATATTAAAACACCAAATACTAAAATTCCTGAGATACAAGAAGCAAATGAGATAAGTCATAAAATTGACCTAGTTTAATGCCATGAGAGGTTTCTGGGATGTGAATGGACAGGGGGGATCAGGCAGACCTGGTGGAATGACTCAGTTAAGGATATGGGGATGAAAGTCTCAATTTATTCTACAGAGATATAGTAACAAAAATAACGAGAAAAAATGGTAGTAGCATCAAAAGAGACATGAGAACCAATGGAATAGAATAGACAACACAAAAACAAGCTCACATAGATATCATCATCTGATACTTAGCAACAGCACCAATAAACATGTTGGGGAAGCCAGGCACACCTGTAATCCCAGCAGCTTTGGAGGCTAAGACAAGAGGATCGCAAGTTCAAAGCCAGTCTCAGCAAAAGCAAGGTGCTAAGCAACTCAGTGAGACCCTTACAAAGTAGGGCTGCGGATGTTGCTCAGTGATCAAGTGCCTCTAAGTTCAATCCCTGGTACCAAAAAAATATGTTGGAGAAAAGATAGCCTTTCAATAAATGTTGCTAGGAAAACTAGATAGCTATTTGTAGAAGAATGAAACTAGATCCCTCTCTTTCATGATGCAACAAAGTCAACTCAAAGTGCATCACAGACCTAGGAATTAGACCAGAATCTGTGCAACTGCTAAAGAAAATGTAGGCCCAACATACCAAAATGTTGGAACAGGCACTGACTTTCTTAACAAGACCTGTAAAGCTCAAGAAATAAAACCAAGAATCAATTAATGGGATGCCATTAAATTTTTTAAAAAGACCTTCTGCACAACAAAGGAAATTACTAAGAGTGTGAACAAACAGCCTATAGCATGGGAGATCTTTGCTAGATACTCCTCTAACAGGGGATTAATATCCAGAATATAAATATAACTAAAAAATCTAAATACCAAAAATTAAAAAATTAAAAAACCCAATCGATAAATGAGGAAAAGAACTAAACAGACATTTCTCAAAACAAACACAAATGGCCAACAAACTCATGAAAAAAAAATGTTCAACATCATTACCAAACAGGGAAATGAACATCAAAACTACACTATGATTTCATCTCACTCCAGTTAGAATGGTAATCATCAAGAATACAAATAGAGTTTTGAACATAAAGGAATGCTGTACTTTGTGAAATGCTTTTTCCGCATCTATCGAGATGATCATATGGTTCTTATTTTTAAGTCTATTGATGTGGTGAATAACATTTATTGATTTCCGTATATTGAACCAGCCTTGCATCCCAGGGATGAATCCTACTTGATCATGGTGCACATTTTTTTTGATATGTTTTTGTATCCGATTCGCCAGAATTTTATTGAGGATTTTTGCATCTAGGTTCATTAGAGATATTGGTCTGTAGTTTTCTTTCTTTGAAGTGTCTTTGTCTGGTTTAGGTATCAGGGTGATGTTGGCCTCGTAGAATGAATTTGGAAGTTCTCCCTCTTTTTCTATTTCCTGAAGTAGCTTGAAAAGTATTGGTATTAGTTCCTCTATAAAGGTTTTGTAAAACACTGCTGTATACCCATCCGGTCCTGGGCTTTTCTTAGTTGGTAGTCTTTTGATGTTTTCTTCTATTTCCTCAATTGATATTGGTCTGTTTAGGTTGTCTATATCCTCCTGACTCAATCTGGGCAGATCATATGACTTAAGGGTCTACAAAGAAACTATTAGAGCTAATAAATGAATTCAGCAAAGTGGCAGGATATAAAATCAACACGCATAAATCAAAGGCATTCCTGTATATCAGCGACAAATCCTCTGAAATGGAAATGAGGACAACCACTCCATTCACAATATCTTCAAAAAAAAATAAAATACTTGGGAATCAACCTAACAAAAGAGGTGAAAGACTTATACAATGAAAACTACAGAACCCTAAAGAGAGAAATAGAAGAAGATCTTAGAAGATGGAAAAATATACCCTGTTCATGGATAGGCAGAACTAACATCATCAAAATGGCGATATTACCAAAAGTTCTCTATAAGTTTAATGCAATGCCAATCAAAATCCCAACGGCATTTCTTGTAGAAATAGAGAAAGCAATCATGAAATTCATATGGAAAAATAAAAGACCAAAATAGCAAAAACAATGCTAAACAGGAAGTGTGAATCAGGCGGTATAGCGATACCAGACTTCAAACTATACTACAGAGCAATAGTAACAAAAACAGCATGGTACTGGTACCAAAACAGGCGGGTGGACCAATGGTACAGAATAGAGGGCACAGAAACCAATCCACAAAACTACAACTATCTTATATTTGATAAAGGGGCTAAAAGCATGCAATGGAGGAAGGATAGCATCTTCAACAAATGGTGCTGGGAAAACTGGAAATCCATATGCAACAAAATGAAACTGAATCCCTTTCTCTCACCATGCACAAAAGTTAATTCAAAATGGATCAAGGAGCTTGATATCAAATCAGAGACACGCCGTCTGGTAGAAGAAAAAGTTGGCTATGATCTACATACGGTGGGGTCGGGCTCCAAATTCCTCAATAGGACACCCATAGTACAAAAGTTAATAACTAGAATCAACAAATGGGACTTACTCAAACTAAAAAGTTTTTTCTCAGCAAAAGAAACAATAAGAGAGGTAAATAGGGAGCCTACATCCTGGGAACAAATCATTACTCCTCACACTTCAGATAGAGCCCTAATATCCAGAGTATACAAAGAACTCAAAAAATTAGACAATAAGATAACAAACAACCCAATCAACAAATGGGCCAAGGACCTGAACAGACACTTCTCAGAGGAGGACATACAGTCAATCAACATGTACATGAAAAAATGCTCACCATCTCTAGCAGTCAGAGAAATGCAAATCAAAACCACCCTAAGATACCATCTCACTCCAGTAAGATTGGCAGCCATTATGAAGTCAAACAACAACAAGTGCTGGCGAGGATGTGGGGAAAAGGGTACACTTGTACATTGCTGGTGGGACTGCAAATTGGTGCAGCCAATTTGGAAAGCAGTATGGAGATTTCTTGGAAAGCTGGGAATGGAGCCACCATTTGACCCAGCTATTCCCCTTCTTGGTCTATTCCCTAAAGACCTAAAAAGAGCATGCTACAGGGACACTGCTACATCGATGTTCATAGCAGCACAATTTACAATAGCAAGACTGTGGAACCAACCTAGATGCCCTTCAATAGAAGAATGGGAAAAAAAAATGTGGCATTTATACACAATGGAGTATTACTCTGCATTAAAAAATGACAAAATCATAGAATTTGCAGGGAAATGGATGGCATTAGAGCAGATTATGCTAAGTGAAGCTAGCCAATCCCTAAAAAACAAATGCCAAATGTCTTCTTTGATATAAGGAGAGTAACTAAGAACAAAGTAGGGACAAAGAGCAGGAGAAGAAGATTAACATTAAACCGGGATGAGAGGTGGGAGGGAAAGGGAGAGAGAAGGGAAATTGCATGGAAATTGAAGGAGACCCTCAGGGTTATACAAAAGTACATACAAGAGGAAGTGAGGGGAAAGGGAAAAATAATACAAGGGGGAGAAATGAATGACAGTAGAGGGGGTAGAGAGAGAAGAGGGGAGGGGAGGGGAGGGGAGGGGGGATAGTAGAGGATAGGAAAGGCAGCAGAACACAACAGACACTAGTATGGCAATATGTAAATCAATGGATGTGTAACTGATGTGATTCTGCAATCTGTACATGGGGTAAAAATGGGAGTTCATAACGCACTTGAATCAAAGTGTGAAATATGATATATCAAGAAATATGTAATGTTTTGAACAACCAACAATAAAAAATTTTTAAAAAAAGAATTAATATTAAACTGGCTGGGTTGCGGCTCAGAGGTAGAGAGCGCTCCTCGAATGCTGAGGCACTGGGAGCACAACATAAAGTAAAATAAATACACTGTGTCCACCTATAATTAAAAAATAAACATTAGAAAGAGAATTAATATTAGTAACTTTAAAAATAAATACTGTGAATGCTAAAAAAAAAGAATACAAATAATAACAAATTTGCGGATGGGGGAGGTACACTCATGCATTGTTAGTGGAACTGTGAACTAGTATAACTACTTTGGAAAGCAGTATAGAAATTCCTTAAATGACTATGAATGGATCCACCATATGATCCAACTCTACTATTCCTTGGTATTTATCCAGAAGTACTAAAAATCAGCATACTATAGTGTTACAAGCATATCAATGATTATAGCAGTGGAATTTATCAAAACCAAGTTATGGAATCATCCTAGGTGTCCATAAACAGATAAATAGATAAAGAAAATGAGGTATATACACTCAGTCATAAAAAAGAATGAAATTAGGTCATTTGCTGGTAAATGGATAAAACTGAAGAATATCAAAGAAGTGAAATCAGACAGACTCAGAAACTCAAGGGTCAAATTATTTTTCTCATGTGCAGAAACTAGAGCAAAATAAAGAAAAGGGAGGATTCCATTAAAATAGAAGGGAAGTTAGTGGAGTAAAAGAAGGAGATTGAGGAGGGATGGGAACATAGAAAAACTGTGGAATGATACTGACCAAATTATGCATGTACATATATGAATACACCCACAGTTAATTCAATTTTATGTGTACTCTGAAGCACCAATTTTAAAAATAATAACTATCTAAAAGGAAGATCAGTGGATTAGATTAAGGGGAACAAGGATAGGGAGGAGGAGAGTAAAAGTGGAAGTACTGAGGATTGAAATGGAGCAAATTATATCTCTGTATGAATATGTCAAAATAAACCCCACTATTATGTATAAATAAAATATACAAATACAGAAGTGTAAAAAAAATAATTACCTGAAGGATCAAACTGTTCCCAAGTAATAATTACATCTCTGAAGAATGCTCAAAAATATTTGTGAAAATATAAAAATATTCGGGGAACAATGAGATAAAAATCCAATTAAAGATTGTCAGACATTGGGGGCTGGGGTTGTGGCTCAGTGGTAGAATAGTAGACAGTACTTGATTAGTACTATCCCAGAATTGATACAGATATTAGAATTAGCAGAGAAGGAACTCAAGACATATAACTGTATTCCATGTTTTCAAAAATTAGAGACATGAAAGATATAGAAAAGACTTCAATATTTTTTCCAGAGATGAAAACTACAATGTGTAAGTTGAAAAATACATTGAAGTTGGGATCAGTGGTGCATGCCTATAATCCCAGCAGCTTGGAGGCTGAGAAAGGAGGATCCCAAGTTCAAAGGCAGTCATAGCAAAAGCAAGACACTAAGCAACTCAGTGAGACTCTGTCTCTAAATAAAATACAAAATAGGGCTGGGGATGTGGCTCAGTGGTCGAGTGCCCCTGAGTTCAATCCTTGGTACCAAAAAAAAAAAAAAAAAAAAAGACAGAAAGAAAAAGAATATTGAATGGGATAAATGGTAGAAAAATTAATAAATGTCATATTAAAATCGCAGTGAACTTGAAAACAGCAATGGGAAATATCCAACACAAAGCACTGGAAGAAAAAAATAATTTTAAAAGAGCATTGATTATCAAGAAATTTCATGCATTCTAATTTATGAGTAATTGGAGTGTCAGAAGAAGAAGAACAGGAGGAGGAGGAGAAGAAAATGAGGAGGAAGGAGGGTTAGGGGAAAAATATTTGAAAAACTAATTGCCAAAACTTTTCCAAATTTGATTAAAACTAAAACCTAAAAGCCAAAAATATTCAGTGTACTATATGCATAATAAACGACAAAAAGTTGGGCACATGCCTGCAATCCCAGCTACTTGGGAGGCTGAGACAGAAGGACCTTAAGTTCAAAGCCAGCCTCAGCAACTTAGCAAGGCCCTAAGCAACTTAGGGAGACACTGTCTCAAAAAATAAAAAGGGCTGGGATGTGACTCAGTGGTTAAGTGCCCCTGGGTTCAATTCCCAGTACCACCCTTCCCCCCCAAAAAAAAAACAAGAGGAAAAAATACATTACGGTACTTTATAATTAAGTTGCTCAAAATCAGTGATAAAGAGAAAAATCTCAAGAGCATTAAGAGGTAAAAGACATATAATGTATTAAGAAACAAGGATAAGGATTATGGTATATTTCACATTAAAATTAATGGAGCAGGCATGGTGGCTCATGCCTGTAATCCCTGCAGATCGGGAGGCCAAGGCAGAAGAAACATGAGTTCAAAGCCAGCCTCAGCAAATGCAAGGTGCTAAGCAATTCAATGAAACCTTATCTCTAAGTAAAATACAAAATAGGGCTTGGGATGTGGCTCAGTGGTCAAGTGCCTCTGAGTTCAATCCCCAGTTTACCCAATAAATAAATAAATAAACAATGGAAGAGAAAAGAGAGTGAACAATATCTTTAAAATACTGAAGTCATTTCAATCTAGAATTGTATACTCAGTAAAAGTAGTTTCAAAGATGAGTGACAGCAGATAAATATACAGATCCATACAAAGGAATGACAAGCACCAAAATGATTATAGATGTGTAAATATATGAATATTTAAAAAGTATTTTAATTATTTTTGAAAGACAGTTGAATGTTTACACAGAAATAATAACAGTATATTATAGTAACAACATGTTGTAGGATTTTATAATATACGTATAGTAAAATGCACGTGAATAATGACATAAAGGTAAAAAGGGAAATGGTAGCATTCTACTATTAGGTTCTTTTTAACTGACACATAAAAACATTTAAAAAAGACTGGGATATAGCTCAGTTGGCAGAATGCTTGCTTTGCATGTGCAAGGCCCTGGGTTCAGTCCCCATCACTGAAAAAAAAAAAAAAAAACATAAAAAGTTGTACATATTAATGGAGTACCATGAATTGTCCTTTGTGTCATCATTTGTTGAAGTTATCGATAAACAAGACATTTGGAAGATAGAATCTATAGGCCTTGGTGATTGGATGCTATGGGTGGTGGAGACGTAGGAGTTACAGATGGTCCTGTTTCTTGCCTGAGGATTAGTGTGTTTGGTAGTACCATTCACTAACCTAAGAAACACTGAAGCAGGAGTGAATTGTGGGAGTGATGAACTCAATTTGGACATGCTGTGTCCGAGGTACCTAGGAGATACCCAAGTGTAGATGCCAAGTAGGGAATTGAATATATTGGTATACAGTATAGAGAAAAATTTCTAGGCTAGAGTATATAAACTATATACATTTGTGAATCTTTAGATACTGTGGAATTGGAGGATATCTCAGAAAGGCTATGTAGAATGATAAGAACAGAGGTTTCCAAGATTGAACCTCAAAGATCACTAACAAGAGGCAGAAAAAGAAAGTCTTATAGGCAGAATCCATGGGTAGTAATGGGTAGGCCAAAGAGGCTTTTTGTGAATCAAACTTGGGCATTACAATCAGAATATAAGAAGCTATCTCTATCATGTGCATAAAAATCCCTTGGAAGTATATAATTCCTTTTATGTGAGGTACCCTGAGAGTCAAATTCATAAAAAGAGAAAATAGAATGATGTGTCCAGGGGCTAAGTAGAAGGGAGAATAGGAAATTATTGTTTAACAGGTACCATTTTTTTAAGATGAAAAGAGTTCTAGAGATTGGTTTCACAACAATGTGAATGTGCTTAATATTAACTATACATTTAAAATGGCCAAAATAGTTTATTTTATATAATGTGTATTTTACCACAGTTTTTTTTAAATCCCAAAGAAGTAAGAATCTCAACCTAGATTAGGAGGAGTTGAGGAGTTCTCTTCTTTTCTTCAGTAGTTCTTGTTTTATATATATCTATATTTTTTAGCTATTCATGGACGTTTATTTTATTTATTTATATGCAAGCACTCTACCACTGAGCTACAACCCGTGCCCTTCCTCAGTAGTTGTTTAAACACCCAGGGATACTATATACTATTTCCTCATCCCACAGGACTACATACCATAATGTCCTCTAGTATTTGAGTACATAATTCAGTGTTTATCACAATTCATTGTTTGAAAATCCTTCCAGGTATTGACTACAGTGTAACTGAAATAAAATGGCCTTCCATTTCAACTGATTAATATAGATTTCTTCAGGGCCTGAGAATGTTGTATCAAGATATGAACCTTGACATTCTCAGGAGTATTCATTTCCCTGTGGTATTCCTCTATTTCATAGATAGCAGCCTGTGCTTCCTGCTACAGTAAACACATGCAAAAATGGTTGAGTTAGATGGGTTTGGCAGGCTGAGGCTCCTTTACATATTAGCAAAATGTCAATCACTCATCCTTAGGCTCCAAAGAAAACAACAAAAGACAGAGAAATCCACTTTGTAAAAGTTGGGCCTAACTGCAGCTCTGTGGTTCCCAGGGAGAATTAACCTTAAAGGAGGATTGTTTTGCTCCCAAGGAAGTAAAGAGGCTTAGGTTATTCAAGAGGCTGGACAAAAAATGGTGTTATCTAGAGAGTGTGATGGGGTGGGGCTGGGGCAGGATATTTTTGAATGTGAACACAACATCATTCATCTCAGGACACAAACAATTCCCACTTTGCCCCTCCTCCACCACAATACAATTTCTCACAGTAACTATTTACTGATTGGCTCCTAAGTACCCAGAAAAACACCCTGTGTCATGAGAAATGTAGGAATAGATACCAGATCAATCTTGATATCAGTAGTCTTATTGTCTAGTTGGGGAATAATTTAAAGTATAGCAAAAATAATTAATTTTCTAAATCTTAAATACATTAGGTTTTCTTGGAGGTCAAAAAGGGAAAAGACATGTGAGTTGGGGGACATAGGCCTGTCCCTTGTGTAGAAGACTAAATAAGGTGTCTCCTCCACAGATATGTTGCCTTGTCAAGGGTAAGGAGTGAAAATGGGAGTTTAAATCCATCTTATAGCCCCATTTTATGTTCTGACTCAAAACTGTATCAGTCCTAAGGAAGAGGTGTCCTTGTCTTGGTTTGTTTTCCCAGCAGGACTGCCTTTTCTTCCATTTTTCTAGTTAATATCAATTTAAATTGACAAATAATAATTATACACATTTATAGAGTACAATGATATTTTGATGTACACATATATTGTGGAATGATTGAATCAAGCTAATAAACATATTCACCAGCTTGCTTACTTAGCACTTTTGTAGTGAAACATTTGAAATTTTCTCTTAGTTATTTTGAAAAATATAATACATTATTGACTATAATCACCCTGCTGTACTACAGACCTCAAAACATTTCTTCTTTTTTTCCCACAGAGCTTCCCTTATTTTAACTTTATGAAATCCCTCTAGGAATCCCAATACAACACTGATCTGATATGTTAATCCCTGGAAAACTGATATAAAACAAATTTTATATATTTTTTTCTTAGTGAACATTGTGTCTCTTCTGATAATCACAAGTTCCTAAATTATTCCAAAATTTCATGAAGTATCAATATAAAACCTACCAGTCTACAGCATCTTTTATCATGTTTTTACCCATTTAAAAATCAAAATGTTTGCCCATTCTTAGTCCTCTGCCCCTCTCATTTTCCTTGTAATTTCTTTTTTTAATATTCTTTTTTTCCCAAGACATTTCTCCTAACTAAAACTTTGTACTAATAACTTTCAACCAATTATTCCCCATTCACTCCCTCATGCCCTCTCAGCCTTGATAACTATCATTGTACTCTCTACTTCTATCCACTCAATTTTTTAAGATTCCACATGTAAATAAGATCATATAGTAATTATCTTTCTGTGTCTTGCTTACTTAGCATAAATTCCTCCAGGTTCATTAATGGTGTCACAAATGACAATGCTCTTCCTTTTTAAAGCGGAATAATATTTAATTGTTATACCACATTTGCTTTATCTGCTCATCTACTGATGGACACTTAGGTTGATATCATATTTAGATTGTTGTGAATAGTGCTGCAATTAACACAGGAGTGCAGACATTCCTTCAATATATTAATTTCAATTACTTTGGATATATACCCAGAAGTGGGATTACTGAATCATGATTGCCTTTTTATAATTCACCTAATAATCTCCTATGTGCTGGTGTAGATCCTGGCTTGGATATAGATGATCATATTGCTCAGGGCAAAGAAATGGAGTAATAAAGCTAAGAATGTCCTGAGTCTACTGTCTGGAAGAGAGTTAGAACCCAGATATATTGGTTCCTTAGGCAGCCTATGCACCACTAACACTTCTTTTGTAAATGAATATCAGCATATGAACAGGTTGTTTTGTGTAAATGATAAAAAGACCCCCTCCTAGGTGGGTAAATTACAAAAAGCCTCACTTCCACTAGCATGGCAAATGAAGCCAGGGCTTTGTTTTTCATGGAGCATTGCCTCCCTGCTTTCCAACTTGGCTGGGTGCATTTATGGAATTCAAGAAATGCACATCTCTCTGTAGTGGCCCTGGCTAGCCTGTTGCCAAAAGTGTGGATGCTGGGACTTTCTCATCTTTATTTTTTTTAATAGTTGTAGTTGGACACATACTTTTATTTTATTTATTTATTTTTATGTAGTGCTGAGGATTGAACCCAGAGCCTCATGTTCTAGGCGAGCGCTTTACCACTGAGCCATAATCCCGGCCCCCTCAGCCTTGTTTTTTAGCCTTTTAAGATAATCTAGAAAGAAGGTGAAGAATGTTATGGTTTTTTTATCCTAAGCTCAGGAAAACACAAGATAGAAAGGGTAGGACTAGACTCCTGAAAATTATGGAGAAAAGAGCTTCCTATGATTACACAGTGGGGAGGGACAATATAATACTGGGGTGGCTAGGCTCTTGGGTCTGATATACCAGCATTTAAATCCCTCATCCACCTCTTGCTAGCTGTGTAACCTTGGGTAGATTACTTTGCCCTCCACAAACCTCAGTTTTTCCTCTGTAAAATGGGGATAATATCTCCCATGTTTGTTGTGAGGATAAAATAAGACAACATGGAAAGTGCTCAGCATGTAGTCAGCACTGGATAGATGTTAGCTGGTGATATTTCCCTACAATGTCCTCCTGCATTACATAATAAGGCACTGCCACTTTTACAATGAATGATGTATTTTCATCCCAGGGGAACCCAGGAACTGACAGGCAGAGGCTAGGGTGACCGCTCTCTGTCACATCTTTGAACAGGACTTTCTCTCACTCCAGTTAACACATGCCATATGGCAAGTGGAGGGGTGAGGAAGATTCAATTGCAGCCTTTTCTCAGCACTAGGAAAGATGTAATTGTCACTGGCTTTTCAGAAATGTTATTCTCCTTCCAGACTGGGTTTCTTAACTTGGTAGGCATTTACTCTAGCAAAGAAAGGGTGGCAAGCTGATTTCCAGATGTTCTTCTAGGTTGAATATGAGTCACATGTCAGATCTTATTTCAGCAGCACAGTCTGCTAACTCCAGAGAGTTGAGTACTTTTTTTTGTTGTTTTGTTTTGCTCTTCAGAAAAGTATTTCTTGCTAAAAATGAAAGATCTGTATTTGTGTCAACAGGGCTAGCTTTCAGCAAAACTGAGAGTTAGGGAAGAAGTGTGTCATTAGCTACTTTTCATTTTTTCTTTCCATTTCTCTCTTCTGCATTCCTGGATCCCCTGGTTTATTCTTACAAACCCGAAATCTATGTTCACTTTTAATTTTTAATATAAGATTCAGGATGGTAAAATTTAAGGTGTGGCCCCTTTAAGGCCTATTTTTGAAGGAACTTGGAAGATGATAGGAGAAATCTATGTTGTTTGTGCACATGGGTACCCCTGAGTCTGGGAGGCTCACATGACCCTAGGTGTTTCCCACTCTGCTACAACCAACCAGTTTACACTCTCAGAGTAAATCCCATTTTGGGAGGTCCAGCTTCCTGTGCCTCTTTAACCCTCAATCCTCATGTTGTTGTTGTTTTTGAAAGCCAGATGCAGTGGGTCAAAAGAAAAGTAAAAGCAAAATAAGTCACCAATTGTAAAGCCTGAGTGGGAGCCCTTTGTTAATTAGCATTTGCTAAGAAATTGCTCTGAGTCAGGAAATGCTCTTGGCATTTTCCCACTCCTCACCTCATTTAACCATTCTGCACCCCCAGGAGGTGAATTCTTTCACCCTGATTTTGTAGATGGAGAAATTGAGGCTCAGAGCCATCTGGTCATTTATACAGCTATTGAGTAGCAGAGCTGGTATCTGAAGCCCCAATCCATATTGTGGTCCATTAGCCATGAGCCATAGCAGAGAGTAATTTCTCTGTATCCTAAAAATGTCTAGAAATTCTTTAATTCATCCATATTTCTTGAACAGCTGCTCTATGCCAGAAAATGTGCTCAGAACTGGGTCTACTCTTTGAATAACTAGAGTCAGCCCAGGGTGATCAACCTTCTTAGTTTGCATGAGATGTGGCACTTTCATTCTGACAAAAACACTGCTAAAATATGGCCCTGTCTTTAATTTACAGTAACATTCCTTCCCAGCTCTACATCAGTGACTTCATGTTGAAAACCTGAAATTGGCCACAGTCAGAGTTTTTTTTTTCCATATAAATCACTAAACATTACAAAATAGGTCCCCTTTTTATTGTTCCTTTCTTAGGAAAGCCAATTATTAACATTTATCTGCATCACTGCTTACTATCTAGTAGTAAATACATCCAAGTAGATAAGAAGTATTTATATCTTCTATATCTAACACAAAATCTTACTGCAGTAAGAAGAACTAATGTGTGTTGAGAGATTATGATGTAACATGGACTGCAGGCTTTAGATATATTAACTTCTTTAATCTTTACAATAATTCTAGGAAGTAAGAACTATTGTTATGTCCATTTTATAGATGAGGAAACTAAGGCTCTGAGCATGTA
This sequence comes from Marmota flaviventris, assembly GCF_047511675.1. Lineage (NCBI taxonomy): Eukaryota > Metazoa > Chordata > Mammalia > Rodentia > Sciuridae > Marmota > Marmota flaviventris. The sequence continues at coordinate 95,073,087 of NC_092518.1, forward strand.
AATCATAGTTAATGAAGAAGCAAAGCCAGGGGAGGATATAGCTCAGTTGGTAGAGTGTTTGCCTTACATGCACAAGGCCCTGAGTTCAATCCCCAGCACCAGCACCAAAAAAAGATGAAGAAGAAGCAAAGCCAGGAATCAAAACCGAAATAGGCCTAATTCCAAATCCATACTCATTGTAGCCTGTGAAGGCAGAAAACTCAAGGATGAACTGTCATGGTGGCTTCCCACTCAGGTCCTAGAGACAAGGAGGCAATAAACCAATGAAATGATATTGGTACACACACACACACACACACACACACATTACTTTAAAACAGTAGATGGTTTAGTTGTGCAGACCTAAGAGGAAGATAGATCAAACTTAAAGACCATGGTAACAGACAAAGCCTCACCCTGCTGGCACACAAGTGTGCTATAGGGGCATGCTGAACACTTCTGGCTCAGAGGTGAGTCCAGAGTAAGGCTGTGCTCGTCATGTTTAAAGGCTTTGGATGTGCTTCTGAGGTCACCTTTTATTTGCGAGGTGGTACCGGAGATTGAACTCAAAGGTACTCAATCACAGAGTCACATCCCCAGCCCTATTTTGTATTTTACTTAGAGGCAGGGTCTCACTGAGTTGCTTAGGGCCTCACTAAGTTGCCAAGGCTGGCTTTGAACTCATGATCCTCCTGTCTTAGCTTCTTGAGCCACTGGCATTAGTCACATGTACCACCGCACCCTGCTGAGGTCACTTTTAGTTGCCTTTGTGGCCTGATGATGTGTTTCTCTAACTAAGTAATATTAAAACCTATTTTAGAGAAAACCTACAGGCAAGTAGTCTTTCACTCTAAGAGCTCCAGCACTACTCCCCCAAAGCTCTAAGCCTGCTATCTGTACCAGGTTATCTCCAGTAATTAGATGGATCCAAGACAGTGTCAAATTTCTTATGCCAAACGTTTTGACTCTCTGCTAATTAAACTTCTCAGAGAGAATCCTCCTTGGTTCTTAGCCTCTCCCACATGGGAAACCATATCTCACCACCCATTCTATTCTTGTTGTTTGGAAATCTGTATTGTCTGCTACACCTCTACATTTTCCTCCTCAGTGCCCTTCAACCATGAGGTCCTGTCTCACCTTTGGCCCAAAGCAAAAGACTCGTTCATCTATAGACTAAGATCTCTGAAACCATGAGCCCCAGATAAATTTTCCTTCCTTTAATTTTTCTTGATGAGTATTTTGGTCACAGTGAAACAAAGTTTACTAAGACATCTCGGATTAACGGAGTAGATTCTAGAGGTGGACTCTGTATTCAAATTTTGGCTCCACCACTTCCCAGCTCCGCATCCTTGGGCAGATGACTTCATTTTCTGTGCTTTAATTTTAACAATTGCAAAATAAAGATGTTAATGCTTATGGCAAATATGATTATTGTGAGGAATAAATATGATAATCCATGTGAATTTCCTAGAATGATGCCTGAGCATATAGTAACCATTGAATAAATATTAGCTAGTTTTATTAAGTTACACAGGGATCAGCAAATTTTTCTTCTGTGAATGGCCAGATAAGCATTTCAGGCTTTGTGGATCAAGAACAACTACAAAAATATTATGTATGTGCTTATATAACAAGAAAGAAAACAAATTTCCAGAAACTTTTACTGATTAAATTCCAAAAACAATAATAATCAAGTGTAGTTTTTTTTTTTTTGTTTTGTTTTGTTTGTTTGTTTTGTAGTGCTGGGATTGAACCCAGGGCCTTGTACATGGGAGACAAACACTCTACCAACTGAGCTATATCCCAAGCCCTCATGTGTAGTTTTTGATAATATAGGTCTACTAATGAAAAAAAAATTTATTTTTTTGAAAAAATGTTTCAGCTAATTAAGTTCAATATTAGAATTCCCTATAACTAGATCAGTTGTAAATATTTATTTATAAAAAGCATTATTTTTTAAAAAATATTTTATTGTTATTGATAGACCTTTATTTATTTATTTTTAACGTGGGCTGAGAATTGAACCCAATGTCTCACACATGCTAGGCAAGCACTCTACCACTGAGCCACAACCCCAGGCCCCCATAAAAGACATTCTTAAGTCTTGAGTCAAACAAAAAGAGACAATACCTTGATTTGGGTTTATCAACCACAGTTTGCAAATACCTGGTTTTAGACAACCTCATTGACAGGTTTGTTATCTATCTACCTAAAGGATCTCCTAATTTATACCCATGATCTGACCTCACAAGAACTCAATTTTTTTTTTTTTGCAATTCTGAGCTATAAGAAGCAGCACTATCCCTGGACAAACCTTGAAAAAACCCAGAGGTAGTTTTCTTTAACCAAGGCCTGACCATGCAAGGTGTCTGTTTGATACCTGACCAAGTGCTAGACATACCAAATTGGGAACCCCAAGTTATTCAGAATGATCTATGGGTATTTGAGGTTTCCACCCCATTTCACAGCAATTAATAACCTCTAGGCTGACATTTTCAAGAGGGAAAATGATTTAATATGGTTCTCATTCATATCTCTAATCTTCTGATAGCTAAAGCTACTTTTTATCCTGGCATCCTAGGTCTAGATGACTCTATTCAATACAAACTAATATCATCAAAAACAGGTAAAGGGTTGGGAATGTGGCTCAGTGGTAGAGTGCTTGGCCTAGCAGATGTGAGGCACTGGATTTGATCTTTAGCACCACATAAAAATAAATAAACAAATAAAGGTATTGTGCTCATCTACAACTAAAAAAATATTAAAAAAAATAAACTAAGGAGGCCAACTTAATTTACGAGGAGCCTAGCTGCCTTACTATCTTTTTTTGTTTCTGTTTCTCCAAGAAGGAAATATTCCTGCCTGTGTCCCACTAATTGTGTAGTATAGGGATTATTGACCATCAAGGTTAACCTAGAAAAGTAGAGATGTTACTTCAAGGATATTCAATATCGATGACTAGCAGTCATGGACTATAATAAACTGAAACACCTAATACCCAGCAGCTCAGTTTGCCAAGATGAAAAGCATCATCTTTAAGTAGTTCATCCTTTCCATTGTGGATATAGTGGGCCACATTTTGAACTATTTCTGTCATTTATTATATATCAGGCATTAGGAGAGTTGGGGAGGAGACCCTGTCTGTGCAAGCTGAGTCAATGCCTTTTCTAGTTCCTTCTGTTCATGCTGTGGTCAAAGAAAGGCACACTATAATACTTGCTCATATATAAGCTTCACGGATCAAGAAGTTCTCCCAGTGTCTCTTTCATCCTCTGTTTAACAGCAACAACTAACATTCATTGAGAACTCACAGTGTGTCAGACATTATATGAAACATTTTGTCAAGATTACCATATTTAGTTTTCACAAGCACCTTTCTTTCTTTCTTTCTTTCTTTTTTTGATACTAGGGATTGAACTCAGGGGTGAGTACTCAACCACTGAGCCACATCCCCAGTCCTATTTTATATTTTATTTAGAGACAGGGTCTTGCTTAACACCTCGTTCACAAGCATCTTTTTAAAAAAATATTTATTTTTTAGTTGTAGTTGGACACAATACCTTTATTTCACTTATTTATTTTTATGCGGTGCTGAGGATCGAACCCAGGGTCTCGCATGTGTGAGGCGAGAGCTCTACCGCTGAGTCACAACCCCAGCCCCACAAGCATTTTTTGATGTACTTTTATTTACATTTTTCACAGATGAAGAAACTGTGAAACAGAAAGATTAGCAGTTCATCCGAGGGCAACAACTAAGGAAGTAGCTAAGCCAGAATTAAAACCAGGTTTAATTAACTTGCTCAGACCACTCAAATTGTATACATTGAGTCCAAATGTAACCCTGTAACCAAGCCCTTTGTAGTGCTTAAGTAATTCCACCACTCTCTGTTCTATTGCCTAGATAGCAGATTCTCCTGTTCCACCCCACCCATTTGGAGGAACATCTAGATTTGAGTATTTGCCTGGTTTGGCTACAGTTTCTCCCAGAATGATATCTCTTGGATTGCCTGCCTCTGTTCCACCCTCTGCAGGCTGCACTTCACTTACCCTCTCATTGTGGTCAATGAAAATTCCATTGGAAGTATACTCCCATCTAAATCCAACAAGTAGAGCTTCAGCTGTCTGGAAGGAGGCTTCCAACATTACCTCATAATAAATGAAGCAAAGAGGAAAGACAGAGACATCCCCATGCTAGCAGATTCTCTAGCCTACCTTAACATTACTCAGCCCCAAGTAAAATAACAACTAATGTTATTTTTATGACCCAAATACTGGGATAGATGCTAGATACAAATTATTTCCTTTAAATCTTCATAATGATCTTTTGAGATTAGTACTATTATGCTCCCCATTTCAAAGATTGGGGAACTAATGTTTAAAGAGATTAACTGCTTGCTAATGTTCAAGAGCTGGGTTTTAGATTCAGATCTCTCTAATTTCAAATTCCACACTACTATACTCTATAATTAGCAAGGCCTGAACCACAGTAGGCTTCAGAGAGATACTTACTCCTGGCAGTGCCTGGATGAGATCCAAGCCCATTCAGTCATAGCCCAGAAAGACAAAGAATGTTAGAATTGCCTACTATATGAGAGTGGATGATTGCACTTCCAGTTGAAAAGGCACATACATGAGTACTTCCCATGTGACATGACCACACCATACTGGCCACTGTGGTCCATTCAAGTCAAAACCTTCAACATAGTTTGTTTTTAAATATTTTTTTAGTTGTAGATAAACACAATAACTTTATTTTATTTTTTGTGGTGCTGAGGATCAAACCCAATGCCATCCACATGAGAGGCGAGCGCTGTACCGCTGAGCTACAACCCCAGCCTTTTAATAGTGGCTCTCTCTCTTACCCAGCGTCTCCAATGAGGTATCACTTGTGACAGATGCTTCCAAGTCAATGAGTAAACTAGTAGATTCCAAATTCTTCTGTACTCACTTTAGATCATAAAACAAACATCTCTGGAATTCTATCTCACAGTAAACTATTTCTAATATGTTTGTTTTTCATGACCTCATACAATCCTGGCCAAGGCAGACATATATATACATACATACACACACACTCATACACATATATATTATATATATTATTATATATATATATGCATGTACATACACACATATACATATATTATATATAAATAAATTTCACTGCATACTCTGAACCAGTTCCACATCCACTTCAGCCACGGTTATTTTGTTTATTAAATGAATCTTCTGGTTCTAAATTATTCAGCTATGTCATCTCTGATTACTGCCTTCAATTGCCATGCTGATTTTGAAGGGCCCCATTCAAGGCTTTCTAAGCTAATGTCCATTTGTCAGCTACTTACCACTGGTCATATAGGAAATACCAAATAAATACTAACTAGAGCAGTAACTGTGATTTCACCTTTTACTAACAACACGCTGGTTCCCCTTCATTACTGTGCCTGATTTTTCCCCACAACTTATCACATTCATCCAGCTAGAAATAGTTATTTTTACAGTTAGTTTGGCTTTCATATATGCTATTTTACACACTCCCCCATGTTATACCCCATGTTATAGGGAGCTAAAGAACTGTAGGCTGTGAAAATACTGAAAGTCAGGGCATGAAGTACACTGACCAATACTGGATTTTTGAGGTTAACAGCAGTGTGGGAGAAAATCACAGATGCACACATGTACACACACACAAACACCATCATATGGGGCACTTGAAGATAATGAGCATTATCAAAATCTTAGGTTTCTGACTCCAGCTAAACCCTCTATGTGAATCCATCTTTTCTGCCACCAGTCTTTGCTATGTAAAATTTACTGATATTTTGCCCCTGTATTAATGGCTATGTCTTCAGATTACTGGAAAGCAAGGTCAAGAACTGGTATGATTCAGATGTGGTTTGTCCCCCAATGTTTCATGTGTTCTAATCTTGGTCCCCAGTGTGGTGATGTTAAAAGGTAGTAGGGTCTTTCAGTGGTGGGACTAACAGTGGTCATTAGGTTACTTGGGGCTGTGCCCTTAGAAGGAATTGATATATTTCTCATGGGGCTCTGGTTAGTTCTCATGAGACTACTGCTATAAAAGAGAAAGTATGGGGGCTGGGTTTGTGGTTCAGTGGTAGCACACTTGCCTAGCATGCGTGAGGCATTGGATTCGATTCTCAGAATCACATACAAATAAATAAAATAAAGGTCCATCAACAACTAAAGAATAATAATAAAAAAGAGCAAGCATGGCCCCTCACCAGTCTCTCTGGCTTCATATCTTACTATGTGATCTCTTGTTCTTACACATGATCTCACCATGGTGATAGCATCTGCATGAGGTCCTCACCAGACCTGGGCCAATGCTGGGGTCATGCCCATGAAAACTTAAGAACTGTGAGATAAGTAAATCTTTTTTCTTCATAAAGTTCCCTGTCTCCCAACAGAAAATGGACTATAAAAGGACAAAGGATGGTTGAGAAATGAGAGAAAGGAAGCTATGGCCCTCTACATCTTTCTATATGCTCATATATGAGATGATGTTGAGGCTCACAGGTCTCCCACACGGAAATACCCACTCGTGGTAAATGTTGTTCAAATACTGGGTGCTATAGATTAAGTAGGCAATTGGGTTTTCTTGACTAGGTTTGGTCAACAAAACTGCTTAGGCTCCTGAGTCCATTCCTCTCACTAATGCAGACAAAGCACATTGACATCCTTTTGACAAACCAAGCTATCAAATATTTCTCAACTTGCAAGAGGTATAGAAGAGACAGGGAAGAAAAGAACAGCAGCTCTTTCTGATTCCACTATAAAATATCTTCATATACAGCAGAATTTGCAGTCCAAAGATGATAGTACAAATCTCTATCAGGCTAGACCATGTGCCAGTACAGTGAGCATAAGTAGTAGCTGATAGACATACTTGCAATCCTGCATTGATGCCCAAGGGGAAAGTTTACCTCTAAGTACTGCATGATACCTTTCCCATATGTGGATCTGAGAAGAGCAGCCCAACTACTTATTCCTACAAGACAGGGATAAAACATAGGAGGTATTTCTTCCTAAAGTCCTTGGATCTTGACATCACAAATAACAAAATTGCGTCTAAAGGAAAAATCAATCTAAAATGATTGGTCATATAAGAGTCTTGGGAAAGCAATAGAAACAGAGTGGCAATGCAACTGGGGAGAACCAGGATAGGCAAGAGGAAGATCATCAAGCTGCTCAGAGTGGGCACACCAAATTAATGATGTCTAAATGAACACCAAAGGCAGAAATCCAGTAAAAGAATTTAGAATTACACCCTTTTCTGTATATCACTTGTATAAACAGGCTGGTTCTTTTTAATGGAGCCAAAACAAATACTAAATTTAAATTTCAAATAAATAAATGTTTTGTTTTGGTACCAGGGATTGAACCCAGGAGAACTTAACCACTGAGACACATCCCCAACCCATTCTTTTATCTTTTGTTTTGAGACAGGATCTTGCTAAATTGCTTAGGGCCTTGCTCAGTTGCTGAGGCTAGCTTTGAACTTGAGATCCTCCTGCCTCAGCCTCCCAAGTTTCTGGGATTACAGGCATGTGCCACCACACCTGACTAAATGTTTTATAAACCATGCATACTCTCTAACCCAGTAATTCAATTTCAGAAATTTATCCTGTGTAGAAAGGCATTAATATGAAGGTGTCTGTATTATCCTGTTTTACATTGCTTATAAGAAAATATCATAGACTGAGTAAGTTTGCTCACATTTCTGGTCCAAAGAAAAGGCCACATTTAGTGATAATTTCTTGCCAGCAGAGCCCTGACACAGGTTCTTATGCTGCATGGCAAGAGATATTGAGCTTGCTTATGTATATGTCATGTGGTCTCTATCCCTCTTCCTATAAAACCAGGATTCAGTCATGGGGGTTTTACCATAATGATATTATCTAATCCTGATTTCTTCTCAAAGGCCCCATCTCTAAACACCATAGTTGCATTAAGTTTCTGTCCACTTTATACTTCACAATGGGGATCAAATTTCATCATGAGTGCTGGGGTTGTGGCTCAGTGGTAGAGTGCTTGCCTAGAATGCATGAGGCAGTGGGTTCAATCCCAATCACCACATTAAAAAAAAACAAAATAAAGGTATTTTTAAAAAAACTTTCCACATGAGGTTAGTGGGGACAAAACATCCAAACCATAGCAATATTCATTGAAGTGTTAATTGTATTAGTAAAATACCAGAAATGCTAGAAAGAACAGAGGTCTATCAATACTTTAGTCAATGCAAAATTATAATATATTTAATCAATGTAATAGTCATTAGCCATTAATGAATACAAAAATAAACCAAATAAAAATCAACTCAGAACTGACACAGATAACAGAATTATCAAGAGAGAGAAAAGGAAAGGGGAAATACTGGGGACTGAATTACAGCAAATTATGTTGCATGCTTTTATAATTGTGTCAAATGAATCCTAATGTTATATATAACTAAAAGAACCAATAAAAAGAAAAAAAAAGAATTAGCAAAGCCATTAAATTAGTGACTTTAACTGTAGCCCATATGTTCAGAACCTTAATTGAAGACAATGAATATTTTTAAAAATGAATTAAGGGGCTGGGGTTATGGCTCATTGATAGAGTGCTCGCCTAGCATACACGAGGCACTGTTAAGCCTCAGCACCACATAAATGTAAAATAAGGATATTGTGTCCATCTAAAACTTAAGAATAAATATTTTTTAAAAAATGAATTAAATAGAACTTTAGAGATGAAAACTATAATGTATGAGATTAAACATATACTAAGTGGTTCTAAAGAAGATTAGAGATTGCAGAGGGAAAAATACTGAACTAAAATAGGTAGCAATGAAAACAAAATACATAGGGGAAAGTCAACAAAATGAAAAGTCCATCGCTGTGCTATAAGACATTGTAGGTAGTAAAATAAATGAGAAATTGAAGTCCTTGAAGAAAAGCAAATATGGGCCAAAATATATTTGAGGAAACAATCATTTCCTTGAGAAATTACTAAATTTAATGAAAACTATAAGCCCTCAAATTCAAAAATTCAGAAAATCCAAACAAAAAAAAACATGAATAAAAGAACACAAAACCACATCCTAATAAATTTCCTCAAAACCAGTGATCAAGAAAAAAATCTTAAAAGCAGCTAAAGGAAACTAAAACGAGGTATATACTGAGGAACAAAGATAAGGTTGACAGTAGATTTCTCATTACAAATGGTGCAAGTAAGAAGAGATTGGAAGAGTAATAAAAGAATTGTCAACCTGTGTTCTATGATCACAGAAAACATCTTTTTAAAATGAAAGATATTTCCAGACATACAAAAGCTTTAAAGAATTCAGCATGAGCAGTCTTGCACTACAAGAAATATTAAAGGTTGTTTTTCAAGTAGAAAAAAAATGACGCCTGATGGAAATATAGATCTAAACAAAGGAATGAAGAGGATCAGAAATGATAACTGTTTATGTAAATATATGATTTTTATATTATTTAAATATCTTTTTAAATGATAGCTTATTTTTAAAATAACTGAAACAATGAATTGCAAGGTTTATAAATATGAAAAAGTAAAATGTATGACAGCAATAGAATAAAGTCTGGGAAGGAAAGACATAGAATTATACTGTTATTAGGTTCTTATGCTGCATGTGAAGTGCTACAAATTCTCTTGAAGGTACACAGTAATCATACAAAAAATCATTTTCTATATTCCAGAAGCAACCTTTAAATTAGCAAAACAAAAATTATAGCTAGTAAATCAATAAGGAGATAAAATATTAACATGAAAATACATAATTAACCCAAAAGAAGGTGAAAAAAGAGGAAAGGGGAACCAAGAACAGATGAGACAAATAGAAAATAAATACCAACAGGATATACTAAAAATTAACCATATTGTTAATCACTTTAAGTAAATGATTGTTTCTTAGATTAGATAAAAAAGTAAAACACAATTATATGATGCATTCACTACACACACTTTAAATATAATGACACAAATAGGTTACAAGAAAAAAGATGAAACAAGATGCATAATCACTAGTCAAAAGATAGCTGACACATCTGTATTAATGTAAGACTAAGTAAATTTTAAATCAAAGAATATTACAGTGATAAAGAAGATCACTTCTGGGCTGGGGTTGTGGCTCAGTGGTAGAGCACTTGCCTGACACATGTGAGGCACTGGGTTTGATCCTCAGCACCACATAAAAAAGTAAGCAAATGAAATAAACTAAAAAAAAAAAAAATAGAAGTTCACTTCATAATGATAGAGGTCAATTCTGCAAAAGAACATGACAATCCCAAATGCTTATGACCCCAGTAAAGGGCTTAGAAATATGTGAAGCAGAAACTGATAGAACTGGGCTGGGTTCAGTTGGTAGAGTACTTGCCTCACATGCACAAGGCCCTGGGTTCAATCCCTAACACCACTCACACACACACACACACACAAAAAAAAAAAAAAAAAAAAAAACCTGATAGAAATAAAAGGAGAAATAGACAAATACATAATTATAGTTGCACATTTTAATAATTATCCCTCAATAATTAGTAAAGAAACAAAAATTTGGCTAAGATATAATCGATGCAAATAACGTTATCAGTAAATGTAACTAACATCTGTAGAACATTCTAGACGATATATTCTTCTTAAGTGGATATGGAACATTCATCAAGGTGGGCTGTCTTCTTGGGAGTAAAATGATTATGAATAAATTTGAAAGGATTCAGGTGATATAAATTATGTTCTTTGTTTTTAAAAAATGTTTAAATATTTATTTTTTTAGTTTTAAGTGGACACAGTATCTTTATTTTACATTTATGTGGTTCTGAGAATTGAACTCAGTGCCTCATGTATGCTAGGGGAGCATTCTACCACGGAACCACAACCCCAGCCCCAAATTATGTTCTTTGTCTACAATGGAATTAATGGAAATTAATAACAGAATTATTTTAAAAATTTCCCAAATACTTGAAAACTAAGCAATACAGTTTTGAATAACTCGTAAGTTTAAAAAAATCAAAGGAAATTTGGAAATTATTTAGAACTGAGTGAATATTGAAGCATAATATGTTACAATTTGTGATTTGTAGCCTGAAGTAGATTGAAAAGTTCTTAAATCAATAACCTCAGCTTTCACTTTTAAAAACAGGAAAAAGGAATACAAATTATACCTGAAATAATCAGGAAAAAAAGAAATGATGAATGTTGAAGTAGAAATTAATAATACAGGGAAAAGGATAGTAATGAAACCAAAACCCAAATCTTTGAGATCAAAGGAATTGATAAACCTCTAGGCTGAGTGATCAGGGAAAAGAAAGGAAGTAAGAAAATCATAAATTTCTAATATCAAGAACAGAAAGAGCACAGAACTACATATTCTATTTTTACTGAAATTCTATTAATAAAATGGTAATTATAACACTGTATCAGTACATTAGACAAATAAAATTTACAAACCTTTTTTTTTTTTTTTTTTTTTTTGTGGTGCTGGGGATTGAATTCAGGGCTTCATGTGCAAAGGCAAACACTCTACCAACTGAGCTATATCCCCAGCCCAATCTATAAACTTTTTGAATGACGAACTATCAAAACTCCCTCAAGAAGAAACAGATAATATGAATAGCTATATATTTATTACAGAAATGGTATTTGTAGTTAAAAACCTTAACATAGGGCTATGGTTGTGGCTCAGTGGTAGAGTGCTTGCCTGGCATGTGTGAGGCCCTGGGTTTGATCCTCAGCACCGCATATAAAAAAATAAAACAAAAGATCCATTGACAACTAAAAACAAATAAAAAAAAGAACTTTCACACAAATATATTTTTAGGGGCTGGGGTTGAGGCTCAGTGATAGAGTGCTCACCTAGCATGTGCGAGGCCCTGGGTATGATCCTCAGAACCACATGAAAATAAATAAATAAAATAAAGATATAGTGTCGAACTACTACTAAAATAATATTTTTAAAAATATATTTTTAGACCCAAATACTTTCACTGGAAAAATCCTACCAAATATGTAGGGAATATATAATATCAAATCAACTGCAAATTTTCTTCTAAAAATCGAATAAGAAGGAATATTTCAGGCTGGGATTGTAGCTCAGAGGTACAGCACTTGCCTTGCATGTGTGAGGAAATGGGTTTGATTCTCAGCACCATGTATAAATAAATAAAATAAAGGTCCATCCTCAACTAAAAAAAATCTTCTTTTCAAAAATTCTTAAGAGAATCACAGGGAAAATATATTTGCAAATCATATTTCTGAGAAATTACTTGTGTCCAGAATATATCAAGAACTCTCAAACCTCAATAAAAAGAAAAATAAGCAACTCAATTAAAAAATGGACAATGGGTGAGGAAAAATTTGTACTTGTATAAGCTGTTTGTTGGTATGTAATTTAAGATACCCTTTTGGAGGGTGATTTAGTAGAACTGAAAAAAAATTTAAGTGTACTTTATTCAGTATGGAGATTCCTCAGAAACCTTGGAATAGAATGCCATTTGACCCAGTTATCCCACTCTTCAGTCTATACCCAAAGGACTTAAAATCAGCATACTACAGTGATGCAGTATAAACATCAATGTTTATAGCAGCTGAACCCACAATAGCTAAACTATGGAACCAACATAGAAGCCCTTCAATAGATGAATGGATAAAGAAAATGTGGTATATATACACAATGGAATATTGCTCAGCCTTAAAGAAGAATGAAATTATGGCATTTATAGGTAAATGGATAGAACTAAAGAATATCATGCTAAGTGAAATAAATCAATCCCAAAAAACCAAAAGCTGAATGTTTTCTCTGATAAGTGGATGCTGATCCATATTGGGGGGTGGGTAGGGAAGAAGGAAATTTGGTTTGTGTACAGGGGAATGAAGGCAGGGATGGGGCTGTGGGGATGGGAAGGATAGTAGAATGATACAGACATTATTACCCTATATACATGTATGATTACACCATGGTGTGACTCTGCACCATGTACAGCCAGAGGAATGAGAAGTTGTGCTCCATTTGTGTACAGTGTGTCAAAATGTATTCTACTGTAAATTAAAAAAATAATTATTTTTAAAATGTGCTTTATCCTTTAATGAAGCAAGCCCTTTGTTAACTACTATATTTTTTCTTAAAAAGTCTGTCCAAGGGTTGGTGATACAGTTCAGTTGGTAGAGTACCTGCCTCGAATGCATAAGGTCCTGAGTTCAATCCCCAGCACCACACGCGCACACACACACACACACAAAAAGAAGTATATCCAAGTAAATAAATAGGCATGTATACAGATATTTACTGAAATATTATTTATGATATCAGAAATAAGCACAATCTTAGTGTCCAGTATTAGAAGAATGGTGAATAAACTGTGATTCATCCATCATCATTCATATCACACTAAACTATATATAGCTGCTCAAATGAAGTAATGATATGTGCTTGATATGGAAATAAATCTGAATCCCATGAGTAGATAGAGAATGCAATTTGCAGAACAAATGCACAATGTCATCCTAAAGCCATGTGAAGTCATGCAGCTATGTATATATGAAACTTTATTTTAACAATCGAGAATGACACACACCAGGCTGGGCACCATGGCACCCACCTGTAATTACAGCAGTTTGGGAGGCTGAGGTAGGAGAAGAGAGAGAGAGAGAGAGAGAGAGAGAGAGAGAGAGAGAGAGAGAGAGAGAGAGAATGTGACACATATCAGATTTCTTACCAAAAAGTAGAGGAAGGTGAAGATAGATGACTGTGAAGGGGGCTTTTATCTCAATAAAACCGTTACTACTATATATTTGTAGTAACGGTTTTATTGAGATAAAATTCACATAATATATTCGCACGTTTAACATATGCAATCCGATGATTTTTAAATATATTCACAGGAAACCAGGTTTCTGACGGTAAGTGTATTACTCTAGATCATAGCTAATAAAGAGAGAGCTGAGATTCAAATAACTGTGTTCTGGCTCCAAAGCCCATTCCCTTAGTCAATATGCTACACTGCTAGTTACAATGGCCTTCTGGTAAGGATATTCTGTACAACCAAGATAGCACGGTCAATCTCATAGCAGTGATGACAAAGGTATATTAGTCTGTTGAGGCTTCCAGCTCTATTCTTTTATCAGACTGCATTGTGTGTGTGTGTGTGTGTGTGTGTGTGTGTGTGTGTGTGTTGGGGGGTGCTGGGAATTGAACCCAGGGCCTTGTACATGTGAGGCAAGCACTCTACCAACTGAGCTATATCCCCAGCCTCTGTATGTGCTTCATATGCTAGTGTACTAGCTGACATTGGAACAGACATGGGGCCACCACCAGTCCTTGCATTCTTTGTTCAAAGTTTTGAATACACCACTGTAGTAGAATCATCACTTCTACCAGGACATAGTACTAGCAAATAGTTAGCATTGACCCTTTCATCCTCCTTGAACTGGAATATTCTGGCTGCACAATTAGTGCTCCTTCATAGAGGCATCAGTCTTTTAATTGCCTCAGTGAGGTAAACTTGATAATAATGAGAGTAAGGCTCCCAGAGTAGGGGACTTCTTGGGGTGAGGTCTTGCCTACACAAAGGCTGACACGATTGGGCATCTACTCACCAGGGCACAGTGGATGTGAAAATTCTACCTCTCCTAAAAGAATAACATTTTATCTGAGAAAGCTGAGCTTCTATCTGTATTTCAACAGCATCACGATACACAGGTTGTGCTGTATCATTAGAGGTGCGGAAGCTCTTATACCTCAAATATAGCCTTGACTGCCAGCAATTCTTGTTCCTATACCAAATAATTAACCTCAACTAGGTCTGTTTTACTAAAAGGGGAGGCATGTGGGTGGAAGTAATTGGACTGTGGTCTTCTTGTAATAGGATTGCTTTTATCTCAGTTCTGGAGATCTTGGTTCAAATTGTGTAAGGCCAGGTTGGCTCAGGTTAGGGCAGGATTAAGGCAGAGAGTTTTTTAAAACTGTAATGAGGCATAATTGACATAAAATGTACTGCACAGACTTCAAATAATTATCATTTCTTTCTGTTTCTAATCTCTTTTTCTTGTCTCATGGCACTGAGTAGAATCTTTAAGATAATGCTGAATGTGAGTTATGCAAGGAGGCATCTCTGGTAATTTTAAAGGAAATAGTTTCAGTTTTTCCCTAGTAAATATGGTATTTGCAATAGTTACTGGTATGATGCCTTCTTTGAGGTACAGGAAGATCCCTTCTATTCTTAGTTAGCTAAGAGGCATTTTATAAAATTATGAATGAACATTAGATATTATTGAATGTGCTTTCAATATACTAATATGATCATATGCTTTTGTTTTCTTCTTTAATCTGTTAATATGATGAATTATATTAATTAATTCTCCAAACTAATCTTATATTCCTGGAGGAAACCCAACTTGGAAAATATTCAATTTATTTCTTCGTCTTACTTAATTTAGTTTGCTAATTTTTAAATAATTTTTACATCTATAATCATGAGTAAAACTGACTTGTAACACTCCTTTATTATAGAGTTTTGAGCAGGTTTTGTTATAAAAAATAACTTCAGGAATATTACTGATTTCTTTTCCTCTGGAAGAGTTGGGATAATATTGGAATGATGTTTTCTTGGATGGCTGATAAATCTAGTCTGTCAGGCATTGTGAACCTGGTGTTTTCTTTGTGGGAACAGTCTTAAGTACTAATTCATTTTATTTAATAGTTAAAAGCCTTTTTCAGTTTTCTAACTCCTAAGTCACTTTTTGTAATCTGCATTTTTGTAAGAATGTATCTATCTTTTTTTTTTTTCTTTAAGGGCACTGGGGGCATGCCCTGGAAGGGTTTATCTTTTCCCTGGTTCTCTCCTTGTCTCTCTCTCTGCTTCCTGGCTGCCATGAGCTGACAGCTTTCCTTCTCTATGCCCTTCTACCATGCTGTTTCTGCCTTGGAAACTGCTGACCGTGGACGGAACCCCTGAAACCAAGAGCCAGAATCAATCTTTCCTCTTTTAAGTTGTTCTTGTCAGGGTTTTTTTTTTTTTTTTTTTTTTTTTTTTTGTATTTATTTATTTATTTATATATGACAGTAGAATGCATTACAATTCTTTTTTTTTTAAAGAGAGAGAGAGAGAGAGAGAGAGAGAGAGAGAGAGAGAGATTTTTTTTAATATTTATTTTTTAGTCTTCGGCGGACACAACATCTTTGTTTGTATGTGGTGCTGAGGATCGAACCCGGGTCGCTCGCATGCCAGACGAGCGCACTACCGCTTGAGCCACATCCCCAGCCCTGCATTACAATTCTTAACACACATATAGAGCACAATTTTTCATATCTCTGGTTGTATACAATGTATAGTCACACCAATTCATGTCTTCATACCCGTACTTTGGATAATAATGATTCTTGTCAGGTATTTTGGTCACAGCGATGAAATAGATAAAAAAAAAATTAACACAGCATATGAGACTCCAGAAAAGAATCCATAGGTTTATTTTCCACTTTGGTTTTGGAGGCTAGAAGACTACAAGGTGAGCTTCCTGATGAATGACAGTTATTAGGATGTGCAAATTAAGTGACAAAGGTAGAATGTATCTATCTTTAAGTTTTCCAATATATTAAAATAAAAGTTCTTCATGTTGTTTTGTTTTTATATTTTTAAATTGCTGCAACATCTGCAATTATTTCCCACTTTTAAATAAAAATATATATATTTCTACTACCTGTCTTTCCCCTCTCCCTTGATTAATCTTGCTAGAAGTTTATCCAGTGCATTAGTCATTTCAAAGAAACAACTCTTGGTTTAGTCGATGCTACTATACATTTGTTTTATACTTCACTTACTCTTATCCACATTTTCATTTTTTTTGTCTTTCTACTTCCTTGGAGATTATTCTGAGTTTTTTTTTTTCTTATTTTGGTACCCAGGATTGAACTCAGAGGCACTGAACCACTGAGCCACATCCCCAGCCCTATTTTGTATTTTATTTAGAGACAGGGTCCTCATTGAATTGCTTAGCACTTCATGGTTGGCTGAGGCTGGATTTGAACTTGAGATCCTCCTGCCTTAGTCTCCTGAGCCACTGGGATTGCAGGTATCCATCACCACGCCAACAATTCTGATATTCTTTATGTGGCATACAACTGTGATCCCAGTGGCTCAAGAGGCTGAGGCAGGAGGTTTGCAAGTTCAAAGCCAGCCTCAGCAACTTAGTGAGATCCTGAGCAACATAGCCTGACACTATGTGTGTGTGTGTGTGTGTGTGTGTGTGTGTGTGTGTGTATGGCTGGGGATGTGGCTCAGTGGTTAAGCTGCCTGGGTTCAACTGCTGGTGCAAAAAAAAAAAAAAAAGAGAGACGTGTTTAAAAATTATTACCCCATGTTGTAGATCAAGAGACTGGGTTTCAAAAAAAAAAAAAAAATCAAAAGACTTTCCATAAAAACAACTTAACTACTCAATGAAGGAAAAGCAAACCTCTTGATTATTTTTCCAATCATGAAATTCAGGAGATTGCCTGGGGAAATTTTTCCACACTTTTTTCTTTTTTAGCTATAAAGACATTTTATTTTATGGTTGACAACGATTTATTATATGCTTCAAAAGAGAAAACAAAGAGAATTTTGAATGTTCCCAGAAATGTTATATGTCTGAGGTTGTAGATATGTGAATTACCTTAACATGTGTTATGATCATTATACATTGTATAGGTATTTAAATACCTCACTGAACTTCATAAAGATGTACAATTATCTGAGTGAGTTAAATAAATAAATAAATAAATATATATATATATATATATATATATATATATATATATATAATTGAAAGTTTCAGAAGTATTATTTTTTCAAAATTTTTAAAGAATGTAAAAAAATAAAAAATTATGAGTTATTAGACCTTTAGAAAAAAAAAACTTGCTGATGGAAATTTATAGAAAAGGAAAAAGACATAGACACAAACATTTGTTTTCATTTGAGAAACATGTTCCTGTCACCTTCAACTACTTTGGTATAATCCTGTGTTCTTAGCAGGAATTCAGTTTTCAAAATTATAATATCCATAGATATGTTTTCTAAATAACTATACTATATATAATGAAAACATTAAAGAGTACAAAACCACTATTTGCATAGCTATGAATTACTTTAACTTTCTATTTATTTATTTATTTTGGTACTGGAGTGAACTCAGGGGTACTCAACCACTGAGCCACATCCCCAGCCCTATTTTGTATTTTATTTAGAGACAGGGTCTCACTGAGTTGCTTGGTACCTCACGGGTTGGCTGAGGCTGGCTTTGAACTTGCGATTCTCCTGGGTTATCCACCTGAGTCACAGGATTATAGGTGTGCACCACCATTGCTGGTTTATTTTAAGTTTTTAAAAATAATTTTTATTACCCTGCACAAAAGTCAAATCAAATTTGATCAAAGAAGTAGAAATTAGACAATAAACATTGTAATTTGTAGAAGAAAAAAATATATTGGCACAGACATTGACTTCTTAAATAAGACTCCTAAAGCTCAAGAAATAAAACCAAGGATTAATAAGTGAGATGCCATCAAATGAAAAACTTCTGCACAGCAAAGGAAGCAATTAAGAACATAAAAAAGAGATCCTATGGAATGGTAGAAAATCTCTGAGAGCCACTTTTCTGATAGGGGATTAATATCCAGAACTAAAAAATATATCAAAAACAAGAACAACAAAAAAACAAAAACCCAATCAATAAATACACAAAAGATCTAGGCTGAGGCATGAGGATTGCAAGTTTAAGGTCAGTCTTAGCAAGTTAATGAGGCCCAAACAACTTAGTGAGACCCTGCTCAAAATAAATCATAAAAAAGAACTGGAGATGTGGCTCAGTGGTTAAGTGCCCTAGGTTCAATCCCTAGTACAAAAAAGAGAGAGAAAAAAGAAAAAAGGAAAAAGAACTAAACAGACATTTCTCAAAAGAAGAAATACAAACGGCTAATGAACATATGAAAAAATTTTCAACACCCTTTAACAATCAGGAAAGTGCAAATCAAAACTATACTGAGATTCCATTTCACTCCAGCTAAAATGGCAATCATCAAGAATACAAATAATAAGGCTGGGCTCAGTGGCACACACCTGTAATCCTAGCAGCTCAGGAGGCTAAGGCAGGAAGATGGTGAGTTCAAAGCCAGCCTCAGAAAAAGCAAGGTGCAAAGCAACTCAGTGAGACCCTGTCTCTAATAAATACAAAATAGAGCTGGAGATGTGACTCAGTGGCCATCTGTCCTTGAGTTCAATCCCCAGTACCCCCAGCCAAAAAAAAAAAAAGAATACAAATAATAATATGCTGGTGAGAATGTGGGGAAAAGGGCATATTTACACTTTGTTGTTGGGACTGCAAATTGGAACAACTACTTTGGAAAGCAGTATAGAGATTCCTCAAATGACTAGAAATAGATCCACCATATGATCCAGCTGTAACACTCCCTGGTATTTGTTCCAAAGAACTAAAATCAGTATGTTATAGTGATACAGGCATATCAATGTTCATAAAACAAATGTCTGTTTAGATTTCAATTTACAGTTGCTAAGTTATGGAACAAGTCTAGGTGTATCTCAATAGATTAAAGGATAAAGAAAATGTGAAACATATACACAATGGAGTTTTACTAACTCAGTCATAAAAAAGTAAAATCATGTGATTTGCTGGTAAATGGATAGAACTGCAGCACATCATGCTAAATGAAATAAGCCAGAAAGTCAAGGTTGAATGTTTTCTCTCATATGTGGAAACTAGAGACAGAGGGGAAAAATGGAGTAATAAAAAGGGTGTCACAAAAATTAGAGGGGAGACTAAGAGAGTAGAAGAAGGGAATCCAGATGGAAGGAGGAGGAAGAGCATAGGGAAGTGTCTGAGGTATAAAATCAACCAAATTATGCTAGGTCTAGGGGTGAACATAACACATTAGTCCTGCTTATGTAAATATGATTTTAAAGCAAATAATAATAATAATAATAATAATAATAATAATAATAATAATAAAGAAATCAGTAGAGTAGAAGAAGAAGATCAGCAGGAGCAAGGAGGGAAGGGAAAAGGAAGGTACTTAAGAATGAGATTGATCAAAGTACCTTATATGCAAAGTACCTTATAGGCATAATGGATTCGTCTATAAAGGCACTTTTATTGACACATAATTGTACCTATGGGATACAATGTGCCTTTTTTTGGTACTGGGGATTGAACTCAGGGGCACTCAACCACTGAGCCACATCCCCAGCCATATTTTGTATTTTATTTAGAAACAGGATCTCACTGAGTTTCTCAGTGCCTCACTTTTGCTGAGGCTGGCTTTGAAATCACGATCCTCCTGCCTTAGCCTCCTGAGCCTCTGGGATTATATAAGCATGAACCACCATGCCCAGCCAATATGCCATTTTAATACATGTATACAATGTGTAATGACTAAATCAGGATAAGTGACATATCTGTTATCTCAAACATTTTCTACTTCTTTGTGTTGGGAGCTAGAAGAAACTATTTCAACTATTTTGAAATATACAATAAAATATTGTTAATAAATAACTGATATAAATTATATGTTTATATTGCAAATTATAATTATCAATTGTTTTATGTTATTAAGAATTGTATATTAATATATAAACTATTGTTATAAATCATTGTTAACTATAGCTACCCTACTGTGTTATAGAATACTAGAATTTTTTTCCTCTTACCTGACTGTACTTTTGTATCCAACCACCAATCTCTCTCTATTCGCCTTAAACCACTACCCTTCTCAACTCTGGGAACCTTTATTGTACTCTCTACTTCTATGAGATCAACTTATTTACCTTCTATATATGAATGAGAATATGTGGTGTTTGTCTATCCTTTCCACTGGCTTATTTCACTTAACATAATTACTCCTCTAGTTCTAATTTGCTGCAATTGACAGGATTGCATTCTTTTTATGACTAATATTCTACTGCATGTACATGTACACACACATGCACACACACACACATCATCATCATCATCATCATCTATCCATTCATCTCTCCATGGGTACTAGGTTGATATCATATCATGGCGATTGCAAATAACACTGTAGAAAAACATGAAAATGCAGATGTCTTTTTAACATAATGATTTCATTTAATTTGGATATATATACTCAGTAGTGGGACTCCTGGGTCATATGGTAGTTGTTTTAATCATCTTTTTCACTGCTGTGACTAAAAGACCTGAGAAGAACAAGTTTGGAGTAGGAAAAATTTAATTTTGGGGCTCACAGTTTCAGAGATCTCAGTCCATAAATGACTGACCCTATTCCTTGGGGCTCCAGGTGAGGCAGAACATCATGGTGAAAGAGTGTGTTGGAGGGAAGCAGCTCACATGATAATCAGAAAGTAAAAAGAGGCTAAGGTTAGATCATCAAATATATACTCCAAAGGCATGCCCCAAATGACCCACCTGCCTACAGTTACTACTCAGCTAATCTCTGTCTAGGGATTAATTCACAGATCGGGTTAAGGCTTTCATAACCCACTCATTTCACCTCTTAATGTTCTCACATTTTCTCTTATATGAGCTTTTGTAGGACACCCCACATCCAAACCATAACATTCTATGCCTGGCCCCCCAAAGCTCTGCTTATCTCACAATGCAAAATTCATTTAGTTCATTTTCTAGAGTCCCCATAATCTCAACTGTTCAAACATTGCTCAAAATTTCAAGTCCAAAGTCTCCTCTGAGACTTAAGGCAAACTCTCATGGCGAGCTCCTGTAAAAATCAAAAGCAGTTGACAAGTATGCAATATATAAAGGTACAGAGTAAATATTTCCATTCAGAAAAAAAAAAGTGGGCATAGAAAGAAAGGGTGGGACCAAAGCAAAACCAAAATCCAGCTGGGCAAACAATTCCTGTAGTTCTGTAACTCCCATCTGAAGCACATGGCATTATGATGTTCTCTCCAAAGGGCTTGTGTAGCTCGGCCCCTGTAGCTTTGCTCCTTACTGACCGCATGGCCTCTCTGTTCAGTTCCTGCAGCTTTTCTGGGCAGATATCCCACGTTCCTGGAATTTCTTAGGGGGTATCCATTACAGATTCAGCTTCCTCCTCACATCTCCACACATAGCCCTATCAGAGATTGCCTGCTGGGACTCCAACTGAGGGGAATTTTGCCTGGCCTACCAGATCTTCCTTTGAAATCTTAGTGGAAGCCTCCATGACCCCCAAATTCAAGTATCCTGCAATCCTGCAGAGCCAGCACCGCACAGTTGACACCAAATCAGTTGCCATCTCAAGTAGTAACCAAACCACCAAAGGTTTACAGTATTCTCTGAGTGTCTGGGTGGCTGAGCATGGTGAAACAACTTCCTAAGCCCCTCTATACAGGCAGGGTGCCCCACTGGTTTCTTCTCAAAGGAAGTTTTACTTTTACACCCTTAAGCCTGGGATGGATGTGGTCTTGTCAATTTCCAAGATGCTCTCAAGCCATCTTTAGCGTATGTGGGCATAGTCTTTAGCATTTCTTTAGTGGCTGTAATGTCTTTAACAACTGCAAATTCCTTAGCCCCAGTTTTACTCCCACCTTTCAAGTCTAAGTTATCTTTATTTTTTGAAGACTCTCCATCTTATTTTCCATAATGACTGTACTAATTTACATTTAATTGTTTTTGTAGTTGTAGATAGACAGAATGACATTTTTTTTTTTTTGGTCTTTTGAATACAACTTTATTTTTTTTAATTTTTATTGTTGGTTGTTCAAAACATTACATAGTTCTTGACATATCATATTCCATACATTTGATTCAAGTGGGTTATGAACTCCAATTTTTATCCCGTATACAGATTGCAGAATCACATCGGTTACACATCCACTGTTTTGCATATTGCTATACTAATGTTTGTTGTATTCTGCTGCCTTTCCTATCCTCTACTATCCCCCATCCCCTCCCCTCCCATCTTCTCTCTCTAACCCATCTACTGTAGTTCATTTCTCCCCCTTGTTTTTTTTTCCATTCCCCTCACTTCCTCTTGTATGTAATTTTGTAAAACCATGAGGGTCTCCTTCCATTTCCATGCAATTTCCCTTCTCTTTCCTTTTCCCTCCCACCTCTCACCCCTGTTTAATGCTAATTTTCTTCTCATGCTCTTCCTCCCAACTCTGTTCTTAGTTACTCTCCTTATATCAAAGAAAACATTTGGCATTTGTTTTTTAGGGATTGGCTAGCTTCACTTAGCATAATCTGTTCTAATGCCATCCATTTCCCTGCAAATTCTATGATTTTGTCATTTTTTAATGCAGAGTAATACTCCATTGTGTATAACTGCCACATTTTTTTTATCCATTCATCTATTGAAGGGCATCTAGGTTGGTTCCACAGTCTTGCTATTGTGAATTGTGCTGCTATGAACATCGATGTAGCAGTGTCCCTGTAGCATGCTCTTTTTAGGTCTTTAGGGAATAGACCAAGAAGGGGAATAGCTGGGTCAAATGGTGGTTCCATTCCCAGCTTTCCAAGAAATCTCCATACTGCTTTCCAAATTGGCTGCACCAATTTGCAGTCCCACCAGCAATGTACAAGTGTACCCTTTTCCCCACATCCTTGCCAGCACTTGTTGTTGTTTGACTTCATAATGGCTGCCAATCTTACTGGAGTGAGATGGACAGAATGACTTTTTTAATTTGTTTATTTTTATGTGGTGCTGAGGATCAAACCCAGGGCCTCACACATGCTAGGCAAACACTCTGTCACTGAGCTACAGCCCCAGCCCCTAATTTATATTTTTAACAACAGTGGAGAGTCCCCATTTCCCTGAATCCTTACTAACCTTTGTTAGTTTTTATCTTTTTGAGAATAGTCATTCTAACTGCGGTCTAAAACTCTTTTTGTTTAAATTTTGATATACATTGCCATCTAGCTGTCCAGAAAATTTATATTAATTTACATGTATCAGTAAATGAAATCTATGATCAATCTCATCCTGATCTCTCTCCATTTCTTTTTGTTTTTTTTTTTTTTTTGGGGGGGGGTAGGTGGGGAGAACCAGGGATTGAACTCAAGGGCACTCAATCCCTGAGCCACATCCCTATTCTGTATTTTACTTAGAGACAGTGTCTCACTGAGTTGTTTAGCACCTTGCTTTTGCTGAGGCTGGCTTTGAACTTGCAATCCTCCTGTCTCAGCCTCCTGACCTGCTGAATTACAGGTGTGCACCACTGCACCAGGCCAGTTCTTTTTTGTTGTTATTGTTGTTGTGAGACTAGATCTTGCTATTTTGCCCAGGTTGGCTTCAAACTTGCAGTCCTCTTACCTTTACATTCTGAATAGCAGATATTCTAGGCACGTGCCACTGCATTGAGCTCCTTACAGGTCTTACTGGACAGGGACTATAACTTGTTTAATATTTTTATTTTTATTGATTTTTTTTTTTGGTACCAGGGATTGAACCCAAGGGTGCTTAACCACTGAGCAACAACCCAGCCCTTTTTTATATTTTATTTAGAGACAGGGTCTTGCTGAGTTGCTTAGGGCCTCACTAAGTTTCTAAGGCTAGCTTTGAACTCTGAATTTTTCTGCCTCAGGCTCCTAGGCCACTGGGATTATAGGTGTGTGCCACTATACCCAGCTGTTTAACATTTTTATTATGAAAAATTCCAAACATACACTGAAGAAGAGAGATTATTTGACAAATCGTGTGTGAATGTTTTAATCCTAAATAAATATCAACATCATAGATAGGAAACAAATAAAGCAAAGGAAAGCAAACTGAAATTTGATTGGGTTTTATATTCTATTTTTTAAAAAATATTTTTAGTTGTAGATGGACATTACAACTTAAATTTTTAAAATTTATTTTTATGTGGTGCTGAAGATTGAACCCAGTGCCTCATACATGCTAGGCAAACTCTCTTAATATTGAGCCACAACCCTATCACTCATTCAATTTTTAAAAGTCAGATTATTTTTAAACCTTTTCTGTGTTACAATTACAATAAAACCTTAATCATCAGGACCCTAAAAATGGGAAATCTTTGCTAACTAGATTCTTTCCTGATATTCTATTCTGAGTGGTGGATCATTATAATCTGATAACAGATATTTACTTTTAAAATATGATATTCAGGACTGGGGTTATGGCTCAGTGGTAGAGCTCTTACCTCACACGTGCAAAGCTCTGGGTTCGATCCTCAGTACAACATAAAAATAAAGTTATTGTGTCTAACTACAACTACAAAAAATAAATATTTTCAAAAATGTGATATTAAAGGAGTGACCTGGACTGGTCCACTAAGAACATAGTTTTATATTGCATTTCCAGTTTTAGGTGCCAGGTATCACATAGATCATTTTTTCATGTCAATTTTATTTAAAATAACTTCTAGGGCTGGGGTTGTGGCTCAGTGGTAGAGCGCTTCCCTAGCACATGTCAGGCATTGGGTTCCATCCTTAGCACCACATAAAATACATAAATAAATAAGGTATTGTGTCTATCTATGACTAAAAATTTAAAAAAAAATAACTTCTAGAGGTAGCTACTAAGGAAAAATATGGCTTGCATATTTTTCTTTCTTGTCTC
Organism: Marmota flaviventris; assembly: GCF_047511675.1. Classification (NCBI taxonomy): domain Eukaryota; kingdom Metazoa; phylum Chordata; class Mammalia; order Rodentia; family Sciuridae; genus Marmota; species Marmota flaviventris. The sequence continues at coordinate 95,098,627 of NC_092518.1, forward strand.
TATTTTTATTTTTATGCCATTCCTGTATACCTGGAAAAAAAAAAAACATTTCAAATATCAGTTTCTAAGCAATTGCTCCTGGTTTTCCTCTTGGTTGATGGAATAGCACAGCATAGTGAAAAGTGCTCAGTCCTTGGAGTTCAAGTCATGGCTCTTCTTCTTGGGATGTGTGTGTTCTGGAAAAAAGTCATTTAACCTTTCTGAGCCTTGTTTTAGTCATGGGCGAAATAAAGGGATTAGACTGAAAAGAATAACTTCTTCCTGTTCTGAATTTCTCTCATGTCATGAATTACTGTTCCCAATATCTGGTTTTATTCATGGAGAATCTCACACTGAATGTGATCTAAAGATACCTAAAATATTTCTACCATCCACAATGCCTGTGCCACTGCCAAAAGTGATCAATTTCATTGAGTTTAGCATTGTCTTTTCTTTCTAGTCTTCTTTTTGAGAAGAGAAATACATAAGGGTGCTTCACTGTGAATTAATTACTCAGGTCACTTTTTTCCTACCTTGGAAAGCCAGGGATTTTGAAGTCTATAGATTGGAAGGAGGAAGGAAAGGGTGCACACAAAAAGACGGAAAGAGTATAAGAGACAGATTTCACTTCCTTCACATTCTTTTGCAGTTGGGCTCTGAGCTTGGCAAGGCTCAAACAAGAATAGTCTATTTGGTACCAGATTGGAACCAGGAGATCCTGGCTTAGTATCAGATTCAGGTGTTTCTGATGGATTATGAATAGAGTTCTTTATTAACTTTTTAAAATAAACAGGTATTTGGTTTAGAAAAGCTAAAACATCCTTTTGAGTAATTCATGTACATTGTTTCAAGGCCATTATCAGGTATATCCTCCCATTGCTGAGGCTGGCTTTGAACTTGTGATCCTCCTATCTCAGCCTCCCAAGCTTCTGGGATTATAGGTGAGGGCCACTGCACATGGCCCCCAGGCATATCCTCCCTATCAATCACAGTAAGTGTAAGTAGCAAAAATCTGTATCATGAGATCCACTTCCTAATCCTAAGCATCTTATTTTTATTATCCTCTGATGGTCCTGTTCTAATTTCCATGTTGGTACTTAGAACTGCAGAGAAACCCTCATCTCTACTTGTTCATTTTCTCTATCTCATATCAGCAGCACTTGACCTCTCCAGTCCTAGAGAAAAGCAATCTATTTCTCTGCATTTCTTCAATGTTGAGACAATACTGACAATAAAGAATTTCTGCAGTTAATAGAGAAAGACTGATTAAAGAACTTATTGCTTTTCTTTTTTCCTAATAATATTTATCATTTATTGAGGCTTATTGTATCACATGCACTTGCATCACTTTCTTTGTCACACCTCTACACTCATTTTACAGGTGGATCATAATTCTGGGTCATTGTGCAAGGTTTTCTAGCTAGGACCAACTGGCTCCAGGGCTGAGCTTTTTTGCTCACTGCCCTAGCCTGCTTCTTCTGCTTGATGTCTACACTCTTGGTACTGCCCAGATTGGTGTGTAGGAGACAGGTTTCCTCTCTTGGTGGCAAACAATGATTCATTCTCATGTCTTAGAGGAGGCAGACCTAGCTCATGGGGAAATAATTTACAAGCCTAATGCCCTAGGAAACTCAAACTATCATTTTTTTCCTGTGTTTTATTTGTTTATTTTTATGTGGTGCTGAGGATTGAATCCAGGGCCTCACGCATGCTAGGTGAACACTTTACCGCTGAGCCACAACTCCAGCCCCGTCTTTTTTTTTTTTTTTTAACAAATTATTCTTATAGTACTGGTAGCAAAGTCAAAGGAAGACTTCGGCCTAAAAAAAGCCTTTAACTCTTTTTTGGTTTACTAACTTGTGGGTTACACATAAATGTATCAACTTAACTACAAAAGTTTTTTCAAAGTCTCATTTTATTTTTTGTTATTTTTTATTTTTTATAATTAATTATACATGAAAGTAGAATGCATCTTGACACATTGTACACAAATGGAGCATGCCTTCAGATTCTTCTGGCTGTACTCAAAGTCTCATTTTAGTTAACAATTTCAACTGCCTTTAGCAAACTGTTTATTTCCAAATGAAGATCAGTAAGTGAATCTGAAATTTCTTTTTGAGATGTATTTTTATGTGGTACTGGAGATTGAACCCAGGGGCACTTTAACCATTGAGCCACATCCTCAACCCTTTTTTATATTTCACTTAGAGACAGGATCTCACTAAGTTGCTTAGGAGCTCACTAAGTTGCTGAGGCTGGCATTGAACTTTCCTTGGCCTTCCAAGCCACTGGGTTGAGATGTAATTTTGAAAAGGAACTTTGGCCTGGAAATCTGAAGACCCTGGTCTCAATACTGGATCTGCCACCTACGAGCACGTAATTTTAGGCAAATAAATTTGCCCTTGCTGAACCTTAGTTCTTTATCTGTGAAATAGGAATAATGATATTTTTCCCTGCTTAACTCACAGAGATATTGCGGTAGGAAGTTTGTCATTAGGAAGTGTTTTGTAAAATTCAAAGTATTCTGAGAATAAGGTATTAGGCACAATGAAGCAAAATGCTCAAAAGGTCAACAGTGGGAAGGATACTCTCATCATGGCCCAAAGCAAGGAGTTCACCAAGAATTGAATCACAGCAGAAAATTGTGTCTTTCCAAAAATGGTTTCTTAGTTTTAGAGGTGCAGGTGCAAACTGGGTCTCTAGTTGAATCCATGAGAATCTTTAACACTCTCATCTCCTGGAAACCAGTCTTGGTTCTCATCTAAACCCAGTACTCTATTCCAAGAGGGAAAATAACATGAGGATTAGGTGACATTCTGACACCCAAGAAGCCAGGAGCCTGGATAATGCTGAATGGTGAGCAGATTAAAAGAGAATGGATTGTATACCACCTTGGATACAAGCACAAAGATGTAGCAACAGAAGAAGAAACAGGAGAAAAGATAGAATATAGATCATATTCAAAATTATAGACCCTCCAACTCATGAAAGTCAATTCCAGTTAGAACCGAAATTAATCTTCTGAGTAGTCCAGACAGCACCCAGCAGTGTGTGAGAGTTCATTCAATGTAATGCGATGGTGGTGGTGACTGTCCTTAGTCTCTTTCTTTTCTCCTTGACTATAGTTTTCCAGAAATGGGTGCGGATGCAAGCTACCAGTGCCCAGAAGGAAGACTGAAGGAAGGGGTGTGAGCATCTTCTCCCCCTCCCGCCCAGCACCCCCAGCCCATTCAGTCAGGCTTGGGAGCCTACAAGGGTTTCACTTCCGCCTGGCTGCAGGAACCACAAGTTCCAGACTAGGTCGGAATTGGAATAATCATAGTCAAAATACACCCAGATGCTCTCACACACCCAGGCGCGCGCGCATCCCCGGGCCAAGGGGCGCACGTGAGCCCACACCCCGCGCACCCAGCCCTGCCTCTCGCCAGAGCATCCTCAGCAGCTGCCACAGAAGCAGCCTCCTCCTTCTTTTCCTCCTCCTCCTCCCACCGCCGCCGCCGCTGCTGTGTGATCTCCTATCCCCTCTCCTCCTCCTTCCTCCCTCAGTTCCTGCTCCTCCTCCCACCCCGGCTCCTCCTGTCCAGCAGCTAAGGGCAGAACACTCAGCAGCAGCTCTCCCTCTCTCGGGCCGCAAAGAGGCTGGAACAGGTCTGTGCGCGGAGTGGTGTGTGTGTGGGGGTGCTTTGTTGCGGGTTGTTGGAGCGCCCGTGGCTCCAAGAGCCGCTGGGAGGGGCACCGGGTGGATGAGAAGGAGGGTAGATTATTCCTGTTTTAAGTCTTGCTTCATGAATAAATGGGAGACATAGGGTGGGAAGGCACCTCGGTCCCTTTGCCAGCTCGCCTTCCCTCTTGGTTCATGGCGAGAGAGAACTGAAGCTGCCCGGACTCCTGCCCCCGCCCATCCCTAAAGCTCTCTTTCTTTGCGCCCTCACTCCCTGCATCCACTTTCCAGAGCTGAGCTTTCTCTTGTTCTAGGAGCACAGGGATGGGGGCGGGGAGAAATGGATGGAGTCGATCCAGCGGGGCACCTGGGTGTATGGAGCTTTGTTACATATAACAAAAACCAGTCCTCACCAGCTTCCAGTTCCAAGCTAGGCTGCTGTCTGCTGGCGGAGCGGGCTGTGGGCCCGGCAGACTAGGGAAGTGAGAGAATGTGAGGGGGCACTCCCTGTGTGTGACGGGGCATATAGGAATGCAGTGGTGTGTGCCGCGGACGTGGTGCGGATTTTGTGTGGGATTCAGTGAGTGTGAGTTGGAGTGGTGTGTGTGCGTGTGTGTCTGCGCCATAGGGCTGGGCTATTCCTGGCATTATATGTCCTTGGGTCTTATTCCATGCCAAGCCAGACTGCAGCAACACGCCGGCAGGAGGATCAGGTCCAACCTGTTCTGCCCACGTTGGAAGGGTAATGATGGTTTCAAAGTGATGGAAATCCCCCCAGCTGGGGCAGTTGCTTAGTACTTTTGGGATGTGGAATTTTCAACCAGGTTGACCAAGACCTGCTGGACATCTTTATAATTCCCCCCAAAATGTCCAACTTTCTTAGCAGGTTTTCTTTTCTCAGCCAATGAGAGTCAAAGGTTCTTATAGTGATCCCTGCAGTGCCTCCTTCACCCCTTTAATTAATGGATTCTTATGTCTTCCTTACTGCAGAGAAGTTAGTGGTCTCCTAGGATGTAGCTGTGTATTTGGACAAAAAGGATCAAACTAAATACACCTATGTATTAGTCCAGAATTTGCTTTAGAAGGTTTTTTTTTTTCTCCTTGAATCATAAAGTGTGAAGTGGTTTGGTAATTTTGTTTTTAATTAAAGAAAGAAAAGATCAATAAGATGAATAAAACTTCTAAACCTTCTCTATGACATTTTTATTTGTGATTTTAATAAAGCATTGCTTTTCAGGGTCCAAAAATATACAGTTAAAGGATATACTGACGTTTATTGCACACCTGCTATGTGTCAGTAATGATGTTAGGTACTGAAAGTATAGAAATGAATAAAACATCATCTCAACTCTCAGGGAGTGCAGTCTGGTACACAAGATAGAGTGTGTAAACAGACAATTAGAATAGAGTGTGACAACGGATGGGCACAGTATTGTGGGAGCATTGAGGAGGGGTGCCTGGCTGGGGTGGGGATTATGCAAAGGCAGGCTACATGGGGAAGGTGACATTTGAGTTGAGTCTTCAAGAATTAATTCACCAGGTGGCTAAGTGGAGAATGGCATCCTAAGTTGAAGGAACAGCATGTATGAAGGCAGAGAGGTTATAGTTAAGTAAGACTGCAGGGAGTCTGGAAGTATTACTGTCATATTCTCAACAAACCCAGGATGAATCTCTGTGGATTGGAATGATGATTAATGGAAAATCCAAAAGGAGCCAGTAATGCAGATTGATAAGGATCAGAACACATCCCCATCTTAAGAAATGTCTAGCTCATTTATTAATATTAGTGTCTTTTGCTTTAAGCCAATCTGGTATATGTGAATGGATTTGCAAGGCAAATAACTAAATGGACAGTGTTCACATGCCGAATTTGTTGCTTTACAAAAGAATTCACAATCGCATCATCTTTTTTTTTTTTTTTTAGAGAGAGAGAGAGAGAGAATTTTAATATTTATTTTTTAGTTTTCGGTGGACACAACATCTTTGTTTGTATGTGGTGCTGAGGATCGAACCTGGGCCGCACACATGCCAGGCGAGCGTGCTACCGCTTGAGCCACATCCCCAGCCCTGCATCATCTTAAATAACAAACACTCTGATCTTTATAGTGAATATGTTTTTTTCCAAAAATTCATTAACACAGATAAAGACAGATATACCCACATTATAGGCACTTTTAAATACAACTTATCAATTTTAATGCAGGAATACCTCCTTATGCTGTGGATGTTTAATAAATATTAAGAGAAAATATGAAAATAGCAATAAATATTAAATCAATTGTAATTTTTACTGGCTGTGATCTCTTACCCATTATATTATCTATAAAATACAAATTAACCATGACAAGATCTTCAGGTACTTTTACATTTTAGGTATTTTTAGTAGTGTCACTGGTAATCAACAATAGCAGCCTGGAATATGGTGCACACCTTTAATCCCAGTTTCTCTGGAGGCTGAGGCAGGACGATCCTGAGTTCAAAGCCAGCCTCTGCAAATTAGTGAGGGCCTAAGCAACTCAATGAGACCCTGTCTCTAAATAAAATATCAAAAAGGGCTGGGGATGTGGCTCAGTGGTTAAGTTACCCTGGGTTTAACCCCCAGTACCAAAAAACCCCACCAAAACCAAACAAACAAAAAAACACAATAGCAGAAGATTTCTGTGCTGTATGCTTTGAAATGGAAACATAATGACTACTCTAATATTTATACAATTAAGCTAGAATAAGGGCACGATTAGAGTCTCCTGTTTTGTTGTGCCAGTGCTGGCTGCATAGGTTGATGAACGGGACTAGGATTGATGCTAGAGATTGATTATTTCTACCGGAAGTGCCTGGTAGGTACAAAATCATGCTAGTTAAAACTGTGAACTCTGAGAATATGGATCAACATTTTGAACACTATCTCCCTTAAATGAAGACCAGAAATAGTCTGGGTTCTTTTTCAAAAGAATGTCAGAAGAAGTAGTGGACTTGAATTGACTTGCTTCTTCTTCTGACCAATGCCATATGGCAGAGGAGATGATGGGGTATTTTGGTCTCATCAAGGTGCTTTATTCACTGTTGATACCCAAAGCTATCAGATAATATCTCTAAAAAAACATGCCCCACAGCTGAGGCTATATTGGAACTGATCTTTCTTCTGTCCTGACACTCAAATAAGTCCAGTGGCGAGGTCAGTGCTTCTTGATGTGTGTTCCAAAGAAGACAGAATGCTAGTAGTCACCCTCTATGCACACACACGTGGAATTTTGTGGTTAAGTTTTGGAAATTTTTGCTTAAACAAAAGCAGATTTGCTTGCTATAGAGCTTCTGAAAGCCTCCACTAGGCTAATGTATATTGTGACTCTCCAGGAGAATAAAATACAGCATTTCTCAGATATTTGTTGACAGAATCTGGTGTTTCAATGAGCATTTGGCTGGACTGGTGTTAAGAAGAATATTCTTTGGGCAATACTGGGTGAGAGCATTCTTCACTTGGTTCAGAGGCTGTTGATATCTTGCTGGTAAACTTGGATGAGAGATAAACTTGGATGACTTACTTTACCTCTGTTGCTTTTCTTTCCTCCCCTATCTGTAAAATAAGGCTGATAATAATCATTGCTCTCACTGACTGTGATGGTGTGATGACAACTAAGATAATATCTCTGCAAGTATTTTGAGTTCCTTAGAAGAAAGGCTCTATGTAAACTCAAGGTTATTATGAAAGGGAAGTTAAGAATTAAAGCAATTATCCTGATAGTTCAGGCCCAAATCCTGTTTTTCTGCTGAGTTATTGGGCAGACTGCCTCAGTTCTCTGCTTTGCTTTGACTGCAAAGACCTATCCTCATTCAACCTTGGGTGACTCAGTTCTCTGGGCTGATTTCTTTTCACATCCTGAAAATTTCAGTGTGGCCTTTAATTTCCTGATTCAGAGTTATCATCAGTACAGACTTCAGAAAAAAATCATCAGTGTGAACACACCCTGCTGACCAGAGAACCCTGGAGGTGGGAATTAAGTTGAGTAGAAAGTTGTTTTTATCCTTCACAGTTATTATCTTTCAGAAGCAGTTTTAAAGGCCATCTTGGAAGCTCACTGCTTCAGGGTCCATCTCTAGTGGCCCCAGTGCTCATTCTGGGTTGGAGTCCTATTTGATGGAATCCATTTCATCAAGGCTGAAGCCATCTTTAAGGAAATAAAGAGGCAGAGGAAATGGCACTCACATGATTATTGGCCATTCCTGGTTCTCTTGACTCCTGTAAATTCTCTCAATCTCTTTTCTTTACAAAGTGCCCTGAAAGAAGAATAGAGCTCTTGAGAATTATGGCTAATAATCATTGCAAAATAAGGCTATATGATGCTGGAAAGGGAGAGCAAAGTTGTTCTCTGTTTTGGACAACTTAGTGAAGATGTCTGCCCAGGAGGGGAATTTCATCAAATGGTACATATGCAAGTGCCTTTACAAGTTCACCTGGTGCAAAACTGTTTGGATGAGGAAATGAGGACCACAGAAGTGAAGTGAGTTGCCCAAAGTTACACAGTGACCACCTGACAGAAGTCAAATAGCTAAAATTCACATCTGCTATCTCCTAGTGCTCCTCTATTACATCTAGTTGCCTAGTTGTGTAGTGCAAGGAATGTGGGTTGGCTTATTCAGTTGGATTTGGAGGTTATTTTCAGGTCTAAGCTGTGTTGGCTTCTATGTGGTGGCTTTAACGGAGGGACAGGTTTCTAGTGGAGCCCCCAAAGACCATGCTTCTTTCCTTATCCTCTCCATTGCTCTTGAGTGTATGATGCTCAGACTCAACAAGCCAATTGGACAGTTGGAAGCTCAAGGAATGGTTGTTCTGCCCTACATTCTCAGTTGGATGACTCAGTCATCCCAGTCCTTCTACCCCTTTAGTTATCTTTGTGGGCCAAGGACCCTCCTGAAAGTCTGATGAAAGCTACTTGTGTACTCCCCAAAGAAAGTCCTACACACCCTAACATGTTCATGTAATTTCAGGACTATCTAGGTCCAGAGCACCAGTGTGGCTTATTGTTCATGTTGATGCTCAGTCTAGGGTCACTTCTAGATCTTCTCTAAATACTAAAGATTCAGGGGTTGAATTGTCAACCTTAACTTGGGGGGCAATTGGAAATGCTGGGGTGAAGCTTGTGCCAAACAGTCTGGGAGAGGGGTAGTTAGAGTGGAAATTCTTTAAGATGAAAGAATGAGATTGAATGCTGAACTTGAATTCAAAATTAAAAAGGAATTGAAATTTGCTAACCATGTCCAACATTATGAGAGAGAACTGGGCTGGTGTAGGTGTAGTGCCTCATGCCTATAATCTCAGCTATTTGGGAGACTGAAGCAGGAGAATCACAAGTTCAAGAACAGCCTGGGCAAATTAGTGAGACCCTGTATAAAAATAAGAATATAGAAAGGGCTGGCGATTGTAGCTCAGTAGTAGAGCATCCCTGGGTTCAATTCCCAGTAATACAAAAGAAAAGAGACAGATATGTGTGTTTGGGGGTCAGAAAGGGGGAGAAGTCATGGCAGGATAAAAAGGAGGAGATTTGAGAGGATGAGCAAGGGGGTCTGACCAGAAAGCCTATCCATCATGCCATATCTGAATGAAAGGAAAATACTTTCCTAAGGAATTAGGAACCCTTCTTTTCTCCAGTTTTTCTTTCCCTAGTTCAACCTCTAAATAGCAAAAGCTCATTGTTTGGGGTATTGGAAGTTGTCTTAGATGCTGGAACACTGTGTCCTTGGAAAGGACATCTTTAGAGACTGAAATGGGAGCTGGACATTGTGGGGGAGTGTCACAGTATGCCTTACGTCTTATTTCAAAAAAGCATTTTTATTATCAAAAAGAACACATGCTCATTTGTGCCTGTAAAAATAGAGATATGAAGTAGACTATTCCTGGCTTCTCCAACGGAGATTCCCTACCATGTTTGCAGTTTGGTATGTGTCATTTCATTCATGTTTTTATGAATATTTGTGTATGTATTAATGTGCATAAAATAATCAGGATGTGACCATGTACTACATACTGTTCTCCAACATGTTTTTTACTAAACCATGTTCCAAAATGTTTTGTCTTTTCAGTATATATCTAGCTATTTTATTCCTTTTAATAACGATAAAGTATTCCATTATATGGCTGTTACATAATTTTTTAATCCAACCTTTATTAAAGTTTTCTATAATTTCTGATTTTTATATTATTAAATATTGGTACAGTGTTTTTCCTTGTACATGCATCTCAGCTTATTGTTTCAAGTGTTTTTTTTTTTTTGTGTGTGTGTGTGTGTGTGTGTGTCTGTGTGTGGTGCTGGGGACTGAACCCAGGGCCTTGTGCATGTGAGGCAAGCATTCTGCCAACTGAGCTACATCCCCAGCCCCTGAAGTATTTTTGTCATATAAATCTATGGTGGTAAAATTGCTAGTTTAAACAGTTTGGTTTATACATCTCTGATTTTAACAGAGCCTGCCAAAGTGGCCCCTGAGAAGGCTGTAGAAATTTACATTTGTACCAACAAAGGCCATTTCTCCATGCTGTTCCTCACCAACTTCAGATATTTTAGATACTTTTAATCTTTGACAATGAGAAGACTGAAAAATGTCCTCCCTTTTCTTTGCCATTCTTTTTATCTGTTTATTAGTGTCTGTATTTCTTCTGTGTGGCCTGTTTTTCTTTTTTAGTTGTTCTTTCTTATTTTGATAACAGAAATCTCTTTATGCATTTTGGATAGTAACATATATCTAATATCTATGTTGCAAAAGTAGTAAACAGTTTATTGTTTGTCTTTTAACTCTGTCTTTTACTGTACAATGACAGTTATGATTTTTAAAAAATCACAATTGTCAATCTGTTCCTTTGTGAGCACACAATGTCACAATCGAAAATCCTTGTGCTATGTTATATGTACTTGCCTTGTTATTTCTTTAAGATAAATTTGTTCATTTAACGTTTTTTCGGATGTTGCCAAAATGCTTTTTAAATGTTTCCACCAATTTATGCCCTATCACAGTGTATGAAAGCACATTTTGGCCCTCCAGTTGATATCTTCTGATAATTTAGGTTGGGGTTCTAAATCAAGTACCAGGCAGGAGTTCACATTAGACATCGTGAAAATTTGGAAGCAGAAATTCCTAACTGTACATAGAACACATGTAATACATGTTTCACCTTCAATTATTTAAATAAACATGCCTTTAAATTCATTTCCAACTAGAACTGTGTCAAAAGCATTTTCCCACATCAAATCCCTATAAATTCACTGTGAAATGAATAACCATTTAGGGTCATCTCTGCTGGCAGCAGCCAAAGCAGAAAGCAATGACAAATTAACTTTAGAACTCCACCTTTTCTTAAGAAACTTGGAGAAAGCTACTGTTGCACCTTCACTCACGTGTGAGGTTAGCAAGATTGGTTCTAGAGTTTTCTGGGGGCTGAATATTGAATAGAAATCAACTTTTAACTTGGATTCCTGCAATGAAGACAAGTTTGAGATCCTCCCGTGAGAAATGATGCTAACAGAAATAAACAGTGATGTCACTCTCTGCACAGGGAATAGTGGCTAACAGGTACAGGTGTAGCTTTTCTCTTCATTCTGCCTGGGCTTGCTTCTTCTTCTTCTTCTTCTTTTTTTTTTTTTTTTTTTTTTGTGCCAGCATTCAGAAATGGTCAAAGGGCTTTTGGTGTTTGCTTTAGGCTAAAGGTAGGATCTATAGATCAGGAGAAGATGGAAAATCAAGAGTGAATGGTTTATGTGTTCAGGAATATCTTTTATGTGAAGAGCACAGTAGCAACCTTAAAATCCCTTGGGGTTGACAGAGCAATGGGAAAGCATGAAAGAATGGTGACAGTTTTTGCTTGCTCATTTTGCAGATAGAGAGCACATCTGAAAAGGAGAAATGCTCTGAGTTGAACATTGAGGGGAAAGGCTCCTGACATAATCCACTAACATTTGCTAATTAACCATTACCTAGCAACTTCTCTCCTGAAGGGATGGATAGGGGTGACTTTCTAGTGAAAGTGAAGCTTTCTAATTTGATAGATTTAAAAATGCCCTTTGTATTTACCTACCATTCACCTTTCTAGTGTGGTACTGGTACAACCCACCCCTGGAATGCTTCTCAGCTGTATGAAGATGGGTTGGTTATTGTTCCCAAAGGAATGATTTGGATTACTTAAAACTATTGACAATTATGAGTTGTGGTTTCCCACTTACCTCAAAATCTTGATATTTGGCAAATGGCTTTAGAATGTATCTAATATATAATTTTTTTTTCTTTTAAGATTTTGGACTAGAGTAAGAATAGTTCACTGGGGAACTGATGGCTAGATAATATTAATAATCATTAATCTTTGCTTCCTTAAAAGTGCTTTTAATTGTTAAGCTAATGAATGTCCTGTTTAAGGAAAATGTCCTGTTTTCTTCAGTGCTAAATTATTTAAAACTTAAACATGATAGCCACAAATGATTTCTACGTGTAAATCATGATACATTTCTCCTTTATGGTGATTACAAGAGGAAAGATATTTTAAAAATACGCTAGGTACTTTCAGTAGAATTGAGAAATGGTGTGTGTGTGTGTGTGTGTGTGTGTGAGAGAGAGAGAGAGAGAGAGAGAGAGAGAGTTTTCATAATGAATTATTCTGTGAAGATAAAGCTGCTTTTTAATGCTGAATAGAACCAGGAAAGGACATCTGTTTCTATACTTAATCCAAAAGGAAAATCTCAGTAGCAAAGAGACAAAGATTGTTGGCAAATGGATCTTACACTGAATTGCAAGGCAGAAGAAGGCTCAGGTTCTGGTCCTGGTTTTGCTCAACATTAGCTGTGTGAAGTTAAACAAGAGCTTAAATGTCTCTGAGCTTCGGATTCCTCACACATAAAATGAGAGCAATAATTAGGAAGAGTCATCTATATTGTAGTTCTTCCATTTAAAAAAAATGCTATTTCCAAAGTAAAAGCTTACTTTATGACAGAATCATTTGGGTGCACTTTTCAAAAATATGTAGGAGATTTCACTTCAACCAAACTAAATCTGAAAATCCAACAGCAGAAATCTACTTGTTAGCTAGCTTCTTAGGTGACTCTAGAGAAGACTGTAACTCCCATCTAAGGTAACTTTCAGAAGGCAAGATCTCCTGGGCTCTCTGACCTGAGGGAATGAAACCATTTTCCAAAGTGGGGAGGTCCTGGCCTCTCTGTTGCTGTATCTTAAAAATCTATGAAATGACACTTGAAGAGACTGGTTTTGATCTAATTTCCTGGGGCTGGTTTATACAGAGGGTGAGTGAAGAGCAGAGTGTTCTTTTTAATGACAGCAAGTTTGGAGGAACAAACTGACTGATAATGAGCATATTTTATGGTTTTTGGCCCAAAACCTTCAGTAGAGGCATTACTGAGAAAGGACAAAGCAATATCCAGGACTCTTAGATCCTCTCAGCCTAACCCTCTCCTTTGACCCTCATTTCAAGTTTCTATTTCCTTTATTGATTTGTAAAACTTTAGTTATATTTCCCTTCATTAATCTCTAACCCTTTATGCCCTAACCTCCTGCAATCTCCATCACATTCTAAATAACTTTTCCCCACTAATCACCCCCTGGTCACACCACTAATTTCATTTGCTTCAGTCTTAGGCACCTTCTCAGTATCATCCTCTCTTCTAAATGCCAAAAGGAAAGGAGACAGCACCAAGGGTACCCCTTTGTACTACTGATTTCCTTGTGTTCCAGTTCTCAGCCCTTCATTTCATTACAGGAGGAGTTGGAACTTGGGAAATGTTTCTCCAAGGCAAATTTCAGAGACGGGGAGTCTTGCTTTTTATACCTCGCTACCATTTATTGAGCATTTGCTGTGTACCAGGTACTGCTCGACTCTCTGCCTATCTTCACAAAAAATGCTAGGTCGATGTTATTAGCATTACTATTTTATAGAGGAGGAGAAGGGGCTCACAGCAGCCAAGTGACTTGCACAAGTTCTCTCAGATGGTGAGTGGCAAAGTGAGTTTATCTGGTCCTGGGGTCTGAATGATTAAACAGTGTTCTGCTATTAAAGGCTCCCCATGGTTATAAGGCTGAGGTACACCAAAGGGGGATGTGTGAAGCAACACATTTTCTTGGGTGTGGCCAGTTTGAGCCCTGAAGGAATATTAAACTACTGGAAAAGAAAGGAAGGTGATGGCTGGGGTTGTGGCTTAGTGGTAGAGCGCTTGCCTAGCATGTGTGAGGCACTGGGTTCGATTCTCAGCATTGCAAAGAAGAAAGAAGGAAGGAAAGAAGGAAGGAAAACATTGCAAAGAAGGAAAGAAAACATATTTTAAAAAAATAAAGGAAGGTGGGTTAATTTTAATAGTAGCCCAGTGTTGCCAGAATTATTATGTATCATTTTAGGAGTGGGACTAGGAGACTGGGTTTATGCCTTGAGAATTGATAACTGAATAAGCATGCAAATATTGGCAGTGAGAAGTAAATTCCTGTGATTCCTCCTGTGACCATTATTAATTTCAGAGATCTTGGGAATGTGAAACATACTTTTGTTTTAGCCTACTACTCCCATCAGGTTGCTGATGCCAAAGGTCTAAATCACCTCTTGGAGATAGTGACTTTCTGGATAGTCTCAATGAATGGGTGACTGGGATAAGGGGAATCAGCCAAGAGGAGGGCTCATGATAGGGTGAACAACACTCTGGTTGGCTTTGGATTCTTGGGTTTCCCATTTGCTTGAGTCCTTCCTCATTCTCATTATCAAACTTGCAGCATGAAGTCAGGGGTATCTGGAATCTACCTGTACACTCACTGAACTAGAGTTGATATGACTCAAATTCATAAGTACAGCAAAATCACGCACTGTGATGTCCAGAGTATACCCATGGGGCTGAGTCCATGCATAAATCCTAACCGAATGCCCCATTTGAAGGAGGACCAAATTTTCCCTTTGACTGTAGTGCAGTTCGACACTTCTACACAAAAACAGATCATTTGCTTTCTTTTCTTCTTAGCTCTGTCCTGAAAGATCTTGTAAATTGGTCATAATTTCTCTTAAAATCCCTTCAAGCTGAACGCGGTGGCACACACCTGTAATCTCAGCAATTTGGGAGGCTGAGGCAGGAGGATTGCAAATTCAAAGCCAGCCTCAGCAGCTTAGTGAGTCCCTAAGTAACTTCTGAGAATGTGTCTCAAAATAAAACATAAAAGGACTTGGGGTATGACTCAATGGTTAAGCACCCCTGGGTTTAATCCCCAGTACCAAAAAGATAAATCCCCTTCCAGTTGGAGCCTTCAGAGTAGGACTCTCTATCATCTCCTCATTTACAAATCTGTCAGTCAGTAGGTATGAAGAAACCAAGGTCTTGTGAGGCATCAGTCATTTGTTCAGTGTCTAAATGCTGACACATCACACTGCCTCTCAAGTCTCTTCTTCCATCTTCAATGATCTTTGTTGTCCCTTCTCCATTTGAGATAGTGGAGCAATCAAATCATTTAAAAACAAATTACTTTGGGCTGAGGCTGTGGCTCAATGGTAGAGCCCTTGCCTCACATGTGTGAGGCACTGAGTTCAATTCTCAGCACCACAAATAAATAAATAAAATAAAGGTCCATTGACAACTAAAGAATATTAAAAAATGGCTTTGAAAAAGTGGTCCAATATATAGATGCTCCTTGACTGACAATGGAGTTATTACCTCATAAGCCCATTGTAAATTAAAAATATTTTTTTAAAATATATATATAGTTATTGATAGACACAATATCTTTATTTTGTTTATTTATTTTTATGTGGTGCTGAGGATCGAACCCAGTGCCTCACATGTGCGAGGCAGGCGCTCTGCCACTGAGCTACAGCCCCAGCCCCAATTAAAAATATTATGAGTCAACAATGTATTTAATACTCATAATATACCAAGTATAATAGGTTAGCCTAGCCTACCTTAAACGTGGTTAGAACACCTATATTAACCTACAGTTGGGCAAAATCATCTTAACAAAAGTCCATATTATAATAAAATGTTGAGTGTCTCATATAAATTATTGAATACCTCCATCTAAAATTTACTGGCAACTGAGGTCTTAATTATTTTCCCTTGGTGATTTCATGACTGACTGGGTGCTGGAGTTTGTGGTGAGAGAATCCTGCCACATTTGCTAGCCTAGGGAAAGATTCAAATTCAAAATTGCGGGTATAGTTCCTATTGAATGTGTGTGCATTTAGCACCATTGTGAAATTGAACTATGTTAGTCAAACCATGGTAAGTAGGAGACAATCTGTATATGAATGGGGATGTCTTCAGGTTTTCCCTTGTGAAAAAGCTGTTTTTGAGGAAAAGAGAAGGTAGTGTAAAGGTGAAAAGGAACATTTGCTTAAGTTTCAATTCCTACTCTTTTCTACTAGCCATGTCGTCTTGGAAAGTTTCTTAATCACACAATTGCCATTGCTTGATGAAATGCAAAGAGTAATAACAATATCTACATCATAGAGTTGTGGTAAGAAATCAAAGAGTTCATATATGTGTGCCCTATAGATAGTGCTCATTCATGTACTGCCATTTATGTTAGCAGCTATATTTTAACTTATATTATGAATACTGAAACAACCATGGAAATGTTTGAGTCCTGGCTCAGGCACTTTGGATAGCCACTTAGCCTCTCTAAATCTCGATTTCTTTGTGCAGTGGGGACAATAGTAATAGTTTCCAATTAGTTTTTTTTTTTTTAAGGACTAGAAAAGATGATTCCTGCAAAGCTTTTAGGATACTGGTACTGCTGGTAATCAGTTGTCATGCTTAATGAGCTTGTAAGTTCTTTGACCCCTGGCTTCTCAGTGTCTGGACCACCTTTGGGCCTATCTCCCACCCCAGCAGAGATTTCTGATACCTGTGAGGTAGGTAGACATTATTTGTGGTAACCAGAGGAGATGGCCTCTTACATAGGGAGCTCCTGAGATGGAGGGCTTCATACAAAAGCACTGCACAGTGTACACTGGCTGCTTCTGAAGAACAGCTGATTCTTTAAGCCTGAAAATGGTTCACATGGTGACAAAAAAGGGGACAAAGCAGACCCGGCTTAGCAACTCCCACAGGAACCTGGTCCCACGCAGCATGAATTTCTGTGAGTTGCTCCCTCTCACGCACACACACCTCCCTGATCAGCCCTGCCAGCCATGTATTCCCTTCTGGCATTCCTCCAAGACAACCGGCTGGAGAGCCCTTTGTCTCCTCTCCACGTAATCCATCGAGTACGGCAACCAGATGCTGCCATAGTGACAATTCCTACTTGATCAATAGAGCTGGGAATTGAGCCCTGGTGACGGGGCCTACCTTGAGGGGGCCACCTCCCAGGGCATCACCTGCATCAGCCTGGTGACCAAGCAACCTGCCCTGTCCATCAATGGCTGTATACCAATCTCTATCCTTTCTGTATAGAGAAAGGATAGAGATTGGTATAGTATACATATCTCTGCATTTGGGGGCCCCAAAGCAAATTCTGTCTTTATTGGGTTTTACAATGTCTACCTTATCTTGGGACTTTAGTACTTCTGAGCTATTTATTTTTATTGATGATGCTGCTTTTAGTGTTACAAATAACAGTAATAATAACTAACATTTATTGAGTGCTTATTATGTGCTAGGAACTATGTGAAATATTATGTGTATTAGCTCATTTAATAGTCACAAAACCCTGTGAGGTAGGCACTGTTATTATTTCTATTTTAGAGAAGAGGAATAATAACACAACTTAACTTATCTTGAGTGCTTACTGTGTACTAGACACCATGCTAAGTGCTTTATACATATTTTCTCACTTAATCTTCATTATAATCTTATGAAGTGTAGGCACTATTATTACTTTATTGCTACTAGAAATATCTGTATGGCCTGAGTAGTTAGGTGTCAAGCAGGAAGCTGGATAACTATAGAATATTCCGAGTAGATTGCTTGACCCAAAGGAACTTTGGATATACTTTGACAGCAAGTCCTTCCTCAAAACCCTTTCTACTTCCCCGCCAAGTGCTTGGGTACAGTAGAAATTGCTCATTCTGAATCCTGCTGGACCCTTGACTGAGGCTGGAGGTGAGAGGGACATATCGCCCTTAACTGCAAGCAGCTGAGGAGAAGTGGCTCATCCTGCCCTCCTGGAGTTGTTTTGGGAATATAGGTCAAGTATCCATAATCCAAAAATCTTAATTTCAAAATGCTCCCAAATTCAAAATATTTTGAGAGTTGACATGATGCTAACATGATGCTCAAAAGGTTTCAAATTTTGGACTATTTTGGATTTGGGATTTTTCAGATGAGGTATGCTCAACTGGTAGAGTCTATACAAATATTCCAAAACCCATAAACCTTGGCATTTTGGATAAGGATTTTCAGCCTACAACTGAAATCAGTGGTAGAGGCATGGTTGAAGGTACAAGTAAAATACTTCTTCATACTTCATACTTCTTCGCTTGGGATTTTAGGTTTTCTTCAACTATATTGCTATAAATGACTATAACTTTCATCCCATCCCCAACAGTGGCCACCTAACACAGACTCCACACCCCAGCCACAGTAGGGTGTCCCCATCCTCTGAAAACATCTTTTACACAAATTTGCATGCCTTTTCTCTTCTGGGCTTCTCCAAAAATCCTCCTCAGACCATCTCACTTCTTTATTCTGTTTCCTTTATACTTTCATCCCAAGGACAAATTTTGATCATCTATTATATACTAGGTACTATAGCAGGTGCTTAGAATATGATTATAAGCAAAACAGACATAAGTCCTACCCTTGTGATATTCATAGTCAAGTGGAGGAGGCAGATATTAAATAGATAAATCCAGACATATGTAATTTTAAATTGTAACAAGTGCTGTGAAAGAAAAGAGCAGGGAGACCAAATGAGATCCCAGGGAGTGTGAAGAAGGGACCTTCTTGGGGAAATGATTTTAAGCTGAGGCCTGAAAGATGAATGGAGAGTGTTCTGTGTATAGCTTGTCCTGAGACCCTGAGGTGGGTGCTTGCCACTCTCTAAGGAGAGTGAATCAGGGAAAAAGTGAGTCTCAATGAAGCTGGATTCCATGCAGAGCCTTGCTGGCTCTGGAAGTGAGTTTATGCTGAATGCAGCAGGAAGCTACTGAAGAGCTGAAATGTAGAGTCAAAATAATGTAATTTATACTTTTAAAATGTCACCCTGGCTGCTATATAAAATTGAACTGGAGATTGGCAAGAAGAGAAAGAGGGGAAAATTAGGAGGCCTTGACACTAGTCCAGGAAGAGAGATGCTGGTGGTTTAGACTAGGGGTGGCAGTGACCATAAAGACAAATGAGTAGATTCAGGATACACTGTGTGTGTGTATGTGTGTGTGTGTGTGTGTGTGTGTGTGTGTGTGTGTTGCTGGAGATTGAACCCAAGGCCTTGTGTATATGATGAAACACTTTACCAACTGAGCTATATTCCCCAGCCCCAGGATACACTTTTGAGCTAGAATAAAAGTGATTTGCTAATGAACTAGATATACGGGATTAGGGGGAGGAGGGATCAAGGACAACTTCCATAATTCTGGCTTGAGCAAATTAACAGATAGTGGTCTGTTTCATGTACATGGGGGATATATCCTGAAGCAAATTCATAATTTAGCTTCAGGTGTGGTGACACATGCCTGCAATCCCAGCAGTTTAGGAGGCTGAGGCAGGAGGATCACCAGCCTCAACAACTTAGCAAGTCCCTAAAAAGCTCAGTGAGACCCTGTCTCTAAATAAAATACAAAATAGGGCTGGGGATGTGGTCAGGTGCTCCTGAGTTCAATCGCTGGTATCCCCCCCCCCATGAATTTAGCTCCTTTTTGTGCCATTTTTGGTTTATAATGCTTATTTAGCATCTACATTATACTATATCACCTTGTTTTCATGATAGTTAACAGGAATGTATTTATTGTCTCTCTAGGTAGTTTTAAACTCTTTGAGGACACTGACCGTGTCTTACATATCTCTGTAAGCCCTATCCCCCAAAGCACCAAAAGATGTGATGCATTGAATGCTGACTAATTAATTATAGGAAGGAATTCCTTTCTCTTTCAACTTTACTTTTCTCATGAGCCCATGGGAATGTCTCTGGATTAAGCTTTAAAAAAAAAACAAATATGACACCCTCAGAGATATGTGTGCTTTGATACTGACTTTGAACTTCATTTAATCTTTAATCGCCTTTTGAAAAATTGCTGCTGCATCCACATGATACACACTTAACTTTGGTCTGCAGAACATCCTTTAGCAGTGTGGTAAAAGCTATGTGATCACAGAAGAAATGGTCTCATGGGAATGTGTAGGTTAGCTCAGGATGGGCAGAGTGGAAGACCTGAAGTGGCTCAAGGGTCTGAGTTGTTCAGACAGGTGCGGAGCTTCATGGGCACGGGTTCTAATATGTGGCACCTGGATACCACAAGCCATGGATAGTATACTATGGAATCTTAGATTTGGTTACAAAATATAGTTCAGTTACCATGCCAAAATGAGACACAATAGAACAAAAAGGTGCTGTATGGCAGCTTTTATGTGATCCTGAAGTTCTGAGAGTCCCATAATCTGTATTTTTATAAGCATCCCAGGGAAATCTGATGCAGGTGACCCATGTATTGCACTTTGAAATATCCTGACTTCAACTGCTCAGCTCTGGAACTGAAATCAGGTATAGCCAGCTCCTTGGGTACAACCTAGGTCATCTTTGCTCCTTTTTTAGGGGAAAGTAGTTATGCCCAGGAACCTAAGGTACTTCCACATGTAGTTGTAGACAATTATAGACATCCAGGGATAAGTCACTAAAAGGAAGCTATAACAATGCTTATAACCACAGTAGGAAAGGCCAGGAAGTCCAACTCCATAACAAACACTATAGATCCATTTTAGGGAAAGCTTAAAAGAGTGTGTGGTATGATTTGTAAAAGCAACACTGCCGGGCACCCCCAAACTGCAGGTTACTTTTCATAGGAACCGAGGTGGGCCTTGCCTTGCACTCTAGCTCTCCACCAGAGGTGTTAGAAGGACATGAGTATGGATTTAGCCTCTCTGTGGGTTGAAGGATAGTTAACAGTTCCTTGATCCAGCTTCACATGGTAGAGAATCTTATTCTAGTTTGGTCAGCTCAGCTTCCTACCTAACCAAACTTTGCTCTGTCTCTACCACCAGTGGTCTGGATACCATGGAGACCAACGTATTCCAAGTGTCCAGGGAGTTAACTCTAAGCAGCTTTATTAAACATCATGGCTCCCATTTTCTTGGCTTCCACCTTTCCTGTTGAAGACCTATGATTGACTTGGTCATCAGTTGCAGAATACATGGCCTACATGAATGGAGATCAAGGGATCCACTTCACTTCCTATTTTCCAAGGCCACCAAGAGGAACTGCTTGGCAATACTTATTTCCAGTACTGCCATCCTTGGTTCTGACTAACTTCTTCCACTCCCAAATCTGGAATTGGCTGGCCCTTGGTGAGAATTAGTACTTTGCTAGTTGGTTTTAACTCTGGGATAACTTCACACAAATGGCTTCCTTCCAAAGGGATCTACTCAGAATTTTGAGACCTCTTGATTTGGTCCCCACACATGTTTGTGCTTTTTCTTCACACTCCATCCTCTCTCCCAGGCTTTTCACCTGTGTCTTTTGAGACCTATGTTGCACATCAACAAATTCCCCTGGCCCTTCACACTGTTGCAGTATAATCCACATCAGCACATTACAGTGCTGGCTCATGCTCATATTATCTAGGGAGCTTTTTAACAAGGTCTGAAACCTGGACCCCATCTCCAGAGATTCTAATTCAGTTGGCCTGAGGAGGAGCCTGGCTTCTTACTTTTGTGGAGCTACTCCAGTTGATGCTAATGTAGTATGTAGTCATTCTTTTTTTGGCGGGTGGTACAAGGGATTGAACTCAGGGGCAGATGACCACTTAGCTACATCCCCAGTTCTAGTTTGTATTTTATTTAGAGACAGGGTCTCACTGAGTTGCTTAGTGCCTCAGTAAGTTGCTGAGGCTGGCTTTGAACTTATGATCCTCCTGCCTCAGCCTCCTGGGCCGCTGGGATTTGTAGTCCGGTTTTTACACCATCAATATCTGTTTGCCTTAACTGACACATCAATTTTCCTGAAGTTTTATCAAGCGTAGGCTGCTCATTGTGCTGGGTTCCATGTTCCACAGAGCTGGGGGTGATGTCTATGCTCTCCTATTTCCCCAGCACTTTTTTCAAAACTTCCATGTCTATCCTGACAACAAAGTTAACAAAAAATAACCGAGCAGATAGCAAAATTAAATACAAACTAGTTTATTGTCTTAAAATAAATTGTTTTTAAAACAAGATTAAACAAATGCTCCCTTTGAGGCACATGTTATCTATACTGCCTGCTGGTCTTATCAACTCTTGCCTTTCTCATCCAATTGCACTTTTCTGGGACTTTTTTCTTGTTAGGTAATGCAGTATTTTATTTATTCTGTGTATTAATAAGACATATTTGGAAATGTTTACAATATTAATTGAACTTCACCGAAGAGATCAACTTTGTTTTTTTTACATTTGAATACTTGGCATTAATAAGAGAAAATAGTCACTGGGTGCAGGGGTGCATGCCTGTAATCCCAGTGGCTTGAGAGGCTGATGCAGGAGGATTTTAAGTTCAAAGCTAGCCTCAGTAGATTAGTGAGGCCCTAAGCAACTCAGAGAGACCCTGTCTCAAGATAAAAATTTTAAAAAGGCCAAGAATGTGGCTCAGTGGTTTAGTGTCACTGAGTTCAATACCTAGTACAAAACAAAACAAAACAAAACAAAAAAACCTTATCATGCTTGATGTTAGCATGTTTACACACAACTCAGTTTTTTTTGGAAAAGTACTCACCATGCTTATTCTAAATAAGAGTACTTAACCAATTAATAGAGTAATAAGTAATACATAACCAATTAATTATAGTAATAAGTAAATAGACAGGTGATGCGACTGCCCAATATTTTTGAGGCCAATAGGTTTAGCAAAAGGATTTTAGCCACAATTCAGGAATAAAAGCCCACACAAGACAAAGTATGAAGCCAACTTGGGAGCTTAAGAAAAGTACAAAGCCAAAAATCACTCTTTGTGGCAACGGCGAGAGTGAATTTTCTTTTTTTTTTTTGTTGTTGTTGTTGTTTGTTTGTTTGTTTGTTTATTTATTTTTGCATTACAATTCTTAATACACCATTATACCATAATTTATTATATCTTTGGTTATATATAAGGTATGTTGACACCAAATTCACATCTTCATACATGTATTTTTATAATGATGAGGAATTTTCCACCATTTTCCTTGTGGATGGTGTCAGTTTTGAGTTCTTTGCAGAAGTGCAGGCTGGGGAGCACAGTTGGGGAGATAGAGGCAAACTCGAGGGAAAGGCACAGGTGCACCCCTCCTGGACTTTTTTTAAAATATTTTTTTTTGGTTGTAGATGGACACAATACCTTTATTTTATTATTATTATTTTTTTAATGTGGTACTAGGGATCGAACCCAGTGCTTCACGCATGCTAGGAGAGTGTTCTACCACTGACCACAATCCCGGCCCCACTCCTGGACTTTTGATATCTGGTTACTCCACTATAAGTCATGCTTTTATCCTGAATGACTTTAGTGCTCCAGTGGATAATCCATACAACATTGTTTTTTAAAAAAATATTTTTTAGTTGTAGTTGGACACAATACCTTTATTTATTTATTTTTATGTGGTGCTGAGGATCAAACACAGGGCCTCACACGTGCTAGGTGAACAATCACCACTGAGCCAAAGCCCCAGCCCCCCAACATTCTTTTTTTAAAAACTATTTTTAAGGGCTGGGGTTATGGCTCAGTGGTACAGCACTTGCCTAGCATGTGTGAAGCCCTGGGTTCGATTCTCAGCACTACATATAAATAAATAAAATAAATAAAGGTCAATTGAAAACTAAAAAATATTTTTAAAAATTTAATTGTAGATGGACACAATACCTTTATTTTATTTATTTTTATGTGGTGTTGAGGATCAAACCCAGTGCCTTACATGTGCTAGGTAAGCACTCCAACACTGAACTACAGTTCCAATCTCTATCCAACATTCTTTTTGTTTTACTTATTTTTTAAAATTTGTTCTAGTTAGTTACACTTGACAGCAGAATGCATCTCGATTCATTGTACACAAATGGAGCACAACTTTTCATTTCTCTGGTTGTACACGATGTAGAGTCACATCATTTGTGCAGTCATACCCATACATAGGGTAATAATGTTCCTCTCATCCTATCCAACATTTTTGAATCACAATTCCTTTTTTCCTTTTAGAAATATCTATGGCATGCCTATAGATACCCAGCACTGTTGTAGTTATTGGGTTTGTGGCAGTGAATAAATGTATGAAAATCCCTGCCTTCAAAGCTTATGATTGGGATGGTTAAGGGAAATAATGAACCGATCATTAAACAAACAAACACTTAAGGATAATACTTAGGATGTGAAATGTCATAATAAATAGAATAGTAAAAAACATAAACAGGGGAGGAGATAGGAAATACTGGGAGAAGGGGTCTGTTTTAATTACAAGGGAAGAAATTTCCAAAAGGGTAGCCTTCACGTAAGTACCCATGCCAGTATCATGTGGGAGAGGGTTATGGACAGAGAGAAATGCATGTGCATATATCCTGAGACTAGCGTGTACCTGGCCACAAAGAGGCAAGTCTAGTTGAATCTGAGTTTCAAGAGGAGGTCAGGTAGGTAATAAGGGGATATATCTTATTGGGCCTTGTAGGAAATTAGAAGAACTCTGGCTCTTATTTAAATGAAATGGTGGGGCTGGGGATGTGGCTCAAGCGATAGTGCGCTCGCCTGGCATGTGTGCGGCCTGGGTTCAATCCTCAGCACCACATACAAACAAAGATGTTGTGTCCGTCGAAAACTGAAAAATAAATATTGAAAAATTCTCAAAAAAAAAAAATGAGATGGTGAGCTACTGGGAGGAGAGAATGGGATAGAGTCTGACTTATATTTGAAGTTCTTTGACATCACTAATCTTTAGTCACCTTCATCTCTATTCTTTTTTTTTTAAGAGAGAGGAGAGAGAGAGAGAATTTTTAATATTTATTTTTTAGTTCTCGGCGAACACAACATCTTTGTTTGTATGTGGTGCTGAGAGAACTGAACCCGGCCACACGCATGCCAGGCCAGCACGCTACCGCCTGAGCCACATCCCCAGCCCCCATCTCTATTCTGTTTTGTTACCTGTCCCAATTCCTGGATTTTGTCACTGCTCCAAACTGTTCCATCTCTGTAATCTTCAAACTCAAGTATTGTGATTCCAAGAGCATATACATCCAGCCCCCTTATTCTCATTATACTTTTTCATTCACCTCATCTAAATCTCTCATGTCATGACTGAGAGATCTTGTTGGATAACAGTCCCTATGGCTTATCTTCTTTTCCTCTACCTTTTAAACCCCATAGAGCATATTTTCTAGTTGTTCTCGTGTGTAACTTTCTTGTCTGGTTATCTTTATACTACAATAGTTCAGAAAAACTTAAAAACCTAAACAATAAACCTTAGATCATTCTGATGCATTTTGGTACTGACTGTATATATGAGAATGACCTAGGATACTTTAAAAAATATGGATGCCTGATTTCACTGATCTAAGAAAGGGCCCAGATATAGAGATATTTGAAATCTCTCTAAGTAATCCCAATAAGTAACAATTTTGAAGACCTTTGGACTAGGTCAGCATATGTCTTTTCCCTTTCTATATCTGGACACCTGAGTAGAAAACCAATCTCAACTGCTCCCTATGAACTGCTAGAAAAACTTACAAAATGACCTTAGTAAGCTACATGGCACATTTCTCAGTGTTGAAACAACCTATACCACCCTCCTCCATCCTTCAAGGTCATCTGTGTCCCTGTTTCTCCAGAAGATGATATTTTCCCAATTTCATGGAGAAAATAAAGGCTTCTAGAGCCTCAACCTGCTGTTCTGCTTCCTCAAATCTAGAGGTATCTATGCCCATATTTATTGTATCTCTCTTCTGGCTCTTCTAGCAATTTCTATAGTTTTGTGGGTCCTCAACATCTTTGTTACTATTAGCTCTCTTCAAGATATCTACAGTCTCTAAAAACTTCTGTACAACCCTATATATACCCTCTCTAGCTACTGCCCTGTGTCTCTGCTTCCCTGAGCAGTGAAACTTTTTTTTAATTTTTATACATTTTTTTAAAGTTGTAGATGAATACCTGTGTTTTATTTATGCATTTATTTTATGTGGTGGTGAGGATGGAACCCAGTGCCTCACACGTGCTAGGCAAGCACTTTTACCACTGAGCTACAACCCCAGCCCACAGTGGAACTTCTTTAAGGAAAAAAAAGTCTGCTTAGCCTATCTCCATTCTGTCAATCTTCATTTACTTCTCTCCAGTGGAGTCTGGTTTCTGCTTTTATGAAACATCTTTTGCCATGGACACCCGTGATATCCCAATTGGCAAGTCTAATGAATGTGTTTCTCAGTCTTTTACCTTATTCAGTGTTTCTGAGTCATTAATTTTTATTACCTGACCTCTTGAAGATTTATTCTCTCTTAGATTCCATGACACTATTCTTTCTTGATTAATCTTCTACTTCTTTGGCTGCTTCTTGAGACTTACTTTTTCCCAGACTTGAATTATGAGCGTTTCCAGAAATCTCTCTGTTTCTTCTTGGCAATTTTATCAGTGCTTGTGGCTTCTACTATCACCTACATGTTTATGACTCCCAAATATATAACCCATACCACACACAGATCTCTCTCTCTTGAGCCCTAGATCTATCTAACTGCCCCTGGGCTGTCTTTATCTGGAAATTCCATAGGCAACCCAAAGTTAATATGCCCAAAATGGAACTTGATTTTTTATATATTCTTCCTCCACTAAACCAAAAACTTGTACCATCCAAAATCCTTCCTTCATCTCCTTTACCTTCCACAATGACCAATTCCTCCCAGTCTACCTCCCAAATCCTGGTACTCTATTTGTTCCTTTTTATTGTGACTTCCCCTTCTCAAGATTCACATCATTTCTCATCTATAATACCTTCCTATCTGGATTGTCTGGCTTTATAGCAGCCTCCTTCAAGCTGTCTTCTGAACCTGAATAATTTTTCTACCATGCAAAAATTTACCATGTACTTAGCTTCCTGTGTGCTATTAATGACCCCCAAGAATTCATAAAAATGTTTTTTTTAAATACTTTTTAAGTTGTATATGGACACAATATTTTATTTTGTTATTTTTATGTGGTGCTGAGGATAAAACCCAGTGCCTCATGCATGCAAGGCAAGCGCTCTACTACTGAGTCACAATCCCAGCCCCCATAAAAATGTTTTTTAAGTTATGCTTTATGGATTTCTCTGTGTTCTGGAATGAAGTTGGGGGTCTGCAACTGAGTGGACCACATAACATGGCTAAATCTCTAATTTAACTAGCAACTGTGCTTTTTATCTGTTTATCATCCTAAATCTTCAAGAATATTTTCTATTAGAAGGAATATTTTATAGCCAGAAGAAAGGATTGAATGCCATTGATGCTGACCTTCACAACAGTATCTAACAAGTTCACTGTTTATCAGGAATGGAACAGTATCTCTTATGTCAAAAAAATGTGAATCATAGACCTTGTGTTTAAGAACTGTGTTTACTCCAGATTTGTTAATTTGGCTGCATTGCCCAGATTGAAACCCCTCACAGCTTGATAGGACATTCTGTGAGTGTTCCAAGGCCTTTCTTCTGCCTTTTAGAGTTATTAGAGCCTGTCATAGACATGAAATCCAGAACTCTGCCTGAAGAACACCCATGGCCTTGATGCAGGCACTGTTCCTGATTAGTCTCAGATGTCAAATTGTACACAGTTCTTGCATTTTCTATTTAACGTAAGTATCTCTAATATACTCCCAAGTGATTAAAGAGTCTTTTTAAAGCTACAGAATATTCCAGTGATCAAAGATTGTTACATATTTATTTTATGAAATGAAATTCTGTTCCCTCTATCAGAACAGAACTTTAGGACATCTTTCCAGCCCCCATGGGAACTGATTCTAAATAAGCTCTTCATTCTCAGAGAAGCTTCTGTGGTCCTTATTTACTATTTCAAACTGTGATTGAGCTCAGGCTATAGGCTTTTCATGTGCCCCATGCTACAAAACTATTCTAATTCGTCTACCAAATATTCTTATCAAAACTGCTGTTGAGACAAAGCTCTCAGCTAGGAATGAGATTTCTATCAGGTTCTAAATCCTGATCATACAGCCAATTTATTATATGACCTTGGAGAAGTCACTAAACAACCTCTGATCAGGAAAAGATGCTTTCGGAACAGATTGTTTCTCAGAGCCATTTTACTTCTGATACCTTGAGTCATTGATTCTGGGAGATAACCAGTGTAAAAATGCTTTGAAAAGTTCAAAGTGCTATATGAATGGAAAGGTGTCATTATCAATTAAACCTACTGCTTCAAGTTTCCGTAGGAGACAAAGGAGAGGTAAAGGAAGACTTCTTGATTAATATACAACAGGAGCAATTCAGTATCTGAATCATCTGAAGTAGGCAGGGTATTGTTATTTACCAGGGAGGAAAAACAATAATAAGAGATGTTATTTATTTATTTGTAGCTAGTATTTATTGAGATATGACTACACACTTTCCTTTTTTATATGCATTTATTTATTTATTTATTATGTGGTGCTGAGGATCGAACCCAGTGCCTCACATGTGCTAGGCAAATGCTTTACCATTGAGCCACAACCCCAGCTCCTAGGCACTTCCATATACATTTTTGTTATTCATCCTCACAGTTAACCTATCAGTATTATTATTTTTGCCCTTTTACAATTGAGAAACCTGAGGTTCAAGGATGTTAAGTAACTTGGCTGAGGTCACATCCATAGTAATTGTTGGTACTAAGATTTGAGCCATGATTTTTGTGATTTGAAATCTCAAGCATTTTCTAGTATAAAATGTGAAACCCAAGATCTTGTTTTCTAGTCCAGTACTTCTTAAACTGAATTTGCATTTGAATCACCAGGAGATCTTGCTAAATTCAGATTGCTGATCCAGTAGGCTTGGGGTAGAGCCTGAGCTTTTGCATTTCTAGCAAGCCCCCAGGTGCTGCTGATGTAGTTGGGTCCATGGACCACATTTTGAGTGGTAAATGGCTAGAAGCCTTTATATAGACTACATTTGCCCCTGGAATAGGGTTGCACAGGCTGTGCACTGCACAACTCTAGTGCACTACCCAGCACTATTTGAGGTATGGTCTTTGTGCAGTGTGCCTCTTTGGAGTCATGTACTACTATGTCCTTGCCTTAGAGTGAGAATATGGTAAGTAGTGAGTAGATACATGTACAGCATCTTCAGCCACTTGGGCTATATCTGAAGAAAGAAAAGCGCTTTTTCCTCCAAAAAGGAAAAATTGATCAATGTAGTTGAAAAAGAAATGCCAAGCCAGACTTCCCACAATGGGGGCAGCCCATTTGGTGTTTGGCAAGATGGGAAGAGGGGGGAGAGGGAAGCTGGCTGGTTGGCAGGCAGGCTGGCTGGCGCGGCTGGACCCATTCTTATGCTAACAAAGCCCTGATTCCAGGCCGCAGCTGCTGCTCCTGTGGGGGCTTGGGCCATTCAGAGCAGCTTGCTTTATGAGTGCCAGACCCTCTGAACAGGTGCGGCCCCACTTGTTATTTTGCACAGCCCTGACCGACTAGACAGGGAGCTGATTATCACTGTGAATCGGGGATTACCGCTGATTTACCAGCTTCTCTGGAACAAAGGGGCCAGCCTCTAGACAGCTGGCTCTTCTGGCCACAGTGAAGCTGATGGCCCTGAAGGCCATGTGGCCTTGAAGAGAAGGCTTTGCATTGAAAATGGGACAGAAGACAATCAGATTCAGGTAAGCAGTCCTTCAGGGGTAGGTCAAAGTGTGTGTGAGAGTCAGAAAATTTGAGAGCTTAAGACCACAGTCCCTAAACAGGTGATCAGAACCTATTGAGATATCCTTCTGTGGTCAGGCTGCTGTCTTGAGCCCTATCCCGGTCTGAGGTGTCCTGAAGTGGTCAAAGACGAGGGAAAGCCAGCTGGCTCTCATTATCCCTTTCCTCTTCTACTTAGCCTCAGCACCAGGCTTTTGCAACAAGAAAATCAGCTTCTAGTCTCAAGGAAGCAGGAGCCCTTTGGCTCTGTGATTAACCAGACCAGATATAGGGGAGGCAGCCTGGATCCAGATCCTAACCTGGTGACTTACTAGCTGCAGGATCTTTTTTTTTTTTTTTTTTGAGGTGCGGGGGATTGAACCCAGGCCTTGTGCATGTGAGGCAAGCACTCTACCAACTGGGCTATATCTCCAGCCCCCCCTTTTAAAAATTATCTTTATTTTGTTTATTTAGTTTGTTTATGTGGTGCTGAGGATGGAGCCCAGTGCCTCATGCATGCTAGGCAAGCACTCTACCACTTAGCCACAATCCCAGCCCTAGCTGTAGGATCTTGAGTTAATTATTAGATATCTCCAAGCCTTAGTTTTGTGCCCTCTCACAGAGGAGTAATGACAGACTCTCCCTCATGGGGCTCTTAAGAGGATTTATCATTAATAATAATGATAGCACCTACTGAAAACTGGGCACTCTTGTAAGCACATTGCATGCTGAAACTCACGAAATCCTCAAAATAATGTTCCAGACAGGGGCTCCCCATTTTATAGATGTAAAACTGAGGATGAAAGGGGATTAAGCATCCTGCCTAAGGCACATAACTAGTGAGCCAGCAATTGAACCTAGACAGTCTGCTCTAGCTTCTTGTTCACTGTGCTTTAAGGAACAAACTCAGAGGTTCTGTGATGCCTGGCTGTAATCCCAGCAGCTCTCATGGTAAGGCAGGGAAATTGGGAGTTCAAAGCCAGCCTGAGCAACTTAGAGAGACCCTAAGCAACTCAGCGAGACTCTGTCTCTAAATAAAATACAAAAAAGGGCTGGGGATGTGGCTCAGTGGTTAAGTGGCCCTGGCTTCACTCTCCAGCACAAAATAAAACAAAACAAAAAGTGCGAACTCAAAGTAAACTGATGAGCACAGTGCATGCCACATATGAATTCTTGGTAATGAGGATGGTTATGATTCACTAACCTAACCTAGCCTCACTCTTTTTTTAATATTTTTAGTTGTTTTTCGACACAATACCTTTATTTCACTTATTTATTTTTATGTGGTGCTGAGGATCGAACCCAGGGTCTCGCATGTGCAAGGCAAGCACTCTACCACTGAGCCACAACCCCAGACCTAGCTTCACTCTTTCAATGAGTGGCCAAATAGGTGTTTATATATATATATATATATATATATATATATATATATATATATATATATATATATATATATAATTTTGTTTGTTTGCAATATGGGTTTCCACAATTGGCACCTCCATTAGGGAAAGAATGATTTTTTTTTTTTAATCTTTTGTCCCCAGGGTTCCAGCTCCATTCACTCAAACACAAAGGAGGGTAGGACATTTCATTTTGTCACTTGGCTTAGCAGACCAACTTCTTCCTCTTCATTCTATAGCCTCTTTAGGCCTACTACTTCCCTGCAAAACCTTAATCCTTGTAAATTTGATTCACTTAGTATGTTAAAGAAAGGGAGGTAAAGAAGGAAGGAGGGAAAGGAGAGAAAGAGGGAGAGGGAAAAAAAGGGGGAGGGAGAGAGACAGACAGGCAGAGAGAGACAGACAAGAGAGGGAGAGGGAGAGGAGGCTTCTTAAAAGAAAATGAGAAGAATAAAAACAGTCAACACAATCCTATTCAAATCTAATCTTAAATAGGTTGGGACAGCTGTTGTAGACTGTTTATTGACAAAGAACCATGTCCATAATACACAATTAAGTGAGAGAAACAGACTACAAGCCATATAGTGTGCACCATTGGAAAAGACAGTATCTGTGTGGGGGTGTGTATGGGTGTGAGGGTGTGTACAAATATAGAAAAAAGACTGTAAGGAAGGATTCAAAATGTTAACAGTGATTGTGTGTAGGTACTGAAGTTGTAGATTACTTTTCTCATTTACATTTTTCCATACTTTTCTCTGAATTTTAAATGAATATAAATGAATCATAATTAAACTCTAAAGAAAAGACAAATGTTGGGAAAGGAAGAGCCTGTACTGTCTGTGCTAGAGAACAATAATTGTGGCCCATGTCTGCTGCTAAACAACATTCTCACTGTGCAAGGGAGACTACTCAGCAGAACCTCAGAGAGCTTGCAGCATGCTCTGAGTGTGTCATCTTTCTGCCTAGATAGGGAGAAGTAGAAAGCCCTGATCTGTGGTGTGCCACCTGAGATCCCATGTGTGCCTGACTATGGTTTAGGAACCCATTGCTAGAGTTAACATCCTAAAGCTTGCAAAAATTGTAACAGGGCTAAGGGGGTGAAAACAAACAGAACAGGGATTGTTGAGTGGGGATGTTCCACATTGATAACAGAAAGGGGAGGCCTGGAGTTATCTTCCTGAGCTGGAGAGTGGGTAAGTATTAAGGCTTCTTTTGCAGGCTTCCTATTTTGGGCATGAGTGCGGGAAATGGGAAAGAGAGTTCAGGCAAGCATAGGGTTGGGGACAAAGACATAGCTAGGATCTACAAACTCAAATACCCTTAAGGGCTCAGGAGCCTAGGAGAGTACTGCGATAGGTTGAAGAGAGTAATTCACATTATAAAACAGCACTGAGAAGCCTGGGAATATGGACCCACGGTTTTCATGCCTTATGGCTTTTCAAAAAAGCATGGAAATCCAGTTATTTTTGTAAAATCTTTCAATGACTAAGTTTTTTTTCTTTCAAATATGAAGATAATACAGACCAAGAAAAATTTATAAGCCACAGTTTAAAAATTATTTTACTTTTGATTAATTTTAGGTCTTTGGGAGGTTGTTAAGATGTTATAGAAGGGTCCCAATGTACCCCTCACCCAGTTTCCTCCAATGATTGCATCTTAAATAACCATCGTACATCATCAAACCCAGAAAATTACTTTGGCATAGCATGTGTACCTAATTCTATGTCAATTGGTCACATTTGTGGGGTTGATCACAGTCAAAATACAGAACTACTGCATCAATGCAAAGACCACTCTCATACTATTCCTAAATATTCACACCCACTTTCCTAGCCCTATTATCCCTAGCCCTAGCAACTACTATTCCCTCTCTCTGTTTTGTTATTTTAATAGTGTGATATAAAAGGAATAACATATTATGTGACTTTTTTTAAAGAGAGAGAGAGAGAGAGAGAGAGAGAGAGAGAATTTTTAATATTTATTTTTTAGTTTTCGGTGGACACAACATCTTTGTTTGTATGTGGTGCTGAGGATCGAACCCAGGCTGCACACATGCCAGGCGAGCGTGCTACCGCTTGGGCCACATGCCCAGCCCCCTTATGTGACTTTTTGAGCTAGGCTTTTTAAAAACTCAGCATAAAATCCTAGAGATCCATCCAGGTTCTTGCATATATTTTTTTTAAATATTTATTTTTAATTATAACAATATCTTTATTTTTATGTAGTGCTGAGGATTGAACCCAGTGCCTCATGCATGGTAGGTGAGCACTCTACCTCTGAGTCACAACTCGAGCGCAAAGTTCTTGTGTATATTAATAACCCATTTCTTTGTACTGCTGCATAATATTTCATGGTATGTATATTTCAAAATTTGTTTAACAATTCACTTATCATGGGGCATTTTTGTTCTTTTCAGTTTGGGGCTATTAGAAATACAGATGCTATGAACCATCATGTACAGGCTTTTGTTAGATAGAAGTATTCTTTTCTAAGAAATGCCTAGAAGTATAATTGCTGGGTCATAAGAGAAGTACATGTTGAGTTTTACAAGAAACTGCCAAACTGTTTTCCAGAGTAGCTCTAGCATTTTACATTCTTACAAGTTATGTATGACTTATCCACTTTTTCTGTATCTTTGCTAACATTTGATGATATCACATTTTTTTTACTTTAGACAATCTACAAATGTGTAATGATATTTTACATTTTTAATTTTTATTTTCTTAATGGATAATGATGTTGAACATCTTTTCAAGTGATTATTTACCATCTAAGTATCTGTTATGGTTTGTATGTGAGGTGTCCCCCAGAAGCTCATGTTTGAGGCAATGCAAGAAGGTTTAGAGATGACTGGGTTATGAGATCCTTAATCTAATCAGTGCATTCATCCCCTAATAGGGATTAATTGAGTGGTAACTGCAGGTAGTTAGGGTATGGTGGAGGAGGTGGATCCCTGGGAGCATGCCTTTGGGGTTTAGTTTGTTTGGTTGAGCTGTGCTCTCTGCTTCCTAGTGTGATGTCTTTAACCACTTTCCTCTAGCACACCCATCCACCATGATGTTCTGCCTCACCTCTAGCCTCAGGAATGGACATGACTGTTGATGGTCTGAAACCTCTGAAACCATGAGCCTCCAAAGAAATTTTCCCTCCTCTAATTGTTCTTGTCAGGTCTTTTGGTCGCAGCAATGAAAAAAGTGACTTAAAAAAGAAATTGGGGGCTGGGATTGTGGCTTGGCGGTAGAGCGCTTGCCTAGCAAGTGCAAGGCCCTGGGTTCGATCCTCAGCACCACATAAAAATAAATAAAATAAAGATACTGTGTCCAACTGCAACTAAAAAAATTAAAAAAAAGAAATTGGTACCAAGAAGTAGGTTCATTGCTGTGACAAAACTGAGCATGTGGTTCAGAAGCTTTGGAGCTTTTGGAATTTGTGAGAGAAATTTTGGATAGTTTAGAGTTGAAAGCTAGAAATGCTTTAGGTTGTTGTAAGGGAAGCTTAATAAGCGATTCTGGTGGGAGCTCAGAAGACCAGGATGCCAGTACAACTGTGCATGGTAAAGACAGGGCTCAAGAGGATTCAGAGGAAAAGGAGGACTCTGTTGGACATTGGACTAGAGGCCATTCATGGAACATTATGGCTAAGAATTGGTCTATATTTTGCCTGTGTCCTCAGACTTCTATGAGGCTGATTTTAAAAGTGATGGACTTCAATCTTGTGGAAGAAATTTCTAGTCAGCATGGTATTCAGCTGGCAGCTTTTAGCTAAGTTTATTGTGATATTCAGGAGAAGAAATCAGAACAGAAAGACTTGAAAAACGTCAGTTGAAAGACAAGGTTAAACTGGGGTCAAGGAAGCTGCAGTTGTTAAAAGATCTTCCTGCTGCTAAAGAAATGCTAAAGATTTTGCCCAGACACAGTAAGATGGCATGAGGGCATCTCTGAAATTGACTAGACCACACTACTATCTCTGGCTCAAGGGTGCAAAAGTAAAAATTCCTTTGATTAGGTTGGGGATTCCAGTTCAGGATCTTTGGGGGCAACTGAAGGCCATAGAGTGTGGCTAGAGGACTTAGTTATTGGGGCGAGCCTTTGTCTTATGTATATTTTGTACCTCGTGAGTGGAGTCTCTGTCTACTTCCTGGTGTGATTTCCTGTGCTGCTTTCTTTGTCACACTCCTCCGTCATGATCTTCAGCCTCATCTGCACCCCCAGGAAATGGATCTCTGTCTGTGGACTGAGACCTCTGAAACTGTAAGCCACCAAATGAACTTTTCGTCTTTAAATTGTTCTTTCCAGGTCTTTTGGTCACAGCAATGAAAAAGCTGACTAAAACAGTATCCTTTTTAGTGAAATGTCTTTTCACATCTTTTTCCCATTCAAACTGAATTTTGTGGTTTTTTTTTTTCATTTAGTTTTGAGCATTCACAATGTAGATACCAATCTTTTGTCGGGTACATGGTTTGCAAATATTTTCTCTCAGTCCTTGTCTTGTCTTTGTATTCTTTAAACAGAGTCTTTCATGGAACAGTTTGTAATTTTTTTTTTGGGGGGGGAGGTCCAATTTATTGATTTTTCTTTCACACATTATGCTTCTGATGTCACGGTGTCATGCCTAAGAATTCTTTAACAAGCACTGGGTCCCTATTTTTTTGTTTGTCTTTTTGCTACGGAGGATTGAACCTAGGGATACTTTCTTACTGAGCCATATCCAAGCCTTCCTTTTTTATATTTTATATAGAGACAGGGTCTTCCTAAGTTGCTCAGGGGCTCTCTAAATTTGCTGAGGCTGGCTTTGAATCCTGGCTTTCGCAATCCTACTGCTTCAGGCTCTGGAGCCACTGGGATTACAGTGTGGGCTACAGCCCAGCATTTTATGTTTAGAAGAGAAGTTTATAATTTCTTTTACATTTAAATCTATGATTTTTTTTTTCTTTTGGACCCAGGATTGAACTAACAGTGCTTAACCACTGAGCCATATCCCTAGCCATTATTATGTTTTATTATGAGACAGGGTCTCCCTAAATTGCTTAGGACCTCACTAAATTGCTGAGACTGGATTTGAACTTGTAATACTCCTGTCTCAGCTTCTAGAGCCATGGGGATTATATGCATGCCCCACTGTGTCCGGCTCTATGGTTTATTTTGAGTTAATTTTTGTGTAACGTCTGAAGTTTAGGTCAAGGTTCATGGTGTCCCCTATGATGTTCTAATATCCTTTGTTTAAAAAGAAATTTTTGTGGTGGGGTTGTGGCTCAGCGGTAGAGTGCTTGCCTAGCACGTGCAAGGCCCTGGGTTCCATGCTCAGCACCACATAACAATGAATAAATAAATAAAATAAAAGGTATTGTGTCCATCTACAACTAAAAAAAATCAAATATTTTAAAAAGATTAAAAATATAAAAAGCAATTCTTCCTTTGAATTCTTTCCTCATCTGTGGCAAAAATCAGTTAGGCATATTTGTGTAAATCTATTTCTCAGTCATCTATAATGTTTTATTGATCTATGTTTCTCTTTCTGTGACTATGATATTCTCTTGATTAGTTATGTAGAAAACCTTACTACTGTGTAAAGCAATTTCTTTCACTTTATTTTTTTAATCAAAATAATTTAATCTCTTTTAGATCATTTGTCTTCCAAATATATTATTGAATAATATTGTCTACATTCACACAAAAAAATCTAGCTAGGATTTTTTTTTTTTTTTTTTTGGTACCAGGGAATGAACCAGGGGGGCGCTTAACAACTAGGCTATATCCCCAGCCCTCTCTTTTTTTTTTTAATCCCCAGCCCTTTTTAATATTTTATTTCTAGACAGGATCTTGCAGAATTGCTTAGGGCCTTGCTAGATTGCTGGGGCTGCATTTGAACTTTGACAATCCTCCTGCCTCTGTCTCCTGAGCCAGTGGGATTGCAGTCATGTGCCACTGCATCCGGCTCTTGCTAGGATTTTAATAGGAATTATGTCACATATGCATATCTATTTTGGGAGAATTGACTTTTCTATTTTATTTATTTATCTATTTTTTAGTTGTAGTTAAGACACAATACCTTTATTTTATTAATTTATTTTTATGTGGTGCTGAGGATCGAACCCAGGGCCTCGCACATGCCAGGCGAGTGCTCTACTGCTGAGCCACTACTCCAGCCCCAAGAATTGACTTCTTTACTATATTGAATTTTATTTATATCTTTGATTTTTTTTTTTAGTTTTCAGCCTGTAAGTCCTATACAGGTTTTGCTAGATTTACACTTAAGTCCTTCATTTTTTAATAATTATAAGTGGTATTATATTTTAAATTTTGGTTTTCACATGTTTATTACAAGTATATAGAAATACAATTATTTTAGCAGATTGAGCCCAGGGCCTCATGCTCACCAGGCAAGTGCTCTACCACTGAGCTACTCCCTGAGCCCCAACATTTTTTTTTTTTTGGTACCAAGGATTGAACCAGGGGTGCTTAACCATTTAGCCACACCCCCAATCCCTTTAAAAAATTTTTTTAAAAAAATTTAGAGACAGGGTTTCACTGAGTTTCTTAGGGCCCTGCTAAGTTGCTGAGGCTGGATTTGAACTCAAGATTCTCCAGCCTCAGCTCTCAAGATGCTGGGATTGAAGGCTTGTGCCACTCCTCCTGGCTCTGTGTTCTTTAAAGTATACATTTAATTTTTAAAAAAAATTTGATGTTAAATTTTAGGTAGGGTAATTTACCTTTTTTCTTTTTACTTATGCTTTTAAGTGTCATTTCTCAGAAACTATTGCATAATCCAAGCTCACTAACATTCACAACTGTTTTTTTCCTAAGAATTTTATAATTTTAGGTCTTACATTTACATATTTTATTCATTTTGAGTTTATTTTATATGGGGTGAAGAAGAGGTTCAATTTAATTATTTTGTACGTGGAAATGCAATTGTCCCAGAAAAGAGCATTCTTTCCCTATTGAAATTTCTTGTCATGCTTGTCAAAAATCAAGGTTCATCTTTTCGGCCTTCAGTTCTATTCCATTTCTCTTTATATGTAATTTTTGCCAGTACTACACTATTGATTACCACAGTGTTAGTAAGTTTTACACTGGGAAGAGTTAGTAGTCCAAATTTGCACTGAGTCACACCCCCAGCCCTTTTTATTTTTTATTTAGAGACAGAGTCTCACTGAGTTGTTTAGTGCCTTGTTGCAGAAGCTGTGCCTCAGCCTCTGGAGCTGCTGAGATTATAGTCAGGCTGCATCACCAGCCTGATTCTTGATGTTCTCTTTAAAGATTGTTTTATCATTTGGGTCCCTTGTATCACCATATGAATTTTAGAGTTATCTTGCCAATTTCTAAACCAAAGGCAATTGGGATTTTGATAACATTTGTGTATATCGTTTGTTTTTGAATCTATAAGTAAATTTTGAGACTATTGTCATTCCAATATTGTCTTCCAATCTGTGAGCATGGGATGTCTTTCATATATTTAGAACTTTAATTTCTTTTAACAATATTTTGTACATTACAGACTGTAAATTTTGCACTTTTTTTGTTAAATATATTCCTAAATATTTATTTTTTGGTGTATCGTAAATGGAATCATTTTCTTGATTCATTAGTTTGTTATTGCTACTGTATGTGAATAATGCTGATATGTTTTAGTCCTTCACTATTAAGTACAGATGGCTCCCAATGGTTTACCTATGACTCTTTTGAGTTTATAATGGTATGAAAGTGATCCATATTCAAAAGAAACTATATTTTGAATTTGGACCAATTCTTAGGCCAGCAGTATGTGGTATGAGACTCTCAGGATGCTAAATGACAGTAGAAATCCACAGCTCCCATACAGTCAAAATATCATGAGGGGAAAAAAACTGATAACTCCACAGTGTAGTATGTTGCCAAGTTATGCTGTATGAAATGCGTTTATGATTCATATTATTTTCAAATTATGATGAGTTATCAGGGCATAATCCCATCATCAATTTTGGAACATCTGTGTCATGTTAGCTGTGAGTTTTTGTAGTTTCTTTTTGCCATGTTGAGGAGTTCCATTCTATCCATAACTTACTGTTTTATCATGTCATGAAATGGTGTTA
This sequence comes from Marmota flaviventris, assembly GCF_047511675.1. Lineage (NCBI taxonomy): Eukaryota > Metazoa > Chordata > Mammalia > Rodentia > Sciuridae > Marmota > Marmota flaviventris. The sequence goes on from NC_092518.1 coordinate 95,137,667, forward strand.
AATTTCATCAATTTTTTATGTCTATTTAAATGATCCTATGATTTTTGTCCTTTATCCTATTGAAATGGTATATTGCATTAATTGATTGTCAGATGTTAAGCCATTCTTGGGATAAATACCGATTGGTCATGGTGTATGATCCTTTTCTATATATACTGTTGGCTTCAATTTGTTAGCAGTTTTTTCTTTTTGGATTTATTTATTGTTTTGGTACATTTTATCCAGTTGAAGTTATTCACTATTTCCAGGTTTCTGAGAGAATGGCTTGTTTTTGTTTTATCATAAATGAGGTAGGTCTTGTCAGATGGCTTTTCTGCATTAGTTGATATTATCATATCATTTTCTTATTTAGCCTGTTGATATGGTAGATTATAGTGATTGATTTTTGGAATATTGAACCAGTTTTGCTTCTATGGAATAAATCTTAATTGGTCATGGTGTATTATTCTTGTCAAATAATTCCAAATTATATTTGCTAATATGTTATGATATGTGAATCTATATTCATGAAGAATATTGCTTTCCTTTTTGCTTCTTTCTTCCCTGTTTTCCTTCATTTTTTTCCCTTTTCTTCTTTCTTCTTGGTACCAACTTTGGTTTTGGTGGTAGGGTAATACTAGCCTCCTAAAATGAATTGAAAAGTGTTCTCTTTTATGTTGTGGAAGATATTGTAGAAAATTGGTGTAGATTCTTCTTTAGATATTGGACAAAATTCTGTTGTGAATTCTGGTCTTGGAGATCTTTCGGGGGCTTTTAAAGCATGAATTTAATTAAGAATTACAGGTCTAGGCCTGGGGCTGGGGCTCAGCAGTAGTGCACTTACCTGGCATGTGTGAGGCACTGGGTTTGATTCTCAGCTCCACATATAAATAAATAAACAAAATAAAGGTCTGTCAATTATTTTTTAAAAAGAATTACAAGTCTGTTCAAATTATCTATTTCATGTTGGGTGATTTGTGGCAGTTTGTGCATTTTAAGGAAAAGTCTATTTCATCCACATTGTCAAATTACTGTGTGTACAATTGTTTGTAGCATTCTCTTATTATCCTCATGATGTCTATGGGGCCTCCAGTGTGATATTTCATCCACATATTGTTAATTTGTGTCCTCTCCCTTTTTCTTTGTCGGTCTTGCTAGATCAGTTCAATTTTCTTGACCTTTATAAAGAACGAGCTCTGTGTTTCATTAATTTTTTCTATTGCTTTTCTATTTTCAACTTCACTGATTTCTAGTCATATATTTAATATTTCACCTTTCTACTTCCTTTGGATTTATTTTGATTTTCCTTTTCTGATTTCTTGAGGTAGGAGCTTGAATGCCAATTTCAGACCTTTCCCTTTTTATAATATATACATTTATTGCTGCGAATTTCCTACTCATCACTGATTTACCTGTGTCCCACAAATTTTGGAATGTCATATTTTTATTTTTAACCTATTCATTGGGTCAAAAGGCCCAGAAAACTGCTGGGGTTTTTTGTTGATGGTGTCAGCTGCACTGACTGGAGGTTCTATGGACAAATCTACTTCCAAAATCATTCAGTCCCTTGAAGTTGTAGGTCTGAAGCCCCCTTTTCCTTAATGATTGTCTGCTCTTAGTCACTCTCTTCCCTTAAGGCTATTTGCATTCCTTCTAAAGTAGCCTACTCTGCCTCTGCTGCAGGTCAAGTCTTTCTTTCTCATGTCTCAAAATTCTGATTTTGTTTTCACTTTTTAAAAAATTTTTAAATTTTTTTAGTTGTAGTTGGACACAATACCTTTATTTTATCATATATTTTTATGTGGTGCTGAGGACAGAACCCAGGATCTCGCAGGTGCGAGGTGAGCCCTCTACTACTGAGCTACAACCTCAGCCCTTGTCTTCACATTTTAGCTAAAGAAAATGCTCTGTGGGCTGGGGATGTGGTTCAAGCAGTAGCGCGCTCGCCTGGCATGCACGGGGCGCTGGGTTCAACCCTCAGCACCACATACAAATAAAATAAAGGTGTTGTGTCCACCGAAAACTGAAAAATAAGTATTACAATTTTTTTTTTCTCTCTCTCTCTCTTTAAAAAAGAAAAAAAAAAGAAAATGCTCTGCTCTGCTGGTAGAATAAAATGCACTTGCTCTGCTGTAGAATTCATGGGATGAGATTAATCTCACTCATAGAATCTCCATTTTGCACTATAATGTTCTTTTTTAATTAATGAATTTATTTTATTTTTTGGCACCAGAGGTTGATCCCGCGGGCACTGGACCACTGAGCCACATCTCCAGCCCTATTTTGTATTTTATTTAGATACAGGGTTTCACTGAGTTGCTCAGCACTTTGCTTTTGCTGAGGCTGGCTTTGAATTTGTGATACTCCTGCCTCAGCTTCCCAAGCTGCTGGGATTATAGGCATGCACCATTGCACGTGGCTCATTAAAATTCTGAGAGGTGCATGACAACAGATTTGACCCAGTGGAGTAGTTCTAATTTCAGGCCTTTCTGAATTCTGCAATTCTGAAGTTGAGAAGTCAGGGAATATTCTGTTTTTCTGTTCAATGTGATATGAATTAGAGCAAAAATTAGAGGCTAATGTGTTCCTCGGAAATGTCAAAGTCATGAAAGACAAGAAAAACTGAGAAATGTTTCAGTTTTCAAAAGGGACTAAAATGACATGGAAACTAAACCGAAAGACTGATACATGCTTGTGTCCTATACCAAAAAATTGTTCTTTTATTTTGAAGATTCTTATTGGAATCATTAATGAAATTTGAAAGAGGTCTTTAGATTAGATGATCATGTTGTATGCATGCTAATTACTCAATTGTGATAATTGTCTGTGGTTCTGAAAGAGAATGCCCTTAGTTTTAGATAGTAAAATATTTAGGGATAAAAATTATGATCTCCATTGTACTTTCAAATTGTTTAGAAAAAGGTACAGTGTAAATGTATATATATATATATATATATATATATATATATATATATATATATACAGAAAAGAGAGAAAAGGATGAAGAAAATGTTATAAAATGTTAGCATTTGGGGAATATGAGTGAAGGATATATGGAAATTCTTTTTTTTTCTTTTAATTTTTTTAGTTGTAGATGGACAGAAATATTTGTTTTTATTTTTATGTGGTGCTAAGGATCGAGCCCAGTGCCTCATACATGTAAGTCAAGTGCTCTACTACTGAGCTACAACCCCAGCCCCAGAAATTCTTTATACTATACTTTTTTAAAAAAAATATTTTTTAGTTTTAGTAGAACAATATCTTTATTCTATTTTTATGTGGTGCTGCAGATTGAACCCAGAACCCAAACATGCTAGGCAAGTGCTCTACCACTGAGCCACAATCCCAGCCCTATACTATACTTTTATACTTTTAAACTAATAGACTTTCTGATGAATCACAGCCCTGGCCCACATCTTGATTTCAGCCTGGTTAGACCTTGAGTAGAAAATTCAGCCACCCTTTTCCTGGATTTCTTACTCATGAAAATTATAATAATATTTATGTAGTTTTTTTTTAAGTGAGGCCAAAGATGTTTATGAAGCATTTGAAGTAAAAAGAGGGTAGATTCAAGAGACATTATACAGGTGCTTGCATGGTACACATCTATAAATCTCAGAGTCTCAGAAATCTGAGGCAGGAGTATCCCAAGTTCAGGACCAGCTTGGGCAACTTAGTGAGAACCTGTCTCAAAATAAACAAATAGAGGGGGCTGGGGATATAGTTCAGTTGGTAGAGTGCTTGCCTCGCATGCACAAGGCCCTGGGTTCATTTCCCAGCTCTGCCAAAAAATAAACAAACAAATAAAATAAACAAATAGAGAAAGGCAAGGGCGGTAGCTAACCCCCCCCCCCCCCGTTTAATTGCCAATGAGATAGAGAGAGACTGTGAACAGAAAGTCACTATAATTTGGTATCTGACTAAATGTGGTCAGAACTTGGGATGATTCTGAATTTGGGAACATGGAAATTGAAATAATGTTGGTAGAAAGAGGCAAATCAAGGCATAGCTTATAAAATAAGTTTGAGGTGGGTATACGTGGACTGGATAGGGGGGGTTCACAAATGGAAAGAAACCATTTAGCCATCTAATAGAAAGGAGTTATGGGCTGGGGTTGTGACTCAGTGGTAGAGCACTCACCTAGTATGCGTGAGGCACTGGGTTCGATCCTCAGCACCATGTAAAAATGAAGTATAGATATTGTGTGTCCACCTAAAACTAAAAAATAAATATATATTTTTAGAAAGAAAGGATTAAAACAGAATAGAGTGGTCAGGGCTGGAGCCAGAGGTTGGGGAGGCATTACTATGATTTTAGAGATATTTTGGAGCATCTACTGCAAAAGAAAAATAGATGCTGAAAATAGAAGGATGTTTTTTGAGTCTACCATGCACACTCACCTGGTTGTGAGCACTTGTACTGAAATCAGAGTTGTGTTTAAATACTGACTGTGCTTGTTTCTTGCTCTGTGACCTTCAACAAGTGCCTAAACCTCTCTTAGCCTCAGTTTTTTCAGCTGTGAAATGGTGATGCTAATCATACCTGCTTCATTGTGAGGATTCAATGAGATAATCTGTATAGAGTACTCAGGACATTGCCTGGCACATAGGTAGAGCTGAAAAAATTGGTCTGTGATTGTTAGTAGTATTTTCTTTAATGTGCTTGTCTGCTAGGCAACTTTCTTTTAAAAGGGCTCCTTCACAGTTCAAATGACTTTTTTTTTTTTTTTTTGGTGGGCTGGAATGACGCAAGGTTGACCATAGCATGTCATTTTTGACTTACAGAGGGGTGGACCTACAAGGTGTCACTGAAAAGATGAGCTCCTTTTTTTTTTCTGGCAATATGGGCAAATTAAGACAAAGTCATGGGCTGAGGGTAGTTCAATGGCAGAGCTCTTGCCTAACATGTATGAAACCCCTGGGTTCTATCCCCATCACTGAAAAAAAAGAGAAAGAGAGGTAGACAGAGGAAGGTTCAAAGAACTCTTGAGGGTAAGAGTCAAAGCCAGGGTTGACGGCGCAAAGGCAGACCCCAAAGAGATCTACTCTTCCAAAACCCACCCCAAGCCATCCCAGGTAAAGGATATTTGGAAGAAGCAGCAGCTATGATCTGATATGAGTGATGGGCACTGTGCATAGGGAGTGATTTAGGTTTATAAAAGGTCCTTGGTCCCTCCCTTGATACTATTATAGGGAAACAGTGGGTTCTAAAGGAATGTGCCTGAAGCAGGCACGGTGGCACTTGCCTGTAATCCCAGCAGCTCCTGCAGATGAGGCAAGAGGATCCTGAGTTCAAAGCCAGCTTCAGCAACTTAGCTAGGCGCTAAGTAACTCAGTGAGACCCTGTCTCTAAATAAAATACAAAATAGGACTGGAAGGCTGAGTGTGTGGCTCAGTGGCAGAGTGCTTGCCCCATGTGTGAGGCACTGGGTTTGATCCTCAGCACCGCATAAAAATAAAAATAAATAAACAAATAAAATAAAGGCATTCTGTCCATCTACAACTACAAAAAAAATTTAAAAGGACTGGAGAGGGCTGGGGATGTGGCTCAAGTGGTAGCGAGCTCACCTCGCATATGTGAGGCCCTTGGTTTCGATCCTCAGCACCACATAAAAATAAATAAGTGAAATAAAGGCATGTTGTCCATCTACAACTAAAAAATAAATATTTTTTGTAAAAATGACTGGGGATGTGTCTCAGTGGTTAAGCACCCTTGGGTTCAATCCCCTGTACCAAAAAAAAAAAAAAAAAGTGCTTGACCCAGGAATGAGGAGATTCCTCTTCACCTGCTGCCATTGACTCCCCTACAGAAGGTACAGCTCTGGCCACTGCTTACATTTGTTCCGTCCTGCTGCAGCATTAATCAATCTGTAGTCTTCTGCTACTACATGTTAATGCAATCAAAGAGATCACAGTGACCTTAAGATTTCCTGATTAATTCTTTTTTTCCCCTTGTCAGCATTACTTTCTTTAATTTCTCAGCACTTGGCTCATTTTCTCGGCTCACTTGGCTCTGCTCCATGCTCCAAGTACCGTTTTTTTCCCTCTGTAGACAAGAGAGTTTGGGTGAAGTCATGGAGTTCTGGGCTGTTTGGCAGTGGCAGATGGAGAAGCTGTCCTTGAATGAAGGCCTACTCCCCCAAAAGGAGGGCTTTGGGGTTTTTACAAAAAGCAATCTCAGAAAGGGACATTTGGAAATGAGAAAGAGATATAGACAGACATAGAGTGATCTTGTATATAAATGAGAAATTAGGAGAAACTGGTAGGAACAAACTGAAAGCATTTTATCTCAGATAAAAGGAGGAACAGAAAGAAACCCAGTGAAGGGAACATTAAATGTGAAGGATTACCAATTTTCCAGAGGCTTCTTGAATAAGGTACTTTGAGATCTTGGTGGGGAGGATCTTAAGTCTGACACTTGGGTGTACTGCTATAGTTGATAAAGACTTTCCATAGCAGGACTTGAGATTTTTCTCCTACAAATATATTCCAGTAAATGGTACTACCATTCATCTGCTTACTTAGATCAAACTTCTAGTCATTCTCCTGAGTTTCTTTTGTTGTCTTCCACATTCCATCCTAGACATCAGCAAATCCTGTTGAGTTACCTTCAAAATATATCCTGATTTTGACCACCTCTCACCACTTCCTCAAATGTAACCTAGTGTGAACTACCACCATCTCTTTCTCAGACCCCTGCTACAGAATCCTACTTGATTCCACTCTTTTTGCCAGGGTTCCCATGTATGGTTGTTTGGGTTGTATACCACACAAGGTTTCGATAGCTATGGGTGTGCCATTTATATCACAAATGCATACTAACTTACATAAGATTGTGCAGATGGGTGCAGACATTCCAGGCTTCTTGGCTCTAAGTCAGAGAGCAGCAAAAGAGAGACTGCTCCTATATAAAATTGCAGCAATGCACATGGCCTTGCACAGACTCCAAAAAGCAAATGCACACATAAACATACACATGTGGTGGCACACACAAGTGGACTCTGTCCTGCCCAAGCCTTAAGTGTCTCCTGAATTCACTTCTTTTACTCACTGTCCATTACCCTCAGGGGCTGAAATCCCATCCCTCCTACACAGAGTTGCCCCATCTGGGGAGAAGGTTGAGCAATGGGGTGCAAAATGAAAGGAAATGTATTAGTGAGAAGAATGTGGGTGCACACAGCTTAAGCTGCTGCCTACCACGATTCTAATAAACTGCCTTGGGGTGGCTGTGGCTGTGGCTCAGTGGTAGCACACTTACCTGGTATGTGTGAGGCACTGGGTTCGAATAATATAAATAAATAAATAGATAGATAGATAAATAAAATAAATGTCTACCAATTAATTAAAAAAAAAAACTCCCTTGGGCAGGACTTAAATTTGATTAGATTGTGCAAGAAAAGTCAAATTTTATTTATTTACTTATGATATTGGGAATTGAACCCAGGGGCATTTTACCACCATGTTCTACTCTGCTAACTATTTTCAATTTTTTTTTTAAATCTTAGTGTAGGGTCTCACTAAGTTGCCTAGGCTGGTCTCAGACTTTCAATCCTCCTGCCTCAGCCTCCCAAGTAGGTGGGATTACAGGTGTGCACTATCAGACCTGCACAGTTTTATTGTTTTTTAACTTGAGGAAGAGCTGGTCTTTTTTTTTTTTTTAGTCGCAGATTATGGTGGCCCTTTGCCCAACAATCTTAACTCTATACAACAGTCAGCAAGAACTTTATTTTTAAGTATATTGATTCTTTGCTTCAAACCTTTCGTTTATATGCCAGTGTTATTAGGCTAAAGATAAAACTCTTACCTGGATTACAAGGTCCCTGCCTTCCTCTGCAGCCTCATCTCATTTTACCCTCCCTCTCCTGCCCTGCCTCCAGCCCCAGTCACACTTTTGGTCCCTTAAGCTCATCAAACTCATTTGTGTTTCATGGTTCGTGGTATATCTTTTCTATCTGTCCCTGCCCCTCACTTCCAGAGTGTTACCTCTATTAAGCAGGGACTTCATCTTGTTCACCATTATGTTTTCATCACTTAAGCACAATCCCTGGCATGTAATAGGTAGCCCATAAATATTGGCTGAGTAGGGAAATAAATAAACAGGAAAATAGGCAGTTTTGACACCCTCCCCCCAGAGGCTCTAAGACATATGTCATTTTAGACCCATTTTTAATGTGCTTTCAGATCCTCTGGTGAAATGAGATGGTCAGAAAATTCTGTTAACCATCAGAAAGCTAGGAGGCCTAATTATCAACATCACCAGCGTTTTTTTGTCTATTAGCATATACTAAGCATTGCTCTTCACTCATTTCATCTCCATAGCAACCTTAGGAGCTACCTCCTAGTATTATCCCCATTTGACAATGAGCAAACTGAGACCCAGGAGATTCAGCAACTTTGATTCAGGCAGTTTGACGTGAATCTCTTTGTTGTGCTGCAGAGGAGTGAGAGAACTCTTCATTTCCTCTGCTCCCTTTTTTCCAAATGTCTGCCACCCTCCAGAGCAATCCCATTGTCTTGAAGCCAGCCTTGGGAAGTAGGTAAAAGAGGGGCACGTGCCATGTCTGCAAACAGCAGACTAGTTAGCATCTCCGCAGGGAAGGAGCCACTTTGGTGATTGACAATATAAATTAAAAAGCTGAGATATTTTGTGCTATCTTGATATCAAAAGCTATAAAACCATCAAATCCTAAGCCAGCCTTGCCAAACTAACGGGGAGTTGCAGCCACAGAGCAAATTTAACACCTCTTTAAATTTTTCTGACATCAAAAGGAATGCTTCCACGGAGGTGAGAATGGCATTAGCTGGAAGCTCTGTGGGGTGAAAGCTCAGCTATTACAGGGCTGGAATGCACCCGCCACCTTCATATGGGAAGAGAAATTGACACCTGGAGAAGGGGCAACCAACCAGGCAGACTTTACAGAGAATGAAAAATAAGAGTGGGAAAAGGTAATGCCATTCCCATTCTTAACATGTCAGCATGCTTATGGGCATAATAGAAATATTTTTCTAGGGCTGGGGTTGTGGCTCAGGGTAGAGCGCTTGTCTTACATGTGTGAGGCACTGGGTTCAATTCTTAGCACCACAGAAAAAAATAAGTAAATAAAACAAAGGTATTTTATCCATCTACAACTAAAAAAATATTTTAAAAAGATAAAGGAGGATTGCTTTTATTTTTACCAAGTGGGGTGTGTGTGTGTGTGTGTGTGTGTGTGTGTGTGTGTTGGGTGAGTGGGAAGTTTGCCTCAAGAACTGTTAAGGGGAGAATGAAAAGATCTGCATTGTGAAAGGGAAGGGGTGAAGAAAAATGTTAGAATTGGTACAGTGTTTGATAAATAACTAGTCATTTGTGACATAATCATATACACACTGCAAACAACACCCCTCTCTGTGGCAGAAATAGAGGGGATGTTCTCAATGGAGGGAGGGCCTCAGCCGAAGAGGCTAAATGAGAGCCATTCATCCCTCCAGCCTCTTTCTGCCATTGCAGAGATTGGTGGAATCCACCACGTAGGTTTTCTTTTCAAATTTTTTTTTAGTTGTAGAGGGACACAATGGTTTATTTATTTATTTATTTATTTTGATGTGGTGCTGAGGATGGAACCCAGAGCCTCACACGTGCTAGGCAAGCACTCTAGCACTCTACCACTGAGCCACAACCTCAGCTCCGCCATGTAGGTTTTCTATGGTCTCTCAACACTGCTCAGCAGAGACTCCCAAAGGCTGCTTTGCTAGTGGCTGGTGGCTTTTAACCTCTGTGGGAGGGATACAGCCTTTCCCTTTCATCATGAAATCCATTATTTTTCTTTGAAGCACAGTGTGGGGCTTTTTTACAAATTGCATGGCAAAAAATAGAAATGCAGCAAGTCCTCAGCACAGTCCTGTGGAGGTCGGGGCAATCTGTCCCTCAGGCAGTGTGTGTGGAGAGCATATTCATTTCTGAGCTTGATGGTGAATTCTATGGGGAGGGAGGCAGCAAGCAAGCCATCCCTTCCTCTTCGGCCTTCAAGGGATCTGGATGGGAAATGAGGTAAAGCTGGGAGCTGTACAGAAAGCCAGCCTAAGAGCAGTGTTAGACTCTGCCAGAGGGTGTCAGAGTATTGCAGCCTGACTGTGAACTTGCTGTGAGACTCTGGGTAGGCTGCTTCCCCTCTTTGGGTCTCTGGCTTTTCATGTGCCCTTTCTGCTTCTTAGCATAACTGAAAAGTAGAAATGTGGAGAAAGTACACATGCACATATTTACTGTTTAAAACGAAATTTAAGTGCAGGATATTATTATTGTCCTTCTAAGTCTGCTCCTTGCCTCTGGTGGTTGCACCATTATATTGCATGTTCCAGCATTGGGGTTGGTAGAGAATATTCCAGGACAGATCCAGGGTCTCTGGAGGTGCAGAGAGGAGAGGTGTGGGAGGAATCAGTACTGGTAGAACATTGAGCTCAAAGGACCAAACTCTTATGGATCATAGTTTATTTAAATGCTACTGCCTTAACCTCCCTGCACGTGCTTTTCAGGAACTTATCAAAGCTGAGACTCAGCTTCTTCATCTATAAAGTGGGTCATTGTGAGGATTTTAGTGAGATAATGAATGGAAAACTCTTAGGCTGATAGTGCTGGCATGAAGTATGCATTTGATAAAAATATTTATTATTGATGCTCTTTGTTTCTGTTGCTGAGGAGAACTGTGATTTGTTAATGTCAGCACATAGCTGGTCCTTAGTGAAAAAAATAGATTCCTGGGCTGTACCCTGAAGAAATTCTGATTCTATAGGTTTAGAAAGAAGCACAAAAATATGTGTTGGCTGAGGGTGTAGCTCATTGGTAGAAAGCACTTACCTAGCATGAATGAGACCCTGGTTTCCATTTTCAGCACTGAAAAAAAAATGTGTGTTCATCAAGTAAAGATGCTAAGGGATTGCACCATGGGGCCAGATTTGGAAGCCATTGATCTAGAAGAGTATTCTTGAAGCTGACAATCATTAGGCACTGCTCAGGAAATCAATTCCATGAATAGTGACCAGCATTAAGAACAACAGCAAAGAAAGAAATGGAACAGGAAATAACAGTGTGCACGGCACAGAATAAAGTTAAAAATATTGTTTCATGAAATGTTTGTTTATGTATGTTCATATATAGTTTTTTTTAGTTATACATTGACACAATATCTTTATTTGGTTTATTTATTTTTATGTGGTGCTGAGGATTGAACCCAGGCCCTCACATGTGCTAGGTGAGCGCTCTACCACTGAGCCACAACTCCAGCCCCATATATAGTTTTGAGTATGAAAAATTTACATAGCTAATACATTATATAGTTTGTATGTATTTGCATATGTATGTGTGTCTATATATATAAATATTTACATATATTTATTATAAATATAAAAATATTTCATGAAGCAATACTTAAACATAGTGTAGGTCATAGTAAAAAGATTTAAAATACTCATTTCTCTCTTGGAGAAATTAGCATGCAGAGAAAGAATCTATCAAGTCCCAGACCAGACAAACAATGACTTGCAAGAGTGTGGAGAGGAATCCATTTCTCTTTTCTTACCATCACTTCCTGAGTATGCTTGGGTCAACAGAGTTGGTTGTTCTCTAATTAGAATGAGTTCTAATACCATGTAATGGCCCTGGCCTAAGATGTAAGGGCAAGTTAGGTATATAGCTACAGGTACCAGGCTAATTGCATTGACCCCATTACACAGAAAATGCATCTGGGTTTATTGATGTGTTTTGTTGCCAAGCCTCTGTACAAACACCTGTTATGCTCACTGAGTTCCTTCCTTTTCCCAGCCATTGATATTTATTTTATTATATAGAACTCTTTTTATTGCGACTGTAAAATTAAACAAACAATTAAATGAAACTCTCTTAATTCACATCAACCCACATCTTTAGTGTCTTTTCACTCTACCCTTGGTGTGTTGAGGATATTATCTATCACTCTGAACCTTTTGTTCACATGCTCTATCTACTGCTGTGTTCCAGTCCATTGTGATTCTGTGGCAATGTGATCATCTTATCAGTGAGGCCTTCTCTGTCCACCCTGTGTCCTAACTGTAGACCTTGCAAGATCCCAAACCTTACCACTTAAGAACTCCTTGTCTCCCACCTGGCTTTTTATTTTCCTCATGGTACCTCTCAAAATACCTACTATATTCCATTATAAATAATAAATAGATGAGAAAATAAACCCACTTGTCCAGATCTTTTTTTTTCTAGAAAGATTACAATCATCAGGTGCAGTGGCACACATCTGTAATCCTAGTGAAGCAGGAGGATTGCAAGTTCAAGGCCAGCCTCAACTATTTAGCAAGGCCCTGTCTCTAAAAAAAATGTAAAAAGGGTTGGGAACACAGCTCAATGGTAAAGTGCATGGGTTCCATCTCCAGATCAATGACAACAACAAATTAGAAATCAAAGTTTATGGAAGTCTTCTGATTTTTGAAGCAGCTCTTATTTTCATAGAAAACTTGGACATCTGAATGCTTACATAAAATCATCTGATCTTTCAATATTGGTTGAGAATTTTTATTAAAATTCAACACTATTGGCACAAAAGACAATATGTCTGTGGCCCAGATATTGCCCATGGGTCATCAATATATGATATGTGTCATCAATTTATGAAATATTGGGGATCTAAATGGTCTTATAAATTGGGGACCTTAAGTGAGGAAGAATAGGTTCAGAGAGGTTAGGTACCTTCCCTCCTTCCTCATGGTGACACAGCTAGCTTGTGGCAGAATTGGATGTTGAACCCAGGTCAGGTCTCTTGCCTCCTAATGCTCTTTTACATTCACCATGCTGCCCTGAGGCTGCCTCCCTTCTGCTAAGGGTTGAGCTAACCTGCCTGGTATAAAGGACAACATTCAGCCCCGTCCCCTCCTCACAAAGAATAACAGAGTCATCACCATTCATCTGATAAGCCCCAGGCACTTCTCACCAGTGCCTATGAATTTACCTGCCTTCCCAATCTCAACTGAGGATATTGCCTCTTGGCATTCTTTATTGCTTTTGCTCCAGTGATAGAATCAAGAAAAGGTCTTTATGGGAATGTTATTAGCATTGCTCCCACCAGCAGTGCCTTTCCGGTAGAATCCTTGTGGTCTAGTGCAAAGACTCCAGGGCTCAAGTCCAGAGATCTGGGCTCAATTTTCAGATATGTGAACTGAGACAACTTATTTAATCTCCCCGGCCCTCAATTTCCTTAACTGTAAACATGAGAAAAATACTATCTACCTCTCTTATCTTTAAAGGCTGCTGTGAGGCTCCAGTGATATAATATGTATGAGATCACCTTGAGAAGAACATTTTTACAAATATGAGGATATAGTATCATTATTAAATCAGCAGCATAATTATTGAGCACCCACTATGTGCAAGCTAATGTATCATTGGTTCAGGGCATTTCAAGGAGCACAAGGCCCAGTTGCTTTTGTGATATTATAGTTCAACTGAGAAAGACAAAGTGGGAAGAGATGAACAGAGCTCAGTGAGACTATATGATGAGTGAGATTATGGGTGGGAAGACCATGGAAGGATTCCTGGAGGGAGTTGCATTTAAACTATGCTTTGTGGGGAAGACGAAAGTTATTCTCAACAGAATAACAGGGCAAGTGAAGACTGAAATCACATTTCATATGGAGTGAGGAGATCGAATAGCAGCTGCCTAGTTATTACCAGTTTCTCTACTGGCTTGGGATGCAAAAGGGAGAATCAAAGCATACTGCTTATCAAATCAAGACAGGCTAAGGGGAATTGGGGGTATGGTTGATTGAAACAGGAGAGTCTCATACTGAGAAATGGTCATGTAATGGTTTCTACCTCATAAGCCTCTTATTAGCTTTAAATGAGATGATGTCTGTTAAACATTTCACACAGTGTCTAATGCATAGTTAGTACTAAATAAATGTTAGTTGCAGCATTCTCATTATCAATATTCTTTTAACATTGAAGATAGGGTTTAATAACATGGGCATTGGAATCTCCCTGCTATTAGTTTTGTGACCTGGGGCAAATCATATCACTTCCTTATTTTTGAGTTTCCTTGTCTTTAAAATGACAATGAGAGTAATGCCAACTGTAGAAGACTATTGTGGAACTACAATTAATCTAAGTACTTATAATCATGTCTGGTACATGGTTAACATTCAATAGATATTAGCTACTATAATTATTATGGCCATTGACCATTAATATAATATGATTGCATAACAAAAAATAGGGAAATTGAGAAAAGTTCTTCCAAAACTTACTACTAAGATACACCATCTTGGGGTTGGGGTTATGGCTCAGCGGTAGAGCACTTGCCTAGCACGTGTGAGGCCCTGGGTTCAATCCTCAGCACCACATAAAAATAAATAAATAAAAAGTATTGTGTCCAACTACAACTATATATATGTATATATATATATATATATATATATATATATATATGTGTATGTATATATATATATATATATATATATATATATATATATATATATATATATGATACAACATTTTGGGTACAGTTTTAACCCTGAAACTTATTTTTAAATTTTATTGACACATAAAATTAATGTTTTGTTAGCTGGGTGCAGTGGCACACACCTGTAATCCCAGTGGCTTGGGAGGCTGAGGCAGGAGCCTCTGAAGTTCAAAGCCAGCCTCAGCAACTTAGCAAGGCCCTAAGCAACTTAGCGAGACCCTTTCTCTAAATAAAAAAAATTAAAAAGGGTTGGGAAGTGGTTCAGTGCACCTGGGTTCAATCCCTAGTACTAAAAAAAAATTCTTTCATTGAGATAATGAAGAATACAGAAAATAGCATGCACTTGAGATACAGTTCATTAAGCATTTACTGAGCACCTACTATATGCTAGCCAGCATTCTAGAAGCTGAGATACCATAAAACACAGTACAGCATGACTCTTGCATGTAAGGAACTTAAAACAGGATATAGGAAAACAATAAAAATATAAAGCATTATGTTACATAATATTTAGCTATGGAGAAAAATTTCAGATTGGGTGATAAGGAATTTCAAAATGATCAGGAATGTGTATGTGTGTGTGTGTGTGTGTGTGTGTGTGTGTTTGTGTCTGTGTGTGTTTGTGTGTGTGTGTATGTGTGTGTGAGTGATGGCAGGAGAGAAGACTGCATAACCTATAATTTTAAGGAGTGTGGTCAGGGAGGCCTGACTGAGGAGATGATCTTTGCTGCAGCACTGAAGGACGATGTGAGAATACGCCTTGCAGGTAGCTTAGGTAATTGCATTGCAAGCAGAGAGAAGAGTAAGAGCAAAGTCCCCGAGTCTGAAGCATGTCTGTCATTAAGAAACCACCAAGAAACTTGTGTTGCAGGAGTGAATCCAACAAGGGGAAGAATAATGGGAAAGGAGATCAGAGAGGTCACTGGGGCCACATTGTTTAAGGCTTTGTAGGTCATTGCTATGCCTGGCATTTATAGGGAGATGGAAAGCCAAAAGAAGCTTGTCAGGAAGGAACACCATTTGATTTCTATCAGCTGTTTTACCCTCCTTTAAGCAGCGGGTTTTGCTGCCATAGACTTTGGATGAGAATAAACAAGGAACAGCAGCCCCAGCTGCCGTGGACTGCAGATAGTGGGCTCCTTGGTCCAGTGGGGGGGCATAAAAAGGGGATGATAACACAGCATAGGGGAAAGAGACCCACTTTCTATAATCCTGCCACTGGGCATCTGTTCATTGGCCTTGACTTAAAACTCTCCCAGCTTTACCAGCCTGCTCAGCAGGACCTTCTCAAGGTCAGAAAGCCTTTTTACAGGTTGAATGAAAATGTGCCTCCTTGCTACCACTTGGTGGCAGTATTCTTAGTTCTATCACCCTATTACCTAGAATAAGTGCCTACCTTCCATAGGAAAACACTCGTGATTTGAAGACAGGTGGCTATCCTATATAACCCCCAACCCTTCTCCTTTATGGACTCCATGTCTCTGGCACTTTCAAAAGCCACTCCTATTGTGGAGTAGTTCTCTTTGTCAATCTCATATCCCTCTTCTGGAGTTGTTCCACTTTCTCAGTGAACTTTTAAAATGTGATGTATATTCAAGGCATTCTGTAATCCTAGCGATTGGGGAGGATGAGGCAGGAGGATTGAAAGTTGGAGGCCAGCCTCAGCAACTTAGTGAGGCCCTAAGCAACTTAATGGGACCCTATCTCAAAATAAAAAAATAAAATAAAGAGGCTAGAGATGTGGCTCAGTGGTTAAGCACCTCTGGGTTCAATCCTCAGTACCACCGCCCCCCCCCCCAAAAAAAAAAGTGATGTGTAGAATGAAACAGGAGACTGCAGGAGGGAACAGTGGAGATTGCCAGGTAGTGATTATGTTTTAGGATCTAGACACTGTCCTTTGATTAATACAAGCTAAAATTGTGCTCTATTGTTTTTCCAGCTAAATAACTTAGCGACATTAAACTGTTGGCTCAAATTATGCTTGTGGGTCAGTTCAAACCTCAAATCTTTTTTGGTTTGTTTATTTGTGCTTATGTGAGCTGCTAAGACGTGCTTCCCTTTTTCTGGCCTTATGAAATGAACTTAAATTTTTAATTGAGGATTTCTTATTTGTCTTATTTTAATTTCATTTTTTCTTAAATTTTAGCCCAGCAATCCAGCCCATCTGAGCTCATTTTGAATTTCAGTTTTGTTCTTCAACCCTGCCAGCTTTGAGTTATCTTCAGACGTGGTAAGTACATTTTCTATATCATCTAAATTATTAATAACATTGGAAAAGCCCTGTGGCCTTTCTCTGGAGACATTTCTACTGGTTACCACCTAAGTTTTGAGTAAAATTGTTTAATCATTTTGCCAATCCATTTGACTGTTTTATAATCTGTTACTGTATTGTCTGATTTTAGTTCATTCATAAGAAATTTAAAGGAGATAATTTCAAATACACTTCTGAATTCAAGACATATTGCTTTTACAAGACAAGATGGATGAGGATAATCTAAGATGGGGTTTTTGGTCTGCAAAATAGAAATACAAGTATAGTCTTCCCCAATTGTAGAAGTAATATGGACTGGTTGGAATGGTCAACAAATGCACATATACTGGAATTAGCAAATAGAATTTCATCTGTAATTCTGTGTGCTCACACCTACCAGATAATTTCTGTTAATGGTTTTGCATATATATAAAATGTATATATAAACACAGCTCTAGGATTTAAATAGGGTCATCCCATAGACTTGCTTTTGTGGTGTGACCTGCTCTTTTCACTTACAATCTTTTGGAAATATCTTTCCTTGGTAGAACATACAGTTTCACCTTGTCTTTTTTTTTAAACAACAATATAGTGTTGTTTTTGCTGTATCTCAAAGTTTATCTCATCAATCCCATATCAATGGGCCCTGATATCATTGACAAAATTTTGCTGTTAGGAGCAGCATTGCATGATGAACCTTCTTTTCTGGCTTAATGGGATAGGCTGGGTGCTATTTGTTGTTTTCTCTGGATTCCTCATCCTCCTGTCTTCTGCAGATCGGATGGATCTTGTTTTAATGTCCTAAATGCAGGACATCAATGAGAGAGCCACCAACTTAACTACTCGCCACAGTTTGAGTTTGAAAATCTATACTTTGTCCTAACTTGGAGTGGAGTTAACATTGTTTGAGTTCCTAGGAGCTTTTATGGGACCAAGACACCTCAAGATCAAGAATGAGTTAAGAGAGGCTTAATGGGAGGCTGCAACCCCTGGTTGGCACAGGCAAGGTGATTAGGAGCAAGAAGCAGCGGGATAACTGCCTTGCCAATGAGCCACTATTTCCCATTATATACCCTCCCCGGTGGCCATGCAGGGCCAATTGCTGGGACCTGAATAGGCTCCTCCTTTCTTTAAACATTTTCTCTGCTTTGGTGTCTTGCTCCCTGCACACAGGAACCTCCCAGGACAAGGTAGAAACCATCTGCTCTGAATTTCCAGAGCATTTTAAGAGCATGTGATTGAGAGTCAAATCTGGGTTTGACTTTTCCGTCTGCACCTGCCTACCTCTGTGATCTTGGATATGTCATTGATCTTTTCTAGACAGACTTATTCTCAACTAACTGTAGAATGAATATATACCTATATGAGATTTAGCAAAACATCTAACGTAATGACTGGCTAATACTAAGCACCTAGTAAATGTTATTCACTATAATATTTATAGCTGCAATTATTGTCATCATTATCATCATGAGTGATCATATTATATTGTGAAGATGAAATGAAAACAAGTAAAGCACACAACATAGTGCTCAGCATAAATTGAGCACTAAATAAATGATACCAGTTATTGATTGTATTTATATCTTCTTCTGGATATGTGCCTCATTCTCTCTTTTTAAATTCTATTTGTATTCATGTCTTGATCTCTTAATTTATGAACTCCCTTGAGAACATAGTGTTTCCCCCCCTCCAACCCCGAGAAAACACAAAAGAGTCAGTGCTGGGGATGAGTGAGGTTGTTTAAAATTTAGATGAATGAGTGCCACTATCACTTGTTCTAAGCTCCTTTCTGATTGGATTGTTTACTAGTTAACTGATATCAGAAATTCACCTTCATAGCTTTGTGATCTTGGATATGACATTTATTACATTAACTGATCAATCGGGAAAGCTAAGGTAGGTCATAACATACATTCTGCAATCACCAAGACATTCATCACAGAATAATCCTCTACAGTATGTAAGCATTGGGAAATTTTTCTGAAACACACATGGTGACTGTGTGTGTGAGCTTACCAGAGCAGAATAAATTTGTACACTACTCTTAGGCTTCATCTAGCTGAAAGGAAAGGGATGCCATTAGACCATAAGCTCAATCCAGGCCAGCAGCAAATCCCTCTAGTACCAGAACAGCCTCCTGAAGTCATTTCCCTGACTTCATTCATGCCTACACACAGCAGTGAGACATCTTTAACAAATAGGAAATCAGATCATAATTTTCCCCTCCTAGAAACCCTCTAATGGTTCTCATTTCATAGAATGTAGATTCTAATTTCTTCTCATGGTCTTGAAGGCCCTGCCTAATCTGGCCCAGGGGTATCTAAACTCGTCTTATTCAATTGTTGTCCTTGATCATACTCTGCACTATGCACAACAGCCTTCTGTTTTGAGATGCCATACTCATATCTACTTCATTGTGTTCACTTTTGTTTGGACCCTCTGCCAGAAATTAAACCCTACCCTTGTGCCCTGAATGCCTCATGCTTCTTTTTGTCCTTCAGGTTTCCACTTAAATGATACCATCTTAGAAAAAAAGATAAAAGACGTTCTCTGTATACCCTGTCTCAAGTACATTTCTGTACCCCTATCATTCTCAAACTCATTAATTCTCTGATGTACTTCACATGAGAATCAGTCAGAGAACATTAAAGAAGCAGACAATGATCAGGTCCCTTAATATTTTAGAATTTCCAGGAGTGAATCCCAGGTATCTGTATCAGTAAATACTTCCCAGGTGATTTTAACATGTAGTCGGGTTGACAACCTTCATTCTGATTCTTCAGCTCTTTTCTTTCGTTTTTTTAGTGCTTATCACAAGCTGCAATTGTTTTGCTAGTTTTACCCATTTATTTAGTAAATATTTATTGAGTCCTTACCAAGTGCCAGGCAGTACTCAAAACATAGGGATAAAAATAGTGAACAAAATGAACACGAATCCTAAACTTTATAAAACATCCAATACCGTGAAGAAGGCAGAATATAAATAAGCTCAGTAAGATCTTGGACTCCCCAGAAAAATGTCTGTTGTTTATGTAAATGAGTGCATATTATTTTGTTTTAGCAACCCAAAGAGGCTAAGACAAGTGCCCATTATTCATCCAACTGGAGAGGCCAAGTAGACTCAGAACCTAGAGTTCATAGCAGAGGTCTCATCTGGAGATAGAACTTTGGGAGCTATGAAACTGGACGAGATCCAGATCTCATAGAGATGAGATCTAAGGACTTAATCCTAGAGTGCTCTGAAGTCTAGAGGTTATGTTAAAGAGCAACAAGCAAAAGAGATTGAGAAGAAGCCAGAGAAGAAGGAAAAAAAGAAAACTAACAGAATGCGGTTCCTGAAAATTAAGAGAAGAATTCAAGCAAGAGCAAGTGGTAACTTGTGTCAACTACTGAAGGTACATCAAGTCAGATGAGGACTGAGAATTGAACATTGAATTTTGTAACATGGAAGTTACGGTGCTCTTGTTCAGAGCAGTGAGTAGAGTGAGTTCAGCAAGGAAGGGACGGAGAGATTTTGGAGACAATGGGTATACATAAATGTTTCAAGGCTTTAGTAAAATGAAGATGAGAACAATGGATGCAGTAGCAATATCTGGAAGAGAACTTACTAACCTTTTTAGATGGAAAAATAATATTTTAATGAGAGTGATCCAGCCTCCCACACATATTGTTGAATAAAGGATTGATCAAATAAATGAATAAATGAAAATATATGTCAAAGTGTTGAGCAAGTAACAATGGCAGGGGCAGGGTGGTAGCTGAGTGATAATGCTCACCTAGCACGTGTGAGGCCCTGGGTTCGATCCTTAGCACCACATAGAAATAAATAAATTAATTAAATAAAGGTCCATCAACAACTAAGAAAAAAAAATTAAAAAAATAATGGCAGGATAAAATGGCAGATTATTTGGGTAGTACCTTGACTTTAGATTCAATCATTCCTGGCATACCAAATTTGCCCCAGGTCAACTCAGCCTGAGCATGGGGTGACACGGCACAACTCTCTTTTCCAAAAAGGAATGCTCTGTTTTCTGTAGTCACCCCATTCCAGGGAGCAGACCGACCACTGGACTGAAAGAACTGGGTGAGGTGACACAAGACTTTAGAGTATGCTGAAAGAGAAGGCCCTTTGCACCATCACTATTTTCTGGGCTTGATCTTCTTCTATGATGCAGGACATGTGTGAGATACATGTCACATTGAAATTCCGAGCTTTTTCCTTCTTGATGGGGGGCTGTTAATGCTGTCATATAATTCAGGCCCAAAAGTTCTTAAAGCAAAGTTCCAAAAGAAAGACCCCAATCCCATGTTCTAAACAGAAACCTTGACATCCACCTCATCTCCTTCACTTCATTGCACAATCTTCACGGTGTGAAGTGACACATGAACCCACTGGGGATTCCCCATGGTGCTCCTGACTCACCTTTGTTGGAAAGATGGTATGGCCCAGCTCCAGGCTGGCACATAGGTGGTGCTTAGTAACTTTTGAATGAATGAACTGTTTTGGATTTGGGGAAGTGACACAGGGATGAGAAAAGAATGCACATTTTTCTGGCCTTTCCTAATCATCTCAGTCTATGCTTAGAGGCAACTGTGTGCCAGGACATAGCCAGCAGTGTGATCATGTCCTGAGGTTGGAAGAAGAGACAGGGAAACCCCCATAGTGTTTTGGCAGCAACCTCAGGCATGCTTTTTCTATTATCTCTTGCAACTAGAGACTCTTAACATTTTGTCAGGTCTTAGGAATCCAAAAAATTTTACTTGAACCACCATTGATCTAATACCTGACTGATCTGGGCCACATCCTGTGTATTATCCCAAAGTTGTGACTATAATACTAAAATAGTATTCCTACCATTGCTAATTCTAATAATTGCAGCTAATATATACTGAGCACCTGCTTGGTGGGTACCTCTATTGTCTCCATTGAACAGAATTTCAGGCTACAAAGTGATAGGGTTCAGATGCAAGCCCAGTGTGAGTCACTACAGAATCATACTCTGTATAGTTTCATATCATAGCATCAGTGTTCTCTTTTAAAAATGTAAATCAGGTAATGTCATCCCGTTACTTAAAAGCTTCCAGTGGCTTCCCATTATATTTCAAATAAAATCCAACTTTCTTCCCGAGTCATCAAGACCTGGCAGAGTATGGCTTTTGCCTACCTCTCCACTCTTGTCTTATTGCCCTTAGTCTACGCCATAGCAGTAATAGTGTACTGCTGTGTATATCTGTGTACATTTGGTAGGCTGATTTAGGTACTTATTACTATTTACAATGACCCTTCTCTTATAAAAATCCTTTCACATTCCGACCATCCTGGGAGTCTTATTTATATAAGGTGGAATCTGCCTGTGGTTGTCCCTATGCCCATTGTTCCATGAGTACTTATAGGTCTAAGTACTCTCTCCCTTTCACCTTCATTTTTAAGATCCTAGGCCAGTCATGGTGGTGCATACCTGTAATCCCACTGACTCAGAAGGCTGAGGCAGGATGATTGCAAGTTTGAGGCCAGCCTCAGCAATGTAGCAAAGCCCTAAGCAACTTAGCAAGACCCTGTCTCAAAATCAAAAATAAGAGCTGAGGATGAAGTTCAATGGTTAGTCCCAGGTCTTATCTGGCATCAAGAAAATGTGGTACTCAAAGACAAATGTGAGCTCAAATTCTCATTCTGTGACTGCTGACATTGATGAATAATTGCTATCTCTAAGACAGTATACAACAGGGCACTGGACTAGGAAACTAATGACCTGTATCTTTATCCCAGCTCTCTCACTTATTAGCTAGGAGACTTCGGATAAATCCTTTCACTTCTCTAAGCCTCAACTGCCTTATCAGTCAAAGAAAATAGTTATCTTTTCCCCTAAGGGGTTGCTTTGAATTTAGAATGAGATGACCTATGGGATATGGTTCTTCTGTAAAGTATATAAATTTGCATAATAGTAATGCTTACTGAGTGCTTATTTTATTTCAGCTGCTGCTCTAAGATCCTCACACTATCTCCATCAAGCTTCAGAAAAACCACATGAGATTAATATTAATAGTATCTCCATTTTACAGATGAGAAAAAAGAGGCAAAGGAGGGTTAAGGGATTTGTTTACCATTATCCAGCTGGTGAAGACATTTGAACAAAGGGAGGGAGCAGGAGTCAGGAGGAGGAATAGAGGACTGAGAGGGAAATGCAAAGACCCTGAGGTACATGCTTGACCTGTTTAAGGAACAGCAGGAAGCCCAGAGTGGCTACAGCAGAGTTAGCAAGGTCAGCTTGTCTCTTTCTGGGACCTTGAAAATAACTGAAAGGAGCCAACCACAGAGGAAAGATCAGGGAAGTCAAATAAGGGACCCCAAATAGAGAACCTACTATTGCCATCTATTTCTAGCAGTCACCATTGACAGAAACTTGAAAGAAATAGCAGGGATGTGAAGTTGCTGAAGTCTAGAATTATTTTTTGGGGGGGAGTACAGAAATTGAACTCAGGGGCACTTGACCACTGAGCTATATCCCCAGCCCTATTTTGTATTTTATTTAGAAACAGGGTCTCACTGAGTTGCTTAGCACCTCACTTTTGATGAGACTGGCTTTGAAGTTGAGATCCTCCAGAGCCACTGGGATTGCAGGCATGAGCCACTGCACCTGACTTTTTTTTTAAATACTTTTTTTAGTTGTAAATGGACATAATACCTTTATTTTATTTATGTGTTTTTATGTGGTGCTGAGAATTGAACCCAGTGCCTCACATGTGCTAGGCAAGCGCTAGAGCCACAAACTGAGCCACAAACCCAGCCCTGAAGTCTAGAATTCTTGTACAATTTCTGGTGAGTAAATAGATCGTTATCAAGCGTCATAACAAGTTTCTGACTCTTCTGTGCTTTATTCCGCTCCTCAAGCATTGGACTATAACTAATGAGGAGTGTGGCATTGGTGTCATAGCCTGTGACATTGTCCTGATTTTGCAGAGTGCAAAATCATGATAAATGTAATTGGGAGTGAAACAGGTGGGCTGATTTTTCTTGGATTAAGAGGTAGAATTGATGAAAAGTCCAGAACATTTCTGTGTTGGTCTGGTTTATGTATATCTTCAAAGTCCTTGAGTTATTCAGTTACCATTGTTTATGTGTTTGGGACCTGGCGATGCCTGTACTTTGAGGAATGTAGGCAATGATGCCACATGGGAAGCAGCCCTCTGGCCTGATGGATCCCTGAAATGATAGGCCAGGTACCAATGGGGTTTCCTGGAGGCTCCTCAGCTGGCCACCATGGCCAAGGATGCTGCTTCTTCCCACTGTTCATGCAGGGAGAGCCAGCCTACTGCATAGAAAGCTTATTAGACAGGGATGGTGTTTTAGGAACATCTGAACTAATCTACACAAGAACACTTGCCCTGTCTTTATATTGTTATAAAGATTGGATATATTTCTGAAAATGTAAACTATTGTATATGGATAAAATATAACATTGTTTTATACTATGTTAACATTATTTAAACTATGGAGTCCTATAAGAAGGTAGAAAATCTAAAACCACAGCATTTTTTTGATTCCTTACTTGTCTAGTGTTATGGAGAAAGCCATAATACTATTTTTGGAAATAACAGCTACCATTTTTTTTCTTTTTCTTTTTTCTTTCTTTTTTTGTGCTAGGGGTTGTACTCAGGGGCACTTTACCACCGAGCCATGTCCCCAGAACTTGTTTTTAATTTTTTTTTTGAGACAAAGTCTTACTAAACTGCTTAGGGCCTTACTAAGTTGCTGAGGCTGACTGTGAACTTGTGATTTTTTGCCTCAGCCTACCAAGCTGCTAAGATTATAGGTATGCACCATCATGCCTGATAAAAGCTACCATTTCTGAGGATTTACTATGTGCCTTCAGTAAATGCCTTGCATGTACTATCTCATTTAATCCACATAATAACCTGTGAAATAGACACTGTTAGTCTCCGTGTTGAGTGAGGCTTAGAGGTATTAAATTCAATGAAGTTTACATAGCATGTGGTTAGAACCAGAATTACATACGGGTGAATAGCTATACCATTAGGTTTTCGTATATCTGTGCTAAAGTATTGTTTAAATAGGACACAGATGCCCTGAAAAGGCAGATTGAGTCTCCAAGAGGCAAGGTACTAACTTTGCTCTTTGGGCTATACACACAGAGATGTCTATAGAGGGAAAGCTCCAAGCAACCAGGGTGACTCTAGCTCCATCTTGGAGTGATGGGTGGACAGTAGTGGGCAGTTGGATGCTTGAGTTAGTGCTGAGGGATCATTGGACATCCCAACTTGAAAGTTTGGGCTAAGGAGAAGAGTAACCATGAACTCTAAATTCTGGAAATACTCAGAGTAGTAGTGCCCTTCCTTGCACCTGTGAGGCACCTAGAAATCCAGAGCAGCACTGAGATTTGCCCAAGTCACACAGCACAGCACACCAGATCCACAATCTTCAGTGGAACTCTAGACTTTACCTCCCAGTTAAGGGCTTATCCGTCTGCCCTACCCTCTTAGGCCCCTCAGAGGAGGTGGGCAGGAGTCAGAGAGAAGAAAGCATCTCCTTGTGAGTGAAGCCATTGCCTGGAGTACTGATTCTCAGGTGTGGCCTAGAGAACTGCAGCATCAATTTCATTTGGGAATCTGCTAGAAATGCCAGGTCTCCAGGTTTACCCTGGACCTACTGGGTCTGGGGCCCAGCAATGTGTGCTTTAACAAGTCCTCTAGGTAATTCTGATGAACACTGAAGTTTGCAAACCACTGGTCTAGATAGACAAGCTAAGCCCTAAATGCTGCAGGCATCACTACGCACATGGATCATCAACTCACACAGCACTCAGAAGGATAGTCTCATAGAGAAAGAATTGGAAAGGGACTGCAGCCCTTGAGCCAGACTAGCAGAATAATGTCACCTTCAAATACACATGACAGTGACAGATATACAGAGACTGGGAGGGAGGCATAGCCAGTTCTTGTTAGTCCACACCTGCTTCAGAGAACATAGTTTTGTCAGCTCAGCAGTTCCCTAGAGACATGTCAGCCACTCTGTGGAGGGTGCAGTTCCTGCCCTCAGGGATACTGTCAGCCAGGATTGTACAACCTCTGAATTGGGAGGAAGCTTAGAGGATGCCTACTTCATTGCTCAGCCCACCTTTACCCCACTTCTCTGGTAGTGAGTGCATCCTTGACTGGCATTCTTGACTTCAACATTACAGGGCTACAGGGATAATGAGTTTGGTTTCCTGAGTAGAGGGAGTAGGAGGAGAAACAGGAACAGATAATAATTATAATAGTGAAATAGTAATGTAAGTGCTAGAACTTAAGCTGTGAAACCGTGAAGCCAGGAGGAATGAATGTTCACTATATGAGATCAAGGGAGGCTTCAAGGAAGAGATGCCCTTTGAGCTGGGCAGGGTTTCACCAAGTTGAGAGGGCTGTTTCCAGAGAAGAAACTATGAATAAAAATATGGAGGCACAAAAATCAGGACACAATGCACAAAAATATTTTAGCATTTGAGGCTCAGAAGGCACACTCTGAAATGAGAGTACTTAGCTTCAAAGGTTGACTCCACAACTTGCTGACTTCAGGCATGTTATTTAACATCTGTTGTCCCCTGTTTTTCTGCCTGCAAAATGAGAGTAATAAAACCTTCTTGGCTGGGTTATGAGAAAGAGTAAATGAAATAACGGTACAAACTAACACAGGCCTGGTATGTAGCAAGCACTCCAGAACATTTAGGGCTACATCTTCATATATGAGAGCAAAAATATTGGTTTACTTGGAGCACTGGGAATGGGACTGGGGGGAGTACAAGTAATCTTTGATACTATGTATCATGGAGAAATATTTGAATGCCAAACTAAACATTTGGGACTTTTATTCTGAAGGCAGAGGATGTGCAATTTTAGAGGATGGATTGTAGCAGAGTGGTAGGAGAGAAAGAGGTAAGAAACTACTGGATCTTACCTATGGCATTGACAAAAATAGGGATATTTGAGTGACTGCATGTCTGAACTTTGTACTGTACTATTACACACAAACCTGAGTTCAGATTAACAGACCTTGAAATGTGCACATATGTATCTATCAAATAATTAGAGAATGAGAATTAGCAATTGGAGAGAATATTAGCCAATTTTTAGAGTTTTAATATTAGACAAAGGGAAAGAATCTGACCTAACTTTCCTATGTACATATGAATATACCACAATCAGTCTCACATTCATGGATAACCATAAGGCACTAATTTTAAAAATAATTATAAATAAATAGAAGGAAAAAACAACAACCCGTTGTTAGTTTGAATTAAGCTATGTGAAATGTCATATTCTGTGAAAATATTTTCTGAAGCTGGCCTTTTTGTAAGAAAGTTTGGGGTGTGTGCGATTCACACATACTTGATAAATTTATGCACATTCTGTCTTACTGGCAGCGACCAAAATCTGTAATAAGACAAGGATCCCTCAATGAAAGAGATGATTAGAGATGGTAATAGCAGTGCACACTGGGTCCTAATTAAGGTATTTTCTAATGGTTGTCTAGGAATACAAGTGCCCTCCATTTGGACTTTGGCGATAACTAGAGTATGCTTTAGTTCTTAATCAGGATGCACACAATTCAAAATGTTCTTGAGTCCTGGGCCAGAGGGAATGATCTCATTTGGCACATTATTGAGTTACTGTGAAGAGGAAAGACACTAACTGCTCACAAATATTTTGTCATTGAGTAACTGCAAAGATGCATCTGTTAAAGCAATCCATCTGAGTGGGCTAGTTCTCTCAAATATTAAAGAATATCAATATATCCTAAAAGCAAGCCAATTTCTCCAGCCTTTACAAAGCCACTTTGAAGCCAAATGATCCTTTTTCTGCCTTCACCTTTCTTCCAGAAGATATTCACAAGCATATATAAATTCAGATTTGACCCCTTCTAATGGACCCTTTTCAGAGGAAGTAACTTTCTTTGGCTGCAGTGAAACAGATGTTTGGATGGGAGGGTGTGGAGGGTGGTTGTGGCAATGTGGGTTTGATGCTTGGGAAACAGTTCTGCCCCCAGCAGAATAGACATCATGAATTCTTTGTCAGCCCCTCCTCCCAGACCTTCCAGGCTTCCCCTTAGGTGGCTGACAGATGGAAGCAGAACAGATACCTTGACATGGTTAGACTGACCAGTTAGATTGACCCAAATTCTTTTGGGAAATGCAAAAGCCTGCTGGCTCTTGGGATTAGCTGTCTGGTGTTTCAGTTGCTCCCCATCTGTACATTACCTTCTTGTCCAGTGCAACCCTAGCATACCACATCTGCTCATCTCAGCAGTTTACTTCCAAGCCAAGATAATTTAAGAATAGTTTATTTAGAAGAAATCAATTCTCCAATGCTAGAGAAACTTTGCAGCATGCCCAATGAGAAATTTGGCCCTCACCTAATTGATTTGCTAGATCCCTGGTGTTCTTTCCCCACTGTTTGTCCTTGCTCTTCTGCAATGATTCTTGGTGATGCAGCCAAATTGTTAGGATTTGCATGGTGGAGAACTCAGCACAGAGCACATACAAGTTTCAAGTCTTCATTTTTCATAAAGAAAGAGGAGCTTCTCTGGGCTGAGAAGCTGTAGGAGAAATAATAGGATGGAAAAAATGAGCGTTGTTTCCATTAGAGAGGTGGCACCCGAAGGCAGCAGGGAAAGGCCCTGGGAACCTCAGAGGCAGTTAGGGATGTTAGAACTCAGACTAAAGGAGACATGGGGGTCTAGACAAATTATACTCAGGGCATACCCTGCTGACAAGAGTTCCTACCTCTATGATTCACAGGGTTCACAGAAAAAAAAAATCTATAGCATAGCAGTTCTTAGATTTGGCTACACATTAGGACCTAATGAAGAGCTTTAAAGATATATATTCAGTCTTCTCCTTCAGAGATTCTTTTTCTTTTAAGACAAAACATAACAAATGCTGGTGAGGATGCAAAGAAAGGGGAACTCATCTCTACTGTTGGTGGGAATGTAAATTAGTACAGCCATTATGGAAAACAGTGTGGAGTGTCCTCAAAAGACCAAAAATAGATTTAACATATGATCTAGCTATCACACTCTGGGTGTATATCCAAAGGAAAAAAATCAGCATACCAAAGAGATACCTGTATGCCCATGATTATTGCATCACTGGTTGCCATAGCTAAGACATGGAATCAACTGAAATGTGCATTGATGAAACGTAGTGTATATATATACAGTGGAATAGTATTTGGCCACAGAGAGAATGAGATCCTACCATTAGCAACAACATAGTTGGAAATGGAGAACTTATGTTAAGTGAAGTAAGAGATTCTATCTCCATTGTTATGGGGTAGAGTCTCAGCATTGGTACTTCATAAAAGCTCCTTAAATGGAAGTCAAAATCATCACAAAGGACATTTTTCTGACAATTTGCCACATTTGACTATAGACCATATTGTACATAATGTTATTGTATTAGTGTTAAAAATTCCTGAACTTGGTAACTTGTGCTGTAATTATGTAAAAGGATATCCTTCTTCTTAGAAAATACTCTGAAGTACTTGGGGGAAAAGGGCATGATGTTTGCAATGAATTCAAGTGAATTAGGGAGGAAAAACACACAGAAATATAGAGGGTGGAATAAAGCAAATATGGCAAAATGCTAACATTTGGTGAATCTGTGTGAGGGGTATACATGAGTTCTTTGTACTATTCTTAGAATTTTTCTCTTAGTTTAATTTTTTTTCCAAACATAAAATTCTTTTTTAAGAACCCAGCTTCCCAGATGAAATAATGTACAACCAGACTTGGAAACCATTGGAACCATTTGGAAACCTCAGTAAAGCACAGGGAATGGAGACCTACTGCAGATTAGGGGAGAATGAAAGCCTTTCTCAATCATCCTATACCAGTGCTTTTTCTACTTTAATGCTCAGACAAAGCTCCTGGAGATCTGGTTAAAACTCAGTTTCTAATTCAGAAAGTCTAAAGTGAGGCCTGAGATTATGTATTTCTTTTTCTCTTCTCTTTCTCTCTCACACTCTTCCCCCCTCTGCCTCTATCTCTCCCCCCACCCCCTCTCTCTTTTACACTACTGGGGATGGAAACCTCTGACAATGCTAGGGGGATGCTCTACCACCAAAATACACCTCAATCCAAGGTTCTGCCTTTCCAATACACTAATATACTTCTGGTGATGCCAATACCTCTTGCCCATGAACCACCCTTGAATCAATAAATTTCTTAGACTGAATTACCCTCACATAAGTCTGTCAGTCAGTCAAGAAGTATTTTGGAGTTACTCACTCAAAGCTCAGCATTGCAATACAAATTATGTAAGTGAAATAGGGTGGACATGCTGAACTATGGATAATCTTGCCCCTCCCACCACTGAGAATTGAAGTCAGGGGCACTTGGCCACTGAGCCACATCCCCAGCCCTATTTTGTATTTTATTTCGAGACAGGGTCTCACTGAGTTGCTTAGTGCCTCGCCATTGGTGAGGTTGGCTGTGATCCTCCTTCCCCAGCCTCCTGAGCCACTGGGATTACAAGCATGCACCACCATGCCCAACTCTAATCTTGCTCTTTTGACCATGGGATCCCTGTGATCTGGACCTAAGAGTCAATTTGTTACGTTGAACAGAACAGGGCACCCAACACAAGAAGCTTAAAGACTTGCAGAAAATGGAAGAGGGTATGAATTGTTCTCTTTAAAAGCAAGCCCATGTTATAGGTCACAGGAAAAGTTCAGCCCCTCCTGGTGTGTGGCACTTGGAACCCCTGGGGGTTTCGGAGAGAGCAACAGAATTCTGATGAGGTGTCAGGATACAGGCTGCCTGGGCCCAGCTGCTTCCTCTAGGTAGGGACTCATTTGTTAGAAACAGAATTCCAAAGAAGATTCTCATTTCGTGCTGGCTGTGGCATGCTTTGAGTTTGTTGCTTCTGCTTTAAGTGGAGCCAGACTGTCTCTTTCCTTGAGGGAGCATATGGTAAACAGCCTCTGCCTCTATTAGAATTTTCTAGGCCTTATTTTCCCCTTTCTTCCTGATGGTAATTCCTTTCACCTCTGCCAGCCTTGCAGCGATTGTTTTCCATGCATTGAATTAGAGGCTAGCCTATTATTTTTATCTCTCTTGTTTACATCCAAATCAAAGCTAACTAACAGATGCATAGAAGGAGGCAGCTGGGCTTCACCTACCATGCAGTCCCAGAGAATGGTCTTAGAAGGCAAATGAGATAGGCTATGGAGTTGGTGAACTCTGAGTTCCTATTTTAGTTTTACCAGTTGAGAGTTGTGTGTACTTAGAAGTTATTTAACATCTTGGAACTTTAGTATCCTCCTCTGTAAAATGGAGCCAATAATAACACTAAATCTATAGGGTGGTGAGTGTTAAATGAAAGAGTGCACAGTGAATGCTTAAGAGTATTTACTGAGTTTTTCTATGTGTACACCAAGACTAGTTCAAGTCCAGTCTACCTTGGATGAGTTATGTTGTTCTACCTCTTTGAAACTTACCCTTACCCTTACCCTTAAATGAGACTGTTCTACTAGGTAACTTACAGTTTTGTATAAAGAATAATTGAGATCAGCCAAGTGTTAAATAAATGCCAGGTACATAGTAATTTTTTTTTTTTTTTGGTGCCAGGCATTGAACCCAGAGGTGCTTAACTACTGAGCAACATCCCTAGCCCCTTTTTGTATTTTATTTAGAGACATGGTCTTGCTGAGTTGCTTAGGGCCTCACTAAGTTGCTGAGTCTGCCTTTGAACTTGCAATACTCCTGCCTTAGCCTCCCAAGCCACTGGGATTACAGGTGTGCACCGTTGCACCTGGCTAAATACATAGTAATTTGCTCAGCCAATGTGAATAAACATAATTATTGTGCTTATTATTATTTTATCAGCTCTTTTCTGTGTTTCTTCTTATAAGATTAAACTAGCAGCCAACCACATTTTGAAATGATCCTTTGCGGTTTCCTCTGCTATCTGCATTGTTATTTTCTTGAGGGCAGAGAACACTTTCTTTGTACCATTTCCTAGTCTCCATGATACTGGTAGAGAGTAGGTATTGGGAGCACACTAGAAAGAGACCGTTATGCTCTCTGTAAGCACAGCTGTCTCTGTAAGCTTATTGCCTTGATTTGATTCAGCATGTCTGCTTTACTTGTTTGGAGACCATGCTGCAACTGGTGGAACTTTTCTTAGTCTCCATTCCCTCATCTGTAAAGTGGGCATGATAGTAATTTCTATCTCTGGGTAGGATTAAAGCTGAACATAAAGAGGGAGCTCTATAAAGACTAGGTGGTATTATTATCTGCAGTTTTGCAGTCATAGATCTCAGGAGTTTTTTTTTTTTTTTTTTTTTTTTTTTTTTTTTTTGTGTGTGTGTGTGTGTGGGGGGGGGGGTGGTAATGGGAATTAAACCCAGTGGTGCTTAACCACTGAACCACACCCCCAGCAATTTTTATTTTGGGACAAGTTCTTGCTAAATTGCTTAAGGCCTTGCTACATTGCTGAAGCTGGCCTCAACCTTACAATCTTCCTGCCTCAGCCTCCTGATTTGCTGGGATTACAGATGTGTACCACTATGCCTGAGGAGCTATTCTGAAAAATTGTGTGTGCACATGCACATGTTCAAGCATGTAGGCACATGCGTGTGTGCACATACTCAAAAAGTGGGCAGAATTGAGAGAACAGGATATAAGAGTCACAAATAGGCATTCATTGCCTGTGAAGGCCCTTTAAACTTTAGATCAGAGCTATTGTCTGCATAGAGTTCTCTTTAAAACCATGGCATTGTAATCCTCTGAGTTATTTTTTTTAATTAAACTTATATAACAGAAGATTAACCATTTTAAAATGAACAATTTAGTGGCATTTAGTATATTCCTAGTGTTGTAGAATCATGACCCCTAAGTTCTTCTGAATTGATTACCCCTTTAAGCTGGATATATCCAGAGAAAGGCAGGGCTCATTTGCTTCTGATGCCTCTCTTGTAACTGTTCCATATCCGTCCCCATTCCCACTTTGTTCTTGCCAATCTGTATTTACAAACACAAAAACTCTCTCTCTCTCTCTCTCTTTCTCTCTCCCTGCTCTTTGAAGCCACAGTAGTGAGTATATCTGACAGACATATATTAACATTTTTGGAGAGAGGAAGTGTTTGGCTCCAAAGGATGGAGCCAACTCTCAGAGTGTGGATCAGGTCTCATGAAAGTATTCCTTGCCATGGCAGGCTCAGTTGGCACACCTGAAAGCTGGCACAGCACAGTGGCAGTGGCCTGTTGTCCCTTAGCTTTCTAGTGGCCCTACAGACAGAAGACAACATGAAAGGAATTATGGCCATTTATAACCTCTGAGAGCCACTGTTCTGTTTGTCATTGTGTCTTCTGTCTTTGGGTTTCCCATTGTCATAAGTGGTTCTATATTAAACCATGTACAGTATTGCAAAATAACCTTAGTAGGTTCACAGCCTCACAGAGATATACTTTATATTTTTACCTATGGATAAAAGCCACACCTTAACTATTTTAAAATATAAAAAGAATAGCTTAAGCAGGGCGCAGCGGCTCTGGAGGCTGAGGCAGGAGGATCACAAGTTCAAAGGTAGCCTCAGCAAAAGTGAGGCACTAAGCAACTCAGTGAGACTCTGTCTCTAAATAAAATACAAAATAGGGCTGGGGATGTGGCTCAGTGGTCCAGTGCCCCTGAGTTCAATCCCCAGTATACCCTGTCTCTCCAAAAAGAACAGCTTAAAGTTACTAAATTTTGTTCCAAGCACTGTGCTAAATGGCTTATGTGGATTATTTCATATAAAAATCCTTACACTGATTCTAGGAGGTAGACTTTGTTAGTATCCACTTTTTATAGATGAGGAAACTGAGGCACAGAGCTGATGACTGACTTGTCCAAGGTCACATAGTGAACAATGGAAAAAAACATGTTTTTTTTTAATCGTTTTAAGAATGTTGGTGCTGAGGATTGAACCCAGATTCACTTTGCCAGTGAGTCACATCTCCAATTAATTTTATTTTTTATTTTGAGATAAGTCACTAAGTTTCTGAGGCTGGCCTTAAACTTGAGATTCTTTTGCCTAAGCCTCCCAAATTGCTGGGATTACAGGAGGCTTGAACTCAAGATTCTCCTGCCTTAGCCTCATGAGTTGCTGGGATTATAGGTATGCACCACAATGCCTGGTAAAACTATGGTTCTTTTTTTACTCACTGAGTAATACTGTTTCTTCATAATCTCACCAAGGATAATTAACAGATTAGGAAAAGAAAATGTGCAGCAAGCACATCCAGTAGCTTACTTTATTCACTATGTAGACTTTAGCCTTGGCTCATGAATTTAAAACTATGGAACCAACCTATAACAGATGAATGGATAAAGAAAATGTGGTATATATAAACAATGGAATATTACTCAGCCATAAAGAAAAATGAAAGTATGGCATTTGCCAGTAAATGGACAAAACTGGAGAATATGCTGAGAAATAAGCCAGTCCCCAAAACCCAAAGGCAGAATTTTCTCTCTGATACATGTATGCTAACCCACAACAAGGGAGGGGAATAAAAGAATTTCATTGTATTAGACAAGGGGAATGAAGGGAAGGGAGGGAGGATGGGAATAGGAAAGATAGTACAATGAATTGGACATAACTTTCCTGTCCTTATATATGAATACACTACCAGTGTAACTCCACATCATGTACAACCACAAGAATTCAGATCCTAGTTGGAAGAAGTGTACCTGTTCTATGTATATATAATATGTCAAAATACACTCTACTGTCATGTATATATAGAAAGATGAAATAAATAAGAAAGCTTTGTGATTGTCATTAAGGCACTGAACCCATCAGGAACTGTTTCTTCTTCATCTATATAATTTCCTGCTTCATCTTCCTCAGACTTGTAAGTAGAAGATGCAATATGCTATGCCAATGTCTAGAGTTGAAGTAACCAACAATGGCTTCCTGGGATTGTGTGAGAGCCATCCAGTTGCATGCTGGAGAACTAGACCTCCTTAGCTGCTCCGTTATAACCTTAAGAAGTTGCACTATTCTCTGGATAAATCAAATCCTGGACAGGCCATTCCCTTTTCTACTTTATGTGACTGTACAAATTCTTAAAAACTAGCCAACTTCTCTGAACTTTGTATCCACATCTTTGAAATGTAATTGGAAGAGCATTAGGAAAATTTTCAGCCATTGAAATGTCAAGGGGCCAACTGTACCCAGTGAAATCCTTACACAGTGCCTCAGGCCTTTTTAATTTTTGAAAAATCACAGCTTTGCTATCTTAGAGGTTATAGTACAGATGAGCATGAGATGGTACATCTGAAAATGCCTTGCTCAGAGCCTGCCTCAAAGAGGGTGCTCAAGATGGTGTTGCTTTTTGTGACTTGATGCATTATTCTTTGAGGGTGGGCAGGGGAAAGGAGACCACAACAGGGGACAGGTGTTTTGGGCACTCAGGACTCCTCCACTGCAGAACTTGCCTATTTCCTGATTCCTTGAAATATGTGCATGATTTCAAACACAGCTGCTTCTTCTTCACACAGGAAAGAGTACTGCACAAGGCAATGTCTGACTTCTCATGTAGATTATTCTGTTTCCCAGAAAAGTCGGGATAGGCCTGGAAGATGAGGCCCAGTTTTAAAAGCCTTTCTCTTCCTCTACCCTTCACCTTCCTGCCATGAAAATTATTTAGCAGGAAAATAGTCGGTAGTCTCTGAGCAAATAATAACTTTGTATTATCTCTTAATGTACAGGATAGGGGAGCAGAAAGACCAGGAAAGCAGTGGAGGGGAGCAGTAAAGTTCTCTGAAAGAATTATTGAATATTTTCAGAAATTCCAAATGTCCCACATGTTCACTGTTATCAGTGAAATAATGCACAGATGCTAAAAGAAAAATAGTGATTCTATCCACAATTCTTCCCATCTCTGCAGCATAAACAATGTTAAGAGTGTGGGTCTCAATCCTCCCATGAACTTCTGAGCACATTCAAATATATGTGTTTATGTAGAATGTCCATAGGGGATGCAGTTTGTACTAGGATGTGACTTGGGATATACATGTTTCTCTGCTTGACTTTTGCACTTCACAGTGTATCATAGACTTCCAGACAGGTCCATGGTTATTGATCTGGTTCATTGTTTCAAGTAGCTGCATAATTGTCCATAATATGAATATACCAGACTTTATTCAACCTCAACCATTCATCAATTCGTGTGTGTTCAGAATATTTAGAAGAATATTTAGAAGTTTGTAGTAATTCCCATAAAAAGGGACAGTATGTTCATTAATCCAGACACATTTACCAATGTTGATGGGAAAGATTGTTAGGTCAAAGGGTTTTAATTTAACTAATGCAAAGGATGCTTGCCTGATGTTCATAAATAGCATTCTGATTCCCTCTTATTTTCAGAAAGTCAGTTGTTCAACAGTTAAGCAGATTTCATTTGCCTTCCCACTAATCAATGGCCCCATAGTAAAAACTTTTTTAGAGTGGGCTGTGAAGGATATGATCTTCTCTTGGGTGAGATCCCAGAAAGTGGTGGGTTGTAATTTACCAAAATGGACCAAATTCTCTTGATGCTTTCCTCACTGTTCTAGTCAAATTATTCTCCTACCTTTCTAAAAAGCCATGATCATCCTAGGCCCAACCTCAAGAGGCAAAACGAGAATGCATTCTATTAGCAGGAAACATGTTTGGGTTCTCTCTCAGATATTTTCCCCTGTTGGACAAAATACCAAGGGATCAGAAGGCCTGGAATAGTAAGGAGAGAACATGTTAACAGAAAATGAGCAACACCAATACACTTTGATAAAGGAATTTCTTTAGCAAAATTATTGCTTAAGAGTGCCTTGATAAGTATCAAGGACATGGTAGGGCCATGGGTGTTCACTATAAAATTCTTTCATGTTTGTGTAACAAAATGTTATGATATTAATGTGTAATTTGATTTATAAAAAATTTGGTCATACACCACTGCCTAAATATAAGATCCATATCAAGTTATTTTGTCATGTCTATGATACTTTGTTTTTTAAAGCACTTTCACAATCCAGTTCTACCTTATAACAGCCTTGTATGATGAAAATCATACTCCTCATTTGGCAACAGAGAATTTGGTCTGGCCAGGTAAATGACTTGTCCAAAGACACATATATAATTAGCAACACACATAATTAGCATTGAATTTGGGATTACCCATGGAGTTTTATTTCCACTGGGGAAGAGTGTATAACATGAGATCCCAATTCCATTTCTCATCAGGCTTCTGCCTGATTCTCACTTGGCCTAACCCAATTTCTCTTTTACTTGAATCATGTGAACTCATGCTTCTTCCCATGGCTGATTTCACACTGATTGAGGACTAGTAACATGCTAGATGCTCTAGAGACCACTGAATTAAATTTTGGTTGCTGCCTTTTATTGTCCAATCTCAATTTGTTATAGCCCAATCTAAAATAGTTATCCCTCCACATGAATGGAACAGTCTTATAAGAACATTGCTCTCTCCCCATTTTTCCTCAAGTCTCCTCAGAGAATTTCTTGGTCAGGCAAGAATATCCTGTAACTGGCCTCTGAGTGGTCCTGAAAATAGCTTCTTATTTTGCTTGACTTTCTCTGGACAATGAATAACAGGCCAGTTTTCTCTTTTGATGAATCAGAAGTGTAGCTCCAGCAAAGAATGACTTGAGGCATTTTGGAATGGTCTCTGTGACCCTAAATATTTTCCTTGGAAGCTGAAATGTCCTCTTTAGAGATATAACCCCTTGACTCTTTCCTGCCCCTTATATCTTGTCAGTTATGCTGTATTGACCATGCTTTATGTTATCCTCTGGAACATTTGGAACATTTGGAACATCTGGAACATCTGTTCTTTCTTTAAGCATTCTTATTGTCACTGGCCTTGCCACCTTAAGTAGCTACAGGAAGACCCCCAAAGATCTCCCTATGTACTCTCTCCTTCTTTACTCCACACTGTATTTTCCTGACAGAATTGTATTTCTAAAACGGAGTCCTGGTTTTGTCAAGCCCCTACTCAAAATCCTTAGGCAGCTTTCTGTTACCCAGTGCAGTGCTTTTCAAAGTCTGTTTGCCCATTTATTTTGCCTATTTATTGTTTATTCTTTGGTTTTCAATCATCTGGGGAACCTTTTTTTCCAAGCAAAATATTGTATAGTTAAGATCACAAAATAAAAGACAGATGAAAGTAGACATTCTCTAAAAAATGGAGACAGGCTCTAGTCAAAGCAATAAGTTAGGGCCTAAGCCTCCCTGCTTTCTTACCTCCGGGCAGAACACTTGGGCTCAGAACATACAGTGTGAACATCACTGGTTGGAACTCTTTAGCATGGCATTCAATCCTGCTGCCCTTCCCCATTGGACTTGCACTTGTCCCTCAAAGAAACCCTTTACCTCAGGCATTTTTTTTTTCTCTCTGTCTTCTTCATACAACTGAGCATTCTTCTCTCTGCCTTTGCATACACCATAACCCCCAAACCTGAAATACCCACTGCTCTCATCTCTTCCTGTCTGAATTACATTCACCCTTCCTTCAAAGACCAGCTCTAGTCCTACCTATTTACTTCAAGAAACCTTCCATGGCTTCCTTGTTCTACAGGGATTTACTTCCTAGGGCTGTGATGACTTCATCTTCCAACCAAATAAAAAGTGATACTGACGATGTTCAACAAAGAAATTCCTTTAAATTTATGTACTCCTTCTGGCTACAGAAGGCATATGGGAGGGATCATTAAATGTGCGCTCTTACACTTTTCAATGGTGCCACTCTGGTAAGTCCCCATGCCTGAAGTTCCTCATCTGTAAAATGGGAATAATAATAATAGTTATCTTCAAGGTTTATGAGAGGATTACATTAAGTTCCCTATTCAGTGTTTGGCATTTAGGAATTAATGATGAATATTAACTTTTATTAGAATAGCCCAGGTACAGAGTGACATGAAGTCCTAAGCCAAGACAGAGATAGTAGTGTATACACTGATGTTAGATTGTTGAGGGACCAGAAGTACAGAATTATGTACAGACTAGTGGACAACCAGTGGAGGGTAAAACAGGGTGCTTCTTACTAAGTGGGAAGGAAGTACTCTGAGAGGTGGCTCTTTCCAAAACCCTACATCAGCAAGGGCTCAATTCTCACAGATCCTATGCTCAATAATAATGAGCTGCTGTTATGGTCTCTCTTCATATCTATGTTCTTTTAATATTTTATCACTTTTTTATTGGGACAAAAACCATGTATCATAAAAATTTATCCCCTTAATCATTTTAAAATTTATGGTTCAATAGTTTTAACTATATACACTCTGTTATATAACAGATCCCTAGAACTTTTTCCACCTTGCAAAAATGAAACTTTATATCTATTGAACAATAACACTCCCTTTCTCCCTCCCCACCTCCAACCCCTTTCTGCTTTCTGTTTCTAAAAATATGGTGACTGCTCAGCAGAGTGGTGCATGCCTGTAATCCCAGTTACACAGGAGACTGGGGTAAGAGGATTGCAAGTTTGCAGTCAGCCTAGGCAATTTAGTGAGACTGTATCTCAAAATAAAATTATTTAAAAGGACCAGGGATGTAGCTTAGTGGTAGAGCACTTGCCTAGTATGAGCAAAGCCCTAGGTTCAATCCTCAGTACCATAAAGAAAAAAAAAATCTATTTTTGTATCTCATATATTTGGAATCATGCAGTATTTGTCTTTTTGTGACTAGCTTATTTTATTTAGTATGTCCTCTAGGTTAAAGTGTGAAAGAATTTTATCTTTTTTTGAAACTGAATAATTATATTCCATTGTATGTGTATAAAACATTTTCTTTTCCCATTGATGTGTTGATGGATACTTGGGTTCCTTCCACCTTTGGGCTATTGTGAATATGCTTCTATGAATATGGATATTCAAAGATCTTTTCAAGACCCTTTTTTCAGTTCTTTTGGATGTATACCCAGATATGGAATTGTTGGATCATATGGTAGTTCTATATTTATTTTAGTTTTTTGAGAAACCGCCATATTGTTTTCCATAGCAACCACACAGTTCCTACCAGCAATGCACAAGGGTTCCACTTTCTTCCATTCTTACCAACCCTTGTTATTTTCTGTTTTCTTTATGATGATGGCCATCTGAATGAGTGTGTAGTGATTATTTCATTGTGTTCTTTCTTTGAATTTTTTAATGATTATTGATGTAAACAACTTTTCATGCACTTATTTGCTATCTGTATATGTCTTATTTGGAGAAATATCTATTCATATACTATACTAATTGTTTAATTAAGTTATTTATTTTATTGTCATTGAGTTGTAGGAGTTCTTTATATATTTGGGATATTAACTCATTATCAGTAATACAGTTTGGAGATATTTTTTTTTTTCATTCTATGGATTGCTCTTTAAATTATTTCCTTTTACTGCACAGAAATTTTAAGTTTGGTATACTCCCACTCACTTATTTTTGCTTTTAGTATTTTTTTAATGTACACATATCCTGACTTTCCAGTGAGATTTGAAGCTACTCAGGGTAAAAACAGAGTGATTCTTCTTACGTTTTCTATTGTGGCATGCTCTGAGCCAGGCACTTCATAGTTGCTTGGAATGGTTTACTGACCAAGCCATTGAATCTACTAAAGCACATCAACCCATTATTGGCCATGAATACTTTAGCAAAAATTTTTCTCTAGTTAACTGGGAGCTAAAAGGATAGCCATTTGTAATTGGACCAAAAGATAGGAATGATTTAGAAGTATGAAGATCAAACAAACTTTCCCTACAAGGAAGTGGAGTGTCTGTGGATGCAGGTGAGAGCATTGTGCCAAGCATAGGGTAAACTCCCTATAAATGTTTGCTGTTTTCACCGCTAGTGTACTAGATGCCTGGGACATGGACAAATAGTGCTAGAATAACAGAATGGAGACAAGGAAAAGCCAAAAGAGGAACTTTGGCTTTTTACCTACTAAAAAGTGTGTGTGTGTGTGTGTGTGTGTGTGAGTGTGTGTGTGTGTGTACACATGCACACGTGCACATATGCTTGAGTGCAAAAGGAGAGGTTACAAGATTCAAATTGGTTTTGTGATCAGAAACATAATTAGCTGTTTCTATTCTTTCCAAGAGCAACCATTAATGCAGGTAGAGTGGAAGATCACAGATGTGACTTCTATTCGGTGAGCTCTTTTGCAGTGGTGTGCATTCATTACCCATCTCATGCATATGTTAGTGATTTGTCCATAGTGGTTGTTCAATATACAGTTCCATAATGTTTAGGAAAGAAGGAAAGGAGAGAGAAAGAAAGGAAGGAAGGGAGGAACTATGAGTTGATTAAAGTATCTTCTCTGAGGACTCCAATAGAATAAATAGAAATTTCTGACCTGTTATTTAATTTTAAAATTGGTGTTGCCTTAAGGACTCATAATATTCAATAATGAAAACTCAGCAAAGATGGTGGTCTCTGCTATTCACTGGAAGAAATATCAAGGGAATTTAGAAAATATCTTGAGACAAATGAAAATCTTGAGACAAACCAAAACTTCTGGATGCAGTGAAAGCAGTGCTAAAAACGTGATTTATAACATAAATGCATACATTTAAAAAGAAGGAAGTTCTTTAAATCAATAAACAAAATTTGTTCCTTAAAGAAGAAACCAAATCCAAAGCTGACCAAAAGAAAAGATAAATAAAAAAATTAGAGGAAATCACTAAAATAAAGGGCACATTTCAAAAAGCTTCTGAGAAAGAAAGATTTTCAAAGTTATCACCATACAGAAATGAGAACTGTTTGAGGAGATTGGTTTAACCTGACATAAACATAATAAAAGTTGAATTGATATGATAAATAATAATAATAGTAATAGAAAACACTGTTATCACTAGCTGTGTTCATTGTATACATGCATTAAAAATCACATTATCCATCGATATGTACAATTTTTAGGTTTTTGTATCAGTTAAAAAATATATATATATATATACACACACACAATGACAAAGAACAAGGAAATGAAAATAATTTAATTTTAAAAAGCATCAGAAAGAAAGCAATACTTAGTAATGAACTTAAGGAGGGAAAAGATTTGTACAAGGAAAGCTATAAAGTATTGCTGAAAGAAACTAAACAAGATCTAAATAAGTGAAAGACATCCTGTGATATTGGATTGGAAGACCTAATTTATTAAAGATTTCATTACTTCCCAAAGTGATCTACTAATTTAGTGCAATCCATATCAAAATCCCAATGACATATATTCATTAAAATGGAATTTTTGATCAAAGCACTAGCAGGGAAAAGGCAATCCACAGAATGAGGGAAAATATTTGCATATATCTGGTAAAGGATTGATATTGAGAATATATTTAAGAAAACTTATAATTCAACAATAACTAAAATAATCTGCTTAAGAAAATGGACAAAGGATTGAATAGATAATTTCTCCAAAGAAGATATACAAGTGGTCAATAAACACATGAAAAGATGCTCAAAATCACTAATCATTATGGTAATGGTAATCAAACCGGCAAGTGAGATAACACATTACCATATATTCTGGCATTTCGACTTTTGAGCATATACCCCCCAAAATTGAAAGAATGGACTTACTTGAACAGATATTTATATACCCATGCTCATTGTGGATTTATTTATAGTAACCAAAAGGTGAAGATAAACCAAGTGTCTATCAATAGATGATTTATGTCTATATAGATGTGTTACGTATATAGAATGAAATATGATTCACCCTTTAAAATGGAAAGAAATTCTGACATATGCTGCAACAATGGATGAACTCTGAAGACAGTATGCTAAATAAAATAAGCAGACTCAAAAAGATATTGTATGATTCCACATACATAAAGGTGCTTACAGTAAACAAATTGTAGATCTAAAGTAGAATGGTGGGTATGAGGGGCTGGGGATGAGAAGAATAGGAATTAATTGTGTAACTGATATAAAATTTCAGTTTGGAAAGATGAATTTATGGAGATAGATGGCAGTGACATTAGTACAACAGTGTGAATGTATTTTTTTCTTTCTATGCTTTATTAGAATTTCTCTGATTTTAATGATTTTCTTTTCTTCTATTTCTTATTCACAAAAGAAAACTCTTCCATTAAAATATGTTTTGACAATGGCTAGATAAGAAACTCAGTTGTTTAACAATATGACCCCAAAACTTTAATAAAGAACATAGAGTTAAGAGAATAAGATACAAATTTTCATTAATAGAAATAGTACCAGTAAGTCTCTGAAAAAAACCATTTGCAGAGACTGACTTATTTGATATTACTGATAATTAATCTTATTATTTGATAGTATCAAATAAAATCCTGTAGTTCAGCTCTTGCCATCTTTACTTGCTTAATAAAGACCTGGCATACTGCTGCTCTTGGTAAGTGTGAATATATTTAATATGCCAGAATTATTAAGTAGAAAATTTATTTTATGTATATTTATCATAGTAAAACAAATAATTGTTAGAAATCTGAGTTATAGTTTGAATATATGGGCAATAATAATTTAATAGAAAACAAAGATAAAAAGACTGTTTTGTGGTAAAATGAAACCAATACGGAAGCTAAATACATATGCTAATAAAAGATGAATTGATAGGATAAATAATAATAATAATAATAATAGAAGAAAACGCTGTTATCACTAGCTGTGTTCAAAGTAACTTACAAATATTACCTCATCTATCACAACAACCTATGAAGAAACTACTGTTATTTCATTTTACAGATAACGAAAGGGAGGCTCTCTTGGGACCAGGAAATCCACTATGTTACTATAAAGTCTCTAACACTGAGGAGATAACAGTTAAATAGGAGAAATCTATAGGCAAGGATGAAACTCTACAATGTCATATGTGTTGTAAGACAAGGATATCCGGAGTGTTACTATAGATCAGATGGAAAAGCAATTAATTGTGTCTTCCAAGGCCCCAGAGAGGACAGGACTTAGAAACTGAGTGACAGAGACTCAGTGCCAGAGGGTCTCAGAGGAGACAGAAGCAATGATGGCCCATAGAAGACAATGAAAGAGTCACAGATGTGGGACTACTTTAGCTGGATTCTGAAAGGTAGACAAGACTTGGATAGGTAAAAGGAAAAGGTACTCCAGGCAAGAGTAACCACATAGAGAAGAACTGCCATGAACAAGAAGAGTCTCAGAATAGTTGCTATAAAGTGAACAATGAGGGAGGAACCCTTTGGGGCAGGTGGGATAAAAAAGAAATCTAAGGGGCTAGGATTGTGGCTCAGTGGTAGAGCGCTTGCCATCCATGTGTAAGGCACTGGGTTCGATTCTCAGAACTACATATAAATAAAACAAAGGTCCATCAACAACTAAAAGATTATATTAAAGACAAATAAACAAACAAAATAAATCCAAAAGCTCACAGTTTACAACTATAGGATCATGGAGTCTAGCTGTGAGGTAGTATGCCAGGAC
This sequence comes from Marmota flaviventris, assembly GCF_047511675.1. Lineage (NCBI taxonomy): Eukaryota > Metazoa > Chordata > Mammalia > Rodentia > Sciuridae > Marmota > Marmota flaviventris. The sequence continues at coordinate 95,181,822 of NC_092518.1, forward strand.
CCCATACATTTTTAGAAGAAGCGCCTTGTAATTTTTTTTGTGGTGTTGGAAAATGAACTCAGGGCCTCACACATACTAGGCAGGTGCTCTACCACTGAGCTACACTCCCAGACCTCCCCACCTTTTAATTCATATTTTTTGATTCCATGGGCATGGGGTAGACACAACCTAAGGAGTAAGCAGTGAAGGCCCTTCCCTGGTTGGGAGGAAAGCTGTTAACTCTTACTTTGGCAACATATTCCCACTTGGCTGCACTGAACGGAATTCATGTAATTCTTCCAGGAGTAGCATACCAATGCCAAATTAAGGATTGAGTCATGGTGCCATTTCACCCTGCCCAGCTCTCCTTGCCTGCCAGCAAAGTTCTGTAGGAGGCATGACTTAGGAGGCAACAACCTCCCATATGGCTTTTAGATATTTCAGTGACTCTTCATCTCCTGTGCTGATGGTTCTCTGGCACACTTTCTCTGGAACTGAGAGTCAGTGAAGCTTCAGTGAGCTGCAGAGGAGGAAAACTTGAAGGAGGATTCTCTTGGTCACATAGTCCCTAAAATCTCCTTGGCATTTCTCCACATTTATCAAAAAGACTGCAAGACATTGAGGAGAAAGCTCCCTCCCCTAGATCCTTACCAATGCTCCCTGAGGAGAAATTTTGTGCTAAAGGGTGGCAAGATGGATGTGTGGGAATTCCTGGGAATTTGTAGTGAGAGGAAAGGGCAGGAGTGAAGAGATCTTTGAAGCTTAAAAAGAAAAGGGCTGCTTAGTTCAACTTAACAACTGTTGAAGATCAATTTTCCATTTTCACCTCCAGAATTTTCACGACGCCCAGTTTAAGAGACTAATTTTGGCGTTCTTTTTCCTTTTAAGATTCCAAGATTAAACTTCCTTAGTTATGCTGGTTAAATAGATGAATGGGTAGATGAATGAAGGGATATTGGATATATAGATCATGAATGAATGGGTGGATACATGTGACTGATATGTAGTTGGATAGATGAAGACTAAGAAAAGGAAAATATATCTGAAGTTCATCTCTTTCCTGCTTATCTTTGAAGTTCACGTAGGCTGCCTCAAGACATCATGAAACACTTCCTGGGCATCTCCCATTTCTTTCATTAGGTTTTAGATATGGCTAACATTGATACAAATTCTGCACCTTAGCTTAGTTTCAATAGATTTGATGTTAACTTTCACTGTGAAAGATTCAGTTTATAGACAGATACACTTTCTACTGTTTTCTACTGACTTTTGGCAATTGGTAAACAATTAACTTTGTAGAGCCCACTCTCACCCTTCTTCTAACCAAACTGCAGAGGGAACTAGTGATATGGTTAAAGCCAGTTGCTTGAAATGACTCATCAGTGAAAAGCAAAACATTTCATTCATTTGTATATACATGCAATACACAAACTGATTGCCTACTGTGAGATATTTGTCTTCCACATAGCCCATATATTTCAGGAGCTCACAGTCTAGTGTGAGAAAGATATGTGGTATAGGGATCTAGAATACAATAAGTCCCAAATTGGAAGTAGATAAAGAGGGTCAGGAAGTGTCTAGAGCAAGAGACACTTGAGCTACTTGAGAGGATCAGAAAAGGCTTCTTATAGGAGGAAGATACTGGGAATCCCTGAAGGCCAACCCAAGAAGATTAGGCTTCTCCAATAAAGAGGACAACCAATGAAGGGCTTTTCCGAGCAGAAAACTTAGGGGCAAGATACATATTAATCCTTTCTGGTAAATATTGGACTATCATCATGCTTAGTTACCATGGCAACTAAATATTTATGGTTCAATCAGTCCTAATTTTCAAACATGGGTGGGAGCAACTTTTCCTGTGTTGTTATTATTTGTTTTTATAATTATTGCTATTATTTCTTTTCACCTAATATACAATCGATCTCTTCATCTTCTCCCAGCCTGCTTTGAATTTTCAGCAGTGATAAGAACATTGTCTTATTTAGGGGTTACTCTTGCAACCACATTTTCAACTTTGGCTCTATCTCTCTCCCTTTCAAGTGCAAGAGTACCCATTTAAATGTCTGTGGATTCAGTTGTGGGGAGGTCTATGAACTTGGATGAGAAAAAAGTACATTTATATTTTTACTGATCTCTAATTGAAACAACTTTGTCTTCAATTATAAATGTAGGTAAAAATGACTAGTAGTAGTAGCACTAATTGTGGCTTTATTACTAATAGAAATCATGGATATTTTCTGTATTACTACAGATATCGCCAATATCTTTAAATATTATTTGTGTGCATCACTACCTCAAAATTATAGTAGTTATGAGAGTCACTGCTGGAACTTGTTTAATATATTAACAAAGAATCACATATATGCCTACATCACAAAGTTTTTTAATAATAAATCATTTCAGTATTGATGGATTTCTTAGTATTCTTATATGTTTCATTTTATACATTTAGAAAATTGTTCTGCGAAGGATCCATAGGCTTCATCAGACTTCAGTAGGGGTTCCTAGCACAAAATTAGTTAAGAGGCACTATACTGCATTTTAAAATAATTGTTCATTCTAGAAAACATTTCTTTTGGGCTACCGTGTTGGCAGCTTTCATTCAGAAACTTTCCCAAGGTTGTAAACATTTAGATCAATGCCCTTGAAGACCAGTAAATCTAGGTTGTATTTATGTGACTACAGGCAAGAAAGGAACATTATGCGAGCAACTCTGGTTTTCAGCCAAGCCTGATTCTTTAATGCACCAGACTTCTGGGTGCATGATAATCTATAATCTATTTATTGCCCTACTTGTAGCCACTGCTCCTGTTATTTGCAGACACATTCAGAAATTGAGGTTTGGATAGCTCACAGTATTGCATTTAACCATTCTTCTTCCCTGGATGCCCCTGCAAACAATGCACTTGTGTGTATCAAATGAAGATAATGAAAAACAAAGGGAAGACTGCCCAATGCTGAGCACAGACTAGGCAGGCACTCACAGACACTTGTTAGAAAAGAAAGAGGCTCGAAGGACATGTAAATTTCATCTGACAGTGGCAATTTCGCTCCATTTCCTTTTCTCCTGATTACTGAAGTGAAAGAAGAAGGGGGGAATTGGCTCAATTGTCAAGGAAATGAAGTAGTTTGGTTCAGCTCCCTGGTAACTCAGGCCCTAATGAGGTAGGTTCTTAATGAGCCAGATCTTCCTCCTTGTCCTCTTCTTAAAGGGCTCTTCATGGGCTCATTGTCAGTTTCTGTCTCCCATGCTCATGCACTTGTCTTCTTTCCCCTCATTACTATCCCTCGGGAAGGTACACTTGGGCGCGCACACACACGTCAATGAATGACTCACACTGAGAACTTGAGACGTGCTATACATACATAAGAAATCCCATTGTGACTTGATTATCACCAGATTTAAATACGCTATCCCTGAAACATCCCAACTCTATATAGCAAGAGCTCACACATTCACACTCTCCTTTTGCACACACAGGGGCCATACATACACAGTCTCCATGGCCATAGCCCTTTATACATCAGTGCCACACACCTCTGGGATGAGTCAAATCTTCACACCCATCACCCTACTGTGAGACATGATACTTGTTCAAGTGTACGTGTTTGTGGAGAGGACTCATTCCAAAATGTGCTATGCCCCTCCTCTACTCCTTTCTTCTCCCCATCCCTATATATCTAAAACTTACACAGGCATTCATAACATACAGGCCCAAGGGCCTAAAGGTCAAAGTCAGGGGACCCCTCTCTCGCAGGCACTGTGCAGATCTGTAAGTTCCCACGATGGTTATATCTGCATTGCTGTTGTTGCTAAGGCGGTGAAGAGCAATCAGCTATGGCTTGTTTCTAATTTTTGTAGGGACATTCAAGCTGGCACAGGAAGAATTCAGGTAGGTTCCCTTGATCAGACTTTTCTCAGCATGTGGGAATGTGACTCCCTTGGCTAAGCTATCCAGCTAGTTACAGGAGATGCTGGGGCCTCTGCCACCCACGCTTTTTTTTTTTTTAAAGAAGATTCCCCAACACCAAATTAGCCATTTGAAAATTGAGTGTAAGTGATTCCCATTTGGCTAATTGCTTTTAAGGAGTCTGTCAAAACCCCTCACTTATTCCAGCCCACACTGAGTTAGAAATTCCAGAATAGCACGATGGTTGGGGCAGTGACTCGGGAGCAGTTACAGTTGCTAGGATGGAGGCAGTCTTGTGTGGTGGCTGGGGCCCTGTGGGAACTCCAAGTGACATTTTTAGGGGTTCCCTAAGCTGACAGTGAGGAAAAGCTGATCTGATGCTGCCTGCCATTTGGTTTGAACATAAGCTGAACACTGAGAAATGCTGGACTAATTGGCTGATAGTGGATGGGAGGCCCTAGAACTCCCTAGGCCACCTTAAGTGATGGATATGAGAGCTGCAGGAAAAACATTGAAGCAAGCCAAAAGGTGATCCTCAGATTCTTGGATCTCTCCTGGAGTTGAAAAGCTCACTTAGATATTTTCTCTCAACCCTCTTAAGGGCTGTGTCATGATTTGTTTTGGTAGGAATAAGCAGAAAATCAGCAAAGCTGAAGACAGGAATCATATTGTGTTTGTTTTCTATTGCTATGTAACAAATCCCTTCAAAACTTAATGGCTTCAAATAACATATATTTATTATTTCACAACTTTGATGGGTCAGGATTCCAGGCACAGCTTAGCTGAACCCTCTGCTGTAGTTGTCTCAAAAAGCTACAGTCATGATGATGGTTAAGGCTCTATTATTCATCTCAAGGCTCAACCGGGGAAGCATTGACTTTTAAATTGTCACTTGGTTGCAGGGAGGATTCAGGTCCTTGCTGATTGTCAGGCCAAGGTTCCATAGTTCTTGCTAGTGTTGGGCAGAGGCTGTCCTCAGTTCCATGTCACATGGCCTCTCCAGTGTGGCAGTTTGCGTCATCAGTGTGTTCAAGCCAAAAAGGCAATGAAGAGAGGGAATGCCAGAAAGATAGGTATAATAATATTTTGTAATCTAATCACTGAAGTGGTATCGTATTAATTTTGCCATAATCTATTCCCTAGAAGCAAAACACTAACACTTCATGACTGTGAAAACCAGAGAAGGGGTAATTAGGAACCATTACCTAATTGTAAGCTTTCAGGAATTAAAAATATATATATATAATGAAAAGAATACTTTTCTTGAAATTGGGGATCTTCTAAATTTGGTTTTGTGATTAAAATAAGGTATTTTAAAAACATTTAGCAGGGTTACTAGCACCCAATAAATTTGATTTATTAATTTTGTTATTATTTGGTAATCATGTGAGGAGGCTTTATCTCCTATACTCTTTAAAAAAGCATTGCACAGTCTCATTCCTTAGGCCATTACAGTGTCAACACCCCAAAGATGAGTTTCTCTCTCTCTCTCATCAAGCTCTCATTTGCCCTCTCCTGCCAAACACACAAACACAGAAGTGCATGTACACAAACCAACTCTAAATTGTCCCTTCTGTATTTCATTTATCTCTGTATTTTATTCTCCAAGGGGATGGAAGCTAGGAAATGAAATTGAAGGATAGCTTATTTCCTCAGAGATGGCTATAGTAACCTACTTGGAAGACTAAACTATGCCCAAAGGGGTGAAAAAAAAAACATATATATATATATATATATATATATATATATATATATATATATATATAGAGAGAGAGAGAGAGAGAGAGAGAGAGAGAGAAAGGGCCAGAGGACATTTTTTAAAATGATTCTGAGAGCAAACAAAAGTCACCTTCCATAAGCAGGAGACTGCACTGAATGCTTCAATGACCACATTGTCATCACTCCTCCACTCCTTCCTTTCTGACAATATATAAAATCCAGCTTTTACATAAGCTTCTTTGGCTGATTTTTTTAGACAACCTCATTATTACTCCATGAATGCTGCTATTTCAGTCCTTGGGTAATTCCCCAGGTCAAGGCAAGTAGATTACAATGGGGTCAAAGGGTGAGCTTGCTGTCACTAGTCATCCAGTCTTGTCCCCATGACAACCTCTGCATCCTGTCTGAAGTGCTGCATCCTCTTGAAATTAACCTTGACAGCTGTGCCAGGACTTGTATCTAGTGTAGTTGAAAGAACTCTAGTCTAACAGAGGAGGACCTAGGATCTAATTTAATTGTTGCTACTAACTAGCCATAGGCAAATTTGGAAGCCTTGCTTCCTCATCTTCTCACTATAAATGGTAACATCAGCCCTGCTGATTGCATGGTCTTATGGGAAACTTAATAACAAGTTAGTAAAACATCTTGAAACACCCCCCCTCCACACACACACACACCCCAATATAGAGGGCTATGCTAATAATGCAGGTAGTTGTGGTCTATAAGGGTCAAGGGTTCTGCCTCTTATTTTTAACTGTTGTACTCTGCAGGGAATTACCTAAATCTCTAAGCCTCAGTTTTTTCACCATTTAATAGCCACCACAATGCCCAGAGAGAGAGTTGTAAGTAGTTGGCTGGATTTTTCCAAACCACCTGTTGTTCTTTACTGTAGGTAACTGACGCCATGCTGGAGACTGAATGGTGCCTGGCATGAGAGCAGAGTGGAAGTGGTATGATGTGCCAGAAGGCAGAGGCTGTGGTCACGGCTGTGAGACATTATTAGCTGGATGTTTTCAGGCTTTCCTAGAGAGAGAAAGAGAATAGAAAGAAAGTACTTTAAAATAGAATTTTAAATTCTATTTTGCTCTGATACTACAAGATATTATATTTTAGCTCCTCTCATTTATTCTACTTAACCCTGTGTTGGACATGAAGTTAAGTTCTTTCCATGCAGTATATCATTCCACATTTGCTTCAGCCCTTGAAGGAAGCATTAAATAGATGAGAAAAATGGAAGTTTGGAGAGAAAGCTTAAATACTTTCCCCAAGATCGAACAGCTTTGAATTGGTAGAAACTCATTCCAAAGTCTACAATCATTTTGAGAAGTGGATGATGTGTCCCCAAATTTACAGGTCAAGAAAATAAAACAGACAGGTAAATAACTTCCACAAAGTCAAAAAGGCTAGTCAATGGAACAGCCTGTTGCCAAATTTTCTGTATAATGTAAAACATAGAATTTGGGCTCCCATATATTGTCAGGTCCATTAGTTCATCAATCCCTAGTAACCTATCCTTGAACACACACTCAGTGCAGGGGACTTGATAAGGGAGTTCGCACAGTACATACATTTGAGACACTAAAAATTACATGAGAGTAACCTTGATTGTCCAAGGTAGTGTGCTGAGTGCCTAAATTATTAAGTAGGTCTTCTTTCTTTGATGGACAAAATCTGTTATCTAACCATTGTTTCATTTTAAGTATTTTATTTCTATGTGAGATTGCATAGCTTTAGAAACAAATTTAGAAGCCACTTATAATTCTTCCTTTAGAAATTGTTTTTATCTTTTGCCCATTTAACCACTAGAGTCTTGGTGTCTTTCTTAACAAATATATAAGCTCTTTATATATAAAGGCTATTAACTCTCTGCCATATTGTGGTGATAAATTTTTTAAACTCTCTTGATTGTCAAGTGTTTTGAAATTGAGGATTTCCTTTTGGAGTTTATTTGGGGGTGATATAGATGACTTTTTCTTTTTTATATTTATTTTTTAGATGTAATTGAACATGATATATTTTATTTATTCATGTTTATGTGATGCTGAGGTTCGAACCCAGGGCCTCGCATATGTGAGGCGAGTGCTATACCACTGAGCTACAACCCCAGCCCTGGATGACTTTTTCAATCTTCCTGTATCCCTTATTTGTTCAAAAAGTATTGGTCTTGTGGTTTTTACCACTTAAGGAAAACAAATGTGTTAGTTCTGGGCAGAATTAGAGTGAATATTGTCTTTCCCTTAATCATGGGGGCTCAGTATTACCCTGGCAGAAACAAATGACAGTGCATGTCTAGTGTAACCCTTAGTATAATCCTAGTACCAAGTCTGGTACATAGTAGGTTTTCTGAAAAAAGAAAAACTTTGTTGTAAAATTGAAGCATGACTCTTGGACTGGGGCTCTTGCTCAGTGGTAGTGCACTTGCCTAGCATGTGTGAGGCACTGGGTTTGATTCTCAGCACCACATATAAATTAATAAAATAAAGATCTATCAACAACTAAAAAAAGCATGACTCTTCCCTAAGAATAATGTATTATCAATTATAGCCTCATATTTTATCGCCTCAGTTATGAGGCAACTATCTTCTTTTATTATTTAATTGAAACTCATTTTTCAGTATTTTAAAAATTCAGATTACACCAGGGACAGGATATCTACAGGTATTCATAGATCTCTCTCTCTCTCCTTTGAGACAGGGTCTTGCTGTATTGCCCAGGGTGCCGTCAAAGTCCTGGTTTCCAGCAAACCTCTTCTCTCAACCTCCTGAGTACCTGGGACTACAGGTGCATACCAACATACCTGGCTCTTCATAAAGCTTTGACACAACTAATTTGCCTTTCATCAAGGATCTCCTATGCCTCAGGTTTCTTGTAAATATTATGGAGAAGGCTTCAACATAGTGATTATGTATGCTCAGAATTTAGTGACAAGACCTCGAGTTCAAATCCAAGTTCTGCTACTTACTGTTCCCCTGTTTGCAAATTATTTGAATTCCCTATGCCTTAACTTCAATCTCTGAAAATGAATGTGATAGTAGTCTCAACCTCACAGGATAGAGGCACTTCTGAGGGTTAAGTGAAATAATGTATGTGAAGTTTCAGGTACAAGATAGGAAAACGCTCATAAACAGTAGGTATAATTATCATCGGCAAAAATAATGTATTATGTATTGGGAGTGTGAAGCAGGATCAGGATAGCACCAGGGACTGTAGCATAAAAGGTATTTAATATGAAGTTCCAACATACAGATTCAAGTTTAGATTTTATTATCAACTCATTTTGTTACTTTAGAGGAGTTGCTTTCCTTATGTGGGCCTGGTACTTTGACAGTACTCTGCCATTCTCTGCTTACTGGGCTGGGGTACTAGCTCCATCATTGTTATAGCAGCAATGACTCCAGAGTCCTAAGCTGCCTGCAGTCAAGCATGAAAAGGCCTTTCTGAAATTCAGTATCATGTGGCTTATGGGATCCAGGATCAATGGGGTGCAAGTTACAACAAAGCGGACAGTTTGAGCCCAATAAAAAAGCTTTTGGTAGTGCAGTGGCCAAGTGCATAGAGTCAGAAACCATGTTGCTGAGGTAAGAACCCTGATCATGATATTTGCTAGCTATATGATCTTGGGCAAGTGTTTTAGCCTCTCTGACACTCAGGTTCCTCATCTGTAACATGGGGACAATAATTGCATCTATATTATGGGGCTGTGATGAAGATTAAATAGTTCAGTATTCTTGATTTGCTTAGATCAGTATATGACATATATAAAGCAAAATAAGAATCTTTTTTTTCCAGTACTGGGGATTGAACTCAGGGTCACTCAACCACTGAGCCACATCCTCAGCTGTATTTTGTATTTTGTTTAGAGACAGGGTCTCACTGAGGTGCTTAGTGCCTAGCTTTTGCTGATGCTGGCTTTGAACTTGTGATCCTCCTGCCTCAACCTCTTGAGCTGCTAGGATTACAGGTGTATGCCACTGTGCCTGGCTAAGAGTTTTTATATAACCAAATAGATACCATTAAGAGCTCATTAATTCTTGGTTCATTAAAACTCTTTGATGGGATCCAGGTGTGATGGTGCATATTGCTGGTAATCTCAACAACTCAGAAGGCTAAGACAGTAGGACCTCGAGTTTGAGACCAGCCTCAGCAATTTAGTGAGGCTCTAAGCAACTTCGACAGACCTTGTCTCAAAATAGAAAATAAAAAGGGCTGAGCATGTGGCTCAGTAGTTAAGTCCCCTGGGTTAAATCCCCAGTAGTTAAAAAAAATCTGGTGAGTAGTGAGCGCCTTTTCCCTCCTAGGACATCAGTAGAGGTTGGTGGTGTTAAATCTGTTCAAGCATCAAAAGAAGATTGAACTAAATGGACTTTACCATGACATCCTGATCAAAATTCTATGATTTGCCTTCAGAGGTCACCTAGCTAGTCAGTAGTAGCAAGACAAACTTAGGGTAAAATCCAGATTAAGCCAGAACTTTATAGTAGACGGTTTTTCCCCTAGCCACTCTCAATCTCATTTTAGCTTGTGTTTTCTTGGATGACATTTTTAAATTGATTCACAAAATTCAGAGGTATAAAAAGTGTCCCTTGCCATCTTTCTCTTACTCACAGAGCAGCCATTACTTTGAAAACCAGTTTTACTTTCTGTCTTCTTGTCAGGTCTTGGACAAATTTGATTGACAGGAGGCTTTTGGTAAAACTGATTCATTCATGTGCTGGATGTTGCTTGCTGACTTATAGTCTCCCCATTTGTGAGGTTCCTGTTGCTATTAAATGAGAAGAATTATCATGACATAAAACTGATGCCATCGGTTTGTCAGTTTTATATGTGACCTGCATCTGCCATTTGTCTTTAACCTCTTACTTGGACAGAGGACAGCATCCATTCATCTACCTTCCACCAACCATCACTCACACTAAAGACCTGCACCAGGTGGGGCTACTTAGTGACAGGTTGTGAGAAAAAGTGCTGGAGTTTCTCTAAGCTCAGCAGACCAGGCTGATTCTTTAATAGACTGTACAGACAAAAGGCAGTGAGAAAACTAGGGCAGAAATGATTTCTTACTTGGAGAACCAGTCTAGACTATGGCCCACACAAAAGTGGCTTCTTGTTGTGTGTGGTGGCTCATGCCTATAATCCCAAGGCTCAGAGGCTGAGGCAGGAGGATCACAAATTCAAAGACAGTCTAACTTAGGGTCTCACCAAATTGCTTGGGGCCTTGCTATCTCAAAATAAATTATAAAAAGGACAGAAGGTGGGACTGGGGTTGTGGCTCAGTGGCAGAGTGTTTGCCTAGCATGTGTGAAGCACTAGGTTCAATTCTCAGCACAGTGTATAAAGGAATAAAACAAAGGTCCATTGACAACTAAAAAAAAATTTTTAAAAAAAGACTGAACGTGTGGATCAGTGTTTAACACCTCTGGGTTCAATCCCTAGTACTGGGGAAAAAAAGTGGCTTCTCTGATGATTGGAGATGGGATGTCATTCTTCTCAGGCCTGAAATGGGCAGGAATCCAAACCAGGAAGGCAAGGCAAGATGTGAGCACAGAGGTGAATGAATCTCACTAGAGTATATAGACCTACAGGGTACCCTGTGGCTCAAAAAGTATCCTGTGAGGATCTTGGCTGAGGGTAAGCCTGCAGACCCTGAAAATCCAGGGGATATCCTGCATGTTGGCAAAGAGCTGGGCCCCAAGAAGACTTTAACTTCCCTAAGAAAAGTAGATGTAGCCAAAACCAAAAAAAACAAAAACAAAAACAAAAAAACGTCTGCAAGACACCATTAGAGTAGTGGAGGTTGGAGGTTTGCCAACACAACAAGAGTCAAGTTGGGTCCAGCGGGACTGCCACTCAACAACTCCAGGTATAGTCGTAGAATTGAAGACCTGAGTTCATGTTCCTGCTTAGTCAAGTTCCAGTGGGCAAGTTATTTAACCTCTCCAAGTCTAAATTTTCTCTTCTCTAAAATAGAGATGACAATAAGTGTCCCTGATTCATGGGGTTGTTGTGAAAATTACATATATACAGAAAGTAGGTGACACATTTACCACCCTTAGGCAAAAATTAAGTGGTCAGTAAATATCAACCATGATCATCATCATCATCATCATCACATTGTCATTGTCATTTTGCAGTGCTAGGAATATAAACCAGGGCCCCTTGTGCACACCAGGCCAGTGCTCTATCATTGAGGTACATCCTCAGCTCCCAATAATATTGACTATTATAATCATCATTATTGTCATCATCATGGATCAATTACTAGAAACAGATAAATATAACAATTTAGAAAATATACATTTTCATACCTTTTATTTTTTTGGTACTGGGGACTGCATCCAGGGGCACTTAACCAATGAGTCACATCCCAGCCCTTTTTATTTATTTATCTTTAATTTTGAGACAGGGTCTCACTAAGTTGCTTCAGGCTTTGTTAAATAGCTGAAGCTGGTCTCAAACTTGTGATCTGTGATCCTCCCGCCTTTGCCTCCTGGGTTGCTGGGATTACAGGTATGCCCCACCTCACCCAGCCATTTTTATCCGTTTGAATGCACACTGTATTTTGCAATAAAATCATTATTAGAAAAATAAAAAGTGATAGGACAGAGTGGTTAAGAACATGGCTCTCATTGTAAGCTCTGCCACCAATTCCTTGTGAGTGTCTGGGTAAATTGCTTAGCCTCTTGAGCCTCATAGGACCAACAGTGCAAGATATTGTAAGAATTAAATGAGGAAACTCTAATAAAGTGCTTTATGCAGTGCACTGCCCAGAGTAAACTGAAATTTATTTCTCGTTATTATTATGGATATTTTTCTTTCTGCAACCCTCAGCCCTGTTGTGGTTCTACCAGTCTTTTTTAGGGGTGTGTGTGCTGGGGATTGAACACAGGGCCTTGTGCATATGAGGCAAGCACTCTATGAACTGAGCTATATTCCCAGCCCTCTACCAATCTTTACCTCATAACTCTAAACTATTCCCAAGGGAAATCCAGAATGACAGAAGTAGCCTTGGTGGATGGGGGACTGGGTGTGGTTGGCATTGGGACTATCAGGCCCTGGGGTGTAACCCAGTGGTAATGAAAAGTATTGTTAGGAGCCCAGCCTATTAACTAAAAGTCATGGCAGCTTTCAAAGGTCAGTTTTCCAGTGGCCTCCATAGCCGGAGTGGCTTCCTCAGGAGGCCCTGTACCATGATATTTCATCTTCCTTCCAGCCCCAGTGCTACTAGCCAGCTCTGGATGTATACTCCTGGCTGATGTATTTTCCACTTTCTTCAAATATTTGCTAAAAGCTTCCCAAAGCTGGAAGCCTTGCGGCTGCAGAGCACTCTGTGAGAGAGATGAAGCAATGGTTTCTATGACAACGCTTTGGTACTTATTAGTGTTTGCGTAGGCACTGAAGCAAGAGCTGGGGTCCAGACAGGCCCTTGCTGGGAAGGGATGAGCAGAAAAGAAGGCTGAGGTGACAGAATTGTTCTCACCTTGTCCTCTTGGTTGGTAGCCCTAAAGGAAAGCCCCAGGGAGATGAATGAGGCACAATTTGGCCATATGCCTTTAGAGACATGCTTTTAGTGCTCCTTGGGGAGCTCCAGTGCCATTTGCCTCACTCAATATCTGTTGTCTTTGCTACCAGGTTCAGCTTCCCTAAACACCCCTTCATCCTGCCACCCACTCTTTTGCCCAAAACTTGGCTGCCTTTCCCCTTTGTAGAAGAAGTCTAAATCGTGGTATCTGGGGCCTTTCCCACTCTCCTTTTCAGTAGTTTGCTGCTTCCCCCACTCTAACCTAACTATGTCCCTTCTACTTCATCAAGATTTCTTTTACTCCCTGTCACCCTGCTGGTGTTTCTACTTCTTCCGTCTCTTACATATGATTTTCCTTGTTTAGAGTTCCTAAAACCTTGACTCGTGTGTCCAAGACTTTCCTTTCCTTTAAGACCTGTCTCAAGCCTCAGTTTCTTTAATAAATTTTCTGTGACCATCCCAACTCAACGGAAACCCCTTTACTGAACTCCATTTGCATTATTGCTCAGAATTGGCATGCAGTTGGCACCTAAACACATACTGCCTTTTCAGTTGTTTTACTACTTTATATAACTAGACAATAGTTTCCTCCCCAGAAAGGGACTTTTAAAGTTTGTTTCTGTTCCCACAGCACCTAATACAGTGCACTGATTATAAGAAGTTAATTAGAAAATATGTGCAAAATACTTAGCTTAGTGACACAAAATACTTAGCTTAGTTAGCACATTTGACTGTAATAGTAACCAATGGATAGATGTGTGGTAGTATTATTATAGCCCTCATATACTTCTTGATTGATGACTTAGTATCTCTGTCACTACTTCCACTCATGGTCTGAGTATGATGCTCCTAAGCATTCATTTAGTCTTAAGCTTGGAAACTTCATGAGCCATTAGGTTGACAAAACTCAGTCTGTGACCATGGACCTCATCCTCACCTTCTGCTACTATCTGATTACCACTGTGGCTTTCAGCATAGGCTGCATATTTTTCAGGGCCCAATGAAGAATAGAAATATGGGGTTTCTTGTTAAAAAATTAAGAATTTCAAGAAAATAAGAGCAGATAATGAGAGCAGAACATTAAATGAAGCACAGATATTTTCTGAGTGTGGGACCATGGGTCACTGCACAGGTAATGTTGTTCAGGAAGCCAACCCTGATACCGTCCTCATTATCCTGTGCTACTCACCAAGTCCCTGGGACAAATGACAGGGAAATCTACAAACATACACCAAATGGTTCCAGACTAATTTATCAAAAGCCAGTTCTCAAAAAGTTAGTTCACTGGCTGGTCAAACATCTAAACAACCAAGTTGCCATAGTTGTGGTCTTAATTCCTTGCCCATGCATTTGCCCTTTCCCAGATGCTGCTTATGCCTCTGACTATTCCTATTCCCATACTTTCAGTTTCTTAATCCTCAGGTCTTAGCACATTTGACTGTAAAGGAAAGATTGTGTCTGTTTTATGTCCTTTGCTTCCCATGTTCTGATTGCTTTTGAATCAGTCATGGTTACTTTAAGGACTGAGGTGAATACCACTCCACCACCCCACGCTCCATCTTCAGGAAAATCAGGCAATAGAGAACAACAAATGTTCAAGAATTAAAAGCTATTATCTCAAAATAACTAGAAGAAAGATGTTCCTGAAACAGAAATGATAATTACCATGATTTGATCATTATACATTGTATATAGGTATTGAATTATCACACTATACCTCATAAATATGTATAATTATTATGCCAATTAAAATTTTAAAAGCTGAAAGTACAGTATGTCATAGTTTTACAATCATACTTTTACCCTGCTCATAGATAATATCAGTTCCTAGAACAGTCTAACCCCATTTCTTTAAACATAGTAAGCGTAATTTTGTAGTCTGTTCCTGATATGTGTGATACCTGAAGTCTCGATGATCTGTTATACTTTTTGCTTTGTCTACAGGTTCCTGAACATTATTTTGTGTTTTCTTGTCTGTCTGATTATCTCATATGCTACTTGTTGTATTTGAAAACTATTTGTAGTAGTAATTTGAACCCCAGGATAAAGTTATCTTTCTTCAGAGAGAGAATTTTTTTTTTCTGCTTTGGCCAGGATCCTGGGGATGTGCTAGTCTGGAGCCATCTTCAGTTTATGATATGCATTTTTCCTGGACAATATAAATTGAGGTTGAGAGTCCACAAGGTTTTTGTGTGGTTCACTCTTATCTGTAGGTATAAGAATGCTGAGCCCTAACTTTCTGTATGGAGTGTTTCCTTCAAGACTTGTTACCTTCTACTGTCACTGTGCTTTGATTTCTTTTCTCCTTGACACACAAAACTTTCAACATAAAGTTTAAATGTGCTGACATGGGAAAATGTTCTAAGGGCAAAAACATGTACCCAAACATTACTCAACTCTCAAAGTTCCCATTATCACTTCATTTTGTCCTAAAACACTATTTTGTTCTTTATTGATTTTTAAGAAAACACACACACACACACACACACACACACACACACACACATTGCAATGTATTTGCTTTCAATCATTATAAGAAATCAAAAGCATACCACATGCAATGCTCTCATGCTTTGAAGCAGTGTAAAACTATGAGAAAACACACACACACACACACACACACACACACACAGTAGGTGAGAAAAATTCTTGAAGTCACTTGCCCAGAGCCATATAGTGAATTAGTAATAGAGCCTGAAGGAGAACCCAGGCTTCCACAACAATGTTACTATCACATTAACAAGCATCCTCAAACAATGAGAAAAACAGTTATTTAGGTATTTCCCACTGTTTTACCTACTACTTCTGCCAAGTGCTGGGAGGGTGGCTTCTGGCGGCTCCTATTTCTTTCCTTCCATCATCCTTTTATAGCCTATTTTCCCAGAAGTCCTGCTTTATTCCTTTTGTCTTTAACCACCTGCTCTGTGCAAGAAATACCTAGCAAAATAGTTTAAAACTTTTTCAAAGCAGTCATGTCAAGTTCCTGGGCCTTTTTCTTGCCTTTCTCTCCAAGTACCCTTTTCAACCCCTGGATGTTTCCTTAGAAATGGGAAGGTGGGTGTGGCAATGGAGCCTGAACAATGGCAAATACCCAGGGGCCTTCTTGGCTAATGTAGTGGCCCAAGTACCACCAATGATAAACAAAGTCTTCTCTGCCATTTACCCTTGCCCCCCAGCCTGTAGTAGCAATCTCTCAGGTGCTGCGTTGGAGAACATACATACAAGAGTTCTGGAGTACTTTCACACATGAGTGTTAATTTCTCCATCTGTGCTGTCATCTGTGACTACCAGAAGCTGATCTTAAAATGTGTTTAAGCAGGTTAGTAGAACAGCACCTACAAGAAAACCCACCATTTTGGAATTGCCCACCTAAGCTGGATCAGGGAGACTGTGAACCTTTACCATTTTTGGAGAGGCTGATGTAGGAGACTCCAAAATGCCTGGGAGATGGGAGAGTCAAGCTATGATATATGATATAGAAAGAAGCTTGCAGTGATCTATGCAAAGTCTACAAGGGAAGCCCAGTGGACAGATACCCCAGCCACTGACTTCTCCAGATTTGCCTCCTCTCCTGCCCACCTCTCGAATGAAGTTGACTTCCATCTTAGAACTTAAACTTTATTAGCTGTTCTTTTCAAGGATCTTCAACAGATGCTACAGGTATAATCAGGCACAGGTGTCTGGAAAGAGGCCAACAAGGGCAAGTGATGGGAAATGTGCCCAAAATGTATATGAAATTACCTTGGGTGTCAGTTTGGAAGCATTAAGGTGTTTTGACAGCAGTGAAAGGCAGAACCACACTACTAACACTTTCCACTATGTTATGGGCATATCCTTTCAGGTTGTCAGGATTATGTTATATTTTGATTTTCAACAGTTATATTTTCTGACATTTTGAGCACAGTACATCTGCTAATATCTGAGGAGAATTATAGACCGTTTAGCATACAATTATGGGTTTCTTTTTTATTTAAATAAGAGATTTCACTAAGCTTGCCATCTCCTATATGTGATATGATTGCACTCAATTTTGATGTTTGTTTTCCCAGGGTAATGAGAAAGAAGCTATTAGGGAAGTTGAGAAAGGAAGATAATTGGAAAGTAAAATTCATTAAACTGAAGTTGGATCTAGTCTGTTAAGTAAGATCCACATGTACTGTGAGCAGTTCTGCTGACTCACACCCACCCCCCTCAGCTAGAAAGGCTCTGGTATGAGTATCACTTATTCTATTCTAGGAAGTTATGGCCTCAGGATTCTAGGCAACTGCACGCAGGGCTGATTTCACTCCATCCTACTTGCTGTATCTACGGGCCAGGTCTGGCTTAGACTTTGGGGCAGTTGCATTGTCTGTGCTGTTTTGTGGCTCTAATGGGTAGAAACTTTTCAATACTGGTCACCTCTGTTTGACCCTGTTTCTAAGCTTTTATTTCTGCCATTGCTGTGCCACTAAACCCAGGCAACCTAGCCTTCTCATTTACCAATCTAAGTTTCACTCTGTAACCTCATCTCTTATTGTTAACAAGGGCCAACCTGGCTGACCTGCCCAATTATGAGGGAAAAGGAAAGTCTTAACTGATGGTGGACAGAGAGCTGTATGGGAGGTGAGACTGAGAGAAGCAAGGAGGGTCACATGCTGAGTAGTTCTAATTTGCAGGATGTTGTGCTTCATGCTTTACATGCATCAACTGTATTCATTTCTGTCTGCAAAAGAAATAGCCAACTCTATATTGTAGGGGCTGACTTGATTTCCTTCAAAGAATACTCCATGAAGAATAAGAAGTCTATGGTCAAACAAGTGTATGACTTTAAATAAGTCACTTTCCTTCACAGGGCTTTAGTTTACTCCTCTGTAAAGTGGTCACATAGTCTTTTGTCAGTTCACCACATAGACTTCTAGTAAGGAGAGAAGTGGTACAGATTAGAGTGCTTAGAAAAGTATAAAACATTATATATTTGTATGTAAGGTAATGTAGAGTAGACGTTAAGAATTAGAGTACAGATGGGCTGGGGGATCCCAAATCTGAGCCCAGTAATTTGACAGCTGTGTAACCATAGGTAAGTCACTTAATCTATGGATGCCTTAGTTTACATACCTATAAAATGTATATATGGATAGTACCAGTTCATGGGTTTTCATAAGGAAAATTGAGATACTGTGTACAAAATGCTTAAAAGAGTAATGAGAGTAAGTACTATGAAAATGCTATTTAATATTACATATATTAGATGCTATGAGTATTTTATTTCTTTGTCTTTCTCATGGGCATTATCTCAGTATTGAGAATGCTTAATGCAGCAGAACTTGGCTAGTGCTGCAAGTCCATATAGGTTGTATATAGCTCTCTACATGCTAGAGAATAACAAATAACTCTACCTTACAATACACGTATTCCAAAACACCTGGCATATAAGGGAGTGGAATTTCAGTACTCCCAGTGAATGAGAGACAGGCCTCTCTATAACTGACAGCCTTTGAGGTAAATGCAGAGAGGACTCATTTACATAAATAAAGGATGCTTTTAAATTTTCACAAATACCTTCACTGTATTGAGATATGCCTGTGTAGAGGGAGATGCACTTATTCCATCACTGTACACCATTTAGTGAACACCTTGTTCATGCCATGTTTGAGATACAAAGAGGACTAAGGTTTAGCCCCTGACTTTAGAGAATTGACTATTTAACATAAGGGGGGAGATAAGGCACACACTCAAATTCAACGTGTTATTGGACAGGATAGTGCTAAAGAGAATACACATATATTCTTTATATGCTGAGAAGTCTATATGCATGCTAACAATTGCAATTTTATACAGGCCCTGAGAATTGTGAAGTGTTGTTGGAGATAGAAAATGGAGGGTTCATTTCTTGCTGGGGGCACCATGGAAGCCACAAAAGCATGAATAGGCTTTCAACTGGCACAGCCAATGGAAAAGGGAACCAGAAAAGCACTGGAGATGAAAATACACATGTAAAATAGGTATGAAGGGACCATGAGTGGCTTGTGTTGACTTCCATATAGGATACTCATAGGGTTTTTTGTTTTGTTTTGTTTTTGTTTTTTGATACTGGGGATTGAACTCAGGGGCACATCCCCATCCCTATTTCTGTATTTTTTGTTTTTTTTAGAGACAGGGTCTCACTGAGTTGCTAACAGCCTCGCCATTGCTGAGGCTGGCTTTGAACTTGTGATCCTCCTGTCTCAGCCTCCTGAGCCTTTGGGATTATAGGCATGCACCACTGCACCCAATTTTTTTTTTTTTTTTTGGTTCCAGGGATTGAACCTCAGGGTGCTTAACTACTGATCCACACCCCCCCACACACACTCCAGCCATTTTTATATTTTATTTAGAGACAGGGTCTTGCTGAGTTTCTTAAGGCCTTGCTAAGTTGCTAAGGCTGGCTTTGAACCTGCAATTCTCTTGCCTCAGCCTCCCGAGCTGCTGGGGTTATAGATGTGACTCCACACCTGGCCTTTGATGACAGAAAAAAAGCTAAAAAGTTTGATTAGAGCTGGGCTTAAATGCCAGACTACAAATTTGGGCTTATTTAATAGACATTGGATAGCCAAGGGGAATTTTAGAACAGAGGAATTACATCATCCAAACTTCCCTTTTGGAGGACAGTGTGACAGCAGAATATAGGAAATGCCATCTACTCTGGCCACCTGAAGGACTTATCTGTTGCAGACAAGTATCTCTTTCTGTTCTGTATTATCAGTCTTTTTCTTTCCTGAGATATGCAATGGCAGCCTGCTGCTTTCAAACAAATAAACATACAAGTGAAAATCTCTGAATTTGTACTGTTTTCTAGGTTTCTCCCCATTTCTTGATTGTCCTAACATGATAGATTCTTGAAACAAAGTCTGTACTCAACTGTTTTCACTTCCTCATGTATTGTTCTCTTCTCAACTTGGTCAAGATAAGCTTCTACACCAGTTATATTATAGTCACTACTTTTATCAAGGTCATCAAGGACCTCTGCAGAGTGACATCCAATGGTCATTTATTTCTCCATCTTTTTTTTTTCAATACTGTCTTCTCTTGATTTTTACAATTCCACAGTTTCCCAGTTGTCCTCCTATGTCTCTAGCCATTCTTTCTCAGTCTCCCTTGTTGACCATTTCTTCTGCCCCACAACTCCATTTTAGGTTCTCAGCCCCCTTTATCAGTGCTGACTTTTATAGTGATTTTATCCAGTTCCATGGTTATAGGAAGTGTCCACTTGCTGACAATGCTCTCACCTGACAACCCTCACCTCTTAATACTACTTAACATTTCCACTTAGTGATCTAATAGCATCTCAAACTTGTTTTATTGACAAAAACTTCTTTTTGATCCATGCAGTTTTCTTTCCTGATGTGTCTTTGTCTTGTTTTGGTATCAGGGTGATACTAGCCAAACCCACACCAAATTGTTCCTACTTTGGATTTCCCCTTGTAAGTAAATGGTACTATTTGCCCAAACCAAAAACCTAAGCTTCATTCTTGATGTTGTTGTTGTTGTTGTTCCTCTTTCTCCTCCTCCTCCTCTTCCTCCTCCGCCGCCGCCGCCTCCTCCTCCTCCTCCTCTTCTTCTTCTTCTTCTTCTTCTTCTTCTTCTTCTTCTTCTTCTTCTTCTTCCTCCTCCTCCTCCTCCTCCTCCTCTTTCTTCATCTTCTTCTTTTTCAGTTGTAGATGGACACAATACCTTTATTTTACTTGTTTTGATTTTTATGTGGTGCTGAGAATCGAACCCAGTGCCTCACACATACTAGGAAGCACTCTACTACTGAGCCACAACCCCAGCCCATAAACTTCATTCTTGATCCTTCTTTCTCTCACCAAACATTTCCTCTTCATCTTCTTATTGACAGTGTTATTGGCACCCCTTTGAAAACATCAAGACTCCATCCATGCTCTCTAAACCCACTGCTTTCACTCAGGTTCAAACTAGCACCATATCTTGTCTATACCACTGCAATAGTCTCTCTCCCAACTGTCTGCTCACTTCTATTTTTTCTCTCTTATATTATTATCCATAGAACCTGTGATGACTTCATCACAGAGCCTCCAGAATGAGCTTTTAAAAATGTAAATTATACAATGTGACCCATCTACTTGAAACTATTCAGTAGCTTCCAGTCACACTCCTCATAAAATCCAACCTCCTTCCTATGGCTTGTAAGGGCCCCTCTCATCTCTTCAGTCACATCTTGCACTACATCCCATCTTGCTCAGTATCTTAGTCTCACTCTCTTTTCTGTTTTGTTAACAAGCCAGTTAGAGCCTGTGTACCAGCTGCTCTCTTTTCTTAGAATCTTCTTCCCCTGGGTCTTTACATGTGATAAGGCTTCTTTTTGTCATGTAATTCTCAATATAGATGTCACATCTTCATAAATGATTTTCTTGACCACCTAGAGTAGTCTGCTTTCCTTGTTGTCACTTTCTAACATATTGGCCTACTTTCATTTTCGTCATAGTATTGATCTCTATCCAGTTATCTTGTTCTTGAAGTGTTTACTCTCCAGTGTCCCCTACACACAACTGGGAAGTAAACTTTATTAGAACAGGATTTGCCACTGTATCTCTCATGCCTGAAATAGTGCCCGACATGTAGTTGACACACAATAAATATGTATTGAATTAGTGTAAAGTATTAATTGGCAACAGAATGGTTACTGCAGGAATACAAACAATAAACACTAAAACCTCTAATTAAATTGGTGGCAGTTGGAAGCAAAATGAAGGGAAAAAATCAATATTAGACTAATCTTACCCAGATTTCATCTAAAGGTATTTAATGCTGCAAAGAATAGAAGACTATTTGCAGGTCACTATGTCTATTACAAAAAATCAAAACTGAGACCACAAATCAATAAAGCAATAAGTAATGATTCATTTATTAATCAAAAATTTAAAAATTATTAGTTCTGCAGAACTTGCTGACTAGAAGTCACAAGAGTGGAAGAAAGAGACAAACAATGCTTCCATAATATTTTGCCATTAAAATAAAGCAAGAAGTTTGAGAGAATAATTGCTGGTGGGTGGGAGGCAAAAATAAGGGATCATGCTGATTTTTACTCATCCCCTGAAGTGTCTGGGAGACAGTTTAAATATGGGTCTAAAAGGACCAAGGAGGAGACAAGAGATTTGGGATATCATCAGCATAGAGATGGGAGTTGAGAGCAATACAAATGGATTTTCATGAGAAATACAAACAATTGAAAGGGATCTATTTGTCATATCATGTAGCTCCAAGGAAATACACGTAGAAAGTATGGATTATAACAATCTCCAATTTCTTCAGCCTACCCCACGGTTTGCATTCTTTCTCTCCTTCTCTCTTTCTCTCTCTCTCCCCCTTCTTTCTCTCTTTTTGGTACCAGGGATTGAACATAGGGTGCTTAACCACTGAGCCCCATCCCCTGCCCTTTTTTATTTTATTTAGAGACAGGGTCTCACTAAGTTGCTTAGGGCCTCACTAAGTTGGTGAGGCTGGCTTTGAACTCGTGATCCTCCTGCCTCAGCCTCCCAAGGCACTGGGATTACAAGCGTGTACACTGCTCCTGGACTTGCACTCTCTCTTAAGTAACCCTGTGGATCCTTTTCCAGGCAGAGGAAACCTGAACATGGGCTATATGGAGGTATTGTGATTGCCCTTGATATCTGCCTCTTGATTTATTCCTGTCACACCTCACAGGGACAAATATCAAGATAAGCAATGGAGAATGCCTCTGAATGTCTTTGACTTTGCAGTCTTTTTGCAGGGGAAAAGACTAGGTATAAAGTCATCACTGCAATTTTGCTTTTCCAATACAAATGCACATTCTGATTGTTTAAACATACCAGAACTCATGCAGTCAGTAGAAATCACATTAACAATTTCATCCAAACATGTAAAGCTTTTTGTAAATCTGACTTGCTCCCTAATGTTGTCAGTTGAAATACATTTATTATCAATTTTACTTGCTATCATCCTGTAGCATGGCCAGATGAAGGAACTCATCTTAGTTAGTAGCAGAACTGGGTTGAGTCCCTCAGACCTCCAGGCTCAGCTCCTAGACTCAGAAGGAGCTGTTGCAATGATCTTAGACTGTTATTCTACCTCATCCATTTGCCAGTAAGAAAGGTCTCATCTTCCATGCTGGTCTTCATGCTGGACTGGTGGGAGCCAAGACCCTAGCAGACACTGATTGGTCTGCTTCTATCAGTAGATGGGAACCAGCCAAAGTCAGGGCTTATGCAGAGAGTATATGATAGGGTCCCTAATGAACAGAAGACATTGTATGTTTAGTTTCAATTGAAGGGCTTATTTGTCTTGTGTCTATTTCGAGACCCCATAAGGTGAACCTGGTTGCTAAGTGAGGATAGAAGGGAGTATGTAAAATAGAGAACCAAAGGACAAAGTGGCAAGTGACTCAAGGCCCCTAACTGCTTGCAGGAAATGAAATCTAGAGCTTAGTTCTGGGCCTTTGACTTAAGCAGGAGAGTGGTGGGTTTGGGTAACCTTCTGAACAAGAAAAGACAGTCTGAATTTGAATTCTTGAAAAGGATTTCACTTCCATTGGAGGGAGGAAAAAAAAAAAAGAGTATGCTCCATCAGAGCAGTGACTTTGTCTTGTTTACCTTTGTATCCTTCGGGCCTAGAACAGTACCTGGCACATAGCAGATGAATAATAAATATTTCTTGAATATGAATTCAAACTGATTTGAATATAATTCCCAAGTCTTAGAGATAATATTGATAAACTCAGCTTGTCTAGTGGGAACCTTTCCTAGGCTTTTACCGTAAGAATTGAATAGCATTCAATTAGAATGGGCAAGAACTGAAAGAATAGGCAAATGTTAAGAGGTCACAAATGATCTATAGGTCACTAACACAGGCAAATGAATCATTTAGAACAACCACTGAAATGCTAACCAGATAGTCATCAGAAAATGCCTTTTGCAACTGTGCAAATTAAAAAGTGAGTTTTTTGTCATGGATAATACAGAGTAGTTGTCAAAAAAAAATTTAGTGCCTCTAAATAATGACAATGAATATTTATTGAGTGCTTACTCTGTGCCCCAATACTTTGTTAATCATCTTATATATATATTACCTTACAACTCCATTTACTCCTCACAGTGATTCCCATGGGCCAGGTGTACTTATATAATATCACTAGTTTATAAATGATGAAGCTAAGGCTCAGATTAGTGACTACATTCTCTTGAGTCATATAGCTACTGAGTGATAGAGAAAGGATTTGAAGCAAAGTCCTCTAATCTCTGAGCCAAATCTATTCACCAATATGCTATTTAAGTGCATGCCTTCCTTTGACTCTTTACATAAATCATAATTTTATAAAATCTAAAACTGATTTAGTAGCAAAGAAGTTGTTCTAGTCAGCTTTTGCATCTCTGTGAGCACATAAGACCTGACAAGAACAATTAGAAAAGGAAAGCTTTATTTTGGCCGATGATTTTAGAGGTTCAGTCCATGGTTGACTGACTCCATAGCTTTGGGCTCAAGTTGAGGCAGAACATAGCAGAAGGGCCCAGCAGAGAAAAACTGCACAGCTCAAAGTGAGGTCAGGAATGGGGCAGGGGGGTGGGGGTGGAGAACAAGCTGTGCTCATCAGGGATAAGATATGAACTCCAAAGTAATGCCCCAGAGTCAATCCACTGATTAGTTTACACCTGTCATAATCTAATCATTTACCTCTGGATATTCTTGCATTGTCTCAAAAGTGGGCTTTTTACAGGGATATCTCATGTCTAAACCATAATAGAAGTCTAAAATTTTGTCATTTTTTTTCATGCAGAGGGACTTAATGAACAATTGCCACATCGGTTTATCAAAAAAGTACAAAAGATAAGCATATTGTAGTATATTGTATAGTAGTAATAAATATGTCATTATATTTGTTTTTAAGCTATGAAGAGACAGAGGTACCTTTTACTGTGTAAACTTTTTTATCTCATAGGCAAGATATAGCAGAGGTATCTGTGTATTACTTTCACATAAATATGTGACATGTTCAGAAACATACTCCATAACTGAGGAGAAGGGCATTCTTATGTAGTTTCTTCTAGGAGGGAACTCTGAGAATGGAACATAGAATGGTATAGTCTCTAGGTACTTGGAGTAAGCTGGACTTATGAGCTCTTGAGGATTGGGTTTCCATTACTGGCTCAGGACTGAGTGACAGAACTGGGGCCAAAACAGGTTCTAAAGCTAGAGGTTCCCAATGTTCCTTGTCAGCTAGCTACTAGTATCTGCCACTGCAGATGGGAGAATTCAAGGTTGTATAAGTCTATGATTCCATGAACAGATTCAGAACTGTCAAGTTGTTTCTATTTCTTTATCTGTACAGATACTGAATGATAGAAAGGTGTAGGCGTTCAGTAGTCAACAATGGGCAACACTTCTAGAGTACTATTTCCCTATGTGCTATAATTGTCTGGCTGTATTTTGTTCAAAGATCCATTCCAGGCACACGCATGTTTGACATACCATATCATCAGGCAGGATCTTGCCAATACTGAAACTCTGACTAGGATACATCCAGTGGGGTTACTCTCATTCTACATAGGACCTTCCTGACTGTGCCATACCACAATGGAAAGCACTCATCTAGTCCAGAGCCCTTTCCTTTTTCTTTGACACAGTCCTACAGGGCCCTTGTCCACCGAATAGAATATGCTCAGACTGTACCTTTTAAGGGAAAGTTCTGTTATCACCATAGCATATTATTGAAGGTAGTCCTCCAGGCACTTGTCCATGCTACAGACACCAACAGACAGCCACTGCTTCCATAAGAAGCCATATGCTAACTGCATATAGTAAGAACTTCATGTTTAAGATCACATAATAGGTGTCCTATATAACAAGACAAGTCCTCTTGCTATTATACAGCCTTGACACTGGCGTCCATGGCCTCACTACTTTGTGAGATCACCCTCATTCAGGTTGTATATCTCACTGAACTTTCCAGTGCAATGGAGCTGGTCCCATCCATTCCATTTTTGTGCCGCCATTATGCACATCATGAAGTTAATCCTCACTGCCCACTTCATCCCACAGGATAACCAGACTAGGGACCGGTCCATTGCTGTGTGTCATTGCTGGTCCACCATGTGACTAGTTTCAACAGGTCCTACCTTCACCAGTGCTTATACTGGCATTTTGCTCACATAAGGGCAACTATATCCCAGAACAGAATTCACATCACGCCATATGCCCAGTTAAGCAATTTTCCAGAGCCCCCAATCAGTGCTGCATTATCCAGAAAACCAGATAAGCTTATACTTAGACCATAGCACTACAGGGGCACCAACTGAATAAGGTGTTTAAAATTCAACATTTAAAAAGCTGAAGTAGTCATAATGAGAAAAATCAGAAGTTTTTTTTTTTTTTTTTTTTTTTTTTTAAATCTGTTGTATGGTTTAGAATTGTTTTCATTTGAATTACAGAGAGGAGCATGAACGTCAAAATCTTTGTAGTGATTAGAGTTTCCAAAGGCCCTTTTTTTGGCCTTGTCCTCTTTGTTTCTCCACATGCTGTGAGCCAGCCATCTGCTACTATCCAAAATTCCTCACACCATTAGCCAACTCTTGCCTAGTATAGTAATCTTATAGTGAGTAACAATATTCATCCAGAATACACTGATATGGCCATATCAGGTGTTAAAACACTGAAATACTTCTCTACCTGTTGATAAGAGTCACTACTCTCAATCATCCATGTTACCACCCTCTACTCTATATCTTCCATCACCACAGCCACCCTAGGTTCTCCCCAAAGATCCCTGGATCTCCTCATAATCTAACAACTGAAGGCATAATGCCTACTTTAGCATCCTGTTCCAATGTTTGTACTGACTGGTCAGTGGCTGTGCAGAATCTATTGCTAAATATTTTGGATTTTATCCTCGCATGTAGCCACCACACCAAACATTATATAGCTCCCCAGGATCCATTACTTAGATACATGCTACTAGGCAAATATCTTCCAAACCAAGAAGGACTTCAACACTAGTTACATATCATATAGCAACCACTGACTGGCCCATACCTCCACTCCCTATACTTATATGTACTCTTTGTCTTGAGGCAACCTATGAGAAGAAGCATCTCAACTGAACTCTTCCTGAGGCAGCCCTGCAGATACTAATGTCTGAAAACCACATGTCAGGTTTTAACCATGCCTCCTCTTCATTTATTGGCATGCAACCCACAATCTTGCCAGTGTATACTGCCCCAATATGAAGATATGGTTGAAAAGCTAGGTTGACATAGCCAGTACCAGTTCTTGTGAAATGAGACAACCTATAGCCAGATCTGAGTCCACCTGGGATATATAATGTGTCTGTGTCTAATGTGTCTGTGTCTAATATGAGTCTCACACCAACTCTTCACACAACATTAGGCAAAATTTGAAGCTAAGATCCATAATACAATTTCCAACAATTCAAGTGACCCTATAAACAGAGTCACATCTAAAAACTGTCTTCCAACAATGAAAGCAAAATTCTATCCCCGATAGACATGCAAAACCACTCAGGACAGGAATAACTTGAGCAGGTCTGCATCTGTTCTTCACACTACACAAGCTAATCCCTGACTAGACCAGGGTCCACATCATCCATCAATACAGAGCAGAGAGTCAAACACACAGCCTCTTCTCACAGCCTGACCAAATCAGGGAACAAACAACAGCCTGCACAACATAAAGCAAATTCTGAGTAGACTGAGGAGTCTTAAAGTTGCTGCTAAGATGACTAGAGGCCACCAAAGTACCCTCCACTTTATGAGACTACTCAGAAACTGATCAGACATATATTGCTCCATTTCTCACATTCATCCCCACTTCTTCTCTCCCTTTTCCTGTCTTCTTTGTCCTGTCCCTCTTATGCCCATGTCTTCTTTCCCTCCCTTCTCTTTGTTCTGGTTCTTTGACTCCCTTATTCCTTTGTTCCCTGAGAAGCTCATTCACTGCTATACTGTTTAATCATTATAGCAGTTTTATGAGTCCCCATATACATTTAGGCTGGGGATAATCAGGAAACTTCTAAGATAGTACTAATCTCCCCAGGCTATTGGAGATTGGGTTTACCTTATGAAAATCACTACATGGAGTTTTTGCTCTTGGAACCAGAATGATTGAGGAGCAAAACCCTCTTTCTCAAATAAGCAAGTCCCTAAGGCAGTTGCCATAATCTGAGATCCTAGACGAAGGGCTTAGTGTCAGCCAGATTTGGAGGGACCAGAAGAAAACCTGGGCAAAAAAACAGGTGGATCCTCTGTGTCTACTCTTCACCCAACCCTTGCTTTATTACATTAGGAAAAAAAAATATGCTGTGTAGGTTTGTTGTCAAGCTTTAGATGTTTAAGTAAACCATAATTCACTGTCTCTCATATTCCTTGATTCCTGTCCTTTCATGACATTCCTTTGTTAAAAGTTTTAATTTGTTATATATGACAGCAAAATGCATTTCAATTCATATTACACATATAGAACACAATTTTTCACATCTGGTTGTACACAAAGTAGAGTCACACCATTCGTGTCTTCGTACATGTACTTAGGGTAATGATGTCCATCGCATTCCACAGTCTTTCCTACCCCCATGCCCCCTCCCTTCCCCTCCCTGTCCTTTCATGACATTCCTTTTATTGGTCTTTCATGTCATATGTGGTATCATCACACTCAATCCTCCTCCCTCAATTTTCAGTGCCATACATTTGGTGTGCATATTTTAAGACCTTTTATTCTATGTTGACATACATATATAGGATCCTATACGTAATATTATTTTGTATGTGAGTTTTTGTATTCATGCTATGCAGCACACATTCTGCAACTTAATTTTTCTCTATAGACATTTTCTTGCAGATCTGGTCATATGATGTAGACCTAGTTCATTTATGTCAATTGCTGCATGGTGTGGTATATTATGGATAATCTCAATCTGCGTAATCATTCCCTTATTAATGGACATTTGGGTTGTTTCCAGCGTTCTGTTATTGCAAACCGTGCTTCATTGACAGCCTTAGCTTATGGCTCCTGGTGTAATTGAGCTGGAGTTTCTCTAGGGTAGATAGCAAAAATAGGAAATGCTATGTCATAATAAATGTTTTCCCCTTTTTATTTTATAAATACAGCAAAATTGTATTCTTGTTTCATGTGCTTTTTCCATATTTAAATTCCATTAACGTGTGTGAATGTGGACATTTCCTCAGTCCTTTGCAAATTTTTAAAATTTTATTTTGAAAAATTTCAAACCTACTTTCATTTACAGTGAATATTCATGTAACCATCATCTAGTTTCACCATTATTAACATTTTCCATGTTTTATCTATTCTCTATATCTAACTTTTTGCAAAACGATTTTAATGTAAGTTGTAATTGTCATGAATCTTGACCCTAAAATACTTCAAGGAACATCTCTTAAAAATAAGTACCTTCTTTAACATTACTGAAATGTATTTTCATACAATATTTCATCACATCTACAAAACTTAACATTACTCTTCTAATCTGTATATCATTTAATATCCAGTTCACATTCAAGTTTCCCCAGGTGTCGTAGAAATGTCTTTTTTAATGTTTTATTTTGACAGTCAGGATCCAGTCAAGTTTAACTAATTGCATATTTTATCAAGATATAATTAACATACCCAAAATTCACCATATGAAATTGAACAATTCAGTGATTTTTAATACAGTCACTAGATTGTAACCAACATCGTTGTCTAACTCCAGAATATTGCCATCATCCCCCAAAGAAATTGTGCACCGGTTAGCAGTGACTCTCAGTTTTCCAATATCACTGGACCTAGGAAACTGCTAATCAACTTTCTGCTTCTATGTATTTACTTGTTGAGAACATTTCACAGATAGGAAATCATACAATATGATACCTTTTGAGTCTGGCTTCTTTTGCCCACCAATAATGTTCTCAATATGCATGCATGTTGTAGTATGTATCAGTATTTTATTATTCTTTATGGCTGAATAATACTTCATTGAAGGAAAACACCACAATTTGGTTCTTCATGCATCAGTTGATGGGCATTTGTGTTGTTTCTACTTTTGGCTTTCATGAATAATGTCACTATGAATATTTCTGTACAAAGTTGTGTGTGGACATATGTTTTCATTTCTTTTGGGGATATACCCAGGCATGGATTTCTGCATCATATGAAATTCTGTGTTTAACCTTTTGAGGAACAAACTCTTTTCTGCAGCGGCTGCACCATTTATATTACTAGCAGTAATTCATAAGTGATATAAATACTCCAAACATTGGCCCAACACTTATTTTCCTTTTTAAGAATTTTAGCCATATTAGTGGTCACATGCAATCATATTGTGATTTTTATTTGAATTTCCCTAGGACTAATGATGTTGGATATCTTCATGTGCTTTTTAAACCAATTATGCATCTTCTTTTAAAGAAAAGTCTGTTCGTATATTTTGCTGTTTTTAAATTGGGCTGTCTTGTTATTATAAATTGTAAGAATTCCTTTTATATTATAGATTGAAATCCCTTATCAGTAATATGATTTACAAATATTTTCTGCATTCTGGGCTTTGTCATTTTGTTTTGTTTTTTTGATAATGCTTTCTGACAAACAAGAGTTTATTTTCTATAATATTTATATTTTCTAAAAGATAAAGTCTCATTTATCTTTTTTTAAAATATTAATTTTTTAGTTTTAGGTGGACACAATATCTTTATTTTATTTATTTTTATGTGGTGCTGAGAATCAAACCCAGTGCCTCACTCATGCTAGGCAAGCACCCTACTACTGAGCTATGGCCCCAGCCCTGCTATTCTATTGATCAACATTTTTTTTTTATTATAGATGTTCAATAAATATTCTGGATTAATATTCTGTTCATACGTTTCACTTAGGTTTGTAATTTACCTAAAATTTTTTTTTTGCAGATGGTGTGTTTTAGGTAAGGATTTCATTTATTTAAATGGATAACCAGTTGTCTAAATATATATAATATATTGAATAGTCAGGCTTTTCATTAATTAGAGATTATATTGGTATAGTAAATTCTCATATGTACAAGAATAATTTCTAGACTTTTCATTATGTTCTACTGGTGTATTTTTATCTACTCATATGCAAATATGTTTTTAATTACTCATGTATGATATGCTTTCATGTCTGTCAGAGAAAGTATCTTGTCTATTTCTTTTAAAAATTACTGTGACTGGGCTGAAGTTGTAGTTCAGTAGTAGAATGCTTGCCTAGCATATGTGAAGCACTGGGATAAATCCTCAACACCACATAAAAAAAAAATAAATAAAATAAAGGTATTGTGACTTTCTACAACTGAAAATATTTTTAAAAAAATATTGTGACTATTCTTACACTTTCCTTTTCCTTTGAATTTTAGAATCAGCTTGTCAAATCTTATGAAATATAGATTTATGTGTCAAATTCATCCTATAAGATTACTTTCATGAGAATTTATATTCTCAACAGGTTCTTTTATATGTTGTTTGGTATATTTTTTATTGTTTTCTCCATAGAATTTTTGTCATTTTAGTGAGGTTTATTTCAGAGATTTTTTTAATAATTTTTTTAAATTGTTGACAGACCTTTATTTTATTAATTTTTATGTGGTGCTGAGAATTGAACCCAGTGCCTCACACATGCCGGGCAAGTGCACTTCCACTGAGCCCCAGCCCCAGCCCCTATTTTAGAGAGTTTTTGCTATTGTCAATTATATTTCTTTAACATATATTCCAATTTGTTATTGCTCATGTACAGAAAACTGTTAACTTTGTTACGTGATCCTTATACCTAGTCACCTTTAAAAATGCCATGAGATATGAGCTCTAAATAGTTTTTCATTTATAAATGTGTTATACTAGTACATTATAGGTGTACATTATAGTGGAGTACCATCCCGCTCCATTTTTAAATCTCATTTGTTTTTCTCTATTACTACATTCTATAGGACATTTAACACCATATGGAACAGTGATTATTAATGATAACCCCTTTCTTTGATTTCATTTTAGGGAATTTATTTTGAAACTTTTATCATTAAATTATGTTTGTTGTTGGTTTCTAGTAGATAGGCTTATGAGATGAGACATTTATAACTTACTAAAAACCTTACTAAATCATCAAGATATGCTGTACTGAGTATAGTTGCTCCAATTTAAGACCATGTAATGTGTTCTTTAAGAACAAATGCATAGGTATAATGGGCTCCTAGACTTGAAGAGCATTGGCTTCAGTTGAAGTGAATTCTGGGAAGATGGAACTGTACATTGAAGCCAAATATCCACAGAATCTCCTAGAAATGAAAAAATAAAATGTCCCTGACAGAGGGTTTAACATGTCAAAATATACCCTACTGTCCTGTATATCGAAAAAGAAAAAAAAAAAAAATCTCAGCCCTACCAGGAAATAGGATCTTACCTGGAGGTAGAGACATGTCTGGAGGAATCTAGACTCATAAGATCAGAGTCCTAGTACAGATCCTGTTGATCCTTGCTTTAGGTTAAATTATTTTAGTTTTCCCCACTACTTTGGGAGAGAAATTATATTTCCTTGGAGGTTGTTATCTTGTCATAATGGCATCCACTCCTTAGGACTGACAGGCTTTCTCTTTTCCATACAATACTATCTGTAGTGCCATGACAGCTACTCTTTCTGCTATTTGAAATAAACTCTGACTTCTTAACCTAACTTGGAAAAACTGGTGGCTGAAGCCAAGTACCTAACAGGTAATGTATTCAATAGAACTTCAGTCCCCTATACTTTTGGGAAATAGCTAGAAAGTAGAATAGAATGATATATTCCTTTGGCTGGTTGTGGGCAGTTGGAAGCACTGGGATCCCCAAACCCTGGATTATAAAACTCATCCATTTCCTCACTTGCTGTATAAACTAGGCCAAATCACTTAGTCTCTCTGTGACTCAGTGTCCTATGTGCCAGTTGAGGATAAAAATAGCATCTATCTCAAAAGTCACTTTGATGATTAAAATAAATGTGTATAACATGTTTAGCAAAGGGTCCACAGGAATTAAGTGCTCACAAAATAGTATCTGTTATAATGGATTACTGAATGGAATTATGAGAAACCTCAGGGAGTGTCAGGGAAGAGCTAGTATCTTACTGTCTATGGTGACTTTCAAAAAAGCACTCACTAAATCATTTGAATATAACTAAAGATAATCAAGATTTCCTAATGAGATCTTTGGTAACCCTCTGCTTCTGATTCAGCCCTCTCTTCTTGTAGGGAAGGGTGTGAACATGAAACTGGCTATTCATGATGAAATCAGTGATTCCTTACCTTGAGAAGAAGCTCTAGAACCCTCAAAACTGAGGCTACTAAGATTGACAAATTGAGTACCCCTGTTACTCGAGATTAGCTGGATTCTGGGACTAACTGTATTCAACCCCCAAATAACTCCAGAATTATCCTGGTCTTCCAGGAATTTTATTAGCAAAGGGAAGAGCACAATTCAAGAATGTTGTATTCTACAGATGCCTCCCATGAACTGTGAATTATGCTAATCTGCTTACTGCTCTGAACATCAGACACCTCATTTGTTTAAAGGGGAAACTTATGTATGATTTGGGCACTAACATGCTGTTGCTTTGACCAGATTATTCTGCTATCTTGCAGCAACAACTTCTTATTTACAGAAAGAGGATGACACTATGGTTCATACCTCATTCATTATGACTTAGTGAGGAATAAAATTAGACAATTTAAACATAACAATAACAATAGTAGTAATGCTACTACTCAATGAGTACTTAGTATGTCAGGAAGAACACTGATAAATACTCTGTATGCATTGTATCATTCAATCCTCATAGCAACCCTATGAGATAGGTACTATTAATTTATCCATTCAACATATGAGAAAATTAAGGTTCAGAGAGGTCAAATAATTTGCTCAAGGTCTTATAAATGGTATTTTAAAGTTTCTGATGCTGTCTTAAATGGCACCTTTCCCCGTATTGAATCTTAATAGGTTCTTGCTGATATAGAAATGTCATTGATTTTTATAGAATGATATTTTATCTAGTCACCCTACTGGACTATAACAATGATTGTAATATTTTATTAGTTTATCATCTTGGATTTTTCTATAGCCATATTGTTCATAAATAACACCATTTTTGGAAAATTTGCTTTCTAATATTCTCTTATTCATTTTTCCAACCATATTGCATTTTAAAATTTTTTAAGTTTAAGATGGACACAATACCTTTATTTTATTTATTTATTCTTATGTGGTGTTGAGGATTGAACCCAGTGCCTTACATGTGCTAGGCAAGGGTTCTACCACTGAGCTACAACCCCGGGCCAACCATGTTACACTTGTTAGGACATCACGGTGTTACATAGTAATTTAAAATTATGGACATTCTTATCTTGCTTCTTGTTCTAATATTTTATCAGTAGGTACTACCAATAATGACTAATTTTTTGAGTAATTAATATTGACATATTGTCTCTTAAGTACCTTTGCATATTTTATGTCACTTAACCCTCACAACAATACTGTAAGGAAAATACTATTAGTTTTCTCATTTTTATGGATAAGGAAAGTGGAGCTCAGGTAGATTAAAATATCTTGTCCAAGATCACACAGTTCATATATGATGGAACCAAGGATCCGTACCTAGGCAATCTGACTCTAAAGCTTGTGTAACAGCCAAAATACTTCCTGGTAATTTTAGAAAGATGTGTTGAGGAAGTTTTCTTGTAATCTTTGTTGGCTATGTGTTTTTAATATTGATGGGTGTTAAAATTTTTCAAGATCATTTTATGATTCATCTCTTTAATCTGTCATTGTAGTGATTTGCATTAATTAATGTGTTAATGTTGAACAGTTCATACCTTGCTGGGATAAACCCTACTTGGTTATACTGTATTGTTTTAATAGCTGCCTGATTCTATTTTCTTTAGAATTACCATATTTGTATTAATAAGGGAAATTAGTGTATACATTTATTTTTCTTTTTTGTCCTATCTGGTTTGAGGGAAGAGGGTGGCACATTTTTTCTATACTCTGAAACCATTTCTATATAATGAAAGTTGTCCGTGATTTGAAGACTTAGAAGTACTCACCCATAAAATTGTTCAGCCTTTTCAATTTGTACTATTAATTTCATCTATGATTCTTTTTTTTACTTATTGTTGGGTGAATTTTAGTAATTCACATTTTCCTAGAAAATTTTCTATTGAAATATATTGCTTTAAAATTTTATGTAATTTTATCTTATTTTTAATATCACCTTTGTATTCATATTTATAATTCTATTTCATTTCTTGGTATTATGAGTCTTTCCCCTTGACTTTACATGCATTTATTTTATTGTGCTTTTTAAAAATAACTTCTGTAGTTGATAGCTTAGTTCATTTATTTTCCATTTGTTTTTATTTTCTAATAAATGAATTTAAGGCCTTCTGTTTTTCACTCTGCCTGCATCCAAAAGACTTTGATATGCACTGTTCTCATTATCATTTGATTCTAAAGCATTTGCAATATCAATTTAAATTCCTCTTTAGTTCAAGAGTTATTCAGAAGTGTGTTTGTGTTTTTAATTTCTAGATATATATTGTGTTGGGCCTGTGTGTTGGCAGTGGCATAGTTGGCTATCTTTTTATTGCTGATTTCTAATTGCGTTTGAGTCTCGCATGGCTGATTTCTGAGCCTGCATTCTCAATCAATAGAAATGGTAATAGTATGTCCCATGTGTGCCTCTGTCTGTTTTCCAATCTGGAGGCAGTGTGAAGTTGGCTCTTTGTATTCAGCACCACCTAGAAGTGAGCACTTGGAGATGTGAGAAACCAGACTGAATGTCAGTGCCAAAAGGTCAGTTGTGCACTTCAAGAGAGCCAGCCCCCTTCTTACAGAACCCCTCCCCATTGTTGGAGAAAAGATATTTGCCTTAGGAGCCCTCTTTACTGGGCAGGACACATCATGTTGATTTGTCTAATCCCAGAGGTTTGTAGCTTTCTTTCAGAGTCCTGGCTGGGTGTTTATGGGCATATCCCATAGGTCATGTGAGATTGACTGGTAGAATCTTCAATCCTGTCCTGGAGCAAAAAGCAATCCATAGAGATAGGAAATTTCTCAAGTCAACACCACTGTGCTTCCTGCCCTTGAAGCCCACTGTATCCACAATAAAGGGGATGATTAGTATATAATCTTGGGTATTAATATATATTCATACATTCTTAGCAAAATAAAAGAAGCAAAACAAAATTCATATTTTCCCTATTTAGCAGTCTGGATGAATGTTGCATCTCCCTTTGGTCCTTATCTATACAAATACTCTCATTTTTTAGGACTGCGTATTAAGCAGAATAAGCCAAACTCAGAAGGTCAAGAATTGTATGTTTTCTTTCATATGTGGAAGCTAGAGAGGAAAAAGGAAATGAAGCTGGTGAGGGATCTCACAAAAATCAAAGGGAGATCTATAAATTAGAGGAAAGGGTCCAAGGGGTAGAGAAGGGGAGGGAAGAGGGTAAGTGCCAGAGAGTGATATTGGCTAAATCATATTATTATATTGGGTATATGTATGAATATGTAGCAATAAATCCCACCAGTATGTGCAAGAAAAATGTGCCAATAAAAATGTGGGAAAAAAAAAGGAATACCCTTATCTTCTTGTGACCCTAGTCTGTATGTCATATCTCAGTTTCCTTCTGACTTCTTTCACATTCTGCAATTCTTTCTACTGCTACTGTGTATCTCTCCACTGCTGCTAGCCTGAGAATACTGAGTTTTATATGGTTTTTTTTTTTCAGATGAATATGGCTATATTTCCCCTGAACTGGACCTCAGCACAGTGTTTCATTTTTGTTTCCATATCTATTGTTTTTAATGTCCTTGCTTCCTTGACAACACATAATTGGGATTTATAATAGGCTGAATCTGACTGCCTTTTCCTTGTTCTTTTCTGTATCATTAATGACAGTGCAGAATAAAGTGGGACCTAACATTAGGTTCTGCTTACCTCCCTGCCAGATGCCTCTATACAATGTGTTAGATTATCTGTTAGCCCTTTCTTCTTTATGGTCAATTTTTCTACCCATTCGAGCCATTACAAAATGACTTTGCATCATATGGGTATAAGATAACTGAGACAGAAGAACAGACCTTCTGCTAACATTCAGGTTCAGTTATACCAATGCAGAGCTGTTGTGAAACCCCTATCTTTACATAGCTAATTTTGATCATGTATATGGACAAAGCTAATTAATCTCGACCTGTGTGTGCTTTCTTTGTAATTATTAGTATTCTGCAACTTCAAAAGGTTGAGTTCATGAATCTAGGCCAGGACATGTCTGAGACATCCTTCCTTTCTGAAGATGAACAGCTTTGCTACAGGGAAAAAAAAAAAAAAAAAAACAACCCTGCAATTCCTTTGTAGTAGGGAAATTTTCCAATTCAGGATTAAACAGGGAAAGGAATGAGCAGTGGCTCTTTTGAATCCAATAATAGTTGAATCTAATGTTAAGCCTTTTGCAAACTTGAAGCCATCACTGCCTCTCTAATGGCTCTTTCAAATGAATTGTAGATATTAGAGATGGAAAGGACCATAAGGCTTCCTAATATAGCCCCCTCCTTTCAGCTAGAGATGCTGTTTTATCCCTATTTTACAGGTGAGGCAACTGAGGCCCACAGAAAAACAATGCAATTCTGTGGTCCCAGGTTCATCTGAAAGCATCACACTTCACTCTGCCCTATTCATCTTAGCCCATTCTTTTATATTCAGTCTTGGCCACTGCTTTGATATGATGATGCTTTCTATAGAGCCCATCCAAATTGTTACATGCTGTGCCCCTGGTGGGGAGAATTTTCACTCCCAGCTCCCATATTGAGGGCAGATCTGACTCACTCTTGTTTGCCTGTAGAGAATTGTTGTATCCTTTAATGAAGCGATAGTTTCCCAAGCCTCTGGAGCTGCGTGTGGTTCTTTCACATGCAACCTGTCATTTCCAGTGCTTTGATGTCTACATTAAAATACTCTTTCCAATGATATTTCATAGGGAGCATGTAATCATCAGATGGCTCTCATAGTTAATGGCGATTGCATATTGGACTCTAGAATCTCTTGGTAAGTGGCCCCCTCTAATGAGACAGCATTTTGCATATTTATACCTTTAGATAAATGTTAAAATATTATTTAAAAATATTTTAAAATTCTCACCTAAACCATTAATAAAACAAGTTCAGTGAGGTCATATTGGGCTTTAGAAACAGAAAATACTGGATCCCAAGCTTTACTATGAAATAGTTAATACTTAATTGGCTGTGTGGCCAGGGACATATTAGTTTAAACTTTCTGTGCCTTATTTTATCTTTAATGGAATATTAGTACTACATATCCCACAGGTTTGTTGTGAATGTTGAGATAATTCACATGAAAAATGTAGCCCACATAACACTAACTACATGGTAAGGATTTAATATATTGCTAGTATTGTTATCATTATTATCATCTTTCTAATTACATTTCATGGTAGCTGTAAGATTATTAAATAAAATGTATAAATAATGTAGCAGAGTTTTTCATCTCTAGGAGATTCACAAAAAATAGCAACACTTACAATTATGGTTATTAAAGTGCTGGGAGTATTCCATTATATGATCAGATTTTTGGAGCATGGAATATTTGGTTATATAGGTGGTTTATTTTGATCAAATAGTACTATTCAGATTTTCTACTTCAAGTCCGCATGTCCCAACCACAGAGTATATTCATAAACACTATGAAACCCTTTAGAAATGGAGCCTTTCTCTGAGTTTTCCTATTAGATTTTTGTAGTACTGAAACACACTCCCCCCAAATAATTTCTTTTTAAGGTATAATTGTGACAAATCATATTACCAAGGTAATACTCACATTTTACGAGGGAGTATATCCAGATGTGTTCTGATTACTTAGTCTCAAACTTTCTTTGATGCCCACATCTACTTGCACATCTTATATCCTATATAATCACCAACCAAATGTATATACCAGAAGTTTCAAGGGATTTAGAGTCAGAAAGACCTTGATTCTACTCATACTTCACCAGTTGTTAGCTCTTTGACCTCAGCCAAGTGTCTAAATGTCTCTGAATGTCAGTTTCCCTATCTCTAAGATTGGACTAAAAATCATTTCCCAAACTCTTATCCAAAAGCCCTAGGGTCAAATAAGTTTCATAATTCAGTTTTAAATTTAAAAATACTGCTTTTTGTACAGTATTTTCAATGGAATCTGAAGTAATATTTGGTTATCAATCTCATCAGTATTTCTGGAAAAAATATATGAATGTTTACAATAAGATAGCCTAAAATTAACTTAATGGCAGGTCTTGTCACCATGTAAGTTTTGGCAGGAAACTTATGAAATTGGTTCTCAGAGCTTTCTGGAATTTGGAATTAATGATAATGGAGAAAAGATTTGCACCTGACCACATG
Organism: Marmota flaviventris; assembly: GCF_047511675.1. Classification (NCBI taxonomy): domain Eukaryota; kingdom Metazoa; phylum Chordata; class Mammalia; order Rodentia; family Sciuridae; genus Marmota; species Marmota flaviventris. The sequence continues at coordinate 95,221,391 of NC_092518.1, forward strand.
AGAGGATTCTAGGGATTCCATGAGAAATATTATATGTAACAGGGTTCCTATTGAATATAAATTAAAATTCAGACACATCTGGGAGTGTGAAGACTCTCAGAAGTCTATTTGCTAGAGATGATCTGTGGAAAGCATAAAGCTCTATGAGAAAGAGGTCTGCATTAGAGACACAGAGCCATGGGAATGGAAGAGCTATCTGGTAGAGCATGATGGTGCTTGTTCTCTTGCATGGAAACCAAGTGTGAAAGTCTGTGTTCCTGCAGTGCAGGGCAGGTGAGATGGGAGTGATGTTGCTGCAGGAAGAAATGGGAGCTGCTCATTTCACACAGGTCTTACTGAGACACAGGGTAGAAGCAATGCTGTTTTAGTCTAGGTGACAAAATGTGGCAAAGAATAGAAAGGGGCATTCTCACCCTTCTGAGCAAAACCATCAGTGGCTTCTGCTTAAGCTATCAGAAGGGAAGGCAAAAAATATTTAATTCCCACCCTCAGCAGGAGCTTCCATGTTTCCACAACCAGAGGTGCCCATCAGCATCTGGAATGGGACAGAGGGGCTGCCATTGACTCTTTCATTAGCAGTATAAGCTTCATTAAATGAAAATGGACACAGCATATCCTAAAATTTATGGGACACAATAAAAGCAGTTCTACAAGGAAGTTTATAGTAATAAATGTATTCAAAAAAGATTTCAAATAAGCAACCTAACAGTACATCTAACGGAATCAGAAAAGGAACACACTATGCTCAAAGTTAGGAAGGAAATAATAAAGATCAGATCAGAAATAAATGATATAGAGGCCAAGAAAAAACAATAGAAAAGTTCAACAAAACTAGGAGTTTATTTTATCTATCTATATAATCAGAGATTGAACTCAGGGCACTCAATCACTGAACCACATCCCGAGCCCTATTTTGTAATTTTCTTTAGAGACATGGTTGTACTGAGTTGCTTAGTGCCTCAGCCTCCAGAGCTGCTGGAATTATAGGAGTGTGCCACTGTGCCTGGCAGAGTCTATTTATTTGTTTGTTTGTTTCTTTATGATACTGGGGATTGAACCCAGGGCCTTGTGCATACGAGGGAAGCACTTTACCAACTGAGCTACATCCCCAGCCCCCAGAGTTTATTTTTTTAAAAGATAAATCAAATTCCTAGTCTTTTGAAGAAACTCCATAGTGCTTTCCAGAGTGGTTGAACTAATTTGCAGTCCCACCAACGAGGTATGATTGTACCTATTCCCCACATCTTCACCAGCATTTATTATTATTTGTATTCTTGATCATTACTGTTGTAACTAGAGTGAGATGAAATCTTAGTATAATTTTGATTTGTATTTCATTGATCATTAGAGATCTTGAACATTTTTTATATATGTGTTGACCATTTATATTTCTTCTTTTGTGAAGTGTCTGTTTAGTTCATTTGTCCATTGATTGATTAGGTTATTTGGTTTTTTGTTTGCTTTTTGGTGTTGAGTTTTTGGAGTTCTTTATTCTGGATATCAGTAAAGTATATCCCATCAGTAAAGATATCCCATCAGTAAAGTAGCTGGCAATGATTTTTTCTCTTCCTGTAGGCTGTCTATTCACATTCTTTATTTCCTTTGCAGTACAGATGCCTTTTAATTTGATGGCATCCCATGTATTGATTCTTGGCTTTATTTGTTAAGCTTTAGGAATCTTTTTAAGTAAGTTGGTACCTGTGTCCATATGTTGATATGTTGACCCTATGCTTTCTTCTAGCAGTTGTAGTGTTTCTGGTCTAATTCCTAGGTCTTTGGTCTACTTTGAGTTGACTTTTGAGCAGAATGAGAGATAATGATCTAGTATCATTCTTCTAAGTGTGGATATCCAGTTTCCCTAGAACCATTTGTTTAAAAATCTTATATTTTCTCCAATGAATGTTCTGGCACCTTTGTGACCCAGCTATACCACTATTTAGAATTTATCCAAATGAACTAAATAAATGAGTACCAATATTTATACACACACACACACACACACTCACACACACACACACACACACACACAATGGAGTTCTACTCAGCCATAAAGAAGAATAAAATTATGCTATTTGTTGGTAAGTGGATGGAACCAAAGGACATCATGCTAAGTGAAGTAAGTCATACTCAGAAAATCAAAGGTCAAGTATTTTCTTTCATATGTGGAAGAGAGAGAGAGACAAAAAAAAAAAAAGGATTTTCATAAAGATGAAAGGGTAGAGGAAGGGGAACAAGAGAGAAGGAGGAGGAGAGGGCTGGCTAAATGTGTTTAAATGTCCATATTATCCAAATCAACCCACAGATTCAGTGCAATCCCAATCAAAATTCCAGTGTTATTTTTCCACAGAAATAGACAATTCAGTCCTAAAATTTGTATGGAATCAAAAATACCTCAAATAACCAAAACAATCTCAAGCAAACAGTTAGTAATCAAAACAGCATAGTGCTTCCTAAAAGCTGACACATAGACCAACAGAACTGAACAGAAAACCCAGAAATAACCTAAGTATTTTTGAGGTCAGTTGATTTTCAACAAAGATGCCAAAAACATAAATTGTGAAAATGACAGTTTCTTATGGTGTTGGGAATACTGGATATCTACATGTAGAAGAATAAATTTAGGCCCTCATCTCGTACTGTATATAAAAATTGACTCAAAATGGTCTACAGGGATGAACATAGATGTAAAACTCTTAAAGCTACCATAAGAAAACATAGGGCAAATGGTCCATGACATTGGTCTGGGCTGTGTTTCTTTGCATATGACACAAAAGCATAGACAACATAAGCAACAGAGAAATGGAAATTAGAAATTTAGAAAATCAAACTAAAATCCTCCAGATAGGAAAGAAAGCAATCAATACACTGAAGAGATAGCCTATGGAATGGGAGAAAATGTTTGCAAAGTATACATCTGGTAAAGAGTTAACATCTAAAATATATAAAGAACTCAAGCAATGCAAAAGTAGGAAAACAAATAACCCTATTTAAAAATGAACACAGGACCTGAATTCACATTTCCCAAAGGAGAGCATACAAATAGGTAACAGATATATGAAAAAATGCTAGACATCACTAAAGGGAAATGCAGGTTAAAACCACAGTGAGACATCCAAATGGCTATTATCCAAAAGATGTGTTGGTGAAGATATGGAGAAATGGGCATCTATGTACATTTCCATTGTAGTGGGAATGTAAACTAATGCAGCCACATTGAAAAACAGTATGGACTTTCCTCAAAAATGTGAATGACTATGTGATTCAGCAATCTCACTACTGATTATGTATCTATAGGAAATGAAATCAGAATGTTACAAAGATATCTGCACTCACCTTATGTGTATTATTATTTATAGGAGCCAAATTATGGAATCAACTCAATTGTCTATCAAAATTTGATTGGGTAAAGAAAATTTTATATATATATATATATATATATATATATATATATATATATATATATGTGTGTGTGTGTGTGTACACACTGGAATATTATTCAGCATTAAAAATAAGGAAATCCTGTCATTACAACAACATATATAAACTTGGAGAACATTATGCTAAGTGAAATAAGCCAGGCCCAGAAAAAATTATTATCTTATCTCACTTAGGTAGAATCTAAAAATGTTGAACTCATAGAAGTAGAGATAGCATTATGGCTACTAGGTCCTGGGTAGAATGGAGTTAGGGAGATGTAGGTCAAAGGGTATGAAGTTTTAATCAGAAAGGATGAATAAGTTCAAGAGATCTTGTACAACATGGTAACTATAATTAATAACAAGTAATTCTATATTCTAGAAAATTTCTGAGAGTAGATTTTAAAAATTCTCACCACAAACATAACTGTGTTAATTACCTCTATCTAGCCATTCTGCACTGTCATACTATACATGATAAATATAGATAATCTTTGTCTTAAAAATAAATAAATTTTAAGAATATTTTAACATGAAAAGGAAATGAGAAATCATATTAGGAAAACAAAACAAAATGAAAAACAATAAAAACTCTTTAGAAAAAGGAACTTTCTTATGTGTGATGGTCCCCACTGAGTCCCTAGGATGTGGGCAAGTGCCTATGATTAAGTAACATTTGGTGAATGAATTTATTGGCAGTGGACATTTATGAAGATAGTGCAAATAGAACAACAACATGAAAAGACTCTTCTTGAGGACTCACAGAAATAACTAGAGGAGACCTTTAGGGGGACAGAGGGATATTGTGCAGACAGGAACTCAAATCGTGACAAGTGAGTTATGAAAATTCATGTAATCTCATTTGTAATCAAGATCATGTATAGCCTGGGGGATCTTGACACCTAGCATATTTTAAAGATTCAGAATGTCTTCTAAAAAGTTTTGAGTATTAGACAGCTAAGCTTAATATAGGCACCAAGTATCTCTTGGAAAGGTTTTAATTTTAAAGATCTTTGGGGTATGCCAAAGATGGAGGAGCAGAAGCTTATTCTGGCAGGTTCTTCTTGAGCTTGGTTGCTGCCTTTCACCTTGTGATACTACTTCAGAAGAGGGAGAGGCAATTTGGTTCGGGGGTGGAAAGGTTTTCTGTTTTTCTCCACTGTGCCAAGAAGAAGCCAGTTTTACTTGAGTTATTACTCCTAAGGTGAATTCATTTGCACCCATGTGCTGGCTAAGCATGTGGAATTGTAAGTTATATATGTCAAATTTATAGAATTTTTCCTGACATATGGTGGATATTCCATTCAGTAATGTTTTTTAAATGGCTGATATTCCCTTCTGTATACCCCTCCTCCTTCCCTGATGCCTGATTATGAGCTTCTTAAAATCAGGGAGTATGGATGTAATCCTATCTTTGTTTCTTCTCTACCAGCATGCTTCCCAACAACTAGTAGATGTTTAAAAAAAAAAGATTGCTCATTGAATGAATGAGTTATCTGATACTTAGGACGTGGATTACTATATTCAAATTTCTGCCACAGAAACACTTAAAGGAATTCTCTTTTCCTAAACTGCTTAAATCCTGTTTGTTTACTAATACTTTGCTTAACAAATTGTTCTTTGATAGGAAATGCAAAGGGTTACTGTATTCCATCTTAGATATGGAAGTATCTCTCAAGACTGAGTTGGCTGGATTCAAATGAATGAGGTTTTCCTGTTTATTTTTCTTGTCATAATGTTTCCCCCATAAATCAGAATACAACTCTGAAAGTATAACCACACTTTTTATGATTTGTTATAACATAGCTGCTGGCTTCCCTTGGCTCACATTTACTAAATAACCCCTTACCTTATTCTGGTTGATGGCTTCTTTGTTTTGTTTTGTTAGGGTGCTTAACCACTGAGCACTATCCCGAGGCCTTTTTATTTTTTAAAATTTTGAGACAGGTTCTCACTAAATTGCTTAGGCCCTGTCTAAGTTGTTGAGGCTGGCTTTGAACTCCTCCTGCCTCAGCCTCCAGTGTCATTGGAATTATAGGCATGCACCACTGCACCTGGCTAGTTGGTGGCTGTTTATATGAGGCCTTCATGACTTGCTGCTTACCTGAATTAGTTTATACATTTGTCTGAAAGCAAATTTTTTAAAAAGCTCAAATCATTTTTTACTTCATGTCCTTTCTTGTTACAATGCTAGTTGTTGGTTTGTTTCTCTGTCTATTCACATGAGCCTTTCTGTTCTTTAACCTCTTCTTTATGTGGCAAGTTTCCTCCTTTCCTTTGCCATTCTAAATGCACTCCAAACAATTGAGCTGATTAATTATATTCTTGTTTGTGCTCTTCCTTCTTCCTTTATTTTCATCTTAGCCAATTCTTGGCTTGATTGATAGACTGCAGCAAATGCGACATAGTCTCTCAAGTTTTCATTTTGGAAGATGCAACTCTACTTTTGACGGTAAGCAGGTAAGAGTCTCCACCCAGGCTGTACCTATAGTTGCTTTATGGTTTCCTACTGCTATGTATCAATTATTTTCTGTATACAGCATGTTTTTTGGTTGGTTCATAAATACTGCACAACTTTAGATGCTGGATAGAGGTCTAGGCACTAGAGAGAATATAGGAATTGTGGCCATGGCATCCATTACTTAACAATGGGGATATGTTCTACAATATGCATCTTTTAAAAAAAATATTTATTTTTTAGGTATAGGTGGACACAATGTCTTTAATTTTATTTTATGTGGTGCTGAGGATCAAACCCAGTGCCTCATGCATGCTAGGTGAGCGGTCCACCTCTGAGCCACAACCCCAGCCCTACAATATGCACCTTTAGACAATTTCATAATTGTGCAAACATCACAGAGTACTTACAAAAACTAAGATGGATATGACATCACTAGGTGATATATAATTATGGGACCACTGTTCTATATTGAGTTCCCTCATTGGCCAAATATTGGTATGAGGTTCATGACTGTATTTCATTTATGGATAGTTAACTCTTTTAGCCATGGCCAGGTTAAAGGCAACTTGAAAATTATTTTTATGTTTTTGATTAAAGATGTAATTATCCTGTTGAATCCCATGTTAAATTTTAATCTGCATTTCTTTGTTTTTTAATTGTAGGTGAACAAAATACCTTTATTTTATTTATTTATTTTTATGTGATGCTGCAGATCAAACTCCAGTGCCTCACACTTGCTAGGCAAGCACTTTACCACTGAGTCACCACCCCAGCCATTAATCTGCATTTCTTGAAGTGTAACCTCACAGTGTACTGGAGAACTGAGTGGCTGGTACATTCAATTATTTCTGTGAAATATCCACAGGGGGTCATGTGATACACCATGCACAAGTTCTATCCAATATCCTCCCCCACACACATTTCCATTGTTTCTCTGAATTAGCTGTTTTGGGAAGTATGGAAGAGCAGGATCTGGGCCTGTTTGAGTTAGTTTGTATGGAAATTAGCTCAGAGCCACATCTCTGCATTACATATGAACTAACAAATTCGAGAGATTACTGATTCACTGGATTAAATGAAATTTCTCAGTGCTTTTAAGGAAAGAAGTAACTGATAAATAAAATAAAATAACTTATTTGCTACATAACCTGAGTGATTTCATTTATTGCTTTTTAAAGGTAATCTGTTGCCAGGCACAGTAGTACTTGTCTGTAATTCCAGTAACTAAGGAGGCTGAGGCAGGAAGATTACAAGGTTGAGACAGCTTCTGCAATTTAGCTAGGCCCTAAACAACTTAGTGACACCCTGTCTCAAAATAAAAATTACTGAGGATGTGGCTCAGTGGTCAAGCACTCCTGGGTTCAATCCCTGGTATCAAAAAATAAAATTAATTAAAAAAATAAAAGTATCTGTGCATTTTAGGAGAATCTTTCTCTAGTGGGCAATAATGCTTGAATCAAAGGAATAAAATGTGGATGTGAAAATGTAGAGGCACTACAGGCATTTGGGGATGAAAGAGGCCCAAAGGACCTAGAGCTGCTGCTTCTTTCCTTCCTGGATCTGGGAAAGATGCAATCTGATTGACATATTTAGCTTATTGGGCTTGAAGAAGTCCCTGGAAGGAAGAATGGGGCACAGGAAAGGAAATAACACATTAAGATTAGTCTCACAATTTATTTTAGAATAAGCCTATCATATTCACAGATCATTGTCTTACTCTGTGGAGAGAAGACTTTGATATGTGTGTGTGTGTGTGTGTGTGTGTGTGTGTGTGTGTGTGAGAGAGAGAGAGAGAGAGAGAGAGAGAGAGAGAGAGGAGTTTTCTAGAAAGTGGAATGTAGTAAAATACATTTATGTTTGAAATTGTTGTTTGTGAGATTCTGTATAGTTTGAATTTTACATCTAAGGAGGGAATTTGAAGGCTATGGGTTATTAATAGAACAGGACACTTTTTGTGCCCACCCACCCCCCCCCACCAGGCAAATCCGAATAGAGCTTAGGGGTGAGTAAGTGATAAATCCTCAGTCCCCCATCCCCAGTATAGTTCTTATAAATGTCTGATCATTTTAGCTGGAATATAAGGAGAATGGTGCTTTGTCTCTCTACCTCTCTCTTCAGAACTGAATTAGGGAGTGTTGTCTTTAAATTACAAAAGCTGGGTTAAGGGTGCTTTCTGGACTTACAAGGGTGATGAAATTAAAAAGGGTCAAAGACAATCCCAAGATTAGTGAGAAAGTACACCCTTTCTACCCCCTGCCATCTACCAATCCCATTTACAAAGACGCCCCATGTCTTTCAAAAGAGACCTGCAAATTACCATGGAAATCTGCCCCAACAGGCTGTGCTGTAGTAGGAGTCAGAGCTTTTGTGAGCAGGGGTTTGTGGGGGATGGCACCATAGTGAACACACTTAAGCCTCACTAATTCCCTGAATGGGAGAAAGGCCAATCTTGATTTGTAAGAAGCTTGAATTTGAAAATATGTTTAAAGAAATGCCATGTTATTATTTCTAAAAACCTGCAGTCAAACTGCTGGCTGGTATCTGTGCACTGAGCTGCTGAGACTCTTAAGGCCTCGAACAAACAGATAAGGACTGTAATTAGCATATTGGTCATTTGAATGCAAAGTGCACTTAGTGGCGCTTAAAACCCATGTGTTAGCATACTCCCCTAGCAGGCTGTCACTTTTCTATGTTTATAGTATTAATTTGCCTAGCAACCTGCCCTCTTTTTGGCAGTAAACTTTAGCCTAGCATGTCAGAATTCGTTAAATTTCCCATATTAGCAGCCGAATTGAACAAGGAGAGTGGGGGGTGGTGAGGAATGGTGAACCACTTTTAAAAATCATCATGACCATATTTTAAACTTCTATCTAACTGACCTTTAAATTTTGCCAGTTAATTCATATTTACGATTTACTAAATAGAAAATATATTCTCTTGGATTGTTAAAAAAGGGGAGGCACAGATTCTTTTGAATGCCCCTCCTCCACAAGTGACCTTATCAAGTGAATAGCAGAGAACATTGGCTGTGAGTTGCTGCTGTATAGCAAAATAAGGATTAATTATGAGGCACAACAGGTGCTCAGTTATAAGGAACAACTGCACATTGAGATCTGCATCCATTAAACACGTCTGCGATGGTCAGCCAATGCTGCTGCATACACATATTTGTTTTTAAATTCACACTTGAGACCATTTCATGGAAGTGTGACTGAGTAGTGTTTGGGAACAGGAAAATGGAGAGATGAACACAGCTCCAATTTTACCCAAATATCAAATGTCTTCATCATTTTGCTGTGGACAAAGAAGGCTATAGTCATTACCAAGTCTAGCAAACCATCTGGTAGACTAGATAGTGATTGCAGCAAAAAGCTGGATGAGGCTTCAGAAAGCATCCAATCTAAATGCTGGCTCTTTCAGAAAAATCCCCAATTCTACTCTCTGGCTCTGTGAAATTCAGACACTGAGATAGGGAGATGTTACCCAAAAACCTGTTGGAGGATATTCCTTAAGTAATGAAATCCCTCTTTGCTACACATTAGAATATGAGAAGATTAGAACCTGAGGAGATTATTAAAACTTCTAATGTTCAGATTCAGGCCATCCAATTAAATCAGAATATTTAAAGGTAGAGGCCAGCCTCCAGTATTTTATAAAGGTCACCAGGTAATCCCTGTGTGCATCAGAGGTGAGAACACTACCCTAATACTTTCCTTCTTTACAGGCATTTAATTTCTATTTAATATTCCCAATTACACTAAGAAGGAAGCCTCCATCTCACAGATGAGGAAACTGAGAGGTTCACTGGGCCTAAATAAATTGCCCAAAGTCTCTAAAACTATAAAATGATGAATCTGGGATTTGTATGCAGAGTCAACTTTAAGTTTAATCATAGAATTTATATGCTGAATTTCTATGTAATGATGTCTCACCGAATTTTGTCAGAATATCCAGCAGCATTCCAACAAATTTGACATAGGACAGGTCAAAGCAGTGAGAATTCATTAGACATCTTCTATGTAAGACACACAGTTTCAGTCACACCGTAGATTCAAGAAAATATGGTAAACTTCTGATGATTCAGGGGGCATTCTGATAAACCCTAGTTAGGTTATCTCAGTATTTGTTATATTGAAGCTTAATTAGCCAAAGAGTATTAGACAAAATCAGATTTATTGAATGGCTTATCCATTGGCTACCCGCAGCAACAATCGTCAATAGCAAAGCAGGTCTGGGCATCATTGGAAGGACACCAGTAGTGTCTCAAGGGATGAGGGGGCCCTTATGGCATTTTACAATGGCTGTGTGACCTTGGGAGAAACAGTGTTTTCTGTAAGCTTTTCAGGTGTCTTTATCTTTCTATCTTCCCAGCATGATTATTGGCAGGGGTGCTTATTTTCACTCCATACTGGCTTTTATTCTTTCAATCCTAGTCGGTTTTGACTCTTTCAGGTTTTGACCCTTTAATGAAAGGGGTAGGCCCTGGAAAAAAGTGGACATTCATATCAAATATTAATAGTTTTGCTATTTTCAACTAAGTTGGTAAAATATTTAATGGAAGATAAAAACAGTGAAATCTAAAGAAGTTCTATAGTTGAACTAGTAGTATTATTATAATGTCAATTTCCAGGGTTTTAACAATGCACCATGTATCAAAATGTTGGGGGACATTTGGTGAAGGAAACTCTGGAAAGGGTACATGGGAACTCTGCCGTATTTTTACAACTACTTGTGAACCCTAAACCACTTCAGAGTTTTTAAAAGCCATAAAATATGTTTTATAGGAATGCAGGTTTCTGATGATTATCTAAATAAGATATTTCATAAGTAATCTGACTTTATACAGTTCCATGAACAATCCAAAATTGGTTGTAACAACATTCTCTTAGATGTCCCTGGATCAACATTCTCTTAGATGTCCATGGATTTTAAAATGTTATTGTATTTTTATACCTTTGTTTGTTTATTTATGTGGTGCTGAGAATCGAACCCAGTGCCTCACATATGCTAGGCAAGTGCTCTACCACTGAGCCACAACCCCAGTCCCGTGTCCCTGATATTTTAAGAAATATTTTTTTAGTTTTAGATGGACAAAATAACCTTTATTTTATTCATTTATTTTTTTATGTGGTGCCAAGGATCCGGAAACAGTGCCTCACAGGTGTTAGGCAAGTGCTCTATCACTGAGCCACAACCCCAGCCCTGTCCCTGAATTTTTAATATTGGGTTCAGTAGTGATGTCAGAGTACTGCTCAATATCCATGTCTTCCATGTACAGATCTCCATAGGGTTAGAAACATAGGGCTAATTTGTTCACCAAAATGCCATTTTGGAAATGTGCATTAAATATCAACGCATAGGGAGAAGAGGAAGGAAGTCCGGGTAGGTAGGGGGAGGAGAAGGAGGAAAGGCATAAAGGTATGCAAGCCAAGGGATATGAAAGAAACAGAATAGATTGGTGGGGCTGACACTTGGGGAAGGAGGGAAGAGTGATGAGAAAGGAACCTGGAATGATGGGCTGAAGCTGGAATATGATAGTCAGGATGTGATTTCTCACTGAAATCAAAGACTTTGCACTTCCATTTTAATATTTACTACATCTGTCTTGTATTACTGTTACCTGAGTGTGTATCTTCTCTCTCTAACTAGATTCCAAGTCTCCTGAGGAAATGGTCCAAGTTTGGTTCATCTGTATTATCTCGCTGTATACCTTGCACTTAGTAGGTGCTCAATAAATTTGTCCTAGCAATGGTACCTTTTGAGAATATCCACACCCTCAAGATAATGGAGAGTGAGGTGTTTTCCCCCCAGGAAGTAAAAGTAGTAGGCAAAAGAGCAGACAACACATTTCCCTCAAGTTTTCTTTGTGTTTTGCATTTTTGACTGGATTTGGCCATGCCCCACCATCTTTCACACATGCTCCTCATTGCACCTGGACCTTGCTCATGATGGCATCTTTTGAAGACAGATAATGCACCTTCCCATAATCAAATGCATTCCACTCATACCTCCCTCTGTTCGGTTTTACTAGAGGGTGGCAGAGATGCTTTATCCCTTCACCACCTGTTCCTCAGGTCTCTGATTTATAAAGAATACATGGGTTCAGGAGGGATCTGAAGGTGGCAAGTAAGGGACTCTTAAGGAGATTGTCTCCAGGATTTGGCTCACATTAATTTTCTGAGGGGATCGTCCCCATTTGCCTGTTGGTCACTTATTTTTTTTTCCTCTTCACCTCCTGAGACAAATGTTTCATGGCTTACCACTTCAGATGGTTGGGTGTGGGGATAGGGCACTACTGTTCCTGACAACCTCATTATGTGGTTATCAGGAGCAGACACTGCCCAGGTTGTCACGACAACCAGCAATGATTCAAAGCTTCCCTGAAAGGTCTGTATCTCTGGCAAATAATCAGCCTTTAGCTCTCAGCAGATGCTGAACTAAGCAGCCAATCACAGGTGAGCTGGGAAATCATGACATCACAGTCCAGCCGGTCCAAAAAAATAATAATAATAAGATTTGATTTTCTATTATCCTCCTTGGTTCTTTGTCCCCTAGATTTTGTCCTCCACTTTCTCCTTCTCTCTCTTTTTTTTTTTAAGTGGGGGAGAGCAACAAAATCAACTTTCCAAATTCAATTCACTCTGCAGTTTGACTGAGGTTCTGGCAGTGCAGTGATTGTGAATGTGTGGGATAGGAATGTATAATGTGATCCCCTTGAGAGAAAAGTCAAACAGAACATCAACTCAATTAAATAATGTGCTTTGATATGTAGGACCATGGTGGAAACAGGGCTAATTAAAACCAAGTCAGAGGAGAGGAACTTCCTAATTCTCGCATTAATTCACCCAGAGCCTCCTGCATTTAATTGTCTTCGGCTTTTCCTTCACTAACTCCCTCTTGGAAGGGAGGAGGGCAAAGGTGGTGGGCTTCCTAGCTCATAGGTTTTGCAGGGCATGTCTCTAATGAGGGCTAATTATAGTGAAGGAAGGTTAGGACAGGCCCTCCAATCCCAAGTGCATACCATTTAGGGAACACATGTAAATGGGGGCTCATCAAGTCTAGTATGGAGGTGTACAGCTCTGAAATATGCCCAGGACACTCTTGTTTCATTATGCACTCGCGTTTATTCAACTGTTCAGAACAGGTTTGGCAAAGGGGGAAACTAATGGTCAGGAATTTGGAGTCCTGCTCAAGGTTTCTTCTCCAGAGGCTAAACTAGAATCTGAGTCTTCTGATTCCTAGCCAGAACTCAGTGGACCCAAGACAATGGCAATTTCCTAGCCATGAGCTTCTCTCTTTCCCAGCCTCTGGTTTTTCAAGGACATAGGATGATGACACTTCTTGGCATCTCTGAGTCTCTTTGCTCTTTGCACAATGCTATCTGCTATTAATGATAGCAGTGTGAAGCAGAAATGAAGGGATTTGGTAAGGCCAGGCTGCAGTGATGGCAACAAGTTGTAGTGACTAGACCCTGAGTAAAAGAGAAGTGGGCACCGTGATCCTACCCAGTGCCTGTGCACCAGCCGCCGTTGTCCTCCTTCTTCTTCTTTTTCTTCTTCTTCTTCTTCTTCTTCTTCTTCTTCTTCTTCTTCTTCTTCTTCTTCTTCTTTCTTCTTTCTTCTTTCTTCTTTCTTCTTGTTTTTTCGTACTGGGAAATTAACCCAAGGATACTTAACCACTAAGCCACATCCCCAGCCCCTTTTTATATTTTATTTAGAGACAGAGTCTTGCCAAGTTGTATAGGGCCTTGCTATATGTTACTGCGGCTGGCTTTGAATTTGCCATCTTCTTACCTTAACCTCCCGAGCTGCTGGGATTATAGCATGTGCCACTACACCTGATGCCAAGTTCTTTCCTATTCAGAACAAGTTAGGGGGATTTTTTTAAATGTACATCTGACAGAGCAAAAGATGTGAAGACTGAGAGCCATATAGACTCAGAGTCCACTACTGGGAGCAGCTTCTGACTGGGGAACTTGATGTGGTGGTGGGAAGGGAGCCAGGAAATTCTGGTTGCTTTTGTCCATTGGCTTGTACATCATAGCCCTGCATCCAATGCCTGCCCTGGTTTGGCTTAGCTCAGCCTACCATGCCACATCCATGATTATTCTACCTGAACCATTGACCTAACATTTAGACTTCTTTCAGGATAACTGGGTGCTTTTTCTGTTTGTTTTTGTCTTAACCCAAAGAAAGCTATATTTTCCTTTTTTAATGCTGTATTTTACCAAAATGCAGTATATGCTTATTGTAAAAAAACCATAAAAATAATACAGAAGTACAGATGCTCCTTCACTTTTGATGGAGTTACATTTCAGTGAACCCATCATAAGTTGAAAATGCTTTGAATACACCTAACCTACTGAACATCCTACCTTAGCTACATACTCCACTGTGGGGTACATGTTATTCCCCCTTGTGATCACATGGCTGACTCGGATTTGTGGCTTGCAGCCACTGCCCAGTATTTTGAGAGAGTATCATTCTACATATCACTAGCCTGGGAAAATATCCAAATTCCAAATTCCAAGTAAAACGTCTACTGGAAGCATATTGCTTTTGCACCATCCCAAAGTGGAAAAATTGTAAGTTTCAGCATTTGAAGTTGGATACCATCTCTATACCAAGAAAATTGAATACTCCCCATACCACACACGTACCCACATGCTTTTCTTTCCCATTTTTATTCCCACAGTTACCCTATTAGCAGTTTGTGTATAATTCCAGCTTAAACAAATACAAACACAAAGGGTTTGTTTTTCAACAAAAATAAAATCATAGTACACATGCTGTTCTGCAATTTTTTTCCACTGAAGAATGTGTTCAGGTATGTTTCTATTTTAGTATATAGGGAGCTACTTGATTCTTTTTAGGTGATGCATTATATTCTAAAATATTGCATACCATAATTTATCTGACAATTCCCTTATTAGGGCAGGTGAGAACTTCTGGAGATGTCTACAGTATCAATAGTGTTGATAGTTTTACAAGTATAGTATACTTAGCCCCAGAGTCATGGAGTTGTATACTTTAAATATATACAACTTTTTACATAGTAATCAGATCTCAATAAAGTGCTTTAAAACTCTCTGATAATTCCCTTATTGAGGGGGAATTTGTAGTGAATGTACTTGAGCACATGTTGGTATATTGTTATGAGGATATCTGTAGGCGGATTCCTTGTGTTGGAATTGTAAAAAAGTAAATATTATTTACTTTCCTCCCAATGGGTTGTGCCATTTTTCACTTCAATCAACAGTGTATGAGAATGTTCCCTTCATCCAGGATTTGGCTAGAAGATTCATTTTAGCTTACTTGTCTTGCAACAAGCCCTATTCCATAGCCTCTCACATATGTGAATCAAGTGGCTGATTGGGTTGGAAGGCCCCAACAGAAAAACATAAATTCAAAATTGAAAAATTGAAGTGTGGTCTCTACTGAATGCTTATCAGTTGTGCACCATCACAGACTTGAAAAATTACAAGTGGCAGCATTATAAGTCAGAGAGCATATAAATAAAACACTTAATGCCTCCCTACCCCACACACATTCCCTTAAGTTGCCATATTGGGTAATACAAAGATCACAAAAAATGAAAGTAGAAGACTTGGTTTCTGGGACCATGACTGTGAAGCATTGGACAGGTGACTTCAAACCCTTGAGCATCCATTGCCTCATCTACAAAATACAGATCATAATAATTGCCAAAGTAAACTGTTGCGGTTGTTGTGAGGATTAAACAGGAAGATACAATAGTGGTTTGTAATCTGAGAAGTAGGGTACACATGCCAAGAGGTTATTAAGGTAGTACTGTTGTATCCTTAAATCTTGTTTGGAGCTCCCAAACAAGAGAGCTGAGGATGGTGGGGCTGGGTGGACAAATTGCACAGATGAAATCTGCAAGCTATTCCAGCGTAGAATCTTATATTCTTGGAAAACAAACCATTACTGACAGTAAAGACCATTTTCTGCTATCAAAAATAATATAGGCTGTCATTTTTATAATAGGAAGACCCAAGTCTTTTGTGCTGGGCTTGGGTCCTAACTCCTGTCCTCTTTGGATGGTATCACTATGCTTTAATTTGTCAAGCACCTAATAGGATTTTGGCCCCATGCTAGTTTCTGTAATCACCAGGGTGAGGAGAAATATACACATGAAACGTTTAAATAACCATGTGCAGTGACTGCATAAATACCTCTGAGTTACAGCTGAGGTATATGGGAGGATTAAAGTGAAATCAAATACCTTTTAATTACAATTTAAATCAATAGCTTAGAAGACTCATGTTTAATCATTAGCCAGGAAAATCTCGTTATATCTTCCTGTTTCTTAAAAAAAGTGTTCTTGTTTAAAATAACTCAAATAAATGCATTTTACACATCATATATGTTAACATTAAGTAAATGGCATTACTTTAAGTGAGTAATATTCTTTAGGTTACTTTTACCATTATGTAAAAAAAAAATCAATGTAATGTGATTACTTCTTTTTAACACCAAAGTTAATTAAAAAGATAACTGTGAAATCATCAGAAGCAGAATCATTCTGATTTAAACCTATTAATCAGGGATTTGAGAGGGAGAGTATTGTGCATTTTTGGTTTAGAAGACAACAACATGACAAAAACTATATTTTTAAATGCCTGGATTTGAAAACTCCACCAATCTTGTATAGTCTGTTTTTAAAAGCAAGTATGTATTTTAACAAAGTCAGAAGTACCATGTTTAATTCTTACTAGGAGTACACTGTAGCACATTAGAAAAATGCACAGACTTTGGATTCAGATTTAGGTAGGTAGCCCAGATCTGCCACTTTCTACAATGTTCATGCAATATGTATGCATAAATATATATTTTAATTAAGGAGGACGAGATGCAAAGTGATCTGGATCATGTGGTTTATTTAGTTTTTGTTTTCCTCTTTACCATTTTGTCATCGATTGGGTCTTTGTTCTTTTATCAATTTACTGAATTATCACAATTCAAAATGAATTACTCCAAAAGAAATATTCCATTCTCCAGCTGCCTGAGAAATTATCACCAGTAAATCTGGAGATCTGTGGTGTGTCTTTTTCTAAAAGGACCTAGGAGAAGATATATTAAGGTTATTTTTGGTTTTGAAACATATTTTGTGGGCATTATGGAGAAATGATTGGTGAATGTTATGCAATGTTGAGAAAATTCAATGAAAGTGCACTGAAGCTGAGTGGGGTGGTGCACACCTGTAATCCTATCCACTACAGAGGCTGAAGCAGCCGGATTACAAGTTCAGGGACAGCTTCTGCATTTGAAGGAGACCCTATCTCAAAATGAAAAGCAAGTCTGCAGATGTATAAAAGAAGTAGAGTGCCTGTCAGTTAAATCACTAGTAAAACACACACACACACACACACACACACACATTCTCTCTCTCTCTCTCTCTCTCTCTCTCTCTCTCTCTCTCTCAAACTGAAAATGGTCATGACCCATTTTAACCAACTTGGAAAGTAGACAGGAAAAAACGCCTATAATTCTACTACTTTAACCCAACCATTATAATTTTATGTTCTCTTCTGTTTTCTGTAGGCATGTTTTATATCTTATATCATTTTATTATAAATATACTTATTATATTGTATTAGGCTTTTTATGCCAGCTTACTGTCTCCTTGCAAGGATTTACCATAATTTATATAATTTAGCCAAATCCTCCTGGATTTTGGAGTAGTAAGGGATGATTTTTGAAATTAGGTTTTAGAAGGCTTTGGACATCTGCAAAATTTTGTACTTTTCAGGAGAGACTAGAGAAACCATTGGAGGTTTTGGGAAAAGGATGGACAGGGAGAACCACATTTTGATGAAATCATGCACATACTCAATTTGAAGTGGAATAATTATTCTTTCTTGTATAATATCGTGTGTTTTGAAATGCGTTTCATTTTCAGAAGGGTAGATTTCCTATGTAGATTACCATCTCTTTGAATCCCTCTCTGAGTTTTCTGTGTAACCCGTTTGCCTGACAGGTGGTGTCCCAAATCTAGTCCATTTTCCTCAATAATGTGTGCCCTTGTAGTTGGTCAGATTTCCTCCCCAGAAAGCCCAGTCTTCTTCAGTGGGGCAAGTAAGGAAGATAACATGAAATTCCCCCTCCTCTATCTAGGTACCTCTTTCTTGATGGCTCCACCTCTGTCTAGACAACCCCGACGGTGTAGAAGTTTCTACCTCCTTTCTCTTTCCCTCTCCTTGTTCCCTCCCCTTCAGTCCCCCCCCCCCTTCCCGGGCGCTTCCTGCCTGGAAACAAAAGATTGGTCCCCAGTAGCCCACTCAGGGCGATTTTAGTTTTATGCTCACCATCTGATTGGCCTAGGTACGGTGCAGAGCCCGGGTGACGTCATAGCAGAGAAGGGCTAGGGAGCGGTTGGCAAGCAAGAGCTCTATCGCGGGCGGGCAGCTGTGGCAGCGAACCGTTGGGGATCTCACACTGGGGGCTACAGCTTTTCCCCTCCGGGAGCGAGTGAGCTGGGGCGGGAGAAGAGTCGGGGGAGCGGGCTGGGTCCGGGGCTGCGGCTGCGGCCGCGGGGCTGCGGCTCCCTAGCCCCGCCAGCCAGAGCGTTTGGAGGTAGAGGAAAGGTCTTGACAG
Source organism: Marmota flaviventris (assembly GCF_047511675.1). Lineage (NCBI taxonomy): Eukaryota > Metazoa > Chordata > Mammalia > Rodentia > Sciuridae > Marmota > Marmota flaviventris. Next base: position 95,239,885 of record NC_092518.1, read on the forward strand.
GGTGACTGGACCCGTGGCAGGTAAATCCCGCGACCTACCGGCACCTTGTTAGCTCGGAGGAGGGGGTGGCGGCTGGGATCAGCTCTGAGACTGCTGAACAGATGTTCTGCTTTAGGAGTACCCCCTCCCGCTCCCACGTCCCTCCAGCCCCGAGTCTCCTACGTGGCTACCCCAGTAGCCCTACGAGCCAGCGAGCAGAGCAGTTTGCTTGATCCTGGTTCGCATACGCGGACAAGTGGGTGTGTCAGGGCCGTTCCTGAAGGGCCCGGGCTTTTTTGCTTGGCCAAGCCCTGGACTCACTCACTAGGGCCTGGGCCGCTTGAGGCAAAATCCGCCCGAGAGCTACGTCAGCCTGTAAGTCTTAAACCACCTTCCCGCACCCTCCTTCCCCCCCATCACCACCACAGTAGCTGTGACAGCAGCCCCTTAGAGAAAGGGAGGGGGTGTGGTCGCTGTCTGACCAAGTCAGCAGTGGAAGAGCTCAACCTGAGCAAACAGAAAAAGTGACGATTTTCTTAAATGGGTGCATTACCCACTTCTATAAATTTCTCTTTATCCCCCTCCCCTTTTTTTGGTGGGGGGATGGTAATAACAGAAGGACTCTTTTCTTCTCCTGTGGAAATGATGCAATAAGGCCCCTGAAAGCCCTGGAATCCTGTAGCTGGCCCTTGTGTTTGGGGAGTGGGGTCATTGGGTCTAGTGCCTTCCCCCTACCCTGTCCCCCTCACCTCGCAGGGAGAATTTCCCTCAGTTTGTGAACTGGCTCTGGCAAGATTATTGCCACAGTTCTGGGCAACTGGAACATTTTAGATTCTGTAGATTTTTAGATTCTTTTGTAGATTTTCTTTTCTTAGGTGGTGGTTGAGGAGTGGGGTGAGGGTTGGGGGCGGCAGGTGGTTCTGGCAAGGAAAGACCACAGGGCCCATTTGGGGTTTTTTGGTGTGTGTATGTGTGTGTGTGTGTGTATTTGTGTGTGTGTGGCTCCCCCCTCCCCTTTTGGTCCCACCTTCCAGAATCCAGTTCCAGATTCTGGACTTGAGGGTCTGCTCTTTGGTCTCTAGAAGCAAAGGAGAGAAGGGTGAGTGGCTTGGCTTTGGGAAGCATGATGGGGGCGGTTGCAATGCTATTTTTAAAAAATGGCTTTCAGCAGGGAAGCTTTTAGCCATGTTAGTCTTGCTCCCCCCATGGTTTTGCAGACTCAAATCCAGGCCAACTGTATGGCTGTCTGAGGTCTTGGAACAGAAGGAGGTCCATTCCTGTTCGTGACAACACTGTGGCCCTGTTCTGGGATGAGCAAGGTATAAAGGTCAGTGCGGTTTTCACTGGGCCATTTACAAAATTATAATTGGGCAACATCTGCGATTTGGACTTGAGGTTCCCAATCAAGGGCTCCATTGGGTTAAGAGGATTAATATGGTAATGAATATTTAATAGACTGGGCTTGGATTTCTGAATACAAATGTCATACTCCTCCATGCCTATGCAAGACAAAAATGAGAAGATACTAGGTGGTATGCTGTGTTAAGGCTGACAGTCCAGAGAGACCTTGGGGTGTCAAGGGGCAGATCCTTCAAGCCTCCAGACTGGCAAGTGAGCCTTATAGGAAAGACCTATCAAAAAACCGAGGTTTAAATGTAAGAAGGTACAGGCAAAGGGCCATAACACCCTGTGGACATTCTGACTAGCTGGCCATTCCCACAGGTTGGAGATTTTTCTGGTCAGAGTCAGAAAAAGTATAAAGAGCAAACAAGTTTGTTGGGATCTTGGAGGAGAGTAGGTAGCAGACATGACAGGTGAGGGAAATGAGGAATAACTGAAGGGAAGGAAAGGTGCTGCCATCAGAGTCTGCTTTTATGAGGTCAAAGGGGGTGACCAAGATTAAAAAAAAATCAGATCTAGAAATCAGACAGAGTAGGTAGAATCAGACTGAGATCAGATGGGGTGCAGATTAAAGCCATACAGAGGTGTAAGGAGAAAAAACATGGTCTTTCCAGCCCAAAGGCCCTGATTATCCTGGTGATACAGGAAAGTTTTAGTAGTTGAAGCAGTTATGGCTCAGCCAAAATTATAGGGACAATTTTTAGCTACTCAGGGAATCAGTAGCATGCCCACCTGCATAACCTACCTTCAGGAGCCAGTAACTTTGGTTAAGGGAACAAGAAGAAGCTTGGTGAGCAGCATCCTCAACAACAGCCACTTTCCTCGTTGGTAAGGAGAAGGGATGGGGGGACTAGAACCTGAAAAGGGAGCGGGGTTACTATGAATCTGGCCCAGACAGGTTGACTGATATGTAAAATCAGTAGGGTAGTGTAGGACCAGGTCTGAGGGCCCTGCTTAAAGGAAAAAACAAATCCTCCTTCCCAGGGGCCTGTTTGATCCAGTGTTTAGACAGGGCACAGTGTAAAACCTCTACCCTGGAAGGTAAGTGCAGCTGTCAAGACATCTGGAGTGCAGTTTAAGCCCTGGCATCAGGACTCCCTTTTCCCTGCCCCACCTGCCAGGGGCTAGGCGGTTCCCTCTGCAGGGTCTGGGAGGACTTGCAGGCCAACTCCGCACTATACAGCTTTTCCAGCAGGGGGCGGGAAAGGGTATGCATCCACGCGCAGGACCCAAGTCCTCCATTTCAGGTGTGAAGCCCAAGCCTAGGATCAACAGCCATATATTTAAAATATTGTTTTGGAGTACTGGAGAACCAAATGAAACTCTGAGTCTTGCAGTCTGTTTCCATTTCCTCCCAGAAATGCATTGCTTCCTACCGGGCTCTGTGGCCTTGGAAGGCATTTGCATTTACATACTCAGTGATTACTTGAGTCCCTAATACACACAGACTAACCCGGGAGTTTAATTGGAAATGTTAATCAATGCAATAGATCCGTGTCTGATTTGCACATTCGGTCAATTATCTGCAGGTTTGGTAATCTGTGATGTACCCAGGGGATGCAGTGAGGGGGGCAAACTGCAGCTACAGTTGGGTCTAGAGGTGGGATGCAAAATGGGGGAAGTGGACCTTGAAGATGGAAAAAAATTTACAGTTTACTGGTGAGGAGAGGAAATCATTGCAAAGTGTGGTCACAGGGGTCTGATCCTGAGATGGAATAGGACTGCTGTGGTGAAGCCCACATAGTGGAGATGGAGGCCAGGGTTTTCCTGTAAGATGGAGGGGGTTGAATTTAAAGAAGGAAGTATTTTAGGGACTAGAGGACCAGAAGCTGGGATGGAATGAACCTTGGGAATCAGAAATCAGGGCTCCTGCATGTTTATTCTTCTCTGAGCCTTATTTTCCTTGTCTTTCAAATGATACAGTTGGACTAGGTGTTCTCTAAGATGGTGGTGGCATTTTTAGGAAGCAGGTCCATTTATTCTTGGTAGTAATGTCAGGTTTACTAAAATACAGCTTTCCTCTACCCCCTCCCAAATACTCAGTCTATATTACATGCTCTTTTGGATATCCTGGGGTTTGGGGGAAAACAATGCAAAATAATGCCACAAACAGTACACACACTTTTTTTTTCTTTCAGCATTGTGGCTCTACTTTTACTTCATGTGAATGGGGTACAGAAGGAATCAAAGAAGTCCAAGTCTAGAATCTGTTAGGGGACTTACAACCAATGCCCTGAAAAGCTTTATGTGGTGGTCTTATAGACAGAATCCAGGTATTGGTAAGTGGTGGATAGTCACTAGTTCCTCTTACTCCTTAACTCTGTGTCCAAAGAGGAAGGGCTTGGGATGACAGTATATATTCTTCTCTTAATGCCTTTCTCCCCCATCTCCACCTGAGTCCCATAGACTTTGGAATTCTGCACTCTAAAGAGACACTATCCCTAACATCACAATAGCGCCCTCTAGTGACCCTAACAGGGATACCTTTAACAGAGCTCCCCATTGACATCCTGTGACCCAACTTGGGTGCCAGTATACATGTGCAGCTTACAGTCCCTAAAATGAAAGACTCCAGTCCTTCCAGCCAGCCAGAACGAGAAATTTGGGGAGGTGCCATTCCTTCAAGTCCTTCTCTCATATGAATGGGCTTAGAGAGGAAGTCATAGTTCCCCTTCCCAAACCCAGTATCCTTTTCTTCTTTGGGCCTGAAAAAGTTTCCAAAATGCTTTTCCCAGAGATTGTTAGTGCTAGGCAAGGCAATTAGTAAGGGAGGGGTCTGTTGTAAAATAGTTGTCCACATCTTCCCCCATCCCCACCCCCACTCCCACCACTAAAGTACAGTCCTTGTCCCCAGACAAGGATTTTATCATGAAGCTGAAATGCTGTAAGGCAAAGGGGGGTTAGGTATGTACAAGATATGTGCACTGACCCCCATCCCAGTCTCCAACAGGAAGCTGAGATTGCAGGTGTACAACAAGGCAGAATTGGCACAAAATATGATATAGGCACACGATATATACAACATGGCATAGACATAGCACAGTACAAATTAGATAACTGGCATGTACACATGACACAGTAGAGGTGCAATACAAACACAACTCAATACAGACACATGGGACATACAAAGTAGCATACTGACATACACATATACAACGTGATATAAACATGTCACTACACATGCACCCAACATGACACAGACTTAATGAACATACAATGTGATATAGATATGATGCAGCATACACACATGCAACAGCACACAAATACTTGACCCAGCATGTGCATGTACTCACACAGAGCATACTACCCTACACACACATATGCACACACACACACACACAGACACAGACACACACACTTAACACAACACACCTACAAACAGCAGAGGAGTATGGCTAACTGGTCCAGCACTGTGTCCTTCCATGTCTTTTTGCATTGGCTCAAGCTGAGCAACTGGTGAGTTCAAGGCTAATTTCCATAGAGTTACAAAATGTTTCAATTGTGGCAACTGGGATAAGGTAGAGTTAAGTTCAAGGTAAACTGATCTTGTCAGAAACCTGGAGGTTCTTGGTTAGTTTGGGCTGGTGTGTATCCCTTCCCCATTTCTTGTAGCACTGTTCCCTACCCCAATGAGTGGATGCTGCCTCTCCAGCTAGCTCTCAGTTCTAAGGATGGGCAGCGGGCTTCTTGAGAACTTTTCTGAGCTCTCCTTAAACCCTGCCCCTCTCTGGAGCATTGGCAGTCCTTATTCCTCTCCTTCTACCCCCACCCTTTTGCAGGGTGAGCTCATGCAGCAAGGAAGGGGGTGGTACACCATTCAGTGGTGCAGTGGGTGGGATTTGGAAAGGCTGCCTGGAGTGTGCATGTGGGAAGTACACAGGGAATGCCAGGGAGGCTCAGGGACAGACGTGCGCTGGAGTGTTGCCCAGAGCAAGAGGCAGACCCAGGGTATGGCTTGGTCTTTTATTCAAGAAGGGAAACTGGAGATCATAGGGCTTTTCTGAGCTCCCTGAGGCTTCAATTTTGCCATCTTCACCTTTACATATATATCCATCCATATCTTTGGAATAAGGCACTGTACATTCTGGTATCTTCTAATAAAATGGATGCTAGCCTGGATCATGCTCTATAGGAAATTAGCATATAGTTGCTGCTTTTTCTTTGAGGATAAACAGCATTGATGGGAGTGGAGGAGGAATAAAAAATAGAAACTAAAGAGCTTGGGTTCTACAAAGGGAAGAGCCTTTCTTTGAAAGGTTCAACTGATTGGGAGAAAAGGCAGAAAATGGAGTAGTTAAAAGACCCATCTTCTGTTGTGAGTTTGGCTTAATGGTAGAGTGCTTGCCTAGCATGATGTCTTGAGTTCAATCCGTAGCACTACAGGGGTGAGGGGAGATACAGAAAGACTTGGCTTCATGGTTACATGGAAACCTATATGGGAAGGATAGGGTAAATCATTGCCAAAATGATAACAACAAACATTATATCTTCAACCTAAGAAATCTGGGAAGACTGTAGAATAATTCTCTGTGCCGGAGATAGGAAGAATGTAGAGGGATGTCCCAAATAGTTCCAGAGTTGAGGCCTTTAGGGGAACTTGGAGTGCTTTTGCCTGAAAGACATTTTCTTCCTCACCTGTGAAAGAGGTTGGTGGAAAGGGGAATGGAAATGGAAGTGGAGACATGGAGTTGAGGAAAGGAATGAAATGAATAGTAGTGCCAAGTCATCACGAAGCTTAGTTCCTTTTGTACTCAAGATTTTGTCACCTCCTATAATGATGCACATTTACCCATGATCATGCAAATTATACAAAAATTCACATCTATCTTATTTGGTTTAGCCCTCCCAATACTTTCCCAAGGTGACTAAGGTGAGTCTTTTCCTCTTGATAGCAAATTGGCCCAGAGAAGTGAAGTGACAAACATTAACTCTCAACTTAAATTTCCTATCTCTGAAATACTAATTCAGTGCCCTTTCTGGAATCCTGCATAAGAGTGTATTTTTTTTCTCCCCTTTAAAACTACGTCTTCCCTCTCTGCTTCTCTAGCTTTCTTAAAAGAATTTTTTGAAATTCCCTATAGTGTATATGCATGTGACATGTATGGGGGGGGTTGGACTAGGGAGTGGTAGCAGGTGGAGAAAGAGGTTCCCTCTCCCCCACGATGCTTCTTTTGGCAGGTTTCCCCCAAGAAAGACAAGCTGAGTTCTTGCATCTTGTGGCAGCTGTTGTGCTTAGTTTTGAATCTGCCGGAGCTGAAGCCAGCCCAGCCCCTTCTCATGGGCAGTGCCTACCTGTGCTGAGGTCCTGCAGCAGTGGCTGTGTGAGGTGAGTAATAGATTCCAAGGCAGAGAGTTAGGGATCTCAAAATTCTGGTAAATGTTGCCTTTCCATCAGAGGCACCAGTACTAAATACCCTGCCCAGGCCTTACCAGCTAGACCTCAGGGCATGACCCCTACTTACTGGGGGAGTTTGTCCTAGTACAGCTTCCCTTGCTCTCTTGGTTCCCCTATCTCCAATATGAAACTGACAGCCTTGACCTACATTTCAGGGTGAGGAGGAGAAACAACATAACAATCATTGCCAGGTCCTTTGCAAATGTCAAGCAGCGTCTAAGAGCTTCATTGTAACATAGAAACTGCTTCCCATCAAGCTGTCATTTCCTGTTCTCTTCCTTTCCTGATGTCTAAGTGGCATTTCAGCCACACACCACAAATCTGTCAATGGGTTTCTGTGATTTTACTGCCCCATAATCTTATTTTTACCTTCTTATTCGAAGTGTACTCCCACCCATCCACCCTCTTCTTGGCCTGCCAAGCTTAACTTAAACCTTCCTGAAACTTCCCTCTCTTTTCACCCAACCAAGTGGTAAGGGCAAACTTTCTCTTCCAGCTCTTCAACACTTGAATATGTAGCATGCAGTATAGGACTTGTTTCTCTCCTGCCTTAAATAATTCTCTCACAGTTTCTGGAATCTTCATCTGGTCAGGTAAACTAGAGTGAAATTTCTTCAAGGGTGGGGGCTACATCTTATAGATCTCTAGTCTCTTTTACAAAAGTCCAACAGTTCCCCAGCAGTTTTGCAAATTGGGCCTCTCCCTCTTCCTCTGCATTTCTTTCAGATTTCTCAGCCTGCTTCTCTGATCATCTACCTCTGTCTCTGTCTGCCTCTCAGTCATTGTAGCTTCCTCTATTGGCTTCTTCTAGCTTTCTGTACCCTGCAGTCCAGCGACCTATTTGTAGCTTGCTGTCCTTCTATCTTTCTGTCTTGTTTTCTGTCTCTTTGTCAGCTATTTAGGCATCTGCCCTGTTCCCCAAGTTGAGAAGCAACAAACCAACCAAACACACACACACACACACACACACACACACACACACACACACTCACACACACAAAGCAAGAAAAACAAACAAGGAATATACAATCCAATTCCCTTTTACCCTGAGCATGCCCTGGGACTATGGGACAAAGTAAAAGCTACAGTTCAGCACCAGGTGTTTGTGATGCCTTCTCATGAAAGGGAAGTCCCAGTGTTTCAGCCATGGAATTGAAGGTATGAAATTACAGCCTTGTCAATACTGATGCATTCAACTTTCCAGAGATGTTCTGGTAGGGAGTCCTCTATAGACTTTGATTGACAGGAGGTAACTAGAACTGACTAAAATAAGAAGCAAGCCCTGGGATCACTCCTGGGTGTTCTATGACAGCTACAACAACAACTTTTATTTATTATCTATTGTTGCCAGCTCTTTACTAAGCACTTCAGTTTTGCGTGTTACCATTTGCTCCTACTGTAACCCTTCAAGGTAGGTATTTTCTCTAATATTTTTACTTTCTGATTATACAAGTGATACTAGCTCAAATTAGATATTATCTTTGATGAGATAGAAGTTAAGAGTGGCTATGTAACCTGCCTGTAATAGGAGGTATGCTGCTGTGGCTTTGGAGGGAAAGATGATTCCTGGAGTTTCCCAGACTACCAATTATTGTAGTACCATTGAGCACGTGCGCGCTCGCACGCGCACACACAAGCATACTTGTACTCTCATACAGTCACATTTATTTCCTGACTCATTCTCACTTAGCACACTGAACACATTCACAGTTATGATCCTACTCACCCTTACATATGATCTTATTTACAAACATACTACATACAGGGATATTTACACTGCCACAAACTCACCTTCATATATTTACACTTTCACATTAACACACACTGATATTTACCCTATATCTCATCCTTATCCTCCCACTCACACCTTTATACTCTTCCTTATATTCTCACACACTAAGAGCCACATACAACATAAAATTTTTTTGCACACTAAAATGTCTACATAATTGCACACACACATACACATGCAACACACAGACATACATTGACTTTCTTACATTGAAACAGTTTCTCATACAGCCATACACATACTTAATTTCATAGGTTCCAACATATTTATATTCATCACTATTTACTCCTCACAGTACACACACAAGCCATTACAGGGCAATACATGTGCATAATGCTCATATTTGTATGTTTATATATGTTCAGACTCTACATGCCATCTCACTCACTTACCCTCTTACACTTTCTTGCACTCTTACACTCAGAATGACATGCTCTTACACTTACATTTATAGCATTGAAACCATCTTCCTTCCCCTGTGACATTCACACAAAATCATACTGATGCATGGGAATACACATTCACATTCATGTACTTACTTTCTTCACAGTGAGATATAACTGCTCTCTCCACCAAATATGCAGGAACACAACTTGAAATATAAGTATACAAGTTCTCATTTTCGTGAACTCAGCCATTGTCACTGACAGCCATCATGGGACCTTCTCGCACTCATACACAATCACTTTGTTTTTTAAGTTAGAAGATTTAGAGTCTTTATTTAAATAAACCCTTGGATGCTGATAAATAGTGCTTGTATACACAGTTTCATACACAATCACTTTCACACAGATATATTCACAATGACACATTCTCATTCACGTTCACTACTTATACTAAATTACACTAACAGACGTACTTACTGCTGAGCCATGTCCACAAACTTAAACTCACATTTTCCGACACTTATATTTACAACCACACATTCCTACTCATTCCCATAGACACTTACAGTTTCTAACACTAATGTACATTCAAATGTGTACCGTCTTACATGCCAACTCATATAAATTACATACCCTCTAAAATTTCACAGTAGCACAGTCATACCAGGCACATATTCTTATACATTCCCACTCTCCTGTTCTCATACTAGAACACCCTCACTCACACTGCTACATACATTTACACCCAGGCACGTGTGGTACATATAGTTACTGATGTGCATTAACACTGGCATACACCATACTGATATATCCAATTCATATCACAATAGTCAGTTCACATAGATGGATACATGTACTCACACACAGGCAATTACTGATACTACATGTGACAGGACAATTACTAATATGCATATTCAGTCACATATTTACCCTAGCCACATTCTGAGTACCTTGATACATTTGCTTGCATCAACCTCCATGCCCATGCCATCACATGCTGCTGTCCTGTAACTGTCATGTATTCTTAACTCACAATCTCATATGGACACATTGACACTGACATACACTCCCTCACTAAGATAATCACATTGACTCATCCATTCACATTGATTCACACAAATGATTAGTGACTCACACTCTCATGTACATACTCATACCATCTGAAATTCTTACACATGCCCCCAGCACTGATTTTCCTAGTTACACATTTTCTCAATAATACATATACCATGACACACCTAATTTTAGAAAATAGTTCATAATCAGAGTTGCCATTCTTTTTTTTTTTCCTACTTGTTTCTAGTGCTTTCCTTATCCACTATTAAAAGTTTCTCTGGCAACCAGTGGCCATAAGAAGAGTGTTGGTATCTTTCAGGGTGCCAGTCAGGAATAGATCCTTTGAGAATTTGTCTAGGATTAAAGAGACAAAGCTGAACCCCACCAATTAAGTTTTCTTTCCCCATAGTTTCCTTTTATAGATATCATCTCAAGTAGAGTTTTAATCAATGGTATCTGACAAAGGTGGGGTTTATTTTCTGGAAGTTTAAGTCTAAAACCTAATTTCTCTTATAAGGAGAGGGAAAGGTGAAAAAATGTTTTCTTATGGAGTCTTAATGGTTTCCTATGCAAAAGTGCATGTTTCTGGTTTTACGTTTATGATCTGGAATTGTCTGTTGACTACACACATAGAAAGAGTAGGCTTGCTTGTACCAGGTCTCTAATCTAGACAAGTCTACTCAACATCCAGTTGTATCTGGAACATGACATTCAAAAAAGGAAAAGAAAAGGCTAATGAACTAGCTGGGTGACAAAGTAAATTTCAACTGTCAGTGTGTATACGCATAGGTACTATTTTAGCAATTGTTACTAATAAGTTACCAGAGGAGATTTCTCCATGGGCATGGGTCAGGAGGAGCTGTAGGAAGTTCCTTGCACTCCCAGCAGACTATAGATTTCCCTGAAAGGGTGAAAACAAGAACAAACCCAGGATTTGGTAAGTGGATCAGGCACCTGATGCTAGAGTTGTGTACCACGAGATTTAAAAACATGAGAACACCTTGTAGGAACCTCTCAAATGCTTGGTTTCCCCTGCTGGAGATTTCCTGGAACAAAATTGAATGGAAAACATACCTAAGCATACATTTGATTGTGGGTCTTGTGTGCCATGTGGAAGAACTATACTCTGGAACTGTACCAAGTACTCTGGCTCCCATGATTACCTTGAGAACTTCTTTAATAGCAGATATGATATCATCTTACCTGTTTTGAATTCCTGCCTAGCAGAAGGCTGGACCCAGAGCATCTTCTTGTGAATCTCAATTAGGAAACTAAAAGGGGGGCTGGGGTTCTGGCTCAGTGGTAGAGTACTTACCTCCCATGCATGGTACACTGGGTTTGATCCTCAGCACTACAGAAATAAATAAAATAAAGTTATTGTGTCCACCTACAACTATAAATAAATAAACATAAATAAATAAAAAAGAAACTAAAAGGGTCAGGTGGGCAGGAACATTTTGTCACCATAGTTTCTGTGTCTGTCTTCCTCAATCCTCTAATTCAAGTGACATTACCAGTCCAGATCAGGGATCTTCTTTGGGCTCTAAATAGCATTAAGCTCAGAGAGAGATTCAAATATGTGAAAGATACATACTGTGCCCTTGAGGTATTTCCATTTGTGTGGGGAAGATGAAGTTACCATGAAACAGGAATACAATGCTAAAAGTCTTGAAATCTGGGATCAGAGGGGTCTTTGTCATGTAATTCAGTGGCCTTTGGACTCCTCAAAACTTCAAGGGCCACAAGTTATTGGGAACAGCAGTCAGTATTCAGGGAAGTCATTTGCCAAAGTAAATCTCCTTGTAGCCAGGGCTTGTAGCCATCTTTCCAGAAGATTGTGGAACAAAGTCCTTTGTCAAGTCAGCTATGAATTTTAGTAAGATTATTTAATTAAGCTTTAGCCACTACATCCTTCTGAAGATGGCCTTAAAGAAACAGCCTAGCAGGATTACATTTGATAGTGTCTTGCTGATATCCTGAGATGTACCAAAGGCAATTTATACAATTTACAGGAAAAGCTAAATTTCAGGAAGAAAAAAATCCAACTGCCTGGATTCACTTAAATTTATTGAGAAGCACTAGGTGAGAAGACCCAACCCCTTGCATTTATGTGATCATTTTATGATTTTAGAATATTAATAACCCACTGTTTCATCATGGTAAAGACATTGGGAGCATCAAATACAAATGAGCATTAAATCTCAATTTGGCCACTTCCTTAGTGTGCAACTTGTTTGAGTAATATCTTACCCCTCTTAAGAGTCAGTGTTCTCATCTGTAAACTGGGAGTTCTAATAACCTCATCAAGTTATTATGAGAATAAAATGAGATAACTTAAGAAAGCATTTGATACAATGTCTTGCCTATACTCAGCATTCAACAAATGATAAATACTATCATTGTCTTTACCACAGCCTTTCATGGGGACAGAACCCTAAGATAACAAGAGGGTAGTATGGTTCTTTGCAGCCAAAGACCTTATTTTCATAGGACTCGCTGCTTACATCTTTATTTCTTCTTAGCCACAAGCTACATGTCAGCACTCCTGCCCACCCAAGAAGATGAGTGAAAAATAGGATTAACCCATGGGGAGTTTCCTCATTTCCTGTATCACTTCAGGACACATTTATCTCGCCACTGCAGCAAAGTTTCTTGTTCCTGTAGAAGTCCCCTCTAGTCATACAACTTCTTCCTTGAAATCCATGAAGCCTTGTGATGCCACCTCCCTTTGCTGTTTCAGAACTTGAGAAGAGGGGAGACTCCTGATGTTGGTACAGCCAGCTGTCAGCTTTCTAACCACAGGTGCTCCTCTGCCATTGATTCTAATGTTGAATGTCTGCTTTGTAGATAGAGGTTTTTCTCATTTCCAAAGTTTGGTCCCCAACACCACAGTGGAGACACAGTTCGCTTACGTTGAGATGCTAAGAATAATTCATATTCAAGCAAAGGTTTTGAATAGCTGAGAACACATCATATATGCACTTGGCATGACTGAGAGAATATAAACAAGAACATTGGGCTTTTGAGCAACACAGGTGAGGGATTGTGTAGTCCTACTTATCCATTTACTAAGTCTATGAACTTGGGCAAGTGACTTAATGCCTTTGAACATCAGTTGCTTCATCCGTAGAATGGAAAATACTAGTGCCTGTGTGGTGATGCACTATGTGAACTTGTACATGAGTAACTTTTAGCAGAGTGCCTGGGGCATGATTAGATTTCAATGAATGATGGCAACTTTATTTCTGGCTTGTGAAACCTGTGGCAGTAATTGTAAACATCTTCTGTTAGTAGAATGTCTTAAATTATTTCAAAGCAGTTCTTACAATACAATTGGATCATTGGATCCTTAGAACCTTAGGGTGAGGTGGTCCCGTTTTCCAGATAAAGAAATAGATTCCAAGGCCTTACAGCTTATTGATAGCAGTGATAGGCTGAACAAGTACCAGATCAGACTAAATATTTACATCTTCATTTGGCAAAGTCTTCTTAGGCTACAGTTAGCAAATAAAAGCTATTAGAACTGAGCATATTTCTTTGTGTGTGTGTGGGGGGATGAGTATCTAAATGCTGCCTATAGTTTATCTACTAACTAAAACCTCTGTATGTTTGTTTCTGTCCTGTGTAATGCCCAGCATGCTGCAAGAAGGCAAAAAATGTGAGATCATAATAGTACCCTTTGGAACAGGGCTGAGTAGTGGCCACAGTGGTACCGTTCACCACCAAAAGAAAAATGTTTCTTAAGATTTTCTTTCTTAACTGAACCATACTGTGTGGTTTGGGTCATGTTGCTCCAATTACAGTGACTATCCAGTCTGAGAATTCTTAAGACGTACTGAAACACATCAACAGACCTCTGGTATACTTGGGAATTTGTCTTGTGGCACAAAAATTAATGTCAGCAAGCTTAGTAAACTTTGGAAAAAGGATAGGTGGGTAAAAAGACTTGCTTTTGACCTCTCTATAACATTTGCTTCCTAGCAATATATTCATCTTGAATCACCCCTACCATGACATCATACTATTCACCTCTTTGACCATCTTCCTCAGTGATCAGGGGCTTCTCTTCCTCTTGTAGTTCCGAGATATTAGTGTTCCCCAAAGATCTTGTCTTCTGTCTTATTCTTTATTATTTCTGGGTAATTGCACATATTCCCATGCTGGTGGCCTTCAACTTAAAATCTTCAGCCCATATGTCCAACTCTCCTTTGAATAATTCCACAAGGTCAAATGAACGTATTAGGGATGCTGCTGCAACTGTATTTATTGTCTTTTTCTTGCTTTCTCTTCTGAGAATAATAGTTTAGTAAGAGATATATTTTTCTATCACATGTGAATTAAAGTTTCCTTTAGCTTTTTGACTCACTATGTGGAAAATACTTCTCAAAGACAAGATGCTTAAATATTTATCTTTCTTCTCACTAGATATACCTAAGTGAATTTCTATAGAGATTTCCAATATGTCACTGTTATCATCTTCTCATTTTTGTATATTAACTTATATACATGTTTTTTATTTGTGGGTATTTTGTCTTTTTAGAATTAGTATGTTTTTTCATAGAATCTGTATAAAAATTTCGATGATTTTTTTTTTCTAAAACTCATTATAAATGCTGTCCTATTGGACAAAGACAGTAGAACCATTTGTTCTTATTCTCTTGAGAATGTAATACTTGCTGGTGGCCCAGTAACTACTAATATACGAAAAGTACTACACAATCATATTTGTTATGAGCACACCAAATTCATTATTTTCCATTACTACTCTAAGCTAGTTGGTTACTCTTATTTCACAAATATTGGAAACTGTGGCATAGTTCTGTTTGGAATCCCAAACACTAACTAAAGTCTACCAAAATCATTAGCTCTCTACTTTTCTCTAAATTCTTGGGATGGGTTACCTTTTGGGTTTCCAAGACCAGTTACTGGCATCACTGCCATCTTTGGTCAGTGTCCTAAATAGAGGCTCCTCTTGAAATTGCTTCCCCCGTCTTCCTTTATTGCATATTGCCCATGTTTTTTTTTTTTTTTTTTTTTTTTTTCTCCCATGGCTCATCTTCATAGTGTTGCTTTGCAAAACTATTCCCATATTGCTATCTGGGGAAAAAGTCTTTGGCCTTAGACATTTGCTACATGGTCACCTAAATAATAGTTAATAAAATTAAAAACTACTTGATACCTCTTCATATGGCAGAAAGAATCCAAACTTAATAGAAAGGCATATAAGACCTTTCTTCATATGCCTCTACTGATTTTACCTTTTCCTCTTTGGGTCTCTAATCTATTTTGGGCCTTAATACACATTGTTCCTTGTGCCTTAAACATGCCATCCACATGATTTTGGTTATTTATTCTTCCTAATTTAGTTTAATTTAAATGTACTTCTTCTATTAAGCCTCCTTCATCAGGTGATTGGGAGTCTCTCTCTGTGTTCTTTGATAGTATTCTGTTTTCATCTTGACACTTGGCTGTCAAGGCTGACACCCTTTACATTTTTAGTCTCTCCCAGGGAAAAGACTGTTCTTTGTTCCTTTGTCATCCTAGAACCTGGTGAACTCCTATTCACTCTTCAATACCGGCTGAAGTGCTATATCCTCTGACACCTTTGAACAGTATTAGCTACCCTTCACCCACTGTCTTTCCGAAGTATCTTTTGCCTGCCTGAGCACTTAATAAACATTGTGTACCTGTAATCCAAGTGATTTCAGAGGCAGAAGCCAGAGGATTACAAGTTGAGGACAGCCTCACCAACTTAGCAGGGTCCTAAGCAACTTAACAGGAACCTGTCTCAAAATAAAAAATAAGAATGGATGGTGACATGGCTTAGTGGTTAAGTACCCCTTGGTTCAATACCCAGTACAAACAAACAAATAAACAAACCAAAATCATAGTGTAAATGCTGAACTAATGGATAGATTGAAGATTTAAGAATGTTTAGTGATTTTGTGAATATCACAGAATAATCCAGAAGGAGAGCTGGGATTCTTTTGGGTTTATAAAAGACATATGAACTAACAATCAACTTCAAAAATTCAGAATGCATAACGAGATGCAACTTAGTTCTTCATTGAAGCATACCAGGAAAGAATTTATTTTTTCAAGGTTTATGTTCCTAATTCATTTCCCCAGAAGAAGTCTGTTCATATATGGCTACAGTTCTAGAAAATGTCCTGGCTCTTAGTCTTGCACATTTTACTTTCTTAAAGAGGTTTGAGATATGTTCAAAATCACTTAGTTCGGCAGGAATAGATGCCCAAAGTGAAAAAATGTATTTGCAGATTGGAAATACTGTTGAATAATAATACAACCCCACTACTTACTACTTTTTAAATCCTGGTGAACTCCTATGTGTACTTTATACCCTGTTCACTTGGTATAGTTTCTGACCCCTCTGAGAACATTAGTTTCCTTTCTACTCTGTCTCTCCCAAGCATCTTGTACCTATTTGGGTTGCATCACTTTGTACCTATTGTAGGTACGCATGTCCCCTTCCTCACTACTGTGACCTCTAGAAACCAAAGGCCTGATCTGAAATATGACCTCACAAATGACTATTTGGACTTGCTCATGGCCTTACTACAACCAGCTCTTCATTTTCTAATAGTTGGATTGGTGAAGTAGCTTGTTCCCCTCATTAACCTTTAATCTACTACCTCATTGCTACAACTGTCCACCTATAGAAGACTCATGACTCCTTCATATGGGAGCACATCCCTATTCCAGCACATGATCAAGTAGTGATCTTTATTCATCTCTTTGTATACCCCCTATACCTGATGCCATACCTGGCACATAGGAATGTTGGTGGCATGGGGATGTAAATCTGGGCTGTGATGTTTTTTGGAACAATACCTTAACTGTTCCTTATGTGTGATAGTATGATTTATTGGCACTGATTTCTCATAAAATAGGGCAGTAGTCAGTAAAGGAGAGTCTTGCCCTCTTCTGAAGTACTTTAGTCCCTCTTTTTTTAAAAGCACTTTTAATTTTACATTCTGCATACCCTTACTTGATTGATAGTTCTATTTTTTTCTGTGCATTTGTGTAATTTTATATATAATATGAAGCCACAGATGAAACCTATAACTCCAGCCTATAACCTCACTCAGGACTAGGCATGCATTTATTTCCTTATGCTTATCACCTAGCATGGTGCTTGGCACATGAGCGCCAGGAAATACTTGTTGTTTGAGTAAATGAATGCATGCATACATAGGCTATTTAATGGGTCTTAATAATAGATCACATTCTTTGTCCCCTCAAAGGATACTATGTGGTTTAGTCTCAGACTTCTTTTAAATGAAAGACAAACCCAAATCCATAAGGATAGTTGTGTTTTCCTGTACAGTACAAGGGCTGAGATAAGATACTTCCTTTTACTCCAGGTGTGGAACCTACAGACCCCTATTATTAAGCTATGCAGAAGAGGATAGGGCATACCTAGATAATCTGCTCAAGACCATAAAACCAGCTAGTGGTTAATTGACATGATTTAGCATGCTATGCCATAGGGAACTTATGGAGCTCAATCTCAAAAGAGAAAGAATTCTCTGAGATGAACAACAATTGACACAGTTTATACATATATATTTAATGAACCCTTCAATTCCCTCTCCCTTTCCTCCCCAATATTTTTGTCAGGATGTGTTCTAGGCCACAGTCTAGGCTCTACAGGACTAATTTGGGAACTACTTACTGATTCCTCTTCTGGCCTGCTGACTCTAGGTCGTCACACCACTCTGCTTCTACTTTTTCTGCAATTTTCCTCTGAGAATACCATATATTACTTCCTTTGAGGTACGTGCTGGACCCTGTTGTCTCAGAATGGAGACTTCCTGGGGCCACAGAAACAGTATGTGTTTGAACACTGGGGAAACAAATCTGATCATGTGCTGGAATAGGAATGTGCTCCCATATGAAGGAGTCATGAGTCCTATCTTCTATAAGTGAATAGTAGCAGCAATGAGATAGTAGATTAAAGGTTAATAATGGGAGCAAGCTACTTCACCAATCCAACTATTAGAAAATGAAGTGCTGGTTGTAGAAAGGCCATGGGCAAGCCCATATAGTCATTTGTGAGGTCATATTTCAGATCAGACTTTTGGTTTCTAGATAGTTGTTTTGGCAGATTATGCTCTTTACTTATACCCAGTTTTCTTCAAAACATTTGTCTTTGCAGTAGGGTCAAATATGAGGAATTTCTAAAAGTAGGGTCTAATCAGCTGAATGTTTATCCTCAACCATTTGTGAAATGGGATAGATACAAAGTAGGTCCTGTCATCTTTCATCCTTCCTTTAGCATTTGAGGAACTCTTTTGCTATGGGTAATATTTTCCCCGTCCTTAACTATAGCTCCCAAATAAGATGCTGAAATACATGCTTAGATGTGGACATCTAAACTTTGAGTAAGAGGCAAAAGCTCCAGAAAGAGTTGCTTATTTTATGCCAACTGGCAAGAAGTCACTTTTTTTGGTGAAATATGATTCTTGCTAAACGGAGCTAAGCTCCTGATTTAGAAATAATATCAGGTCTCAATTACCCTCATTTAGCTCTTCTCTTCAGATATGTCATGCATATCTTCCTTGTAGAAAGCCAATTTGGGTACAGAAAAAATGGGAATACAGTAAGGACAGATGATAAGCCATGGTTCACAAGTTGGAAAACAGCATCCAAACATCTAAATGGCAAGTAGAATATGCTAGAAAAATCAGGAATTGAATTTCTTAGCTTAAATTTGGGAGAATTTGTGGACATTTCACTAGGGTAGATAAGAGAAGAGTATAATTATCATCCATGCATTGCAACAGAGATCAATTGGACCTCCAGATATTCAGGACATTGAATGCCTACCTATCTTGCTCACTTGGGCTATTGTTCTGCATCTAATTTTTTCCATCTGAATGTTTCTAAGGATGTTACATTCTGTGTTGAAGAATGTGGAAATGTTTTATTACAAAGAAGTTGACTTCCTTTTTCTTTTTTGAACCAATTTCTTTGAGGTATCTTTTAGAGTAATTACTTCTATTTTTTTATGCTTTAAAAATCTCTACCTCTGCTCTTTGTGCATCTTATTTTCTCTTCTTAGAAACATCAATATTGGAAATGAAAAGCTGAAACATAATAATGCATTGGTTTGCAAATATAAACACACATCAGATAATCATTAGCATTTTTCTTGGCATTAGCTATGCAGCATACACAATGAATACTAAAGTATGGCGTTATGTACATTTAGAATAGCTTAAGAAGTCATTTGAAAAAGAATTATTTGTTCTTTATAATATATGTAGTATATGAGGTCTGGATGCTAGCGTGTATCTATCGATTTCCTGATTTGCCACCTGACATTGAAATTTGCAACTATAATATGCTGGTTTATTGGACTCAATTAATGCCATGTTCCTACAGAAAACAATGGAAGTCACTCATAAAAATGTTAGCAGGGAACAGGACTACTATAGAATCAGCCTCAATTGCCTGTGTGAGTGAGAGAGATCATGAATGTATTCTATGTGACTGTGCTTATATGTATGTCAGCAGTGAGCTATCTCTTGCATAATCTAAGATTGAACTAGGAGGCTGTAAAAAGAGCTAGTGCCTCCCTTGCTTGTCTGGCTGCTTTTTCATATCTGCCTAACAAGTGGCTCAGCTCCTCCTGATCAAATGATCTTAGAAATGGCTTCCCTCCATTACACACGGTAATGGTATCTCCCTGGCGAGGCTCTCTGAAACAGCACACCCCTGTCTCTGATAGCAGAGTTCTCTTGGTGAGTGCCCCAGAAGAGACAAGTTCTAAAACAAGGCCATCTAAGAATTGGTACAACCGGCCAACAAAATCTGCTGGAGTTTTATCAGTAAACCACCAACCCTTGGTCTATGGATGGGAAAAGCAATTGGAATCAGTAAGTACCAGCCTTGAAGTGGGTTTAAATAAAAAAGTTAGACCTATTGTATTAATATTTTAAGAGGATAAAAATGTATACATGAAGAATGTGTGCATTTGTGTTTTCTTGGATACACATTGTATTAGTATAGCATGTAGGGAATTGACAGGAGTTTAGGAGTTTAAGGGGTTCTAGTCTCTGTTCTTTAACTTATTTTGTGACCCCAGGAAAGTCAATTAACCATTGTTCTTTATCAATTCCTCATGTGGGAAATGAGGACAGTAATTCCTTCTTCACAGTATTGATGTCAGGCTCAAAAAGAGTTAAGAAGACTGGAAGCTCCTTAGACATTAGAAAGTCATATATTTTAAAAGTGAGTTATTGCTAAGCAGATGTAGCTGGCTTCTAAATGATGCCCTATTACTTTTCAGTTTGACTAGTGCTGATATTTCCAAACATGCCTTCTTGACTCAGACCCAATATAAGTAGGCATACAAGTTTATGCAACATTATGAAATACTTACTCATAGCTTCACCTAATGCACAGAGTGTATAGAGTTCTATTTAATTACCTCAACATGTAATGACTACTGGAAACAAGATACTGTACTAGGTGATATGAAGGCATACAGTTATGGCTGAGGGGCTCTTACCCTCAAGAAGCTTTTGATCAAGTGAGGGGAATAACATGCATAATGACTGTGCAGTTTGAGACAAGATGATGGAAATGCCAAGTTGGGCTACCTTTTGTAAATATAGTCTGGAAATTGCAGTGTGGTTTCAGAGCTTCTGGGAGACCAGACTTGGCTCATTCTCCTTCCTATAAAATTCCCTCTTTGGCATTATTGCATATTATGGGAATTAATTTCTGGAAAGTCTTTAGAAATCTTCAGATGCAAGTTGCTGTAGAAATACAGAGCAATGTTTCTTTCAAATCATAAGATGTTGTCTTTTTAGTGGAAGGCTAGAGAAGTTTTCTTTTCTTTTTCTTTGACAATTAAAAAGTCTACTATATATTTTTATATTGTCTGTTGTAAGTATCTGTGCTGAGTGGTTCATTTGCTAATAATGCATCCAAGATAAAGTGGGAAACTGTCAGCTTAGGCTAATTAGCAAAACAGGTTTTGTTTCCCAGTCAAATCTCTACCTAAAAGCTCTGCTAGACATCTTGAAAATGTGTGCCTTAGGACAAAAGGAAGCCCCACCAAAAAAGCCAGCCAGTGTAACACTTTAATCCTTGTCTCACCACCAAAGTATAATTCAGTGCACACATCATTCTTCTAGTAAAAGCAGCAACCCTATCTTCACATAAAAGGTACGGTCCAACATTAATATCATTATCTAGTGAAACTTTAGCAGACTTTAAGTCTGTGTTTACTTAATACCTTGATGTGTGGAAGCTGTCATTAAAAGTTTAATTCTTGATTTATAGGGCTAATTATTGTTATAAAGAAACTCCCCCAAATTCCCAGAATGTAGAAATTGGAAACATTTTTATGCTTTACCATAGATCAGTTTAATATACTTTTAAAATCCTATAATCCATCTTTGTTCTTTTGTGCTTTTGTCAGTTTGTCATAATAGAACTGTCATCTCATCACTTCAAAGTTTCTTTTTTTTTTTAATTGGACACAATATCTTTATTTTTATGTGGTGCTAAGGATTGGACCCAGTGTCTCACATGTGCGAGGCAGGCACTCTACCAATGAGCTACAGCCCCAGCCCTCAAAGTTTCTTTTTAATATTTTTTTATTGTAGATGGACAAATAACTTTTTATTTTATTTTTATGAGGTGCTAAGAATCAAACCCATTGTCTCACACATGCTAGGCACGGGCTCTACCACTGAGCCACAACCCCAGCCCAGTTCCAAGTTTCTTGCAACCCTGTTCATCAGATGCATCAAGAAGTTCATGCTGGAAAGTTCTCCTAAGCTATATTCCAACATTTTATTTTGATATAAAAAGGATATTAAACAATGTTGGTATGCTCACCAATATATGATAATTCTCTTGTGTTGCTGGTAGTTTTGGAGCTCACCTCTGGGTTCATTAGATCATGTGAATCTGCCAGCCTGGACTTTTGTTTTTGAAAGAAAGGCATTATTCATTTGGTTTTTATTAAGAAAAATATGCAAATAAATTTTGAACGCCGACAGAATAATGCAGACATGTGTTTGTTTCTGTATGTGTCTCTGACGCTATCAGATCTGATAAAAATATTTGTTTCAGTTGCTTATGGCTTAATAGGTGGCCTTGCAAGTTGTAGGACTAGAATTTCTGGATTTTCATCCCTTATATACCTGGGTAAAGTGCCTGTGGCAAGTGGGCACAACTGGCAATTTTGGTTGCATCCAATACAACTCATATGCTATAGTATGAATTTTAGTCACATTGGCTAGAGTATTTTTTGTTCTTTATAGATATAAATGATAGTAGAGTATATTTTGACATTATGCATACATGGAATATATCTTATTCTAATTAGGATCCCATTCTTGTGTTTGTACATGATAGTTACCATATATCTTGATGGACACTTGCCTCTAAAATGCTTGTAGCAAAGCTCAGTGTCAAGAAGGAAGTCAGTGAAGGGCCATGTGTAAGTTTGTACTGATGTATTCACATTTGTATTAGTCATTTTTTTTGTTTTTGTAACAAAATACCTGAGAAAATCAACTTAAAGGAGGAAACATCTATTTTGGTTCATGATTTCAGAGATCTCAGTCCCTGGTCTGCTGGCTCCATTGTTTCTGGCCTTGTACTGGGGCAGAACATCATGGCAAAAGGGCATGTAAAAATAAAGCTTACCTCCTGATGGCCAGGAAACAGAGAGGGACAGAAAGACTGAGAGGAAGGGGCTCAGGGACAAAATATGTCCTTCAAGGGCATGCCTTAGAAGACATACTTCCTCCAATGAGGCCCCGCCTCTCACTAATTCCAGGGACTGGCAACCAAGTCTTTATAGCACATGGCCTTTAGGGAACATTTCAAATTCCAACTATGATAATCTATATACACATTTTCTCAGACTTGAATGGAGGCCTGGATGAATAGGAAAAAAAAAAAACAGATGAGAAAGAGAAAGGTAATCCTAGTACTCTGATAAAAGGAAGTTTAGGTTCCTTGGTTATCATGAAACAAAGGATTTCTTTCTTACTGCTGATGAATTTGAATTATAATTACAGAGTATTGGTAAGCCACATTAAGTCCCAAGGGCTAGATTAAAAATACACACCATTCAGAGAAACCATTTGAATATTTCCTGAAAAACATAGCAGCTAAATATGAAATCAATTTATGAACAGATATAAGCTGTTGTTGGTTGTCCATTAATTTTAGCTATTTCTCCATGATGCCAAAGATCAATTTCTGAAAGTGAAACGAATGGCCTGTGGCTAGATGTAATGTGTAACTCACTTATAGGTTTCCTTTCTGTTGTAGAAGTGAACAACAACAGTTGAACAGGTTTTTGATTTGGTTCCTAGAAAATAATGGAGCTTTTGTACAATTCTTGAAATAGAGCCTACAGCCAGTCCAAACAAAATAGTCCCTTTCAAGATCTTGGAAATAATGACATCATAGGCAGATTGAACCAGCAATCCATTAATAGTATCCTTTGTGGAAAGCTGTCTCAGAAGAGGACCTGGATTAGTAAATTGGTATTGTTTACAAACATAGCATAATAGAATGCCCTTTTTTTTTTCTACATTTGTGGGAGAGCAGGAGACCCCTCCCATTTAGGAAATAAATACTATGTTAGCCGTGAGGCTTCCTCACAGGTCCCTACTCTCCCTTTCCACTGATTCATCTCTGTAAAAACATTTATTCCAACTTTTCTTATAATCTCCTGATGGGTTAAATGGAATCGACACAATTCCAGTTTGGTAGGAAGTAGAATGAGCTGCCATATAAGCTAGGTCCTTTGCAGATCACCTTTGATACTGACCAGAGCATGTGTGTATGCTGTTGACCTTTTGGTTAAGAATTTCTGGTGCAATATGGAAGAGTATAGTTCAAGTTTTATATCCCAAGCAGTCCTTTCTTCTCATCTGAAAATATACCTGGTCAAGTAACATCAACATAATCAGCTGCCTGAAAAGAATCAGGGCATCTACCTGCTTCTCTGGTTAGAGAATGTAATTAGGAAAGAAAAAGGCCACTCTGTGGTGAACCACACCTACTTATCAAGAACAAAGGAGCATAGAATTTTAAATTATGGAGTTGTCCTAGAACCCTGGCTGGCCCAGACTCTTGTTTGCCTTATTATGCAAGATCGGCTTTGTTTTTTAAAAGAGGTCATGTGTGTTTCTGTGACTTCTATCATCTTAAGTAATATGTCATCAGAAAATACATATCATCTAGAAAATGGTGGCTCTCTATGCCTGAGAGACACATTTTTTTTTCAGAAATCTGTCTTCTAGGTATTTCTTTTTATATGCTCAGTTCCTTTCCAATAACTTTCTTATTTCATTTTACCAAGGTAGATTTTGTATATCCCAAATATGCCTTATATTTGGGAATTATTTTTGAATCCAGAAAAGTCAATCTGGTAGCAAATTCTTCTCAGTGGCCACATTAAATCCATCAGCCTCTCAGATAAAAATTAATGCCATTTGTGAAGTGAGGCTTAAACTGACTTTTTGTCTGGAGAAAGAATGAATTTAAAAGAACTAAAACTCAAAATGCAAAAGAGAATGTAGACATATTAGCATTGGTTTCATATTCTTGTTAAATATTTACTAATACCATTAATTAGTATGTATGCATGCACTTCATTCTTGATATCATAGATATACCTACATTGGAAAACGTGAGGCTTATCAAATTGTTGGTAGTGATAAAACATTTATTAGTGAGTACTTTCACTAATGCACTGACTGAAAAAAAATAAAAGAATTGGTCTTAATTTGTTAAGATAATGCAAGGTATGGCAAAGCAAAAGAAACAGATCTTGTGTCCAAATCAAGATCAAGTCAATCATTGTTAGTTGACAGCCACCTGTGTAGGAGGAGAAGATATTAATTAATTCTAGCCTATTTGAGTAATTACAGACTGTGTATTTGAGTGAATTTAAAGCATAGCTAATTTTTAAAAATTCTCCACAAAACATGATATAACTTAGCTCTGACTACTGAAAACAATCACATTGTAACCATTAAAGGGCTAAAGTGAAGATTGTGAAATGTGAGAGTATTTCCTCATTTCAACAGTTAATGAAGAGACCCTGGCTTTTATTATTCTTGTACCTAGGTTCGCTTCTAGTAAATGTCAGAATAAAGTAATGTGGTTGGTTGTATTTGGAGGAGTTCTTATGTTCCAAATTAGTGCAGGGTACTACTTGATGAATTTACAGAGATTTCATACTAATGGGATTTGATTTTCCTTGTATTCAAACTAGGAATTCTCTTGGAAGTTTTTCTTAGTACTTGAATTGTGCTGGCAAGTGTTGAAGTATAATGAAAGGACTTGAATTAGAGTTGGAAAACACCTGAAGACAAACATTTCCTTGCTAGGTCCATGCTTTTCCAGTTCACATTATCCTCCCAGTAGGATTAAGCCTGAATGTACTCAAACCTACACTCAAAATAGTAAATAATAATGAAGTTAAGCCTGGGATTGTGGCTCAGTGGTAGAGCACTTGCCTAGCATGTGTGAGGCACTGGGTTCGATCCTCAGCACCACATAAAAAAAAATTAATAAAAAAATAAAGGTACTAAAAATAATGAAGTTAACAATAAATAAATTCCTAAAACCCAGATTGAATCTTACAAGTCTCTGTCAACTCCCTGTTGTTCCTTGTTTTAGGACATAAAATGTAACAGGAAATAAGGTTATAACATCTGTTCAGGATATGCCCTCTCCTCTGGATCTCCTTTTTGTTTATGGTGACATTCAGTCTACTTTCATCTTTTACTTGCTTAGGAAAAGAGGGGGCATTTTTTGCCCTACCAGTACATCCCAACTCTGGTGAAAGTACCAGATCTATGGGATGTTTTCTGAGTTTATTCCTATAAATACAGCAGAGACATTTTGTAAATCAGGTACACACTAGTAAGAAACAGGTACCAAAACCATTGTAATGTAAAAGCAGCCAAAAAATCATGGTTGTGGGCCATTAAAAATCAACAGCCAAACCTTTGTCAGTTCCATACTCTCAGGAGTTTGTGCCTCTTAACCATTATGATCATCAGGATGGAATCTTCAAAGAAAGGTTTAATGTGGTTCATTAAGAGACTGGACAGCAGAAATGTGTTTGTGTATACATATTGAATTGTCATTAATTGTTACTGTCACTTTCCTCACTTAGATATTATATTGTTGGTCTTCCAGGGAGGCAAATCTCTTGGTCCTGAAGAGAAATCCCTCAAGTTGATTCACGTAAACCTAAGAAAACATGAGACTAAGGCTGTTGTTTCTAATATGTTAGAACCTCCATATTTACTACATTTGGTTTGGAATTCTCTTTTCTTAATTCCTGTTTCCTCCTGCTTTTCTTTAGGAGCTGTGAAATCAGTTGCAACTGAAAATGTCTGACAGTCTGGATAATGAAGAAAAACCCCCAGCTCCCCCATTGAGGATGAATAGTAACAACCGGGATTCTTCCGCACTCAACCACAGCTCCAAACCACTTCCCATGGCCCCTGAAGAGAAGAATAAGAAAGCCAGGCTTCGCTCTATCTTCCCAGGAGGAGGGGATAAAAGTAAAGTATCAGTGGTCGGGCATTGAAAAGGGGCTAGTTTATTATTTCATTGTCACTTTTTTTCTCATGTAGTCATTTCTTAAGCCATTGGCTGTTCAGGGCCTGCCTGCCATTTACATCTACATCTTCCAAGGTTGCTTTTTTGTCAGAGGATCATGTTTGATGGACTTACTGTGGGTCGACAGAAAAATATATGTATGCTATGTTTGCTTTTCAGAGAAAATTGAATTCATAGAGTTAAGTCATGGGGAATCATAGCAATGGTATTGTCTTGAATATATAAACAGTGACTTTCTGATAACTTAGACTAGAATTTACAATAATACCTTCGTAACTGTAAGTTGTCCTTTTTGAAAATTTGAATATAGGTGATTCTACTTCTGTATATGTTTTTGGGAACTGAACATATTCAACTGAGTGTATGGGAGTCACTCCAAGTCACCACAGTGTTGTCTCTCTGACTGTGTTACAAGGTGGGAAGAAACCGAGTCATTCGTTTCTTCTTTTGGTCTTCTACCAGTGGTCTCCTACACAATCAGCCTCATGTGCGCTGAGTATCACAATATATTATCATTTATCCATGTGGTGTTCATAATGCCATTTTGATGCTTAAATATCATATGCTAAACATTTGTGACATTTGGGGATATAAAATTCCTAGTAAACAACTTTCAGATTGTATTAATAATCGTAAAGCTGGAACATGGTTTCCATAGATGTGATTACTGAGGCATATATGAATAAAGCCGGTACAAGTCCATTGGCATCACAGAAAGTGGCCAAAAGGGTAAGAAAGGTGATGTCTGTAGAAGAGAAAAAGGCACATTCTTGACCTGCTTCTTCAATGAAAACAAGTAGCTATATAGGTTGATTATATGGTGTTAGTGAGTCAACAATGGATATTATAAGGACAATTGAAACTCTTATCATATGCCTACAAGGTACTTTATATCTTATGCCTGAAAGATGGAAAAGAGGCAAATTACATTAAACCTCTGAATTGAAGATAAGCAAATGAATAACAGAACACTTTTCATGCAAGGGATCTGTGACCATATAAGAGGAGTTTAAAAAAAAAAAAAAAAAATATATATATATATATATATATATATATATATATATATATATATATATTTACAGACACCGAAGTGGATCTGGGAAAAAAATTGCTTGCAACAAGGGATGGTATGAGGATTAAAGGTGTGCCATGACCTAGAGATCAAGTCTTGTGTGACAGTGGTGCCAAAGAAAGGATGTTCTATGTTGTATCTGCTGCAACTGTAGAAAGCGATTGAGGGAAGGGAATTACATGCCTGCACAAATCCTTTGGTGCTATTGAAATTGGCATGCTTTGGGAGCCCTTGAATAGTCCTGCTTGCCATTTTGAAGAGCAAGAGCCAACTGAGACTGATATGAGGTTAGCAAAAACAGAGGCTGACATTTTGGTTTTGGGGCAGTACTTCAGGTGATATCATGGTGAAACCATTGCTGCTGTACAGATTTCAGGGGGAACAATTGAGCTAAGTTTCCAGTGTGCTGGCATGCAAACAGAAGAGTTTGGATGACTCTTACTCCCCTCAACGAATAGTTTGAACAGTGATTTTTTTAGATATTCAAGACTACTTAAAAGAAAAAAAATTATAAATTAAATTCCTGTTCATTCTTCATACTCCATGTGCCCCACTTGCATTTGCCAATGCTAATCTTAATGTACACCTTGTCTTTGTATGTAGCCATATCTCATATCCTCAAGCCATTAGATCAATGTTTGATACAGCTTTCAAGTAGTCATGTTAAAGTAATATATAACTTTATTGTTCAGAAAGTATCATTTTTAAAAGAATATTCTATTTTTTTAAAAAAAGCATTAAATAGTTCAAAAGAGCCTGCCTTTAACAGAAAATGGGAGAAGATATGGCCAAAGGCAGTGAATTATTTTCAATGATCCACTCAAAGACAGAATCAAGGGATCAAGAAGAATCAATGGACAAGGATACACATGTGGCACAGGATATATCACCAAATAAGTTGAATTTAACCTGTTCATACTAATTTAAATGATGTGGTACTCCTATAGTATGATCCTCAGGAAGTCAACAGTACCCTAGAGGTGATTATTATAAATGACAATGAAGACAATTAGGTGGTTTTCAGATTAGAAACAGAGGCAGTTATAAACAACAGATGCAATTTCTTTAGAACCATATTAAATACTCTTATGGAAAGAACTGAAAATTGGTACCTTTACATGTCATAGCTTACCAGTCTAAAGCTTGAGTGATTTAGCAGAATTCTAAAAATAGGTGCTATGATGCCTTCAAAAACAATCACATTAGACAGGATCCACCTTCAACAGTACTTAAATAATCAAGTGCCATTTAATACCATTGCTGAACAGCTGATAAGCTACCTCAGACAAAGATGAATGATTTAAATGAACATTTAAAAAAGGTTCTAAGTGTGTTTATATTATAAAGACCATACTGGGAAGAAAGCAATGCCAGAAAAGCCTAAGTCATCAGGTTATTGCCATTTAAATACCTTTAATGGAGGGCTGATAAGTTGCCTTCAGACAAGGCTTGAAAGATTTATGATTGAACTCTGTTCAGAAGTGCTAAGGTGTCTTCAAAAAAGTCTTAAGAAGACAGACATCTTCAGAAGGGCCAAAGTCATTAAGTAGTGCCACTTAAATTCACCTGATGAATAGAGTTAAAGCTGAAAGCAATATATGTTACAACTTCAGGATTAGATTTTAGTGACTCTTGAGAACACAGATATCCATGATTTGAACTAACAGTTCAAATGTCCACTGTTCATTGCCTCTTTGTCACCCTCATTTTCCACCACCATAATAAATGATAGATACATCCTCATCACCTCTGGGAATCATATCGGGATCTAAATGGAAACTGAAGAACCTATCATTTTTACTAATTGAAACTATGTAAACTCTCAATTTTATGTAATAAATTGTTATTGTTTTATTTTATTGCACATAGAACATTTTTAAGGGCTTTCAAAAGTTCATTTGTGACTTCGTTCCTTCTAATTTTTTTTCCTCCTAAAACTATGATTCTCCCAGCTCAACTCTGCTATCTTGGGTTTGTCTACATACCTGACTCTCATGGGTGGGGAAGAATTACTATTTTTGTTCAGTCTTAAGCTCACAGAAAGAGCATTGGAACTGGGTTCTGGAGAGCCAGGTTTGCATCCAGCTCTGCCTGAAATGATTGTGTCTTTGAGCTGGTCATTTAGCTTCTGTGAGCCTCAATTTTATCACCGATGAAATGAGGATAATACTACCTGGTCTATTTCACAAGATATTTGTGATAATCAAATGTAATTGTGTATACCAGATGCTACTAAAAGTAAAATTAAAAAGTGCTACATAGCTGGGCATGATGATGCAAACCTGTAATCCAAGCTACTCAGGAAATTAAGGCAAGGGATTGTGAGTTGAAAGCTAGCTTGGGAAACTCAGCAAGACTGTCTCAAAACAAAAATTTTACAAAGTGCTAGATAATTGTGAAGTGTCAACTTAGTATTTCAGACCTTCCAGACAAACACCAAAAAGCCCTATTTTCAAATTATTGTTTCTTTCTAAATAATTTTCTTCATAAATAGAATTTACATATCAATTAGAATTTAAAAAGAAAATAAAAATTGCTCATAATTTCATAAGCCAAAAGTAACTGCATTGGTACTTTTCCACATACTTTTTTTCTCATCAAATAAAAATTGTTCATCAATGTCAAAGACTTGGAAAATAAAAACAAACATATAGAAAATAATAAAATATCACCCACAATTGTAAATCCTAGAATCAATGTTAACATTTTGGTGGATTTCTTATATATGCTATTTATGCACATATATATTTTCCTACATTCTTAAATTCATAATGTGTACAGTTTTGTATTCTTTTCATTTAACATTTATCTCATGAATATTTTCCTACCTTTTAAAAGTCTTTATAAAAGTTGTGATGGTGTAAATTAGTTCTTCATATAGTAGCATCACAGTCTATTTAACCATTTCTTTTTTTAAAATATATTTTTATAACTTTATTTATTTTTTTATGTGGTGCTGAGGATCGACCCAGTGCCTCACCCATGCTAGGCAAGGCTCTACCACTGAGCTACAGACCCACCCACCATTTCTTTATTTCTTTTTTTAATATTTGAGTCCTTTCCTAATTTATGTCATTATAAATAATGTTGGAATGACTATTTTATTTCTTAAATGAAAATATTTGGATTGATGAGAGCAGAAGATTTTATAAGCCCCTTTTAAATGTTTTCATTTACATAGAACATTGAGCATGATTGTTTTTTAAGAAGACTGTTAATAGTTCTATTGCATTATCCAAATTGAACTTTGATGGGTAAAAGAAAAATAAGAAGCAATGGATCTAATTGCAAGATTGAGAGTCTTTTTTTTTTTTTTTTTTTTGGAGTGCATTCCAGGAGCTGAATCTTGGTATTAGAGTAATTTAGGAGGGAAAATTTGGCACCATTTTTTGCTACTTCACTATAGAAAGGATTCAAGATTTAGACCAGGAAAGGAATATCCTGGACAAGCAATTTTACTTTATTTTATGGAGCCTGTGAAGTGTGTGACTAATCAGGTTTCTCCTTTGTTGACTACTGGAGAGTTTAGAGCCAAATGTGTGGTTCATGCATAGCATTTGTAAAAGGACTCCATGGTATGTATGCACTTTGTATTAACTGTCTTCCAGGCTCCATTCTATTTTCCTGTGTTTTTGATTTTGTTTTGTTTTGCTTTTCTTTTACTTTCTTGTCTACATTGAATTTATACTATCATGTTGTATTTGGTGTATTCTTGTAAACCACCTGACATACATTTTGGAACAAGGTGAGGAATACATACATGAATGAATAAATATATTCAATACATTAGTAAATAAATCAATAAGGAATAGGCAATGAGGCAAATGAATGCAGCCAGGACTTTGAAAATGGCATAGTGTCTCTACAAATGATCGATATTAAGGATTTGCAGCTTGGAAGAACATATTGGAAAGAATCAGGTGAGGCTGCATTTAGTGGTGACATGTTCTATGTGACATTTGTGTCTTCTGAAGTGTGCTTATGTGTCTTGTGTCTTGTGCTGCTTTGAGCATTAGGTATGTTTTGAAGGGCTGTGTCTGTAGAGAGCACAGTTCATGTGCATTTAGTTTGTGGAGAATCCAGAGAGAATTGGGAACTTGGTGAGCTGAGGAATGATGGATTGTTCCCTCTTCCTGAGCCTACTAGGGGATAGTTTTGTATGAATCAAATCAAGACATATAGGGAATGATCAATTATTTACTGTCTGGTAACTGGGTGCCAAGCAGTGTGTCAGGTACTATACATGCATTCAGTGTTAGTCCCTATAGCTACTCTGTATTATCCCCTTTTTACCAATGAGGCAATCTAATCTCAAAGCATTTAAATAGATGGCCTAGGACCAGATAGCAAAGGAAAGAAGCCAGAAATCTCCTAAGTCTTCGTGACTCTAAACCCTGTTTATTTTCCACCCTTCTATATTATATCGCCTTGCAATGTGACAAAGGGACTATGTGGTAAACTATGTTCTTAGCATCTGAGGCCAGTAGTGGCTTTCATTTTTCCTTAAAAAGACTCCAGTGTACTTTGAAATGTGTCTGAATTTCAGAAAAGAGGATTTTTTAAATAACCACTCAGCAGGAAAGAAAGAAAGAAAAAAAAATTCATATTTGTTTTAAAAGAATTGATGGTGAGACAACATTATTCAGAATAGAGATGCTAATATTCGATTTGGAGTTTTGTGTGTTAGATTATCATTGGGGTGTATGCTTCATAAGCTTACATGTTGATTGCTTTAGAAAGTTGAAGCTCTAAATGGGTGTGATCACAAAATGGGCAAAAGTTCTTAAAGTGGTATATAGTTTTGTAAATGTATCCAGTATATATTGCTGTTCTAATACCAAAGTATGTCATCTTCTATATACCCCCCACAGCAGGAAGCACTGCTGTATAACAATTATATTAAAGAAAACTCACAAATATCCTTTATGGTTTTGTTAATCAAATGTCTTGATCAATGCACATTACTTATTTTCATCTAAATAATGCACAATAAAATATACTTAGTGTGATAACAGTATGCAATCTTTCTTTGGTGATGCCAAAGACCCTTCAGGATCTTGAGGTAGCCTAAGGTGATTTCATGTCACCAAAAAGTGTGGGAGTCTAAATTAATTGCGGGTTCTGTTATCAGAAAGTCATATGTCAGAGATTGTTGCTTTCATTCCTCTTCTCCAAATGTAGCCCATATTGCTGAGCAGAGTACTTTTCAGAGACCCTTGCCCTGTCCTTTGGGAAGCCTGGAGGGCATAACTTCTTGCTTGTCCTCCAGGAGAAGACCCTCCTATCTGCTTGTTCACTCTTAGAAGTCCACTATTGAAGTAGGAAGAAGGTGGGATAAGGATACCCTCTTCCTATCTACTAGGGCCTGAATTTCTACTTCATGTCCGTTAAACAGGGAAACTTGGCATGAATATGGTAGCCCACTTAAAACATAACACAGCTAAATTGAAGAGAAATATAGAATGTGGGATTGGAGAGTATATACACTAAGGTAAAGAGGAAATAATATTTGTGAAGCAGACTAAGAAGTGGAGAAAATACAGGGGATGGATAGGAAGACAGAAAAGCTCTATATCACATATTCAAATGAAGTGTTGCAAAGAAAGAAGCAATGATAATAGCTATGACAATAGCCTAAAAGATATGAAGTTGCTTTCCTCCTTAGAACAAATGAGGCCTTTTTCTCCTCTCAAACTTGTACTATGTAAAACTATACACATGATCAGAAGTATCATGCTAGGACATTGCTTCATCTTTGCATTTTATTTTCAAACATTTTCCATTGAAATTATTGCATGGGTGAATTGAGCATAAGTGAGAAGGGAGTCAGTATGTGTTGCCTAGACAGAGATGAATAGGTGGCAAACTTCTTAATTATCTCCCAGAATGATTATACTTGCTTAATGTTTTTTTTTTTTTTTTTTTAAGATGATACTCCTGAAGGTGACGGCTACCTGTATGTATTTGTGGGGGCAACTAAAGGGCTCACATGGGGCTATCATTTCCTTTCCTCCATTCCATCATCCTCATGATACATCCAACCCATGACTTAGCCTTATAATTGCTCTTAAAGAATTAGGTACCACTTTGAGTTTTTATTTGTATATACTGTTTTCCATAGCCACTGAAGACCTGGCAGGAAGAAATAGACTTAATATTCCTCCTGAGGGAATAGAACTAGACAAAAAGAAATTCCAGATGGACTAATTAGATGCTATGGATGACAGTAAAATTTTCTAGGTTCTGCATTGGGCCTCTTAGGGATTTATGTGAATAAGGGACCTTCCATTATCAGCCTTCCCAACTCTAAGCTTCTAGGATTTGCCAATATGATAAATGTTATTATGATACAAAATAGCGAATATTTAAAACAACCAAGTTCAATCCTCTTTCTTGGTAGTTCTATTCCCAAGGACATCATTCATAGAATGGAAGTGCTAGGTTTAAAAAGTTTCACATTAGTTTCCCAGCAAAGAGTCATCTTGTTACTTAGTGCATTGCTAATGAGAAGATGTATTTTGGAAGGCCATTATGGGGGTATTATGATGTTTAAAGTACTTTCATATCAGTTACTTCTTCAAACCTTCTCTGCTATCTCATTTTATAGCAGAGATGTTAAATGATTTCTACAAATTTGCCAACTACTTAATAATAAAATAAGGCAGACCTAGAATTTATATCCTCCAACTAGTCCAGTGGTAGAACATTATACCACTTACCATAAAATGAGAGAAACCTAACTTGTTTTTGAAATAGGTTTTAACCAACAGAATATTGAAAATGGAGTTTTTAATAGAAGCAGGGGAAAACTAGGTGGATGGGCAATTATGACAGTAGTCATTCCTTTGTCTTTTAAGTAATTTCTCCTGAGGGCCTAATTTGCTAACAGGAGGTTACCAATCTTTGTTTTAAAAAAAGTGAAATTCATTATTCTCCTATTCCTGTGTTATTTAGTCGGGGAGGGCTTTTAAATGATTTTCTATTACAAAAAATAATGTTTGATGCTTATAAAATTGAAATAGTAAATAACTATTTTAAAATAGATAATTTTCCATTGTAGTTACCACATAATACTTTCAGATACTTCAATGGGAGAAATAAATTTGAAGGCCTGTTCAATGATAGTCTACCCCAAAAATGTGAAAACCAGAGAATTAATCTTTCCCCTGTGTAAGGGAAAATATGCATCTCATAAATCCAGGAGTTAAGAAATTCTTGTGGGTCCTTGCTCATACCACACCCCAAAAAAGGGTATTTGTTTATAGAACAGATGTAACAGGGATTAGAACCTTGACAAAAATCAGCCCCTCTGACACTATTGCTCTCACAAGGAGAACCAACCTCTTTGACACTGCCTTGCAGGACTTCTGTTGTACTATTCAGGGATACTTATTTTTACCCAAGTAGAAGGAAGGCTTCAGAATGCTTCCTTCTAGAGGGTTATGGCACAGTGTGCCCTATGACCCACAAATCAAAGGATGGAACAGAATAATATTTTCAAAAAAGTAAAAAAGGCGACAAACTCAGTATTTAATTCACTTTTCTGATAATTAAGCAGACACTAAAGTGTTTTCATTCTTGTAGCCCACAGAGACAACATTTTGTAAACAACTTTTGTGGGACATTGACTAGCAGTCTTTTAGTGACACAGAAATCAGTGAACCACTAAAAGTATCTATCACTGAGCTGAAGATTCACCAAGTCACTAAGTAGCATCTATTTGGAAAAAGGAAGGTTGGCACACAAAGAATATGGATGGTCTTTAAAAATACTTTTATGTCATTCCAAGATGACTTATCCAGAACAAAATTTAGGAACATTGAGATGAAAAACAGACCTTTAATATGATGGATCTCTGACCCAGCCATCCCACTGCATATGCCAGAACTTGCTTGGCTTCTTCTGTACAAGTTGTTTGGTTCCAGGACTATATAACACTGGATAAATAGACTGTAGCTCAGCAGCACAAAAGATTGGAGGAAGGAAAAGAGCTTCTGGTTTCAATCTAGAGGTAGTGGGATAAGGGTACCTCTCAGGAAAGATTCAGACCCATCAACTCCAATATAAGTCTTCTAACAAAATGCTTTATTAGACCTCCTTTATCTCTAGGGATTCCTTGAAAGACCATGGTAGAGATATAGGCAACCAGGCAACAAATCAATCTGAACTGCATGCTGACTTTGAGCACAGATCTAATTTATTATCTCAGGTTAGAAATCAGATATAACAGAACCTTGAGTATGCTTTTAACTGTTGTATCATTCACCCAGAAAATATTTGTGTCTGCTTTTTACTTGCCTCATTCTATGCTAAATATTGTGAAGGATACCACATATGAGAAAAGGTTCCTTATCTTCAAGTAATTTTCAATCTAGTTGTAGAAATAACAGGAAATGCTCCATTAGTGATCTTAAAGGCAACAGATACACTGGTAGGTTGTCTTCCCATTCTACACCCTTCATATCTTCTCCTCAGCCTGAGAGAAACAGTAACCATCATGAAGCCTGCCCCCACCATGGTCCATGTACCTTAGCAGCACATAACTACCTAGCTTATTTCTGGAAAACCCATTTTCAGTTGGCATCCATCTGCTCAAAACCTTTCGAAGCACAGTTTTTATTACTATCTCCAATTTCATCTTCCTCTCCTCTTAATTTCCCATATGGTTGCTATCTATTTACCCTTGTCTTCTCACTTCTACATTCATTTGCTATATATAGTTCAACTTCTAAGATTTTGTTCTGTTTTCTTACTTCAGATAGTTTACCCTCATGTATCTAACAAGTTTTTGACTCATCTCTTAAATCTTGTGTCCTCCAGTAAGTCCTGACTGTCCATTACAGATTACGGTGACTGTTTCCCTTTTGACATGCATTTATATTAAAGCATTTACACTCTATTCTTCACAACGTAGCACCTCATTTTATTTTGTATTATAGTATTGGTTGTTATTTTGTTTCTTAAGCTTATTTCCCCAATTACTTTCCATTACTTGAGTTCCTAATGAATCATCTAGTGTACTCTGTCATTACATTGATGCATAATTTAACCTCTAGTTGATAACGGACTCATGAAAAAGAAGCTGAGGTAGTAGCAAGAGGTTGCTGTTCCTTAAATCTGGGGTTGCAAAATGCTTGCCTTGGAGAACTAGCCAGTCTGTGCATTTTTTTCCCTTTGGAAAAATTCTTTCCACACTTAAACAATATGCTTTATATAATACTTTGCTTTTAGCTTTCTTTATTAATGTGGCTTTAAATGTTGCCCTTGCCGTGTAGAGCACAACATTTTGTATGGTTTCCGTTGCTTTTTTTTTTTAAATATTGTTTTGTGCTTTTAGACTAAATTTATGTAGGAAAGCTTTCTGTATGTCTGTCTTCTGTCATTCCTTTCCTTTTCCTGCAAGCTCTGTTTTAAAAGAGTTAGAAAGTGTTCTAAAAAGTAATACTGGACATGCAGAAATGAGATCTAATGAGAAGACCCAGCAAAACTTCCAGGAATTTTAGGGGAAGATGACAAATGGAACCACGACAACAGAGAAAACTCAGGTGACAGTTTTC
This sequence comes from Marmota flaviventris, assembly GCF_047511675.1. Classification (NCBI taxonomy): domain Eukaryota; kingdom Metazoa; phylum Chordata; class Mammalia; order Rodentia; family Sciuridae; genus Marmota; species Marmota flaviventris. Next base: position 95,277,167 of record NC_092518.1, read on the forward strand.
TACAATGCTATCAGGAGGCAAACATAGCACCATCCGTGGATGTCTTCTGGGGAGAATTCATTGCTTTGCTGTACCTTGACCCCTGTCCTGCTCTATTGCCAGTATATGCATGTGGCATCTCACAAGAGATGTGTCTGAATGGATATATAGTCAGTGTGGACACTGTTGGAGAAAATATCAACAATGCCACCAACAAAATGCAATTACAAAAATAACTCTTAAACATATTCTCTTTTTGCCTGGCACTCTTGGAAGATCCAGGTCATTTTTTCCTCATCCATGAACACATCATAGCAAATAAGCATCAACTGTCTCCATATATTGGGTCTCATTTCATATAAAGGTCATTTATTTGTTCATTCATTCATTTGTTCAGTTATTCATTAAACATTGAGTCTGGTACTGTGGTGATGTATAGAGATGAATAAGTCCCAGTCCTTCCTTAAGTAACTGAGAGTCTAGTAGGGGACACAGACATGCGAGTCAATAGAGTTTAGTGTGGTAAGTACAAAACAGAAGTGAGCACCAAAGAGGGGGCATCTATTCAGGATTGAAGGGAGGGAGGAGATGTTAGAAGGCTTCCTGGAGAAGGTGACCACTGAACTGAGATGAGTCTTAAAAAAGAGAATAGAGCTGGCTGAGTAAGGCATAATGCAGTAGCAGGTTGAGTTTCTATGGCTACAACTACAAGAAATTCAGAATAGCCAGTGCAAAGAGTCAGTGTGGGAGTAAGTGGGAGATGAAGCTATGGGAGTAGTGTGGGACTAGATCATGGAGGATTTATATTTGCTATACTAAGAGCTTTGAATTTGCTTCTAATGACAATGAAGGGAATGTTTTAAGCAGGAGGAATGATATCTGATAAGTGTTTCAAAATATCACTCTAGCCAGAGGAGGAGGAATGGGTTTGTGGTGAAGTCAGGCATGTTAGCCTGTTGGAGACATGCAAGTGGGAAATGATGGTGGCATAAGGGCCAGTATCATTAAGAATAGGTGAAGAAATCCAGAGGGAATACGTTGAAAGGAGACTTAATACAAGCAGATTTGGGAGAGAAGAAGCTAGAGAAGTGTGAAGTAGGAAACAAAGGGGGGATTGTAGTTTCACATTGTTTCAGGTGGGACAATAGAATAGAGATGTTCAATAGCCTATTAAGTACAGGGGGGTTGGGATATGGCAGAGAAATCAGAGCTGGAAGTACATATGGGGAGTCAGTACTGTAGATGGTGATTGAAACCATGCATGTAGAAGAGATGAACCAAGGAGAGGTGTTTGATGGCAAGACATGAGTACCTGGGACAGCTCCTAGAGCATGCTGTTTAAAGAACCAACAGAAAGAAGCTCCTACACAAGAGACTGAGAAGGAAAACCCAGAAAAATAGAAATTGACTCTAGGAATTAGTTGTGCAAAAGAAAGTGCAGAGGAATTTGTTTCAAGAAGTGTGTGGTCGGGGCTGTGTAGATGAGTGGAAGAGCACTTGCCTAGCATGTGTGAGGCTCTGAGTTCGATTCTCAGCACTATGTATAAACGAATGAAATAAAGGTCCATTGACAACTAAAAAAATTTTTTAAAAAGAAGTATGTGGTTAACCATGTCAGTTTTGACTGAGGTGACAATGGTTTTAAGGACAGAAAAGTAGCTCCTGGTCAAGGAGGAGGTTCAGGGAGTCATTACAATGATTTGGAGAGTGAGAGCTTAATAACTCTAAAATACTTTTTCAAAAAGTTTAACCTAAAGAAGAAAAGGCCAAATGTCCGTAAAACTTAGAGAATAATGTGAGGAAGCAGAAGGCTAAGAGAAATCTTAGCCTTTTAAGCCCAAAACACCAGTAGAGAGAAAGGGAGTGAGAGATGAAAGAAACAAGAAGAAATGGATGTAATTGGTGGAATAAGATCCCTGGAGAAGTGAGAGGACTGGGATCTAGAGCACCAGTGGAGAGAGACACCTTAGGTGGAAGGAGTCACCTGTTTCTAGTGGGATGGGAGGAGATATGCATATATAGGCATCAGTAGCACCTTCTTATCTCCTCCCATCTATAGGGGCATCCCATATATAGGGTACTGATTCTTATATATGCATAGGAAGGTTAAAGGAATTGATATCAGAAGAGTTCCAACTGAAAATTACCATTTTTCTTTGAAGTAGAACGTACATCATATGCTAAAAGTAAAGGAGGATAGGATAGAGCAGAAATTTGAGTGAAATTCTGGAATATTTGCTGAGAGAATTGGGAAAGGAAGTTAGTAAGGGGCAAGGAAAATATTGCTAAAAATCATTAGTGACCCAAATGAGATCTGTGATCTTCATAATAACACCAGTCTACATGGCCACATGATATTTTATTCCTCAGCAACTCACAATGAACCTTAGTATAGAAGTGGAGAAATTTCATTGTTGGATTCTGTCAGGGTAGGGTTTGGCAGGACAAGTTCAACAATGGGTGAGTATTTCTAGGGTAGGGTGATGGCTTCAGACCAATTTACATGATTGACCAATACAGTCTAGGCTAGGAAAGAGCTGAGCTCGAAGAAGAGTAATATAGAAGTAAGGGCTTAAAAGGATTAGAAGTTTGGCAGGATGGGAGATGAGGCTTAGACCATAAGAAAACAGTGTGGAATATTTCAGAGAATTGTTTATTGTGAATAACAAAAAGGCCCAGCATAGCTATGGTTCTCCATTTTGTTTTTACATCATCAATAGCGTTTAGAAAGTCATCTTTCTAGGTCTTAGCTCCAGAAATCCTGATAGAATAGGTTACAGATAAGTTGTAGACATTGGTATTTTATGGAACTCTACAGATTATCCTAATGGCCTTGGTTGAGAACCAGTGGCTTAAAGGATGGCCATGGGAGTAAATTGCAGAAGTGGAAGGAGGTAAAGTTCACTAGAGTCGAGGGAGGTCAAGGAGCCCTGAGGAAAGAGTGTTAAGGAGGTGCCCATTTATTGTCCATTCATATCTTATGTTTCACACAGTGATGGTAGTGTAGAGTATTGGAGGGAAAACTTGGAGCTAAAGTCCTCAGTGGATACAAGGACATGGCCAAGAAAACAAAGTTTCGATAACCTCAAAAGGAGAGGATTTTGTAGTCAAGTGCAGAAGTAATGATTTCAAATAAAGAATTTGGAATAAACTGGGAGAAAGCCTACCCTCCCTGTTCCCCTAGGCCAATAGGCTTGGGATGAGGAAGAATGAGCATACTCTACCAGGTTATCTGAGGAAGTTGTTATCCTCATTGGATAGTGAGATTTACAGTATTTCTCAACACCGGCTATGTAATTGAAATACCTGAGGAACCTTAAAAAATAAAGATGACTGGGCCTACCCCAGATTGACAGGAGTGGGGTTATGGCCTCTCCCTAAAAATAATTTCTCACATGATAGGCAAGAAACGAAGAGAACATTTACTGAAGAGGTTGAAGATGTAGGGGAGTTTGTTCTTAATGGGACAAGCTCTAGCCACTAGAGGGCAGGCAGAATATTGGACTGGGTATAGAGGAGATGATAGATGACTAGATGACTTTTCTTTCTTTACAAGGTAATGTAATAGAGAAAGCTGTCAGAATAAGAGACTCTGGAGAGATTAGAGTTACAACCAGAACTCATGCACAGCCAGAGGTTCCCAAGGCCAAATCTCATTTGCAATTTGTGGTTCAGCCAGCAATCTTTGGCTTTGTTCTGGGTTCCAATAGGATATTAGAGGTACACTTAGAAAGTGATACTCATTTGGGCTTCCATTCTTTGTGAATACTAACCTAGAGCTAATCAGGCTGGGTTTTAGCTTAAGACTCAGGGTAGGCTGAATTTTAATATAAATGCCCAGTACTCAGAATTCTCTGAGGGAGATAAAGACAATTTAGTGTTCCTAAAAAATAAAATAAACCAAAAATCCATTCTCATCTAGACGCCAGTCACTGAAATTTACTGAAGGATAAGGTCCAAATATGTTTAATTTTAAATATTCATAATAAGTAGTGTAACTATTAAGAACTTAGATTCTGGAGACATAGTGGGGACATAGGTTTAAACGTTGGCTCTGATATTTGCCAGCTGTATAACCTGGGTGTATGGCTTAACCTCTCTTAAGTCTTACTTTTCTTATCCATAAATCAATAGTAATACAACCATAATAAACGTATTCATAATATTGTTGTGGAGATCAATTGAGAAAACCATAGATACACTTTGCTCAAGGTGAATGTTTCATAAAGGATAGTTCATAAGTGTACAGACCCAAGGCAGGTGATGGAGAATGTGAGAATGATACTTGTTTTCCTGCAAATTTTAGCTAAAGAGATAGGTATGTTATGTGACAAGTCAAAATATACATTGGGTGGTTCTATGGGAACATAAAAGAACAGGCATTTAACTTTGTCTGCGAAGGGAACACACTAAGGGAGTGGAAACCTTCAAGAACAAGGACTGCCCAGGGTTGTCAGTCAGTGGTAAAGCACTTCCCTCACGTGTCCAAGGCCCTGGGTTCCATCCCTAGAACTAGAAAAATAAAAGGATGAACGGAATCATCCACATAAAGCTGGGAGAAATATGTAAGAAACATGGCTTTCCAGGTCTGAGTCTAGCATGTATCAAAGCTTGGAGGCAAGAGAAAAACCTGGTCATGTAAGGAACATGGGATAGGTATGGATAGTGGGTTCCAAATCAGAGGCTGGAGAGATAAGTTAGGAATAGATTTTGCAGGCCCTTGGATATCATTCTAAAGAGCATGAACTTTTAACATTGATAGGGCAATGGTGGTGCATTTAAGGATCTTAAAAGGTGAGAATGTGATATATGTTCAAAGAGTAATGAATTGGAGGGGAGAAAATTGGAGGCAGTGAAAGGAATAGTAATGCCTTGCTTTGGACTAAGTGGTTAGTGGAGAAGAAAGAATGAAGTTTAGGAGATAGGATGAAAAGAAACTTGGTGACTAATTAATGTAGAAATAAAGTAGGAGTAAAAAATGACTCACAAAATTTTGGTTTTGGTTGCTGGACCACTGCTGAATTATCCAGTGGATGGAGTAAAATTTATGCGATCCAGGAAATCAGGGGTGCCCAAAATATGAAAACTTTATGATTTTGCATATGTAGCTTTTTAAATATTATTTTTTATTTGTAGGTGAACACAATACCTTTATTTATTTTTTATGTGGTGCTGGTGATCGAATCCAGAGCCTCACACATGCTAGGTGAGTGCTCTACCACCGAGCTACAATCCCAGCCCTGTATATATAGCTTTTAAAAGGACTTATTATCCATCATAGTAACATCAAAATATTTTGAACTTCCTTAACTTTTTATACTTTAATATTATTTTTATTTAACTTACATGTTGAAGGGAATCACAATCCCTTCCTTGCTTAGAGTCCCCAAAAGAGGACCCGTCTGTCTTTACTCCTCCGATTTGGATGATTGGTGGTTTCTTTCATGGAGATAGGGAACAATAGAGAAACGAATTTGGCTTCCTGCCTCTGTTATGCTTGGCCCTGAAGGCAAGGAATGGAATGATTGGTCTGGTAAGATACTGGCAATCAGATGACCTTCTAGGGAAACACCATAAAGCCAATTCTGGGTATAACTCAGCCCAAGGGGAGTGAGTCAAATGCACGCCAATACTAATAGAGAAGTTAGGAGAGTTTATTTGCTGGAAATAGAGAACATGAATGCAAGTTGATATAAGGATTAAGATCAAAGTATGGGCTCTTAAACTGGAGTCCAGGAGAATTATGAACCTCTGAAGGTATATGCAAATATGTATACCACATTTTTGGATAAATTCCACAACTTTCTTCAGATATTTCATAGTAGACTGACCCCAAAAATGTTACGAAGAGCTAGTTACTATGAAATGAACAAAGCTACTTCATCAGAATTCCTCACTTGCATGGGACTTTCAAAACCCTAATAGTGGCCCTAGCAATTTTATATTTATTTTTATTGTTATTTCTTAAAATGAGCCTGCCTCTCAAAAGTGTTTCATCCCACAATATCTGAATCCACCCCCTGTCAACCACAGATTAAGGAATTCTCTAACTTGAGTTAGTATCTGGATTCAATCCTGGAGGAATGAGTATAGAGAAAGGATTACAGAAGGACAAAGCCAGCATTAGGAAAGGCAGAAGAGAAAGAAATAATGACAAAGAAAAAATGATCACTGAGGGAGGAAGAAAGTAAGACCACATTGTCAAGGAAGTGGAAAGAGAAGTTAGCCTTGGAAGACAACAATCATGATTGTTTGATCTGGCTTTCTAAACAAATGAAAATGGTTGAACAAGTATAAATGGTAACTGTACTATACGAACATGCAGAGGCATTAGGAATAAAAACGGAAGCTTTTACATCCACTGTTATTATGATATTCATCAATAAAGTAGACTTAGTATAAAAACAGAATCTATTCTAAGTTTAGGTTAGATGGAATATATACTTTTTTAAAAAAATGAGTCCTACATCTATTTCATGCCAGGCAAGGGTTCTGAGTGGCTCTTGTCCCTCTGCCTCCAAAATTTTTTTCCCCCTGATTCCGCATAGTCTTCCTGACTACTTGAATTTTCATATTACTGACCCATATCTCTGTTGTCTGGGTGAACATAGAGAGCAGTGAAAGAGAACGGAAAGAGAAAAGAAGCCATAAGCCTGATATTGATATGAAAGGTTTTCATTTTAAAATTTATCACATGTAACCTACAAAACCAGTAAGTAACCTGAAGTAATTTGTATATGGTTAATTGCATATTTCCTGTAACTTGGGCGAAGGGATCATCTAGTTTCAACTAGGTAAACCAGGTTCACGTTGACTTGCCCAGTATTAGGAAGGTGAGTATTATTTTTTTTCAGTGTGAAATGCACTCTTGTGAGAGATATATGCTCAAATCTGCTGATATGTCTTTTACTGATGCTACTAGAGACCATTTAAAAATGTTTCCATGGTACTTTCCTTCTGGGAATCATTTCCAGATATATTACTTTCCTTATAGTTCCTAACTTAATTTCTTCAGTAATGTTATCTTTAAAGGCATTTGACTTATTAAATACCAATACATTTATTCATAATTATGTCACCATGAAAAATCTGCTACTTGAGAAAGGCAATGAATTAAATGGCTAACATGACAGAATGTAATGGGGATATAAAAAATAGTTATGGATTAGAAAAACTAAACCAAAGACCTAATTTGAGGTTTCAAAAGCTAATAAAATTTATTCAGTAACAAGTAACATTTTTTAATTGTTACTGGGATTGTGTTGTGTGGGAAATGATTAAAAATGGTTTTAAAGATAGAAAAAGATTTATAACATCATTACTTGTAATAGTATGTTTGTTCCAAGAAGATTATGATACACTTCATAATGTAAATATGTAAATTGAGAAACTTCCAGCCACTTTAGCTAATGTTAACATGGAAAAAATCCATATTAGTTCTATAGATAGCTGAAGTACTTTTCTATTCTTTCTAATACTAAGCCTTAGCTTGACTTGAATGTAATGAGTTTCTTATTTGACCCGATAAAACCAGTTAAACACAATAAACTCACACCTGTCAATTTACTTCATTAGATTGGTAAATTAAATAAATCAACTCTAATGGAGGTTTTGTTTGAATTGTATTTTATAAATTTTTAAATTATTTCAACATAATATTTTCATGTAAATCTCAGCCACTTCTACAAATAATTGGAATTTCTGGAATTAAGTATTATTAAAATTGTAGGGGAATCAATTGTCTTTCAACTTTAGAATTGTTTTGATGAACCTAGTTGTACACTTTGGAAGACAAAACTATACCCCAAATAAATGCATGTTAACATTTTGCCTTTAGCCAATAAGAAGAAAGAGAAAGAGCGCCCAGAGATCTCTCTTCCTTCAGACTTTGAGCATACGATTCATGTGGGGTTTGATGCAGTCACCGGGGAATTCACTGTAAGTAAGCTCCTTATTTTGTTTTGTAAGCCATGAAAAAAAATCCTTTATAAAAATAGTGTCAATCAAGATTTGCCATGTCCCCAAATGTCAGACTCAATGTTTTTGATGATTCCAAGAAAAATGGACTTTTCATACACAATTATAGATGCAGTAGAAGTTGGCAACAATATTGACAAAATTATTTAGTTCCATCTTAACAGAAATATCTTATCCCTGTATAGTCTTCAAGTTGGTTGAAAATATTAATTTACCATAGCACAGAAAATGTAGTCTTGGTAAGGAGACCCTGCCTGAACCTGTTCTTTATTATGTGAAGTGAATCAGAGAATCATCTACTCAATTTGGCCAGTGATGACAGTTGATCTGAATAATTCAGGCTTTACATTAGGACCTGAATTACATAGATGAGCTAACTGCACTAACCAAAAAGCTCTATAAAATTAACTTAATCTTCTATTTGATTTCAAGTACATAGATTATTTTTAGCATTTTGTTTTGTTTCTTGTGTGTTTTTTTTTTTTTTCTACTGGGGATTGAAACCAGTGGTGCTTTACCACTACTACATCTATAGACCGTTTTTTGAAAAATATTATCATTATTATTTTGAGACAGGGTCTTGTCAAATTTCTGAGAGTCTCAATAAGTTGCTAAGGTTAGCCTTGAATTTGTGATAATCCTGCCTCAACCTCCTGAGTTGCTAGGATTATAGGCATGTGCTATCATGCCCAACATTAGATTATTAATAGATACATTTTGTAGACATTCAAAACAACAAACTCCATGTTTCAAGGAGAAATACTGATACATCATGTACGTTTTAGTGGTTATATGTTTACTTCACAAACACACACACACACACACACACACACACACACACACACTATGTATAGCAAATACCAATCAGAAATCTGTGGATACACCATAGCTATATATCAATCCATTCTTTGGATATGTAGTGCTCATAGAGCACAAGATCTCAGATGTATGCCATTTTATATTTTCTTTTTAAGAAAAAGATTTGGCACCTCTTTTAGAAAGGTGAGGGAAAAGATATTGCTAAAAATATTCCCTAGGAAGATCAACTACTTTTTTTCTCTGATAGTAAGGAACTCAATCAAATGTGCTTTCTGAAACAATGAGTAATTTTGAATACATTTTTGGGGAAAATCTTTAATAGAACCATTACCATCAAATCTTGGCTTGTTAAACCAGAAAGAAATGTCAATATCAAACAGTTAAATTTCATTTCTCATACCATGATGGCTAGTGAATAGACTATATCATATGATTAAGTGATAAGAAAAAGAAGGAGCAAGTCAATTTGATTTGGAGAAGCAAATAATGGTATTGAATTGACAACCACATTATCTTATTTGTTCAATTCTGGAAGTAAGCTATAAGAATGAAATGCAAACAGTAAACATCTTGGCCTCATAAAGTGGTGTGGACTAATTAATCCTGTGTTCTCAGTAGTATGCAGAAGAGAGTGTTAGGAAATAATGCCACTGTAAAATTGAGATAGGTAGGATTTAATGAATTTCATCATCAAAGTCAGAGACATTGGGCTGGGGTTGTGGCTCAGTGGTAGAGCACTTGCATAGCATGTGAGGCACTGGGATCGACTCTCAGCACCACATATAAATAAATTAATTAAATAAAGGTCCATCAACAGTTAAAAAAAAGTCAGAGACATTACTCAAATGGTCTTGAGTTTGAGCCCAACCTTTATTATATTGTCAGAATATTCTCTTAGAGTGAGATGTGGTGGCACATACCTGCAATTCCAGCAACTCAGGAACCTGAGGCAGGAGGATGATAAGATCAAGGCCAACCTTGGCAATTTAGTGAGACCTTCTCTGAAAATAAAATGTAAAAAGGACTGGGGATGTAGCTCAGTGGTAAAGTGCCCTTGGGTAGAAAAATATACATATTCTGTTAGGTACTTTTAGAAATATAACTTCACTATCAACACTACTATCACATTATCCCCATCACATAAAAGTAATTTTTATAATCTGGACAATTTTTACATTTTAAAGAGATTACAATTATTTTTCTGACATTTGAAACAGGAAAACCTCTTAAAATTTATAGAAATTTTATCTAACAACTCTTACCTATTTTATTTTTATAACTTTATCTTTTCAATTTTGACCCTTTTCCCCCTCTGTGTTTCTGTTTGAATTTCTCTTAGTTTTATTGTTGTCATCCCATATTTTTCTTTTTTTTTCTGATGTGAAAATTTTCTTTTCTAGCTCTTCCATGTGATATTTTGCTTCCTTCCAATGTTTTATTGTTTCTACTTTTTTCCAACTTACTTGCCATCTTGTGATGCAATCTCTCCATCTTTATCTTTTTGTTGTTATTGTTATTGTTACTAAGTTCTGGATGGAAATGAAGGAAGTGAATCACCACCATCTTGCTGACTGTAGCACTAGCTATTTTCATTTTGTTGTTAATTAGAATACAGTGAACCAATCAGAGGGATGAGGTGGGATATGTGGGATATATGGGCAATCTTTTCAATCATGAAAAATAGTTTGATACAACCAAATCCATTAAAACAATCCCCCACCAATTTTTAAATAAAACAACTATTTTGATGGAGCCAAATGACATAAATCTATTAACTATATAGACAGAAAGTAAATTTAGAAATATGAACCATTTTACTGTCATCTTGATGATATTTTATAATGACGTACCCACTTGTAATTTTTAAAAATATCAAATTCTGCCTATTTTTTACCATCTTAACATGATTTACATTTTCTATACTATTTATTTGTTTAACTTTTAAAATGCCAAATGATAATACACTGTAAAAAGTAATTTAATTGGTAGGATTTTGTAGGTCTTAATTGCCACAGTACCACTAAGTCATTGTGTTTTGGAAGGATCATATCACTTAATTTGATTATTGTTGTTGTTGAGGTTGAATGTTTAGCAATTTCTTGAATTGTTTAATCCAGTTGTCTTACAAAGGGCCTGGTATTTTGAATATTTGGACACTGGTTTGGTCTGTTGCTTTGGTGATTAAACTGTGGCTAATTGGTCTATATAACCTTGTATATCTGGTCATATACTTGGATGCTGTAGCTAAAATTAGGTTGGGAGGTGAGATTTTTTTTTGGTATTAAATTATTACAAGTCCTTACCCTTTATATTACCATTTTTGTCCCAAATACTTCAGAACTCCCCTTTCCAGACCTCTAGACCTGTGACGGTCGCTTCAAGTCAATCAGAGGGAAAAATGGTATGAGTGATATAAATTATCTTTTCTTATGATAAGATAATGCTTGGCCTGTTATATCATGCTACCATTCTCCTGGGCTACACTGGACAATCCCCAGCTTGATGTACATCTACTTGTTATTGTATATATGGTCAGGAATTGATATGTGCTCCTGCTTCTGATGCTCTTAGGTCTCCATTAGCTGTCTAACCTTTGAGATTAGTGCCTCAATTTGGAGTAACGAGATGGCTTTCTGATTCATGTGCCTCTGTGGCATACGTTCAAATTTAAGTGTCAGGTTTCATTGATAAACTGGTTTGCCTCAACTTAGAAAAAAGAAATTACATAATCAGTGTAGCTATGTGGTAAGTATAGTTGTCTGGAAGATCTTCTGCAATTGACAGCATTTTTTCTGCTGTCTAGTGATCACATGACTATTATCACAGAAGTTTAGAAGTACCCTGGGGATGTATAATAACTGCAAATATTCTAATGAATATGGTAATGATCATGCCAGTGAAGTCTGCTTTAGTGGTTATGTGCAATGCATACCTGGATTTGTAACACTTAATACCTCCTTTGGCCATTACAGTATTAACCAAATGCTATTAATTGCACTTAGAATCAGAACTGGGATCATGCATGGGCTCCTGAGTTCCAATTTTTGGCTTAAGGCTTTAGCATCAAACTGCGTGATGAATGCATGTAAAAGTGTTGTTTCACTGTGCTTGGAGTAACCCCAAATGCCAGGAATCAAGGACATATATCCCAAATCAAACCAGTTGGGTCAAAGCATGTTTCTGTAGCATTTGAATATATTTAGACAACGCTGTACCTTATATCAGACCTTATTTTCTGGGAAGTGGGATTTGGAACTGTAGTATTAAATGTAAATTATTCATATATGGTCTGAAAAGAAATCGTTTCCCTTTCCCCAGTCTCAAGTGTGTAAGAATCTTAAACATAGAGTCTGGCTGTGTGGGAACATCCTTTACCTAGTTTTCTGTAAGCCAGCCATGACTTTAGCAATAAAATATAGAAGAATTACATCAATGAGAACAAAAATTCAGCATTGCTTTATATCCATTCTCTGAATTTTAGTCAGAGAGACACTTTCAATGTGAAATTTAAATTGGTTAACCAGAATTGGGAATTGAAATTTGTAAGTTAATCACATGGCCATTGGGCTACCTGTGATCACCAAGTTATATAAAAACAACTTACAAATTATTGTCAAAGCTTTTCATGATGCCATTCTTCTTCCCTCCAAATTCATGTTTCTGCTTTTAGTAATTTCTCCAATCATTTAATGGTAATTCTTATTATTGCCTATTTATGAAGTAAGCACCTGGCCAAAAGTGGAATTATAATTCCGAACTTTGGAACATTGTCGTTTTCTCTGTTCTCTTAAATCTGTTGTCCTGTAGCCTGTCCTGTCCCTGATTTAGTTAATACCTCCCTATTTTCATAACCGCCCCACTTTAAAAGGGACCCCCCCATTCAGACCCATTGGTTTCATCTCCTCCCACCTTCTAAGTTGTCCCACATTCTGTTTTAACTTTCTTTTCTTTCTTTATTTACGTCCATTACAGCCAGATCTCTATGGCTCACAGATGTGCCCAGGGAAGCTCCCAGAGGTGCGTCACAGGCCCAAAAGAAGCTTGCATCAAAGTGCTTCTTTGAGATGTCATAGCACTGCAGCAGCAGGTTCATGTGTGTGCAGTAGAGTTGTTGCTTGGCTTATCTCACTTTTTTGTTGTCATTCCCAAACTCTGGAGGCCCACGTCACACATTGTTTTGCCGAGACTTCATAGGACAAAGCCACATAAATTGTGCCTGGATGCACTTCAGGAATAGTGTGTCTGTTTCTCTCTCCAAGTTGCTCTTGGAGTTTGGACAATTATGAAATGGGGACATAGGCTGAAGATGTAGGAAAGAATGTTGGATGCTTAATGCAAAACTAACTTCTCTGTAATTTTTTGCAATTCTCCTTGGTAAGATTTTCAAATACTCCCTCCTCTCTGCTCTAAATACTTCAGATTATTGTAAATTTTCACAAGGTTTTGGCATGGTTTTCATAGTCCCCAGGTTCTATGTGACCAATAAATGAAGTGGGGAGGAAGGGAGGGAGGGAGGAGAGGAGGAGGCATACCCTGGAGAAAGCTGCAGGGAAAATCCCCAAAGCAGCATTAATGTTTACTATTTAGCATCTCAATGGTCATTGCTCCTCCACAATTCTAGTTTGATCTCCTCCCAATTTGACTTTATATTAAAGCTGTAGTCCCAAAAAAATTGAATTTTGTAATCACAAAGTGTAAACTGACCAAGGGTGAGGCTTTCCTTTTATTCTAAAGCATATTCTGATTGCAACATGCACAGAAATAGCTTATGTTATTCCAGTCATATAAAACCCATTGATCTGCACTATACTATGTTGTGCACAAATTTAGAGAAGTCTTGCTATGTCTGCCCTGAGTCACCAGAACAAAATAAGCTAAGCTGTAAACATCATTTCATGGATGAGCAGAGTCAATATGGAGGTGATTTTCATGCGCTTTTTTTTTCTATCACAGTCATACTCCCACCCACCCTTTTTAAGTTGGATCCTAGTTTTACCTATGTGTTTTAATTAGAGAAGAGAATGATTGCATTATTAAGTTACTAACGTTAAATCTAGAATGTAACTTCAGTTTCCCAAGTGTAATCCTACAGGTAGCATGGGCTTCTTGGTGAAGAACTTTACTGGAACATGAAATTGCCACTGCCGTATGTTCTCAGCTGCCATTTTTTCCCTTTGGTTGTCCACAGGGAATTCCTGAGCAATGGGCAAGATTACTCCAAACCTCCAACATAACAAAACTGGAACAAAAGAAGAACCCACAAGCTGTTCTTGATGTTCTCAAATTCTATGATTCCAAAGAAACCGTCAATAACCAGAAATACATGAGTTTTACATCAGGAGGTAAGAGAAATTCTGGTGCATCAAAAGGTGAAAAAGTCATTCTAGTCTTAGAATCTCATGATTAGAACAGAATGTCTGTAGAACTTTTGAAGTTAGTTCCAGTACCTTCTCTGACTGGATTCACCATAAGTAAACCAAAAAGACAAATTGGAATTTGGGCTTGATGTTAGAAGATTTATTTTAATTGGCTGTTTTTGCAGAACCCAAGTAGGGAAATTGTTGAGTGAAGCAGTAATGGTAAACTTGAATTAGCAATCACAATTCTTCTTAGGAAGATACTCGGTATCTTATGATCAGGCCTTGTGATGGGTTCATGAAGTAAGAGGTTTTGCATCGAACCATAATCAATGGAAATACATTGTACCCCTTAGACTCAATGATTTATATCATGATGACACAGAATAAATTTTGTGGTTGTCAGGTTACTTTGATCAGATCCCAATATCAGACTGAAAAAAGGAACTACGTCTTATTATTTAAAAAGATTGAAATAGCCATACTGCCAAATTGTGCTTTAATTTGCTAGTGTGTAGACCCGGCCTTGGTTTGGAAATTTGATGTTCAAATGTGCACTATAAACAACCAAAAGAAACCTAATCCCAAATAATACTTTCACATTTTGAGAAAAGTGATCTGGATCATCTCTCTAGTATAATTAAATATCCAAAGAATAAAGGGAATGCTATCAATAGTATCCTAGCCATAAGGACCTCCTGTGGCTTGTCATTGGATTTAATATAGGGCAGGCTTGAGATCTCTTTGGGAATAGTACAAGGTTGTACTTGGAAGTGGAGGATTGTCTGATTTGGCCATGTCAAATATCAAAGCTCAGACTTGAAGGCACTTGGCAATTCATACACTAAGTGGGACTTTTTGATATGAGAGGATTATTTAACTACCATCCAATGTTAAAAACCTAAAATTTTTTTTTCTAAAAAGAAAACCATTAAGGAAACATTTTTATGATATTTTAGTGTACCATGTGGAATGAAATGCCTGAGAGAGTCTGTTGATACATCAACAGTGTTTAATGCTTAGACAATAGGAATGGGCCTCCAATAGGCTATCAGAACTAAAAATGCATTCAAGAAATCATTTCAGTATAACCATTAATACCCTTCAGTTTCTCAGAGTTTGTTTTTTACTCCAAGTAGTCACTGCTGTTTAGCACCTTATTTCTAGATGCTGAATTATTTTAACTTAAAAATATGAACTCCTGGGCACTATGGCAAAACTCAATAGTATCAGAGTTCCTTCATTATACTTAGCTGAGTGAAATTCAACATATGTTTTCTTTTTAAAAAATATTTATTTTTTAGTTGTAGTTGAACACAATACCTTTATTTTATTCATTTATTTTTATGGGGTGCTGAGGATTGAACCCAGGGCCTTGCACATGCTAGGCAAGTGCTCTGCCTCTGAGCCACAACCTCAGACCCTCAACATATGTTTTCTGAATGCTCTAGTGTGGAAACTGACTGACTGGAGAAGAGGATGAGAAGATGGGAATTTTTAAGGGAGGACAGAAGGAAGAGAGGAAAGAAAATAAATCATGGATATTGATGTATAGAATCATAACAGTTAGGAATAGGTAATCTTGATATTCCTCCTTATAGATGAGGTACACTGAAGACCTGGGAGCTTTTACTATAGGTTGTAAAATGACTTGGTGAGAACATGGTGAGGTTGTAATGGTGTGAGTTATTTTTTTAAAAAAGGTATCATTTGTCATAATATCTATTTAATACTAAATTGAAGAATTACCTTCTGCTCAAAGATATTTTTTTTCTATTTTTCTAAATGAGGTCGTCTTCATGAAATAAAGGTAACTTTTTGGTTCTCACTTTTCAGATAAAAGTGCACATGGATACATAGCAGCACATCCTTCGGTAAGTGAAAAATTAAAGACTCTTTGTTATAATCAGGGTTCCCTAAGATCCAATAGAATATAATCGCATAATCTAGTTTTTAGATATAAAATCTTCACAAAACAGTTTTTAAGGGTATAACTTACATTTATAAAATTTCCCTAATTTTAAGGATACAACGAGTTTTAGTAAATTTATACACCTGTACTGCCATCACCACAATCAAGTCTTAGAATGCCCCAGTAAAATCTCTCATGACTGATCACAATTAATCCTCAGCCACTAGTTTGTGTATCACTAGATTGTTCCTTTTATTGCTGAGTAGTAGTATTCCATGGTATAATTATGACATTATTTGTTTAGTAACTCACCCACTGAAGACTTTCCAGATTATTTCCAGTTTGAGGCTATTACATATAAAGATACTGTGAAAATTCATGTTCATTTGTCTTTACATGGACAAATGTTTTTCTTTCTCTATGTATAGAATCTTAAAAATAAAAACCATATTAATAACAACTTCTTTTTATTGAACACTTAAAATGTACAATGTGGGTTAACATTTTATACTTGCTTCATCTTTCCTACAACTCAACTAAGATTTACTTTATAGATGAGGGAACTGAGGATAGAAATAACTTGTCTAAGGTCACAACACAACATTTTAGTGTAATTTATTTCAGCAGACTGAGGCACATTGTAGGAGGTGACTTTGCCCAAAGTCATGTAGGTGTATTGGAGAACTAACTGGAATAAATGTAACCTAGTTCTTGGAAGTGCTATAGTATCTGAAATAATATTCACATACATTAAAGAGGAAATGATCTTAGGCAAAGTTTCCTTTTCTATGAATTTTCATTCTAATACACTGATTGAAACTATTTCCTGACATACATGCTTCTTCAGGGGTAAAATAATTGACATTAGCAAAAGTCCCCTATTTTTTATCCAAAGAGTCATGGATTGCCAGGCTGATTTTTCCCTTTTTGTAGAAGAAAACTGTTGGCCCGCTTGAAATCACCCTGGGTGGATGTGACAATAGTTTATCATAAGTGGTGAAGAAAAGTTTTAGTTAGCATTTTATCACTGTGACTAAAAGACCTGACAGAAAAAAATTAGAGGGAACAGTTCCTTTTGGCTCACTGTTTTAGAGGTTTACTTCATGGTTTGCTCACTTCCTAGCTCTGGACCCAAGCTGAGACAGAACATCATGGCAGAAGGCCATGGTGGAAGAAAGCAGCTTAGAATGGCAACCAGAAAGCAGAGAGAGAACTCAAGCTCCCCAATGATAAATTATGAATGCCAAAGGCACAGCCCCATTGACCTAGTTCCTCCAGCTATACTCTACCTGACTACACTTAATCCATATCAGTGGATTTACCACTAATTAGGTTACACCTCTCATAATCTTATCATGTCACCTGAGAATTCTTACACCATCTCACACATAAGTTTTTGGAAGATACTTCATCTCCAGAGCACAACAAATAGTATGGCAGGTTCTCAAAAATTAAAAAAAGAATTACCATATGATCGAAAAAACAACAGATTGTTGTTCTCCCTATCCAACTAGCTATTTCTCTCTCCTCTTTCTTCTTTGCCATGAGAGCTTAGGAAAGTAAGAAAGAATGTTAACATCCCCTATCAACACAGACTTTACCTCCTTTAATTTAATTAGTATCATACTTGTGCAATCCTGGCCAAGAACTAGATATTGGTTCTTTTAATTTTTTTAAATTACAGATGGACATAATACCTTTATTTTTATATATTTTTATGTGTTGCTGACGATGAAACCTAGTGCCTCACATGTGCTTGGCAAGCACTATACCACTGAGCTATAATCCCAGCCCTAGGTATTGTTTTTAGGTCAGTTATTTTAAACACCAACCTGCTAGGATAATCTGTGTACTGGTTTTTATTTTCCCCTGAAATATATACTGTTTCTTTTGAGATCGCTTCTGTTGGTTTTGCATATAGAATTAAGTCTATATCATGGACAAATATTCCATTAAATCAGAAAAAAAGTGGATTTGTTTTTTGGATATAAAGCAGCTAGATGTTTTCTTATTTAGCATAAGTTTAGAAGTATGGAGTTCAGTGTGGTACAGTAAATAAGTGTGAACATAAAGAAGCATAATATAATATGGATAGCATTAAGTATGTTTATTAAATATATAGTATCAAATGTGTCTATTAATATGCCATGGAATATATCAATTTGCTATGAAAATGCAGAGAAAAGAGATTATTTTAAGATGGGGATGGAAAGGAAGTAGGCACTTGTCTCTGAGAGGTTAAACTCATTGCTTAGTACCTAATAAGCACTTGCTATATAGTTTTTGAATGCTGAATTAGAAAATTAATCATATAAAAATTGGGATTGGAGCTAGACCTTATTTTAGACAGGATGAGATTTGGATTTGTGAAAATGGGGAAGGGCATTCTAAGCAAAAGGAAAAGTTTGAGGAAAGTGCACGATGGTGAGGAGAGCACAGAAACAAAAGTCATAGGTTTGAATAAAGTCTGGATACAAGAAAAGGTAACACAGGAGTGAAACTGTGAAAGAAAACATGGGGCTAAAATCAGAGACCCTTAAATGGTATTTTTAGGAATCTGACTTTTCCAGTATGCATTGGGAAGCCCTTGAAGTGTTTTGAAGCCAGACAGTGAAGTGATCAAAGGTTATGCTTTGGGAAGTGTAATCTAACAGCAAATGTCCAGAATTAATTGAGAACAGAAGGCGAGACCAAATGAAGAGAGACTAGTGGGGAAAATACTATATACAACTGAACCAGACCCCTGATATGAGACAGTGACAATAGGACTGAAAATTAGATTCAAATTCTAGAGATGTTTTTATTACTGATTGTATGTTAGACGAAAGGATGAGATCAAATATGGCTGTACGCTTAAAATGATATGTGAGTGTGGCTTGGTAGGCTAAGGCAGGAAGATCACGAGTTCAAACCCTTACTCAGCAACTTATTTTTACCTTTTTTTTTTTTTTTTTTTTTTTTTTTTTGCGCTACCGGGTATTGAACTCAGGGGCAATCGGCCACTGAGACACATCCCCAGCCCTATTTTGTATTTTATTTAAAGACAGGGTCTCACTGAGTTGCTTAGTGCCTTGCTGCTGCTGAGGCTGGCTTTGAACTTGTGATCCTCCTGCCTCAGCCTCCTGAGCTCCTGGGCGTATGGGCATGCGCTGCCATATCCTGCTCAGCCTCAGAAACTTAGTGAGGCCCTAAGCAACTTAGTGAGACCCTGTCTGTAAATAAAATATAAAAAGGGCTGGGGATATGGCTCAGTGGTTGACTGCCCCCAGTTCAATCCATATATTTAAAAAAAAGATATGTGAGTGAATTAAAATATAAGCATATTATCTTTCAGGAGATTCAGATTTCTATTGGAAGATATTGAGATTATCGTACAAAATCTAATTTAATGATCCTGACTACTCGGTATAGGCACAGCCTGAACTGATCACAAGTTTTGTCATCCTTTAATAGTCTGGATAAAAATTAAAATAGAAGCAATGTTGTATTTTCTAAATATTTTAAACAGATGCCTGTTTTACTTCTCACTTATTATATAGTTTCTTTAATATTAGTATATTAAATTCCAAATTCTATTCAGTGACCTATATTTCAATTTGAAGCCAATTTTAAATTTTATATTTTGATTGTGCTATTAAAATGAATTGATTATATTTAGGATCTTGAGCTATTATTCCAATTTAAGTTAAAAACAATTAATATGAATATGCCATCATTTGCTAAAGAAACTGAATGTGTAGTTGACAGATTGCTCTTTTTTGATTTGCAGTACTGGTTTGTTTATATACTAGTTATTTTTTTTCCTTCAGTGTGCATCAGAATTGCGAGGGACGTCTGTTAAGGTGCAGATTCCAGGAGTCTATTCCAAAAATAGATCTGCATTGAAATTATGAATTCTGAATTTTAAACAAATACCAACAAGGACCCTCAAACTATATTTTCTATCATCTAAGTATCCAAAATCCTTCTTCCAATTCCTTTGGCCTTTAGATATTAATATCAAAGAAAAGATAGTTTCCTAAAACAGTTCCTCTAGCTGGTGCATTCTCTGGATCAGGGTTCATAACTTGGAGTTCAGGGATGGTTTCACAAGCTCTATGAACTGTTGAAAGTATATGTTTAAAAAAGTCTCTACCTGCATTTTTCTGGAGATATGAGCCAAATCTTTCAGAATGTTAAGAGTCCTTGTCCCAACAAAGGTCAATAAGTGCCTCCCATATCCCAATGTGTGCATCATGATATTTTTGACCCTCTCTAATTTTGATAAGACAAAAATATGTCATACTTTTTATCTACATTTTTACAATTTTAAATTTTAGACATAGTAATTCTCTGCCTGGAAGAATATGGAAACACTACAAAAACGAGTACTACAGGCCTGGGGATATAGATCAGTTCGTAGAGTGCTTGCCTCACATGCACAAGGCCCCACATACAAAAAAAAAAAAAAAAAAAAAAAAAAAAAACCCTACTACAAAAAATTGTTAAACAAATAAGTTTGTTAAACTTACAGCAGCAAAAATGACCACCACATACAGAATCTTAGCAGTGTCTAGACAGGGAATGTCAGGGAAGCAAGTAGAGTTTAGGGTTCTTGTCCCCGATGGTAACGAAACTTGAAATATGAAAGGTAGCTACTTGGCCATTATGCACTAATTGGTTTTTGCAACAGTCTAAGAATTGGACCAAGAAGACTAGACCTTGGGTTATAATATTTGCCAGCAGGGTCATTCTTTGATCCTAGTAAGAATTTTTATAAGTGTTCTTTTGGAGGCCATATTAAAGAACTCCTATACTCCACTTTATTTTGTTGCTGTAAATTTTTGAAATGGTTTTAAAAAATATTGATTTTTGAAATGATTTGGTTATAAGTAACATTTAATGTATGATTATGTATAATTTCTTGGCAAATCTTTGTGAGTACTTAAGAATTGTTGCTAAATAAGAAAATCTAACCTACAATTTGTTTTCAATGTAATGAAATTTCTGTAAATGCTAAATTTAAGTAATTGGTTATGTTGAGGTATTATTATACTCAATAGACATTTGATTATAGATTGATTAATTTACTTGATAGTTTTATAGTGTCCTTTTAGAACTGATGATTTTTTTCTAATCTGAAACATCTTCATAGGCCGGCATGAAGCTTGTTATACCCAAGTCTGGTTTATACTGCCTAACTGATAAAATAGCAGCATTTTTCACATTATAAAAAAATCTACTTCATTTATATGAACATTCTGTCATTAGGTATATTCTTTTTAAAAAAAAATATTTTTTAGTTGCCAGTGGATTTTTTTACTTTATTTGTTTATCTATATGTGGTGCCAAGGATCAAACCCAGGGCCTCACACATACCAGGCAAGCATTCTACTACTGAGCCACAACCCCAGCCCCTCATTAGGTACATTCTTGATTCCGATAATCATAAGACAGAGCACCTTTCCAGAAAGAAAAAATATCAAAACAAATACAATAACCCAAAGGTAATTTCTTCCTGCACCTAACTGAATTGCCCTGAACAGATAGTGTTTCATAAGAAGAAAGTGATTTTTTTAAAGCTGGTATCTTGGTGTTGTTAACATTTGTTACTATTGCTATAGCCATAATATGATACCATAGCCCAGTTATTATGATTAAGTTAATAATAAATACAGGTGGATAAATAAGAAAACCAATGTCTAATACACATGAACTTCAATCTATAAACCACTTAACATCTATATCAGGGAAATATTCTTTCACGTGTTTATCAATTCTAGGGTGCCTTATTTCTCAAAATATATAAATATTGCTAGCTCCTATCAGATATGTGTTATACCTTATGACTCTACTGTAGGTATTTACATTGCTGTAGAAAATCCATATTGAATTTTTAATCACAGACTGAGGTCCTTTGACCTAATAGTCTTTATAGTATACCTATAACTGCCCCAGGATCTTTGAATTCAAGGAATAAACATTCATTGTAGAATGACTGTGGGCAATATACCCAGTAATGTAAACAATAAACTAGTAAATTCATAAAAACAAAAACAAAAAATACAAAGCAGCTATAATAAAGCTGTTCAGCAGAAATACAAACCTTAAATTTAAATTCACCTTAAATTTTCAATCACTTCAGAAAAGTAAAAAAGAAATAGTTGAACTAATTTTAATAATATATTTAATTTAATCCAATATATTAAATTAATATTTTAATACATCAATATATACGTATCGATGAAACATTTTTTAAAATTATCTCATGTGACTGGGAGTGGTGGTTCTCGCCTGTAATCTCAGTGTCTTGGGAGGCTGAGGCAGGAGTATCACAAGTTCAAAGCCAGCCTCAGCAACTGCGAGGCACTAAGCAACTCAGTGAGACCCTGTCTCTAAATAAAATACAAAATAGGGATGGGATGTATCTCAGTGGTTGAGTGCCCCTGAGTTCAATCCCCAGTACCAAAACAAATAAACAAACAAATTATTTCACATTAAGTATATAACACCTGGAATGTACTTTACACTTAGAACACAGTTCAATCTACCTGCATTTTAATGTTCAATAACCATATGTAGCTGGTAGTTCCTATATTGGACAATGTATCAGAATAACAAGTAAAGCTTGTTATAACACATATTGTTGGGCCACACTTGCAGAGTTTCTGATTCCAAAGTGCAAAGAGCCCAATAATTTGCATTTCTAACAAGTTGCTTGATGATGTTGACTTGGGAACCATACTTTGAGAACCATAACCTTAGTTTTTTTTAAAATAGACTTTGCAGCCATTCTGCCCCTGTGTTAACATGAATGATCCTAGGTATTGTGGTGGTGGTTGATATTGTTGGTGATATTATTATAATTTATTAGTTATTGTAAATCAACATTAACCTATTGGTTAATATCAAACAATTATTTATGTGGATAGGTGATTAGATCTTCATTTCTATTACTGTCTGAGTGCTTCTTTTCAGGAGGCTGAACAAGGAAGAAACATTTACTGGCTTCCTTATTTTTAGTGAGTATTTGCAGAGCTGTATTAATACAATATCCATATGCGTGCTCTGCCCTTCTCAAATTGACAAACCATCAGTCAACAAATTGACAATGTATCCAGTACATATTTGAGGCTTTAATGGCAGTTTGATTTTTAAGTACTCATTGGATTCAAAAACATTTAACTTTAAAATACTAAAGTAATAAATAGTTCACTGTTTTTGAGCTCCGTGGAAAACAAAAAATGGTTCATTCCATCGTGAAACAAATTGATCTCTGAATGTGAGCACATCTTGCACACCAGATTATAAATGGTTCTTCTCATTTGTAAAATACATAGCTCCTTCCTATCCCTACATGCTTAAATATTCATTTCTGTTTTCTCATTTCTGATGAAAAACAATGAGAATTAATACCTGATACTTAATTTTTTTTCTCTTAAGAGTACAAAAACAGCATCTGAGCCTCCTTTAGCTCCTCCTGTATCTGAAGAAGAAGATGAAGAAGAGGAGGAAGAAGAAGATGACAATGAGCCCCCACCAGTTATTGCACCAAGACCAGAGCATACAAAATCAGTAAGTTACAAGTGATTATTTCTACATGGTTCAGAAGATGACCTGTGGAACATAGACTTAGAATACAATTAATCAACCAGTAACCTAAGTAGCATATCTTATATTCACAGAACTTGAGTATCAGATATGATGCTGTGTTTTTTTAAAAAAAATATTTATTTTTTAGATGTAGGTGGACATAATACCTTTATTTTATTTATTTATTTTCACATGGTGCTGAGGATTGAAACCAGGGCTTCATGCTTGCTAGGCAAGTGCTCCACCACTGAGCCCCAGCCCTAGCCCTGATGCTATTTTTGATTAGTTTTTTTTAGTTACATATAACATTATAATTCATTTTTAATTATAAAATCATGGAATATAATTTGTTCTAATTCAGTTTACTTATAGTTTTTTTTTAAATTAGTGCCTTGTGGATATAAATAAAGGTGAGATTCACTGTGGTGTATTCACGTGATTACATAGGAAATTTCGATCAGATTCATTCCACTGTCTTTCCTTATCTTGTCTCTTCTCCCTCCCCTGATCTTACTTCTATTTTGATAGAATTCCCTTTTCCCTACCACTTTTCTGTTTTTTCCTTATTTTGGTCTAGCTTCCGCATGTCAGAGAAATCATTTGACCTTTCACTTTCTGTGTCTGGATTATTTCACTTAGTATGTCGACCTCCAGTTATACCCTTTGGCAACAATGCCATAATTTCATTCTTCTTTATGGCTGAGTAATACTCCATTGTGTATATATACCACATTTTATTTTTTCATTCGTTTGTTAAAGGGCACTTTGGTTGGTTCCATAGCTTGGCTGTTGTGAATTGTGCTGTTATAAACATTGATGTGGCTGTGCCACTGTAATAGGATGATTTTTGATCTTTTGGACAAAGAATGGACTAGGAGTGGAATACCTGGGTCATGTGGTAGTTCAATACCTAGTTTTTTGAAGAATCTCCATATTGATTTATGGAGTATTTGCACTAATTTACAGGCCCACTGACAGTGTATGAGTGTACCCTTTTCCCCACCTCTTCGCCAATGTTTATTATTATTTATATTCTGATGGTAGTGAAATGAAATCTCAGTGTAGTTTTGATTTACATTTCCCTGATTGCTAGAGATGTTGAATTTTTTTTCATATATTTATTGGCCATTTGTGTTTCTTCTTTACAAAAGTGTTTAATTATTTTGTGTGTTCTTTTTATATTGCAGACATTAATGTGTTCTTTTTATATTGCAGACATTAATTATATTATATTTTATATTTTTCTGAGTTCTTTTTATATTGCAGACATTAATGCTCTATCTGAGGAGCAGGTGGCAAAGATCTCCCATTCTGTAGGCTCTCTCTTCATGCTCCTAATCATTATCTTTGCTGTGCAGAAGATTTTTAATTTGATGCCATCTCACTTACTGAACTTTTATTTTATTTCTTGCAGTTTCTAAGTCTTATTAAGGAAACTAAAAACTCTTTAAACAATTATGTTTAAATGAGATGACAGTGTCTCAATATCATAGTTATTCCATGGCCTATGTTTTAATTATAGAACTTGGTATTATTTTGTTTCATAGATCTATACTCGTTCTGTGGTTGAATCTATTGCTTCACCAGCAGCACCAAATAAAGAAGTCACACCACCTTCTGCGGAGAATGCCAACTCTAGTACTTTGTACAGGAATACAGATCGGCAAAGGAAAAAATCAAAGATGACAGATGAGGAGATCCTAGAGAAGCTAAGTGAGTTTGTTTATTTTTTTCCCATCATTACTTTCTTCAAGAGAAACTTTCTACTAATCTATTTAGAAGGAGGATTGATCTTTTGGAAGTTTGTATCTGCTTGTATGAACTCCAGGATACCCACAGTCATGAGATGAAAAGCTTGTGACTCACTCTCCTAACTTAACAGTAACAAAATATTTTTACTTGAAAAACATGTCAGTTAGGGTAACAGCATGACAAAACAAATCACATAAGAGATTTTGTCTTATGATTACCCCACAAATCCAGGCACAGTTGTGCACACCTGTAATCCCAGTGACTCAGAAGGCTGAAGTAGGAGGATAACAAGTTTGAGGCCAGCCTAGGCATTTTAGCAGGATATTGTCTCAAAATAAAAAAGGGCTATGGAGGGCTGGGGTTGTGGTTCAGTGATAGAGCACTTGCTTAGCATGTGTAAGGCACTGGGTAAAACAAATAAATAAAATAAAGCTCTATCAACAACTTAAAAAAAACTATAAAAAAGGGCTAGGGATGTACCTCAGGGGTAGAATATCTCTGGGTTTAATCCCTAGTCTCCCCCCATACAAAAAGAAATTAAACCATCAAAAGGGATATAATAGTCTTATGATTTCTCCAAGCATTCCAACTGATCAATCACAATAGAAAAATCAACCTCAGAGCCCATCATAGCTAATTGCAACTTACCACAAATAAAGCAGCCTTTTCCCTTAATTTAGCATTATTTCTATTTGGTATTGGGGGCAGAGCAAGCAAATGCTTATAGTCTCCTTCCACAATGTCATTACTGTGTACATGCTTGTGCACATACATTTTTTAAAAAATATACTTTATTATTATTATTTTTTAGTTGTTAATGGACCTTTATTTCATTTATTTATTTTTATTTGGTTTTGAGAATCAAACCCAGCGCCTCATACATGCTATGCAAGTGCTCTAACACTGAGCTACAACCCAGCCCATGCATATACACGTTTTACCCCAGTTTTTCAAAACATTCACATTCTACTCAGTTCTGGGTCAAGAAGATAAAAATTTAGGTGTTCTTCTTCAAAGAGTCAAAGGTCTATGCATCATACTTATTAAACTCATGTAAAATCAGTGAGCCCCTGTCTCTAAATAAAATACAAGATAGGGCTGGGGATGTGGTTCAGTGGTTGAGTGCCCCTGAGTTCAATCCCAAATACCAAACAAACAAACAAAAAAGTTGCAGGACACAATGGAAAGATAATGTCCTGTCACCAAGAAACTTACATTATTTTTGAAAGATAAGATTTAGTAGCATGGTACAATCAAAGAATAAGATGTAATCTCTTTTCAGGCAATTGTTTTAATTTAAAAAGGAACAGAGAAAAGGAAGAGAGCAATTCCAGCTGTAGGCCACAAGGAGGCTCTGAGGAGGTGGTGGTCAGGACCATTTTACTCTATTGGGGACATTTTATTAAGTTTGGATACAGTGTTGTCACAATTCAGAGAGTGCTGCTGGCATCTGGTGGACAGAGGCAAGCAGTGTTTCTAAACATCTTACAATGCACAGGATACTTCCCCTCCGTTTCCCTTCACAACAAAGTATTATTCATTTCCAAATGTCATCAGTTCTGAAGTTGAGACATTTTGAACTAGAGGTATTTTGGAAAAGCAAAGATTGGCTTTGTAGTTGTTAATGAGCACTCACAATTGGAATTGTGGGACTTTAGCAAACTGACTTTACTCTATGTGATTAAATATTCTTCTAGCACCAGTACCGACCATTTATTATTACAACCATAATCATTCTCATTTACTGGGCACTTTCTGTACTGCCCACTTTACATACATTATCAGGGTTAATTTTCTCCATAATCTCTTGAGGTAGATTTGAATGTCCTCATTTTATAGATCACTGAAAGTAAGCTTGAAAAGGCTTAAGTGACAAAGTCACCAAATTACAGTAATGAAGGACAGAACTAGATTTTTACCTCTTATCTATATGCCTTCAAAGCTTACACTCTTCCCATTACCCACTTTGCTTTGCATATCCCAACTCTTGTGTAAAATGGAAGGAAGAAATGAAAGAATTCCTGGATAATTTAAGTTCAATTACTTACACTATTTCCTTAATTTCTTTCTTTGTTCTGTACACATAGATGTGACCTGTGAGATTATATCAGATCTTAAACATCTTTCAGCCTTGCTTTACGTAAACAGACTGGTATTTAGTATCTGTTTCAAATCTCATTAGATGGATTGTAATGAAAATGCATTTGTACCTTTTAAGATTTTTTTAAATATTTTTCAGTTATAGGTGACACAATACTTTTATTTCACTTATGTATTTTTATGTGGTGCTGAGGATCGAACCCAGTGCCTCACATGTGCTGGGTGAGCACTCTACCACTGAGCTACAACCCCAGCCCCATTTGAATGTTTTTTGTTGTTGTTGTGTTTTTTAAATATTTATTTTTTAGTTATAGCTGGACACAATTCCTTTATATTTTTATTTATTTTTATGTGGTACTGAGGATCAAACCCCAGGCCTCACACGTGCTAGGCAAGCGCTCTATCACTGAGCCACAATCCCAGCCCCCATTTAAATGTTTTTTAAGTTAGCTGACAAACATTATTTTACTGGGATAAACTCTTGGTTTTCTTGCAAACTATAAATGTGCTGGAAATGTGGCCTGTATGATTTCTTGTTTCTTCATTTCTGCACTAAGCAACAGCATGAAGAGGGAAAAGCTACCTTTGGTAACATTTTTATTAAGAATTGAGTGTTTTTTCCTGTATTGGGCTTTATTCTTGGGCTCAAAATCTCTTTTCCTATAGCCAGCGGGTCATCTGTGACTGTTCATGCTATACCTACGCATCTTGACAGGGAGAACTGGTAGAGAAATGGAGGAGTGTTTCTTAATTAGTAGATCCAGGCTGAAAGATATGTCACAGTCTCGGCCTTGCTTTGCTATCACCCTCCCTGTGCCCTTTGTCACTAACACACTCACACTTGGTAACCTTAGACAAGTCATTTTGCCCAGTGAGCTTCATTTCTTATCTGCCAAATGAAGTTAAGAATCATAACTAGATTTAAGAAGTTTGTCTATGGGGTGGATTTTAGAGAGTTCAGCCTCTGGTTGTGGACAGGCATTGAAGTGAGAAACACCCTGATTCAAATTGCAGACCCATGGGGCTGGAGTTGTGGCTCTGTGGTAAAGCACTTGCCTAGCATGTGCAAGGCCCTTGATTCTATCCTCAGCACCACATAAAAATGAATAAAACAAAGGTATTGTGTGCAACTACAACTAAAAATAAATTAAAAAAAAAAACAAGTTGCAGACCCACTGTTACTAGCTCTATCACTTTGATCCAGTTATTTAACTTTTGTGGACCTTTCTTTTCTTCATCACTTGGGATAGTAGCAGTAAAGAGTATTAGCTTTATACCACTGTGATAATTGAATGAGAATGATTCATGAAATAACCTCAGCAAATGTATGTGGCACATAGTAGTTAGTTATTCAAAAAACTGGTAGGTACTGTTTTTTCTTACATGAATATGAGGCCTTAATAATATAACACAATGAAATACACAATTTTTTTAGTGTATGTGCTGGGGATGTAACCCAGGGCCTTGCTCTTGCTAAGCAAGTGCTTTATCACTGAGCTAAAGCCCTGGCAGCTGGGGTCGAATCATTGACACAGACTAGCTGTGTGACACTGGCAAAAGCACTTAACCTCTCTGAACTTCAGTTTCTTCATCTGAAAAACTGGAGATGATATTAAGAATGTAATGGGTGAAGACTAAATGAGTTAAAATACATAAGACATCTAAAAAAATAAACAATAGCATAAAAATGACTACTATGCTATTTTCACAAAGTGAGAGTCACCATATTTTTCAGTACTTGAAGTAGGACAGAATTAAAGTAAAAATAATTTCAAATGCATTGTCTCTATACAAAAGTGATTGAGGACCTTGGAATTGGGGGTATCATTAGAGTTTGGGGAAGGATTAGAAGAGCCTATGCTGAGAGACAAAGGAGCGGGTAAAGGGAGACAGAGAAGGAAAAGGATGGCCTACAACCCACTCCAGAGTGGACCCCACAAACATTAACAGGAGGAAAAGGAAGCCTCTATTTAATCATCCTCACCTTTAGCCTCAGGGAGCTGATTGCTAGGAGGCAGGCAGTCCAAACCACAGAGCCACTAGGCTATTCATCTTCCATGCAGATACTGATTGTGGGGGCCAAACCAAGGGATCATTAAGTCCTGAAATGAACAGATCATCTTTCAGTTTTACACAGACAGATCGCCTGAGTCTGGCTTGTTCATTGTGGTCTGTGTGGATCTGTTGGAAAATAAAGAAAGTCCTACATTTTAGTTAAAAATTCCAAAAAGGCACATTCAGCAAAACAAGCAATGCTGGAAATATGTCTTTATCCTCTTTCCTCCAGGGTCCTACAATCACCTATTCCTCTTTTCCTTCCCCTACCCCAGTATTCCCCACTCAAAACTCACTTTCCTAAGCCATCCTCAGATAGAACTGATAGTAATTTAGGAAACTATTTTGCTTTTTCTCAGGAGTCAAAACCTTTATTATGTCAAAGAGAATATGTTTTAATGGTAGGAGTTCAGATTAGCTTAATATGTCAGAGAATGCATTGATGGGTTTTGTGCCAGTGAAACCACAATGTGAGAGCTCTTTTCCAAATACTAGCATTTACTGATTTTGTAAAACCTTGTACTTGAAAGTGAATGGTTTGGTTTCTGTTTAGGGAATTGCTTTGGTAGAAAATTGTTCTGATGTTGCTATCATTTTTTTCTCTGAATTTTGGTTTGCTTATTTTTTTCACCTTTTAAATATTGTATCACAATGTTTTTCTTTTGCTTTATTGTATTTGAGACTCAGGATTGTAAACAAGACCTTCAATACCCTTGCCTAACATCAGTAGATGGCAGCACACACTGTCCTGTGAAGGGTAATGGGTGAGGGGACGCCATTTTATTTGAACAGTAGTTAAATTCAGAAGCAGAATCTCAGGAAAATGGTTGTCTTTTGGTAATCCTCATGAAAGGATTTATTTCCAGATTTTTTTAACCTACATACCATGGAAATAAAAGTTGAATAATTTACTACCATGGAGCTTCATTAACTGAACCCCGCCAATAAGAATTGGTCATAATTCAGAAAGTGGCTTGGGCTGAAGCTTATTTTGCTTTTGATCAGTCTATGGAAAAGAGTCTGCTCAGCAACTTAATAGTAAAACTTTCTTAGAAAACTATAAACTACTTAGTAAAACTATGGTTTCAACTGACTTTAAAATCATCATTTCATTAGGGAAAAAAAGGGTCAGGCACTTACCCATTAATAACTGACTTGAAAAATATGGCTTTTAGTGATGTGGAAATCTTCAGACAACTTGAAAAATAAAATAGCAACTCAGAAATTGCTAAGTGGGTGGTATTCTATAGAGACAGCTCATGTAACATATATTCTTTATCCCATATTAAACTATGAGGCATTTATAAAAGATAATGCCTAATTTTAATTGAGTTCAATTAAATAAATATTCACTGAATATTTGATATATTTTATAAACAGCATTGAGGAAGAAGGCACTATGGATACAGAGGTGATACGACATGACTCCTGTCTTTAAGAAACTGTGTCAAAGGGGATAGCAAACAGATGGATAAAATGATCTAATAAGGAGAGGGGGAAAAAAGGAAAAACTAAAGAGTGAGAGAGGAAAAATATAGTAGTAGCACAGAGAGGGTAAGTTACTGACTTTATTCAAAGGGATCAGGGATAACTTCCTCAAAGAGGAAACATCTGAGTATTAAGGCATGAATAGAAGCCTATCCTGAAGAAAAATGGGAAGGACATTCCAGATAAAGACTTGACATCATATGCCTAGGACTCTAATGTATTCAGTGTTAATTGAACTAAGATTCAGTAGTGGAGGGTTTTGTTGGAGTTACAGAAGAGGCATCTAAGCTGTTAAGCAGAAGCTAATCTTGATCTGCAGTTAAGTTTGTTTTGATTAGATGAGAAGATTCTAGTGGTAAAAGATGTGATGGGGAGAATTAGAGCTGAATCATGAGAAACCTTGTACTCAATGCCAAAAACTTTAGGCCTTACCCTGTAGATGATAGGGAATCATCCTGGTATCCTGAACCACAGAGAATCACATGTTTTGATCAGGTATCTACTTCCAGCATCACCGGAGAGGTGTGGACTCTGATCTGAAATAGGCAGAGAGTGGAAACAGGAAGTCCATTTAGGAGGCTGCTGGAATAACTCAGGCAAACGATGATGAGAATCAAATAGAGAATTAGGATTCACATATATAATGAATAAGGTTAATAAATGTTCATTTTTTTCTATAGAAAAAATTACAAAGCAAAGAAAAAGTTGTTGAGAGCCCAAGTAAAGAAGCAGAAATAAACAAGGGACAGGTAGAAGAGATGTCTAGGAAGTAAAGAGATTCCAACTTGGTAGGAAACTGAATGAGCCAGTGAGGTAAAGGATGAATCAAAGATGATCATATTTCTGACCAGGCTATAGAGTGGGTGAATTGACAGTAGCACTGATTGAGATTGGAACTACTAGAAAAAAAGTTATATCAACTCATATTGCCTAAGTGTTATTTAACCTCATGTAAACATGGACTTCCTTTACCAAAAAAAAAAGCAAGAACCACCTCAACAATCTGATGAATAGTCCATGAGTGAAACACTTTACTAATTTTTTTCTGAATATGATTAGATATGAATCAAGCTGTCCATTGGCCCAGAGAATAGATATTGTCTAAATTTGCATGAGGCATCATCTATAGACACAGCACAGCATTCAAATACATAATTGTTTTTTTAAAAAAATATTTATTTTTTAGTTGTAGTTGGACACAATACCTTTATTGTATTTATTTTTATGTGGTGCTGAGGATCAAACCTAGGGCCTCACATGTGCTACACGAGTGCTCTACTGCTCAGCCACAATCCCAGCCCCTACATAATTGCTTTTTAAAAAACATTTTATAGTAGATGGACACAATGCCTTTATTTTATTTGTTTATATGTGGTGCTGAGGATGGAACCCAGTGCCTCACACATGCCTGGCAAGTGCTCTACCAATGAGCCACAACCCCAGCCCCATAATTTCTTATTCTAATCCATTTAATAGACAAATATTTGTTGAGTGGCAGCCACTGTTCTAGGCACTGAAGTTAGAGATGAAAAGCCAAATTTCGTGGCCTCCAGGAAAAGCATGTGATTCTCATTAGAGGGATCAGAGAAGACTTCAAAAGGGAGAGTGTTTTAAGATTATATTTAAATGATAATTATGAATTCATGAGTTAGATGGGAAGGGGAATTGGAAAGTCTATATGAAGACCTATGCATTGGATAGTGATGGCATGTAAACTCAAGGTAGTACAGAGAGAGAGAAGAAGAATACTGAAGAATACTAACACTGGTTAATAGGAGCCAGATGGTACTGGATGGTGAAGGACCTGTGCACAACTAGAGAATTTGGTTTTGATCCTTCAGTGATCAGAAACTTTTAAGTGCTTTCTTAGAGATGGTTTAGAAAACAGGAAAAATAGAGAGTTATTGCTAACAAGTACAAGGTACCTTTTGAAAATGATGAAATTTTCTAAAATTACATCATGATGATGTTTACACAAGTCTGCAAATATACTAAAAACTATTGAATTGTGTGCTTTAAATGGCTGAAGTTTATGGTATGTAAATCCTATGTCAATAATGCCATTTAAATATTTGAAGCACTGGTAGGGCCCTAGGTCCAGGGATGTATGTTTTTAAAAAGTGAAAGTCTCATTACTTTATGATCATACTTTGTTCTTCATTATACCCATCCCTATCCCTCATTGTCCTTAGCACAGAACTAGGTGTACAGTAATTACTCAGTAGAAACTTGTACAGCAGAATTGAATGTAGTGTAGTGATTAACTTTATTCCAAGTCAGAGAATTCGTCTTTCCAATAATAAAGTTTAATAAAAGTGTCTAAAAAATTCTTAGATGTTTTCATTTCCTAATCTACAATATTATTTTATGAAAACTTTGTGACCAACCCTGTTTTGTTTTCCAAACATCATCAATTTGGGCTGGGGTTGTGGCTTGGTGGTAAAGTGCTTGCCTAGCACATGTGAGGGGAGGCACTGAGTTAGATACTCCACAGCACATAAAAATAAATAAATAAAAATAAAGGTATTGTGTCCACATACAACTAAAAAAACATAAAAACATCATCAAACTTTAATATAAGCATCATGGGTAATTATTACCACTTTAATTCATATGTTACTATTTGTTTTTAAAACAAACGAAAAGTAGCATGTTTCATAAATATGAGAGTATTTGCTTAATTTTTGTCATTGACTTTATTAGAGAGAAATCAATTAATCAGTTTAAATCTCTCTCTCTCTCTCTCTCTCTCTTCTCTTCTCTTCTCTCTCTCTCTCCCTCTTTCCCCACCTCTCTCTTAGGAAGCATTGTGAGTGTTGGAGACCCAAAGAAAAAGTACACAAGATTTGAAAAAATTGGTCAAGGGTAAGTGATGGTTATTTGAGATATCAAAAGATGAGCACCAGCAAGAGGTATTAAAATTTAATAACAGCTTGGATTCCTGCCAATTCATGCTTGTCATTTCTTGGATTGTGTTTGCGTTTTACAATCTTGGTCTTTCAAGCTGGCAGACTGACTAATAATTAAATCTACAAACATATCTGCTGGATTCCCAAGGATCTGGTGCCAGAGATTTGACTTAGAAGTCTGTCATGGGCTCTAGGAATCAAAACTTTGCAAAAAGTTCCTGATATTCCTGATCATCAGCTAGACATGGGAACCAGTGTTAGATCACTGGAACTGAAGGGAGGGGTCAACGGTTCTGCAAGTCAGCTATAATTAGGTATATCTCGTAGGCCTTAGTGTGATACTAAATGGGAGGGCCTGAGTCAGCAACAGTGTTTGAAGTAGAAAAGTTCTGTATAAAAAACTGTGCCTTCCTAAGTCACAATCCTCAATTCATTTGCTTCGTTCCTCAATGGAAAATACTACAAGACAAGTTGTAAACGGACAATGTCATGCATTGAAGAGGACTAAGAAAAGAAAATCTGGTTTTAGATTTTATTTTAATCGGTGAAGACTCTGGGAGTGCTATTAGTAAAGGTGAGATATACACTCCATTTGGAAATAGCCCTCCAGATCGTTGTTATTCAATATGGTAGTCATATTTACATTTGGCTGTGCAGCATTTGCAATTTGGCTAGTCCAAATCAAGAGATATGCTGTAAATATAAAATATACATCTAATTTTGAAACAATATGAAAAAAGAATGTGAAATATCTCCTTGGTAAATTGTATATTGATTACATGTTGAAATGATAAAACAACATATGTTGAATTAAATAAAATATATTATTACAATTAATTGTACTTTTGAAAACGTTTTAAACTGTAACACTAGGAGGTTTATAATAGGGTTTATATTAGGTTCTTTTTCTTTCTAAATATTTTGTTGTTACAAATTGACATAGTGGTGTACATATTTATAGGCAACTGTGTGATGTTTGGTACGTGCAAATATCACATGATATTCAAATCAGGGTGAGCATATCTATCTCCTCCAGTATTTATCACTTCCTTGTGCTGAAAACATTCCAAGTCTTTTCTTCCAGCTTTTTAAAAATATACGTTACATTATCATGATCTATAGTCACCATACTGTGAAATAGAGCATCAGAACTTATTTCTCCTAACTATAATTTAGTATCCATGGATGAGTCTGTCCCCAACCCTTCTTCCCCATTACACTCTTCAGCCTCTGGTAACCATTATTTTGCTCTTAACTTCTATAAGATCAACGTTTTTGCATTCTACATATGAGTGAGTTCATGGACGATTTTTCTTTGTCTGGCTTATTTTACTTATTATGCTCCAGTTCCAGTCATGTTGGTGCAAATGACAAGATTTCATTCTTTTTAATGGCTGCATATATGACCATATTTTCTGAATCAATTCATTAGTTGATGGATACTTGTGTTGATTCTATTTCACTATTGTGAATAGTCCTGTAGTAAACAGGGGAGTTCAGATATGTCTTTGACATGCTGATTTGATTTCCTTTGGCTATATTACCAGTAATGGAATTACTAGGTCATATGGTAATTCTATTTTTAGTATTTTGGGGAACTTCCATTCACATTCTCACTAACAGAATGTGAGGGTTCCCTTTTCTTCACATTATTGCCAACACTTGTTATATTTAGTATTCTTGATGATAGTCTCTGTTAGCGGACTGAAATGATACCTCACTGAAATTTTGATTTGTATTTCCCTGATGAGGAGTGATGTTGAACATTATTTTCTGATACCTATTGGATATTTGTATGTGTTTTTTAAGAAATATCTACTCAGGTCTATTTTTTTTTTTTTTTGGTTTTGTTTTTTTTCCAGTACTGGGGATTGAACCCAGGACCTATCTATTTGTACCCAGGCCTCTATCACTGAGCTATATCCCCAGCCCTATTACCCTTTTTGTAAAAAAAATTGTATCCTTTTTCACATTGAATTGAGTTTCTGGTATATTCTGAATATTAACTTCTTATCAGATATATAGTTTGTTAATACTTTCTATGATTCTGTAAGTTGTCTCTTTGCTTTATTTTTTCCCTTTGCTATGCAGAAGCTTTTTGTGTGATATAATACCCTTTGTCCTATTTCCACCTCACATTATCTTTCTAATGGACAGAACTGCTATAATTGTAGGATTAAATGGGAGCTATTTGTTTATTTATTTAGTCACAAAGAGCTTTCTTAAAACAAAATTCTTTTTTAGAGGTGGGAATGAGAGATGTTATGATTTTGTTTTGATTGTTCATTCCCACCAAGACCCAACTGAGCCAACAATAGCATTGAATTTAAAAAGGAAAAAAAAAAGTAAGAAATGGTTTCAAATATCTCCCAGGTAATGAAGCAAGACTAATTCCTACAAGAACAAAGATTAGGCCACCAAGCAATTTTGCATACCAAAGAGATTTCCCCTTCTGCCTGTTATTTATACCCTGACCTCTAAAGGTGAAAAGTAAAGTTCTTTATTTCTGAGTACCTTTGTAAAGTCCGGATAATCTAAACTAAAACATCAAAGCAGAAATTCTGCTTGCCTTCTGCAGGAAAGTTTATTTTAAATTTCCACTGAGTTCATCATTTTAAAGAATGGTGAAATCACCGGATAGTTCACTTGCAGGCGAACAACCTTTTCATAAGCCTTAGAGGATAAGGATTCTATTTTATTTCTCCTTTTGTCTCCTTTAGTATCTAGCATAGTGCTTCCACCTATACTAGGCCTTGAAAAAAATTTATACAGTTATGGTCAACAGCCAACTTCATTTTGGCTGCACTCAAAGTTTAACTACCAAGCTTCCCTCCTCTGCTGCCCCCATTGCTCTAGAACTGTTTTTTGCATCAATAAATATTTGTTGAATTAATGAAAATTTTGTCTTTATAGCTTTCTCTTTCCTCTGGCTTTTCATGTGTGTATGCATGTGTGACTTGTGTGTTTTCGCTCTTGCTCTTGCTCTCGTCAGTGTATCTTCATCTCCCATAATGATTTAGTCTTTCTCACCACGTCTTATTCTTTGTCCTTTGGATATTGCACACATCTTTTTTCATGCATGTTTGCTTCCCCTTCTACTGTCCTCTCTGTCTCTCTGTTTCTCTCTCTCTCTCTCTCTCTCTCATACACACACACACACACACACACACACACACACACTCCAAATGGTCATAATATAAACCTCAATATATATTTTTATAAAATCAAGATGTATTTTCAAAATAGCTTTTAATATATAATCTAGCAACTTGAATATACTTATTTAATGTGATTTTATCATTTGTTTACTAATTTATTTTTTGTTCTTAGTATTCTCTGTTGTTAAGTTTAAAGTGAATGAGCAAAATATTTCTTTTTTTTCTCTGCAGATTCAGAAAAACCACTCATATATTAACTTGGTTTTTACTTACATGGCTCTCAGTTTATTTTTCCATGTATTACTGGCCTAAATTAGACAAACTAGTTCTACTCTCAATATATAGACCTTTTATTTTCTTTTCATTAAGTGTGGGGTTTTTATTGTTTTGTTTTACCTATTGTTGTGGCATCATTCAAATCGTTTCGGTAACCATTCAATGCTAGGAATAATCAACCCCAGTATTCCATTTTCAGCTTCAGGGAACACAACAGCTCACTCTTGGGAACCAGATTTAAGAAAAAACCTCTTCATTAATCACCCTTGACTACTTGGAAAACTAAATTTTTTCCAGAATGGGTTTCTGCCACCCCAGCATTCAGGCCTGGAGCCAGAGCATTGGGATCCATCATCCATAAGTCAAGTTCAGAATTCCAAGTCTAATAATTTGAAGACATAGCTGAAGAGTCAAAAGCTAAAGATGATATTATTTCACTCTGTTTGCTGTGAAAAGTGTTCTAAAATCAGCCAGACATTTTGAGCACATGCATACAAAGTGAAATTATGAAGAGAGGTAAGGAGGGGGGAGACAAAGAGAGAGAGAAGGAAGAGAAGGAAGAAGAAGGAAGGAAAGAAAGAAAAAAGGGAGGGATGGAAGGAAGGAAGGTACTTCCCAAATTGTCATTAATAACATGAATTCATCTGAGATGTATGTGGTGGAAACAGAAGAATCTTCATTCTCTAGGATAGTTATGTAAATGAACTTGTTTGATAAATGTGGTAGGATGAGACAACAAAATCAAATATTTATTTTCCATTAGCAGCCTTCGTTGGCAAGCCTGTATAATTCCCAAATAAGTAGTAGCTATGTAACAGAGGGCTGAATTTACTAATGTTAGCAGCTGTTCCCACAGATTTCTCATTAATACATTGAATTTACTTTAAGACCTTTCCTTAAATGAGAATGCACTGAAAAATAAGCCCTTTTTCCCATCAGTTTCATGTTATATTTTCTCTTCAACAATGTAATAAAAAAATTGTGAGGCAGCAACTTTAAAGAGATGGTTTAGAACCAGTTTAACAAATACATTTTTCTTTCAGTGAACTTCTATCCTGTGCCTACTATGTATATAATACTGTTCAGAATCAGGTTCTGGGACTTCACAGCGACTTCTGTGTTCATTTTCCCCCTAAATATCTGATAGCGAGAAAAGGGGAATTGTATCAAAATATAAGCATACCCCCTTCCCCCATGCATATGCCTTTCTCTGATATTTTTGCCCACACACTTATCTTCACACTTATCACACTTATCTTCATCTCCCCCATAGATCCCTCCTTGGCCTCTCTGATCCTAATTGTCCTTTTCTGTCTTCTGCCCTTCAGAACCTTATAGATTATACCAGCATCAGCATGTATTTACTTCTTACACCTTAGTTTGTCTAGACAGGTAAAATTCCTTAAAAAGAGGCAAGATTGTAAACTCAGAAAGCTGTGAACAAATTGTTTAATTTCTTTAAGCATCAGTTTCTCCTTCATAGTAAAGCATAATGCACATACTTCATAAAGTTTTGAAATACAGAGAAGGTATTTAAAGTGCTTAGTGCACTCCATGGCGCATAGGTACTTAGTTAATGCTAGTTATTATTAGGAGTGAAAGATTTACCCATGTTCTACTATTATGCAGAGCAGAATACAGCAAGTATTAAAATTTACCTACCAAGAGCTATGGGCAAAGAAAGGGAGGTAAAATGATTTATAGCCAGGGAGGGGGTGTGAGGTCAAAATTCTTAGAGCAGTGTACATTTGAGTAGTGACCTGAGAAGATGTAAGAAGTTAACAAGTTGGGATTATGGGAAATTTCATTTGAAAGAAATCAAGTGAATATTTACTTTATACTATGGGATTCATTCCCTTTGATATCTGTAGTGTCTGCAAAAGTGTCTGGCATTGAGTGAATACTCAGTATTCGTTAAATGCATATTGAAAAGACCAGAAGAATAAAATATATGGATATACAAAAGTCCAATTGGCAGGAAAATTAATAGGAAATAATGCTAGAAAGATAGGTTAGGGGTATGTTATAAAACAACTTGAAAGATATAGGCTACACTGTTTTATATTTGTTTAAGTTTACTTTTTTCAGAGTAGGTGATACTTGGACTTGGCATAATATTCAGAAGGCACAGGAGAATTGATAGTGAAATGTGTGTCCCTCCAATACTTGTCGCTTAGCCTTCCATTTACCCTGTACAGAGGAAACCTCTAGAAAGAGACTATTGATGGTTTCATATATAATACTTTTATAGATTCTTTGTGCACATACATGTGCACACACACATGTAAACACAAGCTCACATACACATACCCCATACATGCTTAAATATAAGGTGACATGAAATAATTTTTAAAATATTATTGACCTACCTAAATACATAAACTGCTAGATGTATAAATAAGTGGTTGAATGTCTACTTATAATGTTTAATTTGTTAATTTACTCCTATTTAAATATTTGAAACCAAACATTACATAAAATTATATTGATTTGGGGAGATTTTTTTCTACTTTTATATTTCACAATCAGTGGCTTTCAAAATATTCATAGGCATATTTAACATTGTTGTTTTTATAATTACTAGAACCTCTTTTTGAGTCTCCTAGCAGCTATCCAAATGTATCATCTGCTTTCTATCTGAGATCTTTGAGATATTAAACTAACATGTGATTGTCCCTCAGTAGTTTATTCCTGCCATAATGTTAAGATGTTTGTTTTCTGAATCTGGCCTATAAAGTTTTATGACATATCCAGTATACCACTCCTTAAATCTTCTGTTACAAATATTCAGATTTACACAAAAGTAGAGAAAATAGTACAGGAGCACTGTGATTAATTTTGCCCATATTTAACACTTATCAATAATTTTTAATAAAATCAGAATGCCATTATAAGATCTTTCAAAAAATTAACACTTGTTTGATATTGTCTAACTCCTAGTCTATAATCAGAATTCTACAGGTATCTCAAAATGCTATTTTTACAGTTGATTTGTTCAAACTAACAAGTGAAGATGACCCACACATTGTCTTTCGTTGTGTTTGTTAAGTCTCTGTACTTTAAAGTAGTCTCCCTTCTTTTTCCACCATTAGAAAAGTAGGACATCATTGACTTGTTAAACTAGACATCATCTTGCAGAATGTACCTCTTTCTGGACTTGTCTGCTAGTTGCATACAGTATCATTTAACTTATTCATCTGTTCTCTGTATTTCCTATAAATGAGTGTTAGCTGTACAGGCTTAGTAAGATTCAAGTTCAGCATTTGGAAAGAGTTTTCATAGGTGGTGCTCTATCTATGTTTTGTATTCCATCACATCAGGATGCATTGTCCAATTGTCCTGTATTTAATGATGAGTAGATTGACTGGAGGATTCATTGGGTAACTTTCACCTTCCATGTAAAGTTACCCATCAACTTTTCATCCAATAGTTTCATCTATTGATGATTGTTGCTAAAATCAATTATTTCACGGGGGATTGAAAAATAGGGATTTTCTAAATCTGTCATTCTTCCATATTTGCTAGCTAGAATATTTTATGTGTGCTTGGTGTTGAGAGCCACAGCCGAAGGGGCCCCAGCAAGCTTCAAGCTGCCAGCAAACTTCCAGCTGCCAGCTGATGATTGGCTCACAGCGGCCCCAGCAACTTCTAGCTGCCAACTGATTGGCTCCTCTGCGGTGATGCTCATTGGGCTGTTTCCCCGCCCTTTCAGACCATGGAGCTGCTCATTGGGGGACTTTTTTGGCTCCGCCCACACGACCCAGCCAATCGGCCTCAAGAGCAGGAGGAGTGGGGGAGGTTGAGAGGCTTGTGGGAAGCCAGTGGTGGCAGTTGGGCTCTGAAGGTTTTTCCTGAGGAGCTGTTTTGTTTGGCGTGTGTGGTTCTAAAAATAAAGTTTGTTTCTTTTGACAAGTGGCTCCTGAATTGTGCCCAGCCAGACTGCGGCACTTGGTACTAGGGATTGAACAAAGGGGTGCTCTACCACTGAGCCACATATCTAGCCCTTTTTTAAAAATATATTTTTTAGTTGTAGATGGACACAATACCTTTATTTTATTTGTTTATTTTTTTTTTATGTGTTGCTGAGGATCGAACCCACATGCTAGGCAAGTGCTCTCTCACTGAGCCACACCCCCAACCCACTAACTGATTTTTTTTTTTTTTTTTTTTTTTTTGTGGAGCTGGGTATTGAACCCAGGGCCTTGTATATGTAAAGCAAGCACTCTACCAACTGAGCTATATTCCCAGCCCCATATCTACCCCTTTTTATTTTTTATTTTGAAACAGAGTCTTGTTAAGTTGCTGAGGTTGGCCTCAAACTTGTGATCCTCCTGCCTTAGCCTCTCAAGTAGATGGGATTACAGGCATGTGTTACCAGCACCCAGCTTAGAATTTTTTTTTAAGAACTATACTTTATCAGCTAGGGATCTTTAGCTACGCTAAAATGTAGTCATGCAAGAAAGTCAAGATGAATTCTTTATTTTTTTGGTAGAGTTGGATCAAACCTAGGGCCAAATCCTTCGTTATTATTGCCAATTTTAGTATAAGGAGTTGGTACCCACGTTACTTCCAAAAGTTTCCAATGAGTGGTGGTTTTATTTTATATTTTTAGGAAGGGAAGAAAGCTTTATCTTTTATTTAAAAGCATCCTTATAAACTCATGAGTTTATGCATTTTGTTTCATTTTCATTCATCAGTATTTTTAAAATATTTTTTCAGTTGTTAATGAACCTTTATTTTATTCATTTATTTGTTTGCAGTGCTGAGAATTAAACCCAGTGCCTCAAACATGTGAGGCAAGCACTCTAACACTAAGCCACAATCCCAGCCCATTCATTAGTATTTTTAATGATCAGACTATTCCATCTTTAGTTAATGGAAACCCCTTTTACTGTATTGACTTTGAAAGAGATCTTTTAAAAGCTTATTTAGGACATCTAATACTTGTACTTATAAGGCGACACCCCCAGAAATCATTTATGTGCATCCTTTCTTTTCTAATTCTAATAGGTACTCCCTATGGATATCTACAACTAGCACTGAATATTTCAACCTAATACGTATTTCCCAAACTGTATTTTGATGATTAAAACCAAATGAACCTTGTATTTGAACACAGTGCATCTCTCTCTATCTCTCTCATATTTTTAACACAGTGGCAACAGACTATATTTCCCCTTTTCTATTATGAGCCTCTCTTTTTCTGTTTTAAAGATGGTTTCATATCAGTAGTTTATTCTTTTTTTATATAATTTAATTTTATTTATTTATTTTCATGTTGTGCGGAGGATCAAACCCAGTGCCTCGTGTGCTAGGCCAGTGCTCTGCTATTGAGCTACTACCCCAATCCAGTACTTCATTCTTTTTAAAAGATGCATAGGGTTTTATTGTTTGGATTAACTATGAATTATTTAAGCAGGCCCCGATTGATAGACATTTAGTTTCTTTCTGATATTTGCTATTACAAACAAGGCTTCAGTGCATATCCTTACAGATAAACCATTTGACACTTATGTAAATTTATAATTAGGATAAATTCCTAAGTGTGGAATTGTTGTGTGAAAAGATAGTTGCCCTTCATAGAGGTTGTTTCATTTCATTGAACACTCCACCAATGATAATGAGTATGCCTGTTTGCTAGCCATCTTGCCAACACAGCTGTACTCATTTGTTTGGCATTATAATACTATAACAAAAACCCTTCCCTACATTGATTTTTAAGAGGGAAATATATAAGAAAGCAACTCTTAACAAGAAAGCATGTGGCAATACAAAAGGCTGTCATGCAGAATTCATCGGCCAGTGTACTACAGCTGTATGATATTTTCTACCCAGATTAATACAGCCATGTACCTATGTTTGATAGAAAGTGACAATGGGAATATTTCATGAAACCATTTTCCTCCCAGAGGTAAAACTATGTTTCTGGCCAAAGGAATTTTGTCTAACATGTGAATCTTTGCCAATCATTTCATTATACAGAATGGTAACATAATCAATTCATTAATAATTACAAACAAACTTTAGTACTAGCTCATGTGTAATAAAACAAGCTTTCAGTCCCTATGCCTCTAAATTAGTTTTAGTTTTTTGTTTGTTTTCTTTTTTATCAGTTCTTTTTGGTAATACATGACAGTAGAGTCTTAAATTCAAATTAGGACCCCAGACTTGTGGATGTTTTAAGGCTTGAGAAAGTAAATATACCATGTTAGGTATTTTCAAACAACCTCACCACTCAATGAGGAGCCCCCTTTTTATTACATCAAGTTCCTTTATCAAATATGAATAGTTTTAAGTCTTGTATCTTAAAGATTTGATAAATAACAGCTTGGTTTAGAGAATATAACAAAGCAGTGTATGACCATAGAACTGAGGGATAAGCACTGAAAATAAAACATCTGACTTGTTTCTGTTGTTGTTCATGAAACTATGGCAAGAGCAAAAGTGGTGTGTAGTGTGTTAAGTTATTCTTTGAGTAGGACCACCCACCACAAAAGTATTTGCTTCCTCATTGGATCTATTTTGGGCCACACAAGGTAGATCACTGCTATGAAGCACTAAATAGTTGTAGTCTGAGCTCTATAATAGGCTTTGTGATGTAAGAGATTGGAAATACATTAGCATTTGTGAAGAACAGTGTTTATAGAGTGTAGGGAGATGCCCTTTGTTCTACTTAATGCTCTTAAATGCCCTGTGTTGTGTGTAAAGAAAGATGATGCCACTCAATCAGCCTTCATTTGCAGGGTTTGCACGTTGAGTTTTTTTTTTCCAGCCATAGTAATGAGCTTGTATTAAGCCACCTGCCCTCCTTTCCTGTCCAGGCCTTCTTGAACCCAATGGGACACACTGTGAAGCAGCTGCTTAGACTTATGTTGGAGTGAGTAGCTGAGAGTTATCTGGACTTTCCAGGGATTAAGCCCTGTGACTGTGGCCTCATTATCACTGGACTGTAACCCACTGAGCTCCCCAGCCCCAAACCCATAATGTGTTACAGCTCTATTTAAAAGTAGATGACCATGAATACTCTGGGAAAAGTCATGCCCAACTA
Source organism: Marmota flaviventris (assembly GCF_047511675.1). Lineage (NCBI taxonomy): Eukaryota > Metazoa > Chordata > Mammalia > Rodentia > Sciuridae > Marmota > Marmota flaviventris. Next base: position 95,321,569 of record NC_092518.1, read on the forward strand.
AAGAAGAGAAAATTACCTGTTAAAAATTATAATACTGGGGACCGGGTTTGTAGCTCAGTGGTAGGGTGCTTACCGAGCAAGCATGCAGCAGTGGGCTCAATCCTCAGCACCACATAAAAATAAAGAAAGAAACTAAAGGTATTGTGTCCATCTACAACTAAAAAGAATATATTTTAAAAGTTATAATTCTACTAATTAAACATTATGCCATCTGGCCCCAACTGCATTCTGTATACTTAGAAAGGTAGCAAGGTAACATGAATTTTTACATAACTTTTTTTTTTTTTACCTTAGAGATGCACTTTTGAAAAGTAAATTACACAAAAGACAACCCTCTGAAATTTCTTTATGAGAACATTATTGCATGCAGTGGTTACTCTATTCATTTCCATCCTTGAGCCCTGAAGGGTTTATTTCTCAACAAAACAAGTAAATGTATAGTAGTGTGAAGAAATACACATATTTGTAACATTATGTCAAGTGCATTAATATAGAGAGGCAATTTCTACACAGGGTCCTCTAAGTAGTGACTTTCTTAAATATTCAGAGGAAGATAAAGTTGAGTGCTAACAACTAACCCCAGATCCTGTCACCTTCAGCCACATGATAATCTTAACTGACTCAGAAACTAGGAGAACCAGCTTGTATGGTTATATCAAAAGAATCAAATATACCATGTCCTGAGACAAACTAAATGGCTTAAAAGGGACACGTGGACTAAGTAAGCAGAAAATTAGAGGCAAGATAAATATTTGGGAGCGGGAGCAGCTTAGCATAATGGATACAATTGTGACCATGAGGAAGTAGCACACATGCACTTAGCATTGATGAAAAATGTTAATGATCTATTTCAAACCAAAATGATAGTTCAGAGCACGGGCTACAGTTTTAAGCTCAGCTGCTGATTAACTGCATAACCTTGGGGCAAGCTACTTACCATTTCCCAGTTTCTATTATTCATTTGTAAAATGAGGATAATGGGGTTGTGTAGGGTGAACATTAAGTGAGATCATCTATTTACTGAGAGCTAGCAGAAAGTCTCAATAAATGATACAGGCTTTTCTAGCAGCGGTAGAAGTAAGAGTAGATGTAAAAAATAACCATCCTAAATGGAGTTTAAAATCCTTACCATGACTGCATTGGCACTATATATATGTAGAACCTTACATGGAGATATTGCCTATCCTTCAGGTTTCCTCACTCTTATTCCCACTAGGCTTACATTGGACCTCATTGAGCTCTTTAGTCCTCATGTCTTTTTCTTTTTCCCCAGTCCATGAGCTTCATTTTAGCTTCACTTCCTTGCCCTTCTTTCCCTCCTTTAATTCATTTCCATGCTGAAATCAAAGTGATTTATCTAACCTTTTAGCTCCACCATGCTGCTGCTTTGGCAGCTACTCAGGTTTATGGTTTGACATTGGCTCTTAGCAGGAAATATCAAAACCTGATGAAGAGTGCTGATAATTAATTTGACTTGTCAGGAAAAATAGTGAACTGTTGTTTTTTTTTTTTTTTGTTTTGTTTTGTTTTGTTTTTTCCTTGCTAGACCGTTTGGGCTAGATGTCAGTGTTTCCATTTGAGTATTATGCACTTGGCCACGTCAGGGACAGACTGTTGATAAAGTATCTAATGTGATGTGGAGAATTCATCACAACTGTAATTGATGATGAATGAACAATGTGTTGGTTTAATATTCTTTAACCGGAGTGTAGGTTAACCCTAAGGTCTGTAATTCAGAGTTAGGAGCCCTTTGTTACTTACTGGTTGTGTCATATTACACATATACTTCCACTCTTGGGGCTTCAGGTTTCTTATCTACAATAAGGAGGTAAAACTGGATGATCTCTATTTCCCTTGAGTTTTAATAATCCATAATTTCTTTTTGCCATCTAAGGAACTGAGATTTGGAATAAATAAAATCCCTAGCATAAACATATGTTCTCTCTACAGCAATCTTTGACTTCAATATAATAGGGAATGGAAGGATAATAAGGATGAATGTAATTAAGTGGCTTCATAAAAATTGAATTGACAATATGGACCATTTTAGCATAACAGCTCCAGTATGTCAGTGAATTAGGAGTGTTAACCTCGATCTTTGTTAGATTGATTTCTGGTATCTGTATAACCCACACAGCTGAAAGATACTGATTTTTTTTTTTTTTTGTACAAGGGATTGAACTCAGGGGTACCTAGCCACTGAGCCACATCCCCAGTCCTTTTTTATATTTTATTTAGACACAGGGTCTCACTGAGTTGCTTATGGTCTTGCTAATTGCTGAGGCTGGCTCTGCACTCATGATCTTCCTGCTTCTGCCTCCTGAGCCACTGGGATTACAGGCATGCACCACTGGGACTAGCCAGACTCACTCACTCACTCTTTCTTTCTTTCTTTCTTTCTTTCTTTCTTTCTTTCTTTCTTTCTTTCTTTCTTTCTTTCTCTCTTTCTTTATTTTCTGTCTTTCTTTCTTTCTTTCTCTCTTTCTTTTTGTTAAAGTGAATTAAAATTTATTTTGTAAAATATATATTGAGATACTTTAAGATACTCCAGGATGTTGCAGAATTCATCTTTTAGGAATCAGTGTGATACATGTTTGGCTTAAAGATTGTTTCTTTTGAAGTACATATATACTACTGTGCTTCAATTATTACAAGAAGAGGTCTTCTCACCTTCACCACCAAGACCTCTATAATAGTCTCTATGAACCCCAGATTGTAAATAATTTTGATGAGTATATTGTATTTATTAAGTAATTGTTTATTTCTTATACTTCAATAAGCAAAAAAAAAAATGCATATAACTGTGCTGGGGCTATAGCTCAATGGAAGAGTGCTTGCCTAGCACATGAGAGGCACTAGGCTCTATTCTCAGCACCATGTAAAAATAAATAAAATAAAGGTATTGTGTCCATCTACAGCTAATTTTTTAAAAATGCATATAACGTAACTATTGCCTACAGCCTTCTGGCCACCATGCAATATCTAACATAATCATTAGTTAATATAATTCCAGCTAAAATAACATGTATATGATATTTTAATTAGTTGCATTCAGATGAATGTTGAATTTCTGTTATGAATTTTGAGATATCAAATATCTTGAAAACTTCCAGGCACTTAAAGAGCTTCCTAGTCATCCACAGACTACCATCAATCAAATAATAACTATCATTATGACTAATATTTACTGGACAAATAGTATAGGTCAGGAATGTTTACATTTTAAGCACTGTAGACATTTAATCCTCCTTCAATCTTGAGTCATAGTGAGATTAAATTATTTACTCAGTGTCATACAACTAGGAAGTAGTTGAATGTGAACCAAGAGAGGTTAGGATGAAAAGGAATAAGGGATACTGATCTCAGCCCAGTGATAGGCAATGAAAGTGCTTCAATAAATGAGTCTTAAAATTTTTTGACATCTGTTGAAGGAGAGATTTGCACTTACACCACTGAATCTTAGATTGTTAGAATATAGAAATACAGTAGACTTGGGGTGCAAAGAACTATTAGGCATGCTGAGATGGAGCTAGGGATAAGGCACTAAATTTCACTGTGCAGATTATACTTGAGTATGTGCATTTTAGTTGAGGGTTCTACAAAGGCTGGAAGTTGGGTAAACCAATCACTTACTAATCAGAGCAATGAATTCCAACCAACTAGCAACATGTTTGTTTTTGGGATGGTGAATAGGATGGAGAGTATATCACTATTTTAATACTGGGAACAAGGGTGAGGGGAAAGGGGAAAATGGCTCCCACTAAATAATTATGTATACACAGACAGGTGGGGGAAGGGGAAATGAGGGGGGAAGTTCATTTTTAGTTAATAACTGATGATCTAGAGTTTCAGGGTCTGTAAACCTCTGTGAATTAGGAATTTTTGGCAATTCTATACCACTGAATGTCGTAAAATCCAGGATATTAGGATTCCAGGGTTAGACTCCAACAATTTTAAGACAATAAAATGCTGAAGGAATTAGGGGACAGAAACCCCAAAGGATTTGCAAGGTAAAGCTCAAGAGATGTTAAACACTAATCTCCCTTTCACTCCAAGTCAATCACAGTTTTAGGTCCTAGTACAGTGAAATGGACTTGAGGTTGGAGAAATGCTGGTAGAGGATAAGGGGAGATGCCTTGGCTGGCATTTTGGGCCTTCCTCCCCAGATTTAGCTGGACCAGCTCCCATTTTAATTGTTTTATATTGAGGGTTCCTGCATGTGGTTTCATTTGATAATAGTATTTCAAGCTTAAAAGAAAAAGACAAAAACACTTCTCTAGGGAGAAAAAAAGATGTGGAACCTCTACAAAGTGTTCCACTACATCACCCTTAACCTCTGTCCTTTGGAAAATAAAGACAGATGCTAGCAAGGATGTTTTGGCTGGGAGATTGGGAAGGGTCAACCAAGAACTCAGTGAATCAGTCATCCTGTACTAGGAAAGTAGTAACAGCAGTAAAATCAGATAATAATAACAGTTACCATATTAAGCATCAACTGTGATCCAGGCACAGGGCTAAATACTTACCTAGATTTTGCTGTTTGAGTCTCTCCACTCCTAAGAGATAGGTACTACTATTACCTGACTTTGCAAATATTATTACTCTTTTGCATCTGAAGGAGTTGTGAAAATGGCCTAAATATGTAAAGATATACAAATGAATTTAAAATTGTATTTTGCAATTCAGTATAAGAAGTTGCTCAGGGATTATTCCAGCTATAATATACACCAGGTTGAGATGATCTATCTATCTATTCCTTTGAACTTAGAACAGCTCTGAATTCAGAAGAAAAAAAAATCACCTTCTGGCCCTTAAAGTGAGGAATGTCTTATAAGCTTATTCCAAGAGGAAGTGTTTTTATGTAGACTTAAGTAGAAGAAATGTTTTCTTCAATGGAAAAAATTCTTATTGCAATCATATGCTTGCTCGAGGATATTTTTATTAATGTGCTAATTCAGCAGATATTTGTTGGGCACTAACTATGTGCTCTGAACCCAGAATCAGAAACACAAAATGGACAGAATAATTTATTTAATATAATCCTCAAACCTAAGAAATTTATATAATTATCAATTCCAGGTTTAGTGGCCTCTATTTTGCGTGATTTTTCAGCTTAGTTGGAATAGACATTTAAAACTCATGCAGGATGTGGAGGGAAGTACAGTTGTTGGTTATAGATGATAGAATTAAAGAGCTTTAGGAACAAAGTAGCCCATTCCCTATACTTTACATGTGAGAGAGTCAGATGACCTTAATTATAAATTGTATAACCTTGGCCAGGTTACTTAACTTCTCTCAACCTTAGGTTCCTCATATATACCATGAAAATGATAGATTTTCCTTATATAGAAATAAGGTAAAGAATACATAAAATAAGCTACATGGGCTGGGGTTGTAACTCAAATGGTACAGCATTTGCCTAGCATGTATGAGGCACTGGATTAGATTTTTAGCACTGCATTTAAATAAATAAAGGTCCATCGACAACTAAAAAAATATTAAAAATAAGAGAAGTTATATGAAGTTTGTCACAGTGTCTTGTAGGCACACACACGATATGCTCAATATATGTTTGCTGTTATTGTGATCACTATTTTTCATGTGAGAGGATTAAAACAGTAACAGGAAATGCATTGTCCCAAGGTCATATAGGCTGTTGACAGTATGCCAAGTATTAGAGCTCAGATCTCTACCAATAGTGAAATATTCCTTATACTACACTACCCATTTTTTCCTGGGACCAGGTAATATAAAATTCCTAGGCTTATGAGAAATATTTCGGCTCACCCAAGGAGAAGAAGAGAGAAGAAATACTAGGAAATACCAGACATAAGAAAAGAATGTCTGGACTCAGAAAACAAAACAACATAAGGGATAAATGAAGAGTAAAAGAGAAACAACAATTACCAGAGAGTTTAGATAGAAAAGTGGGAGCATTACAATGCCTAGTGGATCACAGGATTGATTTCAAACCTAATTCCTTTATTTACCACAGATGAAATTGACAGTATTTTTTTTCCTTTTTATTGGGGGTGGAGGTGAAAGATGGTTCAAAATGCAGGTGTGGTTCACAGAAAGTTATTGTGAATGTAACTTTATAATTTCTATTTTTAAGCATGGGAACACTGTAATTGATGTTAGAATATAAGCCTGAATACTACCAGTCCTTAAGGAATGATGGAGTTTAAAAGGGTATTTGGCTAAAGCAATACTTCAGCTAACTAATGCCATAATAAAACCACATTATTCCTTTGTGTAGCTACAGTACTGGTACAGCACTGAGAGTGGTTGATTAGTTAGATGAACATACTCTTAAAAATTAGAAATATATTAAAAGAGCCACACTGTTCCTCTGCTGAAAGTGAAGGTTAATTTCTTTTTGCCTAAGCAAAAGTTGATGTTGCGTTTGCTAAACTAGATTTCAGTTTAAGCAGAGGCCCTCAATTTTCATTGTTGTACGAGTTGAGGAATATTTGGAATATTTAAGTAGTTTCCCATCATTGCATAGAGCATGGCCCAGAAACTGGTGCCAAAAAATCTTGACTGGAGTTCCTAGCCCACCACAAGGGATAGACAGTGAATGATTTAGGTGTAATTAGTTTATACAGAGGTTGTTCCAATATTGTGCACTTAAAATTTTGTTAAAAGGGTAGATTTTGTGCTCAATGTCCTTACCATGATAATAATTTTTTAAAATATGCTCTTGTTTTACTTCATCCTTTAATCTTGACTTTGCTAATTTTCCTCTCCTGCAAATAACCAGTATTTTGTTGCAAGTGAAATACATTGGTAACACCTTTATTGCTTATTCATTTGATAAATTTCACCTTCACAGGGCATCGGGTACTGTTTATACAGCACTTGACATTGCAACAGGACAAGAGGTTAGTGCTAACATTTATTCCTGATTATTTTCCTTTATTCATATTTATTCCTTGTTAATGACATATCTTATGAAAAAATGTAGATAATTTACTCATGGATTTGTGGTACAGAGAAAGAGCTTAGTAAATAATTTGTATGCCTCATTCTGTGTTCCCAAAATATTGATGTTTGTGTTTATTGTGACAATTGTGATTTATTCTCATATTTTCATCATCATTCAGGTGGCCATAAAGCAGATGAACCTTCAACAACAACCCAAAAAAGAATTAATTATTAATGAAATTCTGGTTATGAGGGAAAATAAGAATCCCAATATTGTTAATTATTTAGATAGGTAAGTGTTTTCTCTCATTATGTACATGTTGTTCTTATGAGATGGCCTTTTCTTGGTAAATTATTTTATTGGGCTTTTATTAATTTAACAGTCAAATATTTCTCAAATGCTACAAAGTAGTAGAGTGTGAAATACATGGCTAACCTTGCACCCACTTATCTTTGACCGCCCATCAAACATGAAAGGTTTTATGGGTTTGGTTCTAAACATAAACAGTTTGTGTAATTTCTACTTGCGGATTGTGGCTCCACATTGGCAGGAAATAGAGAGCCATGGTGCTTTAAGCATTTCTTTTAGTTTTTGTTTGGAGTGGGTAAGATCTCTAGGAGGCTGAATGAAGAAAGGCTGACTACAATGGCCCTGCTTTAATGGGTGCTTTGTGAGGAACTGACAGTGAGGTCTAGGGAATTGAGACTTTAATCTTAAACCTTTTTCTAAACCAGGTAATTAATGTTTCTTTCATCAGTAGTATTAGCAGTGTTATAAATAGGCATTTAAAGACAGCACTAACTCTTCACTTGTGGTTAACATCTGTCTCTTTCAGTTTCAGTAAGTGTTTGTTTAGCACAACTCTGCTGTTCTGAGGGAATACAAAAGAAAAAGCTAGTTCTTCAACCTCCATGAGCTTAAGATCTTGCTGTCTGAGTTTTAGACCAGGTAGATCAATGATATTGGAAGGAGGAAAAAAGGAGGATGGAAATTGAGAGTCATGATCAGTGTTTCATAAAATGCCCTTGGGGACTCACTTGCAGCAAAGTGACCCTGTGCATTCGTAATTTTGTCAAAATTGTATTTGCACTTGTAGAAATGCAGGTTTCTGGGCTGCTTGCCATAACTCATGAAATGGACCCAGTGAATTTTCATTTTTAATAGACTCCCCAGTGCATCTTATGGACATTGTAGTTTAATTTCACAGTGATGTGGGCCTAAAGGCACATCAAGGGTCCTTCCATTCCTTATAAATCCTCGCTCTTGCTAAACAAGGAACCAGAGACCCAATGATACTACTTAAGTGTCTAAACATGGCCCCAAGTTATTTTCTATAACTTCATGCTCTTTGCCTGTATAGTAAGGCTCTGGTGACCTCTGTGCCCACATTTGGTCACTTTTTGTTCTTGAATAACTATAGATAATAGACATGGCTCCACTCACAACTGACTTCTCTCAGAACTGAGACTTGGTCACAAGTCAAAGTCTTTTTCTTTTCTTGTTATAGCTACTTAGTTGGTGATGAACTGTGGGTGGTCATGGAATACTTGGCTGGTGGTTCTTTGACTGATGTGGTCACAGAGACCTGTATGGATGAAGGACAGATAGCAGCTGTTTGCAGAGAGGTAAGAAAATAGAGCATTTCTTACCAAAGAGTACACCAAGATTAGTATTTATGCTTATTCAGAATGTTTATAACATCTAAGTAACAATAACAAAAATTTTCTAATGAAAAAACAACTGGAGAGCCTGACTTCAATTTGAATCTTAACCTAGTAGCATTTATTTGCATCAGTCTCCCCAGCCCCTTGTTTATTTTAGTTGCTTTTTTTGATAATCTTTTGAGTTCCATTATGTAATCCTTGAGGTGCCATATTTAATCCTTGAGGTGCCATATTCATATCACTATAGTGAATATGCAAAATGGTGATGTTCACATGGAACTTATTCCTGATTTGGGGGAATTTTAACACAATATTTATTTTTTACTACATATAAAATATGACCACATGATATTCCGATCTTTTTCCAGAAGGCAAGTTAAACAAGGTTCTCCTTCAGCCCAGGGAGCAGTTGCTTTCATACTACAAGGTGGATATTCCCCATAGCCCTCCAGTGGGCCTGTGCATGTTTCTTTTCTAATAATGGTATCATGTTCTTACTTCAAGCTAAATAAAGGATTTTTGTTATAATTATTTTTTCAATAATTTTAAAAACACACACTTTTCATTAGAGTCTCATGTTGGGCATTGTCCTCTATCTCATTCATTATGATGAAGTTTTCTACAAACAAAATAGGAATAATGATTCACTAAAACGTGGAAACAAATGATAGAAAAACAAAAATAAATGATATCAACTAATCTTTACATTTTGTATTAAATTGTTTGCTTGAATTTCCTCCTTTGTTTTCTTCTTATTCTCATTTCCTGCACCCCAGACACCACAGATCCACTAAATGCATATGTTTTCTATTCATGCAATAAATCAAATTTATTGTCATTCAAGTCCTGAGCCTGTGGTTTCCATTTTTTGGTATTACAATACAAAAGCATCTCCAAACAAGTATCTATAGTTATTTTATAAACTAGGAGACCTTCCCAAACTTGGCTCTCCATCAGAAGTAGCTTAGAGCACATGTTTCAAATGCAGATTCTTGGGTACTACTCCAAACCTATTCAATCAAATGAAATCATATACACAAAGGCTTCCTACATCTGAAAAGACCAAGCTGAATCTATACCTTGCAGATAACTAGGCCAAAGGATGATTATATTGTGTGTTAGCTTTGCTGTATTCATGATTAGTGCTACTTATATCCTTACTCTTTCATGGCCTAGTCTGACATGGGAGCCATCAAACTTATACTGCTAAGTAACATCACTGATTTAGTGATAGTGTTATTTTAAAGTGGTGTTAAGGCATGCAGTAATCAATTTCATTTGACAACACAAAATTATATCCTTCCCCAATAATTTGTCTAGAAATGAAACTTAGAATTTAAAAAAAAATTGTGATATAATTGGAACTTTTTTTCTGGTTCAATAGTGCCTCCAAGCTTTGGATTTCTTGCACTCAAACCAAGTGATCCATAGAGACATAAAGAGTGACAATATTCTCCTCGGGATGGATGGCTCTGTTAAATTGAGTAGGTATTTTGATTCAGATCATGTTTGAGAAAATATCAGGGAATTTCTGTTCTTTTACTACCTATCTTAAGAAGATAGAAGATAATGGCTGCTGAAATGATTTATTTGGAAGCATTTGAGAACCCAATTTTAATTAATTTGTTTTATGCTGTGTTCGTGTAGATTGTGTCCAGAATTTTTGCATTTAATATTTCACATTTTCTAGTGTTTTTTGTTATGATTGGATGACAAGTACCTAATTTGAAAAGTGAAGGATACTGTAATTTGCAGGAAACAATAATGGACACTGAAATATATTAAAGCTTGGTAAAAATGACATCAATGATTATTTCTGACCCCCCTAAAACCAGAACCAGCTGAGAAATTAAGTATCAAAAGGATGTGAGCTAGGCAGCTATGGAAGCTCAGTGTTTCACAGGAAGGTTCAACCATATCTGAAAGTATCCTATTGTAGAATGAAAGAGGGTGGGCTTATTTTAATTGATTTTTCTTCTCTACAGCTGATTTTGGGTTCTGTGCCCAGATCACTCCTGAGCAAAGTAAACGAAGCACCATGGTGGGAACTCCCTATTGGATGGCACCTGAGGTGGTGACTCGCAAAGCTTATGGTCCAAAAGTTGATATATGGTCTTTGGGAATTATGGCAATTGAAATGGTGGAAGGTGAACCCCCTTACCTTAATGAAAATCCACTCAGGGTAAGTGAGAGGAGAACTCGGGTAGTTCATCCCCAGGAAAGGGGAAAGGCCAGATATCATTTCTGGTTTTCACCAAAATTGACCAGAATGGGCTTTTTCCTGGGACAAATAACATAGAAGCAACAGGTTATAATTTTAAAATTACTGTGAGCTTTGTAAAGTTTTCTTACCATGCCTCAATGGTTTCCTAAAGTGCTTTGAAGTCATTATATCTAAAGAAAAGGGTCACTGGGTTCAATCCTCAGCACTACATAAAAATAAATAAAGTTATAAAAAATTCTTTAGTATAGCTCTCTACTGTAAGAACAGTAGAAATGGAAAGAAGAGAAGATGTGAGAAGCAAAAGTATTTATCACATGACATGGTTAAATAATCTATCTAGGAAACACTTACTTTATAATGACTTTAACAAAGTTAATACATTTCCAAACAGCTATAATTTTAAACTGGATTTCCCTTCATTATCATTAATGATTTATTGAGCAACAACAACTTGGTGGGTACTGGAATGGAACACAGAGATAGACATAGCACCAGTCTGGTGAAATCACAAACATCATTAGAAGACTGTCAAGTAGAAAATGAATGGAAATAGTTGGGGTTGGGTAACTCAGTTTGCTACTGCAGAAATGGAGATTTGATCCTCATGTGGCCCACTTACCTCTGCAAAGAAAAAAGTTCCATTTCATAGCCTAATCCCACCATCTTTATTCAGAAAGGTGCTGTTGATCATGAAGGAAAAAGGCAAAGAAGTATAAAAGAAATGTCTGTCTTCTCAGTACAGAAGCAAACCAGTAGGTATTATATTGTATTTAGTCTAACGGTGACCCAGAAGCTGTTTTATGTATATAAAGGTCATTATATTGTTGAAAAAAAAGGAAATATACACAGATTTGAAATTTACTTCCCAAAATCATTCATATGATTCTGCAATATGTATACTCAGAAAAATGAGAAATTATATCCTATCTATGTATGATATATCAAAGTGCATAAATGCCTTCTACGGTCAGGTATAACTAATTAAAACACATTTAAAAATTAAAAAAAAAACTCATTCATATCATCTGTGTCATTACCACTAAGAGTCTAAAATTGAATTTCATTTCTAGGTATTAAAAAAACCATTGCCCCTTAGTAAATAGTTAAATGTGCTCACATTAAGCTTACAAAAATCCACATTCAAACCAAATATATGTGCCTTTCTGTACATGCAAAGAAACCTACAAACTAATTGTCTAGTTGTTTTCACAGCTAAATATTTTGTAAATGGGAGCTATATTTCCTATTATGGAGAGGAGGACAGCCTCCTCCTTGGCCCCCTTCTAATTGCTCTCTGGTACTTGGCCTCTTGTCCTAGTCCCTACATTGACTGGAAAACAACAGATATGAGTGAATGCCCTAATGAATGCTGTGGGCTATTTCTCTGGTCTCATGAAATAATCTGGAAGTGAGATGTTCACATTGATTAGCTGCCTGCGGCGCTGAGTGGAAAAGAAGGGGCATTTTCCCACCATTTGTGGGTCAGCCCTCCATGAATTTAATCAAGTCCACCCCTGACCTATGGACCATCGCATCAGGATAATTACTTGGGCTTTTCCTTATTGTTTAACTACCTTTTCCCATTAAGAAATAGCAGTGAAAGAACACATCAGGCCCGTTGTTTCCATGGATTTCCTCCTCTAAGTCTGTGGAGTTTGGAGGCACTAAATGGATTATGGCTATTTTGCTTTCTGCCTTCTAATGAGTAATTTACAACCTGCAGAATTTAAGGATTAAAAAAATGGTTCTGTAAAGCAACTGGTCTCAGTAATGCATTTATTACCTTCTTCAGTTCCTCAATTATAATTGATCGCTCTTCAGCTAGGCTGCTAATTGTTAGAAAAAAGGAAACAAGTTTTAATCTTTATAGGCATCTTCTGGCTTCAGATTAGAACTCATAATTAACAGCTTGTCTTTTAGAATCCACAGCCTTATATCTAAACAAGTACTTGCAGGTTAACAAACCACAAGGTTTAGGAAAGCCTACATTAAGACTATGACAAAAAGATCTGTCAGAAAGACCACCCTGTTGAATTCCACTGATAAGAATTTACTTTAACTTTGCTCATTACTCTCCTTGTGTGATCAGGTTCCAATTAATTAATCAACATGTCCATACTGAGTCAGCCCTATTCTGAGCCTATCTCTCCAAGACACCAGGAGTACTTTTTAAGCTTTAATTTCAAAATATGCTATCCTCATGATCTCTTAAAAAAAAACAACATAATGTCTCAAGCTAGATGCCCTTATTTGGGATTTGAAAAACATAGTAATTGAAACCAGGGGGAGATTAAAAAGCAAAAAATATAACATGAGCCCATAGGGAGCCTACACTTCCTTGGATCCTGGTGACCAGGCCATGTGTGGTAAAACAGAAAATCATCTAGGATTTTTAAGAGAGGAATGAAAGAGTGTTCTATTAGGTTTTTTTTCCTTTAAATTCCTTTCAGCACTATCACCTGTCCACTGATTTTAAGGCTTTGAGATGGAAAGAAGTGGAAGGAAAGATAAATTATTGAAAGAAAGAAGAGTGGTAGAATGGAGTGGCACATGCTTGTGAAAAATAATTGATTCACTAGACAGGAGTTGGGTGTGTCCCTTAAAGCCTTTCTAAATCTGTTTCCTTTCTATAAAATAGGGACAATAGCTATCTCATTGAGCTGGCATGAAAACGAAATGAATAATGTGTATAAATCAGCTAGCATGTAGTTCCCAAGAACTTTCCCTCTACACTGGCCACACCCCATCCCCTTAAGGACTGGAGGGTTCTGTACAGTTCAGTGTAATTCTCATGAACAGGCAACACTGAATAGGACAGGTTCAAAGTGAAGTTTGGGGCTTTACATTTCAAAGTCGTTTGCATCTCAAATGTGGCTTTCTTTGTGTCTTTCTTTTGTCAGTTTTAATTCAGCAAACTAAAACCCTGTATGAACATTGCCTGTTAACATATATTTGATGCAAGGAATTGGCTACTTTTTTACCCTGGTTACAAAGTGGTTGGGGTTTTTGCTCCATTCTAATTGACCTAATTTGCTCATAAAATGCCTTTTAAAGGTCAGAGAGTTATTAACTGTACTGATGTTATGAGGTTGGTACCCTTCCAGAGACAGAGAGGAGACAAACTTCTTACCATCCCCCACTGCCTGAAGTCTTTGCACTCTACACAATTGGCCTTGGACATGTTGTTCTGTGGCCCATGGACATTTTTAATGTAGCTTCCAATAATAAAGTGCCTTGTTCCTTCTGTTTGACTGTGATTAAAAATCGAACTCACCCTGTGGATGTGCAAATCAAATGTTGCTGTTCTGATAATCTCAACTTTCTGTATATTGAGGATATATTTTTAAGACCTGTGATTATAATGACCTGATTTTAAATAAGGAGGCATGATCATTTGTATAAAACAAAAATTTGGTTTGTTTCATTTTTCAGCACAAAAAGAGTGCCTCTTTATTAACTTTGTATTCACACATAATGGGGCTGGAGGGTTCTGTACAGTTCAGTGTAATTTGATTTGATGGAATATCCCATTTTTAAATATCTCAGTGGTATCCACCAAATCATGGAACCCTTTGTATGTATAATTTTCTAAACCTTTATCAAAGTTTAAATGAACTTTAAGTATTTAATACCTTTGTATTAACCATTATGGAGCTGTATCAGGTAAGTATTTAATACCCTTTCATTAACCATTATGGTGCTATATCAAACCCTGGATCACTGGAAGACAGTTATTGGTATCAATGCTAAAACAATATCAGTATTGTATATGCAACAGAGATCCTAAATCAATGGTTCTTCTCTTTGATTGCACAATGGAATAATTTGTGAAGTTTTCAGAATCAATGACACCAGATTTCCACCCCCAAATGAAAATGGTAACCAGGACTAGGCCAAATACAAAGCTAGGCAGTAAGCCCTCTTAACACTGTCCACACTCAGAAATAATTCTTCTTCATGCCTCTTTGAGGGTGGTTGTTCAACCAAGAAAGAGCACATTATTATTCTGCTCATATTTTTCCATTTTATATAAAAAATCATAAGCAATAAAAAATTATGAGCATTACTGTCAAAGCCTACTTGAAATCATGTTCTGCTCTGTGTCGTTCTAAGATTTTCCAATCCAATAATACTATCAAAAAAGAAATATCTCCATGATATACCATTTTCTTTTTCAATTTTGCTTTTTCTGAAGATGAAGTTTATCATTAAAATGTGCTAGCTGCTGGTGGAGTACCTAGCACATATCAGTGCATAATATAGCCATCAATCTGACTGCTCATGATTAAGAGTTCATTGCCTATATAAGTCCAGGGAGAGAGGAGGTCAGAAACCTAAATCCAGACCTGTTGTCTACACTAAGAGACTTCGCACCTTTTTCCTTTCCCCACACTTAAAGCACTACACAAATATTAGTTGTTGTTGCTACTGTTATTATTATTATTATTGGATCAGGGAAATCCTAGTTAGCTTGAATGTCTAGGAAAGAGGGTTAAGTAGATTAAAATAATCACTAGCTACTGAAAAATAGCAACTAAAAGGCCAAACTGCATCTAGTTTCCTCTAACCACTGGAACCTGTGCTGTGGATTGGAATGTCTGGATTTGATGGCGCATGCTCATTTGGAATTAAAGTCAGACATAAACTTCCTGAGCACCAGAGAAGCAAGCATACTTTGCTAGCACTCAGTCAATATTGTTTTGAATGTATTTCAGGAAGAGCTGGGAGCATTCCCTTCTTTTTCCATAAGCCACTAGGGAACAGCAAGGTTTATTGATGGGTTGTTGACACTCCTACTTTGAGGGCAAGCCTATGCCTAAAAGGAGGGGCCAGTTGGGATAACTACAACTAAAATAACTATAGAACAGTACAGGGCTTCTTTTTAATCATAAAAAAAATATTGCCTGTCAAAAGATCGACAGCTCTTAAGAATCATTGGTTGTCAAGAATTCAGCTTAGGAAAATGAAACTTAGCCATAGGAAAGCTGCAAGTCTCATTTAGATTGTAATTCAGAAGCAGACAGCTTAAACTGGAGAGTTATGACCCAGAAGACACCCAAAGGAGGAATTGATTTCCACAGCAAACTATAATCCAAGAAACTCTGACCAGGCAAAAATGAGAGAAAGAAAGTTTGAAAATGTGGTGACCAGGGACCGAGCATTACCCAAGACTGGTATTCCTTTCTGCTTATCATTCCTGAGTCCTTACATGATGGTTTGGGTATGAGCCAGAGATGCATATGCCTATTGCCCAAGTAATTCAATTCCTCAAAAATAAGAGTTTGTTATAAACAAACAAATCTTGGACATAGTGATAGGCATTTATTTACCCACTGAAATCTCTAGTCACATGTTTTTATCCTGTGGCTTTTGAAATCTGTGTTTTTGCCAATGAGAAATGACTTCACCAAGAACATCAAGGTTTTTTGTTTTTTTTTTGATAATTAAGATCATTTCTTTTTTGGGAGGTGTACTGGGGATTAAACTCAGGGGCACTCGACTACTGAACCACGTCCCAGCTGTATTTTGTATTTTATATAGAGACAGGGTCTCATTGAGTGCTTTGTTCCTCGCTGTTGCTGAGGCTGGCTTTGAACTCGAGATCCCTCTGTCTCAGCCTTTCTAGCCGCTGGGATCACAGGCATGGATTACACTATGCCCAGCAATTAAGATCATTTCTGACTTTCATTGTCATTTTGATTTATACCCTTTCTAACCTGATTGTGTCTTTATTTTAGAAAACCCTTTGAGTTCTAATATTGTGTGCATGTACAGATATGTAACAACAAATCCCATCACTGTATACAACTATGTACCAATAAAAAAATGTGCAAAGAGGGGAAAAATAGAAAACCCTGCATTCTGATAAAAGGATACTCTGATATGCCTTAGATAAGCCTCTCAGCAAAGAAAGTTTAATTTATGAAGGCAATCTTAATTCTGTAGCTGCGAGAACCAGAGTTGTAACATTATTCCAAGAATCAAGCTGACCTTTCGTTGTAGCCAGTCTTGTCTTTTGCTTTCTTTATTTTTTGGGAGTGAGGGTTAAAGAATTGCCCCCCTCTGCTCAGATGGCAAAACTCACCAGTCAGTGGCCAATGAATGTGAGGGGACTAGACAAGGAGATTTCTATTATCTCTACAAACTTTATATGATTTGAAGATTGAACTCTATTCCATGTTGGTCAGTCAGGAATTCCACAAACTTATGAAGATTCCTTACTTCTTGTTGAATTTCTACTCCCTTATTGATTCAAATGAGTATAATTTGATTATGTTATGGTTTACTAATGGGTTCCACAAAGCCCAATAGTTAGTTGCATGAAGTTCCTTGGGCTATTGAAAATACCAAGAGAGTGATCACGTGGTAGGGTTCTTGGTTCCACCAGAATAGTTTCTCTTGAATTCATTTTCTATATTGGGCTATCACATGAGATTTACTTACATAAACCAGGGAATCTTGTGGGTTCCCTACTTTGATCCTGTGTTCTTTTGGCTGTAGATAGGCCACAGCTTTCCCTGGCTTTGCCAAAAGCGCCATAGTTTGGGTGAGCATTGTCTTTATGAGTGTTTTCAAAGACATGATCTTCAGAGAGCAGTTCAGAGCTATCTATCTTATCACTTCCAGACTAAATTTACATCTTGGAGAGTAAAAAGAGCCCTCTCATCTTACCAAGCAAACACACTTGGTCATGATGTGAAATATGCTGCATGTGGGACTCAGCAACTCCATACAGATAGTAATCTTGGGGAGAAGCCAATGAAGAGCATTGTAGTGATAAAAGCCATTATAGGGACATGTGGTCTATACTCTGGGGAGCAATGGGAGGAATTGTGTTTTTGTATACAGAGCTGGTCAGCTGATGAACTACCTGTAAAATAGAAGCTGAAATCAGTGTACGTGAGCAATAATGCTTGTTTTATAGATCATATTATAGGTTGTTTTGATCCTAATATGTTAATTTGGAAAAACCCTAAGGTATCAGAGAATTAGTCCCTTCTAATGCTCTCAAATAAAACGTGAACAAATGTATAATGTTAAATGGTGCCTTGGAACCAGAAACTAAGTGTGGGTTGAAGATAAATGGGAAGTTTGGAAGATATATTCAATACGATGGGTTTTTTTTTCCATGATCACTTTTCTCATTTTTAAATTTTATTTTAGTTTTTTAAAAATTTTTGATTAACATGTAATATTTGCATATATTAATAGAGCACAATATGATATTTCAATATATGTATATAGCATGCACTGATCAAGTCAGGGTAATTAGCATTTCCATCTCC
Organism: Marmota flaviventris; assembly: GCF_047511675.1. Lineage (NCBI taxonomy): Eukaryota > Metazoa > Chordata > Mammalia > Rodentia > Sciuridae > Marmota > Marmota flaviventris. The sequence continues at coordinate 95,339,671 of NC_092518.1, forward strand.
TTATCATTTCAGAACCAGAAGAATGTGGCAGTAACAGAGTAGAATCTGGGATCTAGGTTCCTTTAACCAGATTTTCTAGCCTTTAATCTCTGTTTGAATTCTGCTTCATCCCACCAGCCAGCCACCTTCTCTTACATTGTCCTTTGACTTCTGTCCTTGCCCTACTTTTTTGTTCTTTCAGCTTCTTCTACTTCCTGCACCATTTTGCTTTCCTTCTTTTCCTATTAACCCTTCCTTTCCTTTCTCCTTCCCCCAATCCCTTTCCTCTACTTTTTCCTTTTATTTATTTATTTTGATTGGTACCTTACAGTTACATATAAACTTGGAATGCACTGGAATATAGTCACACATGCACATAGCATAATTTGGATAACACTTTGTTCCCAAGTTCTTCCCCTTTTCCTCTCCTGCTCCCTCCCCTTTGGTTCCCTGCTTCTGCTCTACTGTTCTCCCTTCTATTTTCCTGAGGTTCCCTTTTATATTCCATTTTTCTCTCTCTAGCTTCAACTATGAGAAAACATTCAACCATTGACTCTCTGAGGCTTGAGTACTACTTGGGATGCCATTGGTTGCCTCATGAACACAAGTATCCTGCTCTGCATTTCTTAACAAGAGATTAGAATGAACACATGCTTTGTCAGAGTCATCTGGTATTTATTTTATGGCATTAGCCAGTCCTTTGTGCTTGAAAATAGTACTCTAAAGCTAGGCTAGCACCTAATCAGTCAGCACTACCTAATTACCTTTTATTATCAACCTATAATAGGATAGATCTATAATAAGTTCATTTAAATGGCTTTTTAAGGATCAAACAACAAAGCACAACAACAATAAAGCCCTCCTCCCATAATTTGGAGACAGCTTCTATGCAAACAAGTAGGAAGCTAAATTAGACCACATTGCTGTCACACTGGACTATTAAGTTGAATAAGTTCAAGTATGGAATATAGTGTTTGTTACAATATGGTGATTTTTTTTGCAGGTTGTGCTCCATTCACTCTGTACTTAGGAAATAAAAAAAAGAAATGTCAGGGCCCTTCATGAAATCCATAAACACATCAGAAGCAGCAATACACTCTGGCCTTTAACCTCTGAAATCCCAGGTCATGAGCAAACTTAGTCAGAAGGTGTCAAGTCACTCATTGCCAAATCTTGCTCATAAAACACTCAAAGTTAGTTGAAAATTCTAACATAAGAAAGGAACCAGAGAGCAGTAGGCTGCAGGGAACAGCGAGAGTACAAGCTGCATAAAGACCATCAATACATACACACTAAGGATATAGTATGCATCCTCCCTAACTTGGTATGTGCCCTTTTGTTCCACATTTCCAAACAGGTGAAGAGTGACTGACTGCAGAAGGACCATTTCCTTTGTACTGGTAGAGGTGAATCAAGCAAACCAGTTGTTCATGCACAACATGCCTGCTTGTTTGCTTGCTTGCTTCTTCTTTCTTTCTTTTCTTTTCTTTCTTTCTTTTTTTTTTTTTTTTTTGGTGACATCCCTAGCTTTTTTATTTTTTATTTTGAGATATGGTCTCGCTAAGTTGCTCAGGCTGAATTTGAACTCACAATCCTCCTGTCTCAGCCTCCCTAGCCACTGGAATTACAGATGTGCACATCACACCTGGCTGCCTCATTTCTTGATAAGCCCTTTTCTATCTCAGGAGAACTCCTACCTCAGAGACTGGAAACAGACTCCTACTTCCTCGATTCAAATAGTGATTCCTACATTACTAGTTGTGTGACATGGGACAAGTTATTTTTCTTAATCCCACAGGACTGTTTTTTTATCTGTTGATTGGGGAATCATGATAGTCTACCTCAGGGGCTTGATGTGTTGATTGAATTAAATAATAGTAATCATTCAATAAATTTTATCTGTCAAAACTTATCATGAACATATTTATACAGATATTAAGATATAGATAAATAGTCGTTTTGCATTTATGGTTCAGTTACATTGTATGTTCAAAAGATTTTTGTGGACTAGACTAGGAGCCCACTCATCCTGTATAATATGATTTCCATGGGAAAATGTTTTTGGAGTCCCAAATATTCAGGTTGCCACACCCTATCCTCTTTTAAAGTGAGTCTTTAGTATTGGTGCTGAGGTCTCTTGTAGTTGCTAATACATTTCCATGTATGCCCCCTGGTTTGTTTTCTGATGTCTTAACCTAAACTTTATAAACTGTTATAATGAACTGAAGTCACAAACTAAAGCTTTTTAATTAAATGGTTAGTCCTGTTGCAAAACTGCCTTAATGAAAATTTATTAGGTACATATGGATTGTTTTGAGACTTCTTTGGAGAAATGTGGTAACTTCTATAATGACTGCTTTGATCTTTCTTAACTGAGGAAATTGCCAATAAGGTAAATTGAATTATTTCTTCAACTGAATGAACTAGTTTTCTGTTAGTACTTAGGTAAATTCAGTTGCATATGGGTCAGTGAAAACTTTAGTGTTTTGTATGTTGTTGCTAAGATATTTAGAGTTATCATTGCAGAATTCTAGAATATTAGAAACTTCTAGGTAATATGTATATCAGAATGAAGAATGCCACCAGTTTTGGGCCAATCATAGTATTTGTCATAAGGTCAGTAAATCATGGGGCCTATATAGTCTCACATGAGAAAGACAATAGATTTTGCTTAATAATCTAACAGTATAACCAACAGTACATTCTCTGCTCAAGGTCAGCCAGAGAAGATAAATTTCTGAATTAAGTTTCAAGTCCCAGGAAGAACTTGTTCTCTCCCCTTTCTCTCTGCATTTGTTTGCACCAGACTTATTGTGGCCATCTTTCTCCAGGTCTCCCCCTTTTGATGGTATCTCCTTATGTGCTCTGTTCATCGAGCGCTTTTTCAGTGTGGAAACTGAGTCATGGCTAGTGAAAAGTTATCACATGCCAATACTGATCAACTCAGAAAAGGTGCTTTATTTCATTGTCTGCCTATCTTACATTTTTAACAAATTACTTTAGGTTCTTAGCTTTCATACTCTATATTAGTCTGTTATATTCTCAGATCAGTTAAATTTGTACTTTTTTGGCTTTCATTTCATTCAGCAACAAAAACATTTATGGAGCACTTATTTTGAGCAAACTGCTACAAAATCAGAGAGGATCATGACACACTTTATATCTTCCTCAGACTTCCAGTTCAGAAGGGAAGGCAAACCTGTAAACAAGTAACAAGTATTCATAATATGATGTAAAATACACACATGAATGAACAAAGGTTATGTGCTTAGAAGCATAAATAAATAGAGAAAAGCAAAATTTATTTGATTGAAACAGAGATGGGGGGACAGATCCTAGAAACTCTAGTCTCTCACTTTCCTTCCTCTTTTTCCTCTTAACTATTCTTCAGGGTGAATGTTGGACAGCACAGTTTGAAAACCCCATATTTGTGGATCATAGGTGACCATGAAAAAATTGTAAGCAAAGAAATGATTAGATTGTTAAGGGTGTGGACTGAAGAATGAAAAGAGTTGATTAAGGAAAACCAATTAGGCAGTTATTAGAACTGTCTAAGAGAAGCCCGACCTTAAGCAAAGACAATGGGGAAAGGGAGAAGTGGATGGGTATGAAAGATATCTCTAAGGGTTGCATTAATGGAACCTAGTAGACTGATTATAACAAGGGTGGGGTAGGTTACTGGGTGAAGAATAACAACTCAAGGATGATTCTGCCTTCTTACTTAATTCGAAACGGCCAACTCTATGAGAAATCTCTAGTCTAATTTCTAATTGCTCATTTTCTTTGAAATTTCACTAACTCAGATAAAGCCAACATATGATCACTCATGCCCAGATTTAATTTCTTCAGTCTTTCTTCATGTAAGACTTGACTTCTGGCAAAATCCTTTTTACTGTCATTGTTTTGTTGGCTACAACTAACTGTATTTGTGTCTCATTAGCAAGGCAGTGGGTAGCAATTTTCTTTTTTACTAAGATAGTCCCCAACTTACACAGAGGATGTGTTCCAAAAGTTCATTTTTTTAGTTAATTATTTGGAACCCAGAGTGCATTTTCCCATAGAAGCAGCATTATACTTAGTGATCAGGTTCCCAGGCCAGTCCACAAAGGCCAGTTTCACCCATAATATAACTGAAAGTGTGGATATTTGCGATGGAAATTAGTTGGAAATAATACTGTTGCAATTAAAAGGAAAACAATAGTTGAAAAAGGAATAGTCTGGGTTTTTGTTTCCCTCAAAGGGTAGTGCTTTATGAAAAGCAGGTTTAATCCTAGGAAGACAAAATGAAATAGATGAGGATTTTTGTGTAAATTGAACACCATGGCTTTTAAGTTTATTTTTTCAGTAATGTTTTAGAGTTTTTTTAAAACTAATAAAAGCAGTCATGTTCATTGCAGAAAATTTGGAAAACTGAAAAATACATTTTAAAAAATTAAGTCACCAATAACCCTACCATGGAAAGAAAATGACTGTTAACATGTTGGTGTGTTTCAACCTTTTTCTTAGTACATGTATTTTTTTTAATCGGTTGAACAGCAGTAGTTACATTGTATCCACATGATGAACAACAGTTGATGAAATGCAGTCTTTAAAATGATATTTATTAGCAATTTTTTGAACTGTGAAAAAAATATTTATGATATAATGTTGAGTATGCATAGATTGGGGATGAGGGAGTGTCAGATCAATACTCACCAACCAGGACTGGAGTCAGCTCTTAAGCAATCAACCAGTACTCTCTATTATCAGCCCCAGCCTCCAACAAATCCACAGCCAGATTTTTTGTAGAAGTTCTGAATAGGACATGTGTGTTCTTTGAAGTGCAGTACAGGTTCATAACACTAGTTCTTTATTACTTCTCATTTTCCTTCAAATTACAGTGTTTTCTTCTCCCTAGATGCTCTATATCACTAGCACTCCTAAGGCTTAACAACTATGATTAAGGTCATTTTTAATTCGTAAATGGAATGGAAAGAGGAGCATACACTTCCTGAGGTAATTAGGTATGGATTGAACAGAGATGAGAAGAACTTGGGTAGCAAAGATGTGCATGTACTTGTAAGGAAGAAGATTATATGGAATAGAATGTATTCAGTTAAGAATGAGGAAAGAAAAGTGAGAAAAAAATAGTATGGTGTGCATATAGACCCAGAGAGAGTGGAAAACACCTTGAAAAGGGGAAAAAAGGTTTGTTTGTTTAGGACTAGGCTTGGCTTTAGAGCAGGAAAAAAAAGTAGGTAAAAAACAGTAATTTGGGGGGAGTTGTAACCAGCCGAAGTTAAGAGTTTTAGGAGGCAGTAAATGTACCATGCAGTAACTGATTTTCTTATAATAAGGGAACAAAAATGGTTTGTGAGAACAGGTGCTTCAAGCACTAAACATCTGCGAATTAAAACACTTTGAACTTAATATATCTGTTAAAACTGTGCATCAATTGATTTTAGCCCATTCACTGTTTTCCTAAAAGCAGTTTGTGCATCCCATCTCCTTTTAGTTAAGAGTTGTATTTTGGCATGAAAGCCCTAGGAACTGCCACCTGCATTTGCTCTTCATCAATTAAAGAATTGAAAATTACGAAGGAGTGAGGAGAGGTGGGGAAAAGTAAAGTGTTTGGAGTGGATTGTATTTACATATGGGTATCTTCATATACTAAGAACAACCCAAACATTCCTTGCACTCTGTTGAAACTAAGGACATTCTAAGTCTCACACACTGTTATGCAAGAGAGTCTCCTATGGAATGTTGTGACTCTTAAATTAGTGTGCTTATGATGCAGAGATTCTAATTTATCAAATCCTAGCTGAGCTGCAGGTTCTTGGCCAGTGATTCTCAATGTTGGCTGCAAATTGGAAACTCTGGAAAGCTTAAAAATGATGCCTTGGTTTCTCTTGCAGAGATTTTTTACATGATTGGTATTGGAATGAGAATTGGGCATGAGGACTTTTTTTTTTAATCTCCCTAGGTGATTCTAATCATGCAGAAAACCTGAGAACCTCTAGTTCGATCCATTATTAAATATCAGGGTGGATTAAAACAGTTCTCAAAATTTGGTTCTGGAACCAGCAGCATCAAACAGGACGCTTGTTAGAGATGCAAATTCTTTGATCCTTCCTTTCCCATTTACTGAATCAAAAACTCAGGGTGGGGGTGGCCCAGGAGCCCATGTTTTAACAAGCCCTCCAGGTGATTCTTGTGGGTGCTAGAAGTTGATAGTCCCCAGATTACTTAAGTCCTTCCTAACTCTTTCTAATGGACATCTACCTGCAGGGGTTGCTGGTAAGGAAAAGAGCTCTACTTACTGCTCTGGGAAATGACTTTGATAGAAATACCTGCAATAATAATATTAGGCTCCATGCAGGGGAAAGGTAAAAGGGGATGATAATTTTCTGCAAAGCCCAAGTAAGTTCAGGAGGTTGCATATCTTCTTAAAAGTGAGAGAGCTGGTCACATGAGCAAGCATATCCCTCCCTTGTGGCAGTACCTACAGGCAAACTCTTACTTATTCTTTAAGACCCTGCTCAAATTTCATTCTCCTCCATGAAGCTTCCTCTGAACTCTGACGTAAATTGTGTCATTTTTGTATTAGCACTATTTAGATTCCTGTATTAGTTCTTATCTCACTGTATTGTAGTGTTCTAAATGTCTCTCTGACTAAATTGTGTGATCTTTGAAGCAAGATGACTGTCTTATTCATCCTTGGATCGTTGATGTCAAATACAATATCTGGTACCTACTAAGTGCTCTAGAATTATTTTCTCAGCGTAGGCATCAGGAAGTCAGCTTTGGGGACTATTTAGAATAAAAAAATAAATAAAACATGGACTGGGGGCTGGGGCTGTAGCTCAGTGGTAGAGCACTTGCCTAGCACGTGTGAGGCACTGGGTTCAATCCTCAGCACCACATATAAATAAATAAATAAAATTAAGGTATTTTAAAAAAAGAAAAACATGGGCTAGGATTGTAGCTCAGGGGTAGAGTGCTTTCTTAGCATGTGTGAGGCACTGGGTTCTACCCTCAGCACCACATAAAAATAAATACATAAAATAAAGGTATTGTGTCAATCCACAACTAAAAATGTTTTTAAAGAACAAAACAAAACAATAGCTGAATGAAGGTAGATGATTATTCTATTTTGCTCCAGTGTATCTTTCACGCCTGACACCTATTTGAAACAAAAATGTGTTTAATAGATGAATCCTTATTGCAAAAAACATGTCTTCAAAATATGGATTTATTTACCTGTGTGAATTAATCACAATCTTGGGTCCAACTCTCTTCCTTGAAGGCTTAGGGACCTTGATTCTGTCAGCATACCAAAAATTCATGTCTCTCAGTGGTGGCCTTACACATCAAAGATCTCAAAGACATAAGAATTATTAACAAATGTTTCATCATAGGATATATCATCATTAGGTACCAAGACTACCAATGCCAACTTTTCTCATATTTCCTTTCATTATAGGTAAAACTTCTTAAGAAATCTAATTAATATCAAAAGGGCTACAGCTGTCATAAGACAAAAATATTTTGAGTCCTTGTGTCCTACCACATTGCCTCCCATCCAGGCACAGCTATGGTCTAATTCTGTGTAATTTTGTAAGTTTATAATATATTTTTGTTATCCCCCATCTACTCACAAATATTCTTCATATAAGATAAGAAGGTAAAAATTATAATCACCTTTCTCTGCACCTTTTTCAGGTTATACTCAGTTCAGCATGATTGGATATATGTGTGCCCACAACTCTTTATAGTCACAGATTTACAGGCAGATCTTTGGTTTCTTTAGTGCTTCATCCCGTATTCATTGTATATAAATTTTTAGAGGCATAACTTTCAGAGGAAGCTTTATAACTTTATTTCTAAGTTTTTGGGGAATATGATACCTCATTGTAACCTAAGTTACTACTAAGACTAATAATTTCTAGATGTTATAGAAACATTGAAATGTAAGTCACTGTTATTGTCTAAATGGAATTTTTAAGAACCAGAGTATAAACCAGAATGAAATTGATTTGTTCCTTCTGTTCCAACCCACGATCCTAATATGTATGTGCTGAATGGATTTTTCTATTTTTTTCCTATAGGCATTATATCTGATAGCCACTAATGGAACCCCAGAGCTCCAGAATCCTGAGAGACTGTCAGCTGTATTCCGTGACTTTTTAAATCGCTGTCTTGAGATGGATGTGGATAGGCGAGGATCTGCCAAGGAGCTTTTGCAGGTGAAAATAAAAGACAATTGCACAGAGGTCTTCCATCACAATGTGTGACAGTAAGAGAGCTCTTTCAAGAGATATGTAGTTAGAGTTAGGCTATTACCATTTGATTTTAGACCACAAGCACATAAGTATAGGCATGCATCTAATACATGATTGATTGACATGTTACCTTTCTTCTGAGAAGTTGGCAGTTTAATCTATAAATCTCTTTTATTCTTCCTGGAGTCTTATTTTGCAAGGGAAAAAAACAATGTGACCCTCTGGTGTTGCTGTTTTGTTCTAAACTTTACTTGTGCCCCTGGATGTTGTATGCAGGTGCTCTTGGCCGGAGGTAATTCTCTACATAACTATGCAATTATTTCCATGGCATTTGCTACTCTAATGCTTTACTGGTCAAAGCCCCTTTGCTTGTGATGCCAATTGGCAGGCACCTGCTTGCCTGGGTGAGTACCATCCAGTGGTGAGTGCCTCTGTAACCATTTGTCCTTTTCATGGCTCTCAGGGATAACTATATATGATGATAGTTAGTACCTATTATCTACCAAATTATGTACATACATTACCTCATTTAATTCTTTCTTACAAAAACTTTATAGCATGGTTATTATTATCCTGTTTTACAGACATGGAAACTGAGGCTCACAGAGCTCTCGAATGGCAGAGCTGATATTTGAGCCCTAGATTGTCTGAATCCCCCTACACATCACACACAAACAAATTTCAATTAAAAATATGTATCTATTTGACAAAGAATCACATGGCCAGGATTACACACATAGCTTCACTGCTAGGGACTGTTTCTCAGAGACAGGTATCAAGACCTTTAACATCTAAGAACAATGCCCACTTATTCTGTCTGTGACTTTGAACACACACACCAATTAAACAAAAGGTGCAACACTTGCTTATGCACAACTTTCACCACAAAATCACTGTGTTCTGTCCCATCCTGCACAGAAAAATCTCTTCTTGTGAATTCTAAACTCCCTTCCAAATCAGAACCACACCTGGGAAAAAAAATAGCTCAAACAAATCATACCTTGGATCAAGCTATTTGGAGGAACTAAAGAGACCACACCTTCTCTTTTCTGCTCTCCATGACATTTCACAGGTTAACATAGGGCCCTGAAATGTCAAATCTGAAATGACACTTTGTTAATCTACTACTTAATCCAGCTTTGAATTACAGATGAAAAACCTGAACTTTTGAGTGCTTTGCTTCCATATGTTTTCATGCCTCCCACTACCCCACAAATACACCCTGATATAATTTCCTGTTACACCCTCTTCCAGGGATGACTAAAGATACAGGTTCTTTAAGTATAGCTATACAGCTAAGTAAATCATTAAATCAATTATCTAGTTAATTATTTACCCAACAGTACTTTTATATGAACCAGTCAGATAACTGATACAAAACTATATTTTAAGTGTGAATTGAATAGTTCATTTGTTGCATCTTTTCTTTTTATACAAATAAACAAGAATCTTCATATCTCCTTAAGTCCATTCTCCAACGTTAGCCTATCATTGGGCTCCTTAGAGGTTACAAAAGAAATACTTAACAAAATGATGGAGACACAACTATTGGATTTAGCAGTTAGAAAGCCATTGGCTTCAGAAAAAAAATTATTTAGTCATTAACTGAAGGCACACTTTCAAACATAAGGGCTATTCCAGAAAAATTCATCAGTTCAAGAAAGTCTGACAATTACAAACTCAGTGAGGTTTTACAAGATCCCTACTTTAGAGTTTTTAATGATGCTAATCAGTTTCCAGAGGATTTTCATGACACAGATGAAACATCTCAAGGACAAAAGCTGGCACCATGTTTTTTTTTTTTTTTTAGTGATGAACACAACTTTGATGAACACTAACTTTCTTATTTATTTTTATGTGGTGCTGAGGATCAAACCCAGTGCCTCACACGTGCAAGGCAAGCGCTCCACCACTGAGCCACAACCCCAGCCCCTGGCACCATGTTTTTTAATTAAATGATGTTTAATTTGGTACTCAAATACATTTTAATGAGAAAAGGCTGCTTGAAAATGTAAAGTAATATACATGTTGAAGGAAAGAATTCCAGTAATTCTTCTTTTTTCTCTTCCTTTTGCAGCACCCATTTTTAAAACTAGCCAAGCCTCTCTCCAGCCTGACTCCTCTGATTATCGCTGCAAAGGAAGCGATTAAGAACAGCAGCCGCTAGGACTGCACGCCTTACCCCTCACCATCTCCCTCATGAGTAAGACTGAAATAAAACTCTGCTGCAGGAAAGATGAAAGAAAAGACAGTCAAATAGGGTGGGGGTCTTTAACTTTCAAATGAATAGAAACTTCTTATAAGCCTTTTCCTACTCCCTCAGATTATGTAATTTATTTGTAAGCCTGAATCGCAGCCCAAACAGGGCAGCAATGTCGAAGTGGCCATCAAGTGGTCACTTCCACCGTGAAGCGAAAGAGCCAGTAGTGAATCCCCTCATTTTGTGCATTCACTTTGAAGAAAAAGATTTCTCAAAGATGCACATTCCCTCTTCATAGTGTTGTGTTTGTTTTTAAGTTAGAGAGTAGTACCTCTTACATTCAAACCTCCTTCAAAACCCCTTGCCCAATGTGATGTTTTTCACTTGCATTGTCATTAGATGTCCAGAAAAAAAGATGTCAAGATGTTTTTTTAAAAAAAAAGAAAGCAAAAAAAGCAAAGCAAAAAAAAACACAACAAAACAAAACAAAAAAAACAACAAACAACAACAAAAAAAATAGAGCAAGTACTGTGTGAACATGTGGAAGTCCATGCCCTAATAGAGTTGCAATTTTTTATTCTTCTTCTATAGTGGTGGCTTGGTTTGTGTACCTATTTTTCTGCATTTGTATTGGAAAAGGTTTCTTTTAAGACATTTTCCAAAAGCAGAGAGGAGTATGTGTTTTCAGGAAGGGCTTTAAATTACTGTATACCTAAATAAGGCTGAAATGGTGAAATCCTGTCATTTTCACAGCAATGCTTAAGAGGTGGTCAGTTTGTCACACAAACCAGCTGGTTCGTTTTCATATCAGAAAAAGGGCACACTAAAACTGTGACGTTCCTATTGGGTGAGTCTAGGTCCTAAAACCTAGAAAATCCTGATAGAAGAAACCTTACATAAACAAAGTTGAAACTTTCTCTGACAGCCAAAAAGAAAACAAGATATGTGTATAATACTGAAATCCTTGTTGGACATTAAGTAAACAAAGGTAAAGATACCTATTTTATCCTCTCTTGTGCTTTGTGGAACATTTACACTGTAAAATAGGCACGTCAGGAGGGAATAGATTCATGCAACATTTATTTATGATAAAATGATTTATTTTGGCAATTTATAACACTTTAGAAAAAAATTCAAAAGATTTGGAGAACAGAGATATAGTAAGCTTTCAACTCTATATGAAAGCTACATCCCAATCAACATTTGGCTCTGAGCACTTGTTCCCATTTTTCCTGTGTGTTACCAATTTTCTGTTTCAGGATTATGGTGTATATATAGTTCTCAGAGCTTTGAATTTCAAAAGTATGTTCATAAAAATCTTTCAATTCCCCAGTGAAAGTAATTTTGCTTCCTAATTAGATATTCCAAGAAATAATAGTCCAACTGAATTCCTTCTGTGGCTTGGGGAAAATACCAAAAATTGACAGTAATTTCACCATAAATTTATTGATTAAAAATTCAACACTTAGTACTTCCTGAATCTTCTGAAAGTAGAAAAAAAATGTCTGGAAGGTATCTGCATAGAAAAGGATATGCTTCTCTTTTGAGAGTATTAGCAGTTTTATAAATTCTGGAAAGTTTTTTCTCTAAGCCTTTGAAAAGCTAACAATCTGTTGTAGGAGGCTTCATAATTTGTAAGTATACAAGGAATCTGAATAGAACCTATCATCTACATTCACCCACAGGGGGAAAGAGATTAATGACCATAGGCCTCTGTCCTTCTCTGTGAGGTACACCTTTCCATCTAACATCTATGATCCATTCCTTAAAAAGAAAGCACTTTCTTTAGAGTTTCTGCTAACCATATAGTGTACATGTTTATGTTTAGAAGATGACACCACTGATGGATTTCCTATTTTCCTACTGTTGTTTTCTTTGACTATAAAATTTGGGAGGAGCTTGACCCTCTTGCTCCCCTGCAAAAACAAGGTCCACAGTGGGATAAAACAACAAATGTGGAAAAAAAGCTCAAATGGTAATATTAATTTGAAGCATATTATGTTATACTTTGCAAAGAGGTGTTTGGGCCTAAAGTTTTTAATGCCACACTGTTCTAGTATAAGAGAGAGGCCTTATTTTTGATTTATTTATAAATTAAGCTTTTTGTTCACTCATAGTGCCAGGTAATTCAATGAAGTACCTGGGGTGCAAATAGAATTCATTACCCTGATGATTACACCCTTCCAGTAGAAAGAGCTGAAAACCTGGTTGGGAAGCCCTAGTCATCAGTTAGCATCCCTTATATGTTGCAAAGGCCCTTTTTTGTTATTTTGGAGACCCTGGAGCAGTGATCCTTCAGATCACTGTAGGCAGAGAAATGGCTGCTCTTTATACTTTCAGTTTAACATATTAACAATGAGGAGTCAAGTACTTTTTTACCATCACTTTGTACCAAGACTTGATGATATTATATCCCAGTAGGCATTACTCTTACAAATTTAAATCTATGTAAATTTCAGTGAGAAAAGCTTCTAAAACCCTTTCCTTGTGTTGGGGAGTTATGTATATTTCTTATAAGTATTAGAGAGAAGCTGTTTCTTGTGCCAAAATGCTGCCGAAGGATTCACATTTGGTACACTCGAACAACTTGGACTCCAGATGGTTGATAGTTTATTCCCTTTCCCTGAATTTTTTTTCACTCATCTTGACATAGGTGAGTCTATCCAGATCTTTAATATTGCTAGTATGCCCTGAGATAGTGAGGGCACATTATCGAATGTTGATTCCAAAATGTCCTGATAGAGGAATAGGGCAGTGGGAAAGTCAGGGAAGGGTGAGAAGCACAGTAGAGATTATTTATTTAAGAAAGAAAAGAACATTAATGTTGTAGCAAGGATCCGGTGCGTTGTCATAATCCCATGAGGATTTTGGGATGATACCATCCTCTCAAATCAGTCACCATGTTGGGTAATGACTTCGTTCTTGCTGATCTTGTCTATGTGTCATTGTAAATATTTGTGCGTCCATGTTCCATTTTGGCTACTGGATGGCCAAGTCATGTGAAGATTTAACTCAAGTATTTATTGTTTAATTGTGTTATTCAGATTTCTTTCCAGCTTGTGAATTGCACCCAGTTTTTTAGTTTAAACATCTGATCCTCACATCTATCCCTCCCCTGTGAAGCACATTCCATTGCTAAAAGAAAAAGAAATACGAAATTGCTTCCTGTTGTCCGTAAACTGTTTTGATAGTTTGAGATGTTTGTCTATAAAGGATATTTCTCAGCTCAAAGATCGTGTAAATACTTATATTCCTTTGCTGAATGGGTTGTTTATTTCTAATGAGGCTGCCAGTTCTCAGAGAGATTCTATAAAATCACTTTTACATAAAAAACAGGGATTACAACTATGTTAAAATAAGTGTGCATATGGACAAAGACTGGGAGGGAACACAGATAATTGAAATCAGTTGTGTTAGGGTGGTGGGATTATGTGAATTTTTTTTTTCTTTTTGCAATTTTCTTTGATGTTGTTACTTTTTAATGAATAAACATCAGAAAGGGAACTATAGAAACATAGAAAAGATGCCAGAAGCAAAGGCCTTCTGGCCAGAGCCCAGAGCATGCAGGGCACAGATATTTGCTAGTTACAATATTCCATAGGCTTTATACTTGCCTGGGTGCTGAGGTTGGCACACGCTCAGGTATGGCACGTGCTTTCTTAGGAGACTATTATCTACGTCCTAACTAGGGAGAGGCCACTACAAGAACTCCAAATACATTGTTCTGCTTTAAAACAGGCTGCCCTCTGCTTTGGTATGACATCCAGGTGTCTACTTTGGTTACTTTAAGTCAGAGGGATGAACATTTGATTATCCACTTGATAAATGTTTCCAGTAACAACTTTCTGGATCATCTTAACAGATTTTCAGGTTGAATTTTGGAGGATTAAAAGGATAAAATCCCAAACTCTCACCATTTCTTTGTCCAAGAAGATCTTATCATCCAAGTAGACTTCTTCTTTTAGTGACCAATAGGCAAGTCTCAATGATTTCAATAGAAGTTATGACTTGCAATTAAAAGCTGACTCTGAAATTATTAACACAAATATTTAGGATTATCTCTACCTGTTGGCATTCAGTTACATTCATTCCTGTTAGTTTTGGCTTGTAGTGGTTTCCGTGTGCTTCTATATGGATTAATTAAAGGTTGTATGCAGTAATTGTGGTTTTTAAGAGAAAGGGAGACCATCTACCAAAAGAGAAATTTCCTTCCAACTCATTAAAAAAATTTAGGTGAGGACTTTAATAAGGAAGTAGTGGCCTCAAATATGTTACTCACTTTCATCAGAAACAGACCCTATACCTTGAAAATTCACAGGCTTTTCATTAGCCATTCTCAGTGTAAAAGTACTCATGGAGGTGTTTACCTTGTCATCCCCACTTGAATCTCATGGTCCTTTTCTGAGCTACTTGCAGTTAATATTTAGTTAAACAAAGGCATGGCCAGTGGTGCAAGCATCTCCCAGTCTCTGAGCAAGAGGATGGAAATTCAGTATTTGTAAACTGACAGTCTAATAGGCCTGGGAATTTGAGTGACCTTAATACATGACTCTGAACATATATTTGCATGTGGATTGGGAAGGAAATAAATGGGACTTTGGAAATAATGGAAATATTTTTCTTATGAAAGTTTTTCATTAAAAAATTTATTTCTACTATAATTATTCTGTTGGTTAGCTTTTAGTTTTCACTCCTTTTTCTGATTCACACTCCTTTAGTGACCAAATGAATATAACCCAACTTCTCATACATTGGGAATGTCTGTTTAATATTAAATAGTATGTAATTGAATCTGCAAATGCGGGAACTGAGATGCCATCTCCATGTGCACACCTCTGCATATAAGTACTTGTAGCATTTACTGTCACTTAATTTGATTGAACTTGAAAGATAAATTTGTAGAATCTGGTTAGTGCCATCAATCTCCTTTGGAAGCTGCCATCAGGTGAATGCTATCCTATAATACCAATAGTAAGGCAGGAACTATGTTCACCTGACTTAGTACCCAAGAGGAAATTGACAGCAATTCTAGAGAATGAGTCAGATACAGTGGAAAGAATTCCAGCCTAGGAAGAAGGAGACCTGAATACTAATGGACTTTATTACTAACTTGCATTGTGACCCTAGGCATAACCTTTCCATGACTGTTTTCTCATGTCAAATAAGGGTGTTTGTGTAGCTGCTCTCCAGAGTCTTTCCAAAAGCTCTAACATCCTGTGGTATAATAGGTTGCCTTTCACATTCAATCTTACAATGTGATGGCAAATACCACATGCCTAAGCCTGAATCTCTTATATTTCAATTAAAAAATAGAACCATGTAAGATGGAAAAACTCAGTAGTACTAGAGAATGTTGATAAAACTTGTGGCAGACTTCCAGTTCATTCACAATGGTTTTGTTTTTGTTTTAATGTCCTTTTTCTGGTGAGTATTCCAGTTTTCATTTTCCATATACTCTGTATGTAAAGTCTGGTATTCATTAAGTTGTGGCCAGTATTTGCTAATAGAACAGAAATACACTGTCACATTTGCTAGAATAGAACTGTTTTGGGCCTCTCCTTTCCTATGAAGCAGTGCTGGGCCTTATAGAGTTAAATTCTAAAGTGGCACAAGATGGCAGACCCTGTGCAAATTAATGGCTGAGACTACAAAGAGGGGACCTAAGCACTTGCAAGATTCAGAGAGAGAAATGAAGAAGTAATTGCATACTTTTAGCATTGTTGACAAATTTACTTGTTGGAAACCAAAGATAGTGTTTCTGATGACAACTCTCACAGGGATTGGCCAGTTGTATGAGTATGCTGTGGAAAGGGTAAACCAGAAGTTAGTTAGAGGATGGTCCCACTTGCCTGCCTATAGCAGAGTGCCAACCAGTCCTGAGTGTGAAATTCAAGTTCAATGTGTGTACTTTGTGTGGTGTGCTTTATGGACCCGCATAAACTATATTCATTAATGATGATAAGATGTTTCACAGAATCCAATAACCATTAGTGGGTTGAGTTTAAAATCTCAATACATCAGCCAGTAGGAGCCAGATCACAAGGATACTGATGTCTACTGGGATTATACTCATAACTTCCAGATAAAATAAGTTGAGGAGGATCTACATTTTTCACTGTTTATCGAATTGTATCTCATTTGGTTGTGCATTACTTTTGTCAAAATGTGTTATCTGTAAACCCATGTGTAGTGAAATTCTTCTGTAACTTTGGATTAAAGGTATTTATGGTCTTTTGTTTGTTTGATTTTTAAGTAAGTTATTTCTTTTGTAGACATGCTGATGGTATGGTTACATCCTTATGACCTCAGCATCTGATCTTTTAACGATTTTTTTGTTTCCAATATTGTTACTTTACATTGTGGTTGAAGCAATAGAAAATTGAAATATGGATTGTGCATGACTGTCTTGAGTGTAAAAATATTGCAGTTTGAAACTTGGACCTAAAGTATTGCAAATAAAAATGACAAACATCAATGTGCTGATGCTTCTCTCTTCTGTCACCTTCCCACCTGTTCTCCTGGCTTTGGCCATTTTACCTATTGTACAGGTTGGAGGGGTAGACTGTCTCAGATGTTTGGAGGTGACAAAATGCCCAGCTATATAGCAATATAGAAAATGCTCTGTAGATTCTGTCACTGAATAACTAACTGAGTGTCCATCTGGCTATGACATAGAAAAGCTCAAAGAAGCTAATGTGTACGCTCAATGCAGGGCAAAACGCTGGTAGATTCCAAAGACAGATGAAGGAAAAACACCAAGAGACATAATGCAATAAATCATTTGATTTTTATCATCTTTGTGTTTGAAAAATTGTGAACATATAAAGCAATGTTGCACCATGTTTATAGTTTTTGCCTTATATTTGGTGTCAAGTTCTGCAGGTCGCAGAATAGATTACAAACCTACATTACTAAGAACCTTCATCCACTTGTTCCTTAAAAAGCACTTACTGATCCCAGCACTGGGACTAAGGTAAGAGAATCTCAAGTTCAAAAGCTAGCCTAAGCAATTTAGCAAGGCCCTAAGAAACTTGGTGAGAGTCTGTTTCAAAATAAAATATAAAAAGGGTATTACTGATACCCCCTCCCCCAAAGAGCACTTATTGCACTCCTATTGTCTGTCAGGTAACTGTGGACATTTCTGCTAACGTTAATATTTCCAGTAAAAATCATCTCTAAGGTGACTAATTGATAGTAAAGCTCATTGAAAGCCACTAGATGCACCCATTGAGTCACATTTATCCGGAGATTCTCTTGAGCCCTCAAGACAAAAACACCAGATTCAGAAAACCGGAGTTTTATTGCACCAGTATTGCTTGCACAGTGGGCATAGTGGTCCTTCTGAAGCATGTGTACATAATCATATACATATTATATGATTATATCATATCATATCAGTACATACTGATACTATATTCTCCATACATGGATTACCTATCTTACCAAATGTTAATTCATTGTTTTCTAGTTCACTGTACAAGGCTTATTTTTCATTGTATCTCTCCACATTGAAAGTCAAAGAGATCTTTTCTGTAAATATAAGTGGATAAGTGAATTAGGATCTCAAGAATGAGCTTTTGGTCAAGTTCTCTACTGCCAGTGTGCACAAATGACTGCATTCCCTCTGCCACTTGTTAGCCATGCATCTTTCTCACCTTCCCTGGTAGGTTTCCTCCAACTATTTTTCTATTTCTAAGAAATGAACTAGAAATAATTTTTGTGTGTTAGCAAAGTACCAGTATCTTCTACCAAAAAATAAATTTAAAAGGCTTTTCCACTTACCACAAAAACTTGGAAATACTGAGTCCAAGCATTATTCCACAGCTTAGCCCTACTAGCTTGATTGCTGAAACTCTAGTCAGGTTCAAGTCCCTTACTTACTACTGAAGTAGGGAGGAGCTAACACCCAAGGTGCACCATGATTTGTGATTCTTCTACATATTCTGTGTGTCTCAACCCCCAAATATTTGATTGGCATCTGTTGGATTCCCGTACACCTATATTAAGCACTACTGTTAACATTGCCTATACCAGTTAGCATTAATCCTATAGCAGTACCACTGTCCAATTATTCCTTACTTGCCACTCTAGTTATTGTATCCATAATATTTTCCCCAGTCCCTGAGGCTAAGAGAACTCTGGGTAGGGCACTGGGGTGACTCATTCACTTGTGTCTTTGCACCTGTTTTGGGAGTGTTTTTTTAGTTTTCCACAGTCACTGAACCAGGGAGTAAGTTTCCCCCTGTCCATTCCTGGATCTTGTCTGGTCAACCTCTGCATAGCCTAGCCCCTTTTGGGCCCACTGTCTCCATTAGAAGTTAATCCACAGCTTTTGCTATAGCCATTGCTTTATACACTTTCTGTGTTCTTCCAAGCAGCCAACCTTGGAATAAAAAGGAAATTGGCTGTTTGACCCCATTGTACATGTACTTGAACATTTTACCTAGAGTATCCTGGTCCTATTCTCTAGAGACATATGTTCCTACAAACCAAGAAGCAAGACTCTATTACCATTAATGGGAAATACACAAAAGGTAAATGAGAGCTAAGTTCTTAAAACTACATGTGAATCTACAATTATATCAACATAATTTGCAATAAGAAAAGTAACGGATTGTGACAACCTCCCTCATGACATTTCAGAGGTCATTCCAACTCCCAACTTCCAATTACCTTGTTATCAAGGACTTCCCTACTAATTTAATTCCACCTGTCACTTGTCCCATGCACTTTAGGTAGTAGGACTTACTCTTTCTCTTCAAGGTACTTATAAGGTCTCAATGGGGAAGCAGAAAATCCAAATATTATTGCTTATGAGTTCTTCCCTGTGAATATGGATCAAGTTGCTATTTTGCCTATAGTGTCACACAGGAATAAAATTTGTAATGAGAAACAACTTTTTATTTTGCAACTGGTAAAACCAAATTGCTTTGAAAATACAGAAGGACAATGCCATGTTCTAATAACATACTACAGAATAAAGCTCTTGTCAGTATGTCCTGAAACCCCACAGGCACAACTGAACAACCCTGACATGTTTTCCACATTTTCTTTCTAAACTCCTTTGAACAGATATTAATAAATGGAGTTAAATTCCCTTTCACATTTAAGTTTATTTAGCTGATACAACTCAGATATTTTTAAAATCATTTAAATAGCATTCAAATAGGGAGCAGGAATTACCAAAATATTCCCCTGAGTAAAATCTTACTCCCTTTTGTTACCATGTCCACCTTTAGCAATGATTTTTGTTTTCATTTTGGTTATATTGTGTTTAGTAAGCTATTTTTCACCTGAAGTAGAACTGTATCTCTTATAAACTACTTTCAGGGTATTTCTATCATAAGACTTTATTGAGTTGATTGTGTTATCAATCTAACCAACACCAACATACCTAACTAACATGAAGATGCTATATGTAATATATAATGTGTGTGTGTATATGTATGTGCATATATATATATATATATATATATATATATATATATATACATAAATACCCCACCCCACAGTAGGCAGGGTCATATTACCAAATCCTGACCAATGAAGGTTGTATCCTTCATACTAAGAAATAATACTAAAAAGTTCATACAAGAAGCAACACATGGAAAGGAGAGAAGGATAGAATATCTTAAAGATATGGGGAAGATCAGTAGTGTAGAAGAAGGAGATCAAGAGGCAGAGTGGAGGGATGGGAAAAGGGAGGCAACACAGAATTAATTCTTTTAAAAAATGACACTTTATGCATATTTAAATATACCACAGGGGGCTGGGGTTGTGGCTCAGCGGTAGAGCGCTCGCCTCACACGCACGAGGCCCTGGGTTCAATCCTCAGCATCACATAAAAATAAATAAGTGAAATAAAGGTATTGTGTCCAACTATAACTAAAAAACAAATATTTAAAAAAATAAATACATATACCATAGGCAAGTTCACCTTTATGTATAAATAAAAATAAATAAATAGATAAGTGTAAGGAAGTCTAGCAGAGTAGAGGAAGGAGAAGAGGAGAGGGGAGGATAGATGGGAAAAGGGTCAGATTGTGAACTGAAATTGAATTCCATGCATGTATGATTTTGTAGGGATGAACCCAACTCCTATGTATAACTACAATGCTGTAATAAAAAAAGAAGCAACATAGATGAATTTTTCAATTCCATGGAAGATTCTGCTTCATGGCAAAGTTGTATCGATGACACTTGGGCTGATCTGTTTACCAGTGATACAGTCATGTGTATTATTATAGTAATCCAGAACATTTCCCTTTCAGAAGTGCTCATATATGGATCAATGAAATCCTCTTTAATTAGCTCTATGGTAAACTCTTGTAATCTTTGCTAACTCAATAGGTTTTTGAGTATTACTAACACCAACTTAAGCACCTCCATCAAATGATATGTCAACTGAAGCACTGCATAGGTTATTAAAGAAGCTAGGTCCTTGGTGTCATTTTCACTAACATCTATATTTTAAGGGGTACAATGTTGGTTATGCTGGGCCTACACACTTTCTATGACCCCTCTGGGAGCCATTGTTCCTCTGATGTGAACTGTGAGGTGTACTACATAGTTTCAGGCTTAATAATCAATAAGATGCTATGTACCTATCTGAGTTCACATCTTTCTCAGATCTTCAGGTTTTCTACCAGAATTTTTCTTTTTCCATCTTTGAAGAAACACCTACCCCATATTTATCATTGTTGTGGTACCTGGCTCTAGCAGATATGGCACCTGCAGCTATGGGACCAAGGACAAATACAAGCTTGGCTCCTTAGCCTCTAAGTGTCTGGGAATTAAAGGAATGAACTCTGTCTGGAGAGGCACTTACTTTGCTGATAAACATATGGATGGTGGTCTGGTTGCTTTCCTTTGAAAGCCTTCTATGATAGGTAGCCTTCTATGATAGGTCCAACCCATTTGCTCCCATATAGATGGGGCAGTCATTTTGGGCTCACCAGGGTGGGGGCAGGTAGGCCTTAATTCCTCAACAGTACCCAGAACCCTTAATGCAGCTCCTGTCAACAAACTCTAATAGCATGATCGTGTTTGTTCCATTCAAGTTTATTGCAAAATGCCTTAGAGGTCAACCTGCACGTTTCTAATAATTTCCAATTTAGTCTATATCAGGTTCCTATTTATTTATTGGGTACCAGGGATTGAACTTAGGGGCACTCAACCACTAAGCCACATCCCCAGCCCTTTTTATATTTTATTTAGAGACAGGGTCTCACTGAGTTGCTTAGGCTGCTTATGAACTTTGGATCCTCCTGCCTCAGCCTCTGAGGTCACTGGGATTACAGGCATGTGTCACCATGCTCAACAGGTTCCTAAATATTTACAACTCCTAGTGCTTCTCTCATAGTACCTTAGAAGAGGAATTTCTCATCAAAAATAAGTTTATGAGGGTAAAATCATCCTTCCTAGCACAGTAGTACAAAAAAATGCCCAATATTGGTTTCCAGTGCCTGTGGCTCTTGCCTCAACTTGACTAGACTACAAGCTGCCAAGTCTAAATTATAGATGCCCCTTAGGCCAATATGGAATCAAATTTAAGATTTTAGAGCAAGATTAGAATTTCTTTTCTAAACATTAATTTCCTCAATTTTAAAAGGAAAGCAAAAAGTACATGAAGAGTGTGAAGAATTAAAAAAAAAACTTAGCTGATCAATATGCTTGCCATGCCACAAAGTAGATAATCAATGAATAGTTACTACTTTTATTATTTAACCTTTTCAAAAAACTCCCTAGCTGACTAGAACACCTTCCATAGTTTTTACTGCTCTGAGTCAGTTTTGCCCAGCAGTCCAAAAGCAGAAAAGTTATCATAGCCATTGATAGAGATCTTCTGGTTCTCAGTAGGGCACACCCATGTGGGCTCCAGTTGGTAAAATATGCTGATAGTGCATGCATCCCCATTAAAATCAGGCAACTTTATTGTATTTAAATTATACTTAAATGGAGTTGAAACTTAAAAAGAACTTATATGATTGTGTTTGTGTGAGAGAAAGAATGTGTGTATGTACAATCTGACCACTTATCACCATCTTCACTGCAACTCATTTGATCCAAGTCATATTTATCACTCTTGAGATTTTTTATAATAGCCCCATTTAGACTATACTTTTTCAAACAGAACTCCTAATCTACTTTTCCTCATAACATCTATAAATTCTTTCAGTTTCTATAATTTATTTATTTACTATCCCTATTGTCGGACTATTTATAGATAAACATAAATACTACTAGGGCAGGCTTCCTCAGTTACAAGGTAGTCACTTAATAAAATTTAGTTGACTAAGTGAAGGTTGACTGTTACTTTTTCAAACTGTTTTCTCTTGGTTCAGAAACCACTCTTTCCTAATCATTGTCTTACCTTTTTGGTTACCAGTTCTCTAGTTCCTTTTCTATAGTCCTACTTGTAGCTATCCTTTATGTGTGGATATATTCCTGGATGTTTCCATAGTCTGTTGTATTCACATCTATGTCTCTAGCTCCCATCCATATTGTGACTCCAAAATTAATATCTTCAGCCCATGTCAACTCCAGAAACTTACTGTAATCTAAATGCCTATTCAAAGTCTCTACTAATATGTCCCAAAGATACTCAATCTTAAGTTATAAAAAAAACACATTTATCATATTAGATCTATTCTTTGAATTCTCCTTCTCAGTATCACCCAAGTCAGATGTCTACACACCCTTCCTGAGTACCCCTTCATAAAATTTACCCTTACTATTTCCTCAGTTACCAGGTTCTCTTTTTTTAATTTTTTTGAGTTCTTTATTAACATTTTTAATATACTTCTTTTATTAATTCTAATCAGTTATATGTGACAGCAGAAATCTTTTCAATTCATTGTACACAAATAGAGCATGATTTTTCATTTCTCTGGTTGTACACAATGTAGAGTTGTACCACATGTGTAGTCATACATGTACCTAAGGTAATTATGTTCATCTCATTCCACCATCTTTCCTGCCCCCATACTCCCTCTCCACCTCTCCCTCCCCTTTGCCCAGTCCCAGGTCCTCCATTTTACCATGCCCCTTCCATTATGGATCAGCA
The DNA here is from genome assembly GCF_047511675.1 of Marmota flaviventris. NCBI lineage: Eukaryota > Metazoa > Chordata > Mammalia > Rodentia > Sciuridae > Marmota > Marmota flaviventris. Next base: position 95,363,177 of record NC_092518.1, read on the forward strand.
TCCACTTATCATAGAGAACATTCAGCCTTTGTTTTTGGGGGGATTGGCTTACTTCGCTAAGCCTGATAATATCCAACTCCATCCATTTACCTGCAAATGCCATGATTTTATTATCTTTTAATGTTGAGTAATAATACATTGTGTATATATACCACAGTTTCTTTATCCATTCATCTATTGAAAGGCACCTAGGTTGCTTCCACTGTTTAGTTATTGTGAATTTCGCAGCTATCCACATTGAAGTGGCTGCGTCACAGTAGTATTCTGATTTTAAGTCCTTTGGGTATAGACCAAGGAGTGGGATAGCTGGGTCAAATGGAGGTTCCATTCCCAGTTTTCCAAGGAATCTCCATACTGCTTTCCATGTTTGCTGTACCAATTGCAGTCCCACCAGCAATATATGAGTGCGCCATTTTCCCCGCATTCTTGCCAACACTTACTGTTGTTTGTATTCTTAATAGCTGCCATTCTGACTGGCATGAGATAAAATCTTAAAGTGGTTTTGATTTGCATTTCTCTGATTACTAGAGATGTTGAACAATTTTTCATATATTTATTGATTGATTGTATTTCTTCTTCTGAGAAGTGCCAAATTCTCTTGATTTATCCCATTAAATATCTCTTAAACCATCCCTTTCTCTTTGCCTATAGTATTATTTGTGAATAGTTCAATAATCCGGGAAAATAAGAAATGAAGGCCTGAGGAAAGTGGTATCTCAGATTCCACTCTTGGTATCCTTCTAATTCACACTGCTGCTAGTGTTGTTGCTAAAATGGAATCTGAATAGGTGATGTCCTTGCTTTAATTCTTTCCAAGGACTCTGGCACCATCAGGATGAGCCACTGGCTCTGTGGTACATCTCCTTATGTAGATCTTGCCCTGAAGCTCAAGAGTTTCTCTATTACTTTCAGAACAGAAAGTATAACTCCTAGATGCAGGTCCACAAAGGATCTGGGAACCACATAGGAGAGTCACATCAAGAAATCAAAATTGAGGATTGGGGTTGTGGCTCAGTGGCAGAGCGCTTGCCTAGCATGCATGAAGCCTTGGGTTGGATCCTCAGCACCACATAAAAACAAATAAATAAATAAATAAAAGTTAAATTAAAAAAATTAGTTCTAGGTGGACACAATATCTTTATTTTTATTTGATGCTGAGGATTGAATTCAGGGCCTCATGCATGTGAAGCAAGCGCTCTACCACTGAGCTACAATCCCAGCCCTTAAGGTTAAATTCTTAAAAAAGAAATAAAAATTGAGGGAGGTTAATGATGGGGCATTTGCCTTGCATGTTAGAGGCCCTTGATTCAGCCCACAGAACTGCAAAAAGAAAAAAAAAGAAAATTTGGTGATCACTTAGCCAGGAAGGAGTACAAAAAAAGATGGTGAAGAACATTGACTATATTTTGTAATAGCAAACTCTTCTGTACAATAGTTTTGTAGGAAAAGTATATAAGCATGATGATATAATTAGTTATAAGGCTGAGAACTCATGGAGAAGTAAGGAGGAGAAGATATTTTTGCACTGTCCATCAGAGAAGAATTGTTCAGTTGTTCCCATCCCATGGGGTTTGGATTTGTCTTTTCAGTTGCTGCAAAAAAGTTTTAAAAAGTTTTTTTATAACTTTCCTTCCATCCTGGAAGGAAGCTAACTAATTTTCCTCTTATTTTGATGCTTCAGAAGGTATGGGCCTTCTGAATGAAATTGACTAGCAATCTGAATGAAATTGATTTATATAGCATTCTTGGAAATGGACCTACAGTGATCTAGAGCTAGACACATATATTTTATTTTAGATTAAAGTGGGTTCTTAAAATTTTACCCTGAGAAGCCAGGCATGATAGCACATGCCTGTAATCCCAGCAACTCAGGAGGCTGAGGCAGGAGGACTGAGAGTTCAAGGCCAGACTCAGCAACATAGCAAGACCCTGTCTCTAAATAAGATATAAAGGGGCTAGGGTTGTGGCTCAGTGGTAGAGTGCTTGCCTAGCATGAGAGGCCCTGGGTTTGATCCTCAGCAGTACATATAAATAAATAAAAACAAAGGTATTGTGTCCAACTAAAACTAAAAAAAAATAATAACCCACTTGTAAGAGGATGAATTTGGACACTTACTGCACATCATATAAAAAAATAAATTCAAGTGCATCCAAGGCCTAAACATAAAAGCTAAAACTTCAAAAATCTTAAAAAGAACAAATAGATATCACACCAAAGCCATAAGTAACAAAATAAAAAAATAGCTAAATTAGGCATCAACAAAATTAAAAATTTGGGGGGGCTGGGGATGTGGCTCAAGCGGTAGTACACTCACCTGGCATGCGTGCGGCCCGGGTTCGATCCTCAGCACCACATACAAACAAAGATGTTGTGTCCGCCGAAAACTAAAAAATAAATATTAAAAATTCTCTCTCTCTTAAAAAAAAAAGAAAGTCAGATGTTTAAAAAAAATTAAAAATTTTGTGCTTCACAGAACATCATCAAGAAATAGAAAAGAACCCACAAAATGGGAGAAAATACATTGAGACTCACATATCTGTTAAATGGCTGAGACCCAGAATATATAACACCTACAATTCGATAATAAAATGATAAATAACCTAATTAAAATGGGCAAATGACTTAAAATCAGCCATACTACAGTGACGTGGCCATATCAATGTTTATAGCAGCTGAATTCACAATAGCTAAGTTATGGAACCAACCTAGGTGCCCTTCAACAGATGAATGGATAAAGAAAATGTGGTATACAAGAATAGGAAGTTATACTCCATGTATGTATAACATGTCAAAATATACTCTACTTTCATGTGCATCTAAAAAGAACAAATAAAAATTTTTAAAAGAGAAAATGTGCTATATATACACAATGGAGTATTACTCAGTCATAATGAAGAATGAAATTATGGTATTTGCTGGTATGTGGATAGAACTGGAGAATGTCGTGCTAAGTGAAATAAGCCAATCCCCAAAAAACACAGGCCAAATGTTCTCTCTGATATACAGATGCTACCATATAATATGTGGGGGAGGGAAGAATAGAAGTTCATTTGAGTAGACAAAAGAGAAGGAAGGGAATAGAAAAGACAGTAGAATGAATCAGACGTAACTTTCCTATGTTTATATATGAATACACGACCAGTGTAACTCCATATCATGTTCAACCACAAGAATGGGATCCTAATTTTAATAAGTTATACTCCATGTATCAATATTATGTCAAAATATACTCTACTGTCACATATATCTAAAAAGAAGAAATAAATAATAAAATGGAAAAATGGGCAAAAGATCTAAATAAAATTACAGCAGCATAATTCACAATAACCAAACTATGGAACCAGCCCAGGTGTCCATCAATGGATGAATGAATAAAGAAAATATGGTATGGAGTTTTATTCAGCCATACAGAAGAATGTCATTCACAGGGAAATGGATGGAACTTGAGAGCATTATGTTAAAGTGAAATGAGCCAAACTCAGAAAGCCAAGGGTCATATGTTTTCTCTCATATGTGGAAGTTTGAGAGGACACAGATAAGAAAGTGGGATCTCATGAAAATTGAAGGGAGTTGAGTAATAGGAAAAGGACCAGGGGGAGCAAGGATGAAAGGGAAAGGGGAGTACTGGGGAACTATACAGACCAAATTATGCTGTTATATCATGTCTATGACTATTTAACAACAAATTCCACTATTATGTTTAATTATAATGCCCAAATAAAATATGGAAAATTTAAATAATAATAATAAAGTAAAACAGAAAACAGGATAGGAGATAGAGCAATTCCAATGAGATGAACATAATCATCAGCCCCAAAAGTTTCTCAGGTCTCCTTATATTTCTTTCCTTCCAGATAACTAATATAGTACTCTGTTACAAGAAAGTAGTTTGCATTTTCTACATATTATATGAATGAAATCAAGAAGCAAATATTTTTTCTTTCATTCAGCATAATTATTTTGAGATTCACTCATGTTGTATCAAAGATACTTTATATATGCATGTCAAGATGGATGTTCATTTTTTTTTAGTTGTAGCTGGACACAATACCTTTATTTATTTTTATGTGGTACTGAGGATTGAACCCAGTGCCTCACACATGCTAGGCAAGTGCTTTACCACTGAGCCACAACCCCAGCCTCAGGATGGATGTTTTTAATCAATAAAAGAATAAATTGCCATCAATATCACACCCACACTCATTCTTTGAAACCCCTATGAGAGCTATGATGCATAGTCCCCATTTGTATGTGTGAAAATGAAATAAACTGAACTTGGCTTTCAAAGAAAGAAAGAAAAAAGGCAGAAGAAAAGAAAGAAGAAAGAAAATATACTTTGGAATGTATTAGTGCATTAGATTCCTTTTGGGAAAACCAAGTCTAACTACACATGATATACATAGATGAACTATAAGAGGTAAAAATTCTGAGAAAACATTTTGTATGCTATTTGCACAGTCCTTGGTACAATATTATAGTTACACACCTGGTAATATAGAGGTAGGTGAGATGTTCCCAATTTCTGGGTCACAGCAAATTTTCATGGAAAAGACTCAAGTTAAAGAGTCAAAAGGATATTATCCTGAATCCATCATTTACTTTCTGAGCAACTGTGAGCATTTTTTAAATATTTATTTTTTAGTTGTAGTTGAATATAGTACCTTTATTTTATTTGGTGCTGAGGATCAAATCCAGGGCCTTGCAGGTGCTAGGTGAGCACTCTACCACTGAGCCATAACCCCAGGCCTGTGAGCATCTTATTTCACATCTCTGTTCCTTAACTTCCTTATCTTTGAAAAACAGGGATAATGAAAGCACTTCATATGGTTGTTATTGACAGTAAAATGAGATCATGATATAAAGCATTGAGCTTGGAGTCTGTCATACAGCAGATAACCCAAGGATGTTAGCTCCTTTTCTTTTCTACTATTTTTGATTTAGAGGAAAATCCTCATTCTTAAAAAGAAAAAGTGGTAACATTTTTTAGCTTTATTGTAATATCATAGTGCCATCTGGTGACCATATAGAATGATTACATTATCTGTATGGGATATTTCATTTCTAACATAAATATACCATATCAAATTCCTAATGTGTACTGGGCTAGCATTGCAGGGAAATAATAATGACTGTGTTTGAGAAGTGTTTTGCTGTGCTACTCCCTTGGAGACCCTTGCCCTAGCTATTCATTCGTTCATGTCAAGAGGCATGGCTCAAGTAAAAATGAGAACAGCATCTTCCATAGCCTAGCCTAGACTGGGAAGATGGAAGGTTGACCATGGAAGAAAATGAGTGAAGCCTTCATATCCACTTGGCTATGATGGAGATGCTGAAAGAGAGGAGTTGTAATTTTCTTTAGTCTGCAGATCTTTCCTTGGCCAAGAGTCCAATTCCAGAAGAATTCCATAATAGAGATAACTGCAAGTACCACCCAAGTGTCCCTAAATATAGAATAAAAGAAGCCCCCTCTCAATTCTCCCAACCATACTACCGCCTAGACAAAGAACCTCATCAGAGTACAGCCAAGATCTCTGAATCCAGCAGTCTTGTACCTGGGCTCAAGTTTCATGAAGTACCCCCACCTCCAAGTCCCAACAGATGGCTACTCTTGCCATCTCTTTGGTGCCATGAATTCAAGTCAAGACCGGTCAGTTTATTGAATATGAACTTTATTGTGATTTGGTTTATGTAAGGCAGTGTGGTGAAGGCACTGCAGAAATTACACAGACTGGAAAACATGGTAGAAAATGAATGAGCTAAAAAAAAACTACAAAATACATTTTTAAAATGAATGCGTGCGGGACTAGTCTAAGTACTACAACTACATTTCTTTATTTTTTAATCATTGCAGAAGCGTTGAAATATTGAAATATTGTCAGAGGTGGGGGTTTGGGGTGAGATTAGGGAGGGCTTCATGGAGGAGGTGGCATTTATGCTGGGCTTTGAAGGAGGGGTAGACTATTGATAGATGAAGATGGAGGGAGGAAGATTTCATAATGACTTAACTCTAGAGAAAATTCTGAAGAAGTACTGAAAAAACGAGAGGCCAAACAAACACCTCCCAGGGAGTGAAGCTTTTCAACTGAAAGAATTGCTTGAGGAGTCTGGCTGGGACTCAAAGTCTCAAGCTCCCAGATGGGGTCTTCAGTACCAATGATATTAGGAGGCACAGGACAATGGGCTTGTTTGTAAACCTAGCAGCAGCAAGAGGTTTCACATTGCAGTCAGGGGCCCCAAACTGGCTATACTATTCCTGGATGGATTCTCTCATCTTCTCCGTGTGTGATATTTAATTGTCCCTGCTCTCGCCCGTTGACTGCCTGAACGGTAGTTCGTGAACGCCCATGTGTGCGTTTGTGAGTGTAGGTGTGTGTGGATGGGTGGGGGACAGAGGCTTTGTCTCCCACTGCAGCTTCTTCCACGTTTCCCTCTTGTGCACAAAGCTGGCTTCCACTGAGCTGAAGCACAGGCCCTTCTCACACTCTAGGCCACATTGAACTCCAGCTTTTGATTAAGCACCTAGGAAGCTTCCTCAACATGAAGGTAAAACTTACTGTGGGGGGTGACTTAGGTTAAGGCAGGACTATACTTTCCGGAGGTGGTGTTGGTAGTGGTGGTGGTGATGGTGGTTGTCGGTGGTGGTGGTAAAGTTTGGGGCCTTTAAAGTTGACTCTGGCTGCTGGGTGAAATGCTGCTGACAAGTCTTTAACATCAAGTCAGAAGCCGGAATGTCAGGCTAGACCAGCTTGGCCTTGATCATCCCTCCTCCTTCCTCAACAAAACCTACAGGGAAAGTATACTGGGCAGCTAAAATCAGCAAAGACAGCTGTAGGGTGTCCAGGCTCCTGTTATTGTCCTGCTTGAATCTCACCCCCGGAAGCCCCAAAGATCTTTTCTTAGCACACCATGTGTATGATCTCCAGATAGGACTGTCACCTCCCCCGTCCAGCTGCTGGAGGTATATAGGTTATGTAGCTACTGATGCTACTTGGATCGGGAGGTATGGGAAACTTAACAGAAGAGAGGAAGAGTAAATTATTGTGTTTTTTTTTCAATGATTGTGAATCTTATCTAACACCTGGCACCTGACATAAAATAAAAGGATGGAAAACTGTGTCAGGACTCTCTGAGATTGGAGACTTAGAGCTCAGTGAGATCATCACTGGAAATGACCTTGAAGCTGATGTGGCCTTGCTTCACTTTGGCAGTTGGACCACCCTTCTGACGCAGGTACAGAGACTTCAGATCACGGCAGTCAGTGGGGTCAGCATCCAGAGTAACTTGCCCCAAGAACTGATCACAGAATTTTCGGCTGTTCCAGACCTATAGAAACAAGTCAAGGAAATGAAGATGAACAACCTTCTATGAGACTGGTCCTTACCCAGTGACACTTAGAACCCTAATAGCAAGCTTGAAAAGATCCATTTTAAAACCAAGGGAACAGCTAGGTGTGATGGTGCACATTGGTTATTCCATCTACTTGAGAAGCTGAGGCAGGAAAATCACAAGTTGGAGGCCAGTCTGGGCAATATAATGAGACCTCATCTCTAAAATAAATAAATAAATATAACCAAGAGATATTTTCTTTCCTGATAGCCCTTTGGCTGAGAGGAGGATATCTCAAAGAATATAGATAAAAATCCAGAACAAAGAACTCAGGATCATCATTAATCTATGGGATGGGTTACCTAAAGGTAGATGTCAGAATTATTATTATTATTAAGTCAGAAAAACTGCCAGACTGCAGAAGACCTAGCAATGTAAGGGTCCTCTGAACTGGCATATGCTATCCATCATGGGATTTTATAATATCTGGTCTAACTAGTGTACTCATGAATATCTAGGTTTCTGCCTACAATGAAATAAATGTAGATTTAGGGTGGAAATGAATAAGAAAGATCATATCTGTGCTTGGCGAGAAGTGTTTTTAAGTTCAAAACAAATGAAACACACACACACACACAGGATAACACTTGCTCTGCATTCTAAATATATGTGAGGCACATGGAACAATCTGTAGAAAATATAAATGCCCCTACAAACATTATTCATATTTTTACCTGGACTATGATAGGAATGTCAGTGGTCCTTCTGTAGAAAATGGCCTGGGTGTCAAAAATGGCATGTACAGTATTCTTCTGGACAGGAGAACGGACTTCCTCCTTTCCACACTTGATGATCAAATATGGGTTTACACCTGGAATAAAGTGACATTTATTTGTAACACAGTGATTTAAGTTTCTTTGCTAGATAGACAAGAGGCTATCTCATGAAGTGAAATCTGGGACATTTAGCATAATACCTGGGTACCAGAATGATCTAGGACTCAAGATTTTTATTCCCTCTTTCCTTGCCTTACACATGTTTCATATAGAAGTATAAAAATGAATATTACATAGACCTTGCCCAAAGACATTAATAACCCATTCCCTACCATGGTGGACATCCTTCTTGACTTCTCTAGACTAGAAATACCACTGGAGAGACTAATTTCTGATCATCTTTTTCTAATCATATGTGCAATGAATGAAGCAGAATTTTTTCTTTCCAGACACCCCCGTGGTTCTTACTTTCATTGGCATACTTCTTCTCCAGGCCCTCAGCACTGTGGACAGTGATCTGGGTAACTACCTTTGGGTAGCCACGAGCCAGGTTCCAGCAGGACATCTTGGGCATGTCCAGAGTCAGTTCCCTAGAGCATCAAAAAGAAGATGTGTCATCTGATGAAACATAGCCTTTGATGACATGGGCCTGCCAAAGCTGGCATCATTGCTGAAGAAGGCATGAGACACAATGTGGCCTAGTGCATTCCTCCTCAGATATGGCTTTTATTTTATGAATATTTTAAGAAATAGCAGATAAAGATCAGAGTAGGCAGGGTTCAGGGGAAAAGGTAGGTTTGGTGACTTGGCACTGAGGACATAACAGAGAACACCGAGGAATGCCAACTGTTGAAGAAAAGACAGAGTTGGCCAGAGAACAGAAGATAAAATATAAATGGAAAAACTTGGGCAATAGATCTGCTCCCCTTAAATGGCAGTTCAGAGCTCAGAGGCTCGGACTTTCACTGGGGAATTTCCCATAACCCCACTTTGAGAAATATTTCTTTTATTTTTTTAAAGGAAGAGTGAGAGAGAGAGAGAATTTTTTAATATTTATTTTTTAGTTTTTGGCAGACACAACATCTTTGTTTGTATGTGGTGCTGAGGATCGAATCCTGGCCGCATGCATGCCAGGCGAGCGCGCTACCGCTTGAGCCACATCCCCAGCCCCTACTTTGAGAAATATTTCAACCACCATCATTTCAATTAGTTAGGTTTGACTTGAACATGTTGTCCTATTGAGTGTATGCACAGAGGGAGATGGGTCAAAAAGTTTAGTTGTAAAGGCAAAGCAGAGAACGGGAGTTTGAGGGGTTTGCCAAGGAAACTGAACCTGAGCTGGACAGGCACTTCAGAGAAGATTCTCAGGAGAAACTCGCTGGTGCGGCCATGCTGGAACATGGTTGGGACAAGCACATAGTTGCCCTTCTTCAGGTACTTGCTCAGAAACACTGTGCGGGTGTCAATGTAGGTGGAAGTCCCAGCACGCTCCTGGATGTAGAGGTGGTGGAGGCGGAATTTGCGGTTCACTTCCACCTAGAATTGAAATAGGATGAAATATTCCATTCTGCTCACATCATACTTTTTGTGTTGGATGTCTAATGTCTTCTGTCTTCTTTAGCTCTGGGTCTTTCATAATTCCCCTAATTCTAAGCCATTCTAATTTTGAATCCACCTGCTATAAATGCTCATTCTTACCTTGAAGAGCTCAAAGCCAATGATGTAATTGTCAGGTCTTCCCATTCGACGGTAAGTGCGCAGGTCCTTCTGCTGCAGTGACATGATGACCTTATGCCCATCCTCAGGCACGGTGAAGATGTACTAAGGGAAAGAGGCCACCAAAGAGCTGAATTAGCACTCCCATTTCAGATGAGCTGCTTAAATTTCAGGGAAGAAACTCTACATTTGGAAACAGAACCTTGAATTAATTTCTGGGATTTACTATTGACCAGACAATGGGACTGTGGACAGATAATCCATTCACTTGTTAAGTGTATAGAATTACACTTGCTTCTCCTTATAACATTCATCATGTAGCAGGTGCAGTGGTGCATGCTTGTGACCCCAGCAGCTCAGAAGGCTGAGGCAGTAGGATTGCAAGTTCAAAGCCAGCCTCAGCAACTTAGTGAAATTCTGTCTCAAAATTTAAAAAATAAAATAAAATAAAAGGGGCTGGGGATGTGGCTCAATGGTTAAGTGCCCCTGGATTCAGTCCCCAGTACCAAGAAAAAAAATCAGCATGTAGTAAGAGACAACTTTATTCTTAGGCCTTTGATATCAAAGGGTATGTTTTTGGTTTCATAAGTTCCTGATGTTATTAGTTTATTATCATTATTATTTTGCAATACTGGGATGGAATCCAAGAGTGCTTTGCCATTTTGCTACATCCACAGCCCTTTTTATTTTATTTTTTAGACAGGATCTTGCTAAATTATCCAAGCTGGCCTTGAACTTGTAATACTCCTGCCTCAGTTTCCCAAGTTGCTGGGATTACAGGCGTATACCACTGCATCTAACTTGGTTTGTTATTATTGTTGTTGTTGTCCCATTGTTTTTTAAATGCTCTATACAGAAGAATTCCAGAAATCATAAAGACAGAAAACATTCTTATTTTACTCAATCTGACATTGCAGCAGGGCCCCAGGATAGCCTCATAATGCCAGGCCAGACATGTGGCTTGTACAAAGATTGGATACACTTCCTTGGGGGATTGATGCATTCTTATCACTACTTTAGGGAAGCTAAGGCCTGTACCAGAACTTTCCAAACATTGTCTCAGGAATCATGTTGCTATTGAGAGATAAATGTAAAATTAATCAGATTTTTTTTCTTTATTCTCTATCTCTGTGCCCTTCCCTTCTTCCATTGAGAAAGAAACAGAGAACAGATGCATAAGTAAGTCCCACAAAAGTCAATCCTGTGCATATGCATACAAGGGAAGCCATTTTTCCAGTTTGGTATATGTGTCTGATTATTGAAATACTTCCGAGATTGTAAATGGGCGTGAGGCCAGGTAGGGAGTAACAGGAGTTTTGCTTTTCCTTTGTGGACAATTAAGATGGAAAGGGCATTAAAAAAGCATGAATTAGGTAACTTAGTGCATCAGTCTTAGTGTTCTCCAAAATGCCTGGCCAAATTGGGCTTGTCAAAAGAAGCTATGCACTCATGGGCAATGACACAGTGACACAGTCAGAATTCTTGTCTCCTATAGGTTAACTCATTAGCACATTTGAATATAAAAGCATCCAGGTTATTATAAATCTGGGCTTGGGATATTTGAGGTTTTTTTTTTTTTTTTTTTACTTTGGGGTGTGCCTGAGCTTGACTACTGATGTGTCATCTGGAATAGCATTGTAATGACAGATGAATGGGACAGTGTCATTGACAGGGCATTAATTCATGTCCTGAGAAAAATGATCTGGTACAGAAAGAGTACATGAAAGAGGAAAAATATAGTCTATATGCATCCAAGAAAACAGTAGGGCAGTAACAACAAATGAAGAAGAATTGAGACAGCATGTGATAGTAGATCCTCTCTCTCCAATGAGGAACCACCATAAGGAAGCAGGGGCTGCCAATCAGCTGTACCAAGCAATATGGACAGAGAGAGGAAGCCAGAGAAGGAGACTCAAATTTGATAATGTTGCCAAGGTACCTCTCTGCAAAGAGACATAGTCAACCGTATTTTACAAACATCTGAACCAATTCTTAGGGATCTCAGCTTAGGAATATTAAACAATAGCTGCACGTGGAAGTCTTGTTGCTAAAGAAATACTTCAGAGAGAACCAAGATGAGACCAGAATTCCTGCTGACAAGATAACTTGGAGGCAAAGGAAAATAATTGACTCAAACCTGGGGATTCTGCAGGAAGGTATCACGGTTATTATAGCAGCCTCCAGAGCGGTTCATTAGAGGATCATCATCCACAGTCCAGCATCCCACCACTGATTCCAGCTCCTTGTGGCCAAAGACAGGATTGTTCACATTACGGCAGACGCTCAGCTTGTTAAAGTTGCGGCAAAAGTCTTCCAGACTCATCCTAAATGAAAGGGGTGCAGGTGAAAAATGAAGATGGTACCTAATATTTACCCCTTTTAGTTCCAAGTAGAAGCCTTAATTCCCTTAATACTGAAAACTTCTCCTTACCAAAACTCTCCATCATCAGACATAACAAGCCCCAGATTCTTGCGATCAGTTACAGTCAGTTGCTGCCACTCTTCAGAACTAAATGCAAATAAACAATAAAAATATAAGCCATTATGCTTGCTATTGACTTTCTGTAGTAAACAAAGTGCCAAAGGAACAAAAGGTATGAAGATCAGAGTTGCTTTATTTTACCTCTACTGGGTCACAAAGCCCATAGAACTCATAAATGTCACTGAACATTGAGAGCTCACTAGCAGCCTGGAAGGATGAGTTTGGGAGAACTACAAGTTTTGGAGATGTAGCAGTGAAAGTGGAATGCCACTCACATTTCACTCCAGGGGCCACTCCATTCCTGTCTTCCCAGGGGGTTCCTTAGGCGAACCATATACAGCTTCTCAGCACTAAAGACTTCCACAAGTCTTTCTCCAAGACGGATCTTACGAATATCAGTCATGGTGTAGGTATGGCCCTTCAGTAGACCCCAATCAGTTTCAACTTCTTGTTCCTCCTGACTGGGAGACTGAGAGCAAAGAAATATATATAAGGGCATAAGAAATGAGAAACATAGCTTGGCACAGTGGTGCACGCGTGTAATTCCAGCTGCTCAAGAGGCTGAGGCAGGGAGATAGCCAGTTCAAAGCCAGCCTTGGCAACCATGAGGTACTAGGCAACTCAGTGAGAGCCTGTCTCTAAATAAAATACAAAATAGTGCTGGCGATGTGGCTCAGTGGTAGAGTGCCCCTGAGTTCAATCCCTGGTACTCCCCCCCCCCACCAAAAAAAAGAAAATGAATTGAGAGACACAAGTCCTTGCTCTCCTTCCTTGATTAGTTGTATTCCACTATGAATTTAGTTCTCCCTATGCAGATAGAAAGTTAATCTTCACATATAACCTGTCACAAAAACAAGTGAAGGCTAAGAAATCAATATATAACAATTCACTTAAAAATTTAGATTCAGACTACCCTCTGTACTCAATTGATATAACTGTGATAAAATTTAGTAGAGCAAATCCATTCCTTGAGCAAGTACCCACAATCTTAACAGAAAAGAGGAATAATTTACCACAGGTTATTTACACCAACTGGGATGCTGCATTGGTCTCCAGTGAAAGGACTGGTTCAAAAGGATAAAAAGCTAAAGTTCTCCAGCCTCCATGCCAAGACTCAATGCCTATGTTAGCTTTCCAAATCCATTAATGGCTTTTTGTGGCTCTCCGGGTTAAGGGCAATGTTCCCTACTAAATTTTGAAGTCTCTTCTGCCAGGAGTGAGCACAGAGTGGTTGTTTTTGGTGAATACAAACCTCAATGGAGCAGCAGATCAGACCTCCTTTGGTGAATGTTTTGTACAGTTCTCCAAACAGCTTGTACTTCTCCTCAACAAGCTCAGTGTATCTCCCCTTCTGCATGTCAACAGTTTCAGCCAATGTGCCGGTGAAATCCACGATGATATCAGTGATGGTCAAACCATCCAGAGCCTCATAACAGCCTAGCAGCCTGGGGTCAAATATGCATGGTAACCCTTGTAAAATTTTTTTTCCAGGTCAAGGACATAATGTTCCCAATAATTAAAACAGTCCCTGCCCCGTCTTTACCAGCTGGCTTTTTTCTAGATATGAAATGAGAAATATTTTGAGATTACAGTCAGAGATTTCTAAGCATAGGCTATGTTGATCAAGAATAGTCCATGCAGAAGTTTCTTTCTACAAGCAGAAATTAGGCAAGGACAAAAGAGGTGATCTTCAAATTAGCAACAGCAGAGCTTCCCCAGGAGTCTTATGAGTGGGTAAGGATTTAATGGAAGCCAGAACAACTGATTCCTTTCTCGTTTAGGACTTCTGTAGGCCAGGTCCAAACCCAAAGCAATGCATTGAATCTAAGTTTTAACCCAGTTTTATCTCTGGGATTGGGTTGGAAGAGAATGGACTGCCAAAGACTCACGTGGCTTTCCTTTCCTCATGTACCCAGACTACAGACTAAACAACCCTTTCCTTACTTTGCATAAGCTTTTTCCAGCAGAGCATTCCAAAACTCATTCATGGAAGTAGAGAAAGAGAAGACCAGATCTCCATTGATGGTGGGCAGCAAGTCATCAATCACCACCTCAGTCCATTCTCCAAAATGCCAGAAACGGAAGCGAAATATCCCAGCATATTTATCTGGTTTTCGAGGATCCCATTCCTGCTCCTTATGGTTGGGAATTGTCTGGAAAGGTAAGCACATTCAATCAAGTGTTATTCATCAGACCACATCCAGATATTGAAATTACAATTAACTCCTGGTAAACCCACATCACAAAAGGAAGCACACTAAATACACCTGGTTTGAGTCTAGATTAAAAAGTCGTAGGTAGGGCATTTTGTCCATAACTTCTGCTTCCCCAGTTCCATTTTGCTGATGATGATATTACCATACTTACCCCTAAATGCACACAAGAATACACAGGATTGATGGGATGGCCAGTCAGGAGTTAAGTATTTCCCACAGACAATCTTTAAACTAGATGATGATAAATAAACTATACAAATATATTCATGATTACATGTTTAAACAAATAAATAAGACATTTTAAAAAGTATTTATTTTTTTAGTTGTAGTTGGACACAATACCTTTATTTTATTATTTTTATGTGGTGCTGAGGATCAAACCCCAGGCCTCGAACATGCTAGGGGACCAGTATACCCATAAGCCACAACCCCAGCCATAAATAAGGCATTTTAAAAAGTAAAAACAACCAAAATACAAGGCCCACTGTAGTTTATATTAAAATATCCATTTTAAGGACTGAGGATGTAACTCAGTTGTAGAGCTCTTGCCTAGCATGTGTGAGGCCCCGGGTTCTATCTCACCCACCTCAAAAGAAATCAGAATTTCATGTCTATTCTGGAGATTTGTTTTCATCCAAAATAAAATTGCATTTAGGAAATTAATTCTAAATACTCTAAAATGTAATATTCTAAAATTGCTTTTATGAAGAAAATGTTCTTTGTCCTTAATAGAGGGTTATTACTTTGTTCCTTTAAATTCTATATAGACACAGAAAGAACTTTTGTTCTATTAATAATTTATTAGAAAATTTTCAGTAATCTATTTCCACCTTTTCTGCTAAGAATGTATATGTCCATGACTTCCTGGCTCCTGCTGGCTTTATATTCCAGTAGGCACAGAATATAAGTATGCAGAAATACTGAGTTAGAGTACTACAAATGACAACAACAGGTCAATTTGTATATGTGACAAAGCAAGAAGAGTAAAATGTAGGCTGGGGTTGTTGCTCAGTGGTAGCACACTTGCCTGGCATGCATGATGCATTGGGTTCGATTCTCAGCATCGCATATAAATAAATAAAAAATAAAGGTATATCAACAACTAAAAAAAATCTTTCAAAAAAGAGTAAAATGCTAATTGTGGGTATATGGGTATTCCCTGTAAAATTCATCTTTCTGTGTTTGTGAAAACTCTTATAATGAAATGGCAGGAATTCACTTAGTAAATATCTGTGACTTCAGGAAATAGAACAATCTAAGAATATGTCAAGCTGATCTTTTCATAAAATTATTAAAGAGGGCAAGAAGTTAAAAACTGAATGAGTTCCCACAGAGTGGGAGATACCTTTGTCCAGTGAGACTCCTGAACAGCCAAACAGGAAAATGCAGGAACCATGAACTTGTGCCCCAGTCTCCCCTGGATCAGTTGGTGATTGCTGATGTTTCCCACAATCAGACGGGGGTCATCACAGATGTCCTGTGGATACAGTGATTGGTTATATAAGAGTTTTCCAAGAGTTTTCCTAGATGAACTAGGCAGGACATAGAGAGAACGGGGGTTAGGGTTGATAGGTGACTAGGTTTTCATAGATAGGATAAAGAAAAGGTTGAGGGGATTGTGAGAAAAAACAAAGCAGTAGATCCTCTAGCTATAAGAAAACTTTCAGGTGGGAAGTGGCTAGAGAAATGGAAGGAGAGGATACAGTGAGTAACATGACATGTGCTGTGGAGGAACTTTGTCATTGGGGTTTGGAAGAGTTTTCACCATGCAGTGAGCTTTAAAAGATGAAAACTAAGGATTAGCACACTACAGTCTGATCCTATTTTGTCAGGATGAGATTTTTTCTGAAGCACCTGTCCGTGGAAGGGTGACTGCATTTAAGAGACAAGGACGTCGAAAGCAAACATTTGATGTGTCTCTCGCTCTAGGAAAATGACTTAAACGACCTTACAGGAAGTCCTGTTCTAACACAAAACAGAGGTAACAACAGTTTTCATGGCAACCAGATTTCCACCATGTTTGGATAGATAAAATGACAATAGCATTAATAGCAGGTATTGGGGCTGGGGTTGTGGCTCAGTGGTAGCGTGCTTGCCTAGCACATGTGAGGCACTGGGTTCAATCCTCAGCACCACATAAAAATAAATAATAAAATAAAGGTGTTTTGCCATCTACAACTATTTTTTTTAAATAGCAAGCAATAATAGACCATGCACAGGAGCACTTCAAGAGACATCCCTCCAAAGGGATCTGGGCAGAGAGTAGGGGCAGTATTTGTTTGGAGTATATGTATGTGTCTCCACACCAACATATTATGAGATGTTTAATTCCCTCTGGAGTAAGCAAAATGAAACCCAAAGAATGTAATTTCAACAAGATGTGAGGAGAGCACATGGAGCAATTGTCAAAATGTTATCAGTGCCTAGAGGAGAAGCTTCAAAGTTCCCCTGATGATAGAATAAATGCTGCAATGATAGTAATGCTTGAGTTGACTAGAGTTAGGCTGTTGGACAAGGGAGGGATATAGAGGCATAGCAGCTAGAGAAATGGGCATGGGCAAAGACATAGTGACATGCATGACACCATATAATTGAAGACATGATTGTGTGATACAGAGTATCAGCACTTGCAGTGTTCAAAGACAGGAAATATCCATGAAGTCTTGATACATGGAGAAAGCTCCATGGAGGAGGCTGTTGGCCTGTACCTTGACATTCTGCTTACCCAGCAGAAATAAATCCTAGTCTCAAATGGAAAGAAAATCTAGACATATAGCCTTTTAAAAATTATTAAATAGAGACAGCTATATTTTTCTGGTCCTCAACCCTCTTTTTTTAAATGGACATAATTCTACTTGATGAAGGGTCTGGTCTACAGAATGAAACATTCCATATATTCTTTAAAAGCCAAAATAACTCTGGAAAGAAATAGGCATTTGGGGCAGGGACAAGTCCAAACTGAAGATTAATTGGGCATGCCTCTGCCAAAAGGAGATGGTTAGATGGGTTGTCAGCTTTGGATTTTCTGGGGTTTTTTTTGTTGTTGTTGTTGTTGCTGTTTAAGATGCATGTCTTGTGTCTCATCAATACTTTGTGTCATAGGAGAAAATTTCTATCTTATTAAATTTTTATGGTTGTGAGCTGTCCATTTTTTTTTCACTTCTTGAACCGAAAGCAGGTGTGTTGGGTGCGTTAGATCCTGATGTTCTTTTCTCTTTGTTTCTTTGCTTTTTCTAAGAAGAAATTAAGCATAGTTTTTCCTCCCTATGTCAGATGTTACTGTTTTATTTGGAACAAGATGTAAAGTTATATAGTGATTTCTTGGATCTAAATGATATATACTATAGTTTCCTAGTTTGGAAAAACAATAAAGTGAACACTGATATGTGAAGTAGTGTACTTTTAGATTAATAAGACAAATTACTTGCTAACTTTCTGTAGTTACTAGTAGCTGCAGTTTACAGCATCTTCAATTTCCATAAGACTCATTTCACAACAGGGGTCTAGGCTTAATCATTACTTCTGACATGTCAACATCTATTCAAGATATAAGGGATCACATATGTGAACAAAAAAGACATATAAACAGAATTCACACTGAGGAACTGGGTGAGTATTGTCCTGTAAATCTGAATTGGATTATTGAATATATTGAATATTTGGTTATTGAATATCCTTTCTCTCTCTCTCTCTCTCTCTCTCTCACACACACACACACACACACTCACACACACACTCACACACACACTCACTCACACACACAGAGCTGTGTGCAATGATGGTAGAATGTAACTTTGGGCAAAATCCCCATTGTTTCCTATTCTTTCTTATAACCTAGCCTATTCCCCACTTCTATTTCTCCACTCTTCATACATTGTATCTATTTAACAATGGATTTTTAAAACATGAAAAGAGTTATGGAATGTCAAAACCAGAAGAAATTTTAAAAACTATCTAGTATTTGACAGATCAGGAAAGAGGCTCAGCAAGGGGCAGTACCTTGCTTCTCTGGTTGTCTAGTTAATAGGATAACTAAACCTAAAATTTTGAATTCTTCATAACTACATACTGTTATGTTCCCTAACCTCAAGACCTCAGTGAGTCCATCTATTTGCCTTAGGCTTACTGGTGCCCCTATAAAGGGTAGTATTGTGCAGATCTACATTATTTGAAAGACTCTTAGCTTTTGGTTCCAGGCTAAATATCATCAATAGGAACTGATCTCCTCAATTCAGTGCACTAAATATGAATGAAGCTCATACTATATGTGTGTACTACAATGTGAAGCATAGGAGACTAGTCTTTATTAAACCTTCCCTTTTACCTCTTTAAAGAAGTGAGGCAAAAAAGACCAGAAAGAAACCAAGGAATTAGAAATGGTAAAAGTGGTGAGATAATGCAAATCTAACAGCCACATGGACCTTTTGATGATAACTTGAAAATAATGCAATATCTGTTTATTGACTTTTCTTCTAGTTTTGGGCACACTGGATATATTCCTGTTGGAGTTAAAGAAAGAAGGCTGGAGGAGTTTTTCTGCAACTCCAAGCTGAGACACAGAGTGCAGATGGGACATTTCAGCCTGAGCCGTGCTGGAGTGGTAGGAGGGAGTTAGGGGAGAGGTCACAGCTCACATATTCACAATATTTGGGTGGCTTGGGAGTAGGGGGGAGATGCTGAGCCCCTAATGGCTCCCAGCTGTGTTGGCACAGCTGAAGTGATCCTTGAACTGAACTGTTTGTCACGGTAAAATAATTTCTTAGGAGGAAACACACAACCAGGAACTGAACATCACAAGTAAAGCTGGAATGGTCCTCTAATACCCCTACCCTCAAGCCAAAACCTTCTGTAAGCAAAGCAGCTCCTCTAGCAAATATGTTATCTTAGCTGAGCATTATGGATCTCTCAATTATCCTCACCTCTTCCCCCTTCCCAGAGATGTCTTCAGGGAGGGGGCATACAATTATAAGGTCCATAGCCCTGCATGGGTCACCCTATGAGTTTCCCTTTGACTAACCACACTTAATTCTTCAGCAATTTTTATACAGGTGAAATTTGATGACAGTAAGAATTGAGTTCCCAGCTAAACCTCCAGAACCACAATAAAATGAAATGCTGCCCAGAAAACTAGCATCCAGAAGAGTGGAGGCACTTTCAAAAGTGGTATATGCAATCTAGTAGTATTGGGGGTAGGGGTGTGGTCAGCCCTATAGTAGGTACATTGTGACTAACTCTAAGGCCTAAGTAGTCCCAAAAGTCCCAGGGGCTAATTTAAACAGAACTGTCATTCGGGACCTGAGGGTTTTGTGAGCTAGTCCAAGCAGCCATTATCTATCCTTAGAAAATAGTGCCACCTCCATATGGGACATTTATAGGTGGATGTGGGCTCAGAGACCAATGTTGCACAAGTCTCTCAAGGAGTTTATTTTGCCTACTGAGAATTTTATTTACGAATAATTTAACATTCTTTTGCTTCCTAAAACTTCCAAGGAAAACTCAGTATGGAACCTGGGAATAAGATCTTAAGTCCAATTTCCCCTTCCAGCATAGAAAACCAAGTCACTATGTAGAGATATTCTCACTTGAACCTTCAGACTTCTGCCGGAAGACTTCAGGTATAGTTCCCAAATGGCTTATTGTAAAGAATTTTTTTAAATCTACGCAATGGAATATCATTCAGCAATAAGAAGGAACAAACATAGCACCACGTGGATGATATTAAACATCAAAAACATTATACTAAGTGAAAGAAGTTCACATGCAAAATTTAAAATAAACAGGAGAGCTGGGGGAAAGAATGTGGACCTACTCCACTCGGTGTAAACAGTGAAAAACATTTAGGACTACTAATGTGGAGGGACATGATCTCTGGGAGGGGTGGGATCATGAGAGTAAAAGAGAAGTGTTTTCTCTTTTACTATTGTTTCACATTCTATTACCACAGCCTGTATATTCTGCTTCTGATATTTTCCCTCATCAGGTTTTCCTTTCCATTCCTAACACCATTGTTTTATTCCAGAACCTTACCACCCTCCCCTTCTATCAAGACAATGTAGTGACACAGCCCAGGGGAGGGTAGTTCCCAAAGAAAGACTGGGCAAGGGCCATGGTGGTGGAATTCCTGGACTCAAACGTGCCCAGGAGAGCTGACAGAAGATTTTGTGCAGGTGCCCTTTCTCCCCCCACAGCTGGCTGTGTAAATTCCCATGGGGCCTGGTTCCATTTTAGTCAGGGATTAGATGTGTCTGACTCTAAGACAGTATTGTAGGTGGATATGAGTCAGTCAGGAAAAAAGCCAGAGTGCCTGGAAGGAACTGGAGAAGAGATTTTCTGTGAGAATTTGGCAGGCAAAGTCCAGTCTGAAAACCCTACCTGCAGTCTTACACTGTAACTTAGTGTAACCTGGATCTTATAAATTTTTAAGACTTTTTATGTTAAGGCCCAACAGGACAGGAAAGTCCAGGAGCACATGGTCTCAGGCAATGTACCCATGTGCCTAGAAAGCTAGGACAATAGCTGGAGCCATGGGATCACTGGAGGAGTCAAAGAGATAGGTTTTCTTCTGGAGGGTGTGAATAGATAATATGCCACTGAACAATTGGAAAACACTCTCAGAATCCCTATGTAAAGAGGCTTCCTAAAAGACAGCAAGGAAGTAGAAGTGGGAAAAGGGGAACTTTGCCCCACAAAGGTGGGTACCTTCCTGGGGTTAGGTTTGTTCAACTATCAGTGATGTTTAGAGGTATGGGAGGCTTATAAAGGCAGAAGTTTTTAAAATGGGTGAAGAAAGAGACAGAAAATACTAGGTTAATCGTGTTGCCTCCATTTTGGAAACTTCATAAAATTGCCCTGGTTGAGTGAGAGACTATATGGCATGCCAAGAGACAAGATGTGTATAAGCTTCCCTGCAAACCAGGATCTCAACCTTCCTAATGGGGTGGGGGAGGGCAAAGATCAATTTAGTCTCCCTGAGCCAATTCAAAGAGGCCCAGCACTGTCTCTTGGCTTTCCTGATGAGAGGCCAGAGAATCTTGACGTGGTTCTTGACCACAGACTTGGCCTCCATTCTGCCTGGAAGAATCCACAGCTTTTTGAGGGGGCTCAGATGCTGGTCCAGAATCTTGTTTTTTTCCTCCTACTCCCCAGAAGCCTTTCTCAACCATTCCAATCTATGATGATCTTCCCATCTTCAAAAACCCTACATAAGTTACTATCTATATGCCTGAAAATAGCATTTCATATATTCAGCATTCATTTATTATTTAAATCTTTGATGGTTTTGTATCCATTTTCTCGATGAGTATGGGATTTCCTCACTGCAGACTGTGTCTATATCTTGTACAGAGGCTGATATAGAGCAGGTGTTCTATGAATATTTCTCAAATGACTCTCCCACTGGAGAATAAGTTCACACAGTGCTCTCAAAAGGGACAGTATGGATCAATTATTGAAAGTACAGCATCAAAGTACATCAACAAAAGTACATCAACAAAGAGAAGGAATGTGAGAACTGCCTAGAAGGATGCTAACTTAAGAAAAAAGAGAGAGAGAGAGAGAGAGAGAGAGAGAGAGAGAGAGGAGACACAAATAACAATCTCCCTGACATGGCAATGGGAATGAAAACTCATGTGAGCTTTGAAGTCAAACCTGGATTCATATCTTACCTTGTTAGTGGTCCAATCCCAAGGAAATTCTTACCTTCTATTGGAGACTCAGTTTCCTCATCAATAAAATGGGCACTATATCTACCATTATTTTTTTTTCAACCAGGAAAATTACACCAAAGAATTATATCAAAGGAATTTAACATATCTAACTTCCTAATATACCTACCTTATTAAGCTGTGGTACATAGGATGAAATGAAATAATATATAGAAAACTCTAAACCCAGTATCTGACCCATAGTATACATTCCATAAATGTTGATTTTTCCACCCTTCCGCCTTGTTCAAACACCACCCCCCACATTCCTTCATCCTAGAGTTGCCTCAGAGGAAAAATGGACTATTTTCATGGTTATTAAGTTTTTTCCTTCTCTGCTAATCCATCTAGGATTAAATCCACAGAATTTGGACGATGAAGGCGAAGGACAAAGGACTGAGCCAAGAGAGAGGGGGAAAGATATGTGTTAAGACAGGCCAGCACAGGAAGCGCTGTCTGCTTGGTTCACATCTGGGGAATGGTTTCATGTTGGCTTGCAATTTTGCCGCCCACCAGATGTCCTCCCACCTCCTCTATGCCCTCACCCCCATCAATCAGTCCTTCTCTCTCCTGCATCTTCAACTTTTTGTTTACTGGCTACTCGTCAGCCTATAAATATGTTCAAGTCTGTCCTGTTTTAAAAAGACACCCACCTAATAAACCTTTCTCAGTTTCCTGCTTCCTTTTCAGCTACTTCTGCCCAACTGATGTCCTTTCAATCATGGCCAAGCATCACAAAATACTTATGCCCTTTATTACCATCATTAGTTTATAAGAATGGTTCCTAGACAACTTAGTTATATTTTCTCCACGTATTTTCTTTGGGAAAAAAAAAGTCTTACCTCTCTGCATATCAATAGCAATTAATGAATCATGCTCATGTTTCCAAGATTTTTATTGTTGGTCAACAAAGTGATCTTCAGAGATATCAACAACTAGAGGCACAGAAAGGCAGGAGAAGTGCAATTCCCCTTCTGATGGAAAGAAATTTCTCCCAGTCTCATACTTTCACTTTTATTCTTTTTTATTTTTTTCTACTGGGGATTGAATTCAGGGCCTCTGCTCTACCACTGAGCTATACCCCCAGCCCTCAGTTTCATACTTTCAATGGTCATCATTCTTTGCAAGCAAACACTAAGATACATACTTCAAGTTGCACAGAAAACAAGTCTTCATGTAACTAGTGTATCTTGGCACCACCTGGTGGCAATTTGCATAAACTGAAGGAGCTCTGGAAACTCCATTTAGGAGTATAAATTGTAGAAATTACAAGCAAAAGTGATAGTTGGATCCTTAAAGAAGGCAACCATTGAGTACTGGCTGAGGTGGTTCCATCATCGTGCACCTCATTAAATAGAACATCTTCAAGATTTTGTGAAGGTTTAAGAACTTGCATTTTACAACAACCCCCTGTGGTCTATACACCAGGCAACTCATATTGGAAAGAAGCCCGGGAGGAATATCCTTCTCTTCAGTTACTACCTTTACATATAGCATGTTTATTTGCTATTTATTCTCCAGACTCCATCATCATATCTTATTATAGTATGAGTGCCCACTCTTGTAGGACTGAGACTTGCCTTGAGACACAATGTATACCTGTTCCACAGAGAACCATAGCATCTATTAATAGTTACTATTAATAGATGGTGAAAGAGCTGCAGTTCTATGTGGATCCCACATGGCCAACCATGGGATGATATGGGTGATGATGTCCAAAGAGCGGCAAAAGAAGTTTCCTTCCCCAGACGACAAATCCATCTTCTCCCTATTGATTTAATTTCATTTATGTTCACACTTTAAGGAGTTTTTTCTCCTTATTGGTATGAGATTATCTTGATCTACTCAAATGAACTTCTGAAAAATAATAAGCATGGGAATATTTCCCATGTGTGATGTGTGTGTGTGTGTGTGTGTGTGTGTGTGTGTGTGTAGAGGTGGTGACTGAAACAGAGACATGCACATGTTGGGCAAGTGCTCTGCCACTGAGTTACATCCCCAGTCCCAATATTTCCTTTTTTTGTTGTTGTTGTTGATATTTTGAAATTACTGTCTAACAAAATTTGACTAAAATTCAGGTCTCCTCAAAATAGAGCCGGGAGCACAGATCCATGAGGCATTCCCCTAGCCTTCTCTTTTTTTAATATGAAGTAGTAGGATTTATTCCAGTGAAAAGAATCAGAACGCTTGCTGAGAGAGAGGGGGGGGGGGCCTAATAGCAGGCTTTTCTAAGATTCCCATTTTAAAATTGTCTCTGTGTGGTGATGGACATATGAATTAGCTTGAGTGTGGTAATCATTTCACAAAATATAGGTATATGAAAACATAATGCTGTACACTGTAAATATATACAATTTTTTATTTCTCAACTATACCTTGGTAAAGCTAGAGAGAGAGACAGGGAAAGGAAGGAAGTTAATATCCAAAATAGTGTACACAGTAGGCCTGTGTAAGGGAAAGAGTGGATCAAATAGGATTTTGATGAAGGAGGTCAAGAAGGAGACAGAAATTGGGGAAAATAAGGAAAGTTACCTGGGGACGTTTCCACACCACCTTTCCCGGGAGCAGTCGGTTGTAAAAAAGAGAATCATTCTCAGGCAGAAAAGTTGGGTCACAGAAAAGTCTACTGTCTTTGATGCATTCCTGCTTCAGTTCTTGGTATTTCTGGTTTTTGAAGACCTTCAGAGGAGGACCCATAGTGTCAAACTATGCCTAGAATGAGAAAAAAAAAAGTGTTGTCTTTGGAGAAACAAGTTCTCAGGTGCCTTGGGTAAGGCACCTAACCATTTTAGACCCTCGGTTTCTTTATCTACCAAATGGGGGCAATGTAAGCAATAACATTCTCACTGGTAAAATAGATAATTAACATGAAGATGGCAAGTTAAGCATGACTCGTTTATCATTTGAAAGGCAGTCTTCCATTTATGTGGCAAAGAAGAGTTCAAGGCAAAGTACTATTTTAAATTTGAAGATAAAAGTAAAACTATCATTTTACTGCATTCAGAATAAGTTGGTGCCTTGGAGAGTCACACTTTGTGCACAAGGGGAGAAGCAGCCCCTTCCAATTCTTTTGCACAATTACTTCTCTTTTATCATTGAAAGAGCTTTGCATGTTTTATTACTAACCAAGAAGGCTAATGCAAGAAAAAGAGCTCAGCAGATGGCCTCCAAAGACAAGGAAAGATAGAAAGATTGTATGATCTTTTTTTTTTCTTCAAAGTCTAACGTACAATCATTTGCAGACTCTGAAATCAAAAGGCAGACTCCGAAATTCAATTACACTAATTTGGTGGACTATAGATTCTTATCCCATAGCAATACACTGTTGCTTTCTTTCCTCTAAAAGAAAGAAAGAAACTTCACATGGTTAAACGGAGAATTAATATAGTAGCTCTTCAGACAATGTGTATCAGAGTGCCCCACACTCAAATGGCCTTAACAACTGGTTTTTATGAAGATAATTTGAAAGGCAAATTTGATTTTAAATAGCTTTTGGGTGATAATAGGGTTTTCACTGTCTTAACTTGATTTACAAAGAGAGTTGTAATGATTTTAATGATCCTCTTCTGCCATGAAGAGAGGATTGTGAATTTTTGATGTCAATTATTCTAAAAATATATTTTAAGGGTTACAGTCTATATTCTATGAGCAAAAGAGGGTTGAGACCAAAAAAAAACTTAAGATTCAGAGTGTTAAAAATTGGACAATTTTTGCAAAAACAAAAACCCCACAAAATTGGCTACATTAGCACTTTAAAAAGTATCTGTGTGGCATACCTGTGAGGCAGTTGCTATTTTATAAAAAGTAAAATATTAATCAGACCTCTCTGCTAGCCCCTTTCATGTTCTTTCAGTATCACATTGAAATGCCTCACTAGTAAATAAGTCACCTCATTTGAAAATGATAAAAAATTTAATTTCTTGCCATGTTATGGCAATGATACTTCTAATATATGTGCAACAAGCATACAATTTCTCTGAAACCAAGGAATAGGAATAAAAAGCTGAACAAAACCACATATTTTTCATAGCCTTCTTTATTGACAATGACTTTACAAACTGAGAACTGCAGGGACACTGAAAACTGCTGAAATGTTTTCTGTTAATCAGATTTAACTCTGTCCATGTGTTTTAAATATTAGTATATTTTATTGTATTTGAAGGCATGGGTGGTATCAGTAAAAATTTTCAATTAAACAGCATCAGGGCCAATCTGAATGTTTGCCCAGGCTCCTTTGTGGAGTCTGTTAAAAATGGACCCCAATTTTCATGTAAGCTCAAACTTACAGCAAACGCTACTCTGCTTCTTGATTTCCCTAGGTTTGGTGGATTGCCAAAGGCTGGGGATTGTAAATGTGGAATATTCTGAGGCAATTAGGACATTTAGTTTGCCAGAACCTCCTAGTCCCTAAGCATTCCAGATAAATGGGCATTTCCTGCTCTCAAAAAAAAAAGTCATCTGCCCTCATAAGTCTCCCTTGCTATTTGGGCAAATAGCGAGGCAGGCAAGAGCCTGCAAAGGGAATCCCTGTTTTAAAGAGGACCTAGCTATAGAGCAGCATCAATTGAAAAAAAAAATAGGTCTCATTTTAAAGAAACAGACTGATCCCTCCTTTTCAGAGATAGAATGTACAGCTAGTATCAATGGGTCAAAGTTTGATAGAATGCCTTCTGAGTGAAAATGCCTGCATTTTGGGGACACATAAGGAGCTTCAGGCTAAGAGTCTGAATGAAATTTCAATAGAGTACGATTACAGTCCCAAATGCTGTTAAATTACACAGTTGAATTGACCCCCATTTCTGAGTAGGTAACAGGAGAAATGTGCCCATTGGCTCTGTGACCTTGGTCTCTTTGTGCCTCAGTTTTTTTCATTAAGATAGTGAGGTTATCAACCCCGCGCCTTTACAATGTGGCTGTACATACTGAGATGATTAGTGTAAAAATAATTTGGAGTAAGTAGAAAGTGCTCTGTGAATGCTAGAGACACACTGAAGCCCCCTCGTTGCTGGGCACAGAGCTTTGCGTATACCATTGTTCAGGAAAAAACGTTTTAAGTAGCAAATCAGTGCTTATATGGCAATTTACTATTCAAAATGTGCATTTTACATTTCAGTTCACATTCTCTTCAGAGCGGCCAGGTTTTATGGCCATGTTCTGTGCCCTTCATTTTGTACCTGCAGAAAGGGCAGCTCAGAGATGCAGCAGCCAGAACCTGGCAGACTCAAACCCGGGTCTGTTTAATGTTAGATTTGGCGTGTGACTTTCAATCACACTACACTGCTTCTTTTGGTCACTACATTTTTTAAGAACGAATTTTTTAATTCAAACGAGGAAAACCTCCAAAACAAACACGATGCCCAACTTTGAGGCATTCTGCCTAGAATTTGCTGCCACAGTGGATATTGAAAAGATTCTTTATTTTCCTGGTTTGATGATCATGGGAGAATCCAAACCCTTTATTTACATCTGGGGATTTATCGATTAACCCTCAGAAAACTTTTGGAAAACCAGAACCTTGAAAGATGGAATTGCCATAAATTATTTGCCCTGTCAGAGTGGAGGAGTGTCAAGAAGAGAATGTTTTCTTTACTGTCCCACTGCAGCCAATATTGTCAGGAGGAGAGAGCCCTTAAATTAAAAGACCACATATGAGAAGAGTTGGTAGACAAAATAAAAGTGAGGGATTTCAGTAAAACCCAGATAGTCTCTAGCTCAAAGGGAGCTAGTGAATGCGAGGCAAATGTGAACACTTATAAAGAAGGACACTGTGACCCGAAGGCTAGTGGCATGCGTGGCTGGTTGAGGCAGAGAGTGGGGTTTAGCACTGAGGTAATGATCTTAGACTATATTATCTGAACTCAGACTCAGTGCCTAGAAAAAGAATATGAAGAACACCGTGTCTTTCAAGGGAGCAGATTATGGAGAGTTGGGAATTGCCAGGGAGAAGTTGAGGGAGCCTGCCACGTGGAATGCAAAACTGCAGCTAGGAGTGAAAACTCTAGCTACTCACTGGACCTGAAAGCATGGGGGAACTAGGCAAACTTTTGGAGCAAAAATCATTTGCTTGTTTACCTCAGGGTCATCCTTAGAGTAGAAACCAAGTTTTGCTCTAAAAATATCTGATAAAGGAAATCAGATCTGTGGTTCACAAATCACTTTGGATGAGTGGAGAGGAAGTGAGGGCACTTAAGGAGGTGAAGGAGGGAACACAGGGCCTCAGGAGCATTGCCTTTAGCTAGTTTCTCCCATTTCCCAGTTTCCCCCTTTGTTCTGTATTTTGTGCAAAAAAAAATGGAGGTAGAAGTTAACTAAGGGTTTGCAGACAATTTGAGTACAGGAGCCCCAACTCTGTCCTAGCATGAAGTAGGCCCACTTTAGACATAATTGACACCCTTTATTCCCCACAATTAGACGCTCTGTGGTGAGAGAAATGGGAATTCTAAAGGGAAGGAGAAAAATTCAGCATCCACATGTTACACAGAGAACAGTGCTTTCCATATATACACAGGGGAAAAAAAAAGAGCACACAATTTCCTTTTATTACATTATTGAAAACTCTCTTAAAAATAAAAGCAATTTTAAATCATGAAAAGAACACATGCTAGTCATAAGATCCAGGATCAAATCCCAAATGCCACCATTTAATGTACATAACATCTCTGTTCCTCAGTTTCCCCCAAAGCACAATGCAAATACAATGGCTGCCCTGCCCATCTCAGGGTGTTATTGGGAAGATCTAATGAAGTTAAGTATGCAGTAGACATTTTAATTGTTAAGGATTAGGCTAATGCAGAGCAGTAGTATTGGGAAATGGTCATATGTAGCAAATTAAATTCTCTTTCTGTCCTTGGTAGAAACTGAGGAAAGTCAATCGCATGCTTCAAATAAGACACACACAAGCATTAAAAAAAAAAAAAAAAACAGTGTAAAATGGCCCCTCTGCCATTCTTTACTCCCTATTCCACCTCTTCTATTCTGCTGACCTGCCCTGTTGACTGAATAAGCCTATCCTAAAAGTCTAATTTTATAGTCCTTTGAGAATCTAATCCTGATTTTTATAGATGGCTATGCTGGAAGGACTCTTAGAAACTACTTAGTAAAACTTTTTTCTTTTACTGTAAGGTGAAGGGCCTTGCCCAAGGTTACACAGTAACAGGGTCACCACCAAAACTGGAACTTACTGACTCTTTTCACCACTTTTTTGTTGTTGTTATTCAAAAAAAGAGGTGGCAGGAGAAGCATGCAAACATAAAACCTCAAGCAAGACATTGCTTCTGAAAATTCTCATTGTCTTCTTCTTGCAAGAATGCACTTAAGAGTTTTGTTTTTGAATTGCAAGCTGTCAGAAGGTGAGATGATTTCAAATCAAGGCTAATCAAAGAAACACTGTTTGGGGGTCACAAAGGGGCTTTTTCTGCTCTTAATTTAGGAACTGAAAACTCCCAAGGATATGAAAAGCTTACTTTTTAACCTATTCCTGACCACATTAGTGTTTAGGCTTTTCCTGAACTGCTAGGAACTTTAAGGACTAATAAAGAATGCTATTCAAATCTGAAGTTTACACATACACTCTTGCACACACATGTTCACATTAGCACACACACATGCATGTATACATGCACAAACTGCCAGAAGAATTTGCAAGAGTTAATTAGCAGTCCCCAAATATTTTTTGTTTACTCATTCAGACTATAAAAATGTCCCTAATTTCACAACAAAGATTAGCAAATGAAGCATTAGCTGAATTTCCATAAAACCTTAATACAAACTAGAATGTTTTATCCTGAAGCAAGCCAGAATTGACCATCAGAACAGCAGAATTTGTTGAATTTTCCTATGGGCTTTTCATTAAACTTTGAATTTTAAATCTTTAGAACCAATTATTTCAATTGCAGTACATACCCACTTTTCTTTTTCTTGCCCCAGCAGAAGCCGGCTCTGGTCAAGTAGCCCAGTTAAGTCCCTTGAACTGTGTAGTTGGGGTCGGGGGTGCGGGTGAAGAACAGGGACTCAACTACAAATCAAAATTTAAACTAAAGGTAGAATCAGAGAGGAACAAAACCAGGCCAGGGGTTGACAATGGAATAACCAAGATCAACCTGTCACCAGAGGCAGGAGGGCCCGGGCTGTGCAGACAAGGAGTTAAGACAGTCTCGGCTGCCACTCCCTCCTGTGCGACATAGCACAGTCTGTGCACTTCACTACCAGGGCTCAGAGGCCTTTTGCACACAGTGTGGCTCCAAGATTTTCCTGCATTTCAATAATCTGTCCATACCTCTGGGTCAGCAGAAACTAGAAAGAAGTTCTGACAGTCAGCCAGGCTTCTCTCCCACATACCCTCTCTCCAGGTTTGTCCTTGTTACCAAGTATTTATCAGAAGGTGTGTACGGCACACACACACATACATGCACACAAAACTGACCAGATATATCCTGAAAAATCTTATTGCCAGACAACCACAATCACCACACACAGCACCCAAAATAACCAACCAAAATAACTGTTAGTTTTGAAGTTCACAAATTACTACTAACGTGCACGCATTTGATTGAGACAGAATATAAAATTATAGCTGTAAAATTCAATTAATATAAAAGTTAACATTCCTTCACTTATCTTAGATGCTAACATATCCAGCGAATAAAACTTTAGCTAAATCTCTCCTCACCTGAGTTATCCCAGGAGCCTTCTGCTGCTGTTACTGCTGCTGCTGCTGCTGCTGCTGCCGCCGCCACTGCTGCTCTTAGCCAGGTAACCCAACTAAGTCTGTTCAGTCAGTGTGGCTGAACAAAGATTCTGGCTTTCTTAACCTGAAAACTATTTGGGCTGTACCAAGCTCTGCTCATAGGGGGAGGTGCCTCTCAGCAACTTCAGGAGCCTTTGCCCCGCCCAGCATTCAGAAACTGATCCTGAGTCATGAGGAAAATCTGGAAGGCACCCCTGCCAGATGTGCAGACGGGATGCCCACTCCAGATCCACCCACCAGCAAGTTGGAAAGGCTAGAAAGCCACTTTTGAAAGTTTTTTTTTGTGTGTGTGTTCCACAGAAAAATAAAACTTTCAGGGAGAGGGTCTGATAGGTTTCTGACTTTTCTGTCCCAGGGTTAACACAGCAGGCATGGGCATTACCCAAGAGAGGACACAGGGAGGAAAATGTTGAAGTGTTGGCAAAGTTCTTGTGAGCTTAGGCTGCAGACATGGCCCTCTTACAAAAATCACATCTATGATAGTGATGAGGACTTCAGCAAGGGAATGTAAATGAAAGAGCAGCTAATGGGATGCAGGGAAGAAAAGGTCACTTTGTGAAAAAGCAGGTAACATTTGGTCAAGGGCAGGGAGAAAGGAGGTGAATGGCATTTGATTCCATGGCAGCCATGAGAAGCCAAATTTCTAACAACAGTGCAACCCAGATTTTACCAAGCAGTGCCATGTGAAAAGCAGAGCAAATAACTGTGTTTACTCTGAAAGGTCAACCAAGAGTCTTTGGTGGGGTGCTCAGACCCTTGTAAAAAATTATGCCACATCCCAGTCAAGGTCCTGCTCCCTTCGTCCTGGGATATTCATTGGGATACAATTCCAGGGATATGATTGTCAAGTTATTTTGTTCATTTCATGTTCACAAATGATGAAGGATCCCATTATCTCATTCACCAGCTTTCCTGACTGGTGTGTTGTTCGCCCTTGAACCTGAAATTAACTTCCACCCCTACCTCTGTACTGACCCTCCTTCTGGTTAGTTGAAGATCTAAGAGATGAAGGATGAAAGGAAGTGGGGGGGAGAGAGGGAAGGGGAGAAGGAGAGAGAGAGAGAGAGAGAGAGCAGGAGAGAGAACAAATGAGCAAGGTAGAGCCTAACAAGGAAAGGAAGTCTGCTCTCCCCGCCCACTGGCCCCATACCAATATTTTTATGAAACAGATCTGAGCATTTTTATAACTCAGGCTCTGAGACCTCCCCCTTGACATTTCGCTACAACTCCCTCTGTGCCTTCTATGCCAAGATGGAAATCAAACTAGAGTTAGGGGGCAATACAAAATGCCAGAGCCAGGAGAGTTAGGACTTTAAATATTTGTACCCAATTTGTTCAAGAGTGAGAGATTTCTTAAGTAAATGTCCCCCATGTGGTAGGATTTGAGTTTAGAAATCAAAGGAGGATGGTTTGCCTGGGCTCACATTTAGCCATATTTTGAACCTCCATAATTGTTTTTTTTAAAGAAAGTAGGAAATCATAGAACCTGAAAATTGAAAGGAAATTTGGAGGCCATATGTACACTCCCACTAAGTGCAGAAATATCCTCCAAATAATATGGAAAACTCACCCTCCTAAAGCAGTTTATTCCATATTTGGACATTCACTAATTGTTAAAAACATTTTCCTTGGATTGAGCAAAAATTAGCTTCACACAAATTTTCTAATTCCTTTTTCATGTGGCAGCCCTTTAGGATATCTATTATGTCACCCCAAGTCATCTATTCTCTGGCATAAACATCCACAGTTCTTTTAAACCATGCCTCATAGAATATGGTTTCCAGATCTTTTGCCACTCTGGTTGTCTTTTGAGCATAAACCTGCTAGTGTGTAGCTTGTAGCTTAATTAAAACCCTCT
Organism: Marmota flaviventris; assembly: GCF_047511675.1. NCBI lineage: Eukaryota > Metazoa > Chordata > Mammalia > Rodentia > Sciuridae > Marmota > Marmota flaviventris. Next base: position 95,396,001 of record NC_092518.1, read on the forward strand.
GTAGTTTCTTGCATGAACTACTATTGTGTGCCTTATTCTGTTTGCACAATTGACTTTAAACTTGGGTGCTGGATTTTGTATTCAAAAACCATTGCCTTGTTTATTTCAACCTATTCCTTTACTCCCTTTCCCAACATTTTCTTTTTCATTATTGCATCACTGAAGAGTCTTTTTAGACATTTTTGCTACAACATTCCCTAAACACTATAATAATAGAGATATACTGTGTATGTGTTTATGTGCTGCAAGTATATCTGTCTTCTATATATAAAAATAAAAGATAATTGTTTACTCCTCGAGAACCAATTTTTGCCCTTAGAGGCAATATTGCCCCAACTGAGAGTGCATATCCTATACCACTAAGTTTTTATCTGCATATTTGATCAGCCAGAGTAATAGATGTTTTGAATAAGATAGGGTCCAGGACAGAATATTGCAGTGTAACCTTAGAGTTCTCTCCTTATTAACAGTCGCTTTTAATACTGTTGCTCAAATTGAAGCAATCCATGAAACTTCTGCTACTATCCAGCTCTTATTTTCCCATCATCTCTACCAAGATATATATAAGACTCTTTCAGATGTCTTACTGAAATCCAGATACATTATGCTGTGGTATTCCTGTCATCTCCCCTTCTAGATACCCTTTCAAAAAGGAAATGGGCTTAGTTAGGCATGACTTGCTTTTACTGAGTTCATGCTTACCCCTAGTGATTTCCGCTCCCTTTCTAAAGCCTCACAAATTACCTGCTTAATAGTGCATTCTGTACTTTTGCCAAGGATCAACGCTGTGCTCGCTGGTCTTCAGTTTCCAAGATCTACATTTTTCACACACCCCCAATACCACCACTCACCTTCACTAGGATTTTATTATTTGTCTTCCTCTTTCCATCTCTCAGCTCTTCTCTTTGTCATAATTTCTCAAAGTTTAACAAGATTGGCACTACGATCACATCTGCACATTCTCTCAGTAGCCTCGGATGTAATTTGTCTGGGTCTGGAAACTTGAACTCATTGAAGGTAGTTAAGTACTCCCTTATTATCTCCTCATCTATCTTGAGCTTTAATTCTCTTTCCAGTTCAAAGATCATGCTCTTTGAGGGAGAGGTTAAGTAACTTGCCCACAGTCACACACCTAGTAAATTGGCAGAGCTGGGATTTAAATCCCACCCTGTCTGCCTCTGAAGTCTGCCTCTTAACCAGAATGCTGTGTAGCTTTCCAGTAACAAGTGAGTGGTATGGCCTATGAGTGCTATATGAATTCCAAAGTCAGAGAGAGATCATCTAACAAGAGTTTTCAAGGCAGGTTTCATCAAAGAGGTAAACTTTCAGCTGAATCTTGAAGAATGAATAGATCAAAGGAGAAATGGAAGTGATGTGTGAATATGTTGGTAGCGATGATGGAGGAGACTGAGATGGCATCCCAAGTGGGGGAAGTAAGAAAAATAATAAAGCACCTTGGGTATGCTTCAGACTCTACTTGGTTGATCATTATGAACACAGGGGCCACAAATGGTCAAGAGAGAACCAGAGTGTTCCAACCTTTCCTTAAGAACTAGTCATTCAAGCTCTGCTGCTTACTAGTTAAACACCCTAGGGCAAGGCACAGTTCTCCTGATCCTTGGTTTCCTGCTCTATAACATAGGAATAATAATGGGCCTATTTTGGAGGGTTTTTGTGAGGATTAAATGAGCTAGTTAATATGTGTAAAGTACCTAGAAGAGTGTCTGGCCTATAATTAAGGTTCAACAAATGTTACTTGCTGTCATTATTACTATAATTCATTTATTCATTCAACAAGCATTTACTGAGTTCTGATTATGTGTTATAGACTATGCTAGGTGTTGAGGATATAATGGTGAACAACAAGAACCATGAATCTCAGCTCTCAATAAATTAAAGATCAGCCATTAATTAATTTTGTGGAAGTTTTCAGTTTTCACTGTTCATTATTCCATTATCTGGATAAAGTGGTACATTTTAATTATCTTAAACCAACCTCTTTCAAAGTTTGTGGGAATAGTAATAGAGGTTTTTCACCCAATAGCCTAGGGCTTGGGGAACAAGTTAATGGCTTCTTTCTCCATTATTTTCATCTCATTATTTTCTTTCTCATTAATTTCATCTCAGACTTCACTTGAGTCTTGGGTTCTGCCCCTTTGCCTTTTCCAGCTTTATGCCTAGCTCAATCAATTCCCTATCTTAGGCATTTTCCATCTCTAGATTATAAAATAGAATTCCCTATGTTGGAAAGGGGATTCCAGCTGCACCTGGTGTGCTAATGGTGGTGGTGGGAGGTGTATACTAGTGTAGTATGGCTCAGTAGTGTAGGGTAGTGTAGGGTAGTACCTTTTGGCTTTGGCTAGCTAGCCACAGTCCCTGGCTTTTTTGAGTTTACAATCCCTCAAGGCCAGTAAAAGTGTAAACAGAAGCCATAAAGAGGATGGATTGTCAGCTTCCAAACCAAGTAGTCATGGGCCAGCATAGGGTGGAGTTCAATTAATATTTGAAAGGGGGTAAATTGGATGTCTTTCCCTTTGGCCTGGTTAACACAAAAATATGCTTCACTGGGCCATCATCGTGAGCTCCACATCCTTTAATCAAGGGAAGCATTTGTTTGCCTTGTCATCGAAAGGGCTCTAGTTTCTCAGTATTAATCAAACAAAACCTCTGTCTCTAGTAATGGAAACAAATGGTTACAGTGGTGGATAATCTCTGACTATATCATATTCATACTGCTCTGTTGGGTCATTAGGAGCCTTTCTCCACCAAGTGATTGGTTTCTGCATTACTTGGTCTGGCTGGTCTTTTTGCTCAATTTCTTTCTTAGGGCTAGACAAATTTTTCAGGAAATTAACCACCACTGGGCTGGTGTTAAGCCACGAAACTTGGGGCTGGGAAAGGTTGCATAGGGGTGACACTTTAGATATAGATATCATCTAAGTCTTAGGTATAAATTATAATCAAGGAAGGGTCAGCCACAGAGAATTGAGCAGGGAATGGGCAAAGTCAGAAGTTGAGGCAAAAAGGCAAAAATTAGTGTGATCCAGAACTCACAGATCACAAAGCAATGTGCAAGATGGGATGGAGCCAAATAACTAAAAGGAAAAGTGAAAGACAAAGCCAAACATCATGTACTTCATGATAAGTGAGTGTTCGAAGGCTGGCATGATTGAACCCTGCCTCTATCTTTTATCCAAGTTGTCCCCCAACTATGACCTTTTTTTTTCTCACCTTTCTATCTACACAGATCTTGCTTGTTTTTTGATTCTGCAATCTTATTAACTCTGCAAAGTCTTCTTCCTCTCACTGATCCAACCTCTTTGAATAATCATCTCACTTTGAGTCAGTATCACTCAGGGGTCTGGTTAATTATTCTTCCATGTAGCGTGCACATACTTTAATTTCTTCAGTCTACAAACTCCTGGAGGATAGCATCTTTGGCTTTTGCACTTCTACAGTCTTCACAGTATGAAGTACAGGGACAGGAACCAGTAGGTATGCAATAAATACTTGGCAATGAACTCCAGAGATATTCAGAAGGAAAGTCAGTAGCAACAAAGCAAGAAAAGTGAATCACACATTCATATTCATTCTCTCTCTGAAAAAATCAAGTAAAATCATCTTCTGGTATTTAAAAACTTAGAAATGGGAAGGTCTGGGAGGAATTATAGTATCTCTTTGCCAGAGCTGCATGTGCATAAAGAGTCCTTTGAGAGCTGGGAACACTGATAGAATTGGAAAACATGGGAGGAGGCAGCCTTGAGTTGTCATTAAATCTGAAGGTGATATAAAGGTAGGGAAGGGGCTACAAACAAACAGAATTATAAAAAAAAAAAAATTCCAACATAGGGAAAGGACTCCTTTTCAATCCCAGAAAAATGTCATTCATCTGGCCTCCTCTAATTTGGGATTTTTGAAAAATTGGACTAAGGGAGGCTATTGCTTGATATAAAAGGATCTTGGAAGAAAAGAGTTGCTAAACTAATTAAGCATCCTCCATGTTGGCAGAGGGAGCAGGGGGATGGAGAGAGGTCTTGTTTGACTCAGTTAAAATAAATTTTCCCAGTTCCCCCCTAGAGCTCTTTAGAAGCCTCATTAAGCTAATTATAAGTCCTGTTGTATTCTTGTCCTATTTTCTCTTGTTGTAAATACTTAGGAGTATTAAAACTGCGTTTTAAAAAAACCTACAATTCTGACTTTTCAGTTTCTTAGACTCGTCTCTCCTCTTCAATTGGAGCCAAGAATGAAAGGACTATAGTATGAAAATCCCCAAAGTACTGGGAACCATAATATGCTATCTCATTTAATCATCACAAAAACAACTCTGTGGCAGAGGTATGGTTCTTCCTGGAGGGAACATGTGTGACAGGGGTTGTTAAGTAACAAGCCTCTGACCACAAAGGAAGGAAATAGTGGAGCCCCACTTCTAAAAAAAATAATTATTCCAACTCCAAAGCTCTCCTGCTTTTCTTTGGAGCAGGTTGCCTATTAATTGAAAATAAGCATTGACTAATAGAGTATTCAAAAACTATTTAAATAAATCTTGTTTTATTAAGCATTTAAGTGGCTGTGAATTCATGAGAACACATGTTCAAAAATGGAGATGATATTTGTAATAACCCCAAACTGGAAACAGCCCAGATGTTCTTGTTTTAGAAACCAAGACTATATTAGTGTTTGCCAAGGGTTGAGAGTGAGGGTTGCAGGAGGGAGGTGGGTGTGGTTATAAAAAGGAAAGCAATACCATGATGGATGCTTGATATGATAGCACTGTTGAATATCTTGGATCTGTTACAATGAATACATGAACCTAATGTGATAAAATTGTATAAAAATAAATACACACAGATAACTATAAGTAAAGAGAAATCTGAATAAGATGGGTGAATTATATCAAAGTCAATATCCTATTTGTGATGGCGTACTAGAATTTTGCAAAATGTTACCACTGGGGAAAGCTAAGACAAGAATAAAGCAGGATCTCTGTACTATTTTTTACAATTTGGTGTGCATACATAATTACCTTAAAATTTTCAAAACTAAGAGATGATATGTAGTGAGAAGGTTTATCTATAATTCAAATGTATTCTCTCTAATCCAATGGGCATATTTTCCAAAAGATGAAGTTACAATGGTCTGGTATTTTTGAGCAGTCTAGCTAAGCCTTGGAGGGAATGTGAGCTGACTGAGTGCAAGGAAATAGGAGTGTGGTGTGAAATTCAAAGGAGAGTTCATGCTTTGGGGTGTTTCCTTCAAGGCTATAACTTTGCTTGTTCCTCTGCTCTTTGCTGGGAGAATGAACTCTACTCCAGAGACCTGGACACAATAGACCTCAGCCAGAACTAGTTAAATAATTTGCTGGGCCCAGTGTAAAACGAAAGTGTGGGGCCTCTTGTCCAAAATGTATTAGGAATTTCATGACAGCAACTACAGAACATTAAAATAGGCGGGAGGCCCCTCTAAGCACAGAGTCCTGCGTGACTACACATGTCCTGGCCCCAGTTAATATTTATGATAAATCCCCACAGCTGCAACATCTAGAGAAAGCAGAACATCACCTCCTTCCCAGCCCCTCCCTACTGGATTGACTGAGATGGTTGAGGGCCAAGTGGCCCTTTGGGACCCATTCACTGTGCAGCGATGATGATGGGTACGTCAAAAATCCCTGCTGACTGATGGAATGGACTGCTGCCACATAGACCAGATATAGAATAAGAGAGGGAAGAGCCCAGAAGCAGAAGGCAAGCTGGAAAAATCTGGTGCCCGTTGGCAAAAGGGAGGCTGGTGAGAAGTAGCTCAGGCTAAATGTGTTGCCATACATAGAGCACTAAACTACAGTCCTGAGGCCTGGACTCATATGCCAACTTTCCCATTCTTGTGCTAATTAATTCATCTCTATTGTGTCAGTTTCTTCTTCTATAAGATAGAGATAATAACAATAGTACTTTTCTCATTGGATTGTTTGAGAATCACATAGAATCATGGATATGAAAGTACTGTGGAAACTCTCATGGTGGGTAGAAATGTAAGACATCTCAGAATAGCAGCCAGTCTGATTTTTATACATGTACCCCTAAGCCTTTCCCAGCAGGTGGTGGCTGGCCTGATCTGATGTCTGAAAGAAGGTAAGAATAAAATGCATGAGCCAGACTTCCAGTTCTGAACAAGAGAGAGTAGTACCACTCTCCACCCCTGAGCCCAGGTCCACCTTTTTGTGTGTGTGTGCGTGGTGCTGGAGATTGAACCCAGGGTCTCATGCATGCTAAGCAAGTGCTCTACCACTGAACTGCATTCTGCAGCCTCCAGGTCCTCCTTCTTAAAACTAAAAATGCTGGGCAAAACACAACAAAGAAACATAGGAAGATTGGAAGTTTGGAAGAAGGCAGACAGTCTAAGAATCAGAAATAACACACCTTTGAATTCTCTGGGGCTTCCCCCCCCCCATATATCTCAGACAGGATGTTGTAGAAACCTCCAACCTGGAACTTCCAGCAAGCACAGTCAAAATGTTCCAAGGAAGGCCTGTTCCCTTTAGTCACATAGCTGGGAAAAAAAGTAACTTAACAATGGAAAATCTTTTTTTGGCAATACTTACCCTATTGCAACTAAACATCAATGGAACAAATGTAAACCACTCCTCTAGGTTGTCAGTAGGGCTAAGTGGGGAGTTGATCTTTATGCCTTGCCTGGTAGAAACAAATGATGCTTTAATTCGCCCATCAAAATAGTGTTAGTCCAGCAGTAAGCTGAGTCCTCACCCCCAATAGCAGCAAAAAGACTGAACAAGGTGATACAGTGCTAATTGACTTCAGCATGCAATTACTAATTATCTTGAAACAAATTGAAAAGTGAATAATCTCAGCAAAGAAATAGAAAATGTTAAAAAAAGGGAAATTACAAAGTTGAAATACACAATAACTGAGATAACAGAAGACAGAATTAGTGAACTTGAGAACAGATCAATGAAATGTATCCAACATAAAAAGAGACCCAAGAACTTAAACATTAAAAAGAGAACAGGGACTCAGATACCTGTGGGACAATAACAAAAGCACTAACACTTGTACCATTGAAGTTCTGGAAGGAAAAATTAAAGAGTACAAAAATATATTTGAAGAAAATCTAGCTTAAAACACCATCAAATTTGTCAAGATATAAACCTACAAATTCAAGAAGCCGAGTAAATCTCAAATAGAATAAACTCAAAGAAATCCATGCCAGGGCCTGGGGTTGGAGCTCAGTGGTAGAGTGCTTGCCTAGCATGTGTGAGACAGTGGCTTTGATTCTCAGCACTGCATATAAATAAATAAAGGCCCATCAACAACTTAAAAAATATATAAGAGGGCTTGGGTTGTGGCTCAGCAATAGAGTACTCACCTCACATGTGCAAGGTCCTAGGTTAGATCCTCAGCACCACATAAAGATAAATAATAACATAAAGTTATTAAAAAAAAAAGAAATCCATGCTACCAGTCTCTAGCTTCTGCATCTTAATAGCTCACTTCAAGCCCTGACTTTCTCTGTCCTCTATCCCTAGGCCCAACCATCAAGTCTACCATTTACTCATTCAATGAACATTTATGAACACCTAACATTTGCCAACTATTCATCCAGCTGCTGGGGACAGGACAAGGAAAAAGAAAGAATCTCTGTCCTCATATAGCATTATATTCTAATAGGTGGAGACAGAGATAACAGGGAATGTGTGTTGGGGGAAAAGAGGAACTAAATAGAGGAGTATCTACTCAGATATATAATTTTCCCAGAAAAGGATCTTGCATCAGTCAGCTTTTCATTCATTTATTATTCATTAAGCTCCCAATTACTCATGATGCCTAAGGACCTTGGTGGGTCTTAGAGCTAGAGACAGTTTCTTCCCTCAAGAATCATATAACGTTCTTGTAGGACATGTTTCTCAACCTCAATACAATTGACATATCATAAAGGACTAGATAACTCTGTTGTAGGGGGCTGTTCTATGCTTGTTCAATGTTTAGCAATATCCCTGGCCCCTGCCAACTAGAAGATATTAGCATTATCCAAGTCATGACGACCCAAAATTTCCACACATATGACCAGATGCAATGGGTGGCAAAACACCCCCAGTTGAGAACCACGGTTTTAGAGTGAACTGACAAGTTGATGAATAATTGATATAGAATGTGATAACTGCTTTGATAGAGGAACCTCTTTGGGTTTTCTATTATTTCCAAGCACTTCAGAGGTAACCTCACTTCACCCTCAGCCTTATTTTCTACTGTGTGACCAAAGCCTACACTGTATTACATAGCTTTAAAAAAATTAGATGTTGATGGATATTTATTTATTTATTTATTTTATGTGGTGCTGAGAACCGAGTCCAGTGCCTTACACATGCCAGGCAAGTGCTCTACCACTTAGTCACCCAGCCCATATTACATAGCTTTTAATCATCCCAGAACATGGCATGACTTTTCCTTTCCTTGGGCTTTTCCACATGCCCTTTGCTACATATTGAATATCTTCCCCTGGCCAGCTACCTCAAATGGCATAACAGTCCTTTCAAATCTTTGAGGTGTTTTTCTCATTTTGAGGATGGGGGTCTATGTCAAGTTCATCTCCATAGCTCCAGTACCTAGCATAGAGCTTGTTTTTCAAAGGAATTCAAGAATACAAAAAAAGAGAGACATGATTACCCTAGCTCTCAGATTTCTTCCATTCTGCTTGGGGTAAACAAGACAAAGAGAAATGAAACATTTCCATTTTGTACAACTGTTTATAGTATAATCAAGTATCAATATGTGTGGGATACATTAAAATGATAGGGCATGGGTATAGGATTCATAAGATGAGGATATTGAATTAGGCCTGTAAGTTTTAGCCTGGATTTGGTAAGATGAGTGACAAGAAGAAGTAGATAAGGAATGGTTGTGAGAAGAAATAGTGGCACACAGTAGACTTACCAGGCAATGACAAAACCAAAGCCCAGAGACTGCAGACCTGATAATTGCTTTAAAGTACACAGGAGGTCTGCTCCCACCCTGAGGTTAGGCTAAATCTTGGATTATTTAAGTAAAGAACAAAGGAAAAGGGTTACAAGAGTGATGGGCAGTTTGGACTGCTGGAAAGCACTTGGAGGGACAGGTTCAGAGAAAGAACATAGGCACAGTTCTCCAAAGGAACTGATGTTCCACATACAGCAAGTAAGCGTTTCCTTAGCACTTCTGATTCATCTCCCTTTGATCAAGCACTTATCATGTGCAATACGCTTCTTGCATATTGTCTTGCCTAGTCTTCATTCTATAAAATAGATCTCTCAGAAGCAGAGCTGAGATTCAAATTCAAGTTTTCTCATGGCAAGGCCTGGCCAATTTCATTGTGCCATGGTGCAATGATTAGCTGGAACAAAGTTTGGGGTATCAAGACATTCTTACACTAACTAATTTCCTTCCTTCCTTCCTTCCTTCCTTCCTTCCTTCCTTCCTTCCTTCCTTCCTTCCTTCCTTCCTTCCATTTTTCACTCTCCAGAAGCTTCAAATCCTGAGATACCCCATCCAGAAAAGCATGGACACCCACAGGGATAGGGCATCCAGAAACACTTCTAAGATAAGTGTGACAATTTAACCAGACTTTATAAGTCTCCTCTTAAGGGTTGCAAGGGAAACTTCTTTGTGGAATGGGTGACACTTGAGCTAAGCCTGGAAGGATAATAAGGTTTTGAGAGAAAGTAAGCATTTGAGGCATGGGGAAAAGAGATCTTTAGAGTTGAAGGTCTTGCATAAGATGGAAACGGGATGTGTGTTGGTATGGGTCCTACAGAAGAAGAGTAAGGAGGATGGGTGGGATCTGACTTCAGAGTCATGTTGGCAAATAATGGAATATCAGACTGGGTAGAGCCTAAATCTGGAGTTAAGAGTTTACATGAGTTCTACAAACTGGTATGTGGAGACACAGGAGCCTGCCTAGCCAAATATAGCCATAAAGACAGTCATGGATTAGTTGACTGGGCAGCTGGGAAGGCTGCCACTGAGGGTGGATAATATAATTGAAACTTCTTTCTTGTCAAGTTCCTCTGGAATGGAAATGGCAAGTAAGGGTCCACTTATCATGAAACTGTGTACCTTGGGTACTTCACCTCCACATTTTGCTCTCTCATCTCCTTGGATTTCACTACCTCCATTATGCCCTTTGGCACATAGTCCTCACCTTTTGTCACTGGGAATCTCACACAGTACCACATTTCCTAAGAAATATCTTTTTGTCTCACAATTAATCCTCTTTCCTTGTTCTATCCAAATCCTACCATTTTCACTTATGTTCCTGAGCACAAACATGATAAAGTCACAGTAGATGTTAATAGTTGGTAATGTCTTAATAATATTGAAATATGAATGGGAGCCTTCAATGCCTTTGCTAGAAACAGAGGCAGTCATGGGACTTTAGCTTAGAGATGGGGGGATGGGGATGGGGTGAAGATGGGGGTAAGGGTGGAAATTTGAGAAGAGGGCCTTTTGGTGACCTTTGCATAAGAGTAGTCTTACTTATTTCATAAATATTTGAAAAGAGACCCCCCATTCTCTTTCGACTCCCTCATGTTCTGCCCACCTTGTTCCTGCCCTGCAGGAGCCTTCCAGAAATAACTGTATTAATTAAACAGCACTTAGATATAGAAAAAATGCTCAATTTGGTTTGGGGATAGAAACTTTTCCTGAGTTGTCAAGGACCCCACAGAATTGAAGCTGCTGCTGTTGGAGCTCATGTTCACAGCTCCCTTGGACACTAAAATTAACAGATGGGACACTTCAATCCAGGGCACAGTTGTCAAAAAACCACAGTTTAAATCAGTCACAGACAACTGTTTCATTCCCCACACTTGCCTGGGTGTAACAACTGCAGGAATGCCTCTGCTTAAATTACACCCAGTGACACCACAGGGAGAGACATGTCTAGGCTGCACTCATTTTCTGTCCTTTCTGAGCTTCTTTTAGAGCAAGGGTCAGCAATCTTTCCAAAATGGGGTGCCAGGGTTCTGACCCATGTTCTTTTATCAGATGAATGTGTGTGGGTTTATGTATGCAAACAATGGCAAGGTTGAGGGTGATGAGATGTGGGAGAGAGGGGAGTTATTCTGAGTCTCAAAGAAGGGGATGTGGTGGGTAACTATTAGCCAAAGACAGAAGGGGACTCAGTGACAACTCACAAAAATAAATGGTGAGGAATGAGTTATATCTGTGTCCCTTGACCTGTGTGCCTGTAATAACTGAGTGTTCAGCCTCAGGGTACCAGCTCTTTGAAAATGGAATCTATCCATTACTTTGTTCACTCAGGCATTCGTTGAGTGACCACATTGTGCTAGGCACTAGAAACAGTTAATTGATTATGACTCTCTTTCCTAAGAAGCTCACAGTCTAACTTCTAGAAAATTCTGAGCAATTGAACTATTCATCAAGCCTAGAAGTTAACGTCATTCATTCTATTGGCATTTGCTAATGCTGGGTACTGCACTGCACTGGTCGTTGGTATGCAGACATACAGAAAATAATTGGACAAGGTCCTTGACCCCCAGGGGCTTCCTGTATAGTAGCATAGGCAGACACACAGATATGTCCATCCATTTGTATTCAGAGTGGTAAGGAGTGCTTGGATTAGATGAGCCTCTATGATACCTTCTGACTTAAGATCCATGATCTAGAAGGAGAATGCATTAGATCTGGGAAGCATCAGGTCTGGGGGTAGGCAGATCCATATATCTGGGACTTGATCTGTTGCAATATCAGGTACCTAATGGGTGCTTGATAAACAAGTATTATTTTTATTTTAGAAACAATCTCTATCATCATTCCCTTTACATGGAAAAGCAATCTCAACCTAGGGAAAAGTTAGTGAATTAAAGCAGGTCTTACTGAACAGATTTTGTTCTATTTGTGGTTTGTGGACTTTGGAGCTTCTTAAACTGATGGTCATCCTATCAATGCTTCACTGCTTTGTACTGGCAGTTCTCAGTCTGGGGTCTCTGAAGGTAGTAACTGGTGTCATTAAACTATTTTTCAATGTTAAAAAAGCCTAATAGCAATTGTGAACTCAGCCAAGACAAAGCCACAGAGAACTAAGTACAATATCATATTTCTTTACTTTTGACTGAAATTATATTAATTTGGTGTGGTTATCTCATGTGGATTAGAAGCTCTGAATGAGTAAAAAATTGGGGAAATGAATTATTCCATAATAAATGTAGCTTTGCTAGATACAAATCTTTTCAAACGTGGGGCCCACAGGGGGGAAAATAATAAAAGGGATCCTTGGTGGTAAAAGGTTGGAAATCACTGGCCTCCACGTCTGGATGCCAAAGTTTGGCTGCAGATTCAAAGCCTGTGACCACGGAATCCTGGGATTATTGGCATCTGACACCCCTGATGTGGTTCCTGTTGGAAAAGCAAACATGCTCCCTGCCCAGCTTTCTAAAGTGTTATACATTAACCTGCTTACAAAGCGCCATTCACGGGTGGACAGGTTTTTTTTGGATTGCGGTTTACTGTGTTTTTGTGCCTGCAGTGAAAGAACATTTCAGAGGAAGCACAGGCTTGCCTGAAATCTACAAAGTTATGCCATTGCCGGACAAGCAGAGAGCTCCTTATAACTTACAGAGCTGGAACAAGCTGTCCACACCTTTCTCCTTCTCCTTGATAGCCCTCGTCCAGTACCTCTGAGAACATACATTCCATGAACACATGCAAAATTGACTAAGACTATCCACTGGGCTAAGGAGGGAGGACTCCTCAGACTGGGGAGAGAGAAAGGGGTCTTCATGGAGCCTGGTCAGAGAGAATCCTTCCCATTCTTCCCATTGCCTGAAAAAAGTTTTCTGGTGGAGGCTTAGGAGGAGTGCTCTGGAAAACTTGGGTTTGGGGGAGCTAAGATTTTCTGGAGAGAGAAGGAACTCCCATGAACATTGATCCCAACCACATTTTTTAAAAAGACTTTTGAAGATATAATTGTGATCAAATGCATGTAGCACAAAATTTACTATCTTAACCATCTTTAAGTTTACAGTTCAGCAGTGTGAAATATGTTCACATATTTTAGATCTCCAGAACCTTATTATCTTGTCTAATTCAAACTCTAAATCATTCAGCAATTCTTCATTTCTCCCTTCCCTTGGTTCCCAGTAATTACCATTTTACTTTCTCTTTCTGTGAATTTGATTACAGCAAATACTTCATATATGTGGAATTATTAAGTATTTAAATTTTTGTGATGGGTTTGTTTCACTTAGTATAATGTCCTTAAGGTTCATCCATGTGTCAAAATTCCTTCTCTTATTAAGGCGGCTACATAATAGTCCATTGTACTTATGTATCACATTTTGTTTATCCATTCATCTGTTGATGGTGATGGGTTGCTTCTACCTCATGGCTATTGTGAATGCAAAGAACACAGTTGTGAAAATATATCCTTGAAATCCCACTTTCATTTTTTATATATACTCAGAAGTAGGTATATGATAACTCTATTTTCAATTTTTTTCCAGAAACCATTATATTGTTTTCCATAATGGCTTCACCATTTTATTTATATTCTTGCCACCAGTGCACAAAAGTTTTAATGTCTCTATATGCTTGCAACACTTGTTTTATTTTAATGATAAACTTCTTTATGGGAGTGAGGTGATATCTCATTGTGATTTTGATTTGTATTTCCTTAATGATTACTGCTGTTGAGCATCTTTACCTATACTTAGTGGACATTTGTATACCTTTGCCTATTCAAGTAATTTGCCCATTTTAAATCAAGTTATTCATTTTCTTGCTGTTGGGTTATAGCAATTCTTTATGTATTCCAGATAGTAATCCTTTATAAAATATATATTTTCTCAGTATTTTCTGCCATTCTACAAGTTTTGTTTCCAGTTTGTTGATTATGTCCTTTGATGCTCCAGCTCACATTTTCAAACAAATTTTAATTGAAAAACACAAATCATATATTTATGGTATACAGTATGAGGTTTTGAAATATGTATACATCATGGAGTAGTTAAGTCAAGCTAATTAATTCATGAGTCATCTCTGCTTATCATTTTTTTGGGTGAGAACACCAGAACAGTCCACATTTTTAAAATAAGCAAAATTTATTAAAATGGGAAAAAGAGCACATCAAGAATGATGCCCAGGGCCAGGCATGGTGGTGCATGCTTGTAATCTCAGTGGCTTAGGAGGCTGAGGCAGGAGGATCACAAATTCAAAGCCAGCCTCAGCAATTTAGTGAGGCCCTGAGCAACTTAGCAAGACCCTGTCTCAAAAATAAATAAAATAAAATAAAAACCATAAAACAAAAAGGCTGGAGATGTGGCTCAGTGGTCAAGTGTTCCTGGGTTCAATCACCAGTACTAAAAAAAAAAGAATGATTGATGCCAGATTAAATGATTTCTCCAAGTCCTTGGAGACTCATGTTCTTGAGTTCCTTCCTGCTGATGCCTTGAGACACTTCTTTGTTTTTGTCTTTAATCAATCAGCACCAGGCTTGTTCTAGTGATAAAGGGCCCTATTCTTAGTACCATCCATCTACCTTTAACACCCACAACTTCCTTGTTGCTTTGACCATGCTTGTGTGATCTACCTTTTCAGATCTGGAAACCTCAAATCTACTTGTAAATTCTTTGCCATTCTAGGTACAGAAGATAGTAAATCCACAGCATTAGGACTTTGTATTAAGCCACTTTAAAAAATTCTTTTTAGATACACATGAAAGTGGAGTGTATTTTGGCCTATTATAATATATGGAGTGTAATTTATTCTTGTGGTTGTACATGCTGTGGAGTTTCATTGGTTGTGAATTCATATATTCTTTTTTTTTTAGTTGTCTATAGACCTTTATTTTATTTACTTGTATGTGGTGCTGAGAATAGAACCCAGGGCCTCACACATACTAGGCAAGTGCTCCACCACTAAGCCACAACCCCAGCCCCAGGAAAGCCATTTTAAATACAAACTTTTATAAAGAGGCAAATCAGTTTAATGGAAAGATTGCCAGGCTATCATTTTCTGGCTGTGTGATTACTTCCAGGTCACTTCACCTCTCTGGGCCCTAGTTTCCTATCTTCAACCACTCTGCTGTAGTTTGTTAATGGTTATTCTGGTAAAGTATGTTGAGTGTTGAGCACAGTGCCTGTCACACAATGGGGGAGATTCAGCAATTTGTAGTTCCTCCTACTGGGCTTGGACTTTCAGTCAGGATGAAGCATAGGCAGCCAAAGCATGTTATACTCATTAATACTTTATTATACTAACTCCAATATGTAGCAGCCTTCATCACCCCATTCCACCAGTTACACTGCCCCTCCTCTGTACCCTCAGCTCCTTGTAGCACCTCTGTCGTAGCACTTCCACAAGGTTTTGGGGGATGGGTTTCTGTTTGTTTAGTTTAGATTCCACCCCACCCCATCCTGCCCTCCATGTTGTAGGAGGACATTGTATGACCTTAACTCCTCCCCCAGCCCCTGGCTTCTTGTAAGGGGACCTTGACTCATTTCTTCAATTAAAACGAAACATAAATTCTGTCCTTCCCCCACTCTTTGTCTTTCCCTGCCAGTATGCCCACTCATTACTGAGACAAGCCAGAGCTGCTTCCCTTTCAGGAAGCATCATTTTTCCAATTAGCCTTTGATTGGAAATAGTGCCATTGCAGCTGGGCTGCTTTAAGTGTTTGCTGATGGTTGGCAACCTGGTCATATGGAAAGAGTGCTGAACCAGGACTCAGGAGTCCCCAGTACTAACCATCTCTGCCTTTATCCAAATGTTGGAACATGGTGACTCCCTTCCATCCCTGGGACTCAGTTTCTTCCTCTTGAACCATGAGAGGTTTGAACTTAGTCTTTTGCTGCTTCAAGTGTGGCCTAAGCATGGAGCTGGGGTGGGTAGCTTGTGAGAAATGCAGTCTGGGTCCCAAATTAAATCTCTGAAATCAGACTCTATTTTAACAAGTTCCCCAGGTGATACTGTCCACAGCAAAGTTTGGGAAGTACTGTAAACTTCCCAGAGGAAATGATCACTGAGGCTCTTGTTCAACATACAGCTTTCCAGGTTGTTGTCCTGGAGACTCTAATGAAGTGAGACTAAGGTGGAGTCCCGGAATTAGTATTTGTAACAAGTATTTCATGTGACTCATATCTGTGAAGTTTGGAAAACATTGGATAAGTGGTTTATGAAAGTCTTTCTGCCTTTTACATTCTGCAATTCTATATGTACTGGTTCATTTCTGAGAGTAGTAAATAGTGGTACCTAATTCAGAACTCTGGGACTTATCCCTCTCTCAGCTGGGGGAAGCATTTGCAGAATCAGTCACATCTATTCAGGCAGGAAAAGAAAGGATTAAAAAAATTTAAGCAAGGGGTCTCCTTGATTGGAGAAAATCAGCAGTCTCCGGGGTTCAAAGACAAATTACCTGCCTACTCAAAGTTGTCTCCTCAAAGCAATCAGGATATAATCAGGCAATCTGAATGACCCTCTTAGAGTTTTGGAAAAGGGGGAAGAGAAATGAAGGGTGTAGCACCTCTCCCACACTGGCAAGTAGGGCAGGAGAGTGGTGGGTGGACAAGTTGACAAGAAAACCTAGGGAAAGCCTCTCCCTGAAATCAATCCTATTTTTCCAAACTCTCAGAATGGATATGTGGCTTGACAAGGGATGTTTTCTGATTTGTGAGTTTATTTATATGGATTCTTTTTTAGAAACATATAAAAACTAAATCACATTTAGTTATATGTTTAACAAATCACCTTTATTTGGAAAAGGAAAAAAAAATTTACACAAGATCAGGACTGCTCTGGAAAGTTCGGGAATAGAAAGTTGCCAGTTTTTCTCCATGTTTGGATTTGTTTTTCTTATAAATATGCCTTAAGTTCCGTTGCTGGTAGGTTTTGGCTACATCTGAGATTTAGACAGGTGGGGAGAATGTGGAAGGGCATTCAGAGGGTATTTTTCTAGGCAGGGAAATAAGGGTAGAGTCTGTCAGCAAGGGTGAAGTGTGAATGAGCATTGCAGAGCCAGGGCTGAAGTTAGGGGAGGAGGTGTGCAAGAGGCTACTGAGCTGTCCAGAGCAGAAGAGGGTCTGGGACCAAGAGAAGCTCAGGCTGAATTGCTCAAGTTAGGGATTTCCCTCTTTTGTATTTCTTCCCTACATCCAATTTGCCCACCAAATCTTTGCACTTCTATATCAGCAGTTCCATGGTCCAGCAGCTCTGGCCTTAACTCATGATCTGCTTACATCCCCATCTTGGCCTTTGTAACAGCTGTGAAGACCTTGTGTCTTTACCTACACAAGTTTGGTTTTGAAAAAAGATGTTTTTTCAAAAAACTAAATATATAGAGATCTCTCTAGAAGTAAGTTTCTTGAGTCTGTTCTTTGAGGAGAGATGCAAACTCTAAACCAAATGGCCCACATCATACCCATTACATAAATTCTGAGTCCTGGGGAAAAGAAAGTAGAATTAATCAGAGCAGGGAATTCCTAAACAAGAGATGGCTTCAGAATTCTCTTGGAGGGCTTGTTAACACAGGAATCACTAAGCCTCACTTTCAGAGTTTCTAATCCCATTTATGTGGGGTGGGGCCCAAGGATGTGCATTTTTGACAGGTTCTTAATTGGTGCCTATGCACTGTTTTGGGTGCTTCTTATACCGTGGGGAAGAGGGAAAGCTGAAGGGAGGATGAGAGAGGAATGGGGAAAGCCTAGAAGAGAAGGGAGAGGTGGAAGGGGAGAAGAAGATCAAATACCCTGAGGAAGAATTTCCTTCAAATACTAAACAACCTTTTTCTTTTTTATTGATACATTATGATTATACATAATAGTGAAATATTTTGTGATATATTTGTACATGCACATAACATAATTTGATCAATTTTATTCCCTACTACTTCCCCTTTCCCTCCCCTCTTCCCAATCCACGTCCTCTATTTTACTGGTCTCCCTTTTATTTTTATGAGATTCCCTTTAATTTTTTTTTCTCTATAGCTAGCTTCCCATATTGGAGGGAACATAAAACCCTTAATTTTCTGAGTCTGGCTTATTTTGCTTAGCATGATTCTCTCCAGTTCCATTCATATTCCTGCAAATTGATTTCATTCTTCTTTATGGCTGAATTAAACTCCCTTGTTGAATACCTTCTTTTTTCTTATAACCCCACCCATACTTGTTTCTCCACATCTCCATTCTTTTAGTCTAAACAAGTGGTTTCCAATTTTCTGGACTTCCAAATCTTTAAAATTTCAAAAAGAAAAATAGGCTGGGCATGCTGGTGCAGGCCTGTAATCCCAGCAGCTTGCGAGGCTGAGGCAGGAAGATGATAGGTCTGAAGTCAGTCTCAACAATTTAGCAAGGCTGTAAGAAATCTAGTGGGAACCTGCCTAAAAATAAAAAATAAATAGGGCTGGGGATGTGGCTCAGTGGTTTAAGAGCCCTTGAGCCTAGTCTCTGGCACACCCCCCCAAAAAAAAGATTTGAGTCGCTCCCATGATTAGTCACTTGAGATATTAAAGACAAATACATGCCTATCTTTTACTGTAACCAAAATTTCATAAAAGAATGGATAGTAGAATGAATAAGATATTAAGCTATGTGGATATATGATTATATGACCTGTGTGATTCTACATCATGTACAACCAAAGGAATGAGAAGTTATACTCCACTTATGTATATGTCAAAATGCATTGTACTGTCATTTATAACTAATTAGAACAAATAAAAAGGAATTGACATTTTTAATACCAAAAGGTAAAATAATCACAAAATTAAAAATTGTCATTTATATGAAGTATGTTACGTCTATTAGGAAAACACTACAGTTTTTTAGGGAGGAACAGTTTTTGCTTTCCACCAGAGTCTGGTGATTTTTGTTTGTTCTGCACTGCTGGTAACTGAACAGACTTATGTTTGCTTGGCGAGTAGTCTATCATTGTAACATATACCCAGTCTTTTGTGAAAAATTTATTACAAAATTATTGTTACAGAGGTCTAGCCAGTCTGATTGTTGCATCCAACTTTCCTTTGGATTAGGCACACCAAGAAATGCCATCTCCATCTACTTTCTTTGTTCTCACCAGAGTGATGTTGATGGGTCTGGTTGCTAAAATATTGTATGGAGGAGACATTCCAACTTACCTCAGTCCTTGGAAGTGCCTAGTGTATGTTGGCATCTTTGCTTCTGGAAACACAGGTCAGATGGGAACTACAATGTTGGCCTTTAGAATTGTGGGGTTGACCAAAGTGTCTCCCAAGATCTCAGTCTCCTCTTTCTGTGCTGTTTCCTCCCACCCTTGACATCAACCTCTTCCCACGTACAGTTCCTTGTGTTCTTGACCCCATTAAAACCCAATCTGAGAAAAATATTTAACTAGTTATTTATGCCTTAGGGTGAATAAAATATTTATGTGTTCCCTCTCCCAGAGAGTAGCTGCACCATAACCTATTGAGAATGGAAAGCTGCACTGTTTAATGAATTACAGACAGCAGGTAGAGATATTTTCAAATCTTTCTTGGATTTCTGCAAACAGAGTACTAGAAGTGACCACCTATTCTGAAGACACGGACTGACCCTGGGCAAAGGATTTTAGATACAAAAAGAAGTCATTTGATTGCTGCTCAACACTGGAGGGAGATGCTGTCAATCATGGTTTTTCCATCATACATTGATCCTCAGCTTCATTATCTGTAAAATTAAGGGGTTGGGCAATATACTGTCCAAGTTTTGTGCCAGCTTGGACATTTTATGGTTATATGATTATTTGTTTAATGGTTAAAAAAATAGAATGTCAGCCAAAAATATTGAAATCAAATTTTATTTTTGGAAAATGACATTACACCCATCTTGCAAATGTACACAAAAAAGAGAATGCAATGGAGAACAGAGCTTGAGAGCCAAAATGATTGCAAGAGCAGCTCTTTGGCTGCACAGTATTGAACACTGTGAATCTGCAGCATTCACAGTTCACAACACTTTACACGCATGGGGAACTTCTCTAGACGACCTTGAAGTCCTCAGACCAAAGAGCCCTCATCAAAGTATGAAGGGGGAGGGAGGGGGAAAGGGATGTTAACAGGCACAGGAGATAAAAAGGGTCTGCCCCAACCAGTTTTACATGGGCCTCACCAAACCTACCAGTCCAAAGGGAACAGCAAACCAAAAAGGAAAATTGCAATCTAAGAGTGGGCTAGGCAGTACCTGGGAAACAGCAATGCATATAAACCCAGGTCCTTGTCTTTTCCGATAATAACCATTCTAAAGAGATGACTAAAACTCATAAGTATGTTATATTTCTCTGTTTTTATTTTCTTTTTTCTTTTCAAATAATTATTGGTCATTGGTCTTCGGATGTCTCCAAATTCCCCCAAACTACTGCAGGGATAAGGACATCATTGTCTATTGTCTTTGGATTTCATGTGATTCTGAGAACTATTCAATTCTGTAATGTGATCAAACAAAGACACTCCCAATTTGCCACTGATTTTTATGTGAAAGGGAATTGAGTCTTTGATCACCATGCCATTCCTTGAGAAATGGTCAATAACTGCTGAGAAATATCTTTCCCCCTTTTGGCTTATTTATTCTTTGCTGACTTTACTTGGCAAGAATGATTGGCCCCTAAATCATTTATTTACAAAATACCTGGGAGCAGGGAAGATACCTGGGAGCAGGGAGCAGGAGAGGGGAGAAGGGCCACAAGAAAGAATATATTATTTTCAGAGGTTAAAATGAGTTAGTTAAGAAATGTGATGTACAATACCATGCATTTACTCTCCAAAGCTAGTCACTAGCAAGCTAACGCCTCTAACACTACAACCACCAATTACAGCTGTTTTGCTACAGTTACTCAATTCTAACTACAGCTATAGGGCACAAAGAGTGGGCTGTTTCCATTTTAAACTTTCTCCCTTTGAAAATGGCCATAAAAACATTTTCTATACAAGTTTAATGGCACAAAAAGGTGACCAAAAATGTTTTAAAGAACTTACCAAATATGAGAAATGCAAAATTCAATCAAAACATGCATTAGTTGTGTACAAGTCATAAGGGATCATTGGCTTCAAGCTGCAATATATTACAGGACCATACACTGGAGACATTTTGGTATAACCTCCTACTTGCTTAAGCCCCATCAAGAGAAATTATAATGAAACTCATTGGAAATTTTGGCATCCCATATGATATTGCCAAGCAGTGACATTCCCAGGGGCTGTGAACTCTACTGAATAAATGAACACCTAACAAGTTAGCTTCTCTAGGCCCACTGATTACATACATAGGGACTGCCTGTGCAGTTGGTGTCAAAAATAAAATGTTGAGGTGAATCTGTAACAGAAGGAAAAACTACATCTCAATTAAGTGAATGTTTCTTTTTATAGTATGGATTTGTTAAATACCCTTTTCATTTACATTAACCCCAGTTGCCTACCAGTTGAGCTTGACCAACTCAACAGTTGGCAAATGCAAAACAAAAGGTTATTACAGAGAGCTTAATGAGTAGTGGTAAAAGTTTAAACAAATTGCTCCTGCCCCCCCATCCCCACCCAGCCAAACCAAATGGCAGGATCAATAACCTGTGGTCTCTCATTATATTGCAGCTTTTTCAACTATGAGCAAATTAAACAAAATCAACTAATAGTATTTAGCTGATATGAACCCATGGGTGGATTTTTCTGTTCAGCTGAGTATTTCTCTGAGCACACTTCACTGCTCCACAAAAATGGCAGACTACAAAGGAACCACAAAGTATTCTGTACAGTGCTTGGAAGGCAACGACCTAAAGATAAATGAGCTCTAAGAAAAATGATTGAGGTCTGCTGAGACCGAAAATGGAAAAGACAAAGGGCCAGGGTCAGGTTAATTTCCACCAACATGCTTCTGACTATACTGGAGTAAGACTAGGGCTGGTTGAGTCTGGAAATAATTTTGCATCAATTCCAAGGCAAAAATCACAGGCTAAGAAAAAGCATATGCTCAGTGCCTAGACAGGGAGGAGGAAAAACCGAAAAGTGATCAAAGAATTGCACAGTAAAAAGAGAGTGATAACAGAGCATAAACTGAGAACAAATATAGGGAAATAGAAAAGAAAAAAAAAAGTGATACATGGGGGAGGTAAAGTGGCAAAAAGCCATTGATTTCTTCAGGTTATTTCCCAGAAATGAGAAATTCCTATGCCTTCAAGTCTTTGTCTTAGTTTACAAGGTGTTTATTCTGACTTCTATTATGTCATCTGATCTCCCTCAACTAACCCACTCTTCTGTGATCAGGAGAAGGAAGAGGCCTTAATTCCAAATGGGCATCCTATACTCCCCTAGCCCCAGACATCCAAGATAAGAAAAATTCACCTCTAATTCCTGAAGATGTTGAAGCCAATAAACTAAGGGATAAAAAGTCAGTCATCACAAATGGTAGCCTATGCCAACAAGCTTGGTTAATGTTGAGGGCTGCATGGATCCTTAACAAGAAAACAAGCAGAAAGCAACATCAAGAGGCTGGGTGTGAAGACCACAGCAGAGCTTTGGGAATGGAAGCAAGCTCTGGGAAGCAGAGTAGAGGAGATAGAGAAGAAACACCCATTTTCC
This sequence comes from Marmota flaviventris, assembly GCF_047511675.1. Taxonomy (NCBI): domain Eukaryota; kingdom Metazoa; phylum Chordata; class Mammalia; order Rodentia; family Sciuridae; genus Marmota; species Marmota flaviventris. The sequence goes on from NC_092518.1 coordinate 95,418,576, forward strand.
TGAAAGGATAAGAGGGTCAGGCATACTGAAAGATAGAGTGAGACTTCTAGACTGTGATGAGAGAAAATGGAAGGGGCTAGGAGAATTTGCTAATAGTCTCAGCCCATAGTAGGTTGCCCTCTGAAATCATTGCTCTGTGATTATAGAAATTTGTTTGCCTCTCCACACTTGTGTCTTTGCTGCTGTGTAACAAGAACCACCTGTCTTTTACATACCAAAGAAGTGAGATCTGCTAGCCAGAAGAATAAAATTGGGAATTCATTTTTTAAAAATGACCAGTATTGTCTTATATGTAATCACAGGTTTTAAGGGCTAACTAATGGCAATCTACTGAATGATAATAGCACTAGACTGACTCTGGGCCACCAACAGCCAGAAAATCTGACAGAGATGCCTCTCTGGCCAAAAGGTAGGCATGAAAATCAATGAACTATCCTTGCTCCAGGTGGTCATATCTGCAAGGAAGAGGAAAACCTGCATGGACTCATAGAACAGTGGATGGAGCTTTATATGAAGTCCTCTTAGGGCAGAGGCAGAAATATGACAGTTTCTAAACTCCATCCTAGAAAAGAGACTCAGGAGATTTGCAAGGCTCAATTGCTAGAAAAAAGATCCCATATCACTCCTGACATACTATCAAAGGCTGGGCCAGTGCTCAGCTTCTTCCTTCTCTGGGTTCCAGGTCTCATAACATAGAACTCCTGTTCCTTCCCCACTCCTCAAAGTGCTGATGGGTTATTCAGGAAACCAATCTGAGTCTAAAAGCCAAGTGTCTTAATGCATCAAAGACAAAACATGCTTGAGGCCTGGCCATGAATCCTATGGCTCCATGTAGCCAAAACCAAGTTTCAGTCACCTTCAAAAAATAATACCCAGTGCCTTTTATTTCCATAACAAATAGACAACTGTGAAGGAAGTCATTCAAACCACACTGTTCCAATGCTTCTGTCTAGGGAAGTCTCTTGACATAGATGTTTCTGACGTGTGCTGTATTTTGAAAAATTCCCACTGGTGTGTATTATGCTGAAGTTCATTCTGAGGACATGGGTATGTTCTTTCTCCAATCCCAGGGAGACGTGTGATTTTTTTTTTTAAGAAAATACATTTAGAATAAAATTTGAGAGGGAGTAGGTGCATCTCTACCCCGAGTATTGAAGAGATTAGGGTTGGAGATATAATTCTGTCCAAGGCAAGCACTGAATTCCTTGTCTGTGACCTGGGCTAGGTGATTCTAAGAAGGATCTAAGAAGATAGCTACATATCTACATTAAGATTCCTTGGCTACTTCTGATTGAGGAGGAGCAAAGGAAGAAGAAGGAAGTACCCGAGGAATGGGGTAAGCCTAGTAGGAGGTCTCTTAGAACTCAATTAATGAATACCCGTTAGTTCCCAGGAAGAGCCTTGCTGCATGTTCAGACCTTGTTTCCCTGGTTTCTGCCATGGAAGGCCACAGGAGCAGTGTACACAAGAAGATGAGTATGGTGCATAGAGCACACTGCTTGCTATTTTGGTGCAAACACAAGGAACCAATGTTTAACATCAACCAGGGAACATTTTAGTCACAATGCCCCTTGCTTAAACCTGGAAACTCTCCCCATCAGGGGAGGATGGCTATGGGGACATTGTGTATGAGGACAACCACAGAAAGACTAGGTTATTTTCTCTAGCTGGTCTAGTGGAAAGAAATCATTGCTATTTTAAAAGCAATCATTACCAGTAGCAATGGTAGCTGCACTAGTTTTTAAAATGCTGAAAAGCCATCTCAGAAAATCAGGATGAACAAAGCTATTACTTCACTCTTCCTTTCTTCCTTTCCCTGCTCTTGAAACAAGAAACCTTTAGTCCTTTGCCTGGGAGGACAAATCAGTATGTGGTGACATGTGTGGAGCAGATAGGGAAAACTAGTTTTCTTCTATTCCATTTTGACAGAGTAAGTAGCTCAGAGGACTATTCCAAAGGCGCCTCAAGATGGGGCATACCCTGAGTTAGATAGACTGTGTTCCTATTGGTCTTAAATGCCTCCCTCTCTTTGGGGACATCTGCAGCCCATGTGAATGGGAACCATGTGAATGTGGGGAGAAAGGGCCATATTAAGTTGCTGGGTGGATTTCCCACTGAGATCAGGGCAGCAGCATATGGCTCCAAGATGCAACATGACCCTGGGAAAGAATTCTCAGGAGCCTAATGGAAGGCAATACTGGTTAGTGGGAAAAGGCCCTGGAATAAGAGCCAAGAGATGCGGGTTCTAATCCCAGCCCTGCCCCTAGCCAGCTGTGTGACCTCAGGGAAATTACTTTACCTCTGTTTCTCCATTTCCTGGCCTGAAAAAAATGAGGAATTTGGGAGTGGATGATGTGATCTTAAGGTTCCTTCCAGCTAGAAAACTCTATGATTCAATCTAGGCTAATACTAAAGTCCATAAGGACACAAAGCAGTCATGCTAATGGCTATCCTTTCCAAAACAGTGAAGAGAAAAGGAGATTTTCTCTCAATTTACCTCTAGTTAACACTACTTATGAAGTTAGTTGTTCAGCCCAGCCCCTATATATACATTTCCCCTTCTTTGTCCCTATTTCTATTTATGTAGGGAAGAAAAATTAGGAGGTAGGAACAAGCAACAGATGGATTGTATGTGTGCACATGTGTGTGTGTGAGTGTGTAAGAGAGAAGTTATGGGGAGTGGTGGCAAATGCTTGCTGACTTGATGTTTGCTGACCATGAAGCAGTCAACACAATGGGACTAGAGTGGTAAAACAGAACTGGATAAATTGGGAACAAATAAAAGGGGTAAATGAGCTCAGTGACACTTTTTTTTTTACTTTGAAAAATGGGCTAATTTAAAATGCAATTATTGGAGGCTTGAATTTTGAACTACGCCAAGCCCCTCAAAGTGGCAATACAGAAACACTTCCTTATAATTAATTAAAAGAAAGATGGAAACTGTACTATTGTTACAGAAGACTGCTGATTCCAAGATTATTATAAATACAATATGTCCATTTAGTATTTTCTAGTGGTACATAAGCCACATGCAAGGAAATTCTCAGCTTGTGTAGAGCATGAGGAAATCTGGTTTCTTCCTCTGGTCCTACTCTCCCAGCAGTCATTAAGCTGCCTCTCTAATTCTTTATCTTAAAATGAAGGTATGGGACTAAATGAAATTTTAAGAAAGACAGTGGATGGAGTCTTTTGAAAGACCTGGTGTAAAGTTTAAAAATAGACCCCCCATCATTCTCTATCCCCAACTCCCATTCCAAAGTACCATTTTTTTCTAATTAATTTTTAACTATTTTAGGAGGCAATATGAAAACTGTGAGCTTCTAGAAAGAATTAGGGGCTAGGTGAAATGAGTTTCTCAAATGTTTTGAATGGATCTACAAATGCAGGAGAGATCAAAAGGAGATCCTCATAATTTGGGGGTTCTTCAGTGAATGATCAGAAGAAGCAGAAACCCATATTACCATCATCTCACTTCTCCTGAATCAAAACTGTTTCTGGTAATTAAGGACTTCTGAAATTGTCTAGGGACCTCTAGCTACCCCTTCCACCCGGTGTTTCTCCCTGCACATCAGCAATGCCACCAAGTTGCCATCAATCCATGTTGGGTTGTCTTATAGTATATTTCCTAATTGTGAATCAGCTGCAAAGGAGCATATGCATGTCTACGCACGTGTGTGCGTGCACACACACGCACACACACACACATACACATACACATACACACAGACACACACAGCAAGCTCATTCCATTCGTGGGAGGGACAACTGCATGTCACTCAGTAGCCAAACAAAAGCTTGGCTTTGAATGATGCACCTTTCAAAATATCTGAACAATTACAAAGCAATAAAGGAAATCTTCATATCTGCTCAAGGCAAACACAGAATTAGCATGCATGGCTTTCACCTAAATTTAGTTGTCTTTGCCATTATGGGCTATGATTACAGACAAAAAGCAGTGTTATGAACCTGTACCTCAAAGACTGAGAATTATTTTAAATGATCAGTCCTTAATAAAGAGAAATCCTTTCTAGTGTTAAAGTGAAAGGTTTCTGTATCTTCAGTATGAAATATTAGGATTATAGATAAAAAAGAGTTGCTTAAAATATGCCATAACATTTCATTTAAAATATAATTAGAATGTCTGGTCCACATTGAAATTATTAATGTAAGCATAACTGTTAAAAATCTATCAAAAGACTGATTCTATTGAATTGGCCTCTGCTATTCATTTCATATTCTCCTGGAGGTTACTGTTTGGCAGTGACAGCATGATTTCTAAACTACATTATTCTTCTGCATTTTTTTGGTAAATTTTCTACATGTGTTTTTTAGACAAAAGAAAAATCACCAGTTTATAAAAAAGGAGCCTGAAGAGTTTGCTCCTGAAATACAGACATGAGTTTTTATAAAAAGGATATTGGTTTCTTGCTATAAAAAGTGACCGAAAGTTGTCAGACCTGAAAACAAATTCTCACAGTGTTTTCAGTGTTGGCTGTTTACAAGGCATTCAATAGAACAGAGATAGATGGATACCATACAGTTCATTGTAATAACTTGGTATGTTGGACAGCTTTCTAGATGAATCAAATATATAACATCCTTTATTCCAAAGTCTTATCAATTACTTATTGATTCCAAATTGCCCCAGTGGAGAAGTTGACCAGGAATTGACTGTGCTTTTTAACATCTACTGAAACATCTGCAGTATTTCCCAATTCTTCTTCATCTCTTTTAGCTAGTCCTGCCCCACAGTCCTAAGCATCTGGTGCCATAGTTATTAGTTGCTGGTGTTTCTACCCCTTGACAGACAGGATTGGTGCTAGACAACAAATTGGGGCTCAATCAGGAGTAAAGGGCAAGGCTGGGAAGCCGCCTTGCCATCCTCCTGGGAGCCTCCAGCATTCTTAAGATCCGGAGACAAGGGGCACTTGTGTTTGTCACTCTTGGATGTGCCAATAAGATTTTTTCCCCACACAAACATTTTAAGTGCTATGTAAACAGCCCTCTACAGAAGGAAGACTGCTATAGTGTATGAGTGAGACAGGAAAAATAATGAAGGCGCCTAAATATTCAGTAGAAAGGTCATGGACTAGCACATTTGGCATCCCTGGAAAGTTACCCCAAAGGACGGTTATCAATCTATCTCTCATAATTGGTAACTGTGGATCAGTGGCCCAGAGGAGAAATCACAGGAAAATAAACCCAACATACTACAGTGTGTTTTTGAAAAATAACAACAACAACAAACGAAAAATTGAAAGCACCAATAGCCCTGTTGGACACTTCAGAGTGAAGTATCCTACTTTAGTGGTAGGATTGGATTTGTACTCTGGATTCTACACACTCTGTCCTCCTTCACATGGAATCACCAAGCGAGTCAGAGTCATCCAAGGACAGGGGCAGGTACAGGTCCTATAAGAAGAGAAGAGGCAAAGTTAACTTTCCCTTTCTTGACATCTTGAGATTTGGAATGACTGTTTTAGTTTTTATAACTAGTTTTTCCCTAATTTTTATTTTTAAATAATTATTTATTCATAAGAAACAGAAAAATGCAAAGGGAGATAACCATATGCTAATGTAGCCTTCACCCACCTTTCCCCAAACATAACATCTTAGAGTTCTATTTGCACTCATTTGTTTGAGTGAATAATCCTATGCAATTGTATTGCATGCACATTTGTGTGACTATCACCAGAGTCAAGATGCAGAACTCTCAGCACAGGGCTCTCTTGTGACACCCTTTTATAACTATATCCATGCACATCTGCTTCCCCAAGCCCTGACAACCAACAGAGATGCTTCCCTCCTCTGTAATTTTTGAATTTCAAGGATGTTGGCTAAATAGAATCGTGAAGTTAATAAGATTTGGGGATTGATCTTTTTCAGCCAGCATAATTCCCTGGAGATTCAAACAAGTTGTTACATGTATAAATATATCAATAGTTTACTCCTTTGTATCCCTGAGTTGTCTTCCATGGTACAGAAGTAAACAGATTGCTTAACAATGCACTCACTGAAGGGCATGGGAATGATTCCAATTTGGGACCATTGTAAATAAAGCTGCTGTAAATATTCATGTGCACGTTTTTATGTGAATGTAAGTTTTCATTTTTTTCTGGAATAAATGCTCAAGAGTGCAATTCCTGATTGCACTATGGTAATTGCATGTTTAGTTTAGGGTTTTCTTTATTCTTTTTTCCTTTTTTATATTTTTGTTTTGGTACTGGGGATCAAATCCAGGGTCTTCCACATGCATATTGAGTTTTATCAGGACTACCATATTGTTTTCCAGAATGGCTGTACATTTTTACCTTCTCACTAACCAAATATTAGTGATTTCAGTGTCTACACATCCTCACCAGCATTTGGTGCTTTCACTACTTTTTATTTTAACCATTCTTGTGGATTTGCAGTGATATCTCATTGAGATTTTAATTTGCATTTCTGTGATGGGCTAATGATACTAAAATATCTCATCATGTATTTAAATGATATCTGTATTTCCTCTGAGTGAAATGTTTCTTCATATATTTTGTTCATTTCCTAATTGGATTTTTTTCTTGTCAGTTTTAAGAGTTATTTATATATTCTTTAAATAAGTCTATTGTAGATATGTGGACTTGCAGATATTTTCCTCCCTGTGAGTAGTTTGTATTTTCATAACTTTTGCATGGTCTTTGGCAGAGCAAAAGTTTCTAATTTTGGTTAGGTCCAACCTATACAATTTATCAATTTTTTCTCCTGTAAATTGTTCTCTCTCTCTCTCTCTCTCTCTCTCTCTATCTCTCTCTCCCTCCCTCCCTCCCTCCCTCCCTCTCTCCCTCATGCTCATTCCTCTTTTTAACCCCTATATTTAAGTGAAATATTACTTAGAAATCCAATTCATGAGAAAAGGTGGGGTGGCAGATTTTTACCCAGCTCCATCTTTCTCTGCACCTTCAAATGTAGCAAAATTTGAAAACCACTATTTTTGTGCTTGATATTAGCGAGATACCAAAGAGAATAGAAAATCTAGAATCAACGATGTGGATATTTGGTAAAATGGGAGAAAATAAATTCAATAGAGAATTGTCTAAGAAAATTGGAGAAAAACTTCTGCTCAAGGTAGAGGAAAAAGTGGAACTGAGGAAGGAAAAAGAACAGTGGGAAAGAGAAATTCATCTACTATCAAGAATGCTTTCTACAAGGCATAGTGGCACATACCTCTAATCTTAGCTGTTTGGGAGGCTGAGGCAGAAGGATCACAAGTTCATACCAGTCTCAGCAACTTAGCAAGGCTCTGAACAATTTAAGGAGATCCTGTCTCACAGTAAAAAATAAAAGGGCCTGGGGATCTGGGGATGTGGCTCAGCACTTAACCCAGGTTAAGTGCTCCTGGGTTCAATCTCTGGTACCAAATAAACAAGCAAACAACAACAATAAAAAACAATGATTTTTGCCAGCCAGGTGCAGTGGTACATACTTGTAATCCCAGTAACTCAGGAGTTTGAGGCAGGAGGATCACAAGTTCGAGGCCAGCCTCAGCAACTTAGTAAAACTTTGTCTCAAAATAAAAAATGAAAAGAGCCGGGAGTAGTTGTAGAGTGCTTGCCTAGCATGCATGAGGCCCTGGGTTATCCTCATTATCACACAGACACACACAAACACACACACACACACACACACAAAAGAGGAGATAGAAACAGAGAAAGAATGACTTTTATTGAGAAAGATGTGGCAGAAAAAAAATTTAGGCTACTGAGAATGGAAAGAAAAGTAAACCACATTCAGAAACCTAAGCTAAACCTGGCTAATTTGCAATATGATACTGAAATGTCTTTGAATGTTGGTTTCTTCACTAGTGTAAGACTTTGGAGAAGACAATCTGTAAGGTTTCTTCCAGTACTGAGACTATAATCTGAGACTCTCAAAGGAACACTAAATGATTTTAAAAACACTACAAAGGCAACTGTAGCAAATGGACCCACTTCTTTTAAACCTACCATCCCCCATCCCCTCACTGTAAATCAGGCTTTGGCAATCTTCACTATAATAGGTTAGATGTAAATATTTTAGGCTTTCTTTGATGACCATGTATGATCTCAGTCACATACACTTCTTAGGGTTTTGTTTCTTTTACAATCATTTAAAGATGTAAAAACCATTTTTATATGAGTGAGCTATCTATGCAAACAGAGCCAGGACCCTGGTAGGATTTGGCACTTCCATTCTAAACTACCAAATGAAAGTTAATTAGAGGGGCTGGGGTTGTGGGTCAGCAGTAGAGTGCTCACCTAGCATGTGCAAGGAGCTGGGTTTGATCCTCAGCATCACATAAAAATCAGTAAATTAAATAAAGGTATTATGTCTAATTACAACTAAAATATTTTTTAAAGTTAATTAGAAAACTAATAAATAGGCACTAAATACAAAACTGAGGGAATAATAAAACTACAACAAAAACTTGTGAACTTGATTTGAGGCAAAGTCATATATGATGGAGTTGTGTCTCTAAAGGATTTAGTTCTCAATTACTTGAGAAAAGTGAAAAATGAACATCATCAAAGGTAGCTTTAAGCTGCAGACTTCCAGAAATATGGCTTAAGACTGAAAATCTTTTCTTCCATAAGTGTAATGACATTGGCAAAACAACTTTTTCAAAACTCTGGAAGTGGATCAAATATTTATAACAATCTGAGAAGTGTTTATTGAAAGAAAATGGCCAAATCTTTGACCAGTGTGGGAGCTCCCTGGAAACTTCTGCTTACAGAGTTCTTCTTTATTCACATGACAGAGCACACTTGCTGTTAACAGTATTTTCAGGGGGCATTAATCACATGCAATTGTTTAAAAGTTGCAGTGGCCTGTCAGGTGCGGTGGCACACCCCTGTAACCCCAGTGGCTCAGGAGGCTGAGGCAGGAGGATCATGAGCTCAAAGCCAGCCTCAGCAAAAGCGAGGTGCTAAGCAACTCAGTGAGACCCCCTGTTTCTAAATAAAAGACAAAATAGGGCTGGGGATGTGTCTCAGTGGTCGAGTGCCCCTGAGTTCACTCTCTTGTACTCAACCCCTACCCCTCAAAAAATTGCAGCTGCCTAACGTGGGAGCAAAAGTAGGGGAAAATAAACCTTACTGGAGCCAGGTGTGGTAGTGTACACCTATAATCCCAATGGTTTGGGAGGCTGAGACAGGAGGATTGAAAGTTCAAAGCCAGCCTTAGCAATTTAGCAAGATCTTGTCTCAAAATAAAAAAATAAAAATAAAAAGGGCTGGGAATGTAAAGCACCCCTGGGTTCAATCCCCAGTACCAAAAAAAAAAAAAAAAAAATAAGAACAACAACAAAAAACTTACAAGGAAAAGGTTAGCACTCTCCACAAGGGACTTTGAAATGCTCTAACATATATTCCTGGGATTCTAGAAGGTGAGGCATTTGTCAAGGACTGAGAGTAATCTTAAAAAAGACTAAAGAAGGCCCTAATCTCTCGCCTTTGGCTGAACTTGAGGCCCTATGTAAGCAGCAAGTGAAGAGTTAAGGTAGAGTAGTAACCTACCTGTCAGAGCATTGAAACCTGCTCCAACACATGCACAGACCCCCTTAGCGAAGGTTAGGAGACTTAATGGATCCGGGTTCTAGAGACAGTACAAATTTGTGTTTGTAACTCTTCTTTTTTTTCCCTAACTATCTTTATTTTTTTGGTAACAGAAATTGAACCCAGGGTCCTTAACCACTGAGGCACATCTCCAGCCCTTTTTACTTTTTATTTTGAGATAGGGTCTCACTAGGTTGCTTACAGCCTCACTAAGTTGCTGAGGATGGCTTCCAACCTGCAATCTCCTGCTTCAGCCTCCTGAGCTGCTGGGATTACAGGCCTGTGCCATCATGCCTGCCTCCTCTTCTTTTTTTTTTTTTTTTTAATTTTTAGTTGTATATGGAGACAATATCTTTATTTTTTTTAATGTGGTGCTGAGGATCAAACCTAGTGCCTCACACGTGAAAGGCAAGCGCTTTGCCACTGAGCTATAGCCCCAGCCCCTCTTCTTTTAAAATAAATTTTACTTTGTATATTTGAGGTTTACAGCATGGTGTTATGGGATACATATAGATAGTAAGTGGTTACCATAGTGAAACAAATTAATATCTATGATCTCACATTTTTTTGTGTGTGACAAGAGCAGCTGAAATTTACTTACTCTCTAATACAATACAATTTTATTAACTATAGTTCTTACATATATTGTATATATGGTTTCTATATTTGTTCTACATTTTGCTACTTTGTATCCTCTGACCTACATCTCCCCATTTTTTCACCCCTCCCTTGCAGTTCCCCTGGTAACACACTGTTTTATTCTTCACTTCTGCATATTTGACCTTTTTTTCTTCTCTTTTTAGATTCCACATATAAGTGAGATCATGTAATATTTTTCTTTCTGTGTCTGGCTTATTTCAAAAGACAACCACATGAAGTGGTAATTATAAAAATGTGCTGATGGACTTATTGTGCATAAAGATGTAATTTGTATGTCTATAACAGCACAAAGGAAGGGGGAAGAAACAGGAACACTGTAGCAAAAATTGTATCTATGATTTAAATCAAGTTGCTATTAATCTAAAGTAGATTGTAGTAAAATATTAATTATAATCCTTAGGGCAACACTGAGAAAATAGCTCAAAATAAAATCAGTTAAAAAAATCAACACGAGAGTTAAATGGTATACTAGACAATACATATTCAACAAAAAAGGGCAAGAATTGAGTAATAAAGAAACAAAAAGACAGAAGACATATAGAAAATAGCAAAATAACAGATGTAATTTCTACTTTACCAGTAATTACATTAAGCACTAGTAGTTTAAACACTCAAATTTAATTTCAGTCACAATGATTGGAAGAATGGACTTAAAAAAATAGTATCCAGCCTTATGCTAATGGAAGCAATTTAGATTGAAAGACATAAATATGTTGAAAGTAAAATGATGGGAAAATATCTATCATGAAATCAATAATTAAAAGAGAACTAGAATAATTACACTAATATTGGAAAACAACTGACTTTAAGACCAAAAAAAATTGTTACTGGAGACAAAGAACTTTTTATAATGATAAAAGGGCCAATGAGGGGCTGGGATTGTAGCTTAGTGGTAGAGCACTTGCCTTGCAGGTGTGAGGCACTGGGTTTGATCCTCAGCACTACATACAAATAAATAAATAAAGGTATTGTGTCCATATACAACTAAAAATAAATTTTAAAAAGGGTCAATGACTCCAGAAAACAAAGTAATAAATGTATATGCACCTTAACAATAGAGCCCCAAAGTACATGAAGCAAAACCTGATGGAATCAAAAGCAGATACTAACAATTCAACTATTTTAGCTGAAAATTGTAATACCCCCACCTTCAATAATGAATAGAACAACTAGGTAGAACACCAAGAAGTAAATAGAGTACTTGAACAATACTATAAGCAAACAAACATCTATGGAATACTGGAGGACAGCAGAATACACATTGTTCTCAAGTGCCCGTGGAACATTCTTCAGGATGGATCATATGCTAAGCCACAAAATGAGTCTCAATAAATTTAAAAGGGTCAAAATCATAAAAAAGTATATTGTTTAAATATATGGCAATTAAATTAGAAAGTTATAATAGAAAGACACCTGAGAAATTCACAAATATGTGGAAATTAACCCACTGCTGACTAACTAGTGATTAAAGAATTAGGAAGATTAGAAAATACTTTGAGATAAAGAAAAATGAAGTTACAACATGTAAAAACTTATGGGATGCAGTTAAAGCAGTTCTCAGAGGGAGATTTATATGAAATGTTCTAAATGTGCTAACTCATTGATACAGTGGTTGCCAGGGGAAGGAGCTGTGACTACTAATGGGCATGGGGTTTCTTTCAAAAGTGATAAAGATGTTCTAAAATTAGGAAACAGTAAATGTTGAACAATTTTGTTATTATACTAAAACCTGCTAAACTGTATACTTTAAAATGGTGGTTTTTATAGTATGTGAATTATGTGTGAATGAGATGTTATTTTTAAATATACTTTAAAAAATCCCTGACATTAACAGTAGAATGCTGCTCATGTGATTTCTGAGAACACAACCATACACAGTAATATGCATGTATAGTTGTATAATGAATATAGAAATACTCAGGATGTAATGATGTGTATAAATGTAAGAGAGAGTTTTGTAGTAGCTTTTTCTATCACTCTATTGTGGCTACTGATGAATTTCATAATATAAATTTGCATATAATGAAATTTTGCTGTAGTAGAAAAATCACAGGATTAAGAGTCATGGGACTCAAATTTTAGGCCCAACTCTGCTATTTAACTTCCTCTTCCAGGCCTTTGCTTTCTACATCTGAAAAATGAGGAACTTATAAACTATAAGATCTTTAATGTTCCTTTTAGTGCTAAAATTCTATAAAATATAATAATTACATTTTTTTTCTTTAGTTGCACTAAATCACAAGAAATGAGATGGATACTGCCAAGTTAACAAACTCCCTGGATATTTCTCAGGCATTACAAAAGTGTTCTTAAAAATATGAAGGTCACTTTGAATCTTATCATACTAACTCACTGCGCTTTACCGTTTATCTCTGCTCTTAATTTTCAAGTAACAGACACTTTAGTGAAGTTGTATTGGAACAATGGGTGAAGGCATAGGGTAGAATTGTGAGGCGACTCCACTTGAAGCTGCTGTGACTTAGAATGTGTTAGAGGTACAGGCTAAGAAGAGAATTCACAAGACCAGAGCTAGGCATGAACTTCTGAACCTCTGTACCTCCATCAATTTATTTCACATTCAAAATGTGTTTTCTTGTGTGGGTAGAACAATGCTCAGGAAAAAGAATTATCTTAACATTCTGGTTTTGTTGATTGATATGTAGAAATACAGAAACACACATATTGCTTAACAATACAAATAATTTGCACCTGAAATTCATTTGCTTAGTCCCTTGGAGCCCTACAGAACAAAATGTTTGTAACAAATACAGCTGTGTTGGCGATACTCTTGCGTTAGAGAAAACAAAAACAAACAAACAAAAAAAAATGGTCTCTGGTCCAAGGAGCTTATAGTCCAAAGGAAATCAGGGAAGAGTTTTGAAAAAACTGGCTTCTAGTTTGAGTTTGCTATTTCTCAAATGAATGCTGCACTTTTATGGTAGCGTGACTTTGTTCTTGCTGGGTTTTAATTTTTTTAAAGCTGAAATGCCTGTTCTCTTTACCAGCCATCAAAAGCTTACCCAGTCTTCAAGGCCCCACTTAAATGTCACTTCTTTGAAAAGCTTTCCCCATCTCCCACCCTCCCCCAGTCTGATGTCTTTCCCACCCTATTTTGTCCTCTTGCAGTCCTTTTTTTGGTCTCCATTACACTATGCACAGCCACGCATATTAGAGTTATTTGCCCTTGTGATTTAGGGGTCAGGACTCTGTTTTATTCATCCAGCTATCTCTCTGGCCACTTCTAGAAAGAAGAAAGAATTTTTGGAAACATAAAGGAAAATGTATATTTAAATAATGTTAGTTTATATTCAGATAATATGTTATGTTTAGATACTTTGCAGACAAAATGCCTCCAAGTTTAAAGCCATGGGTGCAATTATTAATCTGGGAAAACTTTTAATTGAACGAGTTTCCCTGTTTTTAATTTTTTAAGATCTTGAAGGTGGAACTATCTCTAAAGGGGATCCTCGATAATTTTTTTTGTTTAATCATACTGAAGCTGTCTTTAATCTCTGCACCTCTTCGTTCTCATCTACAAAATGGGAATACTATCTGCCCTATCTTTTCCACAGGAATATAACAAGGGAAAAGGAGAAATGACTATGGAAAAGGCTGAACCTTTATAGAAATGTAAAATGTTGTTCTCATTAAGTACCCGAAGATTTACTTTGTGTCCATATTGTAGCATTTGAGTATTCGGACTTTGGCTAACCCCGTTGCAGCTGCATTAAGGATTCTCCATGAGCTGCTTAAGAGGAGAAGCCAAAAGGCTGATTACAGCTTAGGGCCCCCATCACAACCATCAAAAGTTACCAAAGGGATTCTGGGACTTCAAGTTTGTTTCCAATTGTGCAGGAGGAAAGTCACGGCCTCAGCCACCTGCTTCCTGTCTCCACCATGACTCACACCTTTCAGGTTCACTTGGATAGAAGTTCAGATGAGATATGCTCACGCCCACTGCCCTGGGATATTGATAGTTCTAAGGCTCAGGTACCTGTGTGAAAGGAGGGGTATGAAGCTGGGACCTGAGACCCAGGGGGATTGAGCCAAGGTCACAAGACACATTTTAGCTTACACAGAAAAATCATTTCAAGCTTCATTACTGGTGTAAGTGTGAGGCTTATTGTCCCTCAATAGGATGCACTGAGGGGGATGCAACATTATTCTTATGATAGCCTGGCTCCAAATGCACAATCTGAATCTAATCACAAGGAAATAGCAGACAAATCCAAATTGAAGGACATTCTACCAAGTAACTGACCTATTCTCTTCCTTTCTATAACATACTGTACCAAAAGATTAAGTCTCAGGAACTTTTCCAAATTAAAGAAGACCACAAGGATAGTGTAATTGAATGCAATGTGTTTTCCTATCCTAGATGCTGAACCAGAAAAAGAACATTACTGAGAATTGACAAAGTTTGAATACAGACTGTATTATGTCAGTGTTAAATTTCCTGATTGTGGTTATGAAAGAAAATACTATTGTTCTTTAAAAATACACACTTCAGCATTCAGGGTAAAGGAGCATGATGTTTGCAACTTAATCTCAAACGATTCAGAAAAATAGTAAAATGCATATAGGTATGTCTGTGAAGTTAGGGAGAGAGAACACACAAAAAGGTGATTTTATCTCCAAAGGGGATCCTCAATAATTTGGGAAAATAAAAACAGCTGGTGAATCTATACAAAGGAAATACAGAGGCATTTATTAGTCTTGAAATTTTTTAATATTTATTTTTTTAGTTTTTAGGTGGACACAACATCTTTATTTTATTTTTATGTGGTTCTGAGGATCAAACCCAGTGCCTCATGCATGCTAGGCAAGCACTCTGCCACTGAGCCACAACACTAGCCCAGTCCTGCAACCTTTTTGTAAGTTTGAAAAGATATAAAAATAGCAAGTTTTTAAAGTAGTGCATTATATAAAAATTCAAGTGTTTATTTTATTTTACAGCTTGTTCTAGAAAATTATATGATTTATTACTTGTTTGTTTTTTTAAACAGTCTTAAGGAAGAATAATTTTAAAAATAAAATGATACACTGAAAATTCCACAGTGAAGAAAATAGTGAGGCCCTGTAATGCTGCCACTTGTGAGCTTGTTCTAGTCCTTCAATAATTCATTTTTAGACTTATATTAAAAAAAAAAAAAAGACGAGCAAGCCACAAGTTCCTGCAAGCCCAACCAGGAGAAACGGTTTAACAATACCAACACTCACCTCAATGGGTTTATGGATGATGGGTCTTCAGCCTAAATGAACCAGACATGTCAGTTGAAAAGTTGAACGACTCAAGTGTGCAGAACAAATACCCAAGCTGCCTCTAGCACTTTGGGGAAGGTAATGATTACACTTCCCAGAAGGAAGGCAGGGGCAGAAAGGCACAAAGCAAAGAGATACTAAAATGCAGTGTAGCGTAGGAGGTTCATTATGGGCAGCAGATCAACAGTAAAGGCTGCTCCCATCTTGGAATGTGAATATTAACAAGCTTTGGTGTTCAGCAAAGAATAACTGAAAGCTAATTGTAAAAGTAACTTTCATCCATCTCACAGTCTCTGAGTAAATGTCTATTGAGACAGGTCAGAAAATTCTGAAACCAAATAGCTCAGCAGGATAATCAGAAGGTCCTGGTCAGGATCAATATCAGAAGTTAAAGGGTAATTAAGGGAATGGAATGGACATTAGGAATGATAGGACAGGCAACAGCTGTCTGATATAGACAAATTAAAAGTCTGATGTAGAAAAAATAAAATGAAAATGGATGTCAGGCAGTAGCATGCTGTTCAATGTTTAACAACTGACTTTCTATGGGGAAAAGAAATAACTGATTTTCATGGTGTAAATATTCCCACTGTGGCCAAGTTCAAGTTACCAACATGATGTTACTGAACACAGGAAGTGATATACACAATCAGCTCTCAAAAGCTAGTGTGAACTGACTCTAGCATTACACTGGTAGTGACCTCGGTACCAGTCCCATAGCTAATTATGTTTTCCTGGTAAGTAACTTAGCCATTTGGGTCTCAATTTTCTCATCTGTAAAATGGCAACCTCATAAGTTAGTGAAAGAATCAAATGAAATAAATTCATTTCCATCTAAGGGGTCTTCCACCGCCTGTCACCATTTATGGTTCTGTGATAGAGTTAGCCTTTTTTTTTCCTCTCTTAATCTCACATCAAGTCTTGTGAACCAGAAGAAAACAAGAGAATTTTAGAGGAACCTGCTTCACAGTGTAGTCATCAGAGGTGAAACCATGTACACATTCTTCAGGTGTAAGAAATTTAAGGCAGTGACCACCTTGCATATTTTATTCAGGAGAGATTTCTGGGCATCAATCTGCTTGGAAAGTACAGCTAGGAAATTTATGTACTTCTATTATTACTTGTGGTTCTGGTTATGGAACCCAGGTCCTTGAAGGTTCCATGCTACTCCCCTAGCCCCTACACTTCTATTATCTTAATGGTATATTTATTTGGGATAGCTAAAGAGGTGCAAATGGTGCCAAAGCCACTGCAATATGTTTGTGTCTTTTCTCGAAACACTGCACCAGAATCTGCCACACAATGAACAGAGTAAAACAAGAGTCTATTCATAGATGTCCAGCAAATCTAAAGGGAGTAACTTGGTACAAGTGTTTCTTGACTTCTATCTTTATGTTACTTCCCTTGACTGGTACCTGGTGTTGCCCTCAAAGGGTATCAATTTACTATGTTTCTGAATTGGGGAGGCAAATGTTCAATCCATCCCCCAAGACATTGTTTGGTTACACAATTACCTCAGAAGGAGGTACATGGGATCTTTGTACTTCTTCCTTTTGGAAAAGATATAGATGTAACTGGAAATCTAAAAAAGCAGGTGTCAGAGGAATAAATAAAAGTAACAAGAAACTTGATCCCTGTTGGGATTCTCAGGACATCAAGCTAGCAGAGCCAGATGAAGGGGAATTCTGGCTTTAATCTGCCATTGAAGTAGAATGGAAGAGAAAACTTCCACCCTGTCATTCAAGAAACTGAGTGCAAAGGAGTTTAGTAAGGTATAAGAGACATAATACCTTGTGCTTCCGGAGGCTGCCAGGACTGGTAGGCGTAGAGATGGGAGACTGCTTAGACTTGGGGGTAGAGAGCTGGCTGCTGGAGGTTCCGTTTGCTAGCCCAAGGCAAGAGAAAAGGAAGGGATAAAAATCAACAGCATACAAAGGAGCAAGTTATCCGACCCCTCCGAAGACACTAAGAACATTCAAACAAGGCACACAGACAACCAAGTGATTTGATGAGCAGAACAAAGGTGAAAAGAAACACATTCCTGAAAAGGACAAGAACTGCAATCCTCAGTTAATTAGGTCCCTATGCAGTGCAAGGCAGACATCCTCCCACCCTTCCCACCAGCACTCTCCCTGGGTGCTTCCCAATCACGGGGGCCTGTTTCTTTTCAAACCTTTTCATATTCATTCTCAGGTCTGACCCTAACATCTCTGGGAGGTAGTCTGGACAAGTATTAGTTTACTTTAACTTTAGAGAGGAGAGAAGTGAGGCACAGAGAGGTTATGTGCCTTACATAAAAGGCAAGAAATATAAGTGCTTCAGACCAGGGTGCATCCACTTTGGTGGCAGATGATGGGGTAGGAATGGGACAATACCGATGTAGATCTGTTTCCCTCTCTTTTCCTGCTCACCTCCTCCCGCCTTTGCTACCTCATTCTAGGTGGAAAAAAAGGATCATCCTAAGGAAAGAAAGAGAAAGTAGGCTAATCAGGAAGAAGAAGAATGAAAGGGAAAGTGGAGGAGAAAAAGAAATTGAAACACAAAGAAGAGCCCAAACAGAAAAATGGGGCAGGGGAGAGAATTAGAGAGGCAGGGAGGAGCTGGGAATAGGGGAGAGGAAGGGTTGAAAAATATTGGTTAAGAGAAGAATGAGAACTGGGAGAAAGGCATAGAGACAAAGGTAGACAACTGTGGCCAGAGTCAGCATATATCCCCATTTGTCTCTAGTCAATAAAATGCTGATTTAGTTTTGAACATCTTTATATTCCATTTTGCTTTGAAATTGTTTTATATTCCCTTGCTGATGAGTTTTTTAATATCCAATTGTGAAAAAAGAAATGTGTTGCATTGAAATGGAAAAATTAAACAGTTTTCAAAGTGGATTCCTGTTCAGACATTTCATACTGAAGTGAGTTTTTTTTTTTTTTTAATTTTAGAGCCTACATTGTTAAACAAAGATATTCTGAAATGTGTTTTTTAAAAAAGCAGGGGCTGGTGTTTAGCTCAGTGGTAGAGCTCTTGTCTCATATGTGTGAGGCACTGGGTTCGATTCCCAGCACCACATATAAATAAGCAAATAAAATAAAGGTCCATCAACAACTAAAAAAAAATTTTCAAAAAAAGCAAATTAAGAGAGTGAAGGAGAAAGTGTTGAAAGAGAGAGAAAGAATACACAGAAAATTAAGCAAGTAGAAAGATGACCTGAGAATGCCACTGTTAGTCCAACAGATAAAGTTTAAACTGCGTTATCATTAATATTTTCTGAAGATTATACTTCTACACTATTTATGGTTATGTTTCCCTAGGTTCTGGAACATGCATAGCAATGGTAGAGATGGGAAATATATCAGTGTGGTGGTTGCTGAATTTATCCAAGTGAAAATGAGTTGGAAAATGAGCACATAAGCTCCCACCACTGTCTGGTTTTTGAGAGGCTTCCCTCCTTGTCTTTCATTTGTTTAGCCAATAGTTATAGAGTACTGCTCATGAGTCAGGCAAAGTACTAGCTATTCAGGCAAAGTACTATAAAGTGATAAAGATAAAGATAAAGGGTTTCAGAGATGAATAAGAAACTTCCTGTGGGGAGGCAGATAAGGACACCATGAAGACAGAGCCATGCATAGGATATTTTTGAAGCCCAGGGTAGGGCGGGGAGGGAGATGCAACACCCGAGAAATCTTTAAAGAAGAATCTGGTATAGACAAATCTACACAGAGAGCCAGCAGATTAACAGTTGCTAGGGGCTGAGTGGGGAAAGAAGTTGGAGGGAAATGGAAAGTGGCTGCTAATTCATAGGAGGTTTCTTTTGATGAGACAAAGTTATTCTGGCATTAAATCATGGTAATTGTTGCACAACTCTGTGGCTGAACTAAAACCCATCGAATTGCACATTTTAAATGAATGAATTATATGTTATGTGAATTTACCTCAATAAAGCTGTTTTTTTAAGATGAATGGGAACCAGCTACACCAAGAGGACTGAAGGGGGTATTCTATGCATTAGATTTGTACCAATGGGCAAAATCATGAAAATGTGAAAGAATATAGTGCTTACAAAGTGCAAGTAGCTTATAATGGCTCAAGTTTATAATGCCAGCAGGGAGTTCAAGGAGATGATGCTGGAGATAGAAGATAAGAGCCAGACCTTCAGAGTCTTTTGTGTGACCTATTAAGTTTGGGTTTGATTTCTGAAAAAAGTCACAAAAAGATTTTAAGTTGAAAGTGATCTGAATTTTAGAACTATCACTTCAGCTGCCATGGTAATACTGGTTTGGAGTGGGCTGGGTTAAGGGTAAAAGAAACAGAGATGTTGCTTAGGTGATAATGATAATGGTGACAACCAAGGCAATGGGGAGAGAAAGAAGGGACTCAGCAATACAGAGGGACCTAGAGGCCAGATAAGCTTAGAGTGCTATGTATACATACCATGTAAGCCACCCAAAGAACATGACCTGCACCAGGCAGCACAGAGAATGTGGGTGCCAGACTGCCAAAGCATCTGGCTTTCTGGCAAACAAAGGCTGCACTGTAGGAAAGGCAAGAGTCTGAAGAGTCACAACTGCTTGAAGCAGTCAGCTGCTCTTTTTAAGAAATGAGGGAGTTAATTAATGAAAGAGTTAATGGACCCCTTACAGTGCCTGAGGGCTTTCTCATCAGGACCTGGTCACTAGCATACAGGATAAGGAACAATCTTACAGACCTGTGTGAGCTGACACCTGAAGTTTCCAAAAAGAGCTCTGGTATCAGCCTCCTGAGGTCTCACAGATGTGGGCATCCCTGGGTAAGTTCTGGTGCTTTATTCTATAAGGTTACTATATACTTTGCAGATTCTGGTTGCCCAGCACTTGCCAGTCACAATGCAAAAGGGTGACTATTATATTCCAAGTATTAAAACTGTCTTTAAAATCTACACACTTAACTGAGAATGAACCCATTGGCCTTGCCAAGATACGAGAAATTGTTAGTCACAAGCATGTCTGCATGTGAGTTAGTTTCTATCTATTGGCTACAGATCTTAACATATAGGTTTTTCCACAAGTTCCAGATTTTTTTTCCTCAATATATTCTAAAACTCTTTCACCCACTAGCTTTAGAAGCAGTATATAAATATATGTTCCATATATGCCTCTCCATATTATCTGCATATGTGTAAATGTGTATATATGTTCTCCAGGTTACTACCTCCAGAGAATCAATCTTAAGCTAGCTGTAAATAAAGGATCTTACTTTGTCATCAACATTCAACAAGCATTTTGGAGATCAGTTTTTAATAATTTAACTGCCATGCACTGCATTGTTGAAAAAATGCAGACACTTCCAGTATTTTCCCAGAATTCCCTGATGGAATGAAATCCAAAGATGGACATAGAGAAATGAGAAAACATAGACATGCACAGGCAAAAGTAGGTTCCTTACAAGCTAAAAGAGCTCCTTCATTTAGAGCGTAGGTAAAAATATATTCATATACACATTTTTGCATTTGGATTCTATGGGGAAAAATCTGGAAAAGTGCCATTTGATATGGATTCTGAAGTCGATTCACATAAATGTCAACTAAAAGAAGCAGCAGGAAATAATGCAAATAGGATCTGATGAATTCTGTGTGCTCTTGGATTGGTAAACCCATTGTAGAAAGGCTGTCACATTTCATTTTGAGTGAGAATGGAAATGGCACCATTGTTTGATCTTCATTTTCCTTTATTCTTCTTTATTAAACATCCTTAGCTCTCTGGTGGTTTGAAAATGCCTTGGGATGGGGGGCGTCTTCTTCCTCTTTGACTAGTTAGTGTCTTTCATTTTCTACTTCAGAACCACAGCTCTCACTATTCTCACCTTTTATTTATATATAGTCCAAATCCTCTCATTTCTTCCTTCTCTTTATACAGTTCATTTCCCCCTTTGCAACAAGGTATGTCAAAAACATTTCAAACCTTTTCAACAAATAAAGGATAATTATTATTTGTTGAGTGTCTATGGTAAGTCAGGTGTGTGTGCTCTCTCTCTCTCTCTCTCTCTCTCTCTCTCTCTCACACACACACACACACACACACACACACACACTCCAGTTACAGGAAGCAAAGTCAGGATTCAAACTTAGGTCTTTTCCAAACCCTGAAGCTTTCATATATTCTTCCCCTCCCCCCGCTTTTGCTATATAGTGTTGGCAGAGAAAAGAGAAAGGAATAAACAGGTAAAAGCAGACACCAGAGCTGATACCCATCTTTAAGACTTCTATCCTATTTGATCGGGTTTAAATTTGAAAGTGGTTAGCAAGAGCTCTTTTTCATTCATCAATTTGGCTGGGTGCATACACAATGTCATGAAACAATAGAAGGCAGACAAGCCAGCATGCCATGTAACTACCCTCATGCCACAGAGTGCTCTGGGAAGATGGTATTTGTGCCCTGTCTCCTCCCTTAGTTGGTGCCCTTCAGCTATGCAGTACAATTGCCAAGCCTGGCCCTGTGCAGTTTTGGCACACTGGCTTTTCTCAATGATTATTCCTGTCCTTGCCCTTATACTTATCTTTAGCTCCTTGGCTCTGTCAGACTTTCCTGTCAGAATGGAAAGGGACAAGCCTTAACAGGATGGCTGTTAGGGCAAGTAGGCTGATTATCTAGATTTAGAGGGATTGAAAATATATGTGGGAAAATGGTCTCCTGAGAGTGAGGAATAAAATGCTGGTGGTGGTAGCAAGGGGCTAGTTTCCAAAAAGCAATGAAAGAGTCCAGTTTCTGGTATAGATTGTCAATGACAGAATGTATGGAATCACCAGTCAGGCTGAGTTGATGCTGAGCTCTCAGACTGTGGATTCCTTTGCCTGGAAGCTAGACTGATCCTGAAAAAATAAAATGTAGTTAAATAGAAGTTGGGTGTAAGTTGCCTCAGGAATAGTGACTGAAGAGCTGTCTGGGAAGTAATTTAGACATGTCATTAACACTCTGGGTTCAAATTTTCTTGACCAGAATGGGACAGAAAAAGAAGGGTCAATTTGGCATTTGCTTTTCTTCCAACATCTGATGGAGATGAAACTGATTAAATGCTCATTCAATTAGCCCTGACCTTCTCATCCTAATCCCAATACTTCAGCCCAACTCAAAATCAAGTCTTTTGTTTTTGATTTATGTCTCTTCTGAAATACTGCTCCCTGAAAATAACCCCAGTCTAACAAAAAAGTCATGATAATAATTTCAGATCCTCCTTAATAATTGTATTTCTACATTTTCAAATTATTTACAATACCAGAACTCACATAATTCTCCTCATAATCCTAAAACATGATGACCAGAAATGACTAGTCTTCTTTTAAACAACAAAGATATAGAGGTTCAGATAGGGTATGATTTGTTTAACTGGTATAAACTGTCTCTACTCCATGGATGATGGCTTCCAGAATTTGCTCACAGAATCCATTCCAAAATTCCCTTAGGGTTAGTATATCATATATCAGCCACTGTGATCTTTTAGTGATTTCATTATCTGTCATGTGTTCTCTAACTCCTATGTCACTCACTTCCTCATTTTTTTCATATGGAGACACTCTAAGCTTTTCTTTATTCCAGTCCAAAGATACCCTGTTTCCTCTTTACACATACAAGAAGTTTTTCTGGAAGACCATCCAAGTGAAACCAAGGTGGTTTCAACTTACATCAGAATAAAGCCAAGAGACAGACCCTGTGGTTTTCACACATCCATTCCAAAGAGTGTTTGGGTAGGATATCTAGATTGCTTTGACTAATTGTTTCTGCTCAGTAGAAAAGCTTTTGTCCCTTTCCCCAGACCCATTCATTAGGAAATCAAGAACTGAGGGCCCAGAAACAATTCCTAAATGCTTTGGTCATTGGATTGTTTCTCAGGCCAAATTTCATCACAGACTGTGAGATACTGCAGCTCAGAAGATGAAATTTGAATTTTAAATCTATATCCTACAGAGTCTTATATAGCATACACTTATGAATCTCAAATAAGGGAGAAAAGTAAGATTATTCCCTACTGTAGAACAAATTTATGTATCCAATCCTGCAATATTTTAATACAGATGGTTTTCCTTTAAGAAAAGCACATCTGTAAGGAGGCTGGAATTGCCAGAGTTGTTTTCTCAAGCTTGACAATGCTGTCAATGCTTATTTACTGTTGAAGGTGGTTCTGTTCAGAAGTTTCTGATGGAGCAAGTCTGTGTGACCTGGAGCAGATCACTCAACTTTTTTTTTTTTTTTTTTTTTTTTTTAATTTTTATTGTGGGTTGTTCAAAACATTACAAATTTCTTGACATATCATATTCCACACTTTGATTCAAGTGGGTTATGAACTCCCACCTTCACCCCATACACAGATTGCAGAATCACATCAGTTACACATCCATTGATTTACAAATTGCCATACTAGTGTCTGTTGTGCTCCGCTGCCTTTCCCATCCTCCATCCTCCCCCCTCCCCACCTCTCCCCTCCCCTCCCCTCCTCTCTCTCTACCTCCTCCACAGTATAACCCTGAGGGTCTCCTTCCATTACCATGCAATTTCCCTTCTCTCTCCCTTTCCCTCCCACCTCTCATCCCTGTTTAATGTTAATCTTCTTCTCATGCTCTTCGACCCTACTCTGTTCTTAGTTACTCTCCTTATATCAAAGAAGATATTTGGCATTTGTTTTTTAGGGATTGGCTAGCTTCACTTAGAATAATCTGCTCTAATGCCATCCATTTCCCTGTAAATTCTATGATTTTGTCATTTTTTAATGCAGAGTAATACTCCATTGTGTATAAATGCCACATTTTTTTTATCCATTCGTCTATTGAAGGGCATCTAGGTTGGTTCCACAGTCTTGCTATTGTGAACTGTGCTGCTATGAACATCGATGTAGCAGTGTCCCTGTAGCATGCTCTTTTTAGGTCTTTAGGGAATAGACCAAGAAGGGGAATAGCTGGGTCAAATGGTGGCTCCATTCCCAGCTTTCCAAGAAATCTCCATACTGCTTTCCAAATTGGCTGCACCAATCTGCAGTCCCACCAGCAATGTACAAGTGTACCCTTTTCCCCACATCCTCGCCAGCACTTGTTGTTGTTTGACTTCCTAATGGCTGCCAATCTAACTGGAGTGAGATGGTATCTTAGGGTGGTTTTGATTTGCATTTCTCTGACAGCTAGAGATGTTGAGCATTTTTTCATGTACTTGTTGATTGACTGTATGTCCTCCTCTGAGAAGTGTCTGTTCAGGTCCTTGGCCCATTTGTTGATTGGGTTGTTTGTTTTCTTATTGTCTAATTTTTTGAGTTCTTTGTATACTCTGGATATTAGGGCTCTATCTGAAGTGTGAGGAGTAAAGATTTGTTCCCAGGGTGTAGGCTCCCTATTTACCTCTCTTATTGTTTCTTTTGCTGAGAAAAAACTTTTTAGTTTGAGTAAGTCCCATTTGTTGATTCTAGTTATTAACTTTTGTGCTATGGGTGTCCTATTGAGGAATTTGGAGCCCGACCCCACAGTATGTAGATCGTAGCCAACTTTTTCTTCTATCAGACGCCGTGTCTCTGATTTGATATCAAGCTCCTTGATCCATTTTGAATTCACTTTTGTGCATGGCGAGAGAAAGGGATTCAGTTTCATTTTGTTGCATATGGATTTCCAGTTTTCCCAGCACCATTTGTTGAAGATGCTATCCTTCCTCCATTGCATGCTTTTAGACCCTTTATCAAATATAAGATAGTTGTAGTTTTGTGGATTGGTTTCTGTGTCCTCTATTCTGTACCATTGGTCCACCCGCCTGTTTTGGTACCAGTACCATGCTGTTTTTGTTACTATTGCTCTGTAGTATAGTTTGAAGTCTGGTATCGCTATACCGCCTGATTCACACTTCCTGCTTAGCATTGTTTTTGCTATTCTGGGTCTTTTATTTTTCCATATGAATTTCATGATTGCTTTCTCTATTTCTACAAGAAATGCCGTTGGGATTTTGATTGGCATTGCATTAAACCTATAGAGAACTTTTGGTAATATCGCCATTTTGATGATGTTAGTTCTGCCTATCCATGAACAGGGTATATTTTTCCATCTTCTAAGATCTTCTTCTATTTCTCTCTTTAGGGTTCTGTAGTTTTCATTGTATAAGTCTTTCACCTCTTTTGTTAGGTTGATTCCCAAGTATTTTATTTTTTTTGAAGATATTTTGAATGGAGTGGTTGTCCTCATTTCCATTTCAGAGGATTTGTCGCTGATATACAGGAATGCCTTTGATTTATGCATGTTGATTTTATATCCTGCCACTTTGCTGAATTCATTTATTAGCTCTAATAGTTTCTTTGTAGAGCCTTTTGGGTCTGCTAGGTATAGAATCATATCATCTGCAAATAGTGATAATTTAAGTTCTTCTTTTCCTATTTTTATGCCTTTAATTTCTTTCGTCTGTCTAATTGCTCTGGCCAGTGTTTCGAGAACTATGTTGAACAGAAGTGGAGAGAGAGGGCATCCCTGTCTAGTTCCAGATTTTAGAGGGAATGCCTTCAGTTTTTCTCCGTTCAGAATGATGCTAGCCTGAGGCTTAGCATAGATTGCTTTTACAATATTGAGGTATGTTCCTGTTATCCCTAGTTTTTCTAGAGTTTTGAACATAAAGGGATGCTGTACTTTGTCAAATGCTTTTTCCGCATCTATCGAGATGATCATATGGTTCTTATTTTTAAGTCTATTGATGTGGTGAATAACATTTATTGATTTCCGTATATTGAACCAGCCTTGCATCCCTGGGATGAATCCTACTTGATCATGGTGTACAATTTTTTTGATATGTTTTTGTATCCGATTCGCCAGAATTTTATTGAGGATTTTTGCATCTAGGTTCATTAGAGATATTGGTCTGTAGTTTTCTTTCTTTGAAGTGTCTTTGTCTGGTTTAGGTATCAGGGTGATGTTGGCCTCATAGAATGAATTTGGAAGTTCTCCCTCCTTTTCTATTTCCTGAAGTAGCTTGAAAAGTATTGGTATTAGTTCTTCTTTAAAGGTTTTGTAAAATTCTGCTGTATACCCATCTGGACCTGGGCTTTTCTTAGTTGGAAGTCTTTTTATGGTTTCTTCTATTTCCTCAATTGATATTGGTCTGTTTAGGTTTTCTATATCCTCCTGACTCAATCTGGGCAGATCATATGACTTAAGAAATTTATCTATGCCTTCACTATCTTCTAATTTGTTGGAGTATAAGGATTCAAAATAGTTTTTGATTATCTTCTGTATTTCTGAAGTGTCTGTTGTGATATTGCCTTTTTCATCCCGTATGCTAGTAATTTGAGTTCTCTCTCTTCTTCTCTTCGCTAGCATCGCTAAGGGTCTGTCGATTTTGTTTATTTTTTCAAAGAACCAACTTTTAGTTTTGTCAATTTTTTCAATTGTTTCTTTTGTTTCGATTTCATTAATTTCAGCTCTGATTTTAATTATTTCTTGCCTTCTACTTCTTTTGCTGTTGTTTTGCTCTTCTTTTTCAAGGATTTTGAGATGAAGTATGAGATCATTTATTTGTTGGTTTTTTCTTTTTTTAAGGAATGAACTCCAAGCAATGAATTTTCCTCTTAGAACTGCTTTCAATGTGTCCCATAGATTCCGATATGTTGTGTCTGTGTTTTCATTTATCTCTAAGAATTTTTTAATTTCCTTCTTGATGTCTTCTATAACCCATTGATCATTCAGTAACCTATTGTTCATTCTCCAAGTGATGTATGCTTTTTCCTTCCTTCTTTTATCGTTGATTTTCAGTTTCATTCCATTATGATCAGATAAGATGCATGGTATTATCTCTACTCCTTTATATTGTCTAAGAGTTGCCCTGTGACATAATATATGATCTATTTTTGAGAAGGATCCATGTGCTGCTGAGAAAAAAGTGTAACTGCTTGATGTTGGGTGGTATATTCTATATATGTCAATTAGGTCTAGGTTATTAATAGTGTTATTGAGTTCTATAGTTTCCTTATTCAACTTTTGTTTGGAAGATCTGTCCAGTGGCGAGAGAGGTGTGTTGAAGTCTCCCATGATTATGGTATGGTGATCTATTAGACTCTTGAACTTGAGAAGAGTTTGTTTGACGAACATAGCTGCACCATTGTTTGGGGCATAAATATTTATGATTGTTATGTCTTGTTGTTGTATGGTTCCCTTAAGCAGTATGTAGTGTCCCTCTTTATCTCTTTTGATTAACTTTGGCTTGAAATCTATTTTATTTGATATGAGTATGGACACTCCTGCTTGTTTCCGAAGTCCATATGAGTGATATGATTTTTCCCAACCTTTCACCTTCAGCCTATATATGTCTTTTCCTATCAAATGCGTCTCCTGCAGGCAGCATATTGTTGGGTCTTGTTTTGTGATCCATTCTACTAGCCTGTGTCTCTTAATTGGTGAGTTTAAGCCATTAACATTTAGGGTTATTATTGAGATATGGGTTGTTCTTCCAGCCATATTTGTTTATTTCTGTTACTAAACATGGTTTGTTTTCCTCTTTGATTATTCCCCCCCCCCTTTACTGTCCTACCTCCCACTGTTGGTTTTCATTGTTATTTTCCATTTCCTCTTCCTGTAATGCTTTGGCGAGGATGTTTTGAAGAGATGGTTTTCTAGCTGCGAATTCTTTAAACTTTTGTTTATCGTGGAAGGTTTTAATTTCATCCTCCATCCTGAAGCTTAATTTCGCTGGATACACAATTCTTGGTTGGAACCCATTTTCTTTCAGTGTTTGAAATATGTTATTCCAGGATCTTCTAGCTTTCAGAGTCTGTGTTGACAGATCAGCTGTTATCCTGATTGGCTTACCCCTAAATGTAATCTGCTTCCTTTCTCTTGTAGCTTTTAAAATTCTCTCCTTATTCTGTATGTTGGGCATCTTCATTATGATGTGTCTAGGTGTGGATCTCTTATGATTTTGCACATTCGGCGTCCTATAGGCTTCTAGGATTTGGGGTTCTGTCTCATTCTTCAAGTCTGGGAAGTTTTCTTGTATTATTTCATTGAATAGACTTCTCATTCCTTTGGTTTGGAGCTCTGTACCTTCCTGTATCCCAATGACTCTTAAGTTTGGTCTCTTAATGTTATCCCATATTTCTTGGATGTTCTGCTCATGGTTTCTTAACAGTCTTGCTGAGCTGTCTATGTTCTTTTCCAGTTGAAATACTTTGTCTTCATTGTCTGATGTTCTATCTTCTAAGTGTTCTACTCTGCTGGTAGTATTCTCCATTGAGTTTTTAAGTTGGTTTATTGCTTCCTGCATTTCTAGGATTTCTGTTTGTTTGTTTTTTATAACCTCTATCTCCCTGTATAGTTGATCCTTTGCTTCCTGGATTTGTTTGCGTAATTCGTTGTCGAAGTGATCTTTCATTGTCTGATTTTGCTGTTTAATGTCTTCCTTGATACTCCAGATCATCTGAAGCATGTAAATCCTGAATTCTTTATCTGACATTCCATCTGCTGCAGCTGTTACCTCTTCTAAAGTTGCGTTGACCTGCATTGCTTGTGGTCCTTTCTTTCCTTGTCTTTTCATACTGCTTGCGTATCTTTCCTGCAGGTGCGGGCGGCGGCTGTGCTCTCTCCTTATTCCAATTGGGGTGTCGTGGCTACCACGCCGGCAGGTCACTGGGCCTGTTCTGGGAGCTGGCGGCGGCTCTGTTCTGCCCCTACTCCAATTGGGGTGACGAGTGTACCACGCCGGCAGGCCACCGGGCCTGATCCGCCGGTCGGTTGCAGGTTTGCCTACCCTGCAGGCGCGGGAGGCGGCTCTACTCTGCCCCTACTGCAAATGGGGTGACGTGTCTGTCGTACCGGCAGGCCACTGGGCCTGTCCCGCTGGTCGGTCGCAGATCTGCCCACCTTTCGGGCACGGGTGGAGGCTCTGCTCTGCCCCTACTCCAATTAGGGTGTCATGGCTACCCCGCCTGCAGGACGCTGGGCCTGTTCCTGGCACGGGCAGCGACTCTGCTCTGCCACTACTCCAATTAGGGTGGTGTTTGTACCACGCCGGCAGGCTCCTGGGCCTGATCCGCCGGTCTGTTGTAGGTCTGCCTACCTTGGAGGCGCGGGCGGCGGATCTGCCCTGCCCCTCCTACCACGCCTGCGGACCCCTGGGCCTGATCTGCAGGTTGATCACTGATCTGCTCACCCTGCGGGCACGGGTGGCAGTTCCGCTCCGACCCCACTCCAATTGGGGTCACGTGACCACCACACCGGCAGGGCCTGATCCGGGCGTGGGAGAAGGATCTGCTCTGCCCCTACTCCAGTTGGGGTGACGTGTGTACCACACTGGCAGGCCACTGGGCCTGACCCGCCAGGCTGACACAGGTCTGTTTACCTTGCAAGCGCGAACTGCGGCTCTGCCCTGCCCCTCCTACCACGCCCATGTACCACTGGGTCGCGGGTCTGCCCACCTTGCGGTTGCGGCTGGCGGCTCCGCTCCGCCCCCTCTCCAATTGGGGTCACGCGGTCACCACGCTGGCGAGCCGCTGGGCCTGCTCCGGGCGCTGGCGGCGGCCCGGCTCCTTCCCTCTGGCTCGACGACAAATTGAGGAGACTCGGGTGACTGTGCCTCACCCCCCCTACCAGGAGACCAACTGCTTATGTCACCACTGGTATTGATGAAGTTCCCTCCTCCGCCGCTTTCTGCAGACATCAGATCTCTGCCATGTTGGTATCCTATGCGAATGGCAGCATTTCGTTCCCCTTGCCGGGCAACCAAAGCACCGGGTGAGTCCTGACCGGCCCTCAGCAGGACCCGGACCGAGAAGCAGTTTCCGCGGGCTCCTAGCCCCGGGCCAGGGAAGTTCCGGGAGCCGGAACTCGGCCACTCCGTGCTCGGTGTAAGCTCCTATAAATGTAAGCTCCAAGAAGCAGTCCCCGCGGGCTCAGTTCCGGGAGCCGGAACTCGGCCGCCCCGCGCTGGGTATTCACTCTGATAAGATCAGGTTCTAAGAAGCACCCAGGCGCTGAGCCCTAGCAATCTGTCTGCAAGCCGCAGGCGAATTGCAGCCTGAAATTACCTGTTCTATGGCTGAATGAGCTGCGGTCAGTCAAAAACAGGGGTGGTGACGTCAGTTTACCAACATGGTGGCTGCTGGCCTCCTCTGTGGTCTGACCGGTGTGGAGAACCGAGATGGACCGCTTCCTTCCCCCGTCTCGAACCCAGAATTCAGCCCTGAGTACGGTGCTTGCGCGGCTGGCAGAAACTGCAGCGCTGTAACCCTGCGTCTCTATCCCAGACTTTAGCCGCGGGGCGATTTGCTGAATAAGCAGTGATACCCTCCGTGCGACAAACCTCTCGCGTTTGAGTCCCCGTAGCCGATCCTCGTGCGATGGAAATCCTTCCTCCAGGTTCCGGAGTACCCCACTATTGCTGGAAATTCCTAACAAAATATCCTTTAGCCGTCCTGACTTGTCATACTCCCACACAGTGAAGCAGCACACGGGGACAATGCACTCCCCTCGCCGCCATCTTCCTTCCTCTCCGAGAATTTTCAAATCCATCACTCAACTTTTGTGTGCCTCAGTTTCTTCATCTGCAAAATGGGGATAATAGCACCTGCCTTATAAAGTTGCTGTAAAGACTAAATTAGTCTGCAAGACTATACTAATAATAAGAACTATATAAGTATTTTGAAATAAAAAAGTTTGAAATTTACGTACACACTGGTTCCTGAAAAAAAAAAAAAACAATCTTCTTAGTGACAAATATTTGTCTTACTGTTTTTCCTCATAGCACCTAGAATTTCTAGATATTCCAGCCAAACTTTGGAGATTCAACTGTATTTAAACATAAGTCCCAGGCAAGGCAGGCTGATAAGACTCCTGTTGTAGGGAGGTACCATATTCATATACTACAGGGTCCTCAGTGGCCTCTGTTATGCTGCTTGCTTCAACCATTTCCTAAGGGGCTCTGCAATAGTGATAGAAAAATTGTCTTCCATCTGGGGAAGCTCTTGCAGTTAAACTTGACAAGAGCTGCAGGTTTAGAAAGAATCAGATGGGTGAGGGTGATAAGGAAGTTTTTATTTTCCCATAGGTCTGCCAAGGGCACCACTTCCCCTTGGAGTGACAGTTGAGAGTTGATGGAATGTCTACGCCAGAGCACTCCAAACAAAGGCACTTAATTATTTCTGGTGCTGGGTTCAATGCAGCACAAAGAGAATGACACAGATACCACACCATCCCAAATCTCTGACCTGAAGATGGAGGAAGGAAGAAGGAAGCTTAGAAGCAAAAACCATTCAAAACAGACCTGTGCATTCACCACACTGGATCTCCCACACCCTGCCTCATGCCAGGCAGGTAGTGCAAAAATGCCTGCCAGGAAGTGAGACGAGCTGAGTTCTGGCTCTTGAGTTCCCTGATATTTTAGAAGCAAACTTGGATAATTATGCTGCTCCAAACTAATTCATGGTGCTATTATGAGGGATAGCTATGGTGCAAGAAATGCTTTGCAAAGTGCACAACACTTAATTTATGCCAAGGATTGTTATCTTGAACCTTTATTAGCAAGGAAAGAAAGGTATTATACTTTTTAATTTAATAGCCACTGGTCATATATTACTGTTCAACATTAGAAATATGGCTGGTCAGGCTGGGCATAGTGGCGCAGGCCTGTAATCCCAGTGGCTCAGAAGGCTGAGGCAGGAGGATTGTGAGTTCAAAGGCAGCCTCAGCAATTGTAAGGCCCTAAGCAACTCAGTAAGACCCTGTCTCTAAATAAAATACAAAAAAGGACTGGGATGTGGCTCAGTGGTTGAGTGCCCCTGAGTTCAATCCCCAGTTCCCCCCACCAAAATGTAGCTAGTCAGAATTAAGATATGGTATTAAGTGTAAACTACATGTCAATTTCAAAGAATGTAAATATCTCAATAACTTCTTCGTTGATTACATGTTGAAATTATAATATTTTGAAGGTATTGCTACATAAATTACACCAAAATTTAGTCTTTTCCTTTTAACTTTTAGAAATGTGGCTACTGGAAAATTTTAAATTATATACATATGGCTTTCGTTTGTGGCTCAACATTGTATTTCTGTTGAGCAGAGCTGATCTAGGCAGTTACATACAGGGAAGTCAGAAGAGCCAGGCGCCTCCATCTTAGGCAACCCAAAGCATGCTGTGCAGGTTCAGAAAAGGACCCTGGGATAAATTCTCTCATGGATCCCCTACTGTTTTGTGTCCTTTGACCTTCCCTTTTAAAGGCTGTATATTTTGGTAGAGAAGAAACTCTTCCTTGGAAGTTTAGGAACAGAGAAGATTGATTTTGCAGAAATAGGTGCACATGAGTTGGGGGAAGGGAGATAGAGAACAGTGGGTTGCTACAGTGGCTTAGTGTTGAAGAATAGCAAACTAATTATCACATTACAATTCTCTCTGCCAACATGGTGGGTAATTAGCTTCCATGGGAGTTTCTTAAAAAAAAAAAAAACAAAGAAAAGATTCCTTCCCAGCAACTATTTTGTCCTTTTAATTCAATTCACTTCAATTGGTAGAAAAATTACAGAAGGGAAAATCAACACTTTAAAGGCTAAAATGAAAACAGAGACATACACTAGAAATGTCTTTCTTCAGTTCTGAAGCAAGGCTTTTTGCCTATCTTAACGCCAAGTCCTGTGTTAATCAAAATGTGGCACTACACAAATTTTCTTCAAGTATCCCATTGGACTATCCTGGGTTCAGATTTTATCTGCTTACTACAATTCCCTGGCCTACTTTAAAGACAGATATGGCTAATCTAACTTGGGTTCCAAGAGTCCATCAGCTCTGCTCAGTGAGAATGATCTCCTTACAGGAATATTATATGGATAACCAAATCCCTTCTTAACTCAAATTTATGGGGCAAACTCAATATTGGCAGGAGTAGGGATTGAACTTGAAGGGATTAAAGTAGAAGGATTCTGATTTATTCATAGGGTAGAATAGGAAAGACACAACTTAAAGACTATGAACTAAGGAAGGAAATTATGATGCAAATTACAGGCCAAATAGCATCAATTTACTAAATCTCAAGTCAAACTGTACAAAAATATTAACTGAACCATAAATTGGACTCTCTCTCTCTCTCTCTCTCTCTCTCTCTCTCTCTATATATATATATATATATATATATATATAGTCTCCTAGCAAACTTGTTCAAACCAGAATCAAACCTATATATTTTCTAATGAACTAGAACATGAAAACATTCCTTTATCTGAACTTGAACTGAGCTAATGTTTCATTTGGTTTGAATTCCTGCTAAAGAGAAACATTTTGGGATTTCTTTTGCCTTTGAAGGAAGTTAGTTAAAATTCCATGGAAATGGCCTATCTCCTACAATCTTTAGTTTTTTAGTTGGAATGAAGGTATGTGAATCTATCCATGAATTCCAGATCCAAGATAGACCAATACAAGAAGGAAACACGGTGGTCCTAGAAAAGAACAAAGACTTTCAGTTCCACCCAACACCACTTACTCTTTGGTTAAATGTATATTAATCTTCATATGTCCCTTGCTAACAGCTCAGAAAACTCTTAACATTTTATGAAATGATTGTTTCTTCTTAAATCTAAAATAATATATTTTAGAAAAAAAAGTTATGCAAACTGAAAACTATAGATTGTCTATACCTCATTATTTTCTTTATCTGATTCTGAACCCATGAGAGCTATTTTATAATGCTATAAATTATAAATATAAATAACTCCAGCTCCATTCATTTACCTTCAAAGTGTCAAAATGCATTCTGCTGTCATGTATAACTAATAAGAACAAATAAAATAAATTAATAAGTAAATAAAACTAATAATATTAATAATGGAAAACTATTCTCATCTTTAAACATGCAAATCCTGTCTTATTCCAAATAAGGAATAAGACAATAAGTCCACCAAGTCTCAGAGAAGAAAAGAAATTTGCCCGAGATCACAAAAGTAGGAAGTGATGTGGCTGGGCCTCCTTAGATGTCTCCCTCTCCTATTCCATATCCTAACTACCACCATCCCCCACTTGACCTCCCCACTTGGAATGGTCCTATGATACTGTTTTGTCTGAGATCAACTTTGCCCCTCTGGGTAGACACGTTGAACTTGGCTCTAAACAAACTGCTATGGAATGAGCATAATAATTTTACATAGATTTTCTTACCCTTTGGGGGGTGTAATCATGCAGAGGTTCTAGACATATCAAAAAAGGTGAGCTCAAATATTCTGGAAACTGTCATGAAAGTAGTTCTATACTAGGGTTTGGCTTCATTTATGTCCATGAACTATCTGCAATGAGGATTCCAATTCTCTCTACCAAAAACACCACTTTACTTTGGTGGTAGGAAATAGAAGTTGTTTGTAAATCTGATACCTGACACACACATTTATTATTCTATTTGCCTGGTGAGAGTGAATAAATTCTCATTTCTTTTCTTTAGCAAGGGAGTTCTGAAGGAGCAATAGCATATCTTGGCTGCCTGGGCCTGGACTGGAATCTACTACAACTCTTCAATTTGACAAATATTTATTCAGTCCTAATATATTCCTGTTCTGTCTCTATCAGTGAGAGGCATATTTTGTAGAGGGGAAGTTCTGTAGCATGCTGGAGATCAATGATTTCACATTTAAACAGTTTAATTCCAGGTGGTTGTATTCATGTGTACTGGGTAACCAATTATATGTAGTCTACAAAGAGAATCTTTTTAAATTCAAGCTTATGCACCCTGAATATTTCTAACTAATAGGTTATATGGCAGTTTAAAAAACAGGTTCACAAATCCTGCAATAGCTCCCTCAAAAGGGTGGATGCTAATTCTTTTCCCCTTAAACACAGACTGAACTTGGTGACTGCTTCTAATTATTAGAATAAAGTAGAAGTGACAGTGTTGGCTTTGAAGACTAGATAATAAAAGGCACTACATCTTCTTTGTTCATTCTTTTGAATCTTTCACTTGAGTGGGAGATCCTGCCAAAAGCCATTTTGGAAGTGGATCCTACAGCCCAGTGGAGCCTTCAGATGATCACAGCCCCTCCCAATAGCCTAACCACAACAATATGAGAGACCCTGAGCCAGAACCACCCAGCTAAGCCACTACAGAATTTCTAACCCACAGAAATTGTGAGATAATAAAAGCTTATTTTAAGCCACTAAGTCTTGGGATAATTTGTTTCACAGCAAGATATAAGTACAGTTAGAAATCCTTAAAAATAGCTAGTGCTATTTCTGAAAAATGATAGGTAAGCAATTATTGCTATATTTTATAAATCTTGACCAAATGTTTTAAAGTTCTTTTAAAAATTTTTTAAAAGTCTCTGCTTAGAAATTGTTCAAATGATTTTATTCCCCATCCAAGTGTTAAAACCGGAGGCTTAATAGTTTCAGCAATATGAATGTGCTTAGATAAATTCATGTGCCCTTTTGTACACTTGAACAAGATGTCATCAAGACACACCTATTTTTATTACTTCAGGAAAACTTACCTAAATTCTTTTTTAAAATATTTTTTAGCTATACATGGACACAATGTCTTTATTTTGTTTATATATTTTTATGTGGTACTGAGGATTGAACCCATGGTCTCACACATGTGAGGCAAGTGGTGTACTGCTGAGCCACAACCCCAGCCCAAAATTACCTAAAGTCTTACTATACTGGGTGAAATAGGTCATTTTGTGCATATATTCACTCAATGACATTACTTGAGCATTTACTAGGAAGCACACACTTTGTTTCGCACTGAGGAGACAAAAACGAATGTGACACCTTGCTCTTGAGGGGTTCAATAGTTAGGGAAGTAGACAAACACATACTTTACAACACAGGCTGCTGAATATTACCCCAGATATATAGACGGCATGCAATGATATTGCATGACAATGGAAAATGATTTCTATGTGAGATCTTGAAGGATGAATAGGAATTTTTAAGTGAAGAGTGCTGAGTTGGAAAGATGGTATTCCAGGTGTACGGGAGCAGTGTGCAAAGACATTGAGGTATGAAAAGCCTGGGCTGACCTTTTATACTTTAGTTTCTGTTGCTTGAGAACCAAGAGATGGCTGGTCATGTACATACTCGTAGCAGTGTGGTGTAGGCAGGACAGGCTATTTTTCTAGGAAAAGGTATTTCCAAGCCAAGAGGCTACTCAAGCTGCCCCAAATTAAAGGGCCCTGTGTAGCTAGGTGCAGTGGCGCATGCGTGTAATCCCAGTGGCTTGGGAGACTGAGGCAGGAAGATCACAAGCTCAAAGCCAGCCTCAGGAACTTAGTGAGGCCCTATCTCTAAATTTATATATCTGGGATGTGGCCCAGTGGTTAAATGCCTCTGGGTTCAATGCTGGGTACCAAATAAATATATAAACAAAGGGCCCTTGTGGTTCCCTAAGTCTCTCAGGATTGAAGGATTCTCATGATGAGTCCTGTCGGAGCCTTGGGTAGACAAATGTGTAAATCTTAGTGTGAAGAAATCAAATTGTCTGGGTGCAAGTCTACTATCTTCTCAACTTGGACTTCTGTAGCTTTTTAGTTTTAATAGCATCTGTTATAAAGGAATGGAAGACATTTCCTTTTAGATCAGTGCCACTCTAAGACAAGTTTAAGAGTTTCTGCCAGAATGTAAATCAGCACACTGCTGCCTTTCTCAATGAAATAATGCTCTGGAGAAAAAAAGTCAGCTGATCTAAATGGTTTGCTTAGTGGCATAGTTAATTTACATTTGGCACAAGCACCTAATCTCATCACAGACTGACTGATAACAAACAGCTCACTAGTTGGCAATGATCCATACACCACAATTTTCAGTCACAATCCACTAAATAAAATGCTTTATGACAAATCTCTTTGCATGTTTTCAGAACCCTGTGTTGTCTTTTCCTATTGTGAGAGTAGTGCAATCTCATCTTCCTTTTTTTAAAAAAAATATAAATATGTATAGTGTACTGGTCTCTCTTTTTATTTTATGATATCTAATTAGTTCAGAGTCAAGTTTGAAGTGCAAGTGCATCAGCTATGTTGATACTTTTGGGTGTCAATTTTTAGGCTTTTGTCCTTGATTCTGATTTTTAATTCCAGATTTATGTTTGCCTTGATTATTTCATTGAATATGTTTTGGCTGGATGATATTGAAGATGATCACAATAATGATAACCATGACAATAAGCATTATAGCAAGAATGGCAAGAAGGCCAGATTTCTGGTCTGTGTCCATTATGAGTGGAATGAGGGTTTGTGACTGTGCCTCCATGACTCCAACCAAGTTTGAGAGTTTTTTCCCTTAAAACATTGATAATCATGGACACACAGTGATGATCATGAGGAATTCATTTCTCTGCATGCAGAAGGTATTGGCCTCTATAAATGAAGTCAGCGTGCACAGTTAAGAAAAGAGCACTCACCGTCTTGGTCGTTACCTGAATCAGCTGGAGACTTACTTCGGCGCATAGGGCCAGGGCTCTTGGCTGAACTTTTCTGAGGTGTTGGAGATGCCTTTGGGCCAGCTGTGGCTGACGGATTTCCCTTCATGACTCGGCATTCTGGGCAAAAGGACACAGAGAGCTTAGCAGAGGGTAAAACTCAGGCTCAGCATATTATACCAGCCTTTGGAAAATGGAATAAACAGCACAGGCCAAAGCACTTAAATGGTTCAGGACTACAAGGCAGTCTTCATTGTTTGTAGGAATTATGGCCCCGAAGAGAGATGCATGAGGAAAACTTCCAAAAGTCACCTGGACTAAACAAGGTGTTTAAATTTCTAGATTGTGGAACAAGGACAGGAGTTTAGAAGCAGGTCAAGTAAGTAATAAGTCAAGTCAGTCATGTGAGGATGACTTAGCCATGTCTCAGAATAGTACTTTTGGATATAATGTTTAATTAATTTCCTAGGAGTAGAGGTTGACATCTCAGAGGTTATAGTTACACAGATGAAACATCCATGAGTAATTTATAGGCAGGATAAGCAGTAAGAGTTATTGTCTATTACATACCACACATTGTAATGGCACATTACGAATGTTATGTCATTTTACATGAATGAGTACCACCACCACCATCTTACATTTATAGAGCTCTTTTTGATTTTCAATGCAAGTTATCATAATCCCTTTATGATGGTTGTTTAATGAATAAATGAGTCATCAATGACTGCCCCTTGTAACTTCAGAATGCTCATAGGAGTATAGTACAGTCTGCCAAATATTCCTGCATTTACCTCAGCCCCAATCTGACATATTTGTAGCACTCTTTCTAGGCAGGTCACTTACTTTCCTCTGTTATGGTAAACTTGGGCACTGATAGTGCTGATTTACTAGGAGGATCATTCTATTCATTTTGCTGAGGAAGGTAGAAAGTACTTAAGCCTTATGAAAAATGGAATAATACAGATGGGTAGAGGATAGTGTTTTCTTTTAGACACCCCCTTTTGCCTGCTATTTAAAGGTGCACTGAAATGTAAATTAACCATAAAGATTTTGGGAGCTATTCTGGTAAATCAAGCTTATTAGGAAACTGAACTGAGTGGAAAGCTCATTTTTGTTTGCTTCACTTCTTGTTTGGTTGATGAACTTTAGTAATCACTGCCCAGAGTTAGAGATGTAGAAAGGCATAGGAAACTGCACATAACCTGTATTTGTTTAGCTATTTGATGATCATTTGCCTCTTCTCAAAGGAATAACAGCAGAAATACTATTTTTTTAGGGTTCTTGTCACTTGAGTTGTTTGTAAAGTTTATATTAGTAAAACTGCCTTTGCTTTTTTAATACTTTACTCCTCTTAAAAGGAAAACATGTTTTGAATGTGTCTTTCCATCAAGATCATATCCTAACCCTGTTGTTGAGTGAGCTAAGTCACCTTTATCTTACACCTAGAGCTTAACCAAAGGAGATACGTGTTCAGCTCCTTCCTGAGATGAATCTTCTGGAATCCTGAATCACAAAGTAAGGTGAACATTACAGCAAACTCAAAGGTGGGGAAA
Source organism: Marmota flaviventris (assembly GCF_047511675.1). Taxonomy (NCBI): domain Eukaryota; kingdom Metazoa; phylum Chordata; class Mammalia; order Rodentia; family Sciuridae; genus Marmota; species Marmota flaviventris. The sequence continues at coordinate 95,457,979 of NC_092518.1, forward strand.
GGGTCTGAGACTAAGAATATCATGGGAAAACCTTTCTAAAATGAGACCATTAACATGGACCAAATAGCTGGAGGATGTTACCTAGAAAAAAAGTGTATACATGGGATTCAATTTCTTCCTCCAAATTTTCCTTCCTGCAGTCTAATGGTATCTATTAGCCCATATGACACAATATGCATTTCCAGAAATATGGTCACTATTATGGCAGATGGTGAGTCTTATTGAGTTTGAAGGTTAGATTTCTGGGACATACTTTCACTTAGTGGCCAATGTATTCAAATATATAGGAGAAAGACTAATAGTATCTGCCCTTGAGGGGCCATACTTGGATGTTCTCCAGGCCAACATAAACTCATGTAAATCCTAAGGAATAGAAGTAAGGAGAAAAATAGGGCAAAAAAACCCAATGGCTAAAAAACAAAACCAACAAAATTTAAAAACCCAATGGTTGTGCTTACCATTTTCATCCAGGGAGAAATCATCCTGAGCATAGCGAAATTTTTCAGGACCACAGGCAATAAAAACATCATCATCACCAAAGAAATCGTGAAGACAGGTTACCTGTGGAGAAAACAGAAACGCTGGATTTGTATTTGGTGTTCTTGTGACAATGAACTTCATGCCATGTTGGCAGTGTGGAAAGCTTCACATGAAAGCCATTGTCTCTTTCAACCAGGGAGCTCCTTTTCCTCAAAACACCTATCACACTCATAGTCTGCACTATGATTCACAGTAAGTGAAGATCAAGTGCTATTGTTTTCTATGTTTCATGTATGGCAGTCTTGTTTCCATAGCATCTAAAGTAAGATTAGAACCATATCTAAATGGAATGGCCCCTACCAAAGTAAAGTCAGTTGGTCCTACAAATGTCACTTTTTCTCAGACTTTCAAATACAAACTATTGTTGGCCCAATTCTGGAGCCAGGGATCTAGGCTAAGGCACGTGAGAAATATTTTCTACAACCTGCAGTGGATAAAACCTGGAGCTGATCCAGAAGTTGAAATTCCTCTCTTCATGCACATGAGCTCTAAAGGATACCACTTCTTGACTGCTTTGTACCCACAAAAATTAGACCTTGGCTATAATGAGTCTAGAACCTGGTCTTGGCCCAGAATATCATTGCTCACTGAGAAACTAAGAAGGGAAAACTGCTGACCACTTGAAACTTCATCAGGAGCAATGGGTCCCATAGATTTGAGTCTTTCCTGTAAAGCCATGTTCCCAGTACCTTCCTGTCCTCGAGCACCCTATGCATGGCTGTTTCTTCACAATACAGTCTCCCCAGCTCCCTTTCTGCAGAAATAAATGAGGGTCCCTGGGAAAGTATGCTGCTCTCTGCAGTTTCCCCACTTCTCAGCTTTTCTAATTACAACTGATAATTAGTCCAGCACTCATCAGGGAAACCCCAGGAGAAGCTATAGAGTCAAAACATGCTTATCCAAATCCTTAGCTTGTAAGTGTTCAAAGCCTCTAATTGTTCTAAGCTTCCCATTCAAGCTGCCAGCAATGGCTTTCCAAAGACATAGTGCTCACAAACTAACAACAGCTTGCTGGGTACAGAAAGCAATATGTTACATTTGAAAACTGTTTATATTAATAACATCACCCCCACCCAAGGTCTATTCAGTCCCTGTTCTCCCAGTCAAGATGATTGCAAGCTTTACACAAAGGGAGAAATGCTTAAAGATTATCCCCATTGTTTTAGCCTTCCAATCATCTATGAAATGCTCAGAGAAGGGAGAAACTCTTGGAGGACTGCCCGGGTTGCTCTTATTAAGCATCTTCCCAGTCCTGAGTCCCAACCTCATCAAATAAACTAACCCCCTTCTTCAACCTACTTGTCTCTCACCTATTCATTCCACAATCATGTAATGACAATCAGAGTATCTGATTGAATGCTTACTCTGTGACAGGCACTCTGCTTCCAAATCTGTCATCACATTTTACCCTCACAACAAATCCCTAGAGGTTGGTATTATTGTCATCGCTATTTTAGAAATGAGAAATCTGAGACCCAGAGACAATAAATAAATTGCCCAGAAGGAAACCAACAAATCCAAACAAATACAGATCTATCTGACTTCAAAGCCTGTGCTTTAAACTACTTAGCAATACAAAACACATACAGTTTGGACACTGGGGAGACAGACAAGTAAGACTGAGACCATCACTTCATGAAGCTCAAAGTCTGATGCAGTGAGATACATTGAAACAGAGTATTTCAATTTAATTCACTTTATATGCTAGGATGGAAAAATCAGTAGGTGCTGTGGAGTGATTTGATGGCCACATCCAAGCAACTCAGTCTCTAGCTGACACTATTCGTTCAATAGGCACATTGTATATGGTCTATATAGCAGATCCAATAATGAAGGATACATGGCTTTGAGCCCCACTACAGACCTCAAGCTAATGTTTTAGACCTTGGTTTAATATAACCTAGAGACTCTAACTTTGATGCACTGGTGTCTCTTCATTGTTTACCCCCTGCTACCTCCTTAACCCTGAAGATTTCTATTGTTATCTTCTTGTTCAAGACTGTCCTTGACCCCTGAGTAGCTGCTTTTAGTTTTGGTCATGAGTACGGTAAACTTCAACCTTGGATGTCCCTCTGATAATGGTCACAAGGAATTGTGTACTTTGTTTCATGACCTGCCTGTGCCTTCATAGATTTCAGCTAGCTCTCCCCAGTAGATCACAGGTTTCTGAATGTAAAGATCAAGTATATCTCTCCCTCTGTTTCTTCCCATGGTTCATGGTAGAGAGCTTAAGAAATAATGAAAATTTAGCCAAACCCAGTTCTGCTTCTGCTGCATGCAAAAAAGACATAAAGAGGAACATTCATAGGATTTGTAAAGATATAAAAGGACAGAGAAGAAGAAACAGGAAGAAGAAATCAATTGTGACAGACAGCGAAGTTTAGCATTCAGAAACTTTGAAAAAGTAACAAAACCATAAAAATTTATGAATAAGAAAGGAGAAATGACTGAGTTGAGAAATTATTCTTCATATAATAAAATAATTAGTTTTAAATGGATGATTTTTACATGATGTCTCAATGTAGGATAACAAAGCCTTGAAGATTGTTAGGGGTGTGGCTGTTACAATTACCTACCCTCCACCAACCCAAGCCTTGCCACCTCCAGCCAGGCTTTTCAAAAAAGCCTTTGGATAAAACCTCCTTTGGGGAGCTTCTAAGAAAGGAAAAGTTCTTATGCTTCTGACAAACTCACAATGGTTTCAAATATATTCGTGTTATAATGCAGCTGTTTGGCATCAGATTTCTTGTGTGATTCCACCCCATATTTTACTGGTTCACAAACATAGAAAAATTCACATTGCGTATGTGTGTGTGTGTGTGTGTGTGTGTGTGTGTTTAAATAGAGAGATAATTTTTTAATATTTATTTTTTAGTTTTTGGTGGACACAACATCTTTATTTTATTTGTATGTGGTGCTGAGGATCAAACCCTAACCCCATGCATGCCAGGGAAGCGTGCTACTGCTTGAGCCACATCCTCAGCCCAACGTATGTGTGTTTTAATCAGCTTTTTTTTCTGTTGTGACCAAAAGACCTGATAAGAACAATTGGAGGAGGAAAATTTTATTTTGGGGCTCATAGTTTCAGAGGTCTCAGTCCATAAATGTCCTATTCCGTTCCTCAGGGCCCAGGGAGAGGCAGAATATCACGGTGAAGACTGTGGTAGAGGAAAGTGGTTCAGGGCCTTGCACCAAGAAGCAGAGAGAGCTCTGCTCAACAAGGACAAAATATAAACCCCCAAAGCATGACCCTAGGGACTCAACTCCACCAACTCCACCCTATCTGCCTACAGTTACCACTAAGTTAATCCCTATCAGGGGATGCACTGATTAGGTTAAGGCTCTCATAACCCAATCATTTCACCTCCAAAACTTCTTGCATTATGTCCCCCCTTTTGGGGGACATCTCACATCCAAACCATAACAATGTGGACACCTAGCTTTCCTAAGTACTTAGATACCAAGACACAATAGCCCTCATAATTTTCATAGGTTGGGAAAATAGAATACTCTCCATCTTAAATGAGAAGCCAGAAGCACAAAAGTCAAAATGGCACAAGGATACACAGCTGGCTCATAGCAGACTTGAGACTAGCATTCATTTGTCCAGCTTCAATTCAGGACAAAATAATTCAGGGCTTTCTAAAGCCTTGACTTGGATCTATTGGCTTCATCAAACTTCCAGAGGGATCCATGGGATAAAATTGGCCAAGAACCCCTACATGGAGTCTTTGCTGGTTCTTTGTAAAGTTTTCTCTTTCCCTCAGCTCCTACAGATCCTGTTGGTATTTTTCCCATACCACATTCTGCCTGTGTTACAGCCATTGATGGACATGTATTTTCTCCTTCAGGTACCCAAAGACAAGACTGTCCAGTTCATTTTTGTATTCCCCACAGTAAGTGTTTGGTACACAATAGATATATAATAAATGCTTATAGACTTAATGAAAAAAATAAAGCCCTGACTTGAAAGGCTTATATATAGGCCAGGCAGAAGAGTCTCCATTGTCCCATTTGATGCCTGATATGCATCACAACTACTGAATTGAAAAAAATAATTTTAGAGAAGAATGGAGTATAAAATATAACTTTAAAATAAAGCTCACACTCATTTAATGCCTTTTAAAAAAATTCAATTGAGATAATATGACACAAAGTCCGCCCAGGCTTATATTACAAAGGCATGATTTTCAAAATTCGCTTTTTTGAAATAAAATTTCCATCACAAGGCAACAAAAGTAGTAAATATAATAATCATTGCAATACCACTTACATCATCCTCAGAGAGTAAAGGTTTTGCTGACATCAGCTTCAGTATGAGTCATACTTGGGTATTTAAGTCAGAGAAGGGAACATGAAAGCATGACACCTATCTTCACAACTAATCAACTGTGAGCACAAAATCAATAAAATCAACTCACATTAACATTGATCCATTAACTCAATCCTATTCTTTTAAAAAAGTGTCAGATGTTGGGCAAAGGGAGGCCAGCTTGCTTATGCATTAGCATGAGTAATATATTATATGGATGGTCTGGTGTCTTAAATGTCAAAGTACAAATGGAGAAATGGAGATAACAGATCACTTTGTGGGAGCAGTTTGAATCTATTAGCTGAAAAATGGAAAATTTACTCCGTGGCTTGATTTAGGCTTGATTAGATTCTCCAGCCACATATTACAGATACTTACACCTGTCTGCTGCTATTAGATTCCTCATTTCACTTATTACCTAATTGTTCAGAAAGAATGTTACTTCAGGAAGTAAGGTCTTAGAAATCTATGTCGCTCACTTTCAATATGCAAAATATTTTCACTGAAAATTCCCTTCCACTAGTATTGATACATCAGACAATTATTGGGGCAAAGGAATTATGCGATACAGAAATGTACAATAAGGGACCCCTGTCTTCAGAGTTGACAACATAATAAGCAAGTTAGTACTACACAAATAATTAGAATACAAGGCAGGCTGTTGTTAGCACTACTGTAGAGGCACAAAAAGCAAGGGGAAAGCGCAGAAGACAAAGATAACAATTCTAACAATGAGAACTGGGGAAGGCTTCATAGACAAGATGATAAAAAAAATAACTGAGTGTTGAAGAATGGGTGGGATATATGTTTCTGGAGATAGGAGATGTTCCAGGCAGAGATAACTGCATGAACAAAGGCAGAGAGGCCAGAATGTGCCTTTCTCTTTTTTCTTGGTTCTTTTTAGTTATACTTATCAATGGGATTCATTCTGACATAATTATAAAAGCATGAATATAGTTTGTTCTAATTTAGTTCCTAGTACTTCCCCAGGCTCTCCCCTTCGACCTCCCCCTGTTTGCTTCCCTACACTCTATTGTTCTTTCTGATATTTACTTATAGCTTTTTACTTGTTCTTTTTAGTTACACATGATAGTAGAGTGTATTTTGACATATTTATACAGAGTATATCTTATGCTAAGTAGGATCCCAGTCTTGTGGTTGTACATGATGTGGAGATTCACTGTGCTGAATTTATATATGTACATATAAATGTTTTGTCAGAACCATTCCACTATCTTTCCTATTCCTATCCCTCCTCCCTTCCCTTCAGCATCTTGTGGATATACATGTTGGTGAGATTCACTGTGGTGTATTCATATATGTACAGAAGAAAGTTAGATCAGATTCATTCCATGGTTCTTCCCTTATCCCATCACTCCTCTTTCCCCTCAAACTACTTCTTCTACTCCACTGATCTTTCTTCTATTTTGATAGAAATCCTCTACTTTGCTTTTCTTTTTTATTTCCTTATCATGCTAAGAACATGCCTTTTTTCTTAACAGCCCTGGAGAAAAAGAGTTGTATCTTGTTGGCTATACTTACAGATTCTCACCCTCCAAGGCTGTGCACAGCACAATTGCCCAGATCCATCTGCCAACCTTCTTCATAGACAAAATATACAATTGTCTACTGGTAGAATTCAGGGTGAAGAGGAGAGCAAAGAATGTCTATGGGGAGGGTGCCCCCCATTGTGAAGAAGAGGTAACCCCTGCAGCAAGGAAGACAAACCACACTAATATCCCAATCTTGCCAACAGTGTGTTCTGCCCATAGAGAATGGCTAGCAAGCTTTGCAAAAATGAGTTAATGAAAAAGTCAGTGAACATTACAGTTGAGGCTTTTTCTAAAAGTTACTGCCATTCTCATTATGGAACATCTCCTATCTGCCACTGTGGCTGGCTCCAGTCAGAGGTTGGCATTGAGTTAGCTTGGGGGGCTGCAGCAATGTTTATGAGACAACCCTGGCTTTCTTATCAAACTCATTGTCTTGGGCTTATCTTATAATTTTGGTTGTGGGTTTTTCATGACAACATTTTTTGCCTGGGCAAGCAGCTCATTAGTTCTGCAGTGCCTCTTTTGGCACAAGTCTTGTTATTGAATGCCTTGAACTTCCTAACAATCTCTGCTGAAATAAGAGGAATTCCACTTGCATTGCTATAATATTTTTACTGTTTTTAAAACCCTTCCACAAAGGAAGACCACTAGGGCAGAGGAAAGGGAACAGGGGGAAAGAGGAGGTGAGGGAAAGGAGGCACCAGTGACTGAAATGGAATAAACTAAATTCCATGAATGTATGACTATGCCAAAATGAACACAACTATTTTGTATAACTATAATGCATAATATAAATATAAAGCATAAAATCCTTCCACATTTATAAATATTGTATACTCTCTTCCACACCTCTAATTCTCTTGTCAACCCAATCCAAGGGCTTCCATTTCCATCTCTCCAGTAAGGCTGCTTATGTCAAGGTCAATAGTGACTTCTATGTTGTCGAATCCAATGGTCACTTTTTGACCTCATATTAAACCCTCAGTAACATAGACATAAGTTAAGCAAGTTTTTCTCCTTAAATATTTTCCTTTCTCAGTTTTTGGGATACTATGGTCTTTGGAATTCTTTCTGCCTCAATCTCCTTTGCTGGATTCTATTTCTATTCCAGACCTCTCAATATTTGAAAACCCTGGTAGTGGTTCAGTTCTCAGGTCACTCTTCTTTATTCGTGTTTTGTTACTAAGTGGTCATATCCAATCCCAAAGCACTATACATCATCCATATACTGATGACTCACATTGATATTACCCAACCCTTCTTACCCTGAATTTTAGAAATATATATCTAATTTCATGCTTACTATCTCTACTTGATTATCAGAAAGTCATTCCAAATTTAATATGCCCCAAACTAAACTTTTATTCCCCCCTTTCCAAATACTATTTCTCATTTTCCTCATTTCAACAAATGGTACCACAATTCTCCCAGTTGCCCAATCAGAAACTTGAGAGTCATTTTTGAATCACTTTTCTCCCTCTCTATTATCATTGTCATAGTCTGAGATATACTATAGTAACCTCATAACTGGTCTCCATATGTCCATTCCATATGTCCACCATGCTCCAACATAATAATTATTCTGTTCTCCATATAGCAGTCCCAGTAGAATTTTACAACTCCTCCCTCCTTCCTTCTTCTTCTCTCTCTCTCTCTCTCTCTCTCTCTCTCTCTCTCTTTACTGGGGATTGAACCCAGGGCCTTGAGCATGCTGGACAAAACCACTCTACCACCAAATAGAAGCCCATATTTTATAGTTTCAATTGTGTATTTAATTCTTCTGCTTAAAACCCTCCAAAGCTTTTATCTTGATTTTGTGTTACCCAGCCCTTTGTATCAAATATGCTAGCTTGCTCCAGCCATACTGATCATCTTTTTATTCCTCAAACACATAAAGACCTTTCCTGCTTCAAGGCTTTCATTCTTGTATTTCCCTCAACCTAGAAGGTTCCCTTCCCAGATATTCAAAGGACTAGTTTTCTACACAATTAAATCTAAAATATCACAAAGACTGAGCAATCTATAATTTACATGTTATTGTGCTATTTTAACCATGCAAATTAGGCATTATTACTTAAATTATTTTATATTATAAAGTCAATATTCTCTATATTTGCCTACATATTTGCCAATTTATTTTCTCACCACTTGTGTGTGTGTGTGTGTGTGTGTGTGTGTGTGTTTTGCTGGGGATTGAACCCAGGGCCTTGTGCATGTAAGGCAAGCACTCTACCAACTGAGCTATATCCCCAGCCCTCTCACCATATCTCACGTTATATCTCAGGTCTTACTCCTGGGGTCATTTTAAAATTAGCCACATATTGGACCTTCCCATTCTGTCTTCCATATCTCTTACTCTTGCTCTCACATTTCCAACTGCTTATCTCTTGATATGGCATTCTGGAAAATGTCCTCAAAATCTGTCAGTTCACTCTGCCTCTCTTTATATGTTTCATTTTTTCTTTCTTTTTTTTTAAAGAGGGAAAGAGAGAGAGAGAATTTTTTAATATTTATTTTTCAGTTTCAGTGGACACAACATCTTTATTTTATTTTTATGTGGTGCTGAGGATCGAACCCAGAGCCCCGCACATGCCAGGCAAGCGTGTTACCACTTGAGCCACATCCCCAGCCCATTTCATTTTTTATTTAACCCATTCATTTAACTTCAAATTTCAATGATTATATTTTTTTAAAGAACTTAACCTTTTTAAAAAAATTGTTTTTATGTGGTGTTGAGGATCAAACCCAGTGCTTCACCCATGCTAGGCAAGTACTCTACCACTGAGCTACAACCCCAGTCCAATGATTATATTTCTGATTTTTAGAAATTATATTTATTTCTTCCCAATTTTTTCTACTCATAAAGGATAGTCTTTTTATACTATTTTAATTCCATGTTTTGTTTCTTTTAACAACCCATAATAAAGTTATTTTATGTCCTATATTTTTATAATTCTAATAGCTAAAGACCTTGTGACTCTAAATCTGTTGTTTCTACTAATTCTTCCTCATGGTGACTTGTTTACTTAAGTGTTCATTACATTTTTTATTGTGAGTTTATATTTGGTTGAACTAAATATCTGGGAATCTTGATAGACCTAGATTGGGGGTGCTGCCCTCTAAAAATATGTGAATTTGCTTTTGCCAGGTTTCAGGAGTTACCAACAATGGAAAACCACTTTTTAATTTCTCTACTATGATTTACTTTGCCACATGAGTAGTATACACTTGAACTAAAAGCAAACTTTAGGTTGCAAACTCTCAAGAATATACTTCAGGAGAAGCAGCCACAGCAGCAGCAATAATTTATTTTGTTTTCACCTGAGGTCTTGATAGAGACATTTTTTTGTTAAAAAAGTTATGAACTACATATTGCTTGGACAACATTTTCAATGTAATTAATGCTGTTTAATTGTGCATGTACAATTATTAAAATGATATATTTTATATATTATATATTTTACCCAATTTAAAATGCTAATAAATATCAAACCATTGAATTTTATAATTTAAATAGATATGTTGTATGGTTTATGAACCATAAAGCTTCTAAAAAAGGAGAAATGTAAAGAAATATTTATTATAATTTATAGGATCCAGTTGTAATGAGTCAGCTATGCTTTTTAGAATATTTGGTCTGCTGTATTACAGAAGAAGAACTCAAATTTCACTATCCAAGGAGGTTTTCTCTATTGCTTAATCTAAAATAGAACTAACACCACCACCATGAGAATCAAGCTCCACAAAAGTGGAAACCCCATTTGTTTTGTTCAATATTATATGTCCACTAACTCTAAAAGTAAAAAGTTACATATTTTAAAATGTTATCTTCAGTAACTATAACAGTAAAAATACAAAAACATAGGGCTGGGGCTGGGGCTCAGCGAGGCCCTGGGTTTGATCCTCAGCACCACATAAAAATAAATAAAGGTGTTGTGTCCAAGTACAACTAAAAATATTTTTTAAAAAGAATATAAAAACATAAATCTTAGATTCATATTAAGATTTATTTTGAAATATAATAAGATTGATATCATGTTCCATTATTTCTGTCATTTTCTGGGACTTCCCATAGCAGTTTACTTATTCCTATGATAAGTCATGTTGAGGTTGACTTCCTGTGATCCTTCAGCCCTAGACCTGATTTGAGTCCCTCTCCATCTTTGTTTGATGAATAGGGACTAGTTCTCAAAAAAGTTTTTTATAGGTCTCATGGGTAAAGTACCATGAGGTTGCAATTTTGTCAATGGATCTTTCCACTTTTGGCCTTAGTCTCACAACCAATGGTGACTCTCTGCTATGGATTGTATATGAGGTGTCCCCCAATAGTTCCTGTTAATGCAGAAATACTCAGAGGTAAAATAATTGGATTATGAAAGCTATAACCTAATCAGTTCATATTAGTTTGAATGGATTGACTGGGTGGTAATTGTAGGCAGGTGGGGCATGACCAGGGGAGGTAGGTGACTGAGGGCATGCCCTAGAAAGGTCCATCTTTCCTGTGGCACCTTCCCTCCCTCTCTCTCTCTGAATGAGCTGAGCAGCTTTCCTTGATGGTCCCTTTTTCTTAGGCCCAGAACAATGGAGTCAGCCATGTATAGACCACAAACTCTGAAACCATGAACCCCAAATAAACATTTCATCCTCAAGATTGTTCTTGTCAGGTATTTTGGTCACAGAGATGAAACAACTGACCAAAACATTCTTCTAACCCCATTCTGGAATTTCCTCCAGACAGAGTTATACTGAAATCTGAGTAGTCAGATTTCACTTGTGATATTGGCCCTTGCATTTGTCAGTTTCAATCTTTATAACAATTTGTTTTTAGTGAGAGATGATAATAACCTTACATTATTTTTGTTTTTTTTATATTTGTCTGGTGCTCTTACCTCCATTATCTCATTTGGTTCATTAGCTTAATATTAATAAATGAAGCAAGAAGGCCCATCAAAGTCAAGTGATTCCTACAGATCACATTGTTGTTTAGTGACAGAGCTGATTCTAGAACTGAAGATAGCTTATTTTACTCTGACACACTGAGTACTCAAGGTATATGTCAAAGGCCCTTATCTTTGACAGGGGAGACCTAGGTAAGGAAAGCTAGTAGAGGACTCTGGGTAGCATGAATATACCACTGGTACAAGAAAGAGGGGATATGCAGGGAAAATAAGAAGGAATAAGGCTTTTTACTTTATTTTACCAGGAGCTAGTTGTGATTTAATAACCGAGTTAGGCAGTGCCAGCCCCCTTGGAAGCCTGGCAACCCCTCAGTGCTCAGGGGTGTTTTTTCCTTAGTTTTCCTTTGCCATTTTTCCAAGGGTCTGTGTCAGTTCCCACTGGGGGCCTCTCAGGGATGAGAACAGCTGCAAAAGCGCTGAAGTTGGACTGCTGAGTCCATGCCCAGGACTGACACCTGCCCTTCCACAGGGCCCTGGGGACAAGTTGGCTCAGAGAAACAGGGACAAGACAGAACTCCATTCATCAGAGAGAACTGGGGTGGAAAAACCCTGCTTGATCCCTTGGCACCATTAAGCTCTAAGATTGGCCCTGGGCCCCACACAACTCCAGGTTCTGTGTAGTAAGGTCAATTAAAATAAGAAAGTGTGCTTGTAGGGCCCATTTTAGTTATCTATTGCATGCAACAGTTATCTGGTATCTGCTACATACAAAGCATGGTGGGAGTATGGTTTTGGAATTCAATGGGGGAAGAAAAGATTTTTTTTTAAAGTAAGTTAATATCTACCTACATTCTGAGTTCAATCTTGCTACTAACTCACTGTTTTCTATTTTGGCCTCAGTTTCCTCTGCTGTAAGGTAAAGAAGCTGGTCTGGGGCCTTTTGAGTTTTATGTCTGTTTTGTGTCACAAGCTTTGGAGAATTTAATGAAAGTTATGGATCTTCTCTCACAGGAAAAAATGTATATGTGTGCATACAGAAATAATTTTCCATATAATCTAGGGGGTTTAAGGATTTCCCTGAAGCCCATGCATAGATCCTAAGTTAAGAGCCTCTAGAATCGTTGATTTCTGAGGTCTCTTCTAGCTCTGACAGTCTATGAAACATTCCAGGTTGGACACAGTTAATGAACAGAGACACTCAGGCCAGAATGCTGGCAGCTGTCGTGGAATCCCAGAGGCTTAACTGTACCCCCCTTCCCAGGCTTCCTGAGACTCCAGTCCAAGGGAAGCAAAAGGATGTAAGCTCATTCTCTGCAAACTGGGTCCAAGGGAAGCAAAGGAGTGCAAACTGATTTACAGCAAACCAGAGACTTGAGTATGCATCAGACCCTTGCCTCCCAGGTTGCTGTAATTTATCAAGGACACTAACCTTGCAGAAGAGGGTAGGTGCAAGAGTCATGGCTTCTATCATGGTTGGTTAGGGATAGTACAATAAAGCATGATTGCTCAATTGGTAAAGAACATACAACTCTGCTGTAAATGTTCTGACATGGTGATTTCAGAGCTAATTATCAACATGGTTGTACGGAATACAAAAGGCCATAAACCTGTATTATGTCTCCTCCTTTGTAAGTATTTAGTGCCCAAAGGGGCCAGGGGGAGAAGTAAAGAAAGAGGTTTGATAGGTACCTCAGTCAGGGTCTCAGTAGAAAACATATGGCATTTTTAGAGTGGATAAATTTCCATTACCAATCTTAGGCTGAAGGAGAGAGGGGAAGTAGAAGTTACCAGAACCAGAAGGAGGAGAAAGGCAATTATATGGACAGGGATCCCTGGTTGAACCTGTGACTTTTATTCAAGGGATGTCCAACAATCTTTCAGGCAGGGTGCCAGGAAATACCCTAATCCCACTTTTCTCCTCCCTGTCAGAACTTTACATTAGCCAAACACAACTGAAATCTAGAAGACAAGGGAGCCATTGATATGGGTCAGCTTCCAAGGGCACAGAGCAAGGAGGAATAGAGTAGAAAGTGAAAAGTATATATGAGGGAAAGTCTTAGGGAATACATGTGCTACTTTAGGCAAGAGGAAGGGACTATTGTTATAGCCCAGAATATAGAGGAGGCATGCATAACAATTAAGAGCAATAACAACATACTTTTGCATTTGTAAAAGAATAAATATTTCATGCTGTTTTAACTCATTGTCTCATATGAACCATATTGTTATCATGTAGGCAAACAGGTAAGCCTATTTTAGAGACAAGGAAACTGAGGTTCATCCAAGGTTAGATGGTTTGCAAGATCAGTTCTAGTCTGTATAAAAAGAACAGAGACTAGAACTTGGGTTTGAATTCTTGGTCCTAGGACCATTTCCAGTGTATTGTATTGTTTCCTCTGTATCATGTTTCAGTTCACAAAGCTATTCAAACAGGCCTTCAAAGGACTCCTGTTTTTTCTGACAGACATGAAAATACATGCAAGGGCAATAACTTCTTCCTTACATTTTTAAGAAAAGGTCATTGTGCTGGGTTGTGAGGGAACAGGCCAAGTTGCAAGATAGGTAAGTCCATACAATATTCTTTATACTACTTTTCAAAGCAGAGCTTCTTAGACTCAGTTTTTGCTAAACTGCCTTGGTAATGTTTTCCTATCCTCTCTCCCTCTACTGCTTTCCTGGCCTCTTGATATCCAAGTTTATCAACTATATACTTTCAGTGCAAAAAAAGGTATTGTTGAATGAAAATAAAGGAAGAAATGGAAATAAAGAAATGACAAACTCAAGGTAAGCAATAAGAAAATAGAAACAATGTGTACTAGAATTCAGCTGCAGAAGTAAAAAGTATTTTCACTTTTATTTCAATTTGCATTTAAACCATCTATTGAGTGTTCAAAAATCAAAATTATGAGGAAATCCACCTTTGAGTTTGCACTTAAGTGGTATTTGGAGAAAATTCTGAGATATATATATATATATATATATATATATATATATATATATATATATATATAATTTTTTTCAGTTGTAGTTGGACACAATATCTTTATTTTATTTACTTATTTTTATGTGGTGCTGAGGATCAAACCCAGGGCTTTGCACATGCTAGGCAAGCGCTCTACTGCTGAGCCACAACCTCAGCCCTGAGTTCAGTATTTTTAGGAACTGCAATAGTGCCTAATGGAAGTGATGAGCCAGGCACCAGATATGAAAGAACATTTGGGAAGGATGATATTGCAATGCCTATTCCTGCTACCTTAGACTCCTGGCTTGGAAGATAATATAGATGTTGATAAATTCCAGAAGGCTCAAGACCAATAAGCTTTCACAATTCACAGCTTGTAGAGCAGTGGTTCTCAACCAAGGATCATTTTGCTTCCCTCCAACATCTCCCTCCCAGGGGACACCGGACAATATCTAGAGACATTTTGTTGTTGTAACGTGTGTGGGGGTGCTACTTGACAGCTAATGAGTAGAGGTCAAGGGTGCTCCTATAATGTATGAGATGACCCCCTACAACAAAGAGCAAGATATTAATGTCACAGTTGAGAAACCCTGCTCTAGGACATTTGGTGACAATCATGATACTACCTGAACTTTGGGCACCTCATTCTTCACTCCTCACCTCTACAGATGGTTTGCCTTCCTCCCACTGTGGGTCCCAGGCTTCTACTCCTAGAATCAGCTAGATCTCAGTAGACTTCTAGGCTAAAACAGAATTTATCCCATTTTCCAGGGTACTGTTGTCACTATTGTCCATTGCTATGTACTTTTTGACCCTTGACCCTGCTTTAACCCCAATAGAAGCTTATTTCCTAGTTCCTAACTGCTGGTCTTGTTAATGACTCACACACAGCCTGCAAGCTCTGTGACCTCTAGTTTTTGCAAACTCTTCTAGTCCTGGCATCCTTCCCAGGCTCTGAGGTCCAACTTCATCCATGATTCCACTACAACAGTGCTTTACTCATTCCATTCTGGGACACCAAATAGGATTTGGGCTGGTAATTTCATTGGACCTGCTTCCTCTTGAATCTCTGTGAGGAAGGTGCCAGCACCAGGAAAGAAATGAGTCAATGAACTATCAACTCGTACAAGAGGTCTTCCTGCTGTGACTGTCAAAAATAAATAAAACGCTATAAAAGAGAGAGATGCATTCTGGGGTTACACATTTTTGAAGACTTCTGTGTCAGTTTTCTTGAGCAGAGATAGAAAGATGTCCTACACAATGGTGATTTAGAGTCAGTTAAGCATCAATTTCATATTCAAAGAATAAATTGACACCCCACCACTACTGTTGAGAAATATCTGGTTTGACCATTTCTCAAGTGTCAGCCTTATATGCGTACAAGAGAGCATGAAGAAGGAATTTAAAACAACAACAAAAGTATGACCATGAAAGCAACAGAATTAACTGTTCTTTCCCTAACAAACCTTCATTCCTGAATTATTATTATTATCAGTTATTTATTTACTTATTTATTTATTTTATTTGTTCTAATTAGTTATACACCACATGAATTTTGAAGTTTGGGTGGTTTTGAGGAAAGGGGCTGGCTTCTAGTTTTGGTTCAGTCACACACTTCAGTATGATCATTGACATGTCACTTAACTGGTCTGCATCTCAGATTCCTCATTTGAAAAATTGAGTAAATACTACTTTAACCTCCTTATATAGTTTTTTTTTTCAATTTAGAACAGAAAGAGATTGTACATATGAAAGTGCCTTGAAAATCTTCAGTTCTATATGAATACAGATTGTTAAAACTACTTTGCAAGAATATGTGATCTGAAGAGAAATAAAGGCAAATAAGATGAGACCAATAAAAGCTGGAAAAGTGAATCCTTGTTTGGCAAAATGTGAAAAACAAAAATCAGAAAGAAATCCACTTTATTTTTCTCTGTCCCTATGGAGCACCTGACTTCCATGTTTTTGACATAGTAGTAATTGTCTTTGTTATTATTATATTATTTTACAAAATCTCTATTTTTTTGAAAAAAGATCTCTAAGAATTATTAATATACTCCAGAATCCATCGTTTAGTCATGAAAGATTTTCTCAGATGATCCACTTATTGAATAAATTTCATTTAGTCCTATGATAATTCACCCAACATGGTAACTATTAGAGGTTCAGGAAAGAATAAGATATGGCTCCTATCCTCAAAGAGTTCTTTGTCCAGTGGAAATTTCTCATTTGAGTTGCTTCTGTCACAATTTAATTCTCTTTTTGCATCTAACCTACATTTAATGTTCCAAAAATTAACTTTTGGACACTGCTTATACAATTATCTAAACTTCTTGGCTGTTCCAAGTTTTGACTCATACCAATTGCTTTTCAAGCCTGTTAAGACTGTGTACTTACACAATTAAAATTGTTTCCCTTAAGAATGAGGGAAAAGTAGTCTAGGTTTGACATATTGGCCATGAACAACAACTGGTTTCTGGGAAAGGTCGAATGGACTGCAAATTTTTGAAATGCTAATTCATATTGTGTTCAGTTCTGGTCCTCTCTAGGTATTGCCCCAACCCCAAACAGGATGTAGATGCCTAGAGAGGACCAGAACCAAATCTGAAGGATTGAAACTTTAATAGCAGACATCTCATACCCCTTAAAATCTTATTAAAGATAGTGAAGGCCTATGATGGTTCATTCAAATCACCCTATGCATGTAAAGTATTTTTAGAGTTTTGTTTCTACCTCCCTTGAGCTCATCTTCCCATTAAGCCAATCACTTTTTATACTGAGACAAATTGGTTCAAGATCAACCAAAAATCAAATACATAAAAAACTAAGGCTGATGTCTGGGCTAAAAGAGAGTTTTTGTAACAACCCTCAAAAGAGGCCAGGGGACAAAATGCTCTCTGAAGGTATATAGGAGAAATAGGTAGTGAAAATTCTGGATTCTAGCCCCCGCCCCTCACAAAAAGGTCTTTCTTTTACCATCCAAATCCATTCCACCTCCCACACAAGCAGGACTAGTGGCAAGTTTCAGCAGGAATGCAAATTGAGGGATGTGTACAGGAAGACAGAAATAGACTGTATAAAATGGCAACCAGTGTGATTACCTGGAAGCAGCTCAACTCAAACCTTTCCACTTTGAGCAAAGCATCCCCTGTTTACATCCACCCATTGCATGGGCTGCTGATCAAGAGTCTGGCTCACAATGGCATACAGTAGCAAGACAACCCCTTGAAAGGTTGAAGGCCCCTTTCCCACTGTATCTCCTAAATAAGTGGTACCATCCACGTTGAAGGGACAGGGACCTCAGTTGTATTGAACCTGCATGATGAGATTTCCCAGTCCCAGTTACAACCATGCCTGTCGCAAACTTTACAAAGCAACCCACAGTATTGGGTGGGGAGTCAAGCTGCAGTCTTTGCAATCTCATTCTCTTCATATTTACAGTAGATCAAGGGTCACTTAACTAATACATATTTGGAACAGAGATTTTGGATGAATTTCATTTTCCGGTCATTGGAGGCTAGCCTTTTTAAAAATTCACTTAATTTTTTGCTCCAAATCTTGTTTAAATACAGACTTAAAAAATCGAACCCATGTTTTTCATTCTCTTATTAAGATAGAAAAAAATTAATTGTTGCAACATTTTTAGGATCATGTCTTTGCAACCCTCCTAGTATCTAGCACAAGACTGGACACACATAAAACTCACAACATACCTATTGCTTATCAGGGCAAGAAGGGAGAGGAGTAAGGGAGGTTGGTAGGGGATGGATATGATCAAAGTGTGTTATTTACACATAATGACTATACAAACAAACAAAACCCACTATTCTGTATAATTAAAATGCAGTAATAAAAAATTCTGTTGCTTTTAGGATTGAAAAAATCACCCTTTTACTGTGTTTTTAAGTATCTATAATACCTGATGTCCTCTCTTTTTCAAACATACGTAACCAGAAGTGAACCAATTATTAATCTGATATCTTTAATTTTTTTTAAATTGTTTTCTGTTTTGCTTATTATCTCTGTCACTAACAGTTACTGACCTAGGCCTTAATTGGGAATTCAAGGGCAGATGTGCATTCTTCTGTTCATTTTTGTGCTGAGGCTACACTTTAGCCATCCAAATTCAGCTCGGAGGAGATAAAGTACAGCTAAGAAGAGAACACAGAGCCAAGAGAAGGGGAAGGGAAGGACAGGGAGGGCCATCTGAAATGCTTGTTGGACCACGGTTCAGAGAAAACTGCCTTCCTAACTTGGCTCTCTTTCTAGGCCAGGCCTCTGTCAATAACACATTTATTGGCCATCCTGACTTCAGCCTCTGATTTGCCCAATTTAAATATACTTTTTCCAAGAAACAGCTCTCCTAGTCATGGCCCCTGACCATTACAAACAATGCTGTTGAAAGGTCCGAGTGAAAGAAACCATTTTCTCCAAATGAGTCACCACCACCTGGAAAGTTCTTGGAAAATGGAAGAGGTGCCAGAAGGCTAAAGACAAAGAAATGTTGTCCTAATTTTTGCAAAGGGGAAGAAGTATATCTCAGAAAATATAAACCAATAATTAAGTTATAATGAGTCTCAGAGAAAAACTAAAAATTATTATTAGAATGTAGTTTGTGAACACTCTAGAGAAATTACAATCAGTAGACATAAAAAAGGGTTGACACAAGCCATATCCAGATAACTTTTATTTTGATAAAATTACTAGACATCTGGGAGTGGGTGAAAGTCCATTGAAAAATATATTTTGAGTACTGACTATGTTCAAGGTCAGGGTTGGCAAAATATCTCCTCCATAGTCTATGACAGAAATCATTAACCCCTTAAAGCACTCTTTGCCCCTCACTTTCTACCCATCCACATAGCTTTTCTCAATAGTCTACCTACCATCTTGGGCTCGGGGTCTGAAGATGCAGAAAATGCATAAGACTCTTGAGGAATTCACCACATAGTAGAGAAAGAGTATTAAATATTATAATTCTGTTATAGTACAAAAAATGGGATCTATCTGTTCTGCTTCAAAGATGGGAACTGAGGACTTAGGAGCATTCTACAGAGGAAGTGACATTTGAAATGATTTCAGTTATTGAGTAAAAGTTCGGAGTTCTCCAGGTAAAGAAAAGAAATGACAAACTGAGTCTGAAGCTTGGTAAATTGAACAACTTTAATTGCACAGTCTTACCAAAAAGAATAAAAATTAATCAAAAGATTAGTATTGGATGACATAATCAAGATTCAGAAAGTTTTTAAAAGGTAGGACTGAAGAGCCAAAGTAATACATTTTAGTGTCTCTTGGATTTCTGGGATATTGTAGTTAATATATTTATTAAATTTAAGATTCCACATTTACATTTTCAAAATTCAACTGTATAAGATGGAGCAAAATGGATATTAACTGAAGATATAGGATTTGGGTTGATCTCAAGGTTAATAAGAATCTTGTAAGTGGGGCATTTATAGTGAGAAATACCACAATGTAGTGAAAAGATCTCTGAAATGGGAGTTAGGAAGCCCAAGTTTAGTTCTGTCTATTTCACTAAGTTACTGTGTGATATTGGTATGTTCCATTTCTCCTCTCTGGGCCATACTGTCCTCTGAAGAAGTTGAATGCAATTAGTGTTTTTCAAGTTGTTCTTCTGATCCTTAGGATTTCTTTTGGGCTACTTTGTGGGACAGGACAAAAGTCAAGATGATGAAGATTCTGTAATCTCTCATCCTCCTTTCATTTCAAGAAGAGAGATTTTACTCTTAAACATTTTAAAAACTGGAGTTCTGGTTAAGATTTCACTTATAAAGGAATTCCAGTGCAAAAAAAAAAAAAAAACAATATTTTAAACAATTTAGCTCAAACATTGCCATCTTACACTTACCTGGGTAGGAGTATTATGTGTATATTAATGAAATTAGTTTCTCTATATTATGCAATGTTCACACAATACCTGAAATTTCTTCTAGTCTGGACACTTTGATTTAAGAGAGACATTGACAAAATGAGTTCATTTAGGAAAGATGACAAGGGTGAGAGTCACAGAAGTCGCACCACAGATTTAAAGTAAGAGTGGCATATCCTGGAAAATAGAAGATGGGTGTTTGACCATGTTAATAATATTCAAATATTTGAAGTGCTAACTTGTATAAAAAGGATTTGCCTTATTCTGTTTATCTTGTAGAAAAATAAACTAGAATTACTGGGCAGAAAAATTTCAGAGCATATTTTAATTCAACATGAGAGGGAAATTTTAAACTTGTAGTCTTACAAAGTAATGAGTTGAAAAGGAACAGAGTATCACTCTTTTCCTACTGTCTACTCATCAAATCTCAGAAAATGAGTTAAATGAAAATTGCTTCACTAAGATAGTTCAAAGTGACCACATAAAAGATCAACATACAAAGGCACTAGTTTTCCTATATACCAGCCAGAGTAAACTGTAAAAATGGTTATGGAAAAATACCACACTCATAATAGCAAGCAAAATTATAAAACATCTAGGAATAAATCTATAATAAATGTATTAGAACCATTTGGTGAAAACATCTAAACATCTTTACTTAAGAAAATGAAAATGTTTGAATTTTAAAAATATTTAAATATTTTATATGTAAGTTCAGGAAATATTTACCTGAACTTACATATAAAACTCTAAGTAGTCAGAATAAAAATCTCAACAGTACTTTTGTGAATTGACAACTGATCCTAAAGTTTACATAGAGGGGAAATGTGTAATAACAACAAACATATTTTTAAAAAATTCACAAGTGAGGACTTCAAATACCAGATGTCAAATTAGACTACAGTACTTAAAATAATATGGGTACTAGGTCAGAAATAGGCAGAAATGAGTCCATGGCATAGAGATTATGGATGAACAGAGAGCCCAGAAACAGAACAGTATGTATATGGGAATTTAGTGTATATATGACCAAGGTGATATGAGTAAAGAAAAAATAATTTGATAAACTGGATTTGGATATTACTATGTATTTGGAAAGAAGGTAGACCTTCCACATCTCATAGCAAACACTGAAAAAAGAGATGAACATAAAAGGAAAACAAATATTTGAATAAAACATAGAAATTTTTAATCATCTTTGGGTAAGGAAGACTTTCTTCAGCAAGACTCAAACCACAGAAGCCATGAAACAAAGGAATAATGAATTGATTATGCACAAATTAAAATTTTTGTACAAAAAGATGTAAATAAATGTAAAATACAATCTGTATGACAGAATATTTGCAATGTATTCAACAAAGGATGACTTCTAAAAATATATTTTTAAAATCCAGCAGAAAAATGGGCAAAATACATAAATAGGTAATTCTGTAATTAATTTTATTTTATTTTTAAAGAGAGGGAGAGAGAGAGAGAGAGAGAGAAATTTTCAATATTTATTTTTTTAGTTTTCGGCGGACACAACATCTTTGTTTGTATGTGGTGCTGAGGATCGAACCCGGGCCGCATGCATGCCAGGCGAGCATGCTACCGCTTGAGCCACATCCCCAGCCCAAATAATTTTAAATGGCTGGAAATAACCGTTATTCAATCTTGATAGTATCAGAGCAATGCAAATGAAAGTACTGACTGTATATTATTGCCTGCCCCTCAGACTGGTAAAAATTTAAATGATGAATAAACAGTGGCACAAAAGGTAGAAGAAAACAGCACTATTAATCACTATGAATGGAAGTATGTGTTTATAAAGTCTTTGGGGTGGGAAATTTGGCAAAATAGTCAAATAGAGTATATAAATTTTGATATACTTATTTTCTTCTAGGGATGTATGATATGATATCTGTACCAAATGTTTAATATAGTATTGAATGTAATTGCAAAAATTGGAAACATCCTAAATATCCACCAATAAGAGATTATATAACAAACTAAATTATATCCATACCATAGAATAGTGTGTGGTTGTTAAAATGAATGCAATAGAAATATGTGCACTATATAGAAAGAACTCTGAATAATACCTAAGGACACCACAGAAATATGAAGATTATGAGATTTTATATACTTAAGAATAGAAGATGTATTTCTAAATGTGTAAATTAGGATTTCTTAACCTTGATGCTATTGACATTTGGCATGAAATAATTCATTTTTGTGAGGAGGTGTCCTGATACTTGTAAGATGTTTAGCAGTATCCTTTGCTTTTACCCACTAGGTGCCAGTAGCATCCTACCCCCAGCTGTGACAACTAAAAATGTTTTCAGACATTGCCAAATGTCCCCTGGGGTGGCAGGCACAAAACTGATCTTGTTGAGAACTACTGATGTAAATGTATAGAAAAAGGGCTTGAAGGATACACATTAGACAGTTAAGAGTGGTTAACTATGGAAAGAGAAAGGGGGAGTGGGGAAAGGGAGAAGAGAGAACTTTCACATATTCTCTCTATACATTTGCACTGCTAGAATCACCTAAAAATGACAACTGGGTAATATACTATGAATTTTTTAAATGATAATAAAGACCAATAAGCTTTCTGTCTTTGGAGATGTTCAGAGTTTAAAGGATTACTTTAAGGAGAGTTTTTGTTTTGCATGAGAGGTGAGATTGGATGAGCCCATAAAGTTTATTCTTTGGCCCTAAAATGTTTCATGTTTCTAAAAGGAGAAATTGTTAGTATCATTAAGATAGCCAGGGACTCTTACTTTTATTTCGGCACATTCTTGAAGTTTTATTTTATTAATTCCAGTAAGCCCCTAAACTGTTATTATAAATCCAATCTTTCAGGCTCATAGGGAACTATCTCCTTGTAAAACATGAGAAATAAACCAATTCCCAATACACAACTAAGCTACTAACCAAGTGATTTTCCATCAAAGTCTCATTTTTTGCTTCTTATTTCCTCTATAACTGTCTTTAAATTATCTGTACATTTCATTTACAACAACAATGTACAGCACTAATCCAGGGTATGTTCTTTATCATAGTTGACTTGTTCTTGTCCTTCAGTGAATGATGGCAAACATAAACATGAAGATGAAATTAGTGATACCCAAGCCAATTGCTTTATCTAGCTGCTGAGTCTATGGGATTAGCAGTGGTTGCATTGGAAATCTCTGTGTTTGGTTTTATGAATAAAAACTATTCCAATTAGTAATAACTTTGGAGCTGAGGTAGTTAAAGCATCTGATTTTTCAGTTTGCTCCTCATTTCTGCATGAGAATCCTGAGTCATATAGGAGTGGCTAGGGATTCAGTTAGAACCTCATTTTTGCTATTAATGGACAGAGGTACAAGGTCTTGCAAGAATTCAGGGCAATAGTCAAGAAATCAAGAGAAGGTTTGTGAAAAAGGAGCAAGGATGGGGAAGGAGGTGAAAAGGAATAATTGAAAAGAGGTGGAAAAAGAATCATTGCTTCAGTTCATAAATATTCTCTTGAATCAAAGCCTGAGTTAAAGTTTCTTCAAAATGCTATCTTTGTTTCATTTCCAGCATCTTTGTGAGATATTTCATCCATTTCTCCTTCCATGTCAATTCTCTTTGACAGGCAAGGGACAGATAAACTGGTAGATTCTTGGAGCAATTATAATACAAGAAATATACCAGTATTTCAAATTTAATGGAAATGCAGTCCTTAAATCATTCAGTTTCCCTGCCATATCAGCCTCACAACCTACTGGCATAATTTTCTTTCTAGTCCCCCATAAGAAATGTGTGTCTGCCCTGAAGAAGACAGTAGCTTTGAGACTACTGGGAAATAGTAAATTATCAAACGATGCTTCACCCTCAGTCATTCCAAATCCTGTTGGCAGATTCAGGAGATGCCTGTGACTTTGGACAGCCTTATTCAAAAGTGAACTGTGGAATCAGAGTGAAATATCTCTCTGTGGTGAGAGGAAAGGTGAGATGCCCTACCCCTCACAAATGCCTTTCCCCTATCCACCTGCCTGGATCTCTGAATTTCCTCTATTCTAAGAACATCAGAGCCACAGCCATTTATTTATTTATTTATTCAACAAATGCTATTTAACACTTAACATGTGGCAGAGACCTGTGCTAAATTTTGGGGATTCGGTGACTAACAACAACAACAACAACAAAAAGATGTGGTTCCTACTCCCATATTGCTATAGTCTGGTAAGGAAGATTGATATTGACCAGTCACCCAAATAAATTTTAGAATTACAACTGTGGCAAGGCTACCAAAGTGAGGTACTTGGTGCATATAACAAAAGAACATAATTTAGACTACTTACTTACTTATTTAATTCCCACCCAACTTCTCACTCAGAAAGAAAGACCATCAATGAATTGATTATCGAATAAAGCCTAACCTGTTTACACTCAGGGCAATGTACAGAAATCTCTGCCCTTCCCCTAACATCCCTTCTGGAAATGATATAAATGTTTTTAGGCTCTCTGTTCCACCAAGGAACACAAGGGTGATCAGGCAGAAGATGTCTTGCTCCTGCAAGAGGAAGGGTGGCAGACAGGCAATATGTCTGCAGAAATTTGTAATGATTTAAATCTATAGTCGTCTAGCAGACCACATGGCCCCAAGGGAAAAGGGTAGGAAGGTGTATGGAATGGGGTAACCAAAAGGACTACAGGGGAACAGAAAGTCAGTTTGCCATATCCAAACTGACTGAATTTTGATTGAGTCTTTGCAATCCTTTCCGCTGAACCTGAAATTCACCACAACAAAATTAACCATCTTCATCACAAAGGAACATAGTCCACGTGTCCCCTAGTTTCAAATAACACTGAAAATCTTAAAGAAGCTTTCCATCTAGTTTTATATTTTAGCCATATGTGTCATATATTATAAAATTTCCTTGCCACATCTCTTTCAGTTTATGCTCAAGGTAGGGAAAAACTAGTTGATAAAACTACTTCTTGCAGTGGTCACAATCACCCACCCCCATGTTCTCATGTGGGCTAGACAACAGATGTTCTTAATGAAGATTAAGTGAAATTTAATGGTACTAATTGCCATTTGCATGGGCTGCAGATACCATCCAGTTCACACGCTGCCTTTCATGGTCCTTTATGCTTTACCACATATCAGATTTGTATGTAACTGAAGCGAATCTGACTGGCAGTACCTGATGGCTGCTTTGTGTCAAGATGCTGGCATTATAAAGGCTCACAGTCCAGAGAAACATGGAGCAGTGGTGGGAATGGGCCTGGCTAATTTGTTTTCGAATATAGCTTGTTTTCTTGGGTTCTTAGTAATGGCAGGGAATGGTCATTTTGTTCTGGTGAGGCTCAAGCTCTGTCTAGAGAGGATAGGCAAGAAGCTGGGTAGGCTCACTTCTGTTTTGATACAAACCAGATTCTGTGTTTGCTTGTTCTTAAAAATATTGGAAAGGTATCACAATCTAAATGTAAGCAAGGGATGTGAACACCACTGTTCACAGAAGAGACCATATAATAGGTTCCACAAATATATCAAGAGGTGCTCAACCTCATCAGTAACAAAGGATATGCTAATTAAAACAAAAAAGGTGCTATTTATATCTACCCAATTGGAAAATGTAAAAAAAAAAAAAAAACACAGATAACTATCAAATGTTGGTTAGAGTGTCTGGAAATTAAATTTGTGGGTGCTTTGGAAGTCAATTGGTAGTAACTGATATAATTTTAAATATGCACTTTCCATAACCCAGCAGTTTTAGATTCCCACATTCACTTCAGGATGGCTTTGCAAACA
This sequence comes from Marmota flaviventris, assembly GCF_047511675.1. NCBI lineage: Eukaryota > Metazoa > Chordata > Mammalia > Rodentia > Sciuridae > Marmota > Marmota flaviventris. Next base: position 95,483,904 of record NC_092518.1, read on the forward strand.
TATTCAAGGAGGCACGTACCATGCAGCTGTTAAAAAGGATGTGCCTGTACATATTTTCTAAAGCTGCACATAATATATGTGTAAATGTGTGGATAAAGCTCTTAAAGGCCACATCCACAATGCAGCATTTGTTGTAATAGCCTCACAGTGGAAGCAACTTAAATGTTCTTCAGTAGAAAAACTGACAAACTTCAGAGTACTTTGAAGCTGTTAAAAGGGTTGTACTAGTAAATATTTTCTATAGCTGTACATAATATATGTAAGTACATAGATAAAGTTTTTAAAAACCACATCCACAAAACTTGGATGGGTCTGCAGACTTTCTCATCTCCTCTGGGAGGGAGACTGAGGGGGAAAAAACAGTGTTCATCAAATAGATATTCAGTTTTAATTCTAACACTGTAATATTTGCAAGTGGGATGTGTTCACATATTACTTAAATAATTACAATTTTTATGTTTAAAGGTAAAATAGTTATGTTAGAAAGTTTACAAGCCAGAGGAAAAGAAAAAATGCATATATCTGCCCCTAAGTAATATCCACTATTATTAATGTGGTGTGTAACTTTCCAGTCTTTTCTTCATCTTCATAATTTATGTAATTGTGATCTATAATTTGTATCTTCCTTTTTTGTTTAATACAGGATTTATCAACCTTGGCATTACTGGCATTTTAATTCAGATAATTCTGTGCTGTGGAGAGCTGTACTTAGCATCATAATATGTTTAATAGCATCCCAGGCCAATACCCACTAGGTGCCAGTAGCACCCTCACATATATAATAATCAAAAGTCTATGGACATGGTTATGTGTTCCCTGGTGGGAAAAATTGCTCTTGGTTGAGAATTATTAGTTGAAAACATAATTAGCAAAACATCATGATATGAATCTTTATAACCTATCCATGCCTCCAAACTTAATGCCAGAGTATTGTGTCTGTTTTATTATTCTTAGATCCTAGTCTGTATAAATCCAACATAGGCTTTGGCCTTGCTTTCTGACTTCCTTTTCTAAATTAGTTGGTTTGGGATTCCTCAATCCAGAACTGTACTCTGACTCATCACCACAAAAGCAATTAACAGTAAAAGCCAAGCCTCTTCTCCTGACATCTGTGGACCAATATTCATATCATGGGTCAGGGAATAGGGACAGTAATCAAGATACCTAATAAGACTGCAGAAACTAATCAGTCCAGACACACAGCTGTGGTTCAAAGCCATGGGGCCAAGGGGTCAAGGCTGAGAAGAGAAAGCCAACCAGAGCTCACCCCAGGATCAGCTCTCAGAACAATCAAATGCATGATTGCTTGGTTAATAATGCTTCCGTCATTCTTATCTGCTCTATCTAGATATTATCCAGGATCCCAGGGCATAGTCAATCGAGGTGGCAGACATAGGTCACAGAAGGGATGGCACCTGCATGATGAGATCAAGAAATAGAGACCTCAGGGGCTAGGATGGGGTTGTGACTTGGTGGTGGAGAGCTTGCCTAGCATGTGTGAAGCACTGGGTTCAATACTCAGCACCACATAAAAATAAGTAAAATAAAGGCACTGTGTCCATCTACAACTAAAACAAAAGAAAGAAATAGAGACCTCAGTGTTCTAATATTTCCAAGAAATAGGGTTTAATGTCAGAAGTCAGGCCTATTCTTTAAGGAAATATTCAATGCTGCCATATGCTCTACCTGCTGGGGATGCACGTATGACTCTGAAATATTTTAGTCTAAAATCTATTTACCACATAATCTCCAGAGAAAAGTGTCTCTTAGGAATCAAATATAAAAGCAATTAGAATGCCCCTCATTTTGAGCATTTAGTTAGATCATGTATCACTAGCCATGCCTATGTTCTCAATATTTCACTTCCCATTTGCACAAGGTATGGGGAGGAAAAATTGCCTTGTGAGGTTCTGTTGCTCTGAGAGTTCAGTTCAAGGAAAGGACTTAGTTCATTTCCATAGCATAAGAAGGGTGGTATTAGATTTCATCGTGTGAACCTACAACATGGAACTTTGAATTTCCTGCTCCAAATTCCAAAAACTGCTCATCTGGCTCCAGGTTTCTGCAGCTCTGAACTAAGTTGGAGGTACCCGTTCTTGCATCTCTGTCTGACTCCTCACTTGCCAGTGCCGTGGGGGAGCAGATAGGCTGAACACTTTATTTCTTCAGGGGCTGGATTGCTTCCCTGTCTGCCCATCTGGCCTTTTCCTGACAAGATGTTCCCTGATTATTTGAAGTCTGCAGACACAAGGAAATGGAGCCAAGTGAGACTGACCCTGGTGTGAAATCTGGAGAGATGATAAAGTCTCTTCTTAGCAGGAAAGGGAGCATTGCAGGATATCATTATGCCTTGAAAATAACCTATGATCCTCTGAAAATCAGATGAATTCAATCAGAGGAGTTTCCACAATATTTTGTTGAACATTGGGGTTTTATTGTATCCAGAGTCAGTCACTAGATAAATGCATTTGGCCAAATACTACCACCAATTGGCATCCAATAGAGATAATGCTTTGCTATGAAACACATATTTAATAATGCCATTCCCTTTGTCTTCCTGTAGCCTTTCCTTTGTTCTGGGTTTCTCTGGCATTGGGAGGATTTAAAGGAGTGACAGGTTACGAATAATGTGCCATGTAATAGGGCACTCAGTGGTTCTTTGAGGCTGGTGTTATAATTCTGGGCCCTTATGATAGCCCTATCTTAATTTATAAGTCCAGGAATTTCTAGACACAGACACAAACGGGAAGCCTAGAGCAAAATGAAACAAAATACAAAGTCATTGTTAACCCATGACCTTCTGTTTTGCATCCCCTTCCCCCACTTGGGGGTCTTTCTTTTCCCAAATTAGCCAAACCATCATGATCTACTCCTTAGAGCATTTATATAATGCCTAATTTTGCGATTTTTCTTCCCAAGGCATTTTGAGTCACAAGTTGGAGGGTGGAAAAATTTCTACCACCTTTGAAACCATATTTCTTAGGTATTCAAGTAATATGAGCTCAGGCCTAGAAGCAGGGATTCTGGGTTCTAGTCTCTGTCATTTCTTTAAACAGGTTATTAAAGTGACCCTGGCCCTGCTATTTATACTCCATACCAACTTGGAATTACAGTGGGTTCATGGAAAGCCACTGTGGAGAGACAGGGTTCTCCCTCTGTGGCTTTGGAGCCTTTGGTCACAGGGCATATGAGAGAATTGTGGTTTTAACACCACCTCTTCCAAAACCATAGGCTCCATTTCAGTGAAAAAAAAAATCCAATTTTCTCAGGCCTCAAGTTATGCAGCTCTCTGTAGTAAGCACCAGTGGTCCAAGATGCCTGATCTAATTTAAAGAGCTTCCAGAACCCTTGGGTAGTGTCAGATCCTATGGTTTATTAATGATGTTATGATTATTTTATCTTAAGGGACCTGGATTTCTTTACTTACGGTATTCAAGCATTTCCTGTCTTTCCAAGCAAAAAAATGTAATGGTGTGCAATTTGATAACAGCTTAGATTATTTGCAATTTGATCTGAAAGAGTAGAAAGGGGTTTACGGAGAGTTGAAAATTTAGGATGAATCCTGATTCCTGCCTTGTATGTTTTGTTCCCGTGTTTCCCCCCACTTTTGGTGGAATCACCCCTTCCCCCTAACATGTGTGACTCCATTATTTGTCCAGTTATCACTAAGTTAATATGTACCCCCTAATTTAATCCATATATTTTTATATTTATAACAGTTTATTTAATATACTTCATATCACTTATTTAAAGTATGCTTCAATGAGTTTACTATGTTCATAGAGTTGTGATTAATTTTAAGTCAGGTTCATTGCTCAAAAAAACAAAAAAAAACCTCCTACCTCTTGGTAGTTACTCCCCATTTTCTCTAATCCTCCCAGCCCTGGGCAACCAAACTATTTACTTTCCCTGTATCTAGCAACCCATATAATCAAATTATTTGTGTGCTAGGTATTGAACCCACATACATGCTAAGCATGTGTTCTACCTCTGAACCCCAGTCTCAAACCCATATATTTTAATAGAAAACCTGAATTATCTAAGGGAATAGTCCCAAAAGAGGCGATTCCAGATACCTTGACAGGCCTATGACATGGCACATTGGGAGCATGGATGGCCATATAGCTGGCACACATTAAATCACATCATCTATCAGCACACATTTCTAAGAGTCAGAGGTAGAGGATAAGGGGACACTGACAGCAGAAGACACCAGCACTGCTGAATGATGCCTCTTTTTCTCCAGTCCAGTTCCTTTTCCAGAGCCTGAGTCTTCAGTCCTTAACACAAAGTTTCCTTTCTGAGAAATGAAAAGGGACATGTCAAGTGCCCAACAACCTGCCCCCCCCCTCACCCTGCTCTATATGATTCTAACTTACAACAAGGGAGAATGAGAACATACACTTTAATTGATCCTGCTGGTATCCATTAGTTGGGTAGAAGGGTGCATTCCCTGAGGATGCTTCAATTTTAGAGCTATCCATTCACCTGAAAAGTTGCTGAGTTGCATTGTTTCCCAGCCTTGCAGGGATCCATGACAGTGTCCTTCCTGTCTTAGCAGATACCTTTGTTCTGTTGTTTTAGCAGCTATGTTCAGAGCAATGGGTAATTTGTCAACTGGTTCAACAAATATGTTTTGGACATCTACTATGAGCCAGGTGCTTTTCTGGCAACCAGGGACAGGAAAATAAATAAGACTGCTTCCATAAACCCAGTCTAGTATACCTGGCTTTTGTAGAAAACTCAGGTTGGGGTTGGGGCTCAGTGGTAGGGCACTTGCCTAGCATATGTGAGGCACTGGGTTCAATGCTCAGCACCACATAGAAATAAATAAAATAAAGGTCTATCAACAGTTAAAAAATATTTTACAAAATTAAAATTCTGCCCTATCCTCCAACAGGTATCCTAGAACAAATGCATCTGTCTTTTTAATTATGCTTCGTTCCTAAAATTCTCATCCATGTTTGCCTTCTGTTTCAGATTTTAAGGGACACACTAATTCCAAGAAACACATTAATCTATTTTCAGCTATTGACTCCTTCCTAGTTTTTCAGAAGAGCCAATCCCAGAGTAAACTCTAGAGAGGATAAAACTCAGGCAGAATTTGGTGAAAAGATGGAGAGAGAAGTTATATGTACTGGTTACTCAATGTGTGAGCTATAGATTAGCAGCAAGGGCAACACTAGGGGCTTGTCAGAAATGTATAATCTCACCTCACCTCACACTTCCTGAATCAGAATCTCCATTTTAACAAAACTCCTATGTGACTCACAGGTACTTTTAAGTTTGAACGACACTAGTCTATGGCAGGATTTCTCAACCTTGGCACTACTGACATTTTGGGCTGGATAATTCTTTCTTTAGGGTGTGGATGGACAGACCTGTACCTGTCATCTGTTAGACTTTCAGAAATAGTCTGTCAGAACACTTTCAGTTTGGAATCCAGAGTTACTTATTATGAACTGGCTTTGAGAGCCCAGTGTTTCTTGTGAAGACCTAAGGAACATTACTCATTAGGAAGCTCACAGACCAAAAGCAGTCTTACTCTGGCAATGCTTTTCAACCTTGTCTATGTGTTAGAATCATCTAGGGAGCTTTTTGAAAAAAAAAAAAAAAAACATATCTGTGTCCTACTCCAGACTAATCATTTCTGAAACTATGAGGGGACCCAGACATCAGTATTTTATAAAAAGCTCCTCAAGGTGATTCAAATTTCTTTTCAACATTTTTCAATGACCATTTTCAAACATGTAGTGACATCTGTGTCACCTAGATTCTACATTTAATATGTGCTATATTTGATTTATTATTTATCCTTTTATCCCTCCCTCTATCCTCTTATTTTTGATACATTTCAAAATAGCTTACAGACATCAGTGCATTTCACTTTTAAATACTTCTGAAGGCATGCCATTAACTAGACTCCAATGTTTGTTTAAATTTTCTTTCACTAGGTAACTCATACACAGTGAAATACACAAAATGTAAGTGTGCAATTTGATGAGTTTTGACAAATGTATAAACCTGGATAATGCCAAAGTCATATCAAGAGGGAGCAAATTCTCCCATGCATCTTTTCAGTAAACACCCATCCCTACCCTTGAGAGGCAATCACTGTTTGGCGCTGTTTTTTCCAGGTGATTCCAATTTGTAACCAAAGAGCAGAATCTCTTTTAAAGGGAAACAGGCACATTTCAGCTCCCCAGCACTCTGTAATTGAGGCTGTACTGCCTTTTGGCTAACAGCTCTAGTATTCACAAACTTCAGGCCAATTCCAGCTTGACCAATGCTATCTGTGAGATTTCTGGTAAGGTAATCTGTGTAAATACCAGTTTCTTACCTATAAAATAAGGATCATAATAGTGCTTACCATACAAGGTCAATTGAGAGATTTAAATAACATATTATAATTATATTAGTAACAAAGTTAATGTTTGTTAAAGGCTTACATTTTGTTAGGAACTAAGCTAATGGTATGAATTATCTCATCTAATCATTCCTACTAACAGTAGGAATGATCTCCTTAACAGATAGGAAAAAAGACTTAGAAGGAATAAGTAACTTGTCCCAAATCATACTGCTAATAATTGGAAGGTCCAGAATATAATCTGAAAGTGCTTTGACTCTAAGGACCATATTCCCATACTGTTAACTCTACACTTCCTTCTCTATGCATGACACAGAGAGGTCAAAAATACTATATGTTTATTATATGCATTTCATTATATATATACACACATCATATATATATATATATATATATATATATATATATATATATATATATATATCCATTTATATACGTACCCATTATATAATCTATTCAGTTTTATCAAAATAATGGTATGGAGTCTCTCATCTAAACACAGAAAAAGCCTAGAAACCTCAGCAGCCCAATATTGTCTGGTCAGCACCTTGGTATGAGCATTTGTATCTATTGTGTTCCTAACAATGCCCTTTCCATCATAATTTTGAAAAATGCCTGCAATAAGCCTGGCCACCAGCACACACACACACACACACACACACACCAAAACAGTTTTGCTGACCAACACACAAAGCTCCCAGTGACAAGATCTGTCTGGAAAAAAGAACTGGGGAAAGCGTTTTTTCCATTAACACATTCTAGTCCCTGGCGCTCTATTCTGCAGCTGTGCTGCAGTCATTCAGACAAAGGGCTTGCTGGAAAATCGGTTACATCATCAGCTTCAACTCTGACAGACTTGCCAGGAGCAGCTTGATTAACATCTCCACAGAACCAGAGAATGGGCAGGGCTGGGGCTCACTTAAGCTACATTATGCTACCCTTCCCCCTAATGAAAATCCCATTAAATTGGACAATTATCCACACTCCATTCAAGGTGGCTGTTTATGCACATCAGGGGCCATTTTCTTCCTAAGGCAGCACTACAAGAAGCCATTTTGTCCCTCAGTCTCCCCTATTGGGCTACTCAGTCTAATAGCCTGTCCTTACAGGCTAGATGATACTAGTTGGTTGGCAAAGAGAAGAGTGGCATGCTCTGGGGAGGGCAGCAGATGAATATCTGGTAGAAAAATCTATAGCTGAGCATTAAGAAGGAAGCATGGTGACAGCTGAAAACAAAACAGAGCTTCCTTTTATCACTACCCAGGAAGCCTACAAATGGTTGGTAAATCAATTTCAAAGCTTTGGAATCTCAGTTCAGCAGGCAGGCAGCAGAGAGAGTGGGGAAAGAATAAAGAGAGGTGCTGAGACTTCAAGCTCAGTAGCTCCTTTGGAATTTCAGGCTGCCAAGCTTCTTTTAATCATGTGAAGGCTTATTAGGGACCCTTCTACTAGGGAAGGGAAATAGTTGACAATTTAGCAAAATGAATGCCTGGGGTTATGATGAAGTCAGCAATTAAGTAATGCTTTCCAATAGAGTAAAGCTGATAACAATGCAGTGAAATGTGGTTCTCTGTTAGGGAGGTCAATTTTGCATTATCACAGAACCCATGGAGTTAATGTCCCCAGTGTAATCACTGCCATAATTGGAAACTTTGAGCTATTGGACTTGTGGCCCAAACATAGCAAAGCTGTCCTTTCCATCACTATCCTTCTCTCTCCAGAGGGGCTGCGCAGTTCCTTTGGATATAGAGCTCAAGAAATTTAGGGGCCAAGATTAATTCACAAGAAATTCCTTCCCTTGTTTCTGATTCCATGAAGAGATGCAAGGTATTTGTGTGCATATTGGCCAGCAATGATTGGCCCAGCCCTTTAAGAGATTTTGCTCATGTGGATGCTTTGATTTTCAACCTAAAAAATCGAATACTTTAGGAATGGCTCTGATCCTTATTCAGGATTATTAGTACATGAGAATAGTGTTTGCTGCATCAAGAAATTGGAAGAATTAGTTGCATTTACTCTTGTCTCCATGAATATTTGTGGTTCCTGGAATACATTTGTCAGATAGGCTAAGAGTTAACATTAGGTAGCTCATGGTCAACAAGAGAGTCTGATCTACCATGAATGGTCCAAATGAATTCAGATCTCCTCAGAAGTAAATACTTGTTGGCAATAATATTAATGGATGACACTCAAAAGAGTGCCTACTATGCACCAGGCACTTAACAAGCATTCTATCTAATTATTACAAGAGCCTTGTGATGTAATAGTGTCTGGCATATACTCAATAAACAGTATTTGTTCAGTATTACTGAACCCATTTTACAGTTGATATAAGGCTCTATGAAGCTCAGTAACTTAGTTATGCTCAGAAATGATAATTGAATGTGACACTTTAAACAAATTTGGAATTGTATGCATACTCCCTTTTTCTCTTGTACACAATCCCAAGATCCCTAGAACAACAGATATGGGTTTCCTCAGTCTCCCCTTTTCCTATTTTGATCCCTTAAGTCATTATAGATTCCATAAAATTACACAGAAATCAGAGTAGGTGTCCATGTAGGGCATAGGACACTTAAGAATTTACTTTAAAAGTTATTAAAGGGGAGCCCATACCATTAAAGAAATCTTCAAAAGGAGGAGAAGAAAGTGGGAAGGATTGGAGGGCTTGTTTGGTTTGGGCTATTTATTCTGTGCTAGCTCTCTGGGTCCCACTATCTGACCATTTGAGAATAGCCTACAGTAGCTTCTGTGGGATACTTCCTGTTAACATATCCATAGACAATCCAAGTTGTTGAAGAGCATATGAATCCATGGGATCCTTTTCTAATACTGCTTACGGATATATATATATATATATATATATATATATATATATATATATATTAGTACAAATTGTTGAGAATATCAGTGTAGTATTTTGTTATAATACTGAACACTCACATATACTACTGTGCAGGCTTTGGGCATGTTTGCTCTCAAATCTATCTCCAGATATGCTCAGTTTTACAGCAGAGTGACTGCTTCAGGCTACCTATCTTTGGTGTCCATGTTGTCTAGCTTCCAGTTGGATTCAAGCAATGGAGGGAGAATAGAAGATTTAGAGGAAATTAAAAACCAGGATATTTCTCAACTACCACTCCCTTACTCCCATCTTAGATAGCATTTCCTATGGTGACCACAACTCTTGCATGAGTCCTGTTCCCACAGGAGAGCTGACCATGATTCTACCTTCTACCAGGTGACCCTGGTCTGAGCTCTAATGACACTAACCTTTTGTTTCTCCAGTCCTAGGAAGCGTTGGTAACAGCTTGCTGCTATTATTAATGTATGGTTGCCTCACTGCCTCCTGTTGGGCTTCTCACCTATTGGTTACCATACTATGTGGCAACAAAAAGGAACAAATTGTTGATACATGCAACATCTTAGTTGAACCTCAAGGAAATTGTGACAAATAAAAGCCAATCTCAAAATTTTAACTATCATATGATTCTCATTTTTATAACCTTCTAGAATTGACAACATTATTGAGATATAGAACAGATTACTGGTTGCCAAGGGTTAAAGCAAAGGTAGGGTAGGATGGGGTATGGGATATGAGTGTAACTGTGGAGAGTTGGCATGAGATATTTTTATGGTGATGAAACAGTTCTGCATTTTGATTGCAGTGGTATTACTATGGTTTGAATATGGCTTGTTATACCATCAAAGGTTATGTGATTGGAACTTGGTCCCCAAGGTGGCACTATTGGGATAGTAAGACTTTTAAGAGATGTAGCCCAGGGCTGGGGATGTGGCTCAAGCGGTAGCGCGCTCGCCTGGCATGCGTGCGGCCCGGGTTTGGTCCTCAGCACCACATACAAACAAAGATGTTGTGTCCGCCAAAAACTAAAATAAATAAATAAATATTAAAATTCTCTCTCTCTCTCTCTCTCTCTCTCTCTCTCTCTCTCTCCCCTGTTTAAAAAAAAATATTTAAAAAAAAAGAGATGTAGCCCAATGGAATATTCTTAGGTCATTGTGGACATGCTTCTGTTTTGTAAGGTAGTTCTCATAGGACCCCCTTGAGTTTTCAAGAAATGGTTGTTTAAAAAGAAGCCCCATCTCCTCCCATCCTCTTGGGCTTCCTATTTGATATACTGCTTGTTCCTACGTGTATGACCACCATGATGCACCATCTGCCACCCTCACCAGAAGATAAATCAATGGTTCCCTTCTTGATCTTGAACTTCAAACCTCCAAAACTTTGAGCTTAATAGAGCTCCATTTCTTCGTAATTAACCTATGTTAGATATTTTATTATAGTAATGAAAAGAGGATGAATACAGGTGGTTGCACAAATTTACACATGATAAAAAAATACTATGTGTGCATAAATCTGTATATACACGGAGACACAAAAGAATGTAAGTAGCCTTGGTAAAATACAAATTAGGTCTGGGCATTGCACTAATGTCAGTATCCTGGTTTTGATACTGTACTATAGTTATATAAGATGTTACTGTTGATAGAATATTGTGGAAAGGTAAAAGATACACTCATTGTTGTATTTTTGTGGCTGCCTATGAATCTGTTATGATTTCAAAATAAAAAGATGAAAAAATAAAACAGATTTCTGCAAGTAGCCTGGAAATTACTAAAGACGCATGCTTGGGTCTCCACACACTTAAAGCTACTAGATAATTAAGAAGATTTGTGAGTTCTACTCTAGGCTTTGATTGCTAACTTCTTATCTTAGTGTTCTCCTCACTCATTCATATTTTCAGTGCAGAATTTGTGCAACGATCCGTTGCTCTTAAGTATACACATGCTTTACATCAAACACTCTTTGTCAGAACAAAATACAGTTACCCAAGCTTGGAGTGCCTTTCTCTGCTACTCCAGTAGGAAAGTACCAGAGAAAGGCACTGACCTATAAAACAACATAATTGTCCTGCTCATCTTGACTAAGTTGCATGATTTGATTGCCAAATTCATTATGTTGTCTCCAAGGGGAAATGAAACAAGCAAAGGACAAACTATTACAACAATCCTGCTTCTCTTCCCTTTGCCTATCCACGTTTCTCACAGAGATTTTTAAATTCAGGATCAACAACCACATTCAGCACCATGGACAACACCTCAATACCAGCTATTGTGGAAAACAGGCTATTGGGCTTATTACCTCCGTGAGTTTCCCCTCTTGATTCTGCTTCCCTCTCTTTATTAATCAGATATTTATGAAGGCAGTGGGCTAGGTTTCTATGCTGCTTTATAGCAAGAATCTGGAAAAAGGTAGGGAAGGGACTTTGGGACACCACAGGTTTTTAAGGAAAAAATAGAATTGAAGGCAGCTGTGGTTCAAAGCAACAAGAGCAAACGGAGATGTGTTCTTAGCCCAGTAATCCTGTATATTTACACTCAGTCTTATTTAGTGGTGAGATGAAGCATGCATTCAGCTGTCAGGGTCTTGTTCATCCTTTCATAAACCTTTTGGCATTGCCTGCTGGAAGAATGGACCTTAATAGTTCTTGCTGCCTAAGGAGGAGAGGGGGTATATGAAAACAGGAGAAGCCACAAGGTGGAAATATAAGGGAATATTCTTTGTTATGACATAGAGCCCCTCAACAAACTAATTTGGAATAAATCCCTAGAGAGGGTGGGAATGAGAAGAACATACCATTTCAAATAACCAACTGACCACTGGAGCTTGCCAATTGGTTAGCAGAATCAATGAAAGTAAGAGTTGAAACAGTCATTGAAGATTCTTTAGCTCAAGGGTTATCAAATGTGAGTTTGCATCACAATTACCAGGAGGATGGTTAAAACACAGATTGCACCAGGTATGGTGATGCACACCTCTAATACCAGTCATGTGAGATGCTGATGAAGGAACACCACAAATTCAAGGCCATCTCATTGCCAGAACTTATCCCTGCCCCCCCCAAAAAAAGATGAGGATTGAACTCAGTGGTAGAGATCCTTTGGGTTCACTCCCCAGTAATGAAAATCATTATATAAATAAATAAAACACGGACTTCAGGACCCAACCCCTAGTTTCCGATTCAGAAGGTGTAAATTGTGGCCTGATAATCTGCATTTATAATAAATACCCAGGTTTGCTGATGCTGCTGATAAAGGAGGGGTCAATCTTGGGTAAACACTCTATTCAAACTCGTTTAGGTCCTAAGAAAGGTAACTGAGTCCCAAAAGAGCACTGACTTGTCCAAAAACCCTCAGCTGGTTAAAAGTCCACCTATCCAATCCTACAGTCCAGGCCTTCTGATTTGCAAATAAGTGACCATCATCTTGTACCACACTCAAGTATAATCACTAGACTAGCATCTGATGAATAACTAGAAGGAAAATTGGCAGCAACAGAAATGGATTCTGCCTTTTCTTTGTGACTCTATACAAACTCCTGACTGCAACTTTCAGTATACTGGTCAAAGCAATGACAAGCCAGGGCTGAGACTTACCTCTCCATAATGGCACTAGAATAATCTCTGTCTCTACTTTTCTTACTCTTTTAGTATTTATCCCATACAAAATTTATAGCATATTTATTATATACTAATTAAGGTTGCCAGATTTAGCAAATAAAAACACAGGATACCCAGTTAAATTTGAATTTCTCATTGTCTATCTGAAACTAAATTTAATTGGACGTACTGCATTTATTATGATAATCATAATGCTAAAATTCTGCCACTCAATTAGGAAAAAAAGGAGTTAATTTAGTTCATGATTTAGCTATGCCCTCCATGGCCCAAGCACTAAAGAAGCTAAGGAATACCTGACCCCTCCACATCGTTCCTCCTGTTCTAGCCTGCCCATTTTGTTGGGGGCTCTATTGAGCCAGAGTAGAAAGGCTGTAATTTGAAAAGGAAAAAAAAATATCTAGCAGCAGCTGAACTGGTACCCTCCAGCATTTCTCATTTCTATGAAAAGTTTCATTCTGGTTCCATGCCCTGTGATTAACCAAAACAAGAGGAAGACAAATAAAAATTCTGTACAGCTGTTTCATACTGACAGGCCTGACCTTCCCAGCTGAGGGTTCTTTGTGCTGAGAAATTGTTACCTAGCAACCAGGCCTTGCAGCTGCCAGACTCCAAACACTGAAAACATGACTTATAGAAAAGAAGCCAGGAGAAGAAGGGTGGGGTGGGAACCGCATCAATCTGAGCTTTGTCCTGTGGTCTAATACTATGCTCAAGTGAGAGAAGATAACGGGAATTGAAGCCTCTTCCAGTTGAAAACCAATTGCTTGGTTTTCAAGTCTGGATGCTTGGGTTCAGGCTTCTGTCACCTCTACGTGCTCTAGTAGTCACCCCTAGATGTGAAAATGACAGAGTTGAGGGAGGGTGGGATAAAGATGTTTCACAGAGATGTCAAATACTCTGTGTGGAGAATGTGTCTTTTATTCTTTAACAATGGAGCATTCCTTCAATCTTCAATATGTCTCAGATGACTGGGTCCTTCTTTCCTTTCTCTCGTCTATCTATCTATCTATCTATCTATCTATCTATCTATCTATCTATGTCTTTCTCTCCCTCTCCCTCTCTCCCTCGCTCTCCCCCCCTCGCTCCCTCTCCCTCTCTCTCTCTCTCTCTCTCTCTCTCTCTCTCTCTTCTCCCCCTCTCTCTCTCCCTCTCTCTCTGTCCTCCTAGTCAGCTACTTTAAATTCTGAGTCCCACCCTCTAGCAAATCTGATTTAGTAGGTCTGGGGTGGGGAATCCACTAAATCTGCAGGGTCTTTTCTTTGTTTGTTTTCTGTTTGTTCAGGTATCAAGGATCAAACCCAGGGCTTCACACATTCTGGGAAACACTCTGCCACATAGTAACACCCACAGCCAAACCCCCTTTTTTAAAGTTTTGAGATTGTGTTTCACTAAATTCCTCAGACTGGCCTGGAACTTTTGATCCTCCGGCCTTAGTCTTCTGAGTAGCTAGGATTACGAACATGAGTCTTCACACCCAGCCAGAGGTTTTTTGGGTTTTTTGATTGTTTGTTTGTTTGTTTTAATGTATATATCTAGGTGTAAGTCACCACTGAGATTATCCAAATATTTTCTTCTATTTTATGAATTGTCTTTCAAACATTTTTTTTTTCTTTTTGGTACTAGGAACTGAACTAAGGACCTCACAACTGCTCTACCACTGAGCAACATCCTTAGTCCTTTTCATTTTATTTTGAGACAGTGTCTCACTAAATTCCCCAGTCTGTCCTGAAACTTGTAACTGTCCTGCCTCAGCCTTCTCAGAAACTGGGATTACAGACTGCACATGACTTGTCTTTCCACTTTCTTGATGCTGTCCTTTACAGAACAAAGATTTTTTAATTCTGATGACATCCAATTTGCTGATTTTTCTTTGATTATTTGCAGTATGAGTGTTGTATTTAAGGAACCATTTCCTAATCTAAATTCAAGATATATATATATATATATATATATATATATATATATATATATATATATATCCTTTAAGATCCATTTTGAGTTAATTTTTGTGTATGGTGTGAAGTAGAGATCTAATTTTATTCTTTTTCATGTGGATATTCAGTTGCTACACCACAATTTTTTGAAAAGACTACCCTTTCCCCACTTAATTCTCATGGCACTCTTTTCACATTTTTTATTAGTGCATTATAGTTATACATAATATGGGGTTCATTTTGACATAATTATACAAGCACAGGATATAATTTGCTCCAATTCAGTCTCTAGTACTTCCCCGTTTCCCTTCCCTTCTCCCTCCCACCGTTCCCCTTCCTCTACTCTACTGGTCTGTCTTCTATTTATTTATAGTTTTTAAAATTAGTGCATTATAGATATATATAAAGGTGTAATTCACTGTAGTATATTCATATTTGTAAACAGGATAGTTTGGTCAGTGTTATTCCACTGTTCCTCCCTTTTCCCATTCCCTGTACCCTGACTATAAATGTTTATTTATTTCTGAACTCTCAACTCTATTCCATTGATCTACATTATGTCAGTACAATACTTAGTTTTACCCTTTTTAAAACTACCTTCTGACACTTGTGATTTAGTAGAACATTTATTTCCCTCATGTTAAGTAGTTGACTTCTTGGTAGAGCTGAAACCGAAACCCAGCCCACTTTCTTTGTTTCTTAAAAAAAAATAAATAAAAAAATAAATGGCAGAAAAGATGTTCTTGAAAGAATTGTTACTTTTATGCTTGGAACATAATTCTACTTTTTCCTCTTTTGCTTCTTCCAAAGTGTTCTTTAATAATAAGATATTTTTACTGTGCCTATTCAATGTCCTTATATTTTCAGACATATATATTTATTTTATCAAAATAATATTTGTGTAGCATTTGTTTCCTGGATCAAAATATATCTGCAAAATCCAAAATGTAGTGCAAAAGAGTGGACAGGACACAGTGCTGAATGACAGTACCAGTGAAGTACATGGCCCAAGACAAAGTACTACAAAAAACACATATCTAATGGGAGAACTTTTAACAGAATTTTATGTGGTAGAAATTATCTGTGTAGAGCAGTGTGGGTGTTAGATTTTTACAGAAGGGAGTGAATCAGTTGGCATGGAGCAGTGCAGAATGGCCTTCACAACTGAAGCCAGGCATCCATTTGTTCTGCCTATTCTATAAAGATGACAACTCTGTCCAGAACCTATTTCAAAGAAATCCTCTTTTAAAAACAAACATATTTTATCCCTCACTTTTGTCTGTTCAAGCAGAATATGTCATTCTCTGGCACTTACTTGCAAATGGGAAATGTCTGCATTAAGATGTAAGTCTCAGTAACTATGGTTGTCCAAAGTTGAAATTCCTCAACACACATTTACACTAAAAATTAGGCCACGTGTCAAAAAAATTCAACAGAGGAGTCCTCTAGTTTTGCCTGTATTAGAAGATATAGGTTCTTATTTCTAATCCATCGAAAGGGTTTTTGATGATGCAAGAATATTATTATGCTTTCCTAATGTAGCTATCTAATGCAGGCCTTTGATTCTTAAAATGCATATGCAATCCAACAGCCTGCCAGCAGTTGATAAGGTTTCTGATATATAAAAATTCAAAACAGAAGAATTTAGCTATGTCTCTCTGACAGTTGCTGTATGCTTTAACTCAAGCAGATAAGTAAAAGCTGGACATGTTTAAGATTTCTAAAAAAAGTTACAGCTTGTTTCACATCTGTGCTTGCAGTAACCTAATTAACATGCATTAAGTCTTGGAAATGACTTTTACTTGATTAATCAGCATGATATGGGAGAAGAATGCTGACCTAGGAGTCAAGCTATCTCAGTTCTAGTTCTGGTTCTACTATTGATCAGCTCTGTGACCTTGGTTGAGTCACATCATGAATTATCAGACTCTGCATACACCAAATGAAGATAAGCATATCCATCCAGGCTACCTTATAGAGTTATTGTGACAATTAAAAAAAATAATAAAAGGACATCTAAAAGTATGAAGTACAAGTATAAACTATTTTTATTACTACTCAATTCTATTCTACCAGCTTTTACCAGTGGTATGTCTGCTAAAACTGAAGTACTACAGAGAATTACTACAAGCCCCCAATGTAAGAAAAGGGGGCAATATTTTGTTGTTTTAATCAGAGTTATAACTAATATTTTCAACATACCTTATAATTCACAGAGCATCTTAATGTAAGATCTCATTTAAGATCCACGATACACTTTTTCATTAGACAAGGCAACATTTAATTCCTCAAGGGCAGGAAATGTATCTTATTCATCTTGAAATATACTCCCAATACCTAATGAAATGCCTAAAAGAATAAATGTTTTTTGAATTGATGTATATTACACTTCTATCTTGCTTTATGAAGAAAACCAAGGCTCAGAGAGAGTAAGAGATAGCCAAGTAAAAGAACTGATATAAATTCAAGTTTTCTGAATCCTCTGTACCCCTCCCCTATACCTTATTACTATATTATTTATAGTAGTTATTTTCATTCTTTGACAATTTGTCAGATTAATCTACAAAGATTATTTAAATTCAGATTGCTAGGCCCCAGTTCAGTTTGCACTCAGTAGATTTAGAGTGGGAACTAAAAGAATTAGTATTTCTAACAAATTCCCAGGTGATGCTGATGATGCTGGCTTAGGGACCACAGGTTGAGAATCACTACCTTCTAGTCTTTAATCAGCAGCATCAATATCACTTCAGAACTTGTTAGGAACACAAAAGTTGTATAGTACAATATGTCAAAATACACTCTACTGTCATGTATATTTAAAAACAACAAATAAATAAAAAGTTGTATAGAAATGAAAGTTTGAGAAGAGCTTAGAGTACATTGTGGCCAGTGATTTCCAGACCTACTTGCTCATCAGAGTTACTTGGGGACTTTGGAATTTATGGATTTCTAGGTCCTTCTATGGAAATTCAATTCCCAGGTGATTCTGAGGTACAACCATGTTTGGGAAACATTGCTCTAGACTAGTGATAGCCTATCATATTTTTATATCAATCTCCCCACCTCTCCCCATACACAAACTGTTATCTTACTCTTTTAGAAATTTCCCTGGGTAGTAAATGAGTTCAACAAAGAAGTATTTTACTGGGATTTTGAAAGTCATTAAGCAACTGGAAGTTGTTCAAATAAGTGGCTCAAACATTGATTTTTTGTAAAAATAATGTGCTAAATACTAGGATGGGGGAGATACAAGAAGGTATAAGAAGTATCTCTTGGCTAGACCTAGA
The DNA here is from genome assembly GCF_047511675.1 of Marmota flaviventris. Lineage (NCBI taxonomy): Eukaryota > Metazoa > Chordata > Mammalia > Rodentia > Sciuridae > Marmota > Marmota flaviventris. The sequence continues at coordinate 95,501,974 of NC_092518.1, forward strand.
AATGAAAATAATTACACAATAAAAAATTGAAAACTCTCTAGAATTCTTAGTATAATTAATATTGAAGTAAATTTGTGAATTAGAAAACTTCACAAAAGAAGTGGGCCATGGGCATGCAGTAGGGCATCATATATTTTATCATTTTTCCCCCTAGGAAATCATTCAATGAAAATGATCTTTCAGACAAAGAAAAATTTAACTCATGGAGCTAAATGGGAGAACTAGAAAATGCACCTTCTGCTTTTGTATAGAAGAATGAACTACAAAGCATGGATCTGATTAAATAAGAAGTGGGTAAAATGAGGAAATGGATCTTGAAGGGAAATTACCCTGGATTTTCATCCTCTGTGATGCTTGGTATCTGTAAGCTCAGTGCAGGCTGAAGATACTCAAGTCAGGAGCAAGCGAAGGGTGTTCCCAAGCAAAACTGTCTGATAACCAAAATTCTGCTAAAATTTCCAAGCCACATTTCTCTACTCCCAGGCATTATAATGCCCAGAAAGGATGATGTAGACTAGAATTATGCTAGAACTAAGGTAAACAGCACCCCCTGCTCTCCATGTCCTCTACATTTACAATATGTTTAAATTTTTTCTTGAAAAAACGAATTGTCAGGGCATTGTGTGGCATCTTTATTTGCTGAGTATTCAATCCAATAGTCTATAGCCTAACTTTTGAGATGGAACACTTACTCATTTGCTAGCTCAGAGAGAAGAAACCAGAAAAATGAAAAAGAATGTGGACTTCATCCATTGTCCTATTTGTATAATTTAATGACAGGGGATACCTTGTCTGGTTGCCAATTTAATATTTTCTCGTTCTGTTGGCATGATAATCCCTTCTAAACAAATAACATGTTATGTTGTGCAGACCACTTTTACAGATATCTTGATATCTAAAGTCCCTTTTAGCTCTAAATTTTTATGACCTAATATCCTCTGTGGTCCTATGAGGCAAGTTGAATAAGGTTCCTTAACCTGATCTGGTCTTCATTTTATTCATGTATAAAATGAGAGGGTTGGACTAGAACAATGGTTTTCAATGTAGGCTGAACATTGACTTGCCTGGGGAGGTTTTAAAAATATTGATTCTGACACCTGGGTCCCAATTCCAGAGATTTTGATGTAATTGGTCTGGGGTCAGACCTGGGTATTGAGCCTTCTAAAAGTTCCCCAAGGATTCTAATAAGCAGCCAGGACTGAAACTCACTGGACTAGATGAGGTCTAAGGTCTCTTCCAGGTCTGACATTCTGAGTGCAGATGTCATTTTCATTTTATGGACGAGTGAACAGAAGCATGGAGGAGCTAAATGACTACCACAAGTCAAAGACTGAGTCAGTTCTAAGGTGGATTAAAGACCAAATTATCTGACTTTCTGCTTCAAAGCTTTAGACTTCTCTTTTAAGCAGCCTTTAGTTTACCTAGTGTCCCTATCTGTATGGTTCTTTTCTTTTTAAACAATTGAAGTTGATAAGAAAATAAGTCTCTTTTCATGCAAGTACTTTTATGAAGTACTCCCCAAAGTTACTTTTCTCTAAATTTTACAGTGGGATGTTAGTAGAACTGGAAAAGAAAACCCTAAATGAATATTTTGGATTAGGAATTATCTAGAATACATTTTATGTGCCAAGGTTCATAACCCTGACTTTAGCCTATATACATTTGTAGAAATCCAACATTTCATAAATATCACCCTTGGGCTATTGCCTTCCTCTCTTGAGCTAGCTCATTATACCCTCTCTTCCACAAAGCCATCCTGAATTAGCCCCCATCTGACCCTGACATAAATGCATTCCATTCATTACTTGCATTCGTTCTTTACTTACTATTTATTAACTCACCTTCCACTCATTCATTAATTCAAAATACAGTATACATATACAAGATTCTAGGCACTGTTCCAGGTCTTGAGGACACACACGTCCCTGAACAAGACAATGCCCCTGTCTCCAACAGTCTTTTTTGTATGTTACTCTAAAAGATTTAAAACTTTATTTCAAACCTGGAACATTTTTTCCTAGCTAGCCTGTAAGCAACCTCAAGACTAGATAAGTTATTTTCTGGTACATTTAGAGTCCCCCAAAGTAACTAGTATAATATTCTATATACCGTGCAATAACATGCATTTCTATTTGATGGTTACAAAGGATTGCCACAGATATAATGAATGCAAACCGCTATTTAAAAAGTCACTAACAAATTAGAAATATTCAGCATTTTATTTATTTTTTATGTTATAGGTAATTAACTGATGTCTGCGACATTTGTCAGCATGGAGTTATTTCTAGAAATTGCAAGGAGATCACTTAAACTTGACTATTTGTGATATTTCAAATTTGAGTTATGAAAGAACCTTAAGTACATACAAGGACTGAATGTATAGAATGCTATCATTCTGAATGGAACTTTGTGGAAATCTGAGCTCTAGAGAGGTGTGGTGATTCAATCTAAATTAGTGACAAGTCTCTGGATTCCTTCTTTAAGGTTCTTTTGCGCTATCCCTTCTTGAGTTGAAAAGATCATCTATTTTATTTTATTTATTTTTGTAAATGGCCTTGCCTCCAGATTCCAGATTGAAACAACAACTCTTTTCTATGTCTCCAGCCTGCTATCCTCCACAATTGTGTAAGCCAATTATATAAAATACATATAGATATAGATATAGATATAGATATAGATATAGATATAGATATCTCCTAATGGTATTGTTTATCTGGAGAACTATACATATAATAAATACATTGGATAGGAAAAATAATTCTAGTGTTCTATTGTAATGTATAGGGTGATTATAGGTAACAATAACGTATATATTTCAAAAGATCTAGAAGAGAATTTTTAGATGACTTCACCAACAATGATAAATGTTTAAAGTGATAAGTATATTAATTTACCCTGATTTGATCATACAAGGTATACACATTTCAAAATATATTGTGCCATATAAATATGTGCAATTATTATGTGTCAATAAAAAATAAACAAATATTTTGGGTTTTTCAGTCCCATATGGTCTCTGTCACATATTTTTCTTCCTTTTTTAAATCTTATAGTTTGATGACCTCTGATTGTGAGTCATGGAAAATCAAGTTCTCCTAAGGGACATGTACTTAGAGACTGCAAACTCTGATCAGCCTTAATTCTTTCTAATTATATTTCACTCTGATTACCCTTGTTTTATATCCCCACTAGCTCTGTCTTTTGTCTGAAGATTTCCAGGGTCTGTACCTTTGCATTTATGCATGTGTTACATATACAAACCTAGCTACCCACACTATTCTGTTCTGTTTCAGGCTCAGATTTGACAAGGGCAAGGGCAGTACAGAGCATATGCTGTCATCCCTGAAAGCCACATTCAACTGGGGGTGAGTGGGAACATATTGATTTAAACAGATTTTTCACTCTTCCAGAAGGGAGGGCGAGTGATTGCTGTCTGACCTCAAGGTCTCTACAAGGTCCCTGTGGAGTAGCCAAACTCCATACCACTCGTTGAACTGAACCAGAACCGGGGCTGTTAAGCAGAGTGGGATTGCATGTATGAACTTTTTAGCCTGCACAATAATAGCTGTTGTCCCTAGAGTCCAAGTTCTATCCCCAGTCCCAGCTGGGGGAAATTCTAAAATCAAGGGCGGCTTAAGTCTTAAGTCCCATATGAGCTTCCCATCTAATTTCTCATCTTTTATATCAGTTTGTCCCTAAACCCAACAACCACCAGCTTCCAGATGGTAAAACTTTAGCCAAAAAAGCTCTTCAAACAGTCAATTTAACAGCAGTGGTAACATTCAGAACCCCATGCAAGGGTAGGTGACTATTGCTAAGGAAGATTATGGTAGGGGTTGAGTAGAGGTATTTATATTAATTATCACTAAATAAAGGCATTGATTAAACCAACCCCACCCTTTTTTCTCTGGATGAAATGCAGTAAACTCTCTTTGCTAATCAATTTCCACTCCAGTTTCACAGCTGCCTTCTGCAGGGCTACCAGCTAAATGACAGAAGCAGTTTCAGCCTGGAAATGAATGATGCTGTTCATCAATTCCAGAAACTGCTCATGGAAAATGCTGAGGAGGCAAGTCTCTATCCCAATTTGGAGTCCTTCAAGCCAGAAAAAATTCAACTATCATCAACATTTTATCATGTTTTGTACAGTGGGTAAAATATGTTAGGGGAAAGAAACTTCTAGGTATATATCAATTATTAGTTGGTAATTCCAAGAAATCATCACTCTCTTGAAGTGATCCTTTGGACATAGTGTTTTAATTAACTGCTTAATACATATGAACTCATAATGCCAATCCAGGTATCAGAAATCCCAGTATATCCAGAGTTTGTTATCCGTTAAGTACAATGCCTAAGACCCACAATACTTTTATGGGCCGAGGAAATCAGAAACATAAGTGAATTTTTAGGTTGAAGAAAATTTTTAAGGGCTGGGATTGTGGCTCAGTGGTAAAGTGCTAGCATGTGTGAGGCACTGGGTTTGATTCTCAGCACCACATAAAATAAAATAAATAAAATAAAAATGTCATTAACAACTAATAAAAATATTTAAAAAGAAAATTTTAAATGTATGATAATTATATATAGTCCTCTTTATGCCAACACAGTGGCATCTTATAATGGAGGAAGGGATTCACAAAGGCAAAAGTGTCTATGGCCCACAAAAGTCATGATGCATTCTAAAGTATATCAATTATTTCTGAAGATCTGAAATATAAAGGGCAAGGGATGGCCCACTAGAGAACCTATACTTCTTTTAATCAGGGAAATCTGGGAAAATACAAACATCAATTCCCAGCAGGTGGCAAGTCAAACACTTGGAACTCTAAGCAAGGCAAGGCTCTATCCTCTTTGCAAACAGCAAGAGGAAGTTCACCTATCAACTGCTATATTAAATAAACTGTGGAGGCAAAATACTGTCAGAGGGAAGCTTTATATCAAGGCTCTAATGCCTCTGGTGAATAAGACCAGAAATGTCCTGACATATAAATATTTATATACAACTTCATCAGATGAGACAGCCAATACTTAAAAGAAATAGAAGCACAAGTGTGTGTATGCAGACACAAAGAGACTTTGGGAGGTACTGATTTCTAATCCAAAATCTCTTTTAAGGGATGATATTGTACTGGGAGAGCCATTTGGACCTCTAGAGTCCGCCAAATTGCTGCCAGTTGAAGAAGCATGGACCTGGTGCAATAGAAAGTGTATAGTCTATTTTAAATGGTAAGCACTACTTCTGAAAGTTAAGTATAATTAACAAACCTGTCTGATTCTTCCAGTGAAACTCTGCAGCATTTAATATTGGAAGGAGAACTGGTCTGTATTGAAATAAATCTAATGTGAAGGTCCTAAACATGGCGATTGATATTGCTGCCTCTTTACCATTGTGTTTAGGGTTAACTAAGCTTTAATTATTATAACCAAAAGGATTTTCAAATCTCTTACAATTTTGAATGACTCTTGAAATGTCTTCCATAAAATTTCTCCTTTTATTCAGTTTCTTTTCATTGTAGAGTCTGTATCAGAGATGGATGCCCTCAAGCCTTCCCCAAGCCATGGGTGAATAGGTATTACCTTTGTGGTACAAAGATATCAACAAATGCCTTCTTGTTCCAGTTTATAAGCCCTGTCAAAATGCAATGATGCCTGTTTAATTATTCTGTTGGGCCTTGAAGATTTTTCCTTTTTGAGATTCTCTAATTAAATTGCAAATAAATACCTGAGGCAGAGGCCAATAATTCCCAAAGTGCATTCTACCATATGGTCATAGATTTTTTAAAGGTTTATTGTCCAAGTAAGTTTGAGGAATTATTGATCTAAACAAAATCAAGCAGGTTCCTTTACAGAGAGGTTATTGGAGACTTTTTCTAAGAAGAAAATATACTATGCATTATTATTCAACTTATTTAACTGAAGAACATTTGATCAGATTGATGTTACACAATCACAATTTGGGGAATGCACTCAAAATTGGTACACTAATATTACTTTGAGGACTCATTTGTTGAACTTTACCAACTGAATCTGTGAGCTGAGATCAAGCCTCTGAGAAAATCTGATCCCAGAAATAGTCTGATTCTTCCAGGAGCAGGGCTTTAAGTGATAAGATAGAACAAGAGTGCTATTAGACTAAGGTCTAACATACATAAGTTATACATAAAAGGCATTTTAGAAACCAATCACATATAACACAAAAGATAGAAGATTAAAAAAATAGGACACTACATAGGCAAGTTTTTTTTTTTAAGAGAGAGAGATTTTTTTTGTTGTTCATGTTCATTTTTATTTATTTATTTATTTATTTTTTTCATCTCAGCCAACTACCCTTTATTTTATTTTATTTTTAATTTTTTATTGTTGGTTGTTCAAAACATTACAAATTTCTTGACATATCATATTCCACACTTTGATTCAAGTGGGTTATGAACCACAACTTATTTGCCCTTCAACAGATGAATGAATAAAGAAAATGTGATATATATATATATATATATATATATATATATATATATATATATGCACACACATATACACAAATGTATATATACATATATAAAGAATAATAATATTATGGCATTTGCTGGTAAATAGATGGAATTGGAGATCATCATGTTAAGTTAAATAACCCAGCCCCCCAAAAGTCAAAGGTCAAATGTTTTCTCTAATATGCAGAAGCTAATGCAAAATTGGGGTGAAGAATAAAATGAAGAGAGAGAGAGAAAGGGGGAAAAAGGAGAGGGAATTTCATCAAAATAGAGGAAAGATCAGTAGAGTAGATGAAGAGGATTGAGGAGGAAAAAAGGACAGGAAAAGGGAACAGTGGAATGACTCTTATTGAACTTTTGTATGTGCCTGCATGGATGTGTACGGTGAGTCCTAGCATTGTCCTTGTATCCACTAGGACACTAATTTAAAAAATAAAAGGAAGTAAGGAAGTAAAATATATATATTGAAGAGAGCTCGGTGGAGTAGAGGGGGGCAAGAAGTGGTAAGGACTGAATTGGAATGGATTGTGTTTCATGCTTTTGTGATTATGTCAGGGTGTATCCTGGTGATATATATGACTAAAATTTTTTTAAATAAAAAGTAGAGAGTGGAATGAGTTAAATATTTATTACCCTATGTGCATATATAATTACACAACCAGTGTAATTCTACAACATGTACAACCAGAAGAATGGTTGTATGCTCCATTTATGTATGATGTGTCAAAATGGATTCTACTGTCATGTATAGCTAATTAAAACAAATTTAAAAAGTGGGCCAAGGATATGAATAGGTATTTTCCCAAAGAAGACATACATGTATCCAATAATCATACAAAATTATGTCTGAACCATTAGTCATCAGATAATGCAAATCAAAACCACATTGGGATACTACCTTCACACTGACTAGGATAGCTCTAATAAGAAAAACTATAACAAGTTTTGGGGAAGATGTGGAGAAACTGAGAACTTTCATACATTGTTGGTGGGGATGAAAAAATGATGAAAGCACATTAGAAGACAGTTTGACAGTTTTTAAAATTTTAAGTAAGCTGATAACATACAACCCAGTAACACAATTCCTAGTTATTTCCCAAATATAAATAAGGATATATATCTACAAAAAAATCTGTACATGAATATTCATAGCAGCATTATTCATAATAGAAAAAAGGTGGAAGCAATTCAAATGTCAATCAACAGATGAATGACTAAACAAAATTTGACATATTCAAACAATAGAATGTTATTCATGTATAACAATGAATGAAGTACTGATACTTTTTAAAGTGTGGATAAACCTTGAAAATATGCTAAATGAAGAAATCCAGGCACAAAATACCACATATGATTCTATTTTTTAGTATTTTTTTTTAGTTGTAGTTGGACATAGTAACTTTATTTTATTTATTCATTTTTAGGTGGTGCTGAGGATCGAACCCAGGGCCTCCCACATGCTAGGTAAGTGCTCTACTGCTGAGCCACAACCCCAGCCCATGATTCTATTTTTATTAAATGTCCTAAATAGGAAAATATATAAAGACAGAAAGTAGCTAAGCAAGTACCTAGGGATAAGATAGGGGAAGGAGTTGGGGCCTAGATGATGCCTAAATTTGAGTTTCTTTGGGGATAATGAAAATATTCTGAAAATTTTTATGTTCATGGATGCAGAATTTGTTTAAATATACTAAAAGTCATTGGTTTGCATACTAAAATAGGTGAGTTGTATAGCATAGGAATTATATCTCAATAAAACTGTTTAAAAATGCATCTTTCAGACAATGCTCTTTGTGCCACTTCACAGGAATGGAAATAATGACAAATATTAAAATAAAAATTTAAGTAAAAAGAGGTCAGCCACTTCAACAGTTGGAAACGGAACATTCTGTATCCCTGAATAGATCAGTCTCCACTTGATGAGCCTCTTCAGGCTATTCAAGAAATAGGAATGCAGTCAACTCTAATGCTAGCCACCCCCACTAGCAACCATCCTTCTCCAGCACTGAAAATAGCACTACTGCAGTGAACAAGCCTTAATAATGGTACTGTCGAATATTTAACACAATTCTAGCTGTCTGCCTTTTGTCTTGCTTGTTTGTGAATCTTCACTTTCTACCCCTCATACCATCCACATTGGAAAGAAAAGGACAAATTAAAATCATAAGTATAAAAATATGTCTTGGTCAAGTCATTAGAGGTAACAAGATCTGAATATAAGTACTATGCAAATACCATTTAAGGGCCATTCTAGAAAACAACATATCCACCAAAGTGAGTAAAACTGTTGAGAGCCACAGCCGAAGGGGCCCCAGCAAACTCCCAGCTGCCGGCTGATGATTGGCTCACAGCGGCTCCAGCAACATCTAGCTGATTGGCTCCTCTGCGGTGATGCTCATTGGGCTGTTTCCCTGCCCTTTCAGACCACGGAGCTGCTCATTGGGGGACTTTTTTGGCTCTGCCCACGTGACCCAGCCAATCGGCCTCAAGAGCAGGAGGATTGTGGGAGGTGGAGAGAAGCTTGTGTGGGAGAGAGAGGCTTGTGGAAAGCCGGTGGTGGCAGTTGAGGCTCTGAGGGTTTTTCCTGAGAGGCTGTTTTGTTTGGCGTGTGTGGTTCTAAAAATAAAGTTAGTTTCTTTTGACAAGTGGCTCCTGATTGTGCCCAGCCAGACTGCGGCATTTGGTGGGCCGCACGGGGAGCGACTGAGGGTAAGTGAAACTGCTCGCCCCTGAGGGCAGGGCAAGAGGATGGGTAGCCATTTTAAGATTCCTCTTTTGTTATTTTGTTTCACTTTTGTTTTAAGTTGCCTGTCCCTGGAGATGTGTAAGATGGAAGAAAAACCGCTCACATCTGAGGAACAGATAGGGAGAAAGGACGGATGGACATTTCAGGAGGCTATTATAATGATTTTGTGTTGTTTCAATTTTGTTTCACTCTGTTTCAGTTTTGTTAGGCGTTATCTTGTTGGGTTGTATTATAGTAGAAATACGGGATCAGAAATTAGTAAAAAACAAACTGAAAGAGTGTTAAGTAAATTGTTAGAGGAAGGAGGCATCTCAGTAAAATCAAGAACAATCAGGGCATACGTTGATACAATACAAAAATGTAGCCCATGGCTTTTTAAGGAGGAGTTGTTAAATATATCACAATGGAACCATCATGGTGAAGATTTAAAAAGAATAGAAAAGCAAAGCCCAGGGACTCTGCCAGTTGGCACATTGCCATTGTGGACGTTCATATCTTGTTTGCTTAGTCCAAAGCCTTCAGTTCAGACAATGGTAGAGGAAGGAGAAGACATAATGATTCAAGTAAAAGAGAAGGCCTCTCAAGCTAGTCAGACAGAGGAAAAGATTCAAGTAAAAGAGAAGCCCTCTCAAGCTAGTCAGACAGAGGAAAAGATTCAAGTAAAAGAGAAGGCCTCTCAAGTTAGTCAGACAGAGAAAGAAAGTATAAAACAGAAAAAGCCATCAGGGGGAAAGTTACAACAGGAGACTGCTACTAACACCTTTCTATCACCAGAGGGTGTAAGTGTCCAACCAACAGCACCACCTCTACAGGAGACTGCTACTAACACCTTTCTATCACCAGAGGACGTAAGTGTCCAACTAACAAGGCCACCTCCATATGCTGGGAGGTCCCCAACCCCCGCAGTTGATAGTTGGGATCCTGAGACAAGATCTCAAATATTAACATGCCCTGTATTTGAGGCAGGAGGGCAGCAATTTTACCAAGTTTTAAATTTCAAAACAGTGAAGCAGCTAAAAGAGGCTGTAACAACCTATGGTCCTCAAGCACCCTTCACTGTAAGCATGGTCGAATCCATTAACAACTTGAACATGACGCCAGCAGATTGGGCTAATATGTGTAAAGCTGTGCTAAATGGAGGACAATACCTGTTATGGAAGGTTGCCAATGAGGAATTTTGCAAGGAGACGGCTAGGCAAAATGCAGCAGCTGGTTATCCTCAGAGAAATCTAGATATGTTGTTAGGAAAGGGACCTTATGAGGATCAGCAGCAACAAATTGCATATGATCCTGGTGTATATGCACAAATTGCCGTAGATGCGATTAAGGCATGGAAGACTTTACAAGGACATGGAGGTTTACAAGGTCAATTATCTAAGGTAATACAAGGAGCTAATGAACCTTATGCTGAATTTGTAGATAGGCTTATTCAAACAGCTACCAGAGTTTTTGGGAATACAGAATAAGCAATGCCATTACTAAAACACCTGGCTTATGAGCAAGCGAATCATTGGTGCAGAGATATCATTAGACCATGGAAACATGAAGATTTAAACACATATATTAAATTATGTAGAGACATTAATGAACAAGAGCAAGTCGTGGCAGCTGCAGTAAAACAGGCTTTAGATGCCAGAGACATTAATGAACAAGGGCAAATTGTGGCAGCTGCAGTAAAACAGGCTTTAGATGCCAGGCCAAGAACATGCTACAATTGTGAACAAACAGGACATTTTAAAAGGAATTGCCCCATTGGAGGAGGGTTTAACAAAACTAGGTATCAAAGGAGTAGAATACCAGGTATTTGCCCACGATGCCATAGAGGGAGACATTGGGCTAATGAACGCCGTTCTCAAACCACCATAGAGGGTACTCCATTATCAAAAAACGAACAAGGACCAGGTGTTTATCCACGATATCGTGGAGAAAGGCATCGGGCTCCATTGCCAAAAAATGGACAGGGGGGCCCAATGCTCCGGGGCCCAAAACCACAAATATATGGAGCACTGGAGGAACCCAGCAACCCCATCAGGGTAGTGCCCAGGACACATTGTCCATCAGATCCCTCATCAGACAAACCAGAGGGAGCGCAGGGTTGGACATCTGCGCCTCCGCCAGAGCAGTACTAACTCCAGAGATGGGAGTTCAAATCATTCCCACAGGGGTGAAAGGACCTCTTCCCAAAGGAACAGTAGGTTTATTATTGGGACGCAGCTCTTCTACTCTAAAAGGACTTATGATAAGTCCTGGGGTAATTGATCCCGATTATGAAGGTGAAATAAAAATTATAGCCAGTTCTCCAAAGGGTATATCAGTAATTTCACCAGGAGATAGAATAGCACAGTTACTAATAATACCGAGCCTACATGATAAATTTTCCAGTCGTACTGTAGAAAGAGGTTCCAAGGGATTAGGCTCCACAGGTGTAGACTGGGCTATGCTTTCTTTAAATTTAGATTCTCGCCCCATGCTAAAACTAAATATTCAAAGACATGAATTTAATGGGCTACTGGATACAGGTGCAGACCTTAGCATCATCTCTCGTCAAGAATGGCCAAAACATTGGCCATTACAACAAGCCACTCAAACGCTTTGAGGTCTAGGAGTGGCAACTAATCCCCATAGAAGTGCAATGGTATTAGATTGGAAGGATCCTGAAGGATGTGAAGGAACTATACAGCCATATGTATTGGATCATCTTCCCGTAAATTTATGGGGACGAGATGTCCTAGATCAATTAGGTTTGACAATAACAAATAACATCAACCAAAATGCACCCACTATTATGACTAGACAAGGTTTTAGGAAAGGAAAAAGATTAGAAAAACAAGAACAAGGTATAGCAGCACCAATACAAATAGATCAAGGAACAGACAGACATGGGTTGGATTTTCAGAAAGGGCCACTGAGACAATAAAAATTACTTGGAAATCAGAAAGACCAGTATGGGTTCCTCAGTGGCCCCTGACTAAAGAAAAGATACAAGCAGCCCATGACCTGGTCAAACAACAATTAGCAGAAGGACATATACAACCTTCTGTATCTCCCCATAATACTCCCATTTTTGTCATCAAAAAGAAATCTGGTAAATGGAGATTATTGCAAGATTTAAGAGCCATTAATAATGAGATGGTTATTATGGGACCTGCTCAATCAGGGATTCCTCAATTGTCTGCTTTGCCAAAAACCTGGTATGTTTTAGTTATAGATATTAAAGATTGTTTTTTTTCAATTCCAATTCATCTTGAGGATAGTCCACGTTTTGCATTTACTATCCCTGCACTGAATCATGAAGGTCCTGATCAGAGATATGAATGGAAAGTACTCCCTCAAGGGATGGCTAACAGCCCAACTATGTGTCAAATTTATGTTAACAAAGTAATCCAGCCACTTAGAAATCAAAATCCTGAACTACAAATATTTCACTATATGGATGATGTATTATTAGCACACAAAGATAAAAACACATTGCTAGAATGTTATGCCACACTTACAAACTTATTAAAAAATTATAATCTAGAGATAGCAATAGATAAAGTACAATTAAATTTTCCAATTAATTATTTAGGAGTTCTATTATCCTCAACCATGGTCCGTCCACCAAAAATTCAAATACGAGTAGATCAACTCAAATCACTTAATGACTTTCAAAAGTTATTAGGAGACATAAATTGGATAAGGCCTTATTTAGGTATACCAACAGGAGAGTTGGGACCTTTATTTGATATCCTAAAAGGTCCATCAGATCCAAATTCACCCCGAATGTTAACGCCTGAAGCAAGAAAGGCATTAAAAATCATTGAAACATATATGGAAAATATGCATTTGGATAGAATTGATATAAGTTTGCCTTTATTATTTATTGTACTACCAACAAAAAATATTCCTACAGGAGTATCTTGGCAAGAAGGTCCATTATTATGGATACATTTATCTTATTCTCCTAACACTATTCTTACTAGGTATCCTGAGGCTGTAGGACAATTAATACTCAAAGGAATAAAAGCAGCAAAGGGAGTGTTTGGAATTTCTCCCAATAAAATTATTACTCCATATACTATGAATCAAATTGATGAGTTAGCTAATGAGTTAAATACTTGGGCAATAATCATGTGCAAATCTAATGTTTCATTTGATAACCACTTACCATCTAATCCTTTATTGTCTTTTTGGGCATTGCATCCTGTAATTTTTCCAAAAATGACAAGAAAAACACCTATCATGAATGCTCCAAATATATTCACTGATGGGTCAAATAATGGTACAGCAGCAGTAGTTACCCCTGATCAAACTTTTACATTTTTAGTACCCAAACAATCAGCTCAAAAGGTAGAGCTTAATGCAGTTTTACAAGCTTTTGTGATGTTTAAAGATTCTGTATTTAATTTATTTTCTGATAGTCAGTATGTAGTTAATGCTATAGTATCTCTTGAAGATGCTGGTAGGATTTCCCCTTCTTCTACTGTTTTCTCTTTGCTTTCCACTATACAAAGTCTAATCTGGGACAGAAAAGATCCATTCTTTATAGGACATATCAGGGCACATACAGGATTGCCTGGAGCCCTTAGTTTGGGCAATGATTTAGCAGATAAAACTACACATGACATACATATTTTTTCTACACTAGAAGAAGCTATAAATTTTCATAAAAAGTTCCATGTCAATGCTAATACTTTACAAAAGCGTTTTAAAATAACTAAGGAACAAGCTAGACAAATAGTAAAACAATGTCAAAATTGTGTGACCTTTTTACCACAAGTTAATCTTGGAGTCAATCCTAGAGGATTGATACCTAACCATATTTGGCAGATGGACGTCACACACTTGCCAGAATTTGGAAAATTAAAATATTTGCATGTTACAGTTGATACTTCTTCTGGATTTTTGATGGGCTCCCTTCATGCCGGAGAAAAAACTAAAGATGTTATAGCTCATTGCTTACAAAATTTTGCCACTGTGGGTGTTCCAAAACAGTTAAAAACAGATAATGCCCCTGGTTATACTTCTACCTCTTTTAAACAATTTTGCTCAACATTTGGCATTACTCATATAACAGGAATCCCATACAATCCACAGGGACAAGGCATAGTTGAAAGAGCTCATCAAACTATTAAAATGTACTTATTAAAGCAAAAAGAAGGAATTGGGAAGGGGTATATATTCCCCAAAGATAAACTTAAAATAACCCTTTTTACTCTAAACTTTTTAAATTTGGATTCATCAGGACTTAGTGCTGCGGAAAGGCATATGTGTCCAAAAAATGTACATAAGCCCAAGGTACTTTGGAAGGATATTCTAACAGGACAATGGAAAGGTCCTGACCCAGTAATTGTCTGGAGTCGGGGGTCTGTTTGTGTGTTTCCACAGGGAGAACAGCAGCCGATTTGGATTCCAGAGAGATTAACCAAGGTCCTGACCCAGTGATTGTCTGGAGTCGGAGGTCTGTTTATGTGTTTCCACAGGGAGAACAGCAGCCGATTTGGATTCCAGAAAGATTAACTAAAGCGATTTCTACAGACCAAAAAGAAGATGATTTGGCTCAAATCCATAACAACTGATATCCAAAACTCCAGTTTGGCTATTCTTACATCTGCAACAGAACCAGGATGCTTTTTTCAATATCTATTTTATTATTGCCCTTTGCCATATCATGAAGTTCTATTTTGTTTTTTGAGCTCATACAGACCTAGGTTAATGTTTTGCTGATCAGTTCTATTTTTTGACTATAGAGTTTTTAAACATTGCAATGGAGATTTCACCTGTAAAAAGTTATAAGGCCTTTACTATAATGTTATGTGTTGTATGTATTATATTATGTGTGCACACTTGTGTTTTGTGTTATATGTTTGAATATATGTATGTCCATATATCATATATGATGAGCGCTCATGATAATATGGATCCAAATATTTTTTTTTCACGTGATTTATATGGTTTAATTTAAATTGGGTAAACAACTGTTGAGGATTGTTTTAATATGTAAACAAAAAAGAAGGTTAACAGATCTGTTTGTTTACTTTCACCTTTCCTTTTCATTATATTTAATAATTCTCTTAAAGATAATGTAAATTGTTAAGAAAATTGTTTTCTTTTAGTGCCTTCTGTAATGTTACATAATTTTTTCTTTAGCCATTATTGCCAGAATTCCTATCTTCATCCCAGTGCCGGTGAAGACAATGTAAATTGTTAAGAAAATTGTTTTCTTTTAGTGCCTTCTGTAATGTTACATAATTTTTTCTTTAGCCATTATTGCCAGAATTCCTATCTTCATCCCAGTGCTGGTGAAGTCAAAGATAAAACCAATCTACAGCTTCTGCAATAGCCATCACTGAACTGCTTGCAGAACTTGCCTGGACACATTGTGAACTCACCTGTATGCATTGTGAACTATCTGTTGGTGCAGCGACTTGTGGTAGTGTTGGGGTATTTTTGCTGATGATGTCATCGGTGGTACAATTTTTCCAAAAGGAGCCGTCAATTGGCTTGGTGTATCTTCCTCCCTTCTGCTTGTCATGATTGTCCAGCTAAAATTTGGGGGCCAACAGAGGTGAGGCAAAGAACCTCACCCCCCCCGCTGGTACAAAGACCTCTCCACAGGTGTGGCTGTATATTGGACCGGTAGTCAATGACGGGTAAGATCCAATTGCAATGGTACCAACCTAACGGGTAAGGACCATATGTACTATTGGACAACCTAAGGCAGGCACGGTCCCTAAGCCACATGCTTTTTGTTTAAACAGAGAGGGGAAGATGTTGAGAGCCACAGCCGAAGGGGCCCCAGCAAACTTCCAGCTGCCAGCTGATGATTGGCTCACAGCGGCCCCAGCAACATCTAGCTGATTGGCTCCTCTGCGGTGATGCTCATTGGGCTGTTTCCCTGCCCTTTCAGACCACGGAGCTGCTCATTGGGGGACTTTTTTGGCTCTGCCCACGTGACCCAGCCAATCGGCCTCAAGAGCAGGAGGATTGTGGGAGGTGGAGAGAAGCTTGTGTGGGAGAGAGAGGCTTGTGGAAAGCCGGTGGTGGCAGTTGAGGCTCTGAGGGTTTTTCCTGAGAGGCTGTTTTGTTTGGCGTGTGTGGTTCTAAAAATAAAGTTAGTTTCTTTTGACAAGTGGCTCCTGATTGTGCCCAGCCAGACTGCGGCATAAAACATCATGCTGGCAATCCAAGGAGCATAGAAAAAGTGAAGTGCACTGAAAATAGGAGCCTGGTGGAAAAAATGTTTAGACAGAAACAACATTCTGAGATGAATACTCTATTATCCTAGAATTATATGCTATGATCATATACTACGATCCACTCAAAAACTGAGACCCAAAGAAGAGATGCGATTGGCCTCACATCACATAGCTAGTAGAGAACAGTGTGAAGATTAGAACTCAAGTCTCTGAATTTGTCTAGGGATCTTTCCACTTGCTGAATTTTAGACAGTGACAAATTAGTCAGTATGGGAGATAGGAATACTAAGTCACAGCTTTTGATTAAAATATCCAAGTCCTACCTTCATAACTGCCCAGAACCAGAACCATCACATCAACAACAAAACTCCAAGAAGTTGAATCACTGAAGAAATAATAAATTGCCAGGGTAAAATTGGCCCTTTTTTTTCTGTAAGGGCAGAATGTTTGACCACCTCCATCATAAGCCCTCTTTTTTTTTAATTTTATATTTTATTGTAGTTGGACACAACACCTTTATTTCACTATTTTTATGTGATGCTGAAGATCAAACCCAGGATTCTCGCACGTGTGAGGTGAGCGCTCTGCCGCTGAGCAACAACCTCAGCCCATAAGCCCTCTTTTTAAAGTGCAAAATACTGCAACATATGGGGAAGTAGTTTGTGAACTCTTTCCTTTCACAGAGCCCACCTGGCTTTCCACGTTTATTCTTTTCTACTGTATGCTCAAGCCAGTCTTCCCAAAGCCTGTCTCCAGGAATCTATGACAGGTTGAGGAGGGGAAGTTTTCATAATATACATACGTTCCCAGCCTTGATTTTTCTTAAGTGAAGGTCAATGATAAATGACCTTCCTGTTGGGGCATAATTTATGGCCACATGACCTTATCTATTAAGCCCAACATTGACTGACAGGGTCACAAAACTGGAAGGAGAGAGGTTGGCTCTGGGAGAGCTAAATGCCAAAAATGTATGTAAGACCTGATGTAACTATAGCAGGCAGAGATAATAAGGGAGAGAAAAACTAGCTATATGGACAAAAGATACATCCACCTTGGGAAATGCATTCAACATTTCCAAGGTTAAATCCCACCCATCTTACTGTAGTTCTGAAATTGCCTTTGTGCTCATGGTACCAAATCATTCTGTATGGTAAGATGGAAGTCTCAAGTCTTTCCTAAAATATTTAGCAGCAGCTAAAATGTCCTTCATGCTGTTGTTTTCCTATTGTGCATCAAATGTTTTCTTAAAATTCCTATTCTAAGGCTGAGGCAGGAGGATCTTGAGTTCAAAGCCAGCCTCAGCAACTTAGCGAGCTCCTAAGCAACTTAGCGATAAATAAAATATAAAAAAGCGGGGCTGGGGATGTGGCTCAGTGGTTGAATGCCCCTGGGTTCAATACCCAGTACTCCCCCCAAATTTCCTATTCTAGAGATCCAAGGCTATATATAATCTCTTGGAAATCAGTTTAAAACTTTCCTATTATTCTGAGACTTAAAATCCCGGGTCCAAGTAGTGGCTACTAGAAAGATACAAACAGAAACATGAAATAAATTCATCCAGTTGAAAATTTGCCTAACAAAGCTAACATAAATAGTAAAGCTATGCTTAGGTACATATCTTGAGGCAATAATGAATCTTTTCTTTCACATATCTCGTGTGTGGACAAAACTGAACCCTAGAGATGCCAATCAGTGTAGCATGAAAATGGATAGTGTGAAGACCAGCTGCACTCCTATGTATAATGCCAAAAACCTGGAAATCTATTATTAAAGCTCTGTACCTCTAACAGAAGCATCATGTTTTCTGCTTTTGGAATTGATTTTAAGGCTAGATTATGTATCTAATTAAACCACTATTATCAAGTGAACCAGAAATTTGTTTTTCAATTTTTATGCATCCATGACCTTTACGCATGAAGATTAATATGTCATTTGATAGGGAAATTAATATTTGGATAATTTTGCCAAAACACCACAACTACTTCTGAAATCAAAAAATCAAAAGAATAGCCTCATCTGAAAATATAGTAATACATATAATCATCCAAACCTCCATCATTTCCTCCTTGATTGACCCACCTAGAAATTCATTTTGGCTTCTTGGAGTAGACAAGGTCCTACCAACTACTCTTTATTGAGGACACGAATCAGTTTGGACCTCTATGTACAAGCGATTTGCTTTTCTAACAACTTTTGACAAATATTTCCTCTGCAAGAAGTCAGGAAACCAGTCTTCTATTCCAGCAAAACATAAGCCCTAAAAGGTTGAAGACTCCAAAAGCACATCCGAGCAAAACAAAAGCTAACAGAAAAAAAGCCATATCTATGGTTTCTTGTCCATCCATATAAAACAATTAGCCAACTGGTATACTCAAGAACAGAAATAACAACAACTCAGTATAATCAAATAAATCAACTGGAGTCTTTTAGCTGATCATTACTTAAAAGAAGGGGACAAAACCACTTGGTTTGGTTGATCTGGGATTCAATTAGAAAATATACTGACATCAAGTTATGGCCTTGATTTCATGAATAAAATATTTTATAACAAATAGGCTTCACTGTACTTTATCCTTTCCAACTTAGTGCCACATGTAGCCAAACACAGTCACTGGAATCTCATCCAAGTATGTTCAAACCATTATAGCACATGTGCCTTTGGCCTCTACAGAAGATCATATTGCAGTAGTGAGAATACCCACCAGATAATCAAAGTGACTGACAGGTGGTAATATTAGAGCTGTCTGTCATCACTAGCACTGGGAAATGGGATGGGCTCCAAAATTTTGAGTTTGGCATCAACTTTCAGTATAGTCAGCAGCTATTTTGTAATTAGTAGTTTGGTCCATGCACTCCCAAATTTTGTTATTTAATGTCCCTGCTGTACCAACACAACAATATTTGATTTGTGGGTTACCCAATGCATACCAGTCTTACCATTGAAAGTAAGGGTAGTTAGTTCTAAATTATTCAGCATCTTCTCTATAAACAGCATTTCTTTGTTCTCTTTCATTATTAATATATATATATATATATATATATATATATATATATATATATATATATTCTTATAATTTTATTTAAAATGTTTATGGCTAAAGATTGGGAAATAATCCTGGGTCTAATTAAATGTTTCCTCACTGTCTATGTTCTCAGAACATATTTAATGTGCTAGTGAGCACTGTGAATTTCTAAGATGGGCATAACATTTATAGCATTTTATAACATTATCTGACTACAAAACTTTTCCTGAAGAACTTCTAGGAGTGAGGATATGGAGACAGTTCTCCTTAGAATATACTTTGGGAAATACTGATTTAAATGCCTGCCCTTAATCTCAAAGTAGATCAAGGACCTAGGCATTAGACCAGAGACCATGCACCTACTAGGGAAAAAAAATGTAGGCCCAACACTACATCATATCAGCTTATGAACCAACTTCCTCAACAAGACTCCTGAAGCCAAGTAAAATTAAAAATCAATAAACGGGAAGGTATCAAACTAAAAAGCTTCTTCAAAGCAAAAGAAACAATCAAGAATGAGAATAGAGAGCCTACAGAATAGGAGAAAAATCTTGGACAGCTGTACCTCAAATAGAGCATTAATCTCCAGGATATACAAAGAAAACTTTAAAAACTTAACACTAAAAAACTCCACAAATAACCCAATTAATAAATTGGCAAAGGAACTGAACAGGCAATTCACAGAAGAAGAAATATGAATGGTCAACAAATATATGAAAAAAATGTGGCAATTTCTCTAGCAATTAGAGAAATGAAAATTACAACTACACTGAGATTTCATCTCATTCCAGTCAGAATGGCAATTATCAAGAATACAAATAACAATAAATGTTGGTGAGGATGTGGGGAAAAGGTACACTCATACATTGCTGATGGTACTACAAACTCGTGCAACCACTCTGAAAAGCAATATGGATATTCCTCAGAAAACTTGGAATAAAACCACCATTTGATTCAGTTATTCCACATCTCAGTATATACCCAAAGGACTTAAAATCAGCATACTACAGTGATACAGCCACCTCAATCTTTATAGCAGCTGAATGCACAATAGCTAAGCTATGGAAAAAACCTAGTTGCACATCAACAGATGAATGAATAAAGAAGTTGTGGTATATATACACAATGGAATATTATTTAGATATAAATAAGAATAAAATTATGGCATTTACTGGTAAATAGATGGAACTGTAGCCTATCATGCTAAGAGAAATAAGCCATCCCCCAAAAAACAAAGGCCAAATGTTCTCACTGATATGCAGATGCTAACACATAAAAAAGGGTGGGAGATGGAAGAATAGAAGTTCATTGGATTAGACAAAGGGGAATGAAGGAAAGGGAGAGAGGATAGGAATAGGAAAAACAGTATAATGAATCAGACATAACTTTCCTATGTTTATATATGAATATATGACCACTGAAACTCCTCATCATGTACAACCACAAGAATGGAATCCTCATTACAGTAAGTTGTACTCCATGTGTATATAATACACTCTGCTGTCATGTATATCTAAAAAAAGAACAAATATATAAATATCTGCCCTCAGTGACCTCCAAATAAAATACCAGATGTCAGAGCCCAGGTAGGATATGCACTACTTTGGAAACCTCCTATCACTTCTGATAGACCTAAGGGTAGTGTCTGGAACATTGGATGAGGAGAGCTTCTCAGAACATCTCCCTGAGCCATGTGAGTGTCTGTCAGTTCATTCAAATACCAAACATATATAGAGTATCTGTAGTATATCAGGAGCTGAATATAAATAAGAGAGAAGATAAGAGAAGGAAAGGAAAAGGAAGGTTAGAACTGATTTTACTGTATCTAGTGGAGACATAAATTTTCAAAGATAAAATAACATTTGAACAAGCCCTTAAAAGATGGCCTTGTTGGGTCAGAGTGGGCAGAATGAGACATTTTAAGGAGAAAGAACTATATAGAGAGACATGCAGATGTCTGAAAAGACTCTTCTGCTCCAATGAGCATCAAGCCCTTATGTTTCTGTAAATTCACACCATATCACATGGGGGTGTTTTGTAGTGTTCCTCAAAGAAATGAGGACTTATGCTTAAAGGATTTGAGAGGGTTTGCCACTCTGCATGGCCTGCTGAAGATGAAAATTAGATTGGAGTCACCTACCTAGGAGATAAAGGTGCTATTCTTTATATTAAGAGTGATCACAGAATGCTCAGAGATGCTACATTTCCACAAAATGTTGGAAACTTTTAATAATAATGATAGAAGTAAAGTAGGTGGGGCAGAGATAACTTTAAAATATATGTAATTTGCCATAAATGTCATTTAATGATGAATTGTATATAAATGTATGTGTGTTTTGATTTACAGAGTGCTCTCACCCCTGTTATTTCATTTGATCCTTACAAGAATCCTATGAACATGAGTAGGGAAGGTATGATTGGTCCATTTGTACCAAAGGAGGATTGTGCAGTTCAGGACACTTAAGTGGTTAGTCCAAGATCATATAGTAAGTGGCAATATAAAGACTAGAAACAAAATCTTCTGAATCCTAATCTTATGTCTTTGATTTGTATTTTTCTTATATTACATCAAAAGGCTGAAGGTATAGGAAAGTAGACTTATGCCTAAAATAAAGAAAATATTTCTAAATCTCACAACTGTTGAATAGTGGACTAGAATGTTCTATGAAATTGTTGAAGAGGATATCCCTATCTTAGGTAGGAGAGTAATAATATCATGTCTTCTATTGTCTACTCTAAGATCCAAAGATTCTAAAATTCCTAGATCCTATTTTCCCACAGATGAGGTTTTGGTAATTAAGCCTGTTCCTAAGCAGCTCCTTTTTTAAATTATATACACAGTGCTCAAAAGAGAAATACTCTTATTAGACAGGCGCTTAAAAGTTGGCACTTATCCTGACATCATAGGTAAACCCACTGTGTTGGTACAACAAACACAAATAAGAGATACTTGCCTCTAGGTATTTCTCAGATCACATAACTCTAGGAAGTAAATGGAAGCTACTAATTTATCAATATTGTTAAGTATACATTATTTGAGTTATTTTTCCCTAAAATTTAAAATCTTGGAGCACACATTATAATCAGAATCAGGAGAAGGCATGACTGCATTTGAACACTCATCATTCATTTTGATGTATAGTGAATATGCTTTTTTAGAATCTATATAGTTGTTCAAATACAAAATGTATTTTAAGAGATAGAATTATGGATTGATAATAATCCACATTTGTCTTCTTTGATGGGGAACCAGGATTCTCTTAGAGCCAATAGAACCAGCCACTGTTCCAATTCTCTTGGAACATTTTTTGTCATATATTTACAGATCCCTATGCTCAAGAGAATGGTGCATCTGTCTGATGGAGACGTCTGGCTGCATTCTTTCCTAGATATTAATATAGGTGGCACTTCAGTAGTATAACCAATGACATGAAGAACCTGATTTGGAGGGGAACAGATGGCACCATCTTTCTTGAGCTAATTTTAGGATCCCGAAATAGTCCTTTTCTCACACAAACCATCAGTAGAACCAAATTAAGACAACCATGTCACATGTAAAAAGGGAGAGAGGAAAAAATGTGTATAAGGCAAAGACAATGAACTAGAGGCTTCAGTGCTTCCTCTATATCTGACTCCTTTTGATAACATATGAGAGTCACTTTAACCTCCTTTCATCAGACTGGATACAAAATACCAATATGAGGGTATTTAAGAAAAAAAAACAAGTGATTAGATCTCATCTTTAGTCATATGTATTGAATAATCAAGGTTTATTGTGTACTGCTTACTTTATGTTTATAAGAATTTATAGGATCTAGTTTCTAAGAAAATTTTTTCCTTAGCAGATAAGAAAGCTGAGGCTAAATAACCATTATACTTGGCAAATCTGAGGCAAATTGAATTTCAAAGCCTCAGATTCCTGGCCCATTGCTTTTTCTGCTGGAAAGACCTTTTCATTCAAATGGTATTATATAATATCATATAAGGATGAGATGTGGAGAAAGAGTCCCTCAACCAGAAACAATAGCTTGTCTATAAGATAGTTATCCAAGTATTGTGAAAAATGAGAAGACTACTTTGAAAAGGTACTTACCTGTTTTCCATCCAGAGTATAGAGTTTTTTGACGACCCCAGTCTCTAGCTTTATGGCTTCGGTGATATCAGTGAGCACTTGCTCAAAAGAGTGGGCGGTCTTCTTGTTCAGAAGCACACGGACAGCCTTCCGAGGCTTCACCCCACTGCGGATGATGGTCACAAGCTTGGGGCGGACAAAGTCTTTGTTCTCTCTCGCCTGGGCACTGTTGCTACTAGCCAGGGACTGGGGAGCTTTCATGTTGGCAGATGTTTTCACATTGACAGACCAGTTGGGGTTGACGTTCTTGGTGTACTCTACCTTCTTAAAGAAGTTGTCTGATGAACAGACATAGCTTTCCCCTAAGGGAAGAAATAAGTAGTTAAGTGATAAGTTCAATAGCAGATATATGGACTCTAACCAAACTAATATACACTGACATTGGAGTAGGACTTTTGGAGAAAAGGTGACAGTAACCAACCTTAAGTAGAATTCCTAAATGGGCTAACTTGGCTCATTCAAATTCAAAAGTAATCAACAAAACATGTTTCAATATAATGGCATACCTTGTTGAAGAACCCTGTAAAGTTAAGTGTTATAAGGACAATGAACACTCCTAAATTTAATCTAACTAGTGGGGTTCTCAAGCTTAATATGGTTTTGTTGGAATTTAGACATTTATGTTAGTTTCTAGGATGTTTATTAACTTCTGGGGCATTACTGGAAGTTTTTTACCATGTCTTTATTTTCTAATTTTCCTATACTGGTTTTGAACTCCTAGCCCCATCCCTTCATTATATTATAAACCAAGGAGAAATTTCAAACTTATTACATTTTTATTCCAAGTTAAAGTGAACCAATTAACCTTGAATATGAGGCATATGGTTCACTCTTGGTAAGAAGCCAGTCCATCATTTGTACAGAATATTTAAGTGGTGGAATATTGAAATGTGTGTGAGTATGTGTGTGTTTTGAATGTCTATATGTGTGTTTAAGTATGTCCTTTCCTTTATTGCTCACTCCCATATCTAGGTAGAGAAAGAATCTAAATAACAAACTGTACACATGCACATGTGTGCACACATGCACACACACACACACACACCATTCTTTAAGTCTAGCTCTTGCATGAAAGTACTCTTCCCAGCTTCTACAACCCATGTTGCATCTTTTTATCCTCCTAGATACTGCATATTAGATCTCTGTATTTGGGGTCATCTTAACCAGTACTTCCCTTGATTACCATAGTAATGCAGGGCAGATGTGAGAATATATCATATAGTCTGATTTATGAATTGGAGAGATCTAGTGTAAATTTTACATTTACCTTGGGCTAGAGGAAATGACTAATGCAGAGGAAGAAATGGGCCAGAGGCAAGAAGAGGGGATTAAACACCTGAGACTAAACATTGAAGAAAGTAGGGAAAGAGGTAGGCTCAGCCTGGGGGAGAAAATATTGAGAAAGGTTGAATTTTCAGTAAAACACATTAGCCTCAAGGTATACAGAAGTTCATTCAGAGGCTGAGCTGCAGAAGCAGTCTGATCTAATCAGGCTTACATCATCAGTAATGACCCTAAATAAATAAATAAATAAACCCTAGCCAGTGCAAATAAAACATTAAACACAATTATAGTCTGATGGCTCTTCTCCTTCCTTTGGTCTCAGCAGGATAACCACACAGAGACATTTAGACATGCCAGGCTGATAACTCACTGCCTTTGCAAATATTGATTGTTTTGCCATAACACAAAATCCTTTAAGTCATATTAATTAATAAATTTCTCAGTTGGTGCTAAGAGAAGATTCAGTCAGAATCTCTAGGGTAACTTCAAGGACACTTATGCTTGTGTGTAGGGGGAAGGTAAGTATTCTAAACTTCCCTCAATCTGAGAGGCTGCTTGTGTTCTGTCTTGATAGGAGACCAAGGGATGACTTGTAGGTAAAACAGAGACACCAATTTCCACTTAGTACACACATGAATACACAGGATGGGAGAAACAAAGACACTGGCTAATAGAAACCTTAATTTTTCTGGCTTTCTTTCTAGCTAGTCCAATTCTATTCAAGTGATTAGAGTCTAGGGTCTTTATTTTGTGAATTAATAGGGAAAGGGGGCTCTTTCAATTACCCCATATATTCATATCTAACATCCCACACCCACTAGAAATGGCCTCTTGCCTTAGCACTTCACCAGATTCATGGGTACCTTCCAAGAGGTCCTACTGCCTTTGAGTCAGATTTTTTTCCACAACTTGTCATGTACTTTGAAACTTTGTCAGACAACTGTGTGGTGTGGAAATGTGCAAGTCTATATATTTATGATTTCCCTCATCCACAGTCTCTTCTGTAGAGTCAGCTGTGTAGCCCTATTAGGACTCTGGACATTTTTGCCCCCATCTCTTAAACCTCTTAAGCCTCTGAACTATGAGTATGATTAACTACCCCTAGATGAAAATGAACACGATGGCAAACAGCTAGAGTATCATATGGCACCTAAGAACTTTCCAGAGGGCCCAGCACTCAGCCAAATCTATGTTGAGCACCTTTCGAGGGTACATTTGAGTCACTCCACTCTCTCCTTTTGGCCTGAATACTGAGTAATGGAAAAAGAACAGCTGATATGATGTCAGTCAGAATTGGGTCCCTAACACTTCATAGTTATTGCCCTTGGGCCAGATACCTAGTCTTCCTTGACTCCAGTGACTTGTCTGCAATGTGGGGATGCTAATAATACCTTATAGAATTGTGGGTTTGAATCAAACAGTGGATAGAAAGTGCTGAGCCCAGAGACTAGAACACAATAAGCACTTCGTAAATTTTTATTGTTACTATTAAGCCCCTCAAATGATGGAATAGAGGAGAGAACAAGGAGGAAAGTGTGAAAAAGGAAAAGAGAAAGAAAAAGTTAAGAGAAAGGAAAATGGAATGAGAAGTGAGAACTGAAGGAAAGAAAATAGAAAGCAGCAAGTCAGTACTCTTAGCCCTGAGCTGTGATCATTATATAGCTTGAGCACTGCTGGGATCCCACCCTCAAAAGCAAGATTTCCTGCCACTTGGGAGGGGGTTCCCAATTGCCACAAATGCCAAATGAAGATCTGTAGCTAAGACTGAGCAAAGCCACTGCTGATTCCCAATGAGGATATAGTATTTATAGGGGTTAAGAGTAGTGACTTGGGGATTAGACAGACTTGGATTCAAATCCAAACCAGGTACTTAGGAACTGTATGACCTCGGGCAAATCACTTGTCTCTCTCAGTCTCAGCTTTTTCATTCACAACTTGAAAGTATTTCACCAGGGATACCTGAATCCCTTCTAGGTCTAAAGATCTATAAGAAGGGATTTTCTTCTTCTCTTCCATCCCAAGCACATTTGAGAAAACAAAACTTTTTACAGTAATTAAATGTTAAAGAAGTAGGTGCTCCCACCAAGGACCCTTCACTTCTACTACTGGAAAGATATCAAATGTGCTGCTTTACTATGCTAAGGCTTCCTTATTCTGATTTTGCAAGTATTTGCAATGTCTACTGCCAGAGCTTGGTGCCTCCTACTCATTTAGCTGCCTGGCAATGGAAGCTGGGTGAGGTGTGTTGCACCTTTACACAGCTGGGTTCCCATCCTGCCATAGCTTCCAGAGGCTTCCCACCTGCTGGGAACCTGGAAGGAAAGCTGGTTTCAGAGCCAACCAAGGTGAAAATTTGCAGGAGTTGACAGCTGGCTTTAGGATGAGGGACTGAGGAAATGAAGTCATGGAAGCACAGCTAAAGGGCAGAAATGGAACAAGCTGTGGGTTCAAAATGATCTAACGTCTACATCCCTTCACTTTTAGAAGGACCTCGTTTTCAAAAGCATTAAATATGTTTATCTCTTCTCAAAGTGAAAGCACTTTTACATGGACTTTTTCCTCTCCTGGGATTCCTAACTCAAGAAATAAAATATTAAATGATACATTATTGTATTTTATATTAAAATATTACATTATGCTTTCTTATATTATCATGCCTATTAATAATGAATCACTCCTAGGTATCTTAAAATTCCTAGATTTTTTGTCAATGTGCTTGCTTTAGTAGAGAATAAATTAGTGAAAGGTGATTTCATCTCATTGGAACAAACAAGCTATGGCAAAGGAACTGGATCATAACATTGCCATACAGCTCAGATTTTCCAAGACTGTCCCAATTATAAATAGTCTGTCCCATCATCTGCATAATAATGCTCAAACTTGTCTAAATTTGCATTAATAAAAACTATTTAGTCATAAATATACCCATACAATTGATTTGGTACATATACAAGGGAGTTAGAAAAAGATTAGACAGTATATAAAGCAAAGGAGAATGATTATATAAGGAAAGACAAGACAAAAAACAATACCATCAGTAGATTTCATTCACTGACCTACTGGGGATACAGTTATCTAGGGCCACATCCTATGTGACCTTGCTAAGACCCTTGGTATACCCAAGGACCTGTGGAAAAGCTGACATCAAAAACCCAACTTTTGTGCTACCTACTTCCCTTGATACTTTCAGCATCTGGCAGAGGACAGTGTACTAGAGACACTAGACAAAGGGGAACACAAGGTCACAGTGATTATTAAGCAGTTACTTTTTATTTCATTTCATTTTAGATTAACTATTTAATAGTGTGGACTCTTGAAAACATCTTTAAGATCTACAAAGCATAAAACAACATCAACAAAAAATGATTTCTGCATTCATAGGAATTCCTAACATTGTTTATTGCTGAAGAGGATTATCAAGATCACCTAATCCAATACTTCCCAATTCTAAGTGCTCATAAGAATCACCCATCAAGATCTGTAAAAACAAATTCTGGGGTGCTATCCCTGGGGATTCTTATACAATAAGTCTGAGGTGTGGTCCAAGAATCTATATTTTTCTAAAGCTCTGAAAGATTTTGAAAGGTAGCCAGGTTTGGGGATCACTGGCCATTACGATCCCTCATTAGCATCATTATTCTCATTATTATTATTATTTTCATTATTATTAGTCTCTCATCATTAATGATAATGACACTTTATATAGTTGTACCTTGTCACTATTCTATCATACCATATCTAATTTTATCCTCACAATCACCCTAATGAAAAGGCAGGTGTTACAAGTCTCCCTTTGTAGTTATGAATATTACTCACAAGAGATATGCAAAATGTGATCTGGATACATAATGAAACATCATTCCACAATAAAAAGGAACAAAGTGCTGATACATTGTACAACATGGACAAAGCTTGAGAACATTATTCTAAGAGAAAGAAGCACAGAAGAACACATATTGTATGATTTAACTTACACGAAATGTCCAAAATGGGTAAATCTATTGAGACAGAAATTAGATAAATGATTGCCTAGGTGTGCAGAGGCTGGAAGGATAGGCAGTGACAGCTAATTGGTACAGGGTTTCTTTTTCAAAAGATGAAAATGGTCTAAAATTAGATTACAGTGATAATTGCATCACTTAGTTAATTTTCTAAAAATCATTGAATTGTAACTTAAAATGATGTTTTTTGATATGCAAATTATGCTTTGAAAGGTTTTTTAAGGAAAAAAACCCTTTTGAAAAAGAAAACATTCATCACATTGATGATAATGGCAAATCTATGCTCAGGTAGCTAACCAGTTACAAGCTAGAAAGACTCAAAAATAATGGATATGAAGTACTTACTGTTCCTTCTTGGCACAGAGACACTCTGTAAGCACTTCATATCCATTATTTTATTTAATTCTCAAAGCAGGTACTCCTATATTACAGATGGAAAACTGAAGCTCAGTGTTTCTAATGCTTTCCCCAAGTTCACACAGACTAGCATCTGAAGACCCCAAATCTGAACTAAATCTAATTCCAAACACTTCTATTCCCATTATAACCTGCTGCCTCTAAGACTAGAACCCAGTACTCCTGATTCTTCATGCAGGAATCTTTCCAAACTTTTTCAATTTGAAGCTAACAGAAAACAATGTGCATGATTTTTTAACTTTCATTTAACCTCTTCCAAAGATAAATAAAGTGAAAGGGGAAAGCATCCAATTTTCCTAGATGAATAGAACAAATTAGAAGAGGAAAAGAGCCATTTTCTTTATTCTCCTCTCCTAGTACCCTCGCCCATTTGTCTCTATAGCAGTAGGAAAATTGATCACATTTATCAACATTAACCCAGAGATACCCCTGAATTTACTTGACAGAATGGTCAGTACTCAGGACTGGAGGAACACTGACATCCATCGTGACTTATGTTTATAGATGACTTGTGAATAAATTCAACTGAGCCCTATTTATAGTCTACATTATCTGGGAATTAACCAGGAAGTAACACTGCACCCAAAGTGGCCCAGAGATGATAGATGAGAGGAATCCAATCTATCAAGGATTCAAGAGGACTCAGGTGAAGAGAAAGCTGCAGTCCTTTCAAAATTACATTTGATACATACCTATATTGAACTGAGATTATTTATCACCTCTCTCAAAACATTGCACACGCGTGTGCACGTGCACATGCACGCGCACACACACACACACACACATCCAGAAAGAAAAAAAATGTGGAAAATGGATTTTGGGGGGAAATCTGTGCCTAACACCTTTCTGAGATCAGGTAAAACAATATTTCCAATCCTTGTTCCAAATACAGTATCACTTGGTTCAGAATTCTTCCTTAGCATCTATGATGGTCTTTAGAAGATCATAGCTAGTAGAAATGAAGCCAATTGAATGATTCAGGGTGCTTTGTTCATGAAAGTTATTACAGAGAAATCCCTCAAATTTGACTGAATTTTGAATTTTACAGTAACAAAGACACATCCTATTGATTACTCTGTTGGACAGCTCCTTCAACCTAGCTTCAAGCTCTTTGAGTCTGTCCTGCTTCACCTTTCTTTTAAGAAATGTACTAGAACCTCCAACCCTTTGATGGTCAGGAAAGGCCTAAGATTAACCTCTGCCTGCCCATTCTGCATGTGATCAAATGATCTAAACCTCCTTGGAATTGCTTTTCAAGGTCAGCTATGTAAATGATCTCAGACTTGAATTCTGAGACTGAGATGTCACAACCATATGGACACTTTCTCTTTCTCTAAGTAACTGGCCCAAATCACTTTGCCTGACTACTTGGGAAATAGCAGCTACTCAAGAGAAATGGAATCTTGTACAAGGGAAGCTCTCATGCTCCTTTGTCTAGGAACACAAGAAACCTAGAAGCAGTGAAGCAGAGGCAGGGTATTCCCACACCAAGTCATTAAGTGTGTGGTTTCTCCTGCTTTGTTGGCCATTTCATAATCTGGTCTCCCTAGAGATCGGTTTGCTCTAAACTCACCTTTGCTCAGGGAATGAAGGGAGGGAGGAGGGAGGACTGGATAATGGGGGAGGGGTTTGAGGAGGAATATTTTCATTATCACCATTCCTTGAAGCTGTCCTTTAAAGCACTGTATCAGCTCAAATTAATCATATATGTCATACCCACCAATTTAAAAGTAGGGGTAGGGAAATATCATCAATATAATTCATCCAATAATGTAATATTAACAACATAACCTGAGATCTATTTTCTAAATGATCACAAAGAAGACTTTATGGCTGAGTAAGTTTTGGTAAAGAGCTGGGGTTCCCCCTATTTTCAGGTGGATACACAGGTTGTCAGCATGTTCAGCAATCTAGTCAGAAAATTCAGTTGCAATACCCACATCTAGAGAGGATTTAAAAGGACTGAGGTACAGTGAGTCAGTTCCCATTCTAATAGGAATTTTTTGTATTAAAATACCAGACATACCTACAGCTTCCTTTGGTATTTCTCCCAATGATCTCAGCCTCAGGGACACACCCTGAAGTGGGCTTTTTAGAAGCAACAGCTGAGCAGTGACCACTTACCTAAAAGTATAATCTTCTGTATGTCCAGGAAGTCCTGTTTTTAGGGTGTATATTTCCAGTGAGTTGCAATTCACAAATAATTTTACAGTAGTTCAAAGGAAATTTGGACATAATAATTTCTCTATTAACCCAACCATGTGTCCTTCCTTGTTACTCCCCTGATGATATCATAGTCTGCCTTAATGATGCCACTCAGAGTTAATTATGAACAAGATTCACTAAACTCCACAATTCAGATTTTCCTTTGTATAGACTGGCAGATAAGCACCATACATTATCACCACCATCTACATATTTCAACGCTAGCAGAAACTGAAGCTCATGAACAGTGATAGCTAATGGCTCTGTTGATGCCTATAGGATCAGAAGTCTGAGCATCAGTCAGCCCCATGTTTGGAGAAACACATTGCCTAATTTCTTTCAATGAAATCCAGGAATGTAATCACAACCAAGGATGCCCTTTCCCACTAAGGACGACCACCCACTACTTGAATTACCTTCTTCTAGTTCTTCCATACTTCCAATTTTCCTGGATCCATCAATGGTGTATATATAACGCACTCCCTGAGGCAGATTGATGTTGTCAGACAGAGATCTCGTGAGGTCCGCCAATAAAGCATCGAAGCTGCGAAAACGGTCAGAAGACACAGCATACACAATCCCTTTGAAGTAGCGGTCCCCATTGCGGTAGAAACGTACCTTCTTGGCTTTTTTCTCATTGCTCAATGCCTGCAAGGTTCTGGTTCTATAGAAGCTACAGTGGGCGCTGTGAGTTGGACTGGGCAACCCATTCATTCGTGAGCCTCTCATGTTCCTAGATGTTTTATCTCGTTCGTCAAAGTGTCCAAAATCAAGTTCCATATTTTGAAAAAACCTCAGAGACCTGAGTGTTGGAGAAAGGGGTGGGGATAAGGAGAGGCAGAGAAAAAGGGGTAAGGAGAAAAAAGAAAAGAATTCAAATATTAGCCAGATTCAGATATGCAATCTGCTGCTTGTGAAAAGAACTGGTTGAAGGGAGGCTGTGACCCATCTGCTGCTTGCCCCTGACCTGCAGGAATATTGATCTTAATAGAGAAGAAGGAGGGGCTGGGCGGGGGTGCTGGTGGGTGTGGGGGTTGGGACTAAGAGATAGAAAGGGAGGCACTTTTTGGCGCTATTCCAAACAGAGAAGAGGGAGGGATTTTGAAATAGCTTAAAATCCTGGAACTTACTAGCAGTGGCTCCTATCAAATTGTAACTTCGGGCTAAATACATTAAAACTGGCATCTGTTTCCTCACACATGCCCACATGACTAACAGTTGTAAATGAATCCATAGCCTGACAAAATTCCCCTTGAAGACAACAGAAGGAGCTAGCCAAGGTTAGCATCTCCAGCTTAAGAAGCAGTCTTTGCACCTCAGTACAATGACTATGAAGGGGGTGTTTTAATTTTATTCCAAATCCTTTTTCCTACTCTAATGTGTGCATCCCCTCCCCCAGAATAAACTAGAATTCTTTTTTAAAGGGACAGCCTCCAGGGAATAGCCAGTGTCTTTGTGTGCTATTCATCAAACCCTCTCCCCACCAAGCTGGTGCAGCTATCAACATTCATAAGAAGAAATATGCTGAAAAAAAAGGATTAGAAAAAAAAATCAGTTATTTAACAAGTTTTTAGCTCTGCTTTCCTCTTGGTAACCATTTGGTCACAAAATCCTTTTCCCTCACCCCAGGTGCTTCAACCTCTCCCCACCAATGCAGCAATATCTCTTAATGGAATAATTTAATTGTTGAAAGATTCTCAAACGAGTCCCTGAACAGCATATGGGACTTTAGAAGCAAGCACACCTCTCATTGTTCTGGGCTTCTACCCTGACTGAAGGGGCATTTTGCTTTCATAGTAGACAATTCACCCCAAACTTGTCTATTTGCCCAGGTGCATTTGCAAAGGTTAAAAATGGTTATCTGTCAGGCTTTGATTTTTCCTTTTCTGTTGAACCCTCCCCCCACAACAAAACCTCAAAATAAAATATTTAAAAAAACCAATGAAAACATGAAACCAAACACAACCAAAGCGCCAAACACTAGAAAAGGTAGTTACATTCTAGGAACCAAACTATTAACATGCATCTCACAGATGGGGATAAAAGGACTCACAAAGCAAGCAGGGCTCAGCTGCTATACACTGCCACATCGAAATATTTGCAAGGGACCAGGATATAAAGGGGGACTGGTGCCTAGTGGGCTTGTCAGGCTCAGTCCCCCTTTTTTTCCAATGTCACCGTGACCTACGCTGAGCTCAGCATTGTCTCTGTCAGACCACCTACAGTAATAAGACCCCACCTCCTCTAGACAAGTAGTAAGCATTTCCCCAGGTGAGCCAATAATGCTTTGCTTTGCTTTAGGATCAGAGATGATATTATCTTATATTAACATTATAGTGAAAACAAAGGAATATCAAACTCACTTTTCCAGAGGAAAAATCCCAGGTAGAAGCTTAGGGCAAAAAATCCAATAGAATAAGGCAAAAAAGGAGAATAGAGAGAGAGAGAGACAGAGAGAGAGAGCACTTTGCCTTGTGCTTTTCCCCCTTTGACATCTGTTACATTCTGCTGAAAATCACTCGAAAGCCCCACTCACCGGTTTTCTGCTGGTTGGGTGGAGATGCTGAGAGAAAGAAAACCAATCTCTCTATGCCTTTGTTGTCTGAGCTCCAAGCAAGAAATTCCTGCCAGGGTGGATAGATGCCTTCTAGGTCCTAGTGCCTTGTCCAGCTTCTCCCCTGTTATTCAGGCTTAGTGAATCCCACTCCCCCCACCAACCTCCTATGATTAATTACATGCTTTTTTTTTCAATTCACAGCCTGCATTAACAGCTAGAAAGGTTTCATTTATAACCAACAGGAAATTGCAGGGTAGCAAAAAGATTGCACAGGCAAGTTCAGAATGCTCTAATGAGCAATGTGCTAGCCCTTTCTTTTAGAAAATTGGCAATTTCACTTGGCCAAAACCTTGGCCTAATCTGCCTGGAGGCCAGACTTGACAGCCAAACCAGGCTTCATAGAAATTGTAGCTCTCTTCCTTTTACCCTCTTGAGAGACAACAATCGAATCTGCAAATTCTTTAAGGCATTTTAGTTCAGACATCCAACAACTGGTTGTTTTTAAACATGAACTCAGTGAAGTAGACTAAGAGGGAATAGGAAAATGATAAGACAAGAGAAAATATTTCTAGAATTGCATGGAAGGTAAACTTGGAAAAGGACACCCAAAACCTTTTCGGTTGGTATAAGAATTTGTTTAATAAAATTTGCTTTGTTTTCTTTTAAGAGTTTGAGAGTTCAAATCCAACGCATAGATCTTTCCATGGGAAGTGAATCTGTTATCTACAACATAAATATTAACAAGTCTCTCCTCAAACTGTCTATATGTCATTAACTCGCTTCTTTATATCATGTATGTTGTCAAGAACAAGGAAGCATCAAAACTGAACTCCTTTGATCAAGCCAAACTATAATACAGAAGAGAAAGATGAGAAACTAAATGGGGAGGGTGCTATCATATTCACAATTGAGACTACATACATTAATGTATAGAAGGCTAAAACTATCCTGGTTCCATTTTTGCTTGGCTTCCAGGAAATTCAGCTCTAAAAGCATGCTTCCAAGTGAGAATTTTTAAAAAATGATCATCTTTCTTCTCTAAAAGCTATTAGCTCACAAAAGCCTAAGCTATGTATGTAAGTCAGGTGGACAGCCTCAAGGGTGCAACATCATATCCAGTTAAAGTCCCCTTAACACCTTGCTGCTGGTCTCCTGGTTATTCTATCAGAATCTCAGGGGAGTCCATGAGTCTTTCTTTTTCTCTTTCATATGAAATTGCCTTACATTGTGGACACCTCTTGAAAAATCAGACTTATTCAGGTCAAGAGCAGAGAAATATCAAGGAATAAGAGCATGAAATATGAGAATCCCAGCAAAGTTAGAGTTTTAAAACTCCTTTCTTACACATTGTATTACTCAAGTAAGTATGCTGCAACTGATTTTGCATCAGAACTCAAGATGGCTTTATTTCCGGTAAGGATATAAGAATGGATGAGATGATAAAACTTAAACATGAATGATTTAGAATAGATTGTAGAGGCAATTTCCTCATGATAAAGGCTTTGCACCAACACTGGATGCCACTGATGTCTTTAGTAGACAGCCTAGGATAAATGACTTTGCTTTATATATAACAGGGATAGACAAGACCAACATTTCTCAACATGACACTAATAGGTGTTTTTAAAAACAAAATCTGTGGTCAAAAATGTTGAAAAAGTGATGGGCTAAATATGAAGTTACTTTTCTTTATCATAAAACTTATCAGAGCCTTTAACACACTTAAAATATGGCACATTCTCCAGGATGAAAAATTAGTATAAAAGTCTTCCCCTCCCTCTTTTTTTAAGATCCAACCTTTATTTTCCCACCAAGCATGCCACAATCTAATGATTTTGGGGGGGACTTTTGCAACAACTGGTCTAGATTATCTCACAAAGATATGTCTTCTCAAAGAACTCTCAGCTGTCACTAATGCCCTTTTCTTCACTTCCTCAGAAGAAAAGGGCCACTGACAGAAGAAAAGGCCTCAAGTGCATTTAAATATGGAAATCAATTTAAGGACCAAGGAAGAGTCATTGTCAAAATCTCAATGGAGTAAGCAGATTGAAGGAAAAGAATAGAAAACCATTGTGGGAAATGCAGCAGTAAGATCCTTTAAGTAATTACTATGTGCCCAATACTACAGGCAAGATACAGAGTAGGAGACATCCATCACTGCCCATTGAAAAGCTTGAGGACACATAGAGGAGACAGGACAGAACTATGTGCCTTGCAAAAATCATGAAGGAGAAGGGCTTAGATCTCTCTTGACATGCTGCATTCTGGGTTAATCAAACTCAGACTAACAAATAAGATCAGGAAACAAACCTTATCTCTCTCTCTCTCTCTCTCTCTCTCTCTCTCTCTCTCTCTCACACACACACACACACACAAACACAAACGCACATACACACACTCACACACACACACACACACAAAGTGGTAGTTTATTGTAACATATCAGAAGAACAGAGTATGATCTGTTATGTGGCAACTAAGCAAATAGCAAGCGAGGTAAGAACAATATATAAACTTTTTAGGTGGATCAAAAAACTACAAGGAACCTAAGAATAAATTTAAAAATATGTAAGATCTTTCTTGTCAAAATAAAATTACTGAAGAACATAAGAGAAGCTGTGAATTAATGCCAGATAATGAGAATGGATAGCAAGATACAATGTTGTATCAATTCTTTGCAAAGAAGTCTATAAATATGAAGAAATTCCAGTTGAAAACTCCAACAGGAGTTTGTGAGACCTCAAAATTGATGTCAAAATTTTATGGAATTTTAATTTTGTATGGAAAAATACAGAACTCAAAGAACAATCAAGCCCATTATAAAAAAAGGAGAATTAGAAGTTGAGATTTACCCTACCAAGATTTATTATAAAACTGTAGGAATGAAGGTAATGTGATGTAGGACTAAACGACACAGATCAATGGAATGAAACAGATATCAACATCAATGGCATCTTGCTATAGAATAATATAATGGTAAGAGCCTGGACTTGTAGCCAGACTGCCTGGGTTCAAATTCTGACTACTAATTATTAGATGGTGTCCTTGGGTCAGTTAATTAATCTCTGTGTGCCTCAGTTCACCCATCTGCTGTTACACAGGAGTGATGAAAATAACAACCTATCTCAGTTGTGTTGAAGATTAAGTGAACAAATATACAAAAGACCCTAACACATATTAAGCATAATATAAAAACTAGCTTTAACAGTCCTACAAATATTCACATTCCAACTCCCCAACTTATTTCAAGACTTCCCCCAAGGTCAACTCCTCAGCAAGATCAACCAAGATTGTCCTACTTAAAGTTACACTTCTCTCCCAACACAGCACTCCAAATTTCTGAATTTACTTTGGTGAATTTCTTTTGAATTTCACTTTGTTGAATTGTATAGAGTAAGGAAGGTATGGAGTATTCAGTAGATGGTATTAACACGACTTTCATTGAAAAAATTTTAGTAACCCACCTCACATCATACATAAAAATAATTTCCAGATATGTTAAACACCTGAATATAAAGAACAGAACTTTAAGGCTGGGTGCAGTAACCCACACTTGTAATCCTAGTGACCAAAGAGAGTGAGGTAGGAGGATCCCAAGTTCAAAGCCTGCCTCAGCAATTTAGTGAGGCCCTAAGC
The DNA here is from genome assembly GCF_047511675.1 of Marmota flaviventris. NCBI lineage: Eukaryota > Metazoa > Chordata > Mammalia > Rodentia > Sciuridae > Marmota > Marmota flaviventris. Next base: position 95,539,641 of record NC_092518.1, read on the forward strand.
AACTTAGTGAGACCCTGTCTCAAAATAAAAAATAAAAATGGCTGGGGATGTGGTTCGCTGGTTAAGCACCCCGGGGTTAAATCTCTGGTACTACAAACAAACAACAACAACAAAAACCTTTAAACGTATTAGAATAATTTTTTTTAATTATCTTTAAATTATTGTGTTAAAGATTTTCTTACACACAAAAAGCAAAACTCTCATAAGAAAATATTTGTAAATTTGGTTAAGTAAAAATTCAAAGCTTCTGAAGGAAAAAGAATCAAAATGTTAAAAAGTAATAGCCTTATGCAAAAGCATGATACACACTATGATCTCAATCACACAAAATGAGATATTGTGTATGTATATGCACAACCTAGAGAGACACATCTAACTAACTAAGTTGCTTGTGATTGGATAACTGTTCTTTGCTTGTTTGTTTATTTTTCCTGTAAAGCACATATTAACTTTTAAAAAATAAAAACCATTTAAAAAGCCTGAAAAAAATAATAGACTTAAGGTATTTGAAACATATATAACTGATAAAGGATTAGTATTTCACACGCACATACACACATATGTAAAGTTATATACATACAACTAGATATATAAAGTTATATATATTAACATATATATAAAGTTATATAATATCATTAAAAGGTAAACTCCAATATAAAAAATAGGCAAAAGGAATGTCCAAATTATTCATAGAGAAAGAAACTCTAAATGGCAAACAAATATGTGAAAATAAACTCACCCTCACACATAACTAGAGAAATACAGGTTAAAACAGCAATTATATATTTCACAACCATTAAATTGATATAATTTTTAAAGCATGGAAAACAAGTATAGGCAAGAACAAAGAACAACTAGAACTCATGAAAGGGTACATAAACCAGTAGTTTTGGACAGCAGATTTTGCCAGTAACTAGCAAAGTTGAAAATGCACATCAGCCCCTGATACAGAATTCCACTTTTAAGTATCCATGAGCTAGGGATTGAATGCATGTGCCCCTCCAAATTTTATATTTTGGGACCTCATATGCAAAGTAAAGTTTTAAGAGCTGGGACATTTTGGCAAATGATTAAGTCATAAGCACTCCCTCCTGCTCCTTCTGAATGGAATTATTACTCTTAAAAAAATATTGAAGCAAGTCCCTTAGTTTCTTTTTGCTCTTTCACCTTCTACAATGGAAGGATGCAACAATAAGGTGCCATCTTGGAAGCTGAGAGTGACCCCTCACTAGACATGGAAGATGTCACTAGACATATGAAGATGCCTTGATCTTGGACTTCCCAGCTTCCAGGATTATGAGAAATCACTTTCTAATATTTATAAATTACCACCATGTGGTATTTTGTTATAGCAGCAGTGGCAGACTAAGATACGATTCTAGCAAAACACTCATACACGTGTTGAAGGAGACAGTTAACAAATATATTCAATAAAGTACTATTTGAAATATTGAAAAAAAATAAAAGCAACCCAAAGCCAATCACTGGCATACTAATTTGATTAGTAATTAGTAATTTGACATACTAATTTGATTAGAATACCATAAACAGTGAAAAAGAATAAAGGAGAGCTAAGTTTAAGTGGTGGTTATGGTGAATTGGTTCCAGCATCCATTTCAACATCCTTCTAAGCTTGCCTCTTTGAATTGGAGAGTTTGGAAAGATGAAAACTAGATTTCTTCTCTTTTTTTTTTTCAGTGTTTTCTTTCTGTACTGGGAATTGAACCTAGGGTTTCCCACATGCCAGCCAAGTGCTCTACCCCTGAGCAACATCCCCACCCTAAAAAACTACATTTGTAAAGTAACTTAAATTCCTCTGATTATATATATTTGCATGGGGATTAGAATGGGGCAGCAAGGCTGGGACCATCTTCCTGCTGCTTTGATTATATTGCCCCTGACAGCAATATAATCATGGAAAGCCAGCGTTTTTCTCCAACAGCATTGCAGTATCCAGCAACAACTTTTTTAGTATCAAAAGGACATTGCTACGGGGCCAGAGTTGTGGCTCAGTTGTAAAGTGCTTGCCTATCATGCGTGAGGCACTGGGTTTCATCCCTGGCACACCTTAAAAATAAAAACAAATAAAATAAAGACATGTGTACATCTATGATTAAAATATTTTTAAAAAGGCCATTGCTATTACAACAGTGACTTTTTAAATTATTTTTTTTACTTGTAGTTGGACACAATATGTTTACTTTATTTATTTATTTTTGTGTGGTGCTGAGGATCGAACCCAGGGCCTCAGATGTGCTAGACGAATGCTCTACCACTGAGCCACAACCCCAGCCCCACAATAGTGACTTTTTGATCCCTTCCATCAGTGATATATTACTGGTCTTTTTGTCCTCCTGATATAATGAAGGAGCCTCTTCCTGATGTAATAAAAGTCATGTATTTTCAGAATTCTAATAATAAGTAGACAGCCTGATCCTCCAGCCCTTCCATCAATTTTCTAAGGACCTAGTTTCTTATATTAAATCCCTTGTTCTTAAAATAGCTTGAATCACTTCTGTTTTCTACAACTGATTCCTGAGAATTAAAGTGTTTAAACCAGAAATAGGTTTTGGCAACAGACAACCAAGGATAGTATTCTATGATTGCTTATCTAATTAGTTGAGTTTGAAGGCAAAGTTTTGAAAGTCCAAATGGCTGCTGCAGCAGAGTTTGATGATGATTATCAAGTCTGTGGAGCAGTGTGGCTATTTCTGAGTGTGCTGGAGTCTTAAATAATGTAGCATGGTCAGGGTTAAAGTTCTCAGCTCTAGGCACAATCAAGAATAGAGAACTTTTATGACTTCCCTCAACTAATCTTATATTTTGTAGTCAGACTTCAAAACCTAGAATCAGACACAGTGTCCAATTTTCCATGGGGCTGAATTACAACATAAGTTGAATTCCAATCCCCCCAAATCACTTCTATGAGTGTTAAGGCATTAGTGGGGGTAAAGTGGGACTCCATGTATTGGAATAGGAACATTGTGTTTATTTCAAATAAACTAAGTATCCTGAATTCAAAAACACTAGCGAATCACTCCTGTTAGCAGAAGCAGCCCACTTGCTATGACAAAGTTTGTCCTACCTTGATAAGACACCAGGTAATGGATTCCGGTTCTCCTCGTCTCCCATCTTTATCAATCTACTGTTCTCCAGACCTATAACAAGAGTCAGATCCCAGTATTACCCAATGTGAAGTCGTTCAAAGCCTTACCCCCAAAAGGGAAAATATTATATACTAAAATAATCATAAGGTTTTATAACTATTTACTGACAAAAACCTAAAGGAATAAGGGAATATAATCTTAGACTTTGTCAAAATCATCATACATATTATGCTTATTAGAAAAGTTTAGATTTAGTATGCTAGAGTGGGTCTAAGCTCTTTTTATTGAACAAAAACTGAACTCATTATTTCCTCAAAGCTCTAAGTAAAGTTGAAATACTATAAATTCCAAAAAATTAGTGTACCAAAAAAAAGTATACCAAAGCAAGTCCATAACCTTGAGGTGGGAATAGATAGTACTACACCCTTAAAAGAATTAAAATATATAAGGGTAGTAGTTTTTATCACATTTTCATTTAAGTCCCTACTTGGGATGGATTAAGACTTAAAAAATGACAGTAGATTTTCATGATCATGATGATAATTCCAATTGTAAACAATTCCTTCAGATAAGGGTATCTTTAATTCAATAAATAAATACAACTTAGAACCTGATATACAGTTACTATCTGATATTTTTCTCTGTGCTAGTAACCAAGAAGCAGTAAAGTTTGCTTTCATTTGTTTACCCTTACTATATATCCTAAGTATCCTAAGTATAGCCTTCTAATATCCATATATTCTTACCGTCTTAATTCAGAGGTAGATCAATTCTCTGGATCGGTATCACAACCCAGTCCTAAGGAACCTTGGTATCACACTGTCCCATTGGGCGAAATATTGCCAGAACTTGGCTGGTTTGCCTCATTTATGTCATCTAGGCTTTATGACTCAACAAAGTTCTGCTGGTCAAAGTATCCATAGCGATTCAGGCTGCTGTGTAGGGATGGTGGCAAGTCCTAAAAACACTTACATAAGCTCCTTCCTTCCCCAAAGGTTTTGGAGAAAAGAACCTTTTGTTTTGAGACAAATCTCTTGATTCGTTGGTGTGTCCTGGTTAAGAACCAAATGCTGCTTATCTGAAATAATATAAAAGGAAATGTTTAAATAAAAATTTAAACTTAGGGGGCTGGGATTGTAGCTCAGTGGTAAAATGTTTGCCTTGCATACATGAGGCACTGGGTTCAATTCCCGGGACCACATAAAAATAAACAAAATAAAGATATTGTGTCCACCTACAACTAAAACATATTTAAAAAAAGAAAAAAATTAAACTTAGGAATCTAAAACCATTCTTCAAAATTAATACAGATAAACAACATTTATATTTTAAATAAACTGAAAGATAAAAATACTACATTTTACATCATATTTCTTATATAGTCTGGAGACATACATGGTTGTTTTGTTTTCTAAGCATAATATTATAACCTTTAAAAGGTAATAATTAAGAGTATGGTCAAGTAAATATGATTTGAAAAAAGGTCGAATGTTTTCTCTGATGTGGAAGCTAACCCACAATAAGCGGGGGCTTATTGTTCAGTGTATTAGACAAAGGGGAATGAAGGGAAGGGAGGGGGAATGGGAAAAGGAAAGACAGTGGAAGAATCTGACATAACTTTGCTATGTTCATATGTGAATATATCACAGTGAATCTCACCATCATGTACAACCACTAGAAATTAATAAAAAATAACTATGGTCAACCAGAGATATGAAAAAATGTGCTATATATGTGCAATAAAATTGTATTGCATTCCACTGTCATTTATTTTTAAAAAATAACTATGGTAAATTGCAGAAAGATCCATAGAGGGAAGGGAGCAGGAGGTCATGGGAGGGAAGGGGAAGGAGAGGTACTGGGGACTGAATTAAAACAAGATATATTCAATACTTGTATAATTATGTCAAAATGGATTCCACTGTCAATAAAAACAAAAACGTATGAAGAAAAATTAAACTGTATTTATTGTTAAATACTGTTAGTTACAGGCTGATCTGAATACTTGAATTTGATTAGCAAAACTAAAAAGTTGACGTTTCAGTTCAATTTTTTATAGAGGTACAAATTTTTACAACATAAGTTATTGTCCCACAGAACTTTCCTATTAAATATTATATGTCCCTTCTTCTATATACATATTAGAAAACTTAAGAAATTCATATAAAGAAAATGTGACACTATTGTACATGTGTACTTGAGAATAATAAGCAAAAATAAAAATGAAAATATTTTCTTGTTAAAAAAAAGACCAAATAAATGCCTCACAATAGGAAACAAATTGATCCTGGAATGCAAGCTGCTTGCCACATATGGGTCTTATTTGATACATCAGGTCATAAAGCTGAGCATGCACAGAAGGATTACATCTTCAAAGGGAAATGATATACAAGATCAGAATTAAGTATGTCCTAAAATCTCATGTTGAAGGTAGGCATTTCATCTGTAGATGTCCTTGCCCAGTGTATTATTATTTAGATATTAAGTGCCCCCCAAAAGCTCATGTATGAAACAATACAAGAAGGTTTAGAGATTAAATTATTGGGTCATAAGAACCTTAACCCAATCAGTGAATTAATTCCCTGATAGGGATTCACTGAGTAGTAACTGAAAGTGAGTAAGTTGTGGCTAGAACAGGTGGGTCACTGGTGACATGTGTTTGGGCTATATATTTTGTCCTTGTTGAGAGGAGCTCTTTCTCTCTGCACACTAGTGTCATGCTCCCAACTGTTTTCCTCTACCACACCCTTCCAACATGATGTTCTGCCTCACCTCAAGCCCCAAGGAATTGAGTTGGCCATCTATAGACTGAGACCTCTGAAACTGTGAGCCCCTAAGTAAACTTTTCCTCCTCTAAGTGTTCTTGTAAGGTCCTTCAGTCATAGCAATGAAAAACCTAACTAAAACATTCAGGTACATCAGAGCTTGTTCAAGTAGGTTCATGAGTAAAATGTTCATAATAGTAAGGATAGAAGATACAGATAAATAACATGATGTTCCCCTTATCAAAAAACTAATCTGGCTACAGCCCAATCTATACTACTGTTGGGTGCCAAATCTGCCTATAGCAGAGACCATTGCTAAACTGCCAATTTGCTATCATAACCCAGTGTATCTATGTAGGCACCTGGTAACAGGATAATTACACCCATCATTTGGGAGAATACATTTGCCCTAAATGAAACAGATAATTAATCTTTATATATGCTGACATACATATCCAAAATGCTTCTGACAGTACCAACATCCATGGATTTACTGAATACTTTCATCATCACAGTATCTTTTGCAATATTGCTTCTAGTTAAATAATTCATTTAACAGCCCCCAAAAGAAAGGGAATGTTCTCATATCCTTACCATGAGTGGAATCACCCAGAAGCATCTAGTCTTACAGAATGTTGGATTACTTAATGCTAAGTCAGCTATGCTATCAGCTGGTTGACCATACAACATGAATTTGAGGTTATTATCCTATGAGTATAGTATGTTCTCTGACCCAGGTACCAATATTTGTCTTATAGCCAGGATATCAATGAATGGAAATGGAGATGGCATTGATCATTATTATTTAATGACCCTGATATGGTTTGGATGTGAGGTGTCCCCTAAATGCTCACATGTGAGACAATGTGAGAAGGTTTCAAGGAGAAATGATTGGGTTGTGAGAGCCTTAACCCAGTCTGTGAATTAATCACCTGGTGGGATTAATTGAGTGGTTACTGAAGGGAGGTAGGGTGTGACTGGAAGAGGTGGGGCATTGGAGGTGTGCCCTTGGGCTATATTTTTTTTAATATTTATTTTTCAGTTTTCGGTGGACACAATATCTTTTTTTTTTAATTTTTTATTGTTGGCTGTTCAAAACATTACATAGTTCTTGATATATCATATTTCACACTTTGATTCAAGTGGGTTATGAGCTCCCATTTTTACCCCATATACAGATTGCAGAATCACATTAGTTACACATCCATTGATTTACATATTGCCATACTAGTGTCTGTTGTGTTCTGCTGCCTTTCCTATCCTCTACTATCCCCCCTCCCCTCCCCTCCCCTCCCCTCTTCTCTCTCTGCCCCCTCTACTGACATTCATTTGTCCCCCTTGTATTATTTTTCCCTTTCTCCTCACTTCCTCTTGTATGTACTTTTGTATAACTCTGAGGGTCTCCTTCCATTTCATGCAATTTCCCTTCTCTCTCCCTTTCCCTGCCACCTCTCATCCCTGTTTAATGTTAATCTTCATCTCATGCTCTTCGACCCTACTCTGTTCTTAGTTACTCTCCTTATATCAAAGAAGACATTTGGCATTTGTTTTTTAGGGATTGGCTAGCTTCACTTAGCATAATCTGCTCTAATGCCATCCATTTCCCTGTAAATTCTATGATTTTGTCATTTTTTAATGCAGAGTAATACTCCATTGTGTATAAATGCCACATTTTTTTTATCCATTCATCTATTGAAGGGCATCTAGGTTGGTTCCACAGTCTTGCTATTGTGAATTGTGCTGCTATGAACATCGATGTAGCAGTGTCCCTGTAGCATGCTCTTTTTAGGTCTTTAGGGAATAGACCGAGAAGGGGAATAGCTGGGTCAAATGGTGGCTCCATTCCCAGCTTTCCAAGAAATCTCCATACTGCTTTCCAAATTGGCTGCACCAATTTGCAGTCCCACCAGCAATGTACAAGTGTACCCTTTTCCCCACATCCTCGCCAGCACTTGTTGTTGTTTGACTTCATAATGGCTGCCAAACTAACTGGAGTGAGATGGTATCTTAGGGTGGTTTTGATTTGCATTTCTCTGACTGCTAGAGATGGTGAGCATTTTTTCATGTACTTGTTGATTGATTGTATGTCCTCCTCTGAGAAGTGTCTGTTCAGGTCCTTGGCCCATTTGTTGATTGGGTTGTTTGTTCTCTTATTGTCTAATTTTTTGAGTTCTTTGTATACTCTAGATATTAGGGCTCTATCTGAAGTGTGAGGAGTAAAGATTTGTTCCCAGGATGTAGGCTCTCTATTTACCTCTCTTATTGTTTCTTTTGCTGAGAAAAAACTTTTTAGTTTGAGTAAGTCCCATTTGTTGATTCTAGTTATTAACTTTTGTGCTATGGGTGTCCTATTGAGGAATTTGGAGCCCGACCCCACCGACTGTAGATCGTAGCCAACTTTTTCTTCTATCAGACGGCGTGTCTCTGATTTGATATCAAGCTCCTTGATCCATTTTGAATTAACTTTTGTGAATGGCGAGAGAAAGGGATTCAGTTTCATTTTGTTACATATGGATTTCCAGTTTTCCCAGCACCATTTGTTGAAGATGCTATTCTTCCTCCATTGCATGCTTTTAGCCCCTTTATCAAATATAAGGTAGTTGTAGTTTTGTGGATTGGTTTCTGTGTCCTCTATTCTGTACCATTGGTCCACCCGCCTGTTTTGGTACCAGTACCATGCTGTTTTTGTTACTATTGCTCTGTAGTATCGTTTGAAGTCTGGTATCGCTATACCGCCTGATTCACACTTCCTGCTTAGCATTGTTTTTGCTATTCTGGGTCTTTTATTTTTCCATATGAATTTCATGATTGCTTTATCTATTTCTACAAGAAATGCCGTTGGGATTTTGATTGGCATTGCATTAAACCTATAGAGAACTTTTGGAAATATCGCCATTTTGATGATGTTAGTTCTGCCTATCCATGAACAGGGTATATTTTTCCATCTTCTAAGATCTTCTTATATTTCTCTCTTTAGGGTTCTGTAGTTTTCATTGTATAAGTCTTTCACCTCTTTTGTTAGGTTGATTCCCAAGTATTTTATTTTTTTTTAAGATATTGTGAATGGAGTGGTTGTCCTCATTTCCATTTCAGAGGATTTGTCGCTGATATACAGGAATGCCTTTGATTTATGCGTGTTGATTTTATATCCTGCCACTTTGCTGAATTCATTTATTAGCTCTAATAGTTTCTTTGTAGACCCTTTTGGGTCTGCTAGGTATAGAATCATGTCAGCTGCAAATAGTGATAATTTAAGTTCTTCTTTTCCTATTTTGATGCCTTTAATTTCTTTCATCTGTCTAATTGCTCTGGCCAGTGTTTCGAGAACTATGTTGAACAGAAGTGGAGAGAGAGGGCATCCCTGTCTTGTTCCAGATTTTAGAGGGAATGCCTTCAATTTTTCTCCATTCAGAATGATGCTAGCCTGAGGCTTAGCATAGATTGCTTTTACAATATTGAGGTATGTTCCTGTTATCCCTAGTTTTTCTAGAGTTTTGAACATAAAGGGATGCTGTACTTTGTCGAATGCTTTTTCCGCATCTATCGAGATGATCATATGGTTCTTATTTTTAAGTCTATTGATGTGGTGAATAACATTTATTGATTTCCGTATATTGAACCAGCCTTGCATCCCAGGGATGAATCCTACTTGATCATGGTGCACAATTTTTTTGATATGTTTTTGTATCCAATTCGCCAGAATTTTATTGAGGATTTTTGCATCTAGGTTCATTAGAGATATTGGTCTGTAGTTTTCTTTCTTTGAAATGTCTTTGTCTGGTTTAGGTATCAGGGTGATGTTGGCCTCGTAGAATGAATTTGGAAGTTCTCCCTCTTTTTCTATTTCCTGAAGTAGCTTGAAAAGTATTGGTATTAGTTCCTCTTTAAAGGTTTTGTAAAACTCTGCTGTATACCAATCCGGTCCTGGGCTTTTCTTAGTTGGTAGTCTTTTGATGTTTTCTTCTATTTCCTCAATTGATATTGATCTGTTTAGGTTGTCTATATCCTCCTGACTCAATCTGGGCAGATCATATGACTTAAGAAATTTATCAATGCCTTCACTATCTTCTAATTTATTGGAGTATAAGGATTCAAAATAATTTTTGATTATCTTCTGTATTTCTGAAGTGTCTGTTGTGATATTGCCTTTTTCATCCCGTATGCTAGTAATTTGAGTTCTCTCTCTTCTTCTCTTCCTAGCATGGCTAAGGGTCTGTCGATTTTGTTTATTTTTTCAAAGAACCAACTTTTAGTTTTGTCAATTTTTTCAATTGTTTCTTTTGTTTCGATTTCATTAATTTCAGCTCTGATTTTAATTATTTCTTGCCTTCTACTTCTTTTGCTGTTGTTTTGCTCTTCTTTTTCTAGGATTTTGAGATGAAGTATGAGATCATTTATTTGTTGTTTTTTTCCTTTTTTTAAGGAATGAACTCCAAGCAATGAATTTTCCTCTTAGAACTGCTTTCAATGTGTCCCATAGATTCCGATATGTTGTGTCTGTGTTTTCATTTATCTCTAAGAATTTTTTAATTTCCTCCTTGATGTCTTCTATAACCCATTGATCATTCAGTAACCTATTGTTCATTCTCCAAGTGATGTATTCTTTTTCCTTCCTTCTTTTATTGTTGATTTTCAGTTCCATTCCATTATGATCAGATAGGATGCATGGTATTATCTCTACTCCTTTATATTGTCTAAGAGTTTCCCTGTGACATAATATATGATCTATTTTTGAGAAGGATCCATGTGCTGCTGACAAAAAAGTGTAACTGCTTGATGTTGGGTGGTATATTCTATATATGTCAATTAAGTCTAGGTTATTAATTGTGTTATTGAGTTCTATAGTTTCCTTATTCAACTTTTGTTTGGAAGATCTGTCCAGTGGCGAGAGAGGTGTGTTGAAGTCTCCCATGATTATTGTATGGTGGTCTATTAGACTCTTGAACTTGAGAAGAGTTTGTTTGATGAACATAGCTGCACCAGTGTTTGGGGCATATATATTTATGATTGTTATGTCTTGTTGGTGTATGGTTCCCTTAAGCAGTATGTAGTATCCCTCTTTATCCCTTTTGATTAACTTTGGCTTGAAATCTATTTTATTTGATATGAGTATGGACACTCCTGCTTGTTTCCAAAGTCCATATGAGTGATATGATTTTTCCCAACCTTTCACCTTCAGCCTATGTATGTCTTTTCCTATCAAATGCGTCTCCTGTAGGCAGCATATTGTTGGGTCTTGTTTTGTGATCCATTCTACTAGCCTGTGTCTCTTGATTGGTGAGTTTAAGCCATTAACATTTAGGGTTATTATTGAGATATGGGTTGTTCTTCCAGCCATATTTGTTTATTTATGTTACTAAACATGGTTTGTTTTCCTCTTTGATTATTTTTCCCCCCTTTACTGTCCTACCTCCCACTGTTGGTTTTCATTGTTATTTTCCATTTCCTCTTCCTGTAATGTTTTGCCAAGGATGTTTTGAAGAGATGGTTTTCTAGCTGCAAATTCTTTTAACTTTTGTTTATCGTGGAAGCTTTTAATTTCATCTTCCATCCTGAAGCTTAATTTCGCTGGATACACAATTCTTGGTTGGAACCCATTTTCTTTCAGTGTTTGAAATATGTTATTCCAGGATCTTCTAGCTTTCAGAGTCTGTGTTGAAAGATCAGCTGTTATCCTGATTGGCTTACCCCTAAATGTAATCTGCTTCCTTTCTCTTGTAGCTTTTAAAATTCTCTCCTTATTCTGTATGTTGGGCATCTTCATTATAATGTGTCTAGGTGTGGGTCTCTTATGATTTTGCACATTCGGCGTCCTGTAGGCTTCTAGGATTTGGGATTCTGTCTCATTCTTCAAGTCTGGGAAGTTTTCTCGTATTATTTCATTGAATAGATTGCTCATTCCTTTGGTTTGAAACTCTGTCCCTTCCTGTATCCCAATGACTCTTAAATTTGGTCTCTTGATGTTATCCCATATTTCTTGGATGTTCTGCTCATGGTTTCTTAACAGTCTTTCTGAGCTGTCTATGTTCTTTTCAAGTTGAAATACTTTATCTTCATTGTCTGATGTTCTGTCTTCTAAGTGTTCTACTCTGCTGGTAGTATTCTCAATTGAGTTTTTAAGTTCGTTTATTGCTTCCTGCATTTCTAGGATTTCTGTTTGTTTGTTTTTTATAACCTCTATCTCCCCGTATAGTTGATCTTTTGCTTCTTGGATTTGTTTATGTAATTCATTGTTGAAGTGATCTTTCATTGTCTCATTTTGCTGTCTGATGTCTTCCTTGAGACTCCAGATCATCTGAAGCATGTATATCCTGAATTCTTTATCTGACATTCCATCTGCTGTAGCTATTACCTCTTCTAACATTGAGTTGATCTGCATTGCTTGTGGTCCTTTCTTTCCTTGTCTCTTCATACTGTTCGCGTTCCTTTCTATTTGGTGAAACTGTTGTGCTATTGAATTTTCCCCCTATATGTTTATATTGGTCTTGTATAGTTGCAAAGTCTCCCTCGCAGGCGCGGCGGCGACTCTGCCCCTCCTCCAATTGGGGCAATGTGCCTACCACGCCAGCAGGCCGCTGGGCCTGCTCTGCCGGTCGGTAGCAGGTCCGCCTACCTTGCAGGCGCGGGGGGGGGGGCGGCTCTACCCTTCCTCAGGCCACTGGGCCTGTTCTGTCTGTCGGTTGCAGGTCTGGCCTGTTCTGATGGTGGTCACAGTTCCGTCTACCTTGCAGGCGCGGGGGGAGGGGGCGCCTCTTCCTCTCAGCAGGCCGCTGCTCCTCTTCTGCCGGTGGGTCGCAGGCCCACCTACCTTGCAGGAGTGATTGGAAGCTCTCTGGGCTATATTTTTGTACCTGGCCAGTGGAATCTCTCTACCTTTCCTCTCTGCTTCCTGGTCATCATGTGAGCCACTTCTCTCTGCCATTGTCTTCGAACATGATGTTCTGTCTCACCTTGAGCCCAGAGGAATGGAGGCAACTGTCCACGGACTGAGACCTCTGAAATCATGAGCTCCTAAATAAACTTCTCTTCTACAATCTTTCTGGTCAGGTCTTTTAGCCACAGCAGCAAAAAATGAGGCTGACTAAAACAGTTGCACAACCTTGTAAATACACCCAAATCCTCTGAATTATGCATTTTAAAGGAGTGAATTTTATGGTATGTGAATTATATCTCACTTATAAAAACATATATATATGTGTATGTATGAGAGTTTCCATTTCTCTACATCCTTGCCAGGATTTGTTACTTTTGTTGTTTTGATAATAGCTGTCCTAATTGGAGTGAAATAATGTCAAATAATTCCCCTGATGATTTGTTTAAGCATTTTTTTTCCTGTACAGGCATACTTCAAAGATACTGTGGGCTTGGTTCCAGACCACCTCAAAAAGGTAAATATCAAAATTTTGCAAATTACATGATTTTTTTGTTTTCCCAGCACATATTAAAGTTATGTTTACATTATAATTTTAACAGTAATAACATCATGTAAAAATATATCGTACATGCTTTACTTGTTATATCTTATTGCTAAAGATACTAATGATCATTTAAGCCTTCAGCAAATTGCAATATGTTTGCTGGTGAAGGTTTTTGCCTTGATGCTGATGGCTGTAGCTGATCATGGTGATGGTTTCTAAAGGCTGGGCTGCTGTGGCAACTCCTTAAAATAAGACAACAATCAAGTTTGCCATACTGATTGACTCTTTTCTTTCTTGAAAGATTTCTCTGTAGCATGTGATGCTGTTTGGTAGCATTTCACCCACAGCCAAACTTCTTTCAAAATTGGAATCAATCTTCTCAAACCCTGCTGCTACTGAACAAAGTAACTTTATGTAATATTCTAAATCCTTCCTTGTCATTTCTTGTTCACAGCATATTCACCAGGAGTAGATTCCATCCCAAGAAACCACTTTCTTTGCTCATACTTAAGAAATAACTTTTTGCCCGGGTACAGTGGTGCATGCATGTAATCCCAGTGACATGGGAGGCTGAGGCAGAAGGATCACAAGTTCAAGGCCATCCTCAGCAACTTAATGAGGTGCTAAGCAACTCAGTGAGACCCTGTCTCTAAATAAAATACAAAATAGGGCTGGGGATGTGGTTCAGTGGTCAAGTGTCCCCTGAATGCTCAGTACCTAAAAAAAGAAAGAAAATACAAGAAACAACTTTCTCATGTAATAAACTTTGATCATAGGATTGCAGCAGTTTGGTCACATCTTCAAGCCTCCTCCTAATTCTAGCTTTCTTACTATTTCCACCACATCTACCATTACTTTTTCCACTGAGGTCTTGAACCTCTCAAAGTCATCCATGAGGATTTGAATCAACTTCTTCCAAAATCCTACTAATGTTAATATCTTAACCTCCTCCATTAAATCATGAATGTTCTGAATAGTATCTTGAATGGTGAATCCTTTCCAGAAGGATTTCAATTTACTTTGCCCAGATCCATCAGAAAAAGCACCATTTATGGCAAAAATATATGTCTTAAATAATAAGTTTAATGTTGAAATTATTATTTGATGCATAAAGAATGGATACTGTATGAGCAGGCATATAGGCAATATCAACTTTTTGCATATCTCCATCAGAGGTCTTGGGTAACCAGGTGTATTATCAATGAGCAGTGATATTTTGAAAAAACTCATTTTTATGAAGAGGAGTTAGTTCTCAAGGATAGATCAACATATTCATTTAACCATGTTATAAACAGATGGGCTATCATCTGGAATTTGTTGCTCCATTTATAAGGCACAGGCAGAATAAGTTTAATATAATTCTTAAGGCTGTAGGGTTTGAGGAATGGCAAATAATCATTAGTTTCATCTTAAAGATACCACCTGCTATGTCCCTCAGAAAAGATTTAGACTGTTCTATGAAGTTTTGAAGCCAGACACAAACATCTCCTCTATAGCTATGAAAGTCCTAGATGCCACTTTCTCATAATATAAAACTGTTTTACTACATTAAAAATGTATTGTTTAGTATAATCAACTTCATCAACTTTCTTCGATCTCCTGATAATTTGATGCAGCTTCTACATTGCCAGTTGTTATTTTGACTTGCATATATTTTTCAGTACCAGGAATGGAACCCAGTACCATCTACCACTGGGCTATATCCCATCCCCAGACCCCATTTAAAATTTTGCCTCGAGACAGGGTCTTGCTAATTACTAAGGATGACCTTGAATTTGTGATCCTCCTGCCTCAGACTCCAGAGCAGCTAGGATTACAGGCATGTGCCACTAAGTCTGTCACAACTTTCAATTTTAATGTCATGAAGATATTTTTTCTTAAACCTCACAAACCAAACTCTGAAAGCTTGAAACTTTTCTTCTGGAGCTTCCTCCTTCTCTTATACTTCACTGTGTTAAAAAGAGTTAGGGCCTTGCTCTGGGTTAGGCTTTGGCCTAAGGGACTCTTGTGGATGGTTTGGTCTTCTTTATAAATCACTGAAACTTTGTCCATATCAGCAATAAGTCTGTTTCATTTTCTTATCATTTATATGTTTACTTTCTTCAAGAACTTTTCCTTTGCATTCACAACTTTGCTAACTATTTGTCATAAGAGGTCTAGCTTTTGGCCCATCTTATTTTTTTCCTAAGTTTAATCATTCCTAGCTTTTGATTTAAAGTGAGACATGATAATTTCATTTCATATGAGCACTTAGAGGCCATTGTAGTTTTATTAATTGGCCCAATGTCAACATTTTTGTGCCTCAGGGAATAGGAAGACCAAAATAAGGGAAAAGAAATGGAGAAACAGCTGGCCAGTGGAACCATTAGAATACAGCCTGCATTTGTCAATTAAGTTTGCTATCTTACATGGGCCCAATTGTGGCATCTCCACACAATTAAAATACTAACATTAAGGATCACTGATCACAAATCAACATAACAGACATAATAATAATCAAAAGTTTGAAGTATTGTGAGAATTACCAAAATGTGACAGAAACACAAAGTGAGAACAAGCTATTGAAGAAAAATAACGCTGAAAGAATTCTCAATGCAGAGTTATCACAAAACTTGGATTTGTAAAAAATGCAATATCTAAGCAATAAAATGAATCAAAATATAACAAATTATGTCTATATTTCTTTGCCATTTGTATATTTTCTTTTGAAAAAAATGTTTATCCAAGTCATTTGCCAACTAATTAATCATATCATTGGGGGAGTTGTTATTGAGTTCCTTATATATTCTAGATATTAATACCTTATTGGATAAATAGCTTACAAATATTTTATGTCATTCTGTAAATTATCTCTTCACTTTGTTTATTGTTTCCTTTGCTGTGCAGAAGTGTTTTCATTTCATGAAATCCCATTTGTTAATTTTTGGTTTTCTTGCCTATGCTTTTGGAGTTCTACCAAAGAATTTTTGCCCAAACGAATGTACTGAGAGTTTCCCCCATTTTCTCTTAGTATTTTCAGAGTTTTGGGTCTTATATTTATGCTTCTGACCCATTTTGACTTGATTTTTGTATATGGTTAGAGACACAGATCTACTTTTTTTCTTTCATTCTTCTGTATATAGATATCCAGTTTTCCTAGATCATTTATTGAAAAGAGAGTCCTCCTTCAGTGTATGTTCTTAGTGACTTTATTGAAAAATCAATGAGTTGTAAATACATAGATTTATTAGAGGACTTTCTACTCTGTTTCATTCATCTATGTGTCTGCTTTCATGTAAATACCATGCAATTTTGGTTATTATGACTTAATGGTATATTTTGAAGTTAAGTACTGTGATACCTCAAGATTTTGTGGTTTATTGTTTCTTTGTTTTATTTTGTTTTGTTTTTACTCAGGACTACTTTGACTCTTCAGGATATTTTGTAATCAGACAAAATTTATTCTTTTCTTTTTTTCTATTTCTGTGAAGAAAGACATTAGTAATTTGATGGGGACTGCATTGAATCTATAAATCACTTTAGATGGTATGAACATTTTAACAACATTAATTCTTCCAATCCATGAGCATAGAATGTCTTTCTATTTTTTGTGTGTTTGTGTGTCCTGATCAATTTTTTCATCAGTGCTTTATATTTTTCATCACAGAGATATTTGTATGCATTTTTAAATTTTTTTAATGTCAATGAACCATTATTTTGTTTATTTATTTATTTATTTAAGGGGCTGAGAATCAAACACAATGCTCAAACATGTTAGGCAAGCACTCTACCACTGAGCTACAGCCCTAGCCCCCTATATTTTTAATCTATCATGAATGGTTTTTTTTTTTAATTTATTCTTTAGCAAATTATTTATTAAAGAAATATTATTAATTGTGTATGTTCATCTTATACTCTGAAAATTTACTGAATTTGCTTATCACTTCTAATAGTTTTTTGGTAGAATCTCTAGGATTTTCATATAAAATATCATGTCATCTGAAAACAAAGAATGTAACTTCCTCCTTTTCAATTTGGAGGCCCTTTATTTCTTTCTCTTGACTAATTGCTCTGGCTAGAACTTCCAGTATTATGTTGAATAGTGGTGAAAGTGGGCACCTTTCCTTGTCTAGATAAAATGCTTTCAGTTTTTCTTACTCAGTATGATGTTGGCTGTGAGTTTGTTACGAGTAGTCTTAAATGTGATAAGGTATTTTCCTTCTACATCTACACCTCTTTGCCATTTGTATATTTTCTTTTGAAAAAAAAATGTTTATTCAAGTCTTTGATAGTTTTTAACATGAAGAGATGTTAAATTTCATCAAATGTTTTTTTTTTCTGAATTTGTTGAGGTGATCACATGGTTTTTGTCTTTCATTCTGTTGATGTGATGCATCAGATTTATTGATTTGCATAAGTTGAAACATCCCTAGGATCAATACCACTTAATAATAATATATAATCTTTTTGATGTGCTGTTGGATTTGGTTTGTTAGTATTTTGTTGAGAATTTTTGCATCTATGTCCATCAGAGGTATTGGTCTCCAATCTTCTTTTTTTGTTGTTGTTATATCTTAGTTTGGTTTTGGTATTACAGTAATACTGGCCTTATATGGTGGATTTGGAATAATATCCTCCATTTCAATTTTTTGGATTAGAGAATTATTGGTGATATTTCTTCTTTAAAAGAATTCAGCAGTGAAGTCACCAGGTCCTGTGCTTTTCTTTGTTGGGAAACTTTTTATTACTGATTGAATTTTGTTGTTTGTTATTGCTCTGTTAAGTGATCTAGTTCTTCATGGTTCAATCTTAGTGGGATAAATGGATCCAGGAACTTATCCTTTCTTCTAGATTTTCCAATTTGCTGACAAATAGTTGTTCATAATAGTCCCTAACAATCCTTTCTATTCTGTGGTATTAGCTACAATGCCTCATTTTTTCATCTCCTATTTTATTTATTTGGATTTGCTCTCTCTTTTTCTTAGTCTAGCTAAAGGTTTATAAATTTTGTATATCTTTGTTAAAAAAAAAACTTCTTGTTTTGTCAATATTTTGTATTTTATAGTCTCAATTTCATTTATTTCTGCTGTAATTTTTACAATTTCTTTCCTTGTACTCATTTGGGGCTTAGTTTATTCTTTTTATTTTCTCTGTGTCTTTGTGTTGTATTGTTAGGTTGTTTATTTGTAATCTATCTTTTCAATGTAGGAATTCATCACTATAACTTTCCCTCTCAGTACTGTTTTTTCTGTATCTCATAGTATAATTATTCCATTTTATGTTGTTGTAACAAACACCTGAATCTGGTATTTATACAGTAACAATTCCAATACAGTAACAATTGGGGACTTTGACACCACACTTTCATTAATGTATAGACCATGAAGGCAAAAAATAAAAACAAAAACAACAACACAACAACAAAAACATGGGAATTAAATTATACTACAGACCAAATGGACCCAACAAACATTTACAGAACATTTCATACAAAAGTGCAGAATGCACATTCTTTATAAGTATTTATAAAATACTTATAAAGCAAAAACGTTTAAGAACTCATAGTTTGGAAATGCAAGAGCATGGTGCCAGTATCTGCTCAGCTCTGGCGAGGGCCCCCCTAAATCTCAGCATATTAGATGCCATTATGGTGTAAGTGAGTATGGGAGTGGGGGATCATATGGCAAGAGAGTAAGTTGGACTGTGATTTAGGAGTCAGGCTTGCTCTTTTAATAACAACTTACTCTCATTAGAATTAACTCACTCTATAACCAGCATTAATTCTTTCTTGGGTTGCAACCCTAATGACCTAACCACTAGTCACTAGGCCCCACCTCTGAAGGGTTCCATCCCAACCCCCCAACATTGCAACAGTGAGGATCAAGCTTTTGACACAGGAACTCTTGGGGGACACACTTAAACTATATCAAAATCATAGCACATAGGTTTTGGTGTATTTGGCCATTTTCATTTTTTTAAATATAGAAGAGGCTCTTTGTAAAAATATTTTTTAATTGTTGATAGACCTTTATGTATTTATATGTAGTGCTGAAAATCAAACCCAGTGCCCCACACATGCCAGGCAAGTGCAGTACTACTAAGCTACAGCCCCATCCTGCCATTTTCATTTATCAAGAATTTTTAAAATTTCTCTTCTGATTTCTATATTGACCCACTGGTCATTCTGGAGAATGTTTTCTTTCTATGTATTTGTACAATTTCTAAAGTTCCTATTTTGCTGTCTTCTATTTTTGTCTCATTGTGGGCAAAGATGATGCATGATATAATTTGAACTTTAAAAAAATTTTGAGACTCACTTTTTGACCTAATGTATGGTCTATCCATAAGTATATTCCATGTGTTGATGAGAAGAATGTGCATTCTGCACATTTGTATGAAATGTTCTGTAAATGTTTTGGGGGTCCATTTGGTTTGTAGTATAATTTAATTCCCATGTTTTTGTTGTTGTGTTGTTGTTGTTTTTATTTTTTGCCTTCATGGTCTATACGTTAATGAAAGTGTGGTGTCAAAGTCCCCAATTGATACTATATTGGAATCTCTCAGTATAGAACTAGTAATATTTACTTTATATACTTCACTGCTCTGGTTTGGGGAACAATATATTCCCGATTGTAATATTCCCTTCCTGAATCACTACTTTTATCATTATAAAATGATATTCTTTGTCTCTTTTATAGTTTCTGACTTAAAGTCTATTTAATCTGATATAACTACTCTTATTGGCTTTTGGTTTCCATTATCACAGAATATCATTTTCCATCTCTTCACTTTCTTTTTTTTCTTTTCTAGTCTTTACCAGTGAAGTGAGTTTCTCATAAGTACATATAATTGGGTATTCTTTTTTTAAACCCATTCAGCCAGTCTAGATCTCTTAATTGGGGAATTTAATATGCTTACATTCAAGGTTATTATTTATAGTTAAGAAGTTACTCCTGTCATTTTATTGATCATTTTGTTTTTTAAGATAATTTGTTCCTTTCTTAGTTAATATTTGCAGTTCAGTGGTTTTCTGTATCAACAATGTTTGATCCTTTTCTCTTTCTCATTTGTGTATCAGTCCTACCAGTGGATTTTATAATTTTCTGTGTTTTCATAGTGGAAATTATCATCCTTTCATTTCCAGGTACAAGACTTCCTCAAACAATTCTTATAGACTGGACTGTCTAGTAAGGATGAATTTCATCACTTTTTGCTTATCTTGGAAAGACATTATTTTTACTCATGTTTGAAAGATGACTTTGCTAGGTATAGTATCTTTAGTTGGCATTTTTTTTTTATTTCAGTACCCTGAATATATCATTGCATTCTCTCCTTTCTTATAATGTTTCTGCTGAGAAATATGCTGTTAGTCTAAGAGGATATCTTTATATTTAACTTGCTCTTTTTCTCTTGTTGTTTTCATCAGTTTATTATATATTTCAAAATAACTAGAAGAGAAGAGTTCTACAGTATCCAACACAAAAAAATGACAAATTTTTGAGGAAATGGAAATGCTAATTGTCCTGGTTTACACTGTGTACATGTATCAAATTATTACACTGTATCCAATAAATATGTACAATTATTATGGGTCAGTCGAAATTTTTGAAAATTTGAGTATATTGATATGATTCTAATTCTGGATTCTTTAATCTACTCAATGAATTTATGCTTTCTCCAATATCAAACAGTCTTGATTAATGTCATCACTTAATGTCTTGAAACCAGGTAGAGCTCTCCAGTTTTATTTTACTTTTTCAAAGTTGTTTTGGCTGCCTAGGACTTTTGATTTTTATAATAATCTTGTCCATATAAAAAATCTTTCTGGACTTTTTTTATAGGAATGTGTTAAACGTATAGGGCAATTTGGAGAGAATTGACATTTTTAGTATATTTAGTCTTCCATTATATGTACAACATGTGTCTTTCCATTTATTTAGAACTTCTTTGATTTCTTTACTTAGTGTTTAACTTTCGGCATACATGCTCTGTACATATTTTGTTAGATTTACACTTAAATATTGCATTTTTAATATTGTCAGATGATATTGTATTTAAAAATTTGCTTCCCATCATTGTTAGCATGTAGAAATGTGATTTATTTGTGAATGTTGATCTTATACCTTGTTATTCTACTGAATTCACTTCTTAGATCCAGGAGGTTTTTGTAATTACCATAGGGTTTTCTACATAGATCATCATGTCATCTTCAAATAGAGATAGATTTTATATCTTCTTTTCCAAGCTTAATGCCTTTTGTCTTTCTTGACTTATTGCATCTGCTAAAACCTCTAGTACTACATTGAGTAGTAATAGTGAAAATGGACATCCTTAACTAGTTTCCAATCTTAGCTGGAAAGCATTGAATCTTTATCATTAAGTGCAATGTTAGCTTAAATGGCATTTGTTGAAATACCATTTTCATCAAATTGAGCAAGTTCACTTTTATATATAGGGTTTTCTTTGAGTTTTTTAAAATCATAGATGGGTCTTTAATTTTATCAAATGCTATCTCTGCAACCAATGATAGTGATGTTCTTGTTTACTTGGTTAATATGGTTGATTACATAGATGGATTTTCAAATTTGTATAATTTTGAATGTCTGATACATTTTCCAATGATTTTTTCTTAATTGAAGCAAACGTGAAATAAGATACACTTTTGTACCTCTTCAAGTATTTTAAAAAATTACACAAAAAGTAAAAGACTGGAGCAGAATGTAAGCAATCAGATTCTCAAGAAAATATGTGGCAGGAGGACATGTAGCTTACATACTCAAAAGGAGAAACAATTTAGACAGTGAAGTATTATGCAACCATGATTTCAAATGTAGCCAGATGGGAAGCTTTTACAAAATAGTTTTTTACTCTGATTTCATCGGTTTGATGTAGGTCCCAAGAATTTGTATTTTTCAGTCTACTCCAGTGATTCTAATATACATCCAATGATGAGAACCACTGGTATAGTGGAAATAAGCTAATGATATAGAATTTGGAGCTAGATCTAGGATCAAATTCTAGTCCTATTGCTTATTAGTTACACAATCTTGAAAAAGGTAGTGGAGTAAATTTATAAACTAGGATGATATAAAGGTTGTTTTGAAATGTCAAATCTAAGTGTCATATCTAAATTATCTAGTTATATGCATGATATGTATGAAGAATATACTTAACAGACTCCCAGCACATGAAGTATCATATATCACGTATTATAGAGGGAGGGCCTACACACATTTTCACCTTTTCTCTTTCTGCCTGAAATGTGAATGACATGATTTGTGCTTAAGCAGCCATCTTATATCATGAGATGGAAATCAGGTATAGAGAAGAACAGAACAACAAAATAAACTGGAGCCTAGTTTTCACAGAGTGATGATATCAATCATCAGATACTTCCTTATCAATTTTATTTAAGTAACAAAGAAATAAGCTTGCACATTTCTTGAGTCACTGTTATTTATATTTTTTTTCATTTGCTCTATTTTCTCTAGTATAACAGAAAAATGATCAATAAATAGTCATGCTTTAAATCAGCTTTGGTGGGCCAAAAACTGGGAGGAATCCTTGAAAGATGGGAAGAAGATAGGTCCAATTAAAGAAGGAAACCATAGCACAAAGTATGCATGTGAGTTTTTATGGATGATGAAAATAAGAGTTCTCTATGATAATAGGTTAAAACTAAGATTAAGGAGTAGTGTTAGAGACAACCACTCAATGTTATAGGAAGAAAATCTAGAAGACTTAACTTTTTTTTCCATCATTTTACTTACCACATGGACTAGCAAACAGTAACAAGTTTCTCTTCAAGTAACTGCAATGAGTATGAGATTTAAGGCAGTGAAGTAGGGTAGTATCTTTGGAAGTATGCAATGGCTAAATAAATAATAGTATTTATAAGAAATAGCACACAAATTCATCAAGGTACACTTCCTTATGGCATTTTCTCCATCTCACCCATGCTCATGGAAAATAGCATCTATGTCTGTTTCCCTTATTCTCTGAAACAGGCTGCTTCAATCAGAGAGTTAAGAAATCTCAACTACAGAAAGAAGTACATAATAAGAGATTCATGAAACACTTTAAAAATCCTATGAAATATAGACAAAAAACTCAACAAATGCAAAGACTTTTACTAAAGAAATGGGTCCTAGATCATGAAAATAAAATGATAATTAATGACCTCAGAATAAGAAAAAAATATCTCTTCCATGAAAGGAAATTAATATGAAACAATAGTAAGTAAATGAAAAGAGATTTTAAAAGGTAAATAACAGGTACAATTAAAGTATCTGGTGAGAGTAGGAGGCTGGGGGGAGGAGGATGGCTAAAAGGTACAAAGTTATAGTTAGATAAAAATAATATGTACTAGCGTCCTATTGTACCATAGGGTGACTACAGTTAAAAATAATATATATTTCAAAGTAGCTAGAAGAAAGGATTTTTAATATTCTCAGCACCAAGAAATGACAAATAGTGGAAGCAACGGGTATTATAATTGCCCAATTTGATCATTATATGATGTATTCATGTATTGAAACATCACACTGTACCCTATAAATGTGTACTATTATGTGCCAATTAAAAATAGACATATTAAAAAGTAAATAAACAATTTTTCAATAGATGAATGGAACATCTGTGTGGACACAAATGGATATTGAATTAATGATCTAGAAAATTAAGCAAAGGCATTCTCCCAAAGGGCAAGATAAAAGTATAGAGAATGGAAAACAGGAATTAAAAGGTAAGAGGCATGGAGGATAAATCAAAAGATTTTTACATTTTACATTTATTCCATTAAGGGTAAAACTGAAGATAATGACTAGGAAGCAATATTCAAAGACTGAATAAGCAAAGAAAACCTCCCCAGCATTGAAATCAATAGTCCTCAGACTGAAAGGTCCCTCTAAAGTATCAATCAGAATGAGTTATAAAAACAAGAACAGTATTTTTTAAAAAAAATAAGTCTACACACACCACATTGACATTTTAGAGCATTAATGATAATATGAAAATAGCAATAACTTTCAGAGAGAAAATAAAGACCACGCACAATGGACTAAAAATCCATTTGATATCAGATTTCCCATTAGGAACACCAGAGGCAGGAAAGCAATGGTGCAATATCTTCAAACTATTGAGCTAAAATAATTCCCAAACTCAAATTTAATATCAAGTCAAACTATTGCATTAGTTAGATGGAGAAATTAAGACCTATTGGTCTTAATTTTGGACCTATAAAAAAAAAACAGAAAATTGCCTACCTTCAGATACTCTCAGAAATAATTATTAGAGAATATACTTCAGCAAGAAGAAAAACTAATTTGTGAAAAGGAAGTATGTTAAGGAAATTATGCTTGATCATTTATGCATTATTCATGTAATTAACAATTTTTAAAATGAGATGTAACCTCTTTCTCATCTGGAAGAAAGTTTGGCAAGTATGTGAAAGGTGTTACCCATAAATACTGCTCAAAGCAAACAAAACATAATATTATTAACCTATATCCCAAAAAAGAATATGACTACTTACGTAGTTTTTCTAAACATTTAGAAGGATGTGGGGGATACCTGTGGTCATTGGCCTAAGTTAAGTCCCAGGAAACAACTTCTAGAAAGTATCTCCTCAAATATAAGTATTCCCAGGGATTATTGCTTATCTAAACTGCCATTGTATAGAACAAAGTGAAAGTTACCCATAAAAATCAAAGAAGGCAGAAACTAATATACACAATATTATACTCAAGAGAATTCATCCCACAAAATAGTTCCTGAGTTTATGCTATGTTCCAGTCTTTACGCTAGGTACTGAGTGACTAAATGTCACTGAAAGACTTTTGAATTGACTAAAAGACAAATAAGGAAGCAGTGGTAGACCCTGATCTTTGAAGAAATGGCATTCCTGGTTGAGTCTTTCAGAAGAGAGGGAAGCTTTTTGAATGAAGCTATTACATCAAGGTCATGGGTGAAAGACAAAATGAAACTATTGGTGTTTGAAGAACCTCAATATCATAGACTGTAGGAATTTTGCACCCTGAAAACAGGAAAACCAACCAGAAGCCAACATAATAATAGCAGGTGTTTAGTGAGAGAAGTGGCTTTATCTCTTTTATCCTAAAGATCCCATCTTTCATTGCACATTTGAAATATACTTCTTCCTAAGGAAGCCATATGGCATGGGGGAAACAGTGTGCACTTTAACTGTATGGCCCAAAGCAAGTTATTTAATCTCACTGAGCTTTAGTTTACTCAGCTATGTAATATGGATAATAACAGGGTCAGCCCTGTAGGCAATTTTTAAGAATTAAATGAAATAATGTGTACAAAATTCTCAGCTAATAGTTGGTAATAAAAAATAATACTTATGATTCATAGAGTCATGCTTAAAAGTTACCCTGCAGATATGTTATTGAACTTTTGTGTCTTTGTCACTTGTTCCAGTTAGTATGGCTGCATAAGTAATTGCCTCAAATCTTACAAGCATAAAGCAACCATTTATCATTCTCATGAATTCTATGGGTCAGAAACTTGGACAAGACATAGTAGAAAAGGCTTATCTTGGCTCTATAATGTCCAGGCATCAGCTGGGATTCTCAAAGGCTGGGGGGCTGGAATCACCTCTAGGTTAGTTCACAAAAATTTCTGGCAGTTACCAGGCATGGTGGTGCACACTTGTAATCCCAGCAGCTCAGGAGACTGAGGCAGGAGGATCATGAGTTTAAAGCTAGCCTCAGGAACTTAACAAGGCCCTAAGCAACTCCGTGAGACCCTGTTTCTAAATAAAATATTAAAAGGGCTGGGGATGTGGCTCAGTAGTTAAGCGCCCCTAGTTCAATTCCCAGTACCAAAAAATAATAATAATAAAATAAAAAATTCTGGCAGTTGTTGCAGACTATCAGCTGGGTCTTCAGTTCTCCAACATAGTGAGTTTCCTCTCACTATATTGGCATTCCTGGTTGAGTCTTTCTACTTGGGCTAATTTGATTTGTCTCACAGTATGATGAAGAGGGATGTTAGGGAGGAAAAATTTTTCTTCTACCCTCTTATGTTCATTATTTTGGGGCCTACAAATTAAATTGACAATAGACAGATTAGTAAGAGAAAAAAAATAGATGTAATCATATACATATACATGGGATTTCACAAAGAAATGTGACTCCAGGAAGAGGTTTGAATTTGGTACCTATATACTATCTTTTTTTTTTAAGAGAGAGAGAGGGAGAGAAATTTTAATATTTATTTTTCAGATTTCGGCAGACAGACACAACATCTTTGTTTGTATGTGGTGCTGAGGATCGAACCCGGGCCGCATGCATGCCAGGCAAGCGCGCTACCGCTTGAGCCACATCCCCAGCCCCCTATATACTATCTTAACAGCGGTCAGAGATAGGCAGAGAGCAATTTCTGGGAGAATAAATTGCCTTTTAAAAGGAAAGAAAAAAAGGATATTTGTAGAAAAAGAAATGACTTTTGGGAAAGACAATGGGCCCATAGGAGATATGATAGTTGGTGCCCACTTTACATCTCTGAAAAGTTAAGATTAGAATTGCTGTGGAAAGGAGATTTATGACTATTTAGTTCTTTGGGGAGCCTCTATTTTTAGAAAGATAAGGAATTTTGGAAACCTAAATGCCTTCATCTCAAGAAGCTCTATTGTATGTCTGTTTGTTTATAATAATCTAGCTTCTGAAATAATATAGCATCACTCTTATGTACTTCATTGATTGGAACTGTCATACACCCCACCCAGATTCAAGGAGAGGAAACACACTCCTCAGTGGGAGGAACATTGAGGTCATGTTTTAAGGAGAGCAAATGGGATTCAAGATATTGTTGTAGTCATATAAGAAAGTATGACCTTTCATATAATCCAAATCTGTAAATTCAGAGGAGCAAATGTCAGAGAGAATCCCAGAACTCCCTCTCCCTATAGAATGGGACATTTGTTGTACTTAGCATCAGCTGACGCCCTTCAAACTCTTTAGCCCTTGAAAAATGAAGATTGTCTTTCTTCTTCCTATGTGCTTGGATAGAGCTCAATTTATTTTCGTTGGAAATGACTGTGTGAATTGGAGTTATCTGAAGAAGTCATATCTATATTGAAGATCCTACAGACTGACATTAGATGAGAGGAACATTATGATTGTTGTAGAGAGATAGAATGCTACAGGTAAAGAACCAGAATTATCTTGAGCTATCTTAGGCCCCTTTAAAAACCATTTACTTAATTTTTGTATCTGAACATTCATTCATGTTACTGATTAACAAACTTCTCAAAATGTATCATTAAGCTCAGGAGACATTAAATCTCCACTAGCCCTAGCAACATCTAAAACCACAGGAGACACCACATCATGTATAACCACAAGAATGAGATCCTAATTAGAATAAGTTATTCTCTCTCTCTCTCTCTCTCTCTCTCTATATATATATATATATATATATATATATATATATATATATATATACTATGTCAAAATATACTCTTCTGTCATGTATATCTAAAAAGAACAAATAAACATTAATAAATAAATAAAAATAAAACCATAGGAGAGATTTCCCCATTTTGTTGTAGCCTGCTTGCTTGATGCTCCTACCAATATAATTGGTAAATGTATTGATTTTTTACTTACTTTTGTTCTTTAACTATAAAAGTCCATGCAACTTCTTCCACAATGGAATCTTCCAGGTAACATGAATCCCTATTCCTGAGCTATCATCACTCATATTTGGTTCATAATAAGCTATATTCTTATTTCTTTTAAATCATAATCATTATTTTATGTTAAAAACTGGATATACTACAATGAAATGATCTGCCTTATAAGATAGTGCCTTCACCACTACTCATTTTGAGTCAGATATTTTATATTAATTATTATACTAACCATCACCACAATCTTGAATGTATATGATTGTACCCCTTTTATAAACATGACACAAAAAGGCTAAAGTAGTAGCAGAGTCAAGATTCAGGTACAGGCCAGAATTTTAAGTCTGACTTTTCCCCTTTGCCTTTCCACTGTAATTATTTAAGGAGATCATAGGAACCATCAGTTAGAAATGCTAGAAAGGAAATCACTATATCAAGTCCAGAATTATATAGGGACTTTCATTTTTTTAACAACTCTTAAGATTAATTTTCTTTTCTAAAATGCACACTTGTAATATTTACCAATATGAAATTATTTCTATCTTATAGAATCTTATATAACATTATAGGCCCTTAGTCCACCAGAGAAAATTCACCCATTCATAGATACTTTAGTGATTATACTCAAGCGCTTTGGAGCCAGAGAGATCTTGGATTGGTTCCTGGGTCTGCAATCTACTACCTATGTGTTTGGATCAGACAGAGTAGACATAGCTGTCAGTGATATAAAGACCAACTAAGAATGCCTTAATCAGCAAGGTGTGGTGGTGCATGCCTGTAATACCAGCCACTCAGAAGGTGGAGGCAGGAGGATCACCAAGTCCAAGGCCAGCCTCAGCAACTTATCAAGACTCTATGTCAAAATAAAAAGGACTGGGGATGGAACTCAGTGGTAAAGCATCCATGGGTACAATTCCTAGGAGAAGAGTGTCATACCAATAGGCCTGGAAGTAGGGAAATTCCAGGGTTCTTAACAATTCAGTGGCTTGTCAGGAGTCCTGTTCTTTTTTTATAGCTTTTCTGTTCTCCTGAATTTATTGGGAATATCTGTTCAAATGAGCTACTAGGTTATAGATGTTCTAGTTATAACATGTAAAACCAACCATTTTAAATGAAGGAAAGAACAATTGTTCCCATGAGTCTTTTTATTCTCAATGAAAATCTCTCCTAGGAGCTTCCCAGCAGATCTCCCTTCAGGTTCCATTGGCCAGGATTAATTCCATTTCCATGTCCAAAGCAATTACTAGCAAGAGGAGGGAGATCACTGATAGGCTAAAATTATTCATGATTCACCTTCTCAGGATGGGAGAGAGTTCAGTCTCTCCAGAAAAGTATGACTACTCAGAGGAAGATAAAAATGGTGAAAATCTTTTAGTGTAGAAAAAGTAGAAGAAAGTAACAAGGTTTTCCATACTATCTAATATCTCTGAGCATCATAGTAGGAGCCCTCATAATATATATTTTCTTCAAGAATTGCTTTGATTATTATATGAGGTAACTCTTGTAAAGTGCTCAAAAAATGTCCGCTATTACTGTTATGGTTGGTGTTATTATTTTTGCTCTTAACTCGGTAGCTTCTTTCCATCTTTCCCTTCTGTCCCCCAGAATTTGGCATCAGTGCTTTATTTTGTGGTCAGAAAATGGCTACAGCAATTCTAGACACCATATGCAAATAATGTCTCTGGCCCTCAGTTTTCCTATCTTTAAAATGGAGACATTTATATTTACCTGAAAGATTTTTTTTATGAGTTTGTTTATACACAAGCTCAAAAAAGTAAGCTGCTACTATTTCTTATTGACACTGATATCTCCTGCAAAGAGCATGGCATGCTGTCAAGTTCTAGGCAAGCGCTCAGCAAATGGTAGCTGTTGTAAAACATTTATATGTTCAGTCTGTGCAAAAGAAAGCTGAGAATACTCCCTGGAAGGAGAGGAGGGAAAATGAGGGTAATGGGAACTAAAATGGAATAAATCAAATTCTATGCATGTATGATTTTGTCAAAATAAACCCAACTACTATGTATAACTTGAATGCTTTAATAAAATTAATTAATTAAAGTAAAATTTATGCAAAAGGGCTGAGAAATTTTCACTACCTTAGATGGAACAAAATTATCTCACATATAACATCAAAAGCACATGTGACAAAAGAAAACATTGGTACAATATACTTCATAAAATTAAAAACAGTTGTCCCTCAAATGATATCATCAAGGGGCTTGGGTTGTGCTCAGCGGTAGAGCACTTGCCTAGCATGTGCAAGGCCCTGGGTTTGATCCTCAACACCACATTAAAATAAAGGTATTGTGTCCAACTACAACTAAAAAATAAATTTTAAAAAATGATATCAAGAAACACAAAGACAGTGCACAGAATGAGGGAAAACATTGGTAAAACATATAGCTGATAAGAAACATATCTAGAATATATAGAGAGTTCTTGCAACTCAAAAATAAAAAGCAATCAAATTTTTAAAATGAGCAAAAAATCTGGATAGATATTTGTCCAAAGAAGATACACAAAATGCTAATAAGTACATGACGAGATGTTTAGCATTATTAGTCATTAGGGAAATTCAAATCAAAACAAAAATGAGATATGTGAAGCACTGGGTTCAATCCTCAGCACCACATAAGAAAAATAAATACAATAAATAAAGATATAAAAAGAAAAATTCTTTAAAAAATGAGATAAATTCACATTCACAAGGATAGAAAAAATTTTTAAAAGACAGATAATAAAAAGCATATGCAGACTCCAGTCAGAATGGCAGCTATTATGAATACAAACAACAATAAGTGTTGGCAAGGATGTGGGGGAAAAGGTACACTCATACATTGTTGGCGGGACTGCAAGTTGGTGCAGCCAATCAGGAAAGCAGTATGGAGATCCTTGGAAAATTGGGAATGAAACCACCATTTGACCCAGCTATCCCTCTCCTCAGTCTATACCCAAAGGACTTAAAAACAGCATACTACAGGGACACAGCCACATCAATGTTTATAGCAGCACAATTCACAATAGCTAAACTGTGCAACCAACCTAGATGCCCTTCAATAGATGAATGGATAAAAAATGTGGCATATATACACAATGGAATATTACTCATCAATAAAATAATAAAATCATGGCATTTTCAGGTAAATGGATGGAGTTAGAGAAGATAATGCTAAGTGAAGTTAGCCAATCCCAAAAACACAAATGCCAAATGTTTTCTCTGATATAAGGAGGCTGATTCATAGTGGGGTAGGGAGGGGGAACATGGGAGGAATAGATGAACTCTAGATAGGTCAGAGGGGTTGGAGGGGAAGGGAGGGAGCATGGGGTTATAAATGATGGTGGAATGTGATGATCACTATTATCCAAGTACATGTATGAAGACATGAATTGGAGTGAATATACTTTGTATACAACCAAAGATATAAAAAATTGTGCTCTATTTGTGTAATAAGGACTGTAATGCATTATTCTGTCATAAATATAAAAAATAAATAAAATTACAAATGTGCACCACCACCAATAAAAAAGCATGTGCAGAAATTGGAACCCTCATATACTGGTGGTGGGAATGGTGCAACCATTTTGAAAAACAGGAAGTTCTGATTAATCATATGATCCACCAATTTTACTTCTTGGTATAAACCCAAGAGATATAAAAAACGTATACACATTTGTACACACAAGCTTTATTCAAAATTGACAAAAAGTGAAGTGCTCACCAAAAACAAGTGGATAAACAAAATGTATAGCCATACAATGGAATATTATGTAGCCATAAAATAAATCAAGTACTGATACATGCTATAACATGAACGACCTATGAAAATATCCCAAGTGAAAGAAGCCAGTCATAAAAGGCCACATATGGTATGAGTCCATTTGAATGAAATATCCAGAATAGGCAAATCCACTGAGATAAGAGAATAGATTCATGGTTGTCAGAGTTTGGATGTTGGGTGAATGGGGAGTAACTGCTAGTTGATGGGGTTCTTTGGGGAATAATTAAAACATTCCAAAATTATTGTGATGATGATTGCACACCTCTGTGGATATACTAAAAATTGTTCAATTTTACATTTAAATGAGTGCATTTTGTGATTAGCAAATTGTATCTCAATAAAACTACTTTAAAAAAAGAATTGGTTTGGCCTTCTGAGAAGTAAAAAGATGAATACAATACAGTCCTTTCATTATATGCTTATTAGGATATAAAAATGAATGAAAACAACATTTCTGTCTCCAGTTCATATCCTCATCCTTGTTTTTCTTTCACTCTATTTTTATGCTATCTATTTTCATGTGATTCATCTTCATGAGTCACTTTGAATCCTTTCTGTGGCAAGGTGGGGTTTTAAGTAAATAAAGCACTTCAAATGGTGATGATACCAGTTAAAAAGTATCCAGTGCCATAGAATATGCACAGTTAAACTACTTTGACAGGGGCTGGGGTTGTGGCTCGGTGGTAGAGCACTTGCCTAGCATGTGTGAGGCACTGGGTTTGAATCTCAGCACCATGGGAAAAAAATAAACAAACATATCATGTCCATCTATAACTAATAATATTTTCAAGGGGAAAAATGTGCTTTGACAGGACATAAAGAGAATTCCTAGAAGGAGAAAAACAAGAGCACCTTACTATTACTGTATCTCAGTGTCCCTGCATTCCTAATCAGCCATAGGAGAAAGAAGTTGAAGGGCACATAAACGGATCCCAGAGGGAACCCAGCAGAGCTGTTCACTGGCTATATGTTCAAATAAGATGAACCCTGAGAACACAGGGTGTGTTGAGGATTCCATTCTTAAGTGGTTTGGGCTCTGCTGGGCTGTATTCTGAATGGGCAGTTAATTCAATGGTGGATGGGGCAAGTAATGCAAGCCTCTTAAATTGCATGATGATTGCCACCTGCACTGACCAGGACTGAGCAGGTGGAAACATGAAATTTGGAGGCCATTAAGCAAGCCTGCAGAGGCAGAGGCAGATATTGTGAGGTGAGACAGCATGGCAGCTTCAGGCTGAGCTCAGCTGTTGGTGCAGCAGGCACTGGGCTCTCTGCTCAGAGCTGTCAAAAGCATTATAAATTAAACCTCCTCGCCTCCCTGTGACCAGAGCTGACAGCTGGGAGAGCAGAGCTGCTAGGAGAGGCACACATATTCTTGAATCAATTCTGATCCAAGAAGGGGGTGGAAATCATTCCACCTCCACAATTTCCAGAATAAAGAGCACTTCTATTCCTGGGAAACCCATGAGTCAGAGATTCCTAAGGCATCTTGATGATAGAAGTAGTTATCTACATTTTGGAAAAGATAATGACAGTTGGTTATAGTTACATATATATCTTTCTTATGATCCAACAATTCAACCATTAGGTATTTATCCAAGATAAATGACAACTCATATTCCAAAAAACATGTATGATTATTCATATTAACTTGATTCATAATAGTCCACTGGAAACAGCCCAGGTGTTCATTAACAGAGGAATGGATAAACGAATTATGATTTACTCATACAATAGAAGAGAACACTATTCAGCAATAAAAAGGAATGAACTACTAATACATGCTAAATGGTTGAGTCTCAAAAAAATTATGCTAAGAAGCTTTATACAAAAGAGTACATTTTGTATAATTCCATTTATATAAATTTTGAAACAAGGAAAAATCTATGGTGGAAAAAAAAGAACACTACATTTGAGGTCTTGGGGAGCTGAGAATAACTGGGGAGAGAGAGCAGGAGTAGACTTTCTGGGGTGATTATCATGTTATGTCACTTCATTGGGGTTTAGGTTCCATACATGTATGCCTTTGTCAAAACTCAGTGAATGCTCATCAAAAAGAAAAATTGAATGAGAAATATCATGTTTGGGGAAGAGGGGATGTCAGATATTATCAGATTTGAAATTTTGAGAGTCAGTCTGAAACAACCAATTAAAATGCATATTAAAACTTAGGTATTTTACTAAAGAAGATATATGGATGGCAAATAGGCACATGGAAATATTTTCCACTTCATTTCCATTAAGAATATGCAAATTAAAGTCTCAATAAGATATTATTGCACACAGTTAAAATAAAAAATAATGCCAATTCCAGGTGTTGCCAAAGATTATAAACAGTAGGACCCCTCATGTATTACTGGTAGGAATGCAAAACTGTACAACTACTGTGGAAAACACATTGACAGTTTCTGATCAAAATCAAACATACACCTATCATATGTCTGAGTAATCCCACTCGCTAAATATAATTTAAGGAAGGCCATAGTTTTGGATTGAGCCCCTGCACTAGGCCCAACAGACCAGAACAAATCACAATGAAGTCCCTTATGCTAGGTGCCACATAGACTGAACTTAAAGAGTTAAAAAAAAAAAACAAGACATTCACAGCAACAAATTCAAAGGGACCCTGTCAACCTGAACCAATATAATAATGAAGCCCCTCTGTTTAACCCTGGAAGAAAACTTACCTGAAATAACCTGATGTAAAACAATCTCCTTTTTGCATTATGCTGTTTCCTTGTACTGACTTGAGGTCTCTTACAAAACAAAACAATTGTTATGCCTTTCTCAGTGGAGCACCTATTTTCTGCATGAGATGCTGCCTGATTCAAGAATTGTGAATAGAAGCCAATTAGATCATTACACTTAATTTGTTTAAGTTTCGTTTATTTAAACATATGCCTAGATACTTACCCAAGAGAAATAAAAAAATTGTGTCTACACAAAAACCTGTGTACACAGCAAGAATGATCTGTCTCTACTTCATAATGTCTGAGGCCTTAGCTAGAATGTCTTCAATATTTGGGGATAACTCAAGTGGTTGAGGGATGAAAACATCTGGCATCATCTTAACTCACACATCTAGCGTGTGAGCTAGGATTACCTCAAAGAGTATAGTTAGTGGAGACTATTGATTGTAGCACCTACAAATGGTCTCTCAATGTGCATGTCCAGAGAGTTGGCATTCCAAAAGAAAGGGGAAAAGAAAGGGAGAGAGAGAGAATTCAAGCCACATTGCCCCTTGTGATATAGCCTGAAACTCACACATTATCTCCTCCACCACATTCTTTTGATTAACAGGCCACCCCAAATTAAAGGAAAATGGCAAGGTCACCTGCAAAAGAGTTTGTGGGATAGAAGATATGATTGCCTCTATCTTAGGAAAGTACAACTTGCCACAGTAAATTAAAAAATTAATTAAAAATAAATTAAGAAATTAATCTATGTATAAATCTAAATAGCCATTGATCTTTGTTTGTTTTTACTTTTCAATACTGGGGATTAAACCCAGGGCACTCTACCACTGAGTTACATCCCCAGCCCATTTCAGCTTTTTTTTTTTTTTTTTTTTTGAAAGAGGATCTCACAAAGTTGGTGAGGCTGACCTTGAATTTATGATGCTCCTGCCTCAGCCTCCTGAGTTGCTGGGATTACACGTGTGTGCCACCACACCTAGCTGCTATTGGTTTTTTAAACTAACAACATTAAAATTTGGGGTGTTAAACATAAGATTGACATAAAAGATTTTAAATTATACATGAAATAACTCTTTGCATACAGAAAAGCAAACAAGATCATGGAGAACCTACAGGTTAGAAGATCTTTGCCACCTTTTCCTAAAGTAGGGCATTAATATGCAGAATATACAAAGAACTCAAAACATTTAACACCAAAAAAAAAAAAACCTCAATCAATAAATGGGCAAAAGAACTAAACAGACACTTTTCAAAAGAAGAAATACAAATGGTCAACAAATACATGAAAATTATAATGTTCAACATCTCTAGTAATTAGGGAAATATAAATCAAAAGTACATTTAATCTCACAGCATTCAGAATGGCAGTTATCAAGAATACAAATAATAATATATGTTGGTGACGATGTGGGAGGGAAGGTACACTCATACAGTTGGTAAGACTGCAAAATGATGCAACCACTCTGGGAAGCAGTATGAATATTCCTTAAAAAAAAAAACTAGGAATGGAACCACCATATGACAGCAATCCCACTCTTTGGTATATAACTGAAGGATTTAAAATCAGCATACTAAAGTGACACAGTCATATCAATGTTTATAGCATCACAATTTACAATAGCCAAGCTATGAAGCCAACCTAGGTGCCCTTCAACAGATGAATGTACAAAGAAAATGTGGTATATATGCACATTGGAGTATTACTAAGCCATAACTAAGAATGACATTATAACATTTGCTGGTAAATGGATGGAACTAGAGTCTACCATGCTAAGTAAAATAAGCCAGTCCCCAAAAGTCAAAGGTCAAAGGTTATCTCTGAAGAAAAAAACGTGCAGAAGCTAATTTAAAATAAGGAGAGAAGGGATTTAGAGTGACAAAGGGAATAAAAGGGAGAGGGAATTTCATCAAAATAGAAGAAAGATCAGTAGAGTAGATGAAGGGATTGAGGTGGAGGAAGAAGGAACAAGAAAATGTAAAAACAGTGGAATGAATCTGAGTGAACTTTTGTATGGGCCTGGTGGGTCCTGGCACTGGGTGTCTCCACAGGACATTAATTTTAAAACTTTTCTTAAAAACTAGGGCTGTGGTTGTGGCTCAGTGGTAGATCGCTTGCCTAGCATGTGTGAGGCACTGGGTCCAATCCTTAGTACCACATAAAAATAAACAAATAAAATAAAGGCATGCTGCTCATATCTAAATACAAAAAAAAAAAGTAAACCATAAATGGATTGAAGACAGATGGGTAGAATGAAGGAAGAGAAATGGGCTGGGGCTTAGGGAGAGCTGGGGACTGAATTGGAGCAGGTTGTATTTCCATGCTTTTGTGATAATGTCAGGGTGTATCCTTGTGTTGTATATAACTAAAAGTAAATTTAAATTTTTTTAAAAACTCTGTGCATGTATGTTTATAGCCGTTTTATTCATAATCTCCCCAAACTGGAAATAACACAAATATACTTCAATATGTAACAGTTGAACTGTGCTTTCACCATCCAGCAGAATATTGATCAACAATAGAAGGAAATCAGCAACTGATAAATGCAATAACTCTGCTGCATCTCAAAAGCAAGCTAAAAGAACATTTTCAGTGTTCTGGAATTACCTGTTAATTTCTGCTGTAGGGAAGGAAGTTTTATTCAACCCCACTTACGGTTCCTTGCTCAGCTTGAAAATAAAACTGAAAAAAAAAAAACTAGATTAACAGAAGAAAGGTATACAATTTTTTTAAAGTAAATTTTCCATGGCTCAGAAGCCTTCAGAAATTAAGAATCAAAGACCCAGGGAAAACTATCTATTTTTATGGTAAGTCTAAAGAAGTGGGTTGCTGTGGAGAAACACGATTAAACAAAAAAGGGGCATGATATAGTGGTAATAAACTGAGTGGGACTTCAGCAAATCTTGTTTGTTCCAATTCTTTTCTGTGTCTCTATATCTTCAGAGATAAGTAAATTCCTTCCCTCTTGGCATAGAGTGGGCATCTGTTACATAAAGATCTTCAGGAAAGAAAGGAGGAGGAAGATCAGAGAGTAACCTTCCTAGGTTTTATGTCCTGCTTCAGGAAAGAATGGATAGAGGGAATTCAAGTTTCTTTGACCTTCTTCAGGAGAGAAGAGGAAGTAGAAGGACAGAGAGACTTTCTTGCTTCTGTGGTTTTCTCAATTCCCTTCAACTTAAAATAGTATGCCACGGGGCCACATTTTGGAATCTGATGTTCTGAGACTTGACACTGCACTTTGTGAATGTACTAAAAACTCCTGAATTGTACTTTAAAAGGATGAATTTTATGATATTGAAAACCCATTTTTATTTTAGTTACAGTAACTAAAACAGGTAAAAATAATTTTCAGAAAAAAGTGAAATCATAGCTCTTATATAGTTATAAAAATGAACATGAGCTGAAGATTTATTTTTCTCATATGAAGAATGTAAGCAGATGTTATAACTAATTCAAAGGAAACGTTTAAAAGCACCTAATTATATGTAGAAATTGAATTGCAAATAGTGGCAAAACCGTTTTTTCCACAGAAAAGAAGAGAAACCAATCAAAACTCTAATGGAGTTCTGGGGATGTAGCTCATTAGTAGAGTGCTTGCCTAGCATGCACAAGGCCCTAGGTTTCATCCTCAGTGCTACAAATAAATAAATAAATCATAGAGCTTGCATATCTGTCACTTATATACAGTTTACAAAATGATTTTGCTCTTTGCAAAATTACTGAAAAAAAGAGCTGAATCAGATAAGCTATAAGAATGTTCTATGCATAGTTTTCCATTAAAATACAATTTTTGACCAGGTATGTTGGCATACATTGGCAATCCCAGTTACTTGGGAGGTTGACGCAGGAGGATGGCAACTTCAAGGCCAGCCTGGGCACAATAGCAAGACCCTATCTCAAAAAAAAAAAAAAAAAAATAGAAAGGAAGGGGATGTAGCTCAGTGGTGGAGCACTAATCTAGCATGTGCCAGGCCCTGAGTTCAATCCTCAGTATTGAAAAGATACATACAATTATTTTCTATAATGTGTTAAATTCACAGAAATATACAACTCCTAGTCTGTTACTTTATGATAATTCTAAAATGTAATAATCAAAATTAACATGCAGTGGCTTTGTTATGCTAGGTAACCAAGGATGGAAATGGAGACAACCAATGCGAGCCTACTATAGCAGTTCACCTTATACATAATAGAAGGTGGTGCTGGTGGACAATGAGAAAAAGCAACTGATTTGAAAATTTAAAAGCTAAATCAAACATTAAAAGCACTCAGGCCTGCTTAAAAGTAGCAATTTATGAGTTGAAAGGAGCTACACCCAAAGACACCAGCATTACACTGCATGGGGCTGAGGGACGGTTAGGACCTAAGACCATTTCAGGAGACCCACCACTAAGCCAAGGTCCAGTTCGTGGGCTACCATATAGGATTCAACCATAATTCCCACCTCTACTCCTCACTTCTGCAACTGAAATATTCTAGAGTACTTCCTCAAATTAGATAAATCTATTAACACAAAAAGCAATAATAACAGCTCTATTCATAATAGCAAAAAAACTGAAAATAGGACAAGTATCTATCCATAGAAAAATGGATAAACTGGGATATTCTCATACAATGAAATATTAAACAAAAAAACATAAGCTGTCACTGATGCTTGCAACATGAATGACACTTAAGGGTATTATACTGAGTGAAAGAAGCCTTTCATAAAGAGTACACGCTGCACAATTCACAATAGCAAGACTGTGGAACCAACCTAGATGCCCTTCAATAGACGAATGGATAAAAAAAATGTGGCACTTATACACAATGGAGTATTACTCTGCATTAAAAAATGACAAAATCATAGAATTTGCAGGGAAATGGATGGCATTAGAGCAGATTATGCTAAGTGAAGCTAGCCAATCCCTAAAAAACAAATGCCAAATGTCTTCTTTGATATAAGGAGAGTAACTAAGAACATAGTAGGGTCAAAGAGCATGAGAAGAAGATTAACATTAAACAGGGATGAGAGGTGGGAGGGAAAGGGAGAGAGAAGGGAAATTGCATGGAAATGGAAGGAGACCCTCAGGGTTATACAAAAGTACATACAAGAGGTAGTGAGGGGAAAGGGAAAAATAATAAAAGGGGGAAAAATGAATGACAGTAGAGGGGGTAGAGAGAGAAGAGGGGAGGGGAGGGGAGGGGAGGGGGGATAGTAGAGGATAGGAAAGGCAGCAGAACACAACAGACACTAGTATGGCAATATGTAAATCAATGGATGTGTAACTGATGTGATTCTGCAATCTGTATATGGGGTAAAAATGGGAGTTCATAACCCACTTGAATCAAAGTGTGAAATATGATATATCAAGAACTATGTAATGTTTTGAACAACCAACAATAAAAAAATTAAAAAAAAATAAGCACATAGTCATTACTGAGATATAAAAAAAAAGAGTACACGCTGCATAATTCTATTATGAAACTCTAGGACTCATGTAAAAACATCAGAACACTAGTTACCTCTGCAGGGTGTTGGGGGTGGGGAATGACAGGGAATAAGTATGAGGGAAATTTTTCATGGTGATGATCATGTTCTGCATCTTGACAGAGGTTTGAATTACACAGTTGCATGTATATGAGAACTCAACCAATGTACCACATAAGATTTGCATATTTTATTATATGTAAATTTGGCATCAAAGTAAAAGAGAACCTTAGCCAATTGTTAAACTCTAACTAATGATATGCATAGTAATGTGATTGGGGGAAGTGTACTGAAGTCTGTAATGAAATCAAATTAATTGATGAATGAATACATACCATGGCTAAATGCATAAGTATGTAATAAAGCAAATTCAATGAAATATAAATCATAGAATCTAGGTATTTTCACATATGCTCATGGCAAAATTATTTCAATTTTTTGTATCTTTGAAAATTTCATAATAAAACACTGGAAATTTTTAACTGAAATTCTTTCCTCCCAAAAAATAAGTGACAAGGAATATCCTTCAAGAATCCAGGCTAGCAGCTGTCATTTAAAACTGAAACACACCACATGCTTTTAGCATTAGGCAAGGAGAGGGTGAAAAAAGAAATTAATCAAGGACAAACCTTAGTGTCGATCAAATAAAATTCAGAGTTTTGCTTTATTGTTTAGGAGAAGGAGAAAGCACCCCTTCCTCAGAAGAAAAGAATCAGCATTTCTTGAGATAAGGGAAGCAGATGCCTATTTCCTGATTTATTTTTAAAGCTGTGTGGCCAACTGCAAAATAAGAAGCACAACCATTTCCCGGGAGTCCTTCTCTCATTTACCATCCTGTATAATTTGTATTTTATTGAGGATGTAGCAAAGGCCCTTATGACCTCCCCTTTAATCCTCCAAATTCGATTCCTGCCTTTTTCCCAGATTAAAATCTGAAATTCATGAACAGATTCTAACCTTAACGTAAGGCTTTGATTCCTGCTAGGTAAGTAGTCGGACTATATAGTGTAAATGTAAGATACGAATGAAGATGGGGTGAGGTACAGTGGAGTTTGGAATCATGTGAATAGATTGCTTAAGTAACCTTGGTGTGTTGTGGGAAAGAGGAAGAGAGAGAAGCCAACTTCCATGATTCCCACACTGTTCTGCACATAAAATACAAACAATGCACAAATAATACAGTTCCTACTACACAAATTCAAAAATCTTTTAAATCCCAAAGTAAAAAGTAAAAAAACAGCTATAATCCTATCCCAATGATAGTACATTGTCATCCTGAATTTTCTTTCTATGCATTCTGATTTTTAATTAATTTTTTTATTTTGAGATTCTTGTAGATTTACACACAGTTGTAATAAATAGCAAAGAGAGATCCCATGTACCCATTACCCAGATTACCCCAGTGGAAACATCTTGCAAGACTATAATACATTATCATAACCAAGACAGTGACATCGACCCAATCAAGATACAGAAGAGTTCTATCACAGTAAGAATCCTCATGGTTGCCCATTCACAGCTTCATACACTTTTTTCACATATACATACAGTTATCCTCTGACAACTAAGAATCTGTTCTCCATTTC
Organism: Marmota flaviventris; assembly: GCF_047511675.1. Taxonomy (NCBI): domain Eukaryota; kingdom Metazoa; phylum Chordata; class Mammalia; order Rodentia; family Sciuridae; genus Marmota; species Marmota flaviventris. The sequence goes on from NC_092518.1 coordinate 95,581,092, forward strand.
AATAATTTTGTCCATATCAAGAATATTATGTATGATAAATACAGTATATATTTTGGGGGGATTGTCCTTTGTAATTCAGCATAAATCTCTGTAGATTTATCCAGGTTCTTTCATGTATCAATAGTTTTTCAGGTCTAAAGTGAGTCTCTCCTGCCAAAATTGCGCCAAAAGGATATAGAAAACCTAAAGAGACCAATAACAAGCATGAAACAAGCAGTAATTAAAAACCTTCCAACAAAGAAAAGCCAAGGACCAGATGGATTCTCAGCTGAATCCTACCAGATCTTTAAAGAGGAATTAATGCCAATGCTTCTCAAATTATCTCATGAAACAGAAAGGGTGAAACATTTCCATACCATTCTATAAAGCCAATCACACCCTCATATCAAATCCAGAGAAGGACACATTAAGGAACGAAAACTATAGACCAATATCCCCAATGAATTTTGATGCAAAAGTCTTTAACAAGCCAGGTCAGTGGCACGCCTGTAATCCCAGCGGCTCAGGAGGCTGAGGCAGAAGGATCCCAGTTCAAAGTCAGCCTTAGCAATTTATCAAGGCACTAAGCAACTCAGTGAGACCCTGTCTCTAAATACAATACAAAATAGGACTGGAAATATGGCTCAGTGATTGAGTGCCTCTGACTTCAATTTCTGGTACCCTCCAAAAAAATTATTTGGAAGAACAAAACACCCAGGATGATCAAAGCAATTCAAAATTTAAAAAAGCAATGCTAGAGGCATCACAATACCCAATTGCAAATTATACTACAGAGCTATACTAACAAAAACTGCATGGTACTAGAATAAAAACAGACACAGAGATCAGGGGACAAAACAGAAGACACAGAGACAACTCCACACAGGTACAGTCATCTTTATCCTTGATGAACAAAAACATTTGTTGAGAGCCACAGCCGAAGGGGCCCCAGCAAACTTCCAGCTGCCAGCAAACTTCCAGCTGCCGGCTGATGATTGGCTCACAGCGGCCCCAGCAACATCTAGCTGATTGGCTCCTCTGCGGTGATGCTCATTGGGCTGTTTCCCTGCCCTTTCAGACCACGGAGCTGCTCATTGGGGGACTTTTTTGGCTCCGCCCACATGACCCAGCCAATCGGCCTCAAGAGCAGGAGGATTGTGGGAGGTGGAGAGAGGCTTGTGTTGGAGAGAGAGGCTTGTGGGAAGCCGGTGGTGGCAGTTGAGGCTCTGAGGGTTTTTCCTGAGAGGCTGTTTTGTTTGGCATGTGTGGTTCTAAAAATAAAGTTAGTTTCTTTTGACAAGTGGCTCCTGATTGTGCCCAGCCAGACTGCGGCAAACATTGAAGAAAAGAGAGCTTGTTCTAGGAAAACTGGTTATCCATATGTAGAAGAATGAGACTAGATCCTTATCTCACACCCTTTTGACAAAAGTCAACTCAAAAAGGATCAAAGACCTAGAAATTAGACCAAAAATTTTGCAAATCCTAGAATAAAACATAGTCTCACCACAACATATAGGCACAGGCAACAATTCCCTCAATATGCCTAGCAGGTGTGAGGCACTGGGTTCCATCCTCAGCACCACATAAAAATAAATAAATTTAAAAAAGTCATTGTGTCCAACTAAAACTAAAATATATATATATAAAAGCTTCTGAACAGCAAAGAAAACAAGAAAGTGAAGAGAGGGGAGAAAATCTAGCTACTCTGGCTAGCTACTCTTCTGACAGAAGATTAATATCCAGAATATATAAAGAACTAAAAAAGCTGGGTGCAATAGTAAATGCCTGCCATCCCAGCAACTAAGAAGGCTGAGACAAGAGGATCCCAAGTTCAAAGCCAGACTTAGCAATTTAGTAAGGCCCTAAACAACTTAGTCAGACTGTTTCAAAATAAAAAATAAAAGAGGCTGGGGATGTGGCTCAGTGGTTAAGTGCCCCTAGGTTCAATCCCTGGTACCGCCCCCCCCAAAAAAAAGAAAGGAAAAAAACTGAAAATAAATATACCAAAAAAACATAATAATAATCCAATCAGTAAAATCACAAATAAACTAAAGGGACATATTTCAAAAACAGAAATACAAGTGAACAACAAATATATGAAAAAACATTCAACATCTTTATAATTAGTAAAATACAAATCAAAACTACACTGAGATTTTATCTCACCCCAGTGAGAATGTGGCAACCATCAAGAATACAAATAATAACAAATGCTGGAGAGGATGTAGGAGAAAAGAGCACTTTTACACTGCTGGTAGGATTATAAATTAGTACAACACTATGGTAATAGTATGGAGGTTCCTCAAAAGACTAGGAATGGAACCACCATATGACCCAGATACACCACTCCTCAGTATTTACCCTAAAGAATTAAAATCATCATACTATAGCAACACATACATACCCATGCTTATGGCAGCACAGTTCACAATAGCCAAATCATAGAACTAGACTAGGTTGGTATCAATGAATGAATGGGTAAATAAAATGTAGTATATATACCAAATGGAGTTTTATCAGCCACAAAAAGAATGAAATTATGTTATTTGTGGGAAAGTAGATGGAACTTGATAATATTATATTAAAATAAACCAAACTCAGAAAGTCAAGTCTGACATATTTTCCCTTATATGGGGAAGCTAGAAAGGATAAAAGAAAAGAAAGGTACAGCAGGTAGGGGGTGGGGTCTAATAAAAATAGAAGGGAGATCAATGGAATGGAGGAAAGGGACCAAGGAGAGGAAAAATGGTAAGGGACAGGGGAAATACTGGAGAATGAAATTGACCAAATATTCTTATATCATGTGGATGTATGAATATGTAACAATAAATCCCACTACTGTATATAACATACCAATAAAACATGGGGGAAAAAAGATCCCTAGGTAATTCTTTTTTTTCCTCCCTCTGGTACCAGGGATTGAACCAAGGGGGCACTTAACCACTGAGCCACATCCCCAGCCATTTTTATTTTTTATTTTGATACACGGTCTCTCTAAGTTGCTTAGGGTCTCTTTAGTCCCAGGTAATTCTTGTATAGCCAGGGTAGAAAACTACTACATCTAACACTGATTAAAAACTTCTGAATAGTCAAAAAGAATATTTTTCTCTCTCTTAAATTAATAGATAAAAATGTATGTATTTAACATGTGTAACATGATATTTTTAAATATATATATATGGAGAAAGAAAGAGAGGTTTAATCTACTTAATTAACAAATGTTTTAAAATTCATAACAATGAATTCTTCATTGCCTACTCTGTGCAAGTGAGAGTGCTAGGTGTGCACCATATAAATGTGAACTGGCTTAAAAAATTATGTCAAGTGACAAGGACATTAGGGTTTGGTATATTTTAAATTTCTTTAAACATACAATTTCTGAAAGACAAATGAGAAAATAATTTTAAAATAGTGGGATAAAAAATAAAAAAGTGAGCCTCTTGTAGACAGCATATCTAGACAGGATGAGGGTTTTAAAATGCATTCTGCCAATGTTGTCTTTAATTGTAAAGTTTAATCACTTTACATTTAAAGTAATTAATGATAAGGAAAGTCTTGCTTCTGCTTTTTTGCTTATAAGCTATTCTCTGTATAGTTTATAACCTTTGTTCTTTAATGCTTCCATTACTGCCTTTTATGTGACTCTGATTTTTTTCCCCAATGAATTGTTGTGATTCCCTTCTCATTTCTTTTTCTCTATATTTGTAAGTTGTTTCTTTAGTGGTTACTCTGGGAATTATAATTAGCACCTTAACTTTATAACAGTCAAGTTGGAATGAATAAAATCTTGGTTATAGTATAAATATAGTACAAAAACTCTGCTGCTTTATAGCTCCATGTCATCTTTGTTATTATCCTTTCACAAATACACATTGTGATACATGTCTTTACACATTGTATGCCCAATAATATAGATTTATGCTTATTTTTTTAAACTCAAGTATTGACATTTATTTATATATTCATTTTTTTCTTTCTTTCTTTTTTATTTATTTATTTCATACATGACAATAGTGGAGTGCATTACATTCATAATTATCCATTCACAGCACAATTTTTTGTAACTCTGTATATAAAGTATGTTCACACCAAGTTATGCCATTATCCATGAGCTCTCTTATTTTTTTTTGCATTATAATTCTTAATACACCTTTATACCACCATTTATCATATCACTGTTTGTATATAAGGTATGGTGACACAAAATTCACATCTTCATACATGTATTTTGTATAATGATGAGGGTCTCCTTCCACCATCCTAGCTATTCCCCTTCTCCCTCCCTTTCCCTCCCACCCCTCTTCCCTATCTAGAATTCATCTATTCCTCCCGTGCTCTCCCTCCCTACCCCACTTTGAGCCACCCTCCTTATATCAGAGAAAACATTTGGCATTTATTTTGGGGGGGATTGGCTAACTTTACTTAGTATTATCTTCTTTAACGCCATCCATTTACCTGTAAATGCCATGATTTTATTCTCTTTTATTGCTAAGTAAAATTCCATTGTGTATATATGCCACATTTTTTAATCCATTCATCTACTGAAGGGTATCTAGGTTGGCTCCACAGTTTAGCTATTGTGAATTGTGCTGCTATAAACATTGATGTGGCTGTGTCCCTGTAGTATGCTGTTTTTAGGTCCTTTGGGTATAGTCTGAGAAGAGGAATAGCTGGATCAAATGGTGGTTCCATTCCCAGATTTCCAAGGAATCTCCATACTGCTTTTCAAATTGGCTGCACTAATTTGCAGTCCCACCAGCAGCACTTGCTTTTAACATCATAGAGGAAAAATAAGAATTATAAACCAAAAAAAATATATAAAACTGTTGGCTTTTATAATAACCTATGTGGCTACCTTTACAATTAAATAAGTTCCATTGGTCATGATGTAGAATTCTTTTTATGTATTGCTGAATTCCGTTAATTAATTTGTTTGTTTGTTTGTCTATTGGTACTGGGGTTTGAACCTGGGGTGTTTTACCACTGAGCTATATCCCTATCCCTTTCTATGTCTTTTTTAAAATTTTGGGACAGGATCTTGCTAAGTTGCTGAGACTGGCCTCAAACTTGTGATCCTCTTACTTCATCCTCCTGAGTAGCTGTGGTTACAGTTGTACAACACCATGCCTGGCTTGTCAATATTTTTTAAATATTTTTTTAGTTGTAGTTGAACACAATACCTTTATTTTATTTATTTATATGTGGTGTTGAGGATCGAACCCAGGGCCTCACTCGTGCTAGGCGAGTGCTCTACAACTGAGGCACAACCCCAGCCCTCTGTCTGTTAATATTTTTAAAGAACTTTTAAATCTATATTCATGAAGTCTACTGATCTGTAATCGTCTTTCTCTGCTTGCTTACTGTCCTACTACTCCTTCTCTTTTACTTTTTCTTCTTGATCTTTCTTTGTCTTCTTTTGGTATCAAGGTAATTTAAGGTTCATAAAATGAATTGGGAAGTGCTCCCTCTTTTATTTTCTGTAAGATACTATGCAGAATTATGTTAATTATTCTTTAAACATTTGGAAGAATTTTTCAGTAAAATTATCTGAACTTTGATATTTCTTTTTGGAGTTTTAAAAACAACAATTTCATTACTAATTTAGGGCTCTTCATATGAACTATTTGATATTAGGAGAATTATGGTACTTTTGTTTTTTTCAAGAAAGTGGTTCATTTAGTCAAAGTGGCCAAATCAGGTGTAGTTTTTCATAGTATTCCCTTATTATCCTTTTGATATCTGCAGAGTCTGTACTGATATTCTGTGCTTCATTCCTGATATTAGTAATTTGTACTTTCTCTTTTTAAATCAGTCGTTATAGACATTTGTCAGTTTTATGGATGTTTTCTAAGGACCATATTTATTTCCTGTTGTTTTTCTTTTAATTTCATTGATTCCTACATTATTCTTATTTTCTTCCTTCTACTCAATTGGGGTTTATTAAGACCTTTCTTCTTTGCAAATCTGTACATTCAGTGCTATAAATTTCCCTCCCTGCATTGCTTTAGCAAAGTCCAACAAATGTTGATATATTGTGTTTTCATTTTCATTCATTTCCATGTGGTAAATTAATGGGTTGGCTGGTTTTTGTTGAGGAAACCACATGAAAGAAAAGCCAAAATGCAGCCATACTGGGTTTCTTCCCCCATTCTTCTATCAAGCTAGTGGGCAACTTCAACTCCACATACATGTTTGCTGGAATATGGCAAGACAGAAAGCCATCTCTGTGTGAAGGACCATACCTAAAGAAATGGTGGAGGTAGGAGTTGGGAACAAGACTAACTTATCACAATGTAAGTTCTCTAGGATTAAGGGGTCAGATATAGAAAGATAACTATTGATGGCCATTTTCACATCTTGTGTTTCCCCAAATGTTTAGTATACAGCCTCATTCACTGATGATTCTCAACAAGTCTGAGCAGAAAGTTTACTAGTTCAGACAATCTTAAACCTCTTAATCTTAAACCTCTTAAACCTCTTATCATAAAATTTAACCATCATAAAGTAAGTTATCAAGCATTTTACTATGTGAAAATCACTGCTATTGAACTAGTTAAAAAAAAATCAAAAAAGATCTCCTGGAGAGGTAATGAAAGTTCTTAACCAAAATAGCTCTTAGATATTTAATACTCTGTACCTTTAAAGTAGACTACATAGCTTCAAACTCTCAGAAAGATTAATAGTGTCTTTAATTTCAACTTTCAAGAGCAGATACAATCAAAAGAGGAAGAATTATATAATGGTTGAGCACATGGGCTCTCTAGTTAAGATGCCTGAGTTCAAATATTTGCTGAGTCTATTAGAGTTTGACTGAGGACAACTAAATTACCCTCTCTATGCCTTGTTTTCCTCAATTATAAAATATGATAATAATACCACCTATCACTCAAGTTGTTATGAGTAGTTAAGAAATTAATATAGGTATAAAATTTCATTAGTGCATGGTACATTGTAAGCTTTTGGTAAATCTCAACTTCCATTGTTATCATTACCTAGTCTTTCTCTGTTTCTCTCTCTCTCTCTCTCTCTCTCTCTCTCTCTCTCTCTCTCTCTCTCTCCCCCCTTCTCTCTCTCTTTCACACACACACACACACACACACACACACACATGCGCGCGCGCGCACAGGTGGTACTAGGGATTAAACGAAGGGTCTCACACAAGCTAGGCAAGCACTCTACCACTGAGCATACACCCAAACATTTTTTATTATATTTTGACAGAATCTTGCTAGTTGCTGAGATAGGCCTTGAACTTGTGATACTCTTGATTCAACTTCCTGAGTAGCTGGGATTACAGGCTCATGCCACCATGTCCAGTTTATCTAACCTCTCTTAAATATGTATTTTTATTAATATTGGTTATTTATGTCAGTCAGTTGCACATAGTGCATATGCTGTGATCTTATTGCCTGTAAATAAGTTGTTCTTCTAGATTTATGATAAATACTATTGTTCCTCAGCTGATAAAAACATAGAGCCATTGCCACTTGAAGGTTTTAGGAACTCAGACTGCCTGAGTTCCAAACTAAGTTCTTTTGTATTCTAATAGTGTGAGCTAGAACAAGTTATTTCAGCTTACTAACCTTGGTTTTCTTACTTGTAACTCAGGGAAAATATTATATATGTCACAGGATTTTATAAGGTTTAAATGGGTAATGTATATAAAGTGTTTGGCACAGAATAAGTGACCAGTGAACACAATTTGGAGAGGTAGAGAAGTAGGGGATTTAAAGTCCTTCCTCCTGCACAGAGAGCAAGATCTCTGGTGTGTATAAAGAATAAAATGAAATTCTGGAATCCACAGAGCCACACAATTAGACCACCCTGCTAGGATGTAATATAGGAAATATAAATAGAACTGGCCTAAGGCAGGCAACTTTTACTTTCTTTTGGTTCTCTTGATCTCCCCCTCTTTTTGCATAATTTGATTTTTAAAAATTTTTTCTGATCCTGGAGGGCTGGTGCAGCAAGACACTATTCCTCAGTTCTTGGAAACTGGAACAAAAACAAGGGATGGCTCAAGAGTAGGGAGACAGAGAGTATGTAACATAGCCCATCGAGATCCTATAAAAAAGAAGGAGGGAGACAAATGGTGGGAAGAGGTGAAAGCAAGGCACAGAAAGAGATTGTGTACACTTTTTGCTAAGTCCTTACTCCTTCCTTTTAGGCCAAAGCTCTAAGATCCACTGAACCAAGATACGATGCGATACATGCAGAAAAGAACCAAAGAACATTTTCAGCATCTGCTGAAGTTGCCCTTTTGTGTGGACCCCAAGTTATATGTGAAAAAGTAATCCTTGGCAGCATGCATGCTCCAATTTAGGAGTGGGTAGTGTTTCCTCACTATTGTTTATCTCATGGATGTAGAAGAGGGTGTTTTTTAATAACTGCTAATTCATCATCACTCCTCCCATTGAGAAGTGCGATCTACATTCCCTCCCCTTGAATCAATGTGGGCTTGTGACTGCTTCACCCACTACTATATAGCAGAAATGACAGTATGTGACTTCTGGTGTTAGGTTATAAAAAGCTATACAGCTTCCACCTATTGTTATTTTTGTTGTTGTATGGTACTGGGGATTGAACCCAGGGGCACTTAACCACTGAGCAACATCTCCAGCCCTTTTTTTATTTTTATTTTATTTTTTATTTTGAGACAGGATCTCATAAGTTGCTTAGGACCTCACTAAGTTGCTGAGGCTGATCTTAAACTTGCAATCCTCCTATCTAAGCCTCTTAAGTAGATGGGATTCTATAGGTGTATGCCATCATGCTTGGCACTTCTACCTATTTTTTAAAAAGATAATCCATCTGGAGGAAACCAGTGTCCATGTAAGAAGTTTACCCTGAGAATGCCATCCAGTATTATGATTCCCACCAAGGCATCAGACATGGGAGTGAAGCCATTTTGAATCTTCCAGACTATCCTATACATCATCTAAATACCCCTGAGTAACCACAGTTGACACCATAAGTAACAAAATAATCACCTAGCCAAGCTCTGAACAAATTTCTGAACCTCAAAATCCATGAGCATAATGAAATTACTGTTGTGCCACTAAGGTTAAGGCAGTCATTTATTCAGTAATTGTCAATGCAACAGGTCTTTAACATCTGCAGATGGTTAATTAAGGTTCATGGGTGAGATATTATGATCTAAAAAGAAATATATATTTGATCTCTGACTAAAGTCAGGTCCAAATCTCCTAAACCCTTTGGAATCAAAATGATAAGTGTCTTTTTGTATGCTAGTGAGTTGACTGATAATTTCAGGATTCCTACATAGCCACTGGATACAGAGGTGGAGGCACAGGTTGCCACAGGAACCAACCATAATGAGAAAATTGGAACTTTCAGCTCCACTTCCCAATCTCCTAGAAGGAGAAAAGAGCTGATGTTTGAGTTAATTCCCAATGAACAATTATATATTCAATTATGTCAACATAATGAATTTTTTTTAAAAAAAGAAACATAGTCCAGAGTTTAGAGAGTATTCTAGTTGGCAAACCCATCTGTCAGGAGGGTGGCACACCCCCAACACTATATAGACTGAACCTCCTGCACTCAGAACCCTTTCAGACCATGCCCTATGTATCTCTTCATCTGGTCAGTCATCTGTATACATTTTATGTCCTATATTAATATAATATACCAGCAAACATCACCAGAGTGTTTCCATGAATTCTGAGTCACAGCAGAAAGTTATTTGACTCCAAAGGGTGGATAGTGGAAACTCCCAATTTATAGTCAGTGAGAAGTTAGAGGGGAAAAACTATTATTTTAACTGGTATCTGAAATGAAGTGAGGCAATCTGTAGGATTGAGCCCTCATCCTTTGTGATTTGATGCTATATCCCAGTAGATATTGTCAGAATTGAATTAAAGTATGGTATACCCAGTTGGTATCCACTGAAGACTGGTTGTTGGTAGGGAGAAATCTTCATGCACATTTTGGTGACCAGAAGTTATAAGTTCTGTACTGAAAAAGTAGGGGGAAAGCTCTTTTATCTCTTCAGAGCGAGAGACATATACACACAAGATACAATAGCCACTTCTTCTTCTTCTTATAGAACAGGACCCTAGCTTTCTGGTAATACTTCTCTTCTGCCTCACTTTAGCTCATTTTTTAAAATAAGGCTGTGCCCAAACACAAAGAGGTGGTATGGTCAACTTGACCTGAAACCAGAGATGGAAGAACAGGAAGAGTAAAATAAATACTAAGGGTAAAATTAATGCTCCTAAGTGTTCTTGTGAAGAGAAAGTGCCAGGTGTACTAGGGTCAGCTTCTGAAGCCATCCTTGTTTCTCTGTCTCCTGAGAATTTACCTCTACATTTACCTCTGCTCCAGCTCCAGGGGAAAAGCTGCAGATGCTGGCTCTTTTCCATTGTCAGCACCGTTATCTTTTCTTGTTGCTTCAGGTGGGCTCCATCTGAAAAACTGGGAATAGTGATAGCTATGGCCACCCCATCCTAGAATCCTTGGAAGGGCCAAACCAATGGGGCAAAGAAAAAGGAAATGGATAAAGAAGCCAATATATTATCACCTGGGTTTCAATCATAAATTTCACTAATCTGATGAAAATAAAGCTCTTTTCAAGGAAGCATCCGAAATCAAATGTCCATTGTTAATTATATTTCTAGAACTTTGGGTCATAAACATGCTCATAGATCTTTGGGTAACATCTCCTCATTTTATTCATGAGAAAACTGAAGCTCAGAAAAGGGAAGTGGTTTGGATAAATTTATTAAACCACTAAGTGGTAGAAGCATGGAGAGAAACCTGATTTTCCAAGTTCCACTTTAGAATTATTCTTATATACTCTACATAAGTGTCTCACAAACTTCAGCGTGCACACAATTCACTTGGGGGTCTTTTGTAAATGGACATTAAGGAGAAGTGAATTTGGTTTAATCATGTCATCACACTTCTTATCTTTTCTCTTGTACATGATAATTTCATTGTCTCTTTTTAAGATATACCATGGGGGGCTGATATTTTGCATTTGTAACAAGTTTTCAAATGATGCCAGTGCCCCTGGGACTTAAACCCCATCTTGAGTAGCAAGGTTATTGGGCATTAAGGGGGAGAAAGGGGTTGGGGTTGTGGCTCAGTGGTAGAGGGCTTGCCTAGCATGAATGAGGCACTCAGTTCAATTCTCAGCATCACATATAAACAAATAAAATAAAAAGGTCCATTGACAACTAAAAATATATATATATTTAAAAATAAAAAGTTTTTTTAAAAGGAGAGAGGCCAATAAACCCTCTTTTGCTTCAAGTATTCTGTTTTTTTTTTTTATCTTTTATCCTGTAAGTAGGCCACTTTTCATGATCATCACCATATAATCCTCCTTCCTTTTGATCTTTTTGCCATTTTCCTTGGTATTAGCACCAAGAGTGATGAAATAAACAGGCACAAGAGAAAAGATAAGAACAACTGTGATGGCATGAATAAGTCAATTTTGCTTCTCTTTACTGGCCTTTTGCAAAAGGTTTGTTGAAGGTGGAGGTAGAAATTGGTTTCAAAACAAGTTTGGGGTTATTTCTGGATTTCCTGTCCCCTGCATTCATGGAAAATCCAGAGCATGCTGTATGAATATATAATAGTATGCCCAGTTTTCTTGTGTGGTTTGTGGAAACTGGTCACATTACTTTATAGCCACACCACATATATTTAAAGGCTATAGCTATGCAATGGGGTTTTAGTCCAAATGATTCAGAAAATTGCTTCAGTCCTTTACTTTCTCTGTAAAGTTCTGGCTGGTACTTGGAGAAGTAGTTGAGGAACAGAGAAACTTATACCTTCTATTTAAGCTAGCCTGTTCTTTTAAATCAAGCAAGATTATTTTTCTACCAAATTTTAGAAAAAGTTTTAGAGAGTTCATATCTATCACAGGCCCTCATTTCCATCATTGTACAATGAAGAATTGAGCTACTTTCAAAGTTTTCATATTCTAGTTACAATTTCCAGCACTAGAATATGGTCATTTATGAGCAAGATAATAACTAACACCATGAAAACATCTGCATTGACCATGTTTTCTTACTTCCTAGTACAGAAAAGAGTCATATATGTTAAAAAGATTTTCAGCCACAAGGGCTGAAACAATGCCTTTTCTGGCTATCTCTTAGTTACTCAGAAAAATAAATCAACCAGAACCTTCCCTTTGGCCACCAAGAGTCAACGTAACCTGAGGCTTCCCTCTGATAAGCTTTTCTTTCTTGTGTACTTTATGCTTGATGTTGACAAGAAGCAGGACCAAAGGCTGAAGTCAGGAAAGCTGAAGTATGAACTCAGTGGGATGCAGGGCAGGCTGACAATTATGTTCTTATTAGTGGTAGGAGTGAATTTGATCATTATGAAATATGAGTGATGCCAGGGGATGTTTATCAGTTCTTTTGAAGAGACTCAGATTCAAATTCCTTTGTCATCATTTTAGAAAGAGAACAGAGGAGAGGGAAATAACAGGCTAATGTTGACCCCCTCACCTTGTAACTCAGACCTTCAGGAGTCTCCTTGGTAAATTTGTACTATGCCTTCCTTGTGCATAACAGGTACTTGCTTTTTTAAAAACTGACTTTGATGCTTCTTGACTAAGAAAAAAAAATTAAAAACAAAGTTATACAACTAAATATGGATTGACCAAAAAGAGAAAGAGAGGGATAGGGGAAAAGAAACAGAGAAAGAGAAGAAAGGTCACCTGGTTTATCCTTCACACTGAAGGAAGTAGAAGCCTAAGCTAGCTCACGCAGAATTGGCCATACAGTATTTTTAAAAGCCCATATAAGGAAATTTTACACTGCAGCATATCAATACTGCCAATTCTAGTCATGAATTTTCTATTCCGTCTGAGACATCTATTTTCTGCAGTTATAAAAGAAGGGGAACTTCTTCTTGGCAAATCTTCTATTCCAAAGCATGATAGGAAGGAATTAAAGATGAAAAAAATGAGTGTTTTGTTTTGTTTTTTAAGTGTGATAGAGCAAGTGATAGCCCAGAAACCTGAGTTTTCAGCCTAGATTGTCCTCTAGCGATGTGTCCTTGAGCACATCCTCCTTCAATAGCATTGTTTTTCATCTGGAAAATAAGAAAAGGTCAGACTACAAAATCCATAAGCTGTCTTCTTTCTACTAAAACAATATACCAAATATTCGGTTCCTAAAATGTTTGTGTGGAAGAACCTCAGAATTTGATTTGTAAGCAACTAATGCTGCCATCTTGTGGAAAAAACAAGTTTTGTTTTTGGAGGGTTTTTTGTTCTAAGGATTCTTTCCTCAGACTAGAACATCAATGATGATTTGTGATACTTTGGTTCATTTTCTATCTTATTGCTAATTTTTTATTGAAGTATAACACACACATATGAAATATAGCATTCATAAAGGTGACAAATTTTCACAAACTGAGCATACCTAGCATACAGATCATAAAAAAAAACAAAACATTTCTGAATCCCAGGAGACCCCTTGAGTCCTTTTTCAGTCACTACAAACCTCCCTCCAATCCCCTAAAAATAATGCATTTCATAAACACAATATTGGCCAAAAGAAGCCAAATATAAAAGTTGTTAGTCACCTCTCCTCCAAGTTACCACTACCCTAATGATAGTATAGATTATCTTTGCTTTTTTGTACTTAATACAAAGTAAAGTTTTGCTATGTATACTTTTTAATCTGTTTACTTTTACTCAATATTATGCTTGTGAAATTCATCTATATTGCTGCATGTAGTTTTAGATCACTCTTGCTGCTGTAGAGTATTCCTTTAAAGATTCTTAGAAATTATTCTGCAGTTAAGCCAGGAGTGGTGGCACATGCCAGTAATCCCAGTGACTTGGAAGGCTGAGGCAGAAGGACCACAAGTTCAAAGCCAACCTTACCAATTTAGCAAGGCCCTAAGCAACTTAGTGAGAACCTGTCTCAAAATAAAACATAAAAAGGGCTGGAGATGTGGCTCAGTGGTTAAGCATGCTTGAGTTCAATCCCAGGACAAAAAAAAAAAAAAAATGGAGAAGAAAACAAAGAAATTATTCTTCAATTAAATTTTATTTTTCACTATAAAAATGTTGTATGAGGGGCTGGGTTTGTGGCTCAGTGGTAGAGCACTCGTCTGGCATGTGTGTGGCACTGGGTTCGATCCTTAGTACCACATAAAATAAATAAATAAATAAATAAATAAATAAATAAATAAGTGTTGTGCCTATCTACAACTAAAAAAAAAAATTTAAAAAAAAGGTTGTATGAATGGTAGGAAAAAAAGTTAAAATCACTCATAACTCTCCACCCAAAGACAACCATAATTAATACTTTGATATATTTCACTTCTATATTATTTCTACATATATTTTTCATTAGAATTAAAATAGGATAGTGTACATCGGTCTGGGGCTGTGGCTCAGTGGAAGAGCACTTGCCTAGCATGTGTGAGGCACTGGATTTGATTCTCAGCACCACATGTAAATAAATTTTTAAAAAAGGTTCATTGACAAAATATATATATATATATATATATTCAAAAAAAGATAGTGGTACATAGAAGTTTGTTTATGAATTGTATTTTTCTAATGCTAGATTGTAAACATGTCATTATACTATTAAAAGTATTCATAGATGTCATTTTTGTTAATACTATTCTTTTAGTAAAAGAATATTTTTGGAGGGTGCTCAGAATATTTTTAATATTAAAATAATTAAGAGACACAGTGATAATCCTTGATCACAAAATATTTTGTTCTCTGGGTTGTTTCCTTTTAAGAAAAATTGGAAGTAAGATTATTAAATCAATACCTTTAAAAACAATAGACAATTTTACTTTGTATCTAGAATGCAGTGAGGGATCAGAGACTGAGGGAAGGAATTGGGACATTCTGAGTACTTAGACATTGTGCAGGCTGTTTTGGTGACATTCTCATTTGATTCTTACAAAAACCCTAGGAGGTACTTATAATAAGCATTTTGGAGGGAGAAATGTCAAGTCTCAGAGAGGGTAACTAACTTGTCCAAAAGCACACAAGGAATAAAGTGGCAGAATCAAGATTTGGACTCATGTCTGGCTATGATGCTTGTGATCTTTCAACTCTACCATACTGACCCCCAGAGTCAAGTTTGAATAATGCAGCTGAAATTCACCCTCTTCAATTGTTCTTCACAAACCAGTCACAGTTCCTTAAAAGCTGCCTGTGTTAGCTGGGCAGGGACAAATTACACTTTTCTCAGCTTCTATATTGAGTTAATATTATTAGAGTTGTTTTGGTCTTCTAGAAAAACCTACAGTGTAGAGATTAAGCCCCAAGAGAATTAAGCAATGTTTGCTGGAGGAAAGAAAGAAACTGTTCCCCACGTATGTTCAAAATTCTTGAATATTCTCTACAGTGAAACAGAAGTTTCTTTTTTTTGTTTTTCTTCTATTACTGTTTCTGAGTGCTCTCTTTTACCTTCCCTACCCCTCTGACTTTTCTCCAATTTGACTGATGTCATAGCCAGATGTTGCATGCCCGAAGTGCTGTTCTATCACTCCTCCCTGCAAAAGCTAAAAAGCTAAAGCCTCACTGCTGAGTTTTTGAATGCCCTTCTTGTTCATTTCTATTTCCCCTATTTCTTCTTCCACATCTCCTGCCAAGCGCATCCTTATTTCTTCCCATCTCTTCTTCTTATCTCTACTATTACTGCTTCCTACTACTGCCTCCACCACCATCTCCACCACCACTACCAAATATAGAATCTTAGATGATCCCCCACGTTATTTGTAGCCACTTTGAAAAGCATAAGGGAAGAGTCCAAAAGGATGGAATGAGAGGAGAAAAGGTTATGCACTTAGAACTACAAGCAGCCCAGACATCAGCTCATCCCAGTTACCTTATGTTAGATAAACCTCAAGCAGTTGGATAGGAACATGGAGCACTATAAATACTTAAATGAAGACAAGCACCAGCTTTTTGTCCTCTGGCTTAGGATTGAAGCCTAAGGGACATGTCAATATGTCCTGCCTTACCACTCTGGAAAGCAGTATGGAGATTCCTCAGAAAACTTGGAATGTAACAACCATTTCATCCAGTTATCCCACTCTTTTGCTTTACCCAAAGTACTTAAAATAAGCATATTATAGTGACATCACCACATCAATGTTTATAGAAGTTCAATTCACAAGAGCTAAGCTATGGAACCAACCTAGGTGGCCTTCAACAGATAAATGAATAAAGAAGAATGAAATTATGGCATTTGCCAGTAAATGAATGGAGACTATAATGCTAATTGAAATAGCCAATCCCCCAAAACTAAAGGCCAAATGTTCTCTCTGATATGCAGATGCTAATACACAATAAGAGGGTGGGTATAGAAGTTCACTAGGTTAGACAAAGGGGAATGAAGGCAAGAAAAGACAGTAGACTAAATCAGACATAACTTTCCTATGTTCATATATGAATACATGACCAGTGTAACTCAACATCATGTACATCCACAAGAATGGGATCCTAATTAGAATAAGTTATACTCCTTATATGTATAATATGTATGTATAATACATTCAACTGTCATGTATAACTAAAAAGAAAAACTATTTAAAAAGCTGAAAAAATGTCCTGCTTTGTTCTCAATTGCCCAACAAGTAAGACCTTTTCCAGACAGCTGCACTTCCCTCTCCTCCAACCTGACACTAAACTAAAACTCTCCCTGTAATAACCCTGCCCTGATGCTTAAGTCTATACAAAGTTTGGTGTACTGATGGACATTAAAATCATAATAGTTTCTAAAATGACCCAGAAACAATTGGGTAATTGTGTGTGTGTGTGTGAGTGTGTGTGTGTGTGTGGTTCTAGGGCCTTATGCATGTGAGGCAAGATCTCTACGACCTGAGCTATATCCTCAGCCCCATAATTGGGTAATTTGATGCAGGGATAAACAGAGAGTCAATCTTTATTTCATACCATATACAAAAATTTAACAGATTAAATGGATTATAGACATAAACAAATGAGTTAAAACTATAAAATTCTTGAGGGAAAACATGACAGTCAATATCACTACTTTGAGTTTGGCAAAGTCTTCTTAGATATGATAATAAAAGAGTAAGCAACACGAGAAAAAGAAAATTTGATCTCTATCAAAACTTGTTTGGTATGTCAAAAATTACATACCCAGATAAAATTGACAAATTTCTAGAAACATACAAATTACCAAAAGTGAATCCTGAAGAAATAGAAAATCATAGACACATAATAATTTAAAAGGCCAAATCATTAATAATATTTTTTAAGACTCCCAAAAAAGAAAATTCCAGGAACAGATGGCTTCACTTGTGAATTTTACCAAATGTTTAAAGAAGAATTAATACCAATCTTTCTTAAGCTCTTCCAAAAAATAGAAGAGGAGAAAACAACATTCTATGAGATCAGTTTTACCCTGATACCAAAGCTATACAAAGGTATCACAAGAAAACTACAGATAAATATCCCATGTGACTATAGATACAAATATTCTCAACAAAATACCAGCAAAACAAATCCAATTGCATGTTAAAAGGCATTTCACAAGCAAGTGAAATTTATCCCAAGAATGCAATGATGTTTTAGCATAAGAAAATTAATCAATTTAATATAGCAGAATAACAAAAGGAGGAATAAAGCTATTTAATGATTTCCATTAAGGCAGGAAAAGCAATTTGGCAAAGTTTAATCACATTTTCTTGATAAAAATTTTCAACAAACTAATAATATAGGGGATCTCCTTTGGCATGATAAAGAGTATTTATGAGAAACTGATAGCCAACATTGTACTCAAAAATGAAAAAAAAAATGGAAATATTCCCTGAAAATAAAGAGCAAGACAAGGATGCCCACATTCGCTACTGCAATTCAACATCATACTAGAAGTTCTAGTCAGGTCAATTAAGAAAAAAGAAATAAGTCACTCAAATTGGAAAGGGAAAAACAAAACCATCTCTATTTGTAAGATGATATGATTCTATATATAGAACATTCAATACAACCCACAAAAACCTCCTGGAACTTACAAACAAATTCAGCAAAGTTACAGGGTTAAAGATCTACAAATAAAAATCAGTCATGTTTCTATGCATTGGCAATAAAAAATCCCAAAAATAAGTTAAGGAAAGAATTTCATTTATTATAGCACCCAAAATAATAAGTAATAATTAAGTACTTTTACCAAGGAGGTGGAAGACTTATAGACTAAAAATTGAAATCATTGCTGGAAGAAGATAAAAAAGAACTAATAAAATAGAAAGACATCCTGCTTTCAAGGATTGGGCTTAATATTGTTAATATGACAATACTATCCAAAGCAACCTATAGATTCAATGCAATCCCTATCAAAAGTCCATTGTCTTTTTCAGAGAAATGGAAAAGCAGATGTTGAAGTTGGTATGTAACTTCGAGGGGCCTCAAGTAGCTGAAACAATCTTGAAAAAGAACAAAGTTAGAGGACTCACATTTCCCTATTTATTCAGTTATCCAAAGGAATGAAATATGAAGACATGTGCAACAGCCTTGAAAACATTTTAGTAAGTGAAAGAAACCAGACATAAAAGGTCACATCTTGCATGATTACATTTACTTGGAATATTCAGAATAGGCAAATCCATTGAGACAGAACATGAAATGGTGGTTGCTAGGGGCTGGAGGAATGAAGGAATGGGAATAATTGCTTAATGAGTATGGAATTTCCTTCTGGGATGATGAAAATATTTTGGAACTAGATAGAGATCATGGTTAGAGAGCATTTTAAATGTACTAGATGCCACTAAATTGTTCACTTAACAAGGTTAATTTTTTGTTATGTGACTTTCACCTCAATTTTAAAAATTAAAAACTTTTGTGCTCCAAAAGATACCATCATTAAAGTAAAAAAGGGAAGGAAGCCATGGAATTGGAGAAATACTTAAAAATCGTACATCTGCAAGGTAATTACATCCAAAGTGATGAGATTTTACCACTCAACAATAAAAACACCCTTTCTCTCGCCATGCACAAAAGTTAACTCAAAATGGATCAAAGAGCTTGATATCAAATCAGAGACTCTGCGCCTGATAGAAGAAAAAGTTGGCTCCGATCTACATATTGTGGGGTCGGGCTCCAAATTCCTTAATAGGACACCCATAGCCCAAGAGTTAATAACAAGAATAAACAAATGGGACTTACTTAAACTAAAAAGTTTTTTCTCAGCAAGAGAAACAATAAGATAAGTAAATAGGGAGCCTACATCCTGGGAACAAATCTTTACTCCTCACACTTCAGATAGAGCCCTAATATCCAGAGTATACAAAGAACTCAAAAAATTAGACAATAAGAGAACAAACAACCAAATCAACAAATGGGCCAAGGACCTGAACAGACACTTCTCAGAGGAGGACATACAGTCAATCAACAAGTACATGAAAAAATGCTCACCATCTCTAGCAGTCAGAGAAATGCAAATCAAAACCACCCTAAGATACCATCTCACTCCAGTAAGATTGGCAGCCATTATGAAGTCAAACAACAACAAGTGCTGGCGAGGATGTGGGGAAAAGGGTACACTTGTACATTGCTGGTGGGACTGCAAATTGGTGCGGCCAATATGGAAAGCAGTATGGGGATTCCTGGGAAAGCTGGGAATGGAACCACCATTTGATCCAGCTATCACCCTTCTCGGACTATTCCCTGAGGACCTTAAAAGAGCGTACTATAAGGATACTGCCACATCAATGATCATAGCAGCACAATTCACAATAGCTAGACTGTGGAACCAACCTAGATGCCCTTCAATAGATGAATGGATTAAAAAAAATGTGGCATTTATACACAATGGAGTATTACACAGCACTAAAAAAATGACAAAATCATGGAATTTGCAGGGAAATGGATGGCATTAGAGCAGATTATGCTAAGTGAAGCTAGCCAATCCTTAAAAAACAAATGCCAAATGTCTTCTTTGATTTAAGGAGAGCAACTAAAAACTGAGCAGGGAGGAAGAGCATGAGGAAAAGATTAACATTAAACAGAGACAAGTGGTGGGAGGGAAAGGGAGAGAGAAGGGAAATTGCATGAAAACGGAAGGAAACCCTCAATGTTATACAAAATCACATATAAGAGGTTGTGAGGGGAAAGGGGGGGATAAACAAGGGAGAGAACTGAACAACAGCAGATGAGGTAGAGAGGGAAGATAGGAGGGGAGTGGAGGGGGGATAGCAGAGGATAGGAAAGGCAGCAGAATACAACAGTCACTAATATGGCATTATGTAAAAATGTGAATGTGTAACTGATGTGATTCTGCAATTTTTATTTGGGATAAAAATGGGAGTTCATAACTCACTTGAATGAAATGTATGAAAGATGATATGTCAAGAGCTTTGTAATGTTTTGAACAACCAATAAAAAGAAAAAAAAAACAATAAAAAGACAAATAAATGGGATGGCCTCAAACTAGAAAGCTTCTTCACAGCAAAGGAAACAATCAAGGGCAAGCCTACACAAGGGGAGATAATCTTTGCCAGCTGCAACTCAAATAAAGCATTAATTTCCAGGATATACAAAGAACTCAAAAGGCTTAAAATAAAAAATCAAATAACACAATCAATAAATGGGAAAAGGAACTAGACAGACACTTCTCAAAAGAAGAAATACAAATAGTCAACTAATATATTAAAAAGGTTCAAAATCTCCATCAATTAAAGAAATGCAAATTACAACTACACTGAGATTTCATCTCACTCCAGTCAGAATGGCAACTATCAAGAATACAAATAACAATAAATCTTGGCAAGGATATGGGGTAAAAGGAACACTTATACATTGCTGGTGGGACTGCAAATTAGTGAAACCACTCTGGAAAACAGTATGGAGATTCCTCAAAAAACTAGAAATGCTACCACCATTTGACCCAGTTATCCCACTCCTCGGCATATATTCAAAGGATTTTAAATCAGCATACCACAGTGATGCAGCCACATCAATGTTTATAGTAGCTCAATTCACAATAGCTAAGTCATGGAAACAACCTAGGTGCCCTTCAACAGATAAATGGATAAAAGAAGTTGTCGTATATATACACAATGGAATAGTACTCATCCATAAAGAAGAATGACTTTATGATATTTGCCAGTAAATGGATGGATCTGGAGACTATCATGCTAAGTGAAATAAGCCAATCCCCCAAAACGAAAGGTTGAATATTTTTCCTGATATGTGGAAGCTAACCCGCAATAAGGGGTGGGGAGAGAAGTTCAGTGGATTAGACAAAGGAGAATGAAGGAAGGGAGGGGAATAGGAAAAGTAAAGACAGTGGAATGAATCTGACATAACTTTCCTATGCACATGCAAGAAAATACTTAATGAATCCCACCATTATGTCCACTCCCAATGGGGTCCTAATTAGAATAAGATATATTCCATGTTTATATAATTTGATCAAAATGGATTCTACTATCATATATAACTAAAAAGAACCAATAAATAAAAATAATAAAAGGCAAATTATTCAATGAAAGTGAGCACAGGATTAGAAAAGAGTTTCTACACAAAGTTACACAAATGGCTGATAAGTAGCTGAAAAGATATTCATAACACTAATCATTAGGGAGATGCAAATCAAAATCTAAGTTAGATATTACTGGGCCTGGTGTCACACACCTGCAATCCCAGCTGCTCAGGAGGCTGAGGAAGAGGATCACAAGTTCAAAGCCAGCAACTTATTTCAATCCCTGGTGAGAGAGAGAGAGAGAGAGAAAGAGAGAGAGAGAGAGAGAGAGAGAGAGAGAGAGAGACCATTTCACATCCCTAGGATGGCTCTAATAAAAAAAAATTAAAAACCAGAAACAACAAACATTGAGAAAAATGTGGAGAATATTTAACCTTCACACATTGCTGGTAGAAACAAAGTGATTCAATCTCTTTGAAAAATAGTTTGGCATTTACTAAAATAGTTATACATAGAATTACCATATGACCCAGAAATTTCACTCTGAAGTATATATCTAAGAAAAATGAAGCCTGTGTTCAAAAAAATGTGTACATGAATGTTCATAGAAACATTATTCATAATAGCCAATAGTGGAAACAACCCAAATGTATATCAACTGATGAATGTATAAATAAAATGTGATACATCCATAAATGGAATATTATTCAGATTTTTAAAAACAGTTCAAGTGGGGCTGGGATTGTGGCTCAGCAGTAGAGTGCTTTCTTAGCATGGGCGGGACCCGGGATGGATCCTCAGCACCACATAAAAATAAAGACATTGTGTTGTGTCCATCTATACCTAAAAAATTAATTAATTAATTAATTTTAAAAAACAGTTCAACTCTACAAATTCTTTCAGGATTCTTCCCTACTCTGGCTTAAGGGATCATTAACTATGCCCTCTTCCATGCTCCCACAGTACTCCATACATGTGTCTATAATGTCTTACTATACTTAGTTACGAGAACTGAAACCATCTACCACCACACAGGTTACTATCTACATCAACATGACTTTACTCTTCTACCGTCTTTAACAACATAGTTCTATAATTCCTGGAAACTTACCTAGAAAGATTAAAGTTGCAAATGAACTTTGTTAAAATTTTAGGAACTTACAAAAAGAATCCTCCACTCAACAGATATCATTAGCCAATAGTTTACATCGAAACAAGCCCTTCTCAAAATCCTTACATGCTGGGCTGAGGCTGTGGCTTAGTGGTAGGGTGCTCACCTAGCACGTGTGAGGCACTGGGTTTGATCCTCAATACCATATAAAAACAAAAAAAATAAATTAAAGGCATTGTATCCATCTATATTTAAATCCTTACATGCTGGATCCTCCAAACTGAAACCATTGTATTAGATCTTCACTTAACTATAACCAATCCACCTTCCCATTAATAGATGTGCCTTTGACTAGACTTCAAAATTGCCTGGATATTCCTATTTGCCCTTATTATTTGTAAATACTACTAAGTCTCTGTTGAGGTAGTGCTACCCCTTACTGCAGAGAGAATAAACACAATTTTGTGTCATCAACAAGTTGTTTTGTTGATATTTTGGGGAAATCATAATTTCATATTTATTTACATATTTCTCTTTGTCTAATAGATTTTGAGTTCCTTGAGAGCTCAGACAAGGTCTCCTTCATCTTTAAATTCTTCATCTCTATCATACTGCCTGGAATATTGTAAGGATTTTAAGCAAGAATTTATTGAGTAAAGGAAGGAAGGTTGAATGAACCCAGAGGATGTTAACACATTTAGGAAGCTAAAAAGATGATGGCTTAATGAGGACAGTCTACATGGAGAAGAGGGTGAAAGGCTTAGAAGGTAGAATAAATGAGACCACATAACAAAATATATTTGATGAATATAGGAGAAGACAGAATTCAAAATGATTCAGGGGTTTCTTTATTGAATAACTAGATGAATGCCACTAATAACTCTTTAAACAGGGGTAATGAATTTAGGAGGAAAAGCAAGTGCTGGTCAGGATTATAAAGTCTGTTTGGACATTTAAGTCAAACCCAATAGTATTTTTGTGCTTCTATATCAGCATCCTCATTAAAAAACTCTGAACTTGGAGTTAAGAAGGCTGAGGACTGGTCCTGGTTTGACTGATTTGGAGCACTTCGCTATTATGTATGCCCTTTTTTGTTCTCATCTTTAAAATGAGAGGAGTTGATATTCAAGTATCATTCTAACTCAAATAGTCTGAAATAGAATGATGATATGAACCATTTGATCTGAAGTAGATAATAAAAAAGAACAGCAGAGGGCATCATTATATAAAAGGTAGACTAAGAACTTTAAAAAAATATCAGAATGGATCAACATTTTCAGACTCAGTGGACCTTTAAAAAACAATCTTATGCTTATATAATATTTAAAAATTAACAAAATTAATGAATTTACATATGGGCTTTGAAATCATAATCTGCCCTCATCAGAATTATGTAATCTGTACAAGAACTAGAATATCCATTGAAAACACAACTTCTAAGATGCTGGCAAATTTTCTATGGCCATAAAGGTGGTTTAAAGCAGGTCCTTTCTTTAATACCAGGTGAGAGCACCTGGGGGAGCCAAGTAGGAAGAAGCAGAAAGACCCATTTGAGGGAGTGGATTTCAGTCTCCACACTTCTAACCTCAGATTTCAATATGCATCACTTTTGCTGTCCATTATACTGTAAGGTTTATATAGGTAATCTTGGAAACAATGGCAATAAGACTGAATCATAACAGGTATTTGGCTACTTTGGATTACTCAAAAGTGTGTGGGTTGCTACAAACCCTGCTGGCTTTGCTTTTGTTGAATTTGAAGAGCCCTGAGGTGCAGTCGATGCAGTGAAACAGCTAGATGAAAAGGCACTATGTAACTATTGCATAAAAGTGGAACTATCAAATACTGAAGAAAAAAATCGAAATCATGTCCCACCTGCCTCTCAGGGTCATCAGGAGATGATAATCATAGAAGGAATCCTCTGCCTTGCTGCAGATCTCCAAGGAGAAGCTCCACTTGCAGCTGGAGCACGTCTCTTTCTAAAGATGGGAGAAGAGCAAGATTACTGTCTCTGGAGAGAAACTGCCAGCCTCACTATCCTCTAAGTCTTATAGATGATGGAGGTGAAATGAAATGAAATTAAACACCAGTTTGCAAGAGAAGTGGTGTACAGGAAAGAACTTCATTTGACAGGAGTATTACACATATTTCAAGTTTTGTTTGAGACTTCATAAGCTTGGTGCATTTTTAAGATGTTTAAGCTCTTCAAATTCGTTTGACTCTTGCAACAGTGATACTCATAATAAAGATGTAATTCTGTGAGGTGTGAAATGGATCATCTGAGGCATATAACACCAAGAATTGTTACTTTACAATGTTCCCTTGAGCAAAATTAAATTTGCTTTGAACTTTAGTCTTGCACAGACTGAAAACAAACCTCAAATTTCTGCCAAGCAAAAGTGTGATATTTTAATATCATAAAAACAAAAGTGGCAAAAATTGAACTCAGATTTACTTTTCTTTGTAACTGATATAGGTGGCTATAGAAGAACAGTCTTTAAAAGCAGCAAGTAAAGATAAAAGCAGCACAATTAAACTATATTACACATTTTTGAAAAAAAAATTAACTAGTCTTTACCCTAGGCAGAGGTTACCTAGTTAGTATAGAACATGTTAAGTTTCAGGAAAGTTTAATTTTCCTTTTGTTAGAAATTCTTTATATGATTGCTATATGTAAATACATAACTATATGTAACATTCTTTTTTTTAATTTTTTATTGTTGGTTATTCAAAACATTACATAGTTCTTGATATATCATATTTCACCCTTTGATTCAAGTGGGTTATGAGTTCCCATTTTTACCCCATATACAGATTGCAGAATCACATCAGTTGTAACATTCTTTATTTGTAAATTTGAGATTTCACAATACCAATATCCTGCTACATTAAGGGTACATTGTAGAGCTGAACTTTTGAGTTACTGTGCAAGATTCTTTTTCTTGATATCATTTGTATATATGTATTTATTTATTTATTTTAGGAGCCAGGCTAATCTTCTCTATATTATTCCAATTTTAGTACATGTGTTTTTAAAGTGAATACTATACTATATTTTATAAGAATACTTGAGATTAAAGTTTTGGTTACAAAGTATTGTTTAGCTTAAAAGCCTGTTTTTCCTTGCATACTTGAATTTATGAGCTTGGTACCAAGTGTAGGTATAACATTCTTATTTGGAAGCTATACTTGTATATTCTTGTAAAGTGCTTTTGAGTTAATAAAATATTAGCATAGTTGTAGAATAGTCAGTTGAACCCACTGTTATCATTGTTCATAACCCATAGAAAGCTATTGGTTACCCAGTTCTTACTTTACAGGAAATACAACGAACTATGGATTCATCTTTGAAGTGAAGGGAATTATGATTTTTGTTTGTCACCTAAGTGATTATTAGTAGATATCTATTTTTTTAGGAATTGAAGCCAGTTCAAGGTCCATATATTTATTTTTAAAAATATTTTTATATGTATGGACCTTTATTTTATTCATTTATTTATATGTGGTGCTGAGAATTGAACCCAGTGCCTCCCACATGCTAGGTAAGCACTCTACCACTGAGCCACAGCCTCAGCCCCAAGGTCCATATATTTAGTGACTAACTTTTTAAAGTTTAGCAGCAACCTGGTGTATTGTAACTTAAAATAAGTTACCCATTAAAATGAATTTTACAGCATAATATTGGCACCAAAACAAACATGAAGATGAATGGAATAGAATGAAAAACACAGAGACCAATCCACATAGATACAGTCATTTGACACTTGACAAAAGTGGCAAAAACATAAATTGAAGAAAAGATAGCCGTTTAATAACAAATGATGCTGAGGATACTGGATATCCATTTGTAGAGGAATATAACTTGATCCCTATCACTCACCCTGCAGAAAAGTCAACTCAAAGTGGATAAAAGACCTAAGAATTAGACCAGAATCTCTGGAACTACTAGAAGAAAATGTAGGCCCAACACTCCAAAGTATTGGCATAGGCACAAACTTCTTTAAGAAGATTCCTAAAGCATAAGAAATAAAATTAAAAAGTAAATAAGTGGGATGATATCAAATTAAAGCTTCTGCACAGGAAAGGAAACATGAGCATGAAGAGAAAGTCCACAGAGTGGGAGAAAATCTTTGTCATCTAATCCTCAGATAGGGGATTAATATACAGAATATATAAAGAACTCCAAAAATTCACATCAAAAAAACAAATAACACAATAAATGGGCAAAAGAACTAAATAGACACTTCCAAAAAAATAAGAAATACAAATGGCCAACAAATATATAAAAGAATCCAACATCTCCATCAATCAGGGAAATGCAAATCAAAACTATACTAAGATTTCATCTCACTCCAGTCAGAATGGTAATTATCAAGAATACAAGTAACAATAAATGCTGGCAAGGATGTGGGGATAAAGGTACACTCATACATTGCTGGTGAGACTGCAAGTTGGTGCAACCACTCTGGTAAGCAGTATGGAGATTCCTTAAAAGACTGGACTGGAAACACCAGATGACCCAGTTATCCTACTCCTCAGTATATATCCAAAAAATCTAAATTCAGAAAACTATAAGGATGCAGCCACATCAGTGTTTATAGCAGCAAAATTCACAATAGTCAAATTATGAACCAGCCCAGGTACCCTTCAACAGATGAATGGATTTTTTAAAATTTCATATGTACACACAATGGAGTAATAATAAAAAGAAAAAAAAGAGAAAGAAAAAATTTAAAATGGCTTTATCTTTAATATGAACACTTTCCAAAGAGTTTTAAAAACTGCTTCCAGTTTATAATTTGAAGCTTTATATGTAAATTTCAGACTGCCTCATCATAACGTAAAATTAACAGTATGGTTCAAACATAACAGTGTAGAATTGATTGTGAAGGCATGCATGACCTTCCTCTTAAAAATTGGAATGAGTTGCAATTTCGATTCCTTATATAATTAGATTAAATAATAATGCAACAATGTTTTTAAAACTGAGTAAAAATCAAAGATAGGATCATTATAGCAGTAGAGCCAAGTCTTTCAACTCATCCATTCAAATTCACTACCTTGAGAATGGATCATCTATGAATATCAAACAAACCTTTCCCAACTACAAGAATCAAATGGACCACAACATAATAATACTGGGTGACTTTAATACACCTCTTTCGCCACTGGATAGATCCTCCAAACAAAAACTAAACAAAGAAACTATAGAACTCAATAAAACAATCAATAATTTAGATTTAACAGACATATAT
Source organism: Marmota flaviventris (assembly GCF_047511675.1). Classification (NCBI taxonomy): domain Eukaryota; kingdom Metazoa; phylum Chordata; class Mammalia; order Rodentia; family Sciuridae; genus Marmota; species Marmota flaviventris. Next base: position 95,608,850 of record NC_092518.1, read on the forward strand.
TAAATATTCTATCCATCAACAAGCTAATACATGTTTTCTCAGCAGCACATGGATCTTTCTCCAACACAGAACATATATTATGCCACGAAGCAAGTCTTAGCAAGTACCAAAAAAAAAAAAAAATAGAGATACTACCCTGAATTCTATCAGACCATAATGGAATGAAATTGGAAATCAATGATAAAATTTAAAAAAATAGAAGCTACTCCAACACCTGAAGAATAAATGATATGCTATTGAATGATGCATGGATAACAGAAGACATTAGGACGGAGATAAAAAATTCTTGGAGGTAAATGAGAACTCCAATACAACATACCAAAATCTCTGGGACACTATGAAGGCAATGCTAAGAGGAAAGTTCATTGCATTGAGCTCATTCATTCAAAGAATAAAATGTCAACAAATAAACAACCTGACATTACATCTCAAAACCCTAGAAAAAGAAGAACAAATCACACCAAAAGTGGTAGAAGACAGGAAATAATTAAAATCAAGGCTGAAAATCAATGAAACTGAAACAAAATAACAATTCAAAAAATTGACAAAACAAAAAGCTGGTTCTTTGAAAAAATAAATAAAGTTGACAACCCCTTAGCCACCCCAATGAAAAGAAGGAGACAGAAAATTCAAATTACTAAAATTTGTGATGAAAAGGAAATATCATGATAGACACTACTGAAATACAGAAGACAATTAGAACCTATTTTGAAAATTTATATTCCAGTAAAAGAGAAAACCTCAAAGACACCAACAAATTTCTAGAGGCATATGATCTACCCAAACTGAATCAAGAGAAGATACACAATTTAAGTAGATCAATTTCAAGCAAGGAAATAGAAGATATCATCAAAAGCCTACCAACAAAGAAAAGCCTAGGACCAGATGGATTCTCAGTCAAGTTCTATAAGACATACAAAGAAGAATTAACACCAATACTCCTCAAATTTATTCCATGAACTAGAAAAGGAAGGAACCCTTCCAAACTCATTCTATGAGGCTAATGTCATCATGATACCAAAATCAGACAACAACACATCAAGGAAAGAAAATTTCAGACCAATATCCCTGATGAACATAGATGCAAAAATTCTCAATAAATTTTTGGCAAATAGCATGAAAAACATATGACAAAAATAGTGCACCATGATCATGTGAGGTGCATTCCAGGGATGAAAGGTTGGTTCAACATACAGAAATCAATAAACATAATTCATCACATCAATAAACATAATTAATCACATCATATCACATTAAAGATATGAATCATATGATTATATCAATTGAAGCAGAGATAGCATTTGACAAAATGCAGCACCCTTTCATGTTCAAAATACTAGAAAAAACTAGGGACAGTAGGAATATATCTCAACATTATAAAAGCCATCTATGCTAAGTCCAAGGCCAACATCATTCTAAATGGAGAAAAATTGAAAGCATTCCCTCTAAAAACTGGAACAAGACAGGGATGCCTTTTTTTTACTACTTCTATCCAACATAGTCCTGGAAACTCTAGCCAGAGCAATTAGACAGACAAAAGAAATTAAGGGAATATGAATAGGAAAAGAAAAACTCAAATTATCATTATTTGAAGATGACATGATTCTATACTTAGAGGATCCAAAAAATTCCACCAGAAAACTTATAGAATTAATAAATGAATTCAGCAAAGTAGCAGGATATAAAATCAATATGCATAGGTCAAGTGCATTTCTATACATCAGTAATGAATCCTCTGGAAGAGACATTAGGAAAACTAACCCATTCACAATAGCTTCAAAAAAATAAAATAAAATATTTGAGAATCAATTTAACAAAAGTGGTAAAGGACCTCTACAATGAAATTACAGAACACTAAAGAAAGAAACTGAAGAAGACCTTAGAAGATGGAAAGATCTTCCATGCTTTTGGATAGGTAGAATTAATATTGTAAAAATGGCCCTACTGGGCTGGTGCTGTAGCTCAGTGGTAGAGCACCTGCCTCGCACATGTGAGGCACTGGGTTTGATCCTCTGCACCACATAAAAATAAGTAAATAAAGATATTATGTCCATCTACAACTAAAACAAAAATTTTAAATGGCCATACTACCCAAAGCACTATACTGATTCAATGTGATTGCAATTAAAATCCCAACAACATTCTTCATAGAACTAGAAAAGCCAATCATGAAATGCATTTGGAAAAAATAAGAAACCCAGAATATCCAAGGTAATCCTTAGCAAGAAGAGAGAAGCAGGAGGCATCACCATACCAGACCTTAAACTATACTACAAAGGTATAGTAACTAAATGGCATTGTATTGGCATCAAAATAGACATATACACCAATGGTACAGAATAGAAGACACAGAGACAACCCACATAAATACAATTATCTCATACTAGACAAAGGCACCAAAAAAATACACTGGAGAAAAGGTAGCCTCTTCAACAAATGGTGCTGGAAAAACTGGAAATCCATATGCAGCAAAATGAAACTAAACCTTTATCTCTCACCATGCATAAAACTCAACTCAAAGTGGATCAAGAACCTAGGAATTAGACCAGAGACCTTGCACTTATTAGCAGAAAAAGTAGGCCCAAATCTCCATCATGTTGGATTAGGCCCCAACTTCCTTAACAAGACTCCTAAAGCACAAGAAATAAAATCAAGAATCAATAAATGGGATGGATTCAAACTAAAAAGCTTCTCAGCAAAAGAAACAATGAGGTGAAATATTTTTGGGAGCAAATTTTTGTCACACACATGTCACAGCATTAATCTCCAGGATATATAAAGAACCCAAAAAACTTAACACCAAAAAATCAAACAACCTAATCAATAAACGGGCTAAGGAGATGAACAGACACTTCCTAGAAGATGATATACAATTGATTAATATATGAAAAAATGTTCAACATCTCTAGAAATTACAGAAATGCAAATTAAAAATAATCTAAGATTTAATTTCACTCCAGTCAGAATGACAGTTGTCAAGAATGCAAACAATAATAAATGTTGGCAAGGATGTGGGGAAAAAGGCACACATATACATTGCTGGTGGGACTGCAAGTTGATGCAACCAGTCTGGAAATCAGTATGGAGATTCCTTAGAAAGCTTGGAATGGAACCACCATTTGACCCAGCTTTTTTCTCTCCTTGGTCTATACCCAAAGGGCTTAAAAACAGCATACTACAGTGATGCAGCCACTTCAGTGTTTATAACAGCACAATTCATAATAGCTAAACTGTGGAACCAACCTTGATATCCTTCAACAGATGAATGAATAAAAAAACTGTGGTATATATACACAATAAAATATTACTCAGCATTAAAAGAGAATAGAATTAAGGCGTTCACAAGCAAACAGATGGAGTTGGAAAATACCATACTAAGTGAAATAAGCCAATCCCAGAAATCCAGGGGCCAAATGATTTCTCTGATAAGTGGATGCTAACCCATAATGGGGGGACATGGGATGAGTGGAGGAAGTTTGGATCCAGTGAAGGGGAGGGGGCAGGGGAAATGCAAGTAGGAAAGATGGTGAAATGAGATGGACATCATTATCCTAGGTACATGTATGATTGCATGAATGGTGTGACTCTATTTCATGTACAACCAGAGAAGTGAAAAATTCTGCTCCATTTATGTACAGTGAATCAAAGAGCTTTCTGCTGTCATGTATAACTGATTAGAAGTAATAAAAAATTTTAAAACTAAAAAAACACTAAAGACATCTATTTCCTCTTTTTGTATGATTAATAACATATACTACATAGTACAAAAATATGACACCCACATTTATTTATTTAGGACAACTTATTTATTTATGATAACTGGTCTAATCTTGTGTAGCTCTCCATCCCAGTGGGTAGCAAATGGTATAGGAAAAACTTCATAAATCCTTCTAGGAATAATAATCTATGAGGTATAAGAAGAACAGGAGATAGATCCAGGTTCCAGTCCTAGCTCTGCCACTTGGTAGCTATACAATCTTGGATACCTACTAGGTCTGGGTAAATGTCTTACCCTTGATAAACCTCATTTTCCTCATCCATAAAATGAAGACAATAATAGCACCTTCTTTTTAACTTATCTTTATTTTTTTGCAGTGCTGATACCATTGAGCTACATTCCCCTCACCCTAGTCCCTACTTTTCTATTCCTTTTTTATCACAGTGCAGCAAAAGAATAAATACATCAATGAACAAAATAAAAAATATATATCTTTTGGATCTAACACAAGGAAAACAAGAGCAAAGCTAGATAGAGTCTCTAGGTAGCAATACTAGCATCTTATATTGGAAATTGGAATGTTAGACATAGAAGACTAAATGGCTAAGGAATGAATAAGAGCTTCTTTCAGGGAGCATATCTGTAAAATAAAAGGCAGAGGCTACAGTGCAACAAAGTATCAATTGTGGAGTTTTTTAAAAAGATAGTACACATTTGAATCTACTTGAAATTCTAATGAGAAGGAGCTAATATGTAGATATAGATATGGATATAGATGATATAGACATAGAGGGAAGGAGAGAGAAAGTCTGAAGTCACCAAAAAGAGAATGGGATGGGATGGGATTTATTCATGTACAGGTGGGATGATTAAGTCTGAGCAAATAGCAGGATTCCTTTCCTATCAAATCAAAAGATAAAGAGTTAAAGGAGGGGTACAGATAAACTCATAGGCAGTGCTTAATCTGTTTTCTTAGTGAGTAGGAAACCAGATGCTTTGTGATGAAGAAAGGAGGACAGTGAGGCTGAGACTAGCAATGGTTAAAAGGGTGTGGAAAATGAAAGACTGCTGGGAAAACTGGACACATTAAAGGGTGGTTTCATATTAAGAATTCAGTTGTAGGCTGGGGCTGTAGTTGAGTGGCAGAGCACTTGCCTAGCTCATGTGAGGCACTGGATTCGATCCTTAGCATCACATAAAAATAAACAAATAAAGACATTCTGTCCATCTACAACTACAAAAAAAAAAGAATTCAGTTGGGTCTATAGATCATACAGCACCAATGAGCATGCTAATGTGGTTATCTCCAACAGAGTACTGCAGTCGCGAGGAAGGAGCAGAGATGACAGGCAGGGTAGAATGATCTGGAGTTGAATTTTATAGAATAGACACTTTAATAATATTAAGACTTCTTTTTTAGAAAGATTGAGTATGAGAAATTAGGTAGAAGGTCTGTGCTGAGCTTAAATTCTTATTCTTGATAGTAACCAGTGACATACAAATGTCCAGTAACTTACAAGGAAGAAACTGAAAATTTCTGAGCATCTACCATTTACCAGGGCCACAGGATACATTTGTGAATTTTCTCATTTTAAACCTCACAACCATCATGAAAGGCAGGTTGAGTTATCTTGTTTTACAAATGAAAATTGTCAAGGCTTGGAAAGATTAAGAAACTCACTTGTCTGAGCCTCGTTTTCTTGCTGTGCTTTCTTGGGAACACAAAGGCAGACTGAATATTTATGGGGCAAAGTGTGCATTGGGTGTGATTAGCATTATGACATTATTTTGAGTTTCCACACATACTGTATGTTTGGTGTTCCCCTGGGAAATAACAGAGAGGAGGCCAGTCATCAGGCCTCTCTGCCTGGATAAGGGAATGCACTCATTTATAATTCTGCCTTTTAAGATGCTAGTATTGCTACCTAGAGACTCCATCTAGCTTTGCTCTTGTTTTCATTACATTTTCTTGTAGAACACGGCCTCTTCTTTTTGCCAGCCCTGTGTCGTTTTAAACCTCATTTAATGGTTCCTTTTGTTCCCTTTATGGAATAGTCTCTCTTAAATTTCTATTTGACTAGAGTCATGATGAAATTCCTTACTGTTATACATTTATATCTGGTTAGTAATATCACTATTTCCTTTCCTTGTCAACATCCTGTCTTAATTACATAAAGAAACTGTCACATTTTAGGGATAGAAAAACCAAAACAGATGCAGTGTCAGCCAGGTTTGTGAGCTGTTTGCTAACACTAGGTAAGGTGTGTGTGATCAAGCAACTGAAAAATCTCAAGTTGACCTCCTGCTGGAGCATCCTTCCATTTTTAGTGTAGGAGTGATAGTCAAAATGAGTTACCACCTGTACTGACCTGCAGTAATCAATTAGAATAGACAATGGCTTAGCTCTGGAGCCAGGTTTCAAAGCCAATTGCTGGGCCAGGTCTTAACTCTTTAGATGCTGGATCAAGGGAAGTATAGAGCAGAATGAGGTGGGATGGATCAACTAACAGGTGAGAGGTCTTAGGCAGTATCTACTTACCAGCAGTGTGAAAGGATTTCAAGACTTTAACAACTGAAACAGCCTTATTGGGACAGATCTGCTGAGTGTCAACCCTGTTTTAGTGGCTGTCTAGGGCTGTTTATGGTCAGAAGACAGAGAGGTTAATCCTTTTCTCCTAAAAACTCTAAGACATAAAAAAATTTTAAAGATGTTATTTTTTTTCCTTTACATGAATGAGGACACTTGTGATGACCTAGCCTTTTGCTCAGGACTGTTCATTTTTCATTTATATCCACTCTCCCCTTTATTCAAAGTAAAAGGATTATTATCTGGGCACATGGCTACTTAGGTGAAGAGTACATTCCCCAGACTTCCTTGTGGCTAATTGTGGTCATGTGAAGAAACTGTTGCCAATGGAATGTTTACTATTCCCCCTCCCCCCTCCTTTTTTTAGTACCAAGGATGGAACACAGGGGCACTTAATCACTGAGCCATAACCCCAACCCTTTTATATTTTATTTTGCTGAGTTGCCTTAAGGCCTCGCTAAGTTGCTGAGTCTGGCTTTGAGAAACTTATGATCCTCCTGCTTCAGCCTCCCAAGCCACTGGGATTATAGGTATGTGCCACAGTGCCTGGCTTTTCCCCTCTTTTTAAAGTTTTATTAGTTTTTTTTAGTTACACATAACATTAGGATTCATTTTGACATAATTACAAAAGCATGAAATATATTTTGCTCCATTTCAGACAGCAGTACTTCCCCTTTCCCTTCCCACCTCCTTGCCTACATCCCTTCCCTCTATTCTACTGATCTTTCTATTATTTACTTGTAGATTTTTTTTAATATCAAAGATTGAACCTAGGGGGCATGTAACCACTGAACCACATCCCCAGCCCTTTTTAATATTTTATTCAGAAACAGGGTCTGGCTGAGTTGCCTAGTAGCTGAGGCTGACTTTGAACTCAAGATCCTCCTGCCTCACCCTCCCTAGTTGCTGGAATTATAGGTATATGCCACCACTCCCAGCTCCCCTCAGTTTTCTTGTAGTGGTTTCATAGCTTCAGTTATAACATTTAAGTCTTTAATCTATTTTGAGTTGAATTTTGTGACTGGGAGACAGGAGTATAGCTTCATTTTCTTCATGTGAACATCCAGTTTTCCCAGCACCATCTATTCAAAAATCACGAGTATGTAAATGCATGGGTTTACTTCTAGGCTCTCTGTTGTGTTCCGTGTGTTTTAATGTCAATATCATGCTATATTGATTACCACAGCTTTGGAATACTTTTTGAAATCAGGTAGCATAATGCTTCCTGCTGCAATCTTTTTGCTCAAAATGACTGGCTATTTGGGGGGTTTGTGATTCAATATAATTTTAGAATTTTTTTTTCTAGTTCTATGAGGAATGCCATTAGTGCTTTGATAGAGATTGAACTGATTATGTAAATCATTTTGGGTCTTATGGACATTTTAATAATATTGATTCTTCTTATCCATTAACACGAGATGTCTTTCCACATTTTGTGTCCTCTTTAACTTCTTTCATCAATGTTTTATAATTTTCATTGCAGAGATCTTTCACTTCTTTTGTTTAATTTATAACTAAGTACTTCATTGGTGGTGGTGGTTGTAGTAGTCATTCTAAATGAATTGCTTCTTTGTTTCTATTTCAGGTAATTTATTATTGGTATATAGCAATAGATTTTTAGATGTTGATTTTGTATCCTGCAACTTTGCTAAACTCATTTATTAGTTCTAACAGGTTTTTTTTTTAGTAGAGTTTTTGGGCTTCTTTAAATATAAGATTACATCATCTATAAACAATCACACTTTGACTTCTTCTTTTTCAATTCAGATGACTTGTATTTCTCTTGCCTAATTTCTCTGGCACATACTATGTTGAATAAAAGTTATGAAAGTGGGCATTCCTGCCTTGTTCCATATCTTAGATGTAAAGCTTTTAGCTTTCCACCATTCAGTATAATGCTACCAGTTATTTATAAATGACCTTTATTATGTCAAGTATATTCCTTATATCCCTAATTTGTTCAGTATTTTTATTATGAAGGAGATTGAATTTTATTGAAGGCCTTTTTCTGCATTGAGAGAACCATATGGTTTCTGAGATTCATTATGTTGATATGGTATATCATGCCCTTTTTTGTTGTTATTTTCTCATTTTTAAAATATTTTTTAGTTGTAGTTGGACACAACATCTTTATTTATTTATTTTATGTGATGTTGGGGGTCAAACCCAGGGCCTCACTCATGCTAGGCAGTGCTCTACCGCTGAGCCACAACCCTAGCCCCTCATTTTTAAATTATAATTTCTTATATATGACAGCAGAATGAATTATGCCTTTATTTTTTTTTGTTTATTTTTATGCAGTGCTAAGGATCGAACCCAGTGCTATGCATGTGCTCTGCCACTGAACCCCAGATATGGTATATCATGTTTATTCATTTGCACATATTAAACTATTCTTGCATCTCTGGGATGAATACCACTTGATCATGGTAAATAACCTTTTTGATGTACTATATGATTTGATTTGCTAGTATTTTGTTGAAGATTTTGTAACCATGTTCTTCAAGGATATTGGTCTGTAGGTTTTGTATATGTGTGTCCTTTTCTGGTTTTGATATCAGGATAATGTTGGCTTTATAGGATGTGTTTGCAAGGATTTCTTTTTTTTCTATCTTTTGAGTAACAAGGGGATTTAATATTAGTTGTTCTTAAATGTTTGATAGAATTCAGCATTGAAGCCATTTGGTTCTGAACTTTTCTTTGATGGGAGGTTTTTTAGGTTTTGGTTTTGGTTTCTGATGAAATCCTCTTTCTTGTTATTGGTGTGCTCAGGTTTTCTGTTTATTTATGATTCAGTCTTAGAAAAGTATATGTGTCGGGGAATTTGTCCTTAGCAAATAGTTGTTCGTAAGAATCTCTAATGATCTTTTGCATTTCTGTGGTGTCAGTTGTAATGTTTTCCTTTTCTTATCTGATTTTAAGTCTTCTATTTTCTTAGTCAAGGGAAGGGTTTGTCTATTTTGCTTATATTTTTAAAGAACAGCCTCTTTTGCCTCCTTGACCTTTCTTGTTGTTTTTGTTTTCTTTTGTCTCTGTTTCATTTATTTCTGCTCTGATCTTTATTGTTTCTTTTCTTCTACTAATTTTGGATCTAGTTCTTGTTTGTCTAGTTCCTTGAGTTGCAGTGATGGGTTGTTTATCTAAGATCTTTCTACTGTTTTTGATGTAGGCATTGTTTGCCATCAACTTCCCCTCTTAGTACTGCTTTTACTTTATCTCATAGGTTTGGATGTGTTGTGTCTCCATTTCTATTTGTTTCAAGAAATGTCCTGATTTCTTCCTTGATTCATTGGTTGCTCAAATGTAAAATGTTTAATTTCCATGTATTTCTATAATTTCAAAAGTTTTTCTTTTGTTGATTGCTAGTTTTATTGCATTGTGGTCAGAAAATAGGATCAATATGATTTCAATTTTTTTTGTTGAGACTTATTTTCTAGACTTTCATATTATATATACCAGAGAATGTTCCATATGCTGATGAGAAAAATGTGTATTCAGCTGCTGTTAGATATAATGTTTTATAGATTATTGTTAAATCCATTTGGTCTAGAGTACAATTTAACTCTGATGTTTCTTTGTTGATTTTCTATTTAAATGATCTGTACATTGCTAAAAGCAGGGTGTCAATGCCTCAATTATTGTATTGAAGTATATATCTCCCTTAAGTTATATTAATACTTGCTTGATATAATTGGGTGCTGTGATGTTGGGTGCATATATATTTAGAATTTTTATTTCCTTTTGCTGAATTAATACCTTTTTCATTATATAATGACCTTCTTTATCTTGTTTTGCTGTTTTTTTATTATTTATTTATTTTTTTAAATTTTTTTATTGTTGGCTGTTTTGCTGTTTTTTTATTTTAAAAATATTTTATATGATAGTAGTATGACTACTCCTACTTTCATTGGGGTCTATGTGCATGGAATATCTTTTCCATCTCTTCACTTTTACTTTGTGTGTCTTCAGAGGTAAAGTGAGTTTCTTTTAAGCAGCATATAATTGGATCTTGTTTTTCTTTTTTCCATTCAGCCACTCTGCTTTTTAATTGTACAATTAAATTGACTTATGTTCAAAATAATTGGGGCTGGGGTTGTGGCACAGTGGTAGAACATTTACCTAGCATATGTAAGGCACTGGTTTTGATTTTCAGCACTGCATATAAAAATGAATAAAACAAAGTTCCATCAATAACTATAAAATTTTTTTTAAAATAAAACAAAATAATTATTGGTAGGTAAGTACTTACTCCAACCATTATGTAACTTGTTTTCTAGTTTTGCTTTAGTTCCTTTCTTTCTCTCTCCTTATAGTCTTCCTTGTTGGTTAAGTGAATAACTCTAGTTGTGTGTTTTGATTCCTTCATAATATTTCTGGTATGCCTACTATAGATTTTTGCTTTATGGCTACCAAGAGACAAAAAAGTCCTTTTATTATGAAAAGCTATTTTGAAATGATAGCAACTCAACATGATCATAAGGATAATAACAGAGAAAGATGAAAAGAACAATAAAATATAAGAAAATTCTCCAGTTTCATTCCATTCCTCCCAACATTTTAAAATTTTGATATCCCATTTTATATCTTTTTATATTTCCTTTTTATATTTCCTTAAGAACATTAATATATATGTTCTTAACAAACATATTAATGTAGTCATTATTTTTAATCATTTTTTCAATCTTCATACTAAAGATATAAATAGTTTAGATACCATTATTACAATATTAGAGCATTCTGAATTTTTGTATAATTATTCTTACCAATAAATTTTATGCCTTCTTCTGCTTTCTTCTTATTCATTAACATCTAAAGAACTTCCTTTAGCATTGTTTGTTTGATTGGGGATCAAACTTAGAGGCACTTTACCACTGAACTACATCCCCAGTCCTTTTTATTTATTGTGACACAGGGTCTCACTATATTACTGGCTGGCCTTGAATTAGCAATCCTCCTGCATCAGCCTCTTGAATCACTAGGATTATAGGCATGCACCACCATGCCCATTTAGCATTTCTTGTAGAACAGGTCTGGTGTAGATATATTCTATCAGCATTTATTTGTCTAGGAAAGTCTTTATCTCTCCTTCATTTCTAAAGGATCACTTTCCTTAGTATAGTAGTCTCAGCTGAATTTTTTTTTTCCTTAAATTCTGTGAAAATCTCATGCTACTCTCTCCTGACCTATAGGGTTTCTTCTGATAAGTGGGATGTCAGAAGAATATATTATTTGTTTCTCTTCTCTTACAGCCTTCTCTTATAGCTTTATTATAAGACATCTTGGGGACAACTTGGTTGAGTAAAATTTGACTGATGACCTCTGACTTTCCTGTACATGGCTATTTGTGTTCTTGTCTAGGTTTGGAAAGTTTTGTTATTTCTCTGAGTAAATGTTCTATTGCTTTGGCATTCTCAAGTCCTTGAACCCCCATAAACTGAATATTTGCTCTTTTTATACTCTCCCAAGTTTCTGTAAGCTTTCTTTATTTTTATTCATTATTTTTCTCTTTACTCTCCAACCTGTTTGAGTTCACTAATTCTTTCTTCTATTTGATCTGTTACACTATTGATGCCTACAATTGCATTTTTCATTTTGTTGAGTATATTTTCCATCTCAGGAATTTCTTTGTTAGAATATTGTGTGTGTTCTTCAAGCTCATTGAGTTTCCTTAAAACAGATGTTTTAAATCTCTGAGACTACTCCCATACTGATTGATTACTTCCTGGTCAGTCTGGTGCCATATTTTGATTACTGGGTGATGTCATGGTTTCCTGAAAGTTCTTGATGCTTGTTGGCATGCAGTGTCATCTGGGCATTGAAGGATCAGGTATTTAATCCAGTCTTGGTAGTCTGGCTTGCTTTATGCCTTTCCAGAAATTCTAAGCAGGGTTTATATTTTCTCTGAGCCTATAGTCATTTCTGCTGTTTCAGCACTAGATGGTGGCCAGGTCTGGATTTTTCAGGAGCCTGTCTTTGGTGTGTTGACATTTTTTTTCAGCACTAGAGGGCAAACCCATGTTTGTCCCGAATACTCAAAAATACTCAGAGTAGTCTGACCCACAAGGCTGTCCCTGAGGCCAGTAGGATCAGATGTCTCATGCACAGTTACCATCCTGTGGTCAGACACTGCTAGATTCTGCTTGGCTATGGACAGAGTCACCATGAATAGACCAAATCCAAGATCTTCACATCTGTGGCCACCAACCCCAGTCCAAGGTTGAAACTAATGCAGTTGACACTCAGGTCTGTCCCACAAGTACATAGGTCTGATGGTCTAGAGGCTCTCTGAGCCCTGGCCTGCATTTGGGGCCTTCAGTTTCTATTTGGTGCTTGGCTTCATGGCAGGCCTTGCACTGGGCTCTGAACCAGAACCTTGTGCTAACTTTCATGCCCTGGCTTCCAGCATATGAAGCCCTGTTCTCCACTGTGCTGCATAAGATTGGAGGAAGGGGGGTGGAGACCACAGGGTCTGACGTGGTTCCTGTGACTTAGTCTACAAGTATTGGCCCAGAGGTAGAGGTTATTTGCCCAGCACTAGGTTCCACTATGGCAGACCTGGTACTGGATTTCCAGTATAGGACATGGTCTTAATTTTCTCTCCCTCCCACAAATAGGAGGCACCTCTTTGCACTGGTCTGTTTGAAGTTGGGGGCTGAGAGATGCAAGCTATTCTGCATCTTGGCTACTTGTTATACCAAAAGCAATCACTATAATCTCTCACCTGATTTCCTTAGCTCTTGTATTGATCATTTGGTGTATGAAAACCTGTGCAACTTGGTGTGTCTGTGGGGAGAGACTGCCAGAGAATTTTAGCTATTACCTTGCTCTACCCTACTGTACTGATCACTTATATGACCCCAAGTATGTCTTTTGAAACTGATATTAGTTTACCAAACTGAAAGTGGAACATAATAGACCCTGATCTTGCTTTCTATAGTTAGTAGGTTAAGCATGGACAGATTCATATTCTCCCTGAACCTTGATGGTCCCATGAAAAGAAAGTGACATGGCAAAACACATGGAGCAATGGGAGAGGTAGGGACCACTTGTTCATCCAGCCAAGTTGAGTTAGCCCTGAGAATCACTGGAGTAAGAAGAGATAACAATTCAAATGAAATATCTGTTTTCCAACATTGAACAGTAGGATTAATGATTTGATACATTGATCAGTAACCTGATATCTATTAGACTTAATGTTTTCTTTGCTGCAGAGGAGCTGCTGGCTCCTTAAGACAATCTCTCATAAATCACACTTAGCAGAATTGAAAGAAATGAGATTGTAAAATATCATAGAGCAAGATCTGTGCTTTCTTATTGTAGAACTGAAGCTGTAGTTTTGAGACTTTTGGGGGGTCAAGAGTTGATTTTAAGATTTTAACCAGGAATGACGATTTCATCATCCAAGTCTAGAGCATTATAGGGTAAGAACTTGACCCCCAGCTAGCCACTACAATCATCATTCAATTCTTTTATTACTTACTGAGCATTTATAGATACATGATCTCATTTAATGCTTAAAACAACCTGTAAGGTAGAAATGATTATCCCTATCTTGCGGATGATAAAATTGAGGCTTAGAATGGTTAAACACACTCAAAATTACCTTCGAGTAGTATTGTGAGAGAGCCAAATTTGAACCCAGACCTGTCTTCCTCCAGAGTGCAAGCCCAAAGTAAAGTTCTACAGTGGAAGTTAATTTATGAAGGACGTGAAATGGAGCAAACCTACATGCACAGGTTGGTTCACCTCTTGAGCCCTGACAGTAGGAGTTAAGCAGCTAATTGAAGATGTGTTTTCACAGAAACATTCAGTTTCTCATGATTCTTGAGATCAGAGTGGCAATGATCCAGGCTGATAGTTCAGCTTCAGTGGGACTGCTTACCTGTTGTGAAAAATCAAAAAATCCTACAGCCTGGGGAGGTTGAGGAGAAGCTAAGTGCATGAATAATCAACAACTGAGATCATCTAATAGCCTAGACAGAAAGATGACTCTGTCTAGAGTTGTTTGGAGCTCATCCTTGGGAAATAGATACTTGATTAATGGAAATTTTTATTCTGGGAAACAGCTTTACTTTTAGTCATAGGGCTTGCAGACGTATTTTACGGAAAAAAAAAAAAATATTCTTCCCCCTTCAGAGTAATCCACAGGGTCTTTCACAATCTTTTCAGCACTGCTCTCTAATTCCCCATACTGTTATCTGAGAATAAAGACAGGAAACCTAGTTTTACTATCAATTCTAAATATCAGGAAGGAGTGTTTTCTGTTTTTTTAAGACAAGAACTTCTGCCCATCCAAGATGGAATCAGGAACTAGGAATTAGGAAACTTCAACATCATATGCTTCATTGGTTATTTGGGGACTTGGGGCAGAAGGGTCCAAGGTAAGCGAACTAGATTCCTGTCCCCTGAGATCTAATGAGAAAGATCTGTTGTTTGGGTGCTTAGTTCAACCTAGTGATATGACAACAAATAACAGAGAAGGAAAAGGTCCCTGGGGGAGGCAAGATTGAGTTTTCAGAAGAACCCAGTTTAAGAAACAGGCCTCTGGGGCAACAATCAACTGCTATGCATATTCAGCTTTAAACACACATGCCAAGCCAAAGCACGGTGAGTGGATGCACTGGTCAGTACCAAAGAATCATTCAAAAAAGGGGAAATATTAAACAACAATAACAAATTATATAAAATATCATTTATTTATTAATCAATCAAACATTTAATGAATGCTAATCCAGTTGTTCTAAACATAGTGTACATCAGCTAGTCCTTGTCATGAAATAAGTGCCTATTATCTACCTCCCTAAATATGATTACTATGTACTTAAAATTCTCTGAAAGTCTAGGATTGACCATTGTGTTATTATTTTATTTGATGTATCAATTAGAATGTTCTTGGCTATAAATAACAGAAAACTCAACTCAAAAGGGCTTATATTTGTTTACATTGCTGCTGTAACAAATTAACATAAACTTAGAGACTTATGACAACACATTTATTATCTTAACAGTATAGTGATTATAAGTCTGAATTAGGTCTTTCAGTACTAAAATCAAAGTGTCTCAAGAGTTGTATTATTTCTTCTGAAGGCTCTGGAAGAAATCTAATTCCTTGCCCTTTGCAACTTCTTGAAGCTATCCACAATCCTTGGCTCATGGTTCTGCATCACTCTAATATCTCTGCTTCTATTATTATATCTATTTCTCTAATTATGGCCCTGCTTCTTCCCTGTTTAAAGAGCATTGTGATTAAAATGGGCCTTCCTGGATTCTCTTTCCCATCTTAGGACCCTTCATCACATCTACAGAGTTCCCTTTGCCATATAAGAGAATATATTCACAGATTTCAGGACTCAGAACATGGAATCATTGGCAGGCTATTATTTTTTTCATAGGCAGTTCATTGGTTTACACACCTGAGAGTCCAAGGTTAGGGTTCCTTAATTCAATAATTTAAAAATATCATCAGGGCTGGGGCTGTAGCTTAGTGGCAGAGTGCTTGCCTAGCATGTGCATGTGTGAGGCACTGGGTTCG
The DNA here is from genome assembly GCF_047511675.1 of Marmota flaviventris. Classification (NCBI taxonomy): domain Eukaryota; kingdom Metazoa; phylum Chordata; class Mammalia; order Rodentia; family Sciuridae; genus Marmota; species Marmota flaviventris. Next base: position 95,624,687 of record NC_092518.1, read on the forward strand.
ATCCTCAACACCACATATAAATGAATAAAAATAAAAGTTCATCCTGAACCTAATATATATATATATATATATATATATATATATATATATATATATATATATATATATAAAACAAAAAGTCATCAATTATACCTCAACAAAAACAAAACCATACATCCTGATTTTAAAATGGACAAAGTCAAGACACTAATTTTTTTAAAAAATGTAAATAACTAGCAGAAAGATCAGTACAAGAAAGGGAACAGGGGGAGGGAGGAAAGGGAGGGTTAGGGTAAGTACTGGAGATTGAACTGGAGCAAATTATATTCCATGTATTTATAATTATGTCAAAATGTATCCTAATGTCATATATAGCTAATTTGAACCAATAAAAAATGAAAAAAAAATGGGCAAAGGACTTGAACAAAGATTTCTCCAAAGAAAATATACAAATGGCCAATAAGCACATGAAAATGTACTTAATATCACTAGTTATTAGGGAAATGCAAATCAATACCACAATGCAATAACCACCTTATACCCATCATGATTTCCATTATTAAAAAGAAAATAAGAGTTGATAAAAATGTGGAGTATTCAGAATCATTGTGCACTGTTGATGAAAATGTAAAATAGTAAAAAATGGTAAATGGTATTATAAATTCTTTTAAAAATTAGAAATAGAATTACCATATGATCAAGCAATCCCACTTGTGGGTATATACTGAAAAGAATTGCAAGCAGGAACATGAGTGTATTTTGTGTGTGTGGTACTAAGGATTGAGTCCTTACATGCTAGTCAAGCTCTTTACCACTAATCTATATCCCCACCCTTTGAACAGATATTTGTATACATGTACACAGCAACATTATCCACAATAACCAAAAGGTAGATGCAACCCAAGTACCCATCAAAAGATGAAGAGATCCTGGTATCGCAAAAACAAACAAAACAAAACAGGAATAAAAAACTGTTGTGTACCCATAAGATGGAATATTATTCGGCCTTGAAAAGGAAGGAAACTTTGACACATGCTACAACATGAATGGGCCTTGAAGACAGTATGCTAAGTGAAATAAGCCAGTCACAAAAGGAAAAATGCTATATTATTCCTTTTATGTGAGGTAACTAATGTAATCAAATTCATAGAGACAGAAAGTAAAATGGTGGTTGCTAGGGACTAAAGGATGGGAAAATGGAGGAATTATAATGTAATAGGTACAGAGTTTCAGTTGAGGAAGATGAAAAACTTCTAGAGATGGATGGTGGTGATGATTTCACAATAATATCAATGAACTCAATATAAGTTTTCAACACTATACTCTGTATCCAGAACATTAGCTATCATCTAAGGCTAGATTCTTATGGTCATAAGTTCTCAACAGCAATCCAAACCACATGCCTTCTTTCTCACAACCAGAGGAAGAGCCTAAGTGCAAGGATAGTTTTCCAATAAATTTCAATAAGCCTTTCCTTGAATTTCAGGGATTTGGGGTATCTGAACCATAGCTGGCAAAATATATGGATTTATCCTCAGACCAATCAGGCTCATCCCTTAAGGTGAAACCGATTCCCCAACTTGCATTGCTGTAATTCAATGGGAGAGGGATGGAATGAGTCCTGGGGAGTCAATCACAATGTTCACTACTTCCACTTCACTGCTCTTTTAGCAACCTCAACACAAGTGCAGAGACCCAAATACAAAGATTCCATATAAAATTGAAGCCATCCTTTCAAACTTTTTCCAGATGTCCCATACCAATGCCTACACTACTTCCCTGCATCTCAGTTCTGAGACTTCTCCATATTTCATACTACCTCAACAGGTCTATGGGCACAGGGAGTGGATAGAGAAAACATTAGAAGAAGCCACAATATTTCATTTGCAAAAATATCACCTGGGAAGCACATGAAAATGGGGGTTCTTGGATCTAATCCAATACATGCTGAATCTGAATATTTAAAAACTAAATTATATAGAAGCAATACCAATAGAATAGAGGAAGGGAATGAGAGGTAGGGAGGAGGGGAAAGCATCAGGACATACTGGGGGGTGAAATCTACCAACCTATGCTATATCCATGTACAAATAATAACACAACAAATACAGAATTTATTTATATATATATATATATATATATATATATATATATATTATATAACTGAAATTAACTAGTTAAAATAATAATAATAATAATAAAAATAGATGCTGGGCACAGTGGTGCACACCTGTAATCCCAGCAGCTAAGGAAGCTAAGGCAGGAAGATCACGAGTTCAAAGCCAGCCTCAGTAAAGGCAAGGTGCTAAGCAACTCAGTGAGACCCTGTCTCTAAATAAAATATAAAATCGGGCTGGGGATGTGGCTCAGTTGTCACGTGCCCCTGAGTTCAATCCCTGATATCCACCCCCCCAAAAAAATTAATTAAATAAAAATAGAAAAGGGCTTAATAAAGTAGAGCATGGAGATCAGGGGAAAAAAAGAGAAGTGGGATGGGGAAAGTAGAGGGTAATAAGATTAATCAATTTATTAGCATGTACAAATATGGCATAATGATCTCCACTAGTATGTAAAATTTTAAAGCACGAATAATAAATAAATAAATTTCTACATAAAATAAATTATAATTCTTATTTCTCCCCCATGAATTTACTTTTTAAGTGGTGTCCTAAGTAATTCTGATACTGATCCATGGAATTTGCTTTCAGATGCTCTTGCCCTCTCTTTGCAAAGAACAGTCCTAGGTGCTATGGGTAGAGTAATGAATATGACATGGGTCATCCACTGGAGCAGCTCATAGTCTATTCTGAAAACAGACATCTAAATAATTATGACAAGAATTTATAGGTGCTGTAGTATAGATATGAATAGAATTCCATGAGACCAAGACTGCCTGAGGAAAGCAGGAAGTTTCAAAGATGTTTTTGGCTATGGTGAGGTAGCATTACAGGGGTGCATCTGCATTGAAAAGAGAGAAAAATAATAATTTTAATGATTCAGGCTACCAATGAGACTGAATCCTAGTTACATGAGCATGAGAAGGTAGAAAAATATTTCTGATTCCCTCATGGGATCTCAGTTCCTACTTACACAGTTTTTACAACTCACTGCAGTACTCAAGTGATTCTAGTGTTTAATGAAGCATATTTTTCACATACATATTTATGTACAATATTGTATAAATAAACAATGTATCATGTGTTTGGGGATGGCTTAATAAATTTTCAAGAACTGTTTTGACTATATGTAGTTAAATCTTGTATTGCTGCCTTTGAACTAAATTCAATATCCTTATTCCTAGTGTCTTAAACAACTAATCTAGTGACAGTTATCTAGGTGGAAAAATAGGAAGAGAGATTCCAGGCAGAGGGACCAAAATTGTTAGATAATGAAGTTATCAATGAGCCTGACACATTTGGAGAACAACCAGCCAGAAATTCTATAGGACTCTCAAGGAGTGTTTGAAGTAAGGTCACAGGAGAGGCCATAAGGCAGATCAGGTAAGGTCAGATTAGTGAAGATAATATTAAGGAAGTTGATCTTTAAGTGGATAAAAGTGGAAGATGTTGAAGAGGCTTAAATAAGTAAACTAGATGTGCCTTCAAGAGGCCTCATTTACTGGCCTAGTGGTGGCTACTCTGAAGCAATAGAGGCAGGACATCTCAGAGCTCCAGGGAGACTCAGCCCAATTCCATTTCACAAAGCCTCTTGGAAAATAAAGAATATATAAAGGACAGAAGAAGTCACAAAAGTATGAGCTATTCTGAAATGATTATACTTAACAAATTAACAAATTTGATATGCACACAAACTCAATGACTATTCCTATTATTTGGAGAGGTTGTAAATCTATGTGGGAAATGCAGGCCAACCTCCATCCACAAATGGGTTTTGTTTCTAGATTCCATAATGTTATAAAATCTTGAGCAAAAAAATTAATCTATCTCAGCCTCTATTTTCTGAAAATGGGAATAATAACTCCTTTGTAAGGATGGAGTGAGATAACAGGTATACAATGTCTGGCATACTTAGTCGCTCAGCAAGTGTTAATATTTCTTCATAATATTTAAATATAATGAGACTGAACCTATGTATGCTCATACAGGAGCACTCATTCATAATAGCATGTTCACTTGGATTCCAACAATGTTATGCTGGGGCTAAGGTTGGATAGACGGTAGGTCCACCCTGCCATCTGAATGCCTCTCCCTGTTTCTGTGTTGAACCACCATCTCTGAAGAGAGAGTGTACCCTCTACTTCAGGAATCCCCCCATTAGAGCCTTCTGCCTGCAAACTCCTGCACCTCAGTACGGATGAATTATGCCATCACCCTCCTCCTAAGAGTGTTTGCATAGCAAGCTTTAGCTCTGATTGTAGAATTTTAAAATGTGCTTTTCCATATTAAAATCACCCATTAATCTAAATCAGAAATCCTTCAGAAGTTAGGGGAACATTCTTATTGTCTCTGAAGTTATGCCAAGGAGGCTATTTACCCTCAAACACTTTTCAGGTCCCTGAACTTTTTCCCTGCTCAAAGATCAGCACTCCCTTTGAGCTCAGTGTTTTTGTCTGGGACACTGAGATGTGTAACTCACAGTTACAATTCCCTAGCCGAACAACAGCAATAACTCATGGTGCTGCAATGAGCTTCCTGGATTCCTGTTAACTGTGCAGAGTCAAGTTGGCATGAGATTTGGCACTTAGAAGATCTGCAGGGTGATTTCAGAACATAGCATCAGCTAAATGGGTCTCTGGGCTTGAGCCACTCTCCCAGAGCTCCAGTTTTAAGACTCACCATTTGCAGGATCCTGTCACTTAGAATTCCTTAGGAATGGTAGATTTTAAAAGCTAGTAAAGACCTAATGTGAAAAACAGCTTTGGGGTTTTATTCATTGTTCTGTGGTCAAACATCTCCATTTGACATCATGTGCTGATAATAGATAATGCTTGATTATGCCCTGATTATATCCAAATCCCTTACCGATGGACACAGCAGAATATAGGGATGAAAAATACAAATGGCTACCAGCTCTCATTCACTTCTAATTGCCTATTCTCCCTCTAAAATCATCATTCTTTTTTTCCTGCTAAAACAAGAAATCACAGGATTTTGTGGCTGAAAAGTATTGTATGAAGTCATTTGGTCTATCCCTTCACATGTAGATGAATACTATCCTTAAAAGCACCCTGCATTGTTGAGCAATAATTTCTTAGTGAACCATTTTATGGTTTAACAATATTTATTATCAATAGTGTTTGCTATAGTTCAATGCTAAATCCCTTCAGCTGCAATTTAATCTATTACTTAGTCTGCAGTGAGAGACAAGTCTTCCCATTGGAAATTTTCCGATTACTAACTGGTCATATTCCATCTCTGTTGTATTTTTTTCCCCATGGTCCTTTCTTTTAAATGTCCTTCACAGGCTTCATTTGCCCACCTTTTAATTGATGCTGTTAATCTTTCTAAAAGCTTCTGCAAAAGATCCCTGTCTCCCATGGATTAATTGAGTATGAACAATAAGAGAAAAGAAAGAAAAGTCAGAAAGATGATAAATTATGAATGTTAAAGTAGTTTTTTCCATTTCTACTATTTATACCATTTAAAATTACATTTAAAATTTTTTTTAATTGTAGAGCTGGGGTTGTGGCTCAGTGGTAGAGCACTCGTCTCACATGCACGGGACCCTGGGTTCGAACCTCAGCACTACATAAAAAATAAATGAGTGGCTTGGAGCCTGCTCTTATCAGAGCATACACCGAGCACGGAGCGGCCGAGATCCGGCTCCCAGAACTGCCCTGGCCCAGGGCTAAGGAGCCCGCGGAAACTGCTTCTCGGTCCGGGTCCTGCTGAGGGCCGGTCAGGACTCACCCGTTGCTTTGGTCACCCAGCAAAGGGAACGAAATGCTGCCATTCGCATAGGATACCAACATGGCAGAGATCTGATGTCATCAGAAAGCGGCGGAGGAGAGAACTTCATCAATACCAGCGGCGACAGAAACAGTTGGTCTCCTGGTAGGGAGGGTGACGCACAGACACCCGAGTCTCTCTCGATTTGTCCTCGAGCCAGAGGGGAGGAGCCGGAGCTGGGCCGCCGCCCGCGCCCGGAGCAGGCCAAGCGGCTCGCCAGCGTGGTGGTCGCGTGACCCTAATTGGAGAGAGGGCGGAGCGGAGCCGCCACCCGCGCCCGCAAGGTGGGCAGACCCGCGACCCAGTGGTACAGGGGCGTGGTAGGAGGGGCAGGGCAGAGCCGCCGCCCGTGCCTGCAAGGTAAGCAGACCTGTGACAGACTGGCGGGTCAGGCCCAGCGGCCTGCCAGCGTGGTACACACGTCACCCCAACTGGAGTAGGGGCAGAGCAGAGCCGCTGCCCGTGCCCGCAAGGTAGGCAGACCTGCGACCGACCGGTGGAACAGGCCCAAAGGCCGGCTGGGGTGGTAGGCACGTCACCCCAATTGGAGTAGGAACAGAACAGAGCCTTCGCCCGCGCCCGGAACAGACCCAGCGGTCCGCGGGTGTGGTAGACAAGTCACACCAATTGGAGGGGGGGCAGAGCAGAGCCGCCGCCCGCGCCTGCAGGGTAGGCAGACCTGCAACCGACCGGCGGATCAGGCCCGGTGGCCTGCCGGCGTGGTACACTCATCACCCCAATTGGAGTAGGGGCAGAACAGAGCCGCCGCCCGTGCCCGGAACAGGCCCAGTGACCTGCCGGTGTCGTAGTCACGACACCCCAATTGGAGTAAGGAGAGAGCAGAGCCACCGCCCGCGCCTGCAAGGTAGGCAGACCACCGCCCAACCCTGCAAGGGAGACTTTTCAACTATACAAGAGCAATATAAATATATAGGGGGAAAAAAACATTTCAAAAACACAATAGTTTCACCAAGCAGAAAGAAACGCAAGCAGTATGAAAAGACAAGGAAAGAAAGGACCACAAGCAATGCAGGTCAACTCAACTTTAGAAGAGGTAACAGCTGCAGCAGATGGAATGTCAGATAAAGAATTCAGGATATACATGCTTCAGATGATCTGGAGTATCAAGGAAGACATTAGACAGCAAAATCAGACAATGAAAGATCACTTCGACAATGAATTACACAAACAAAACCAGGAAGCAAAGGATCAACTATACAGGGAGATAGAGATTATAAAAAACAAACAAACAGAAATCCTAGAAATGCAGGAAGCAATAAACCAACTTAAAAACTCAATGGAGAATACTACCAGCAGAGTAGAACACTTAGAAGATAGAACATCAGACAATGAAGACAAAGTATTTCAACTTGAAAAGAACATAGACAGCTCAGCAAGACTGTTAAGAAACCATGAGCAGAACATCCAAGAAATATGGGATAATATTAAGAGACCAAACTTAAGAGTCATTGGGATACAGGAAGGTACAGAACTCCAAACCAAAGGAATGAGAAATCTATTCAATGAAATAATACGAGAAAACTTCCCAGACTTGAAGAATGAGACAGAATCCCAAATTCTAGAAGCCTACAGGACGCCGAATGTGCAAAATCATAAGAGATCCACACCTAGACACATTATAATGAAGATGCCCAACATACAGAATCAGGAGAGAATTTTAAAAGCTACAAGAGAAAGGAAGCAGATTACATTTAGGGGTAAGTCAATCAGGATAACAGCTGATCTTTCAACACAGACTCTGAAAGCTAGAAGATCCTGGAATAACATATTTCAAACACTGAAAGAAAATGGGTTCCAACCAAGAATTGTGTATCCAGCGAAATTAAGCTTCAGGATGGAAGATGAAATTAAAAGCTTCCACGATAAACAAAAGTTAAAAGAATTTGCAGCTAGAAAACCATCTCTTCAAAACATCCTCGGCAAAATATTACAGGAAGAGGAAATGGAAAATAACAATGAAAACCAACAGTGGGAGGTAGGAGAGTAAAGGGGGGGGGGAAATAATCAAAGAGGAAAACAAACCATGTTTAGTAACATAAATAAACAAATATGGCTGGAAGAACAACCCATATCTCAATAATAACCCTAAATGTTAATGGCTTAAACTCACCAATTAAGAGACACAGGATAGTAGAATGGATCACAAAACAAGACCCAACAATATGCTGCCTACAGGAGACGCATTTGATAGGAAAAGACATAGATAGGCTGAAGGTGAAAGGTTGGGAAAAATCATATCACTCATATGGACTTTGGAAACAAGCAGGAGTGTCCATACTCATATCAAATAAAATAGATTTCAAGCCAAAGTTAATCAAAAGGGATAAAGAGGGACACTACATACTGCTTAAGGGAACCATACACCAACAAGACATAACAATCATAAATATATATGCCCCAAACAATGGTGCAGCTATGTTCATCAAACAAACTCTTCTCAAGTTCAAGAGTCTAATAGACCACCATACAATAATCATGGGAGACTTCAACACACCTCTCTCGCCACTGGACAGATCTTCCAAACAAAAGTTGAATAAGGAAACTATAGAACTCAATAACACAATTAATAACCTAGACTTAATTGACATATATAGAATATACCACCCAACATCAAGCAGTTACACTTTTTTTTCAGCAGCACATGGATCCTTCTCAAAAATAGATCATATATTATGTCACAGGGCAACTCTTCGACAATATAAAGGAGTAGAGATAATACCATGCATCTTATCTGATCATAATGGAATGAAACTGAAAATCAACGATAAAAGAAGGAAGGAAAAAGCATACATCACTTGGAGAATGAACAATAGGTTACTGAATGATCAATGGGTTATAGAAGACATCAAGGAGGAAATTAAAAAATTCTTAGAGAAAATTGAAAACACAGACACAACATATCAGAATCTATGGGACACATTGAAAGCAGTTCTAAGAGGAAAATTCATTGCTTGGAGTTCATTCCTTAAAAAAAGAAAAAACCAACAAATAAATGATCTCATACTTCATCTCAAAATCCTAGAAAAAGAAGAGCAAAACAACAGCAAAAGAAGTAGAAGGCAAGAAATAATTAAAATCAGAGCTGAAATTAATGAAATCGAAACAAAAGAAACAATTGAAAAAATTGACAAAACTAAAAGTTGGTTCTTTGAAAAAATAAACAAAATCGACAGACCCTTAGCCATGCTAGCGAAGAGAAGAAGAGAGAGAACTCAAATTACTAGCATACGGGATGAAAAAGGCAATATCACAACAGACACTTCAGAAATACAGAAGATAATCAAAAATTATTTTGAATCCTTATACTCCAATAAATTAGAAGATAGTGAAGGCATCGATAAATTTCTTAAGTCATATGATCTGCCCAGATTGAGTCAGGAGGATATAGACAACCTAAACAGACCAATATCAATTGAGGAAATAGAAGAAACCATCAAAAGACTACCAACTAAGAAAAGCCCAGGACCGGATGGGTATACAGCAGAGTTTTACAAAACCTTTAAAGAGGAACTAATACCAATACTTTTCAAGCTACTTCAGGAAATAGAAAAAGAGGGAAAACTTCCAAATTCATTCTACGAGGCCAACATTACCGTGAACCTAAACCAGACAAAGACACTTCAAAGAAAGAAAACTACAGACCAATATCTCTAATGAACCTAGATGCAAAAATCCTCAATAAAATTCTGGCGAATCGGATACAAAAACATATCAAAAAAATTGTGCACCATGATCAAGTAGGATTCATCCCTGGGATGCAAGGCTGGTTCAATATACGGAAATCAATAAATGTTATTCACCACATCAATAGACTTAAAAATAAGAACCATATGATCATCTCGATAGATGCGGAAAAAGCATTCAACAAAGTACAGCATCCCTTTATGTTCAAAACTCTAGAAAAACTAGGGATAACAGGAACATACCTCAATATTGTAAAAGCAATCTATGCTAAGCCTCAGGCTAGCATCATTCTGAATGGAGAAAAATTGAAGGCATTCCCTCTAAAATCTGGAACAAGACAGGGATGCCCTCTCTCTCCACTTCTGTTCAACATAGTTCTCGAAACACTGGCCAGAGCAATTAGACAGACGAAAGAAACTAAGGGCATAAAAATAGGAAAAGAAGAACTTAAATTATCACTATTTGCAGCTGACATGATTCTATACCTAGCAGACCCAAAAGGGTCTACAAAGAAACTATTAGAGCTAATAAATGAATTCAGCAAAGTGGCAGGATATAAAATCAACACGCATAAATCAAAGGCATTCCTGTATATCAGCGACAAATCCTCTGAAATGGAAATGAGGACAACCACTCCATTCACAATATCTTAAAAAAAAATAAAATACTTGGGAATCAACCTAACAAAAGAGGTGAAAGACTTATACAATGAAAACTACAGAACCCTAAAGAGAGAAATAGAAGAAGATCTTAGAAGATGGAAAACTATACCCTGTTCATGGATAGGCAGAACTAACATCATCAAAATGGCGATATTACCGAAAGTTCTCTATAGGTTTAATGAAATGCCAATCAAAATCCCAACGGCATTTCTTGTAGAAATAGAGAAAGCAATCATGAAATTCATATGGAAAAATAAAAGACCCAGAATAGCAAAAACAACGCTAAGCAGGAAGTGTGAATCAGGCGGTATAGCGATACCAGACGTCAAACTATACTACAGAGCAATAGTAACAAAAACAGCATGGTACTGGTACCAAAACAGGTGGGTGGACCAATGGTACAGAATAGAGGACACAGAAACCAATCCACAAAACTACAACTATCTTATATTTGATAAAGGGGCTAAAAGCATGCAATGGAGGAAGGATAGCATCTTCAACAAATGGTGCTGGGAAAACCGGAAATCCATATGCAACAAAATGAAACTGAATCCCTTTCTCTCACCATGCACAAAAGTGAATTCAAAATGGATCAAGGAGCTTGATATCAAATCAGAGACACGCCGTCTGATAGAAGAAAAAGTTGGCTACGATCTACAGTCGGTGGGGTCGGGCTCCAAATTCCTCAATAGGACACCCATAGCACAAAAGTTAATAACTAGAATCAACAAATGGGACTTACTCAAACTAAAAAGTTTTTTCTCAGCAAAAGAAACAATAAGAGAGGTAAATAGAGAGCCTACATCCTGGGAACAAATCTTTACTCCTCACACTTCAGATAGAGCCCTAATATCCAGAGTATACAAAGAACTCAAAAAATTAGACAATAAGAGAACAAACAACCCAGTCAACAAATGGGCCAAGGACCTGAACAGACACTTCTCGGAGGAGGACATACAATCAATCAACAAGTACATGAAAAAATGCTCACCATCTCTAGCAGTCAGAGAAATGCAAATCAAAACCACCCTAAGATACCATCTCACTCCAGTTAGATTGGCAGCCATTATGAAGTCAAACAACAACAAGTGCTGGCGAGGATGTGGGGAAAAGGGTACACTTGTACATTGCTGGTGGGACTGCAAATTGGTGCAGCCAATTTGGAAAGCAGTATGGAGATTTCTTGGAAAGCTGGGAATGGAGCCACCATTTGACCCAGCTATTCCCCTTCTCGGTCTATTCCCTAAAGACCTAAAAAGAGCATGCTACAGGGACACTGCTACATCGATGTTCATAGCAGCACAATTCACAATAGCAAGACTGTGGAACCAAACTAGATGCCCTTCAATAGACGAATGGATAAAAAAAAATGTGGCATTTATACACAATGGAGTATTACTCTGCATTAAAAAATGACAAAATCATAGAATTTGCAGGGAAATGGATGGCATTAGAGCAGATTAAGCTAAGTGAAGCTAGCCAATCCCTAAAAAACAAATGCCAAATGTCTTCTTTGATATAAGGAGAGTAACTAAGAACAGAGTAGGGACGAAGAGCAGGAGAAGAATATTAACATTAAACAGGGATGAGAGGTGGGAGGGAAAGGGAGAGAGAAGGGAAATTGCATGGAAATGGAAGGAGACCCTCAGGGTTATACAAAAGTACATACAAGAGGAAGTGAGGGGAAAGGGAAAAATAATACAAGGGGGAGAAATGAATGACAGTAGAGGGGGTAGAGAGAGAAGAGGGGATGGGAGGGGAGGGGGGATAGTAGAGGATAGGAAAGGCAGCAGAACACAACAGACACTAGTATGGCAATATGTAAATCAATGGATGTGTAACTGATGTAATTCTGCAATCTGTATATGGGGTAAAAATGGGAGTTCATAACCCACTTGAATCAAAGTGTGAAATATGATATATCAGGAAATTTGTAATGTTTTGAACAACCAACAATAAAAAATTTTTAAAAAAATAAAAAATAAATAAAAATTAAAAAAAATAAAAAATAAAATCAAAAAAAAATGAGTGAAATAAAGGTATTGTGTCCAACTATAAAATAAATATTGTTTTAAAAAATTTTTTTAGTTTTAGATGGACACAATATCTTTATTTTGTTTATTTATTTTTCTGTGGTGCTGAGGATGGAACCCAGTACTTCACATGTGCTAGGTAAGCACTCTACCACTGAGATACAACCCCAGCCCTCAAATTATATTTAATGATCTTTTTTATAGAATGTATATAATACACATCCACAGTAGAAAACTTTAAATATGTAGAAGAGAATAAGGAAGAACAATAAGTATTCTATAACCTAAGCCCAAGAGTTATGATTTCCTTTGTGTATGTGTGTGTTGTGTGTGTGTTTCCTCAAATTGTGATTACTATATTTGTAGTTTTGAATCTTGTTGTGTGTTTCATGGACATTTTCCATACCATGAGCCACACTTCCAAATATGACTTTTTAATATGGCAGTGTAACTTTGTACCTTAGGGATGTACCTTAGTTCATTTAATCATTCCCCCACCGCCAGGGATTTAAATTGTTTCTAGTTTATCACCATTTGTAGATAATGCTATATGAATATCCTAATATATAAATCTTTGCCCATATTTCTGATCTTTTAAAAGTAGCTATAGCAGGCTGGGGTTGTGGTTCAGTGGTAGACCGCCTGCCTAGCATGTGTGAGGCACTGGGTTCCATCCTCAGCATTACACAAAAATAAACAAAATAAAGGTCCATCAACAACTAAAATATATTTTTAAAAAGTATCTATATATTTATATATAATCACATACATATAATATAAAATATGAATATACATTTATATAATTTTCTAACACCCAAATCTTTGATCAATAAAGACTTTCAGACCAAAACTCTAGATAATTTTTTACCAAACTCATATGTAGAATCTAATTAACAAATGAATAATCCACAGCTTTCAATTTTTAAATAGCTCATTCTTAACTATAGGATAAAGCTTTAATTCCTTAGCAATCCTAAGCCCTATCTTTTGCCCTCATGTTTGGAACTGTATACAATACTTGAAAAATTCAGATGACTTCTAGTTACATGCACACTCCATGGTGATTAATACCTTGATACTTTTGATTATTTTGTTCCCTCTGCTTAGCTTCTCCCATATTTTTTCACCTCCTGAATTCTAAGCATTCCTTTAACATTTGGATGATGTACCATTTCTATCAGGCAGTGGTCCTTGAATCACCAGGTTGGGCTAAATGTACCTCCAACATGTACCCATGGTCCCTCGTGTGTTTCTAACATATTATATCAAAATACCGGGTTTTTTCTACCTCTGTCATTAAATCATAAGCATCTTGAGGACATGAATCATGTCTAATTTATATCCCAATGTTTAGTAGAATATAGGTACATATGGTAATTGTATTGTTGAACTTAGTAGGCTTTTTGCGCCTGTGACTGTGCTTGATACTTGTAATTCAAAGAAGAGTTATTGAATGAAGTATCAAAAACAGAATCTAGTAGAGGAGATTCATCATAGAATATGTATTTACAGAATAACCAGAATTCAATGCTATAAATTACTTAAGGTTGACAGAGAAAGGAGTAATGAATTCTGCCTGGAGCTGGGCAGTGGTCTGGTCCTTACCTTTCTTATTGACTGTGTTGAAAGCATAGGAATCTCAAAAAATAACAATTATCCTTGGACAATTGGTATCTGATACAATATCACTTTAATCTTAGTGTGGTTTTGACTGTTGTCCTTAAAATTTTCACCCTTATATTTAACCAAATCTGATGCTATTTTGCCTCCCTTGGAATGTGTTTTGGAAGGAAGTACTAGCAAAAGAAAGTAGGAAACTAGATAAAAGTATCTGTAGGAGAATGGCTACTCTATAAAAGGTAAGGCTGCTTGTCCAGTCATGTTGGCCCAATGCTGCCTTGTCTTTCAACCTTATTGCAATCTGCATCACCAGTTAATTGTCATCTATCTTCTCAGATGGCACCAAAAACTAATGCTCAGGAAGAAGGGCATGGAGAGAACAGAGATACTTGCCAGTTGGCTAATTCACAAGGCAGAACTATGGGAAACTGAAGGTAGTAATAGGGCATTACAAAGACATTCTGTGGGCTGAGGTTATGGCTTAGTGGTAGAGCACTTGCCTAGCATATGTGGGACATTGGGTTCAATCCTCAGCAGCACATAAAAATAAAATACAGGTACTGTGTCAACCTACAACTAAAAAATATTTAAAAAAGAACATGTTGTACACTGGGGTATGGATGGGTCCTAAAAAGTACTAAATGTCTGTGCCCAGCATGTTCCCAAACCTGGAGAATGACAACTAAATCAAAGCATCCCTCCATTAACTAATTTTTCCTAGGATAAGGCAGTAGATAGAGGCCCAGAATAGTAGACGTAATTAGTACCCCACAGGTCTCCTATAGATGGGAGCCTAGGGGCCATGACTGAGGAAATAAACACCTGTTACAAACAAAGTACATTGGCATGATGCCTTCAAGAGTTGTGGATAGCCAGGGCCCTTAGAGCATATAGACCAACAGCCCAGTGTCTGATTAAACTGCTATTGGAGCCTCCACATAGAGAACAGCTATTATCTATGTACTTTATATATCGTCTAGCTTTCTGGAATGGATAAATCTGGGGGAATAAGAGAAATTACAACAATGATTTTAACACAGTGTTAAATGAAATATGTTCCAAATATTTAATGTTTTGGAACTCAGAGCACATTTTTTCCCATAGATTTAGTGTTATGCATTAATTCCCAGCTTCTCAACCAGACTGTAGAAAAGCCTATTATTACTCCAATGTAGCTGAGTTATAATAATTAATTGGAATTTTGACAGCTCCCTTAGTATCTCCTGTCCCCCATTCCAACTTCCAAATATCCTATTCTCCTTTACCTTCACCAACTTAATATTTTCTCACAGAATTCCCAAAGTCTAGCTCATCTACCCTTATTCCAAACATACTCAACTTCCTTACTTTCTGAACTCTTGTAAATAAAAATAAAATTTGGGGTGGGGGCTGGGATTGTGGCTCAGAGATAGAGCGCTCTCCTAGCATGGGTGAGGCACTCGGTTTGATCCTCAGCACCACATAAATATAAAATAAAGATATTGTGTCCACCTAAAACTAAAAAAAACAAATATATTTTTTAAAAATTCAGGTTCAGTTAAGTTCAAAAGCACAGAATCTTTTCTGATGTGTTCTTTCCTTGCTCCATGCCATTTATCTGTCAAACATCTTGTTGATTCAATTTCCTTAAGGTCTTAGTCCATTAGCATTCTTGTTTGGACTTTCATCAGTATAAAGCATACATTTATAGCTATACTGTGGGAATCAGTATATACAACCTCTCACTTGAACTAGAACAGCAGCCTTAAGTGATTTCATTACCTAGATTCTTTTTCCCTTAATCAATGAATGTATCTGTCTAATGCATAAATTTAATCATCTCCTCTCTTCTTTCCCAAAATTTACCAAGTTCTCTCAATACCCAATGGCTATTATTATCCCATTTAATTTTCACTACAACCAAATTGAGATAGATATCCTTATTCTCATTTTGGAATTTAGGAAAAAATAACTTATTAGAGGTCACTGGCATGTTCAGCCACTTAGCCAGGATTTCAATTCAGGTCTATTTTCTTCCAATAGCCATAGTCACATCCCATATAGTCCAATACTTTATTTTTTTTTTTTTTTTAAATATTTATTTATTTTTTTAGTTCTCGGCGGACACAACATCTTTGTTTGTATGTGGTGCTGAGGATCGAACCCGGGCCGCACGCATGACAGGCGAGCGCGCTACCACTTGAGCCACAGCCCCAGCCCCCAATACTTTATATTGTTAACTTTTTTGAAATTTTTTGTAGTTGTAGATGGACAGAATGCCTTTATTTTATTTGTTTATTTTTATGTGTTGCTGAGGATCAAACCCAGCCCCTCACACATGCTAGGCAAGCACTCTGCCACTGAGGTATAGCCCTAGCCCTATACTTTATGTTGTTGATAAAGGTCTTCCATGACCCAATTCCATTTTACTAACACATACTTTCTCAAATCACTCTTCTTTATATCCATCCTAGTCCTGCATGCTTTGCTAGGCTACTTGATGCTTCACAAGCATTTTCTATGTTTTACTTCCTGTGTCTACACTGTTTGTTGGCCTTATCAAGGCCCAGCTCAAATTGAGAGGTGTGAATCTTCTAATATTGTTACATTTCAAGTCTATACTTACTATTATACTTTTTTTGCATTTCCATCTGAATGTTGTGATCAGCTTCTACAAGCTAGAATTTTGATAAGGATTGTGTTAAATATGTTGATTAATTTGGAGAGTATTTCTCTCATAGCTATGAACATGAAATGCTGGGCAAGTCATTTAACCTCTTTGGACTCATCTAATTTATTGCACAACTGAGAACGATAATAGTCATTCTATCTCAGGGAAATATTATGAAAGCCACATGAGAAAATTCTTCTTAAAGTTGAAAATATAACACAAATATGTGATTATTTGATAGAATTAATGAATGGAATCAGATTTTTGGTGCAATAACTCTGAGGAGCTTTAAAAACACTGGTTTATTTTTGTTCTAAAATCAATTTAATTTTTTCACAGTCACATTTTCTTTCTTTATTTTTTTTAAATTTTTTTTTTTGGTATCAGTCCTTTTTTATATTTTATTTTGAGACAGGGTCTCACTAAGTTGCTTAGGGTCTTGCTAAATTGCTGAAGCTGGCCTTGAACTTGAAATCCTTCTGCTTCAGCCTCCCAAGACGCTGGGATTACAGACATATACCACAGAGCCCAGCACATTTTCTATTTCTTAAGGCCTACTCTGTGGTTGATGCCATAATAGGATGCATGGCATAGTGTTAAGTAATATAGTCTCTAAAGCCAGACCCATCTTAAATTCCTAGCTCTGCTACTACATTTTACCTTAGACAAGTTACTTACCTGTTAATCAGTCTTCTTGTTTGCTAAGTAGGGATAATAATAGTCCCTAATTCATAGGGTTCTTGTGAAGATTAAATAAACTACTTAGAAATGTGCTCTAATACATATTCAAGACTCAATAAAGGTCAACCATCATTAAGCATCATATCAAAGTATCTTAGGGCCTACACCCAATTGCATTTATAACCAAATGTATATGAAATTGCCACCACCCACTTAGTTTGCATTATTGGAGTGTCAGGCATTTGATGCTGGAGTAAGCACCTCTACAAAGAAACAAGATGGAAATGGGAATTTTCACACCATAAACTGAAGACTATAATTTTCTTGATTAGATATATAAATAATTGCTTTTAAAATACATTTGACATAGCACAATACAAAGCTCATCTTACTTGGTTGAACAGAAAACATGCAGATTTCTTGGGATAACTGTTTCATGAGAAACAAATGCAATGACATTGCATCATTTTTTTTTTCCTTAGGAATCTATGTCTCTCTGTTCCTAGATTTTGCTTATTAGAAGCAACTAGGGGAAAGAGTCAAAGCTGTATATGCACATCTATGCTGCTCCTGTCTCCAGCCTCCTCAGACACATTCTGATCCCTGATAGCATCTGGTTCTAGGGAAGGTTGTGTTGGTTTGATTGCTGGTAAGGCGTTCTGCGTGCTGCTAGTCTTTTCAAAGCTTCGTCTCAAGAAAATCATTGCTGAAGCTGCTGTAGTTGGGAGCAGACTGGAAATCAGGACATGTAACTCCATAATGGTAGCCATAAAAAAGACACATAGCAATTTCTCTTAGAAGCAGAGGATCAAGGGTTTTACAGTGGTAGTCAATAGACCATCTAGCTCCTACTCATTCCTCAGCCTCTAGCAAAACCTATAGTGAAACTATTTAGGACAAACTGATGTGTAACTCCCACCCAACACTCTGCTGTTTTGTCCATATCCTAACTCAGAAGAAATGGACTTTAGGACACTTGAGCATTTAAATGGAGTTTAGGGGATAAGGCCCTAGATAGGAAATCTCTCCTCTGCAAATCCCTCATTCCCCAGCATGGAAAACTAAGAAACAAAAGTGTAGGGGAGGAAAAAGATAAATAGCAACAGATCCCTTGTGCAAGCCAAGTGTTGCTTAGCAGAGCAACCAGGGTATTGGATATAGGCACAGTCATGTGGAAGCAGTGGAGTGAGTAAATCAAAGTAAGTCAAAGGCAAGGAAATCTAGTAGCAGCCTTGTAATCTAACCTTTAAGGAAAGCTCTGATGCTCTTGTGAATACTTGAGACATTCTGATAAAATAATTTCCTCTATTTTCTGCTGATAATACCTGAAAATTATTTATAAAGCCAAAGGCTGGTAAGGACTGCTCAACTCAGATCCAGATGTGAACCCTGAAAACAATTGCATTCGTTTTTTTTCATAATTTAGAATTATGCTCACAACCTCCATTTTCTCCTTTCCCAAATGCTAGTATCTAGCTGGACATTCTTTCATTCATCACCACTAAAAAATTCTATTATCCCTCATGTTTAAAAATCAGGCTTCCAGGGAGGCTGGGGTTGTGGCTCAGTGGCAGAGCATGTGCCTAGCATGTACGAGGTCCTGGGTTTGAGCCTCAGCACCACATAAAAAATAAAAAATAAAATAAAGGTATTGGGTCCAACTACAAATAGAAAATAAATATGAAAAAATCAGGCTTCCGTTCTCCTGATCCATTGTTAAAATGTATATTTTCTTTCTGATGCTGATTCAACTAAATATGTGGTGGAAGACAATGTGGTTGAACTAACTCAAACTAAAGTAGACATGAGTGAAAACTCTTAAATGATCTCTGAACTCTGCATTTTAAAAGATCAATTTTCTTCAAATTAATTAATTTCTAATCTTGGGAAAATGTGAAACTAAATGATTTGATGACTTTTTTGAATGCAAGGTTGACTTTTTTATGGTTTCCTGGTGCCCCTCATACCCCTTTGTCCATACTACTTTGGCAACATTCTAGTTGTAAAGTCATCCATGACCTGGGTGGGGGGTACAACCTCAAAAGTCTACTCAACAGAGGAATGAGGCATTTAATTAAGCACTACATGTTTTTTGTTTGTTTGTTGTTGTTGTTTTGGTGCTGGGGATTGAACCCAGGGCCTTGTGCATGCAAGGCAAGGACTCTACCAACTGAGCTATAGCCCCAGCCCCAAGCATTGGGTTTTAAATGAAAATGCAAATCAAACCTTTGGAAGTTGTTTATTGAGTCTCTGTAGAACTTTCCAGTTGACTTCCCCCAGAGGAATCTTTCTCATTTTGTGCTACACAGACAAAATAGTGTGATAAAGGCCAATGATTGCTCTTAGATTTCCTTGTTAAGAAGGCTTGAGGTAAGAGGAGAATGATAAGCATCAAAATGGAGTTTTTGCCTAAAGTGCAATAAGAAAAATCAAGAATCAATAAATGGGATGGTATCAAAATTAAAAAAGCTTCTTCACAGTAAAGGAAACAACCAAGAATGAGAAAAGAGACCCTACAGAATGGCAGAAAACCTTTGCCACCTGCACCTCAGATACAGAGATTATCAATCTCCAGGCTATATAAATAACTCAAAAAACTTATCAACAGGGCTAGGGTTGTGGCTCAGTGGTAGAGTGCTTGCCTAGCATGCGTGAGGCACTGGGTTCGATCCTCAGTACCACATTAAAAATAAATAAATAAAAAAGTTATCATGTCCATCTAGAACTAAAAACAATTAAAAAAAAACTTAACCCCCAAAAACAAATAACCCATCAATAAAGAACTGTACAGGCAATTCATAGAAGAAATATGATTGGTCAACAAATATATGAAACAATGTTCAAGATCTCTAGCAATTAAAGAAATGCAAATTAAAACTACACTGAGATTCCATCACACACCAGTCAGAATTGCAATTATCAAAATACAAGCAATAATAAGTGTTGGAGAGGATGTGGGGGAAAAAGTATACTTACACATTGCTGGTGGAACTGCAAATTGGTGCAACCCCTATGGAAAGCAGTATGGAGATTTCTCAGAAAACTTGGAATAGAACTACCATTTGACCCAGTTATCCCACTCCTTGGTTTATATCCAAAGGTCTTAAAATCAGCATACTATAGTAGTAATGCAACCACATCAATGTTTATAGCATCTCAATTCACAGTAGCTAAACTATGGAACCAACCTAGATGTCCTTCAACAGATGAATTGATAAAGAAAATGTGGTACATATACAAAATGGAATATTATTCAACCTTAAAGAAAAATGAAATTATGTTATTTGCAGGTAAATGGATGGAACAAGAGAATATCATGTTAAGCAAAGTAAGCCAATCCCAAAAAAACAAAAGGATGAATGTTAAGTTAATAACATTTAACATTATCCACTCTGATAAGTGGATGCTGATCCATAGTGGGAGACCCATATGGAAGAATGAATGAACTTTGGATTGTGCAGAGGGGAGTGAGGGGAAGGGGGGTGCTGTCAGGATGGGAAGGATAGTAGAATGACACCGACATTATTACCCTATATGCATGTATAATTACAATACTGGTGAGACTGCACCATGTACAGCCAGAGGAATAAGAAGTTGTGCTCCATTTGTGTACAATGTGTCAAAATGCATTCTATTTTCTAAAAATTTAATTTTTTTAAAAAATAAAACTATGCTGAGATTCCATCTCACTCCAGTCAGAATGCCAATTTTCAAGAATACAAATAACAATAAATGTTGGGAAGGATGTAGGGAGAAAGGTTTACTTTTACATTGCTGGTGGGACTGCAAATTGGTGCAAACACTCTAGAAAGCAATATGGAAATTCTTCAGAAAATTTGGAATGTAACCACTATTTGACCCCATTATCCCACTTCTTAGTATATACCCAAAGGATTTTAAATCAGCATACTACAGTGACACAGCAACATCAATATTTATAACAGCTCAATTCACAATAGCTAAGCTATAGAACCAAACTAGGTGCCCTTACACAGATGAATGGATAAAGAAAATGTGGTATATATATACAAATGGAATATTACTCAGCCATAAAAAGAATGAAATTATGGCATTTGCCAGTAAATGTATAGAACTGGAGACTCACACTGAGTGAAATAAGTCAATCCCCAAAAAACAACAAAGGCCAAATGTTGTCTCTGATATGTGGAGGCTAACACACAATAATTGAGGGAAGGGAAGAAAGAAGTTCATTGGATTAGACAAAGGGGAATGAAGGGAAGGGAGGGAGATGGGAATACAAAGGACAGTAGAATAAATTGGACATAACTTTCCTATGTTTGTATATTAATACACAACCAGGGAAACTCCACATCATACACAACCACAAAAATGGGAAGTTATACTCCATGTATGTATAGTATGTCAAAATGCACTCTACTATAATATATATCTAAAAAAGACTAAAAAGAAAATATCTATGAAAACTTTAAGACAAAAAAAAAGGATGGAGTCTTTGACATACTCTTAGATAGCCCCTGATAATTGTCAGCCTCAGTCAACCAGGTCAATGCTGTCCTCTTGGCTCTTTCAATTCAACACTTGGTGAAATTCAGTGTTTGGATCACGCGCATTCTTATAAGCTGGATATGGATTGGATAAGCTGGATATGGATATGGATTGTTCCACAAGCAAATTTTCTGCGCACAACAAGCAACAGATCCTGCAGTGAAGTTCCACCTGGGGGAACCATGATGGATTTGCAGAAGACTGTTCTGCTAGAGTTTTGAAAACACTCTTCAAGCTTTTTCCTTTGGGGTCTCCACATCATCCCCAGCACTGCCTTCCTCCCCCCTCATAAAGACACACTGTGCAGTTTTCCAGGGAGGCATGCCCACTGCGAAGTGTCACAAAATCACACTGAATGACAGAATATCCAAACAAGACCCAGCCTGACTAATAACTTTGGAAAGGTCTTACATTCTGATTAATGTAGTTGCTTAATATCTTTAACAGAAACAGTGGTGTGTATTGTTAATTAATAATTGCTATTTTACCTCCTCATTATCTACCCTACTCTCTAACCTGAGCAGAATACCCATACAAGTGGTTCTCAACCATATGTATGAATCAGAATTATCCAAGGATTTTTTTTAAATATAGACAGTGTAGCCCTATACCAGACCTATTAAAAGTCCCTGGAAATGGAGCATATTGTTCAAAAAAATTTTTAAATGCTGGTTTTTAAGGCATAGCCAAGATTGAAAACTACTGCCTTAACCTCATCTAGAGTAATTTTATCTTCACAAATTAGTGAGGTATATATATATATATATATATATATATATATATATATATATATATATATATATTATTACTCCCATTTTATAGAGGAGGAAACTGAGGCTCACATTTCAATGACAAACCAAGATCACATGGCTAGAAATTTGCTAAGATTCAAAGACAAGTGCATTGCTCCAAAGAACATGTTCTTTCTACTCCATTACACCAATGAGCTATGCATAATTTTTTCTTGGTACCTGATATAGATCTCTTTTAAACCAAGAGTTTTTACCTTATTTAAAGTTGCTATGTACTCTAATAGGTGTATACCCATTTATCAGTCTTTAATTCCATCATACTACTGTGTTTCTGCACTTTTACTCTACCCATCATTTTCTTAGAAAAGATGGAAGCAACATGGGCACTGAGGGATTCCATATCTCCCCATAGTTATTTCTATCATACTATTACATTATAAATCTCAATCCACAATCTCTTTACCTAACTAAAAACAAAATAAAACAAAAAAGAAACCACTGCGAAGGTGGGGGGCGCATGTAAAGTGGTAGTTTTTCTTTATAGTTTCTGAATTCTTAGGTTGTTATGGGTTTTAGCTTTCCTGGCTGTTATTGTAGGTTTATTCTATCTTCTTTTGTGTTTGGTTTGGGTTTACCAGTGTCCCTTCATTCATCTTTTGTCTATGTATATTATAAATACCTGGGCATATATGGATATACACAAACATAGTCACTTCAGTGTTAAAAATAGTAAAATACTTTTTGCTGTGAGGAATCTTAGAGACTTTATTTGTTCCTATAGTTTTCAAACTTTTTCTAGCTACAGAATTCCTTTTCCAAGAAATTTATAATATTCAGGATCCCAACATGTAAAACAGACATTGGTAGAGTCTGGTAGAACAAAAAGAAAGAAAGAAAGAAAGAAAGAAATACCCCCATTACTTTGGGCCTTGAAAGAGATACATAGCAGAAGTTGGAAACTATAGTGTTAGTCATCTCCCCAAATTTACTGATGAGGAAATTGAGGTCCAGAGAAGTAAACTGACTTGCCCAAGTTCACATAGCATATAGTAAATCAAGGTGTAAAATTCAAATTTCCTAATTTGAAGTCCTGTGCTCTAACACACTCAGTATGTAAATATGACAACCAACACTGAGTCAAGAAAATTCTGAGAGAAGCCCTGGTTATAGAAATAATATTAACAATTAACTTTCTTAAACAGGCATTTTTAAAAAACATTTTTAGTTGTAGTTGGATACAATACCTTTATTTATTTATTTTTTTTAAGAGAGAGAGAGAGAGAGAGAATTTTAATATTTATTTTTTAGTTTTCGGCAGACACAACATCTTTGTTTGTATGTGGTGCTGAGGATCGAACTTGGGCCACACGTATGCCAGGAGAGTTTGCTACCGCTTGAGCCACATCCCCAGCCCCAATACCTTTATTTTATTTATGTATTTTTTAATGTGGTGCTGAGGCTAGAACCCAGTGCCTCACATGTGCTAAGCAAGCACTCTGCCACTGAGCTACAACTGCAGCCCCTATGTCAGGCATATTTTATAGTCATTGCTGGCTATATTCCACTTCCTTTAGAGTGCCTTCACTTTCTTCATTCACACATCTCTGAGTGTCTTTTGAATACACCCACAATAATTTAGTCTTTACCCCTACTTTTAAGTCCAGGTCTATATTATCTCTTTTTAAAAAAAATAAAAGCTTTATTGACATATAATCCACATACTATAAAATTAACACATTAATCTAGTGTTAAATCTAATTTTAGATTATTTTTACTTCTCCCCAAAGAAATCCTATACACATTAGCAGTCAGTTCTGATTGCCCCTTTCCCAAAGTCCTGGCCATAAACTTATGTGCAAAGTATTTGTATAAGGACATCTGCCTGGTAACTGTCTCTCCAACCTCAAGCTAAGGCCACTCTTATTTGTAATCATGGTGGCTAAGGAAGATTGTTATTTTGATGACTTGGCAGATACAAATATCATATCTTATCACTATTCTTATTTAATGGTCTTAGTTAACAGATAATATATATTTTTGTTTGCTTTTAGTCTCTTTCATTTCTTTCCACTCCGTGGGGCATTTTAGGGAGAGAAGGAACCCTCCTAAGGAATAGTAAGCCATGATAATGCAAAGCAAAGAGAATATAAAGGCAGTGTTCTTAAGACCTTCACTGGGAAGTGGGCAGAGAGAGCTACATTGCATCAGAGGAGGTTCTGCATGTTGCCCCATAGACTCAAGAAAAGGTCCCAGGGGCCACGGTGTTCAGGGAGAAAAACAGACAAGTTCCAGCAGACCCCAGTCATACCCAGAGTGCAGCAAGCCTATCATAGAATGGCTCAGGCACCACTGGGTCAAACCTTCCTGTGCCTTCAGTGCCTGCCTAATATGACTCCTGAAAAACTCTTGCCTTCAGTGAGAGAAAGTATTAAATATAAAGGCTTTTGTATACATTTACTAATTAAAAGGTTGATTATCAGGTTGATTATCACTTTACTGATGATTAACCCTGGTTAATCATCAGTAAAGTGAGTTCATTCCTCTACTCCAAGATGGAAGTTAAAAAATGATTGCTGTCTGACTTTCCATACTAATAGAGGTTCAGAGCACATGGGGTACAAAATGAGATGGGCTTTGAGACAAGGGGTCAATGTGGGTCTACAGTAAAAATAAAAACCTTCAGATATGAGAGATCCAGATTCCCAATCTCATTAGCTCTTCCTGGAACATCTCCTTCAGCCTGTCCTTAGCATATTGCCATTCTGCCAATGGCTTAAACCACCTGTGAGCCAGGAAATTCCAGATGATGGAATGAACTGAGCCTTGGTGCTGAATTGATGCTGTGTGACACTGCACGAGAATTCAACTTCCCTTTTCCTCATCTGCCTGGAACAGCTTTTGGAAATTTTGAAAAGCCTTAGACCAGGTGCCTTGTCTGTTCACAACACAGCTTGCCTCACATTGCCCTGAGAATAAAGGTAAAAGTGCCCTGCATGCACACTTCCAATACAGTCAACGAGAGTTCACACACACTGGCCCCTCTGCCTATAATACTCTCCAATACCTCATCAAATTTGGGTTTAAACAGACCCTGGTGTACATGGTCTTCCACTTTCTTAATACAGGGACCTGAACTATGACAATATATGCAGCCCCTCCTGAGCTCTACTACTAGGCATAGCACAGAGGACACATGGTGGGGATGACTGCTGCCCTCAGGCCTCCTGCTCTCATTACCTCTGGCTGGACAAGGTGCTCACAGAGATCTACCACACTGATGGACCCAAGAACTGCCAAAATGGCAGCCATAAACAGGAGGCCAGAGCTGGAAATACCTCCGAAAGCATGCTGTTTTGAGTAGGGGCAACTAGAACTATGCAGAAGCCACAGACATCTGGCTTCAGGTCCAAGAACAAGGGTGTTTGTTTTTCCTAATGGGGCCACAAGAGGATTCCTGGGAGTTTTGTCCACCACTGAGCCATTCCATACACAGCAAGACTTAGAAGCAAGAGTTGTCATTTCTGCACCCACAAAGGCTGTCAGTCCAAACAGACATGCCAGATAGACTTAAGAGACACGATGGAAAGAAGGTGGGTGCATCTATACTCTCCATGCATAGAGCAGAGCACTGTGAGTGGCCTTGGCTCCTCTGGGTTGGTTCAGAAGTGGGGAGTAAGAGGGTCAAGTGGGGTTGATCAGGGCACCTGATCTGCCTGTTGGGTTGCAGTTGCTGAGACCCATGGTTGCCACCCTCAGCCTCCCTTGGAGGCTTCTCCACTCATAGGGCACTGAAAGGCTCATCATCACAAAGACTAGTCATGCTGCCTCAAGATACAGGCCAAGTTGCAGGACCTGGGGCCTACTACCTAACAGTCTATGAGGCCTCCACTTGCCGGCAATCCTACACCAAGGCTGTCTTGCCTGGACTCCTCAAGGCTGAAAATGTTGAGTTTGTGTATGTGGAAAAGAGTCAACATATTACCCCAGAAACAGCATGTGAGGAGTCTGTGCAGGGAGCTGCCAGATTTGGTCCAGCTTCAGAGGTTCAGTCTGTGGTTGGTGGGCCCCATCACTCTGGGCCCAGGATAAGAAAGAACATGATGGCAGAAAGGTGTGGCAGAGGAAAGCTGCTCAGCACCTGGCTGCAATAAAGCACAGAAAGGCAGGCTGCTTTTTCTCTGTGTCTTGTCTAAAGGGGAAGAGCCAAACCACTTAGAAAACTCTTTATTATTACCTGACCCCAATCTGTCTCCTGTATACCCCCTGCTCTCCCTCTGTTCCTCATTATCTTCTACCCTATGCTCCAGCCATATAATGCTATTGAAAGGGCCCAGTTTACCTTTTGTACTTTCTGGCCTTTGTCCCATTGTTGTTCCTTCTGCACAGAATGCCCTCCTTCTACTTCTCTTCCAAGAGTGGTAATGTTCCATGTTTTAATATGCTGCTTGGAAGTCACACACTCTACCACCGTTTGTAGTATACCTTTATTATCATACCTACCATGTGGTAATGGATTATTCTAGGTACTAGTATTCTAGATACATCTGCCTCCCCACATCATACTATATGCACCCCCAAGGAAGGTATGCTGTTCTAGAAATATATTTTTAAAAATCAAGTAGCTTGCCATTGGAACTCTGTGGCAGTTTTTCCCTGTCCCAAATAACATGTGTCTACAGATGACATTGTTCTCCAGCTAGTTACTTTTTGGATATAGATGGTCCTCGCCATCTAATAGTCTTCAAAAAGGAGGCTCCTACTACCACATTTAGTTAAGAAGGGAGATTTCCCTTTCTCTGGAGCAACTATTCACTGGATTCCAGGAAAGGTTTAAGTGGCTCTTGGTCCAAAGCCATCTGAAGTTAGTATGTCAGCGTCTGAATTTGCATATTGTGATCCTGGTCCAGCTACTTCAGTGTCTCACACCACACAGGGATGGTTCTCAATGCCTAGGCCTGGGAAGTGGGGTAGAGCAGTCCTGACTGGATGTTTCCTGGGACTTTGGAGAGTTTTCCATGGGAACATCCAATGCTCCACCTTCCCTTTCTTCTTAAGTTCTTTCTTCCGTCATTGTCTCAGCCTACACCACCTCAGTTTCCTCTCTCAGTTATTTATCCCAAAAGAAATAATCAAATCTCAAGACCCATCAACTCCTCCTCTGACTTTCAAGTTTTGCAGTCTCAGAGAATCTGTTAAACATCAGTACATTTTCTCCTTTTCTCAGTTATAGCTGATGTGAAGAGGCAGGGTAAGATGTCAAAAGAGTAAGCCTTGGTCAAGAAGAATATAGGGTATGCCAATGATTTTCTACTGAAGCTTATAGGCTTGTTCACCCCTGAAAATAATTGCAAATAAACAGATCTTTCTCTGGTGATGAGAAATTCACTTTTTATGTACATATACACACATATATACATATATACAATACTAAATGCATTATAATATTTTAAGTAATTCAATTAAAGTATGAAAAAATTATTTAGCGTGAAGATCATCAAGTTGTCCACCACCTGTTTTTATGAATAGTTTTTTTTTTTTTTTTTTAACACAACCACACTCATTCACTTTCTTATTGTCTATGGCCACTTTTGTACTACAATCGCAGAATTGTTGCAATAAAATCTATGGCCTACAAAACCAAATGTATTTACTCCCTGGCCTTTTTCATAAAAAGTTTGCAGTCTCCTGTCATAGAGAAATTAATCTTGTTAGGGACAACTTAGGAAAGCATCAAAGAGATGATGTTTGAACTGGGATCTTAGTTTTACTTTTTCAGTTGTAGAAGAGGGAAAAGGAGACTATAGGCAAAATGATCATGGGCAAAAATTGAATTGAGTTATGGCAGTATAAAAGAATAAATTCTTTACTAAAAATCATTGAATTATACACTTTAAATGGATGAATTCTATGTGAATATAGCTGTGTAGGAAAAAACTTGTCTGTTTGAATTGGTTCAGTGTGTTTCAATGCTCCTTTGACTGGGACAATTTTGTGTATTATGCATTATAAGATGTTTAACTTCCCTAGTTTCCATTCATAAATGCTAATAGAGTACTTCAAGCTTTATGACAATCAAAACCACCATCATACACTTCTGAATGCCTCTAGGAGTATTCAAGTTCACCAAGAGGCACTGGCTTAAGCACAGAGTATATGCAAGAATTGGCAGTCAATGCCAGGCTAAGGAATTCAATGCTTCCTTGCAGTAAATCCTCTTCCAACTCTACAGTTCAAGGACTAAGAACTTCCTCTTGGGAAAAGCTTCTATGTCCCCATCATGGAGTTCTTTCCATGAGATCTCAAATCTCAGCCTAGGATGGAAAGCCAGGAAAAAAACAGATTCTTCCATAATTCCTTATCTTACCATTGTCTGTCCTGTAGAATACTGACCATCTTACCAAGCTGTGGCTAATCAAAGTCAAAAAATTGCTACAATCATACAGACACTGCTAGAATATGCAGTGGTATAGTGAATGGACTGAGTCATTAAGCACACACTAGCAGCTGGTAACCTGCCCTTTAAAACTGCTGTTAACAGGGTGATGTTTTAAACACCCAATAAGTAAAAGACACCACTAAGAATGGTGTGAATGTATTTATATGTTCCAAAACTCCAAAAAGTGAGAAAGATTTATTTTTGACAGTGCTTTTAATTCTTGAAAATCGTGTCTTTTCTACATTTATTCGCCAATGAGAAGCACAAAGCATTCTCATTCTGGACCATTCTCAGGAGGGAGGGTTGACAATATTCAAATAACATTCAACATGCCAGGGGTATCAGAAGGTAAAAATAAAGCTCCCCTCCCTAGCTCTCAAAGTCAGCCAACTCCACTATACTCTAAGCAGCAACAATTTTTCCTGGGACTGGAAAGAAGAGAATGTGTGGTTTTTTAACAAAATGACAGCTACAGTGTCACATTGGCTAGGGAGTTATATTATGTGTCTGAGAACACTCAAGGAAAAGTTCATTTTCCCAATATATTGGTCAGGGGGATTTAGTGAAATTTTTAGCTGCTTCAATTTTAAAGACCCTTTCCTGAATATTGTGCAATTATACTCCAATCAGTATACCTTCTCTTAGTGGCTCCATCTCATTCACAAATTAAAACAACATTTTATGGGGTCCAGTTTACTCAAAATTGTTGTAATTATTGCTTCATTGATTGCAAACCAGGAACCATCCACTTGTCTTAAATACAGACAGCTGGGCCATCTGTTCCCTATGAATCATGTAAACAGAAGACTTGAGAGATGGATTTAAACACTTTCCAACCTGGTTCTGCCTTATTTCAAAAATGCAATCAACTGTCCAGAGATTTAACAGATGCAATGCTTAAGATGTGACCTGCCAACTTGATCCCCTCGTGTAAAATAGAAACTTCTAGTTAGCAAATGAGGTCAAAACCTCCATCCTATTTCTTTTTCTTGCTCATTTAATTTTTAGTACATAGGAAAGACATAAACAGGAAACAAAAATTACAGCAGTATAGAATGGTAAAATATAAGTAAAATGTTCCCTCGATGTCCCTTGCTCCCAGACAACTTTCTTTAGACCTTTGACATTTCTGTGTTTAGTGTATTTATGTTAATTACCATTCTTGTTTTATCAACTTTAATCTGCATTGAGACTTCCCACTAGAAAGATGATGAATTTGACTCCCTTTTTTCTCTCTTTATGAGACCAAAACCCTAACTCATGAATCCTACTTCTTCTCTCACCCTTGAGATTTTTGTAATAGTCTTTAGTTTTTATATTATTTTATTCCTAGAGTGCAAGAAGTAAAATCAAGGATAAATAAATGAGATGGAGTCAAACTAAAAAGCTTCTTCTCAGCAAAGGACACAATCAATAGCATAAAGAGACAGCCTATAGAATGGGAGAAAATCTTTAACCACATGTACCTCATATAGAACATTAATTTCCAGGATATACAAAGAACTCAAAAAACTTAACACCAAAAATAAACAAATAACCCAATCAGTAAATGGGCTAAGGAACTGAATAGACACTTCACAGAAGAAAAAATAAAATCAATCAACAAATATATGAAAAAATGTTCAATATCTTTAGCAATTATAGAAATGCAAATAAAAACTACTCAAAGATTTCATCTCACCCCAGCCAGAATGGCAATTATCAAGAATACAGTCAACAATAAATGTTGGTGAGGATGTTGGGGGAAAAGGTACATTCATACATTGCTGGTGAGAATGAAAATTGGTACAACCATTATGGAAAGCAATATGGAGATTCCTCAGAAAACTTGTAATGGAACCACCATTTGACCCAGCTATCCTGCCTCTCGGTTATATACCCAAAGGACTTGAAATCAGCATGTTATAGTGATGCAGCCACATCAATATTTATAACAGCTCAACTCATAATAACTAACTTATGGAACCAACCTACGTTGTTTTTTAAAAACGTGGTACATATACACAATGAAACATTACTCAGCCTTTAAGAAGAATGAAATGATGGCATTTACAGGTAAATGGATGAAGCTGGAGAATATCATGCTAAGTGGAATAAGCCAATCCAAAAAAAAAAAAAAAACAAAGGCCAAATGTTTTCTCTCATATGTGGATGTTAATTCACAATAAGGGGGTGCTATGGAAGAATAGAGTTACTTTAGATTAGGTAGAGGATAGTAAAAGGGAGAGGAGGTATGGAGGTAGGAAAGATAGTAGAACGAATCAGACATTATTATCCTATGTATATCTATACCTATACTACTGGTAGAATTCTACATCCTGTACAACCAGAAGAACAAGAAATTATACTTCATTATCTATGATATATCAAAGTGCATTCTACTGTCATATATAACAAATTAAAACAAATTTTAATGTCTGGAGCTGTAGCTCAGTGATAGAGCACCTGCCTCCCACATGTAAAGCACTGGGTTTGATCCTCAGCACCACATAAAAATAAATAAATAAAGATATTGTGTCCATCTACAACTAAAAAAAAATTAAAAAACAAATTTTAAAAATTAAAAAAACATGTTTGACTAATTTCTTAATCCATTCCCTTGGTTTTTGTCTTATTATATTGAATGCAGTCAAATTTAATATTTTCCTTTTTATAGTCTACACCTTTTGTCATGTTGAGGAAATCTTTTCCTGCTGCAATGAAAATATTAATAAAAATATTCCCCTGTATTTTATTCTAAAAGTTTTGGTATTTTGGTTCCTAAACTATCTGGAATTGATTGTTATATGTAGTGTGAAAGAGACACCCGATTTCATTTCTTCCATATGATAATCATTTGTTTTAACACCATTTATTAAATAGTTCATTTTTGCCCCACTGTTTTGCAATGCTACTTCTGTAACATATCAAGTGTTTATAATACTGTCAATAGAAGTATTAGTATTAGTCTGTCTCTGAGATATCTATCCTGTACTTTTAGTGAATTTGCTCAAAATTAATTGCATATATTGGGGGCACCACCATGCTCCCAGCCTTGTTTTTTTTTTTTTCTGTCCTTAAGTAGGGAATATAATTTCTTATTCTAACTACTTCAGAGATTTGTCACAGAAAGCAAATGGAATAACACATATAAAGACACTTTAGCAAATCAAAGTAAACAAAGTGTTAACTCATATTATGGAACCATAACATGCTGGTATCAAAGTGACCCTAGACATCACTTAGTTAAGCCCTTTATATTTACAGAAGAGGAAACTGGGATTTAGAGCATGTAAGTTATATGCCCACAGAGAAGTTATCATTATGCTTTTAGATTATACTTCCTGAGTCCTCAGCCTAAACCAAAGAGTATTTTATCCAATCTCACTAAAAGATCAAGTCAAGAACTTAATCCTGAAGGACGTCTGTTGGACACTCTTCTTGTTTTCCCCAAAATATGATGTAATCTCTGAAATTTGATATATTACTTCCTGTGCCATATGGCCTATTTCAAGGTTGAATGGTGCAAATGCAATTTTGCATAGGCCACCTCTCATTTAGCTGCAGAGATTGATATGCATCACAGCCACTTAACAAATGGCATCTATCCAGTTGGCACCTATCACACAACTATTATGTGCTAAATATAAGGCACAGGTGATTTATGTTGTTACTTTATGTAAAAAAGAACATCTATTTATAGAAACTGGCATTCTGAAAATTGGCAAACATACCTAAACAAAAGACAAAAGTTTGATTTAACCATTAAACAGAAATAAAAATAATTAAAAATTTACATTTTCATTGAGTTAGGAAAAAAATCTGTCTCAGATCTGAATTTGGGTGGATATTCTGCAAATAGAAAGTAATTATTAGAAAATGTAAAGTGGAGTTACAAAAGCATTATTTTCCTTTTAATTGTGAAATGTATCATTTTTCACAGAAAGATTAAACATACCTATAGTTTAAGGATTAATAATAAGAAATAAGACAACCACTCCTGTATCCACCACTCAGGTTAAAAAATAATATGTTATCAATACCTGAATAGACTTCAGTATGCCTCGCTGCACAGGTCACTGCACATACTACGTGCTCTGACTACACAGCCAGATAATATGATTGTCAAAGGGAAAAAGCAAACAAATCATATTTGCTTCAACATATTTGTACCTTTGATTATAGGATTCCCTCAGGCTGGAATATTTATTGTTCCTTCATCTTCTTGATCAAAACTGACCTCCTTTTTCAAGGTTCAAGTCAAAGGCTAACTCTCTGTGAATCTATCCCTCATCTCATCAGTTCCAACTAACTTAACCTTCCTCTATACTTTCACAACATTTTGCTCAGCACTGATAACTGTTTAGCATGCATTTTATTCTGCTTTGTATTGCACATTTTTATATATTTGTCTCTTCCACTGGATTGTAAGGAACTTATAGTCTGGCAACAGACTTTCTTCGTTCATGACATAGAATCTTTCTGTCAGTCCCCATAAGTCTTGGTTCAAAGTGGTCCTCATTCCATGATATTTTCCTGGGAAAAAAAGATAAATAGTCATTCTTTTTTCTTATTCACCGCTGATGAAGCATACAACATTTGAGTCACAAAGTCCTCTTAAGACATTATCCCCTATAGGCCAGTAATATACTTAATAATTATAATATATTTAACAGATGTATTATCTTGTGCTCCATAGAGAGGAATGTTTGTACTGAAAAGCACAGAAAGCCATTCCAAGATGTACTCCTAAAATCCAACCATAAAAAATATTATGGAAAATTTTGTGTGCTTTTTGGAAAATGTTAGCCAACTACCACTAAAATTTATGTCTATGTCTATTACCTGTTCCTCAAAAATCTGTTCTTACTGACTCTATAGAAAAGAGGGGAAATTTTTAATGTAGAGCTTTACTTTCACCATCTTATCAGCCAGCTTCATAATCAGTGGTTGTCTAGGTGGAATCCCAGAGGTGAAGTTAGAAGAGTAGCCATATATTTCCAATACACAAAATGTTGTGAGGAGCACTATGCTTATCTGGCTCTTATTCTAGTCCAGGAGGACTCAAGGGAGGAGCAATTTACCTAGTCATCAATTGGGTTTCCTTTTTTCATTATTGCAGACACATCCTTGAAAATACTAAACCTCTATATCAGCACTTTGAATCAATTTAGTCTACTGCCTGGCCCAGTTAGGACTCTAGGAACATCAATTCCAAAATGAATATCAGGGTATTCACCACTGAAATCTTCTTAGCTCTGTTGCTGAAGTCACATATCAAATCAGTGACACAGCCAGGATTCAAACTCATGCACTTTGGTTCTGTGGCCTGAACTCATAACAATTACCTAATACTGTCTCTCCAATCTAGAATGTGCTGTAATAAGAAAAATGCTTAACAGTCTTTGTTGCTTCTTCAGTCAGGCTATCATACAAACCTCTGAGTCCCCAAAGTGATTTGTATTCAGTGACACTATGTTCTGTGAACAAACTCTTTAAATATGTTGAAGTAGAAAGATAGGTAGGTTTTAAATTAGATAAATCTGGGCTGAAATCCTAGCTCTATCATTTATGGAATCTTAGTATGAAAGAGGAACAAATCACTTTATATTCTTGAAGTATATACCTTTTTTTTAACTGTAAAATGGAGATAACATCCACCACCTAGGATTGTTGTAATGTACCACTAAGATGATGTAGGGTTCAGCTTATAGGAAAGACTCATTTTTAAAATATTTTTAGTTGTAGATGGACACAATACCTTTGTTTTATTTACTTATTTATTTTATGTGGTGCTGAGGACCGAAGCCAGTGCCTCACACATGCTAGGCAAGTGCTCTTCCACTGAGCTACAACCCCAGTCCAGAAACACTCATTTAATAGTGTCTGTAATCCATGATGGGAAGTTGTAAGCAAAGTCCTGTGGATAGGGTTGGGGATATAGCTCAGTTGGTAGAGTGCTTTTCTTGCATGCAAAAGACCCTGGGTTTAATCCCCAGCAACACACACATGTGTGTGCGCGCGCACACACACACACACACATATTTGTGTATAACAGGTAATTTTGTCCCTTTAATATTTTTCTCTAATAACTATGGAATACAAAACAGTGCATGTGAGGTTGACTTTCCAGTGATGTGATTTCCTCGTATAATCTTTAGTCTTCATTCTTCTTCAATCCTCAATCTGAAAATCCTTTTAGCTCCAGTTTACAAATCAGCTAAATTGAAAACCTCAAGGACAATTAAACTTTTATGGAACATTAAAAAGGGGCTTGGAGGGGCTGGGGTTATGGCTCAGTGGTAGAGTGCTCGTCTCACATGTGCAAGGCCCTGGGTTCGATCCTCAGCACCACATGTGAATAAATAAAATAAAGTTATAAAATAAAAAAGAGGAATAAAGGCTAACAAATTCTTTTCAAAAAGGGGGGGCCTGGAAACAGGTTTTGGTAAAGAAAAAAAAACAATGATGAAAATATAGACCTTAAAAAATGCTAACACCAAAGGGTAGGAGTTAGTAAGGCTAGAAAAAGGAAAGTTCTGAATATAAGCTTGGCCTACATCAAGATTCTTGGATAACAATAATAATTATTTAATACTGACAATGTGCCATGAACTTTGATATGCCATCTATGTGGATTGTTTCATTTGAATCCCTATAATAACTGTTATATACAGAGACTATATATATAACTCTCTAATACAATTAATATCACCATTTTGCAAATGAAAACTTCAAGGCACACAGAGGTTAAGTGTTTTAGTCAGCTTTTTCATCACTGTTACCAAAAGACCTGACAAGAACAATTAGAGGAGGGAAAGTTCATTTGGCTCATGGTTTCAGAGGTCTCAGTCCCATAGACAGCCAACTTCATAACTCTGGGCCCAAGATAAGGCAGAGCATCATGGCGGTAGAGTGTGGAAGAGGAAAACAGTTCAGAACATGGCCAGCAGGAAGCAGAGAGAGAGAGAGAGAGACCAACCCGGGTTCACCAGGGACTAAATATATATCCCAAAGTCATGTTCTTAGGATTAGCCACACCCTACCTGCCTACAGTTACCCTCCAGTTAATCCACTGATTAGTTTATAACTGTTGTAATCTAATCATCTCACCTATGAGCTTTTGGGTGACACCTCATATCTAAACCATAATATTAAGTAATATTCCAAGGTCATTTATTGGCAGAACCAGGATATAGATGCAGGATAACTGGATCCCAAGCCCGTGATTTTAAACATCATATAGGACAGCAGCTTCTATTGATGAAAAAATATGTGATACATAGTTCTAAACACTTCTTGTGAATTATAATGATCCTCTAACAATCCTTGGAATCCAAGGCCATTATTTACCCCATCTGTCAGATTAAGAAATAGTGTTTCAAAGTTAAATTACTTTCCAAAGCAAATCAATGACGGTTAAGATTCAAACTCATGTACTTAAATTCTGTGACCTGTACTCATTACTACCTGATACTCTCTCTCCAGGCCAAACAGGTATCATTAAGCACATCTAACAGACAAGAAACTCATGTCCAGTGTCTGTGATATGAGTACCAGAAATATATAGGATTATTGACTGTTGATTATATTAATTAGTATGTGTGTTGGATAAAAGACTATAAGCAATATGCCCATGATGTAATGTGAACTACAAAACTGAGATAAACTGCAGAACTTAGATAGACTTAAGTTAGTGATCTAAGAGTCTACTCCCCGGGTGTACACCCCAGGCTTCACCCAGTTATCAGCTACAAGCACAACCAAGCTAAGATTTAAAAACCCAGACTTTGGGGGACCAGTGGGACTACAAGACCTGGACAGAGAGACCAAGACCTCCATCACTGTTGTTCCCCCTGCACCAGACTCATCTGGCCCTAATCAAGTTCCAGCAACCCAGGCTTAAGACACGTCACAGGTGAGCATCTAAGACCCTTGGGTGTAGACTCAGTTAGGACTTAGAATTAGAATGTGTGTCTGAAGTGTGATGAGCATTAATAAAATAAATTTGAATGAATCTAACTACGCATCAGACTGTCTTTAGAAATCGCCTGTGACAGTCTGAAGTGCCACAGCTACTCGGCTGAAATAGGTTCTATATCCAGAGTCCCCAAATCTTTTTCTCTTTTTTCATTAGGTTGCCTGACCTCTCCCCATGGAATCTGTCCTATGATTTGGGACTTTAGTCTACAAGGCCTTTTGCAGTTATGCCTTTGAGTCAAATAGGTAGCTAAAGGAAAACTTCTCAGTTTATAGTTATTCCACAGTAGTCTGGTAGATTAGTTACTATTCTTCCCCAATATTCCAAAACAGAAAATCCCTAAAGACTTGATCTAAAATGATTGTAAGGAATGAATAGCCCTAGAATGTTCCTTCCTAACCTCCCTCTCCCTCTCCCTCTTCAGGTCTTACAGAAAATACATTAGTAATTGCCACAGGAAAACTAATCATTCAACCAGTGCTACCTAACAAATCACCCTGAAATTATTTTACAAGTAACAGATGAGCTCAAGGTCCTGGAAGGCAAATGTTCTTGCTTCCTTAATTGCTGCCAGACTAAAAGCATGAGGCAAACAATATTGAAAATCTTAACTCTGAAATTCACTATCTCAGAAGGCAGAAATAGCTGTATATATCCCTGTTAAATAGGCTTATTGAAACCTTATTTGCTCAGTATATTAATTAGAGATGCTAATATAACTCAACATCTGTGAAAATCCAAGAAGACATCTGTGGATCACTGAAACAAATATTAATTACATATTTTTACAACCCTTATAATAGCTAAGAAGCTCAAGGTAGTGTTAAACACTGGAATTTAGCCTTTTAATATACTCAAAACATAAGAAAGAGGCAAATGCTTAGTCCTTCCTATTTAAGTTAAAAAGAGAGACCAAAAAGATATTAAGACAGGTCTCTTAAAAGATATTAAGATTTTCAGCTCACTGTTATGTGCTTAAAGATTCTACACAGAACTGATTCTAGGTAAAATTATGAGGGCGAAATTTGTCTTGAGGACCTTCTGCATTTTCCTTCACCTCCTCACACTCTGTGATTCTCTCTTCCCCTTATCTAATGGTCTAATGCCAAAAGACTTTAATTATGGCTTGTAATATGGACTAGATCTATATTCTATGACTCCCTATCCTTATTCTTTACTCTGGAAATAACCTGGGTCCCATTTCAATAGGATTTCTTACAAATTGTCATGTATGAATGGAATCAGACTTCTGGGAAAAGATGTGATGGACATAAAAGTACCAATGGGTAAAAATTGGATGTAGGAAGACATAGAAGTAGAACAACAAAACTCTTATTTTTCCCAGAACTAAAGGGTTTCCTGAAACATGGAATTTTCTATTATAAAACCAGTAAAGTCCCAGACAAACTGAAACAATTTGTAACTCATGGATTATTTTTATAATTATCAAAAAAATAGAAAAAGACCTAAATGCTCATTGATAGAGTAATATTTGAGCATATGTGAGACCTCATTTTTAGAATACTTCCCAGCTATTAAATCTCTATGTATTGAAAAGATGACTATGGGAATTTTTGTTTTTGCTGAGGTGCTGGGAATCAAACCCAAGGCCTGGCGGATGCTAGGCAAGCACTCTATCACTGAACTATATGCCCAGCCACATTTTAAATTTTAGTTTGAGATGGAATCTAAGTTGCCTAGGCAGGCCTTGAACTTGTATTTATCTTGCCTTAGCCTCTAAGTAGCTGGGACTACAGGGATTATTAAATTAAAAATAAAACTATGCAATTATATGGCTAGTATGATAACATTTTTGTGAAAAACTTTAAAAAAAGAACAAGAGCTGGGTACAGTGGCACCGATAATCTCAGCAGCTCAGGAGGCTGAGGCAGGAGGATTGTGAGTTCAAGGCCAATCTCAGCAATTTAGCAAGGCCCTAAGCAACTCAGTAAGACCCTGTATCTAAATAAAATGTAAAAACGAGGGGCTGGGGCTATAGCTCAGTGGAAGAGCGATTGCCTTGGATGTGGGAGGCACTGGGTTTGATCCTCAGCACCACATAAAAAAATACACAAATAAAATAAAGGCATGCTGTCAACCTACAACTAAAAAATGTAAAAACAGGGTTGAGATGTGGCTCAGTGGTTAAGTGCCCCTGGTTTTAATCCCTGGTAACAAAAACAAACAAATCCCTGGTAACAAAAACAGTATAACTAAAGACTATATTTTCATATTAGGCCCAACCCTAAAAAATGAAAAGAAAATAACTTGGCACTCTAAAATCCATTTTTTGTGCTGATTAACACCAGGGTGGTCTCTTTATTTTGAAAGATCAGTAGGGCAATTATTAATAGTTATTATTATGTCAGGCCTAGGACATTTGAAAAATCTATCCTAAATACACAAAAGAACAAAGATATTTGGAAAAATTTACAATTCTAGTGTAAAAATATACCAGAAAACATGTAATTATTCAAATACAAATGAAAAATATGAATAATAGAATGAAAACAAATAGTCATTCTTTTCAATTTCTTTTAAAGTGGCCTAAAACGGAAGTTCAAATGGAATTGTTGGTAATGGAAGTGAAGAGAGTAAAAAACATGTTAAAGATAATGTTATCCAATAAATAGAAGTTTAAATGAATAACAATGTAGGGTTGTTTAAATTTAATAGTGGAATAGAACTTTAATGTGAACAAGTTCATTGTATTTACATACAACAAATGAATAAAAATGATTAGAAAGCTCAATGTGTGTATCCATGACCATCCCACCCTGAGCATTCCTGATCTTGTCTGATCTCAGGAGCTAAGTAGGGTTGAGCCTGGTTAGTATTTGGATGGAAGAAAACTCAGTGTGTGGACTATATTCAGTGCAAAAATTGTGAGTAAATTATGGTATATAAATAGTTGAGATTTAGGAAGTTTTCAATGTCTCAGGACATGTCTCCCTTAAATTTCAAAGGTCCTCAATATACAAAAAGAAGATTAGAAGCTAACTATGGGGCTGGGGATACAGCCCCATAGTTAGCTTCTAATCTTTCTAACTAGAGTAGAGTGCTTGCCTTGCATGTTCAAGGCCATGGGTTCAATCCCCAGCACCAAAACAAGAAGAAGAAGGAGAAGGAGAAGGAGAAGGAGAAGAAAACTATACCAAAAAGGTAATGATAGTTCTTAGTGATTAATAGGGGTACAGGCTATTTTTGTTTTTATATTAATACTTTTCTATGCTTTCCAAATTTATCTAGAAATTAAACCAGAAGAAAGTGGGGGAAAAGCATTTAGAATTAGCACCTATACTACTATACCGGAAGGATCATGAGGAAAATAATTATCCCAATACAATGTTATTGGAAATGTAAATTAATGCCCCAGTTTAGGAAGTAACTAGCTATATCAATGATAAAATTTTAAACTTGAATATTTTTAACCCCACGATTCTACTCTTCTGTGCAAACCTGTATATGTATAAAGGCAATCATTGCACTGTTGTTATAATAACAATTTTGAACAACCTGGTGTTCATCAATAAGTTATTGGTTAAATAAATTAAGTTACATACATACTAAGGAATAAATGAAAGGCATTTATAAAACAAGATAAATATGTATATAATGACAGAGGATGTTGTTCATAATATATGGTTGAAAATAAATTACAGAATGATGTTTGTAATAGTGTTCCTTATATATGCACACACACACACACACACACACACACACACTCACACACACTTGCATGGGCATAGAAAAAGTCCAGCAATAGAGAAATTAAACTCTTTTTTTTTTTGTACCAGGGATTAAATCCGGGGGCACTGAGCCACATCCCCAGCTCTAGAAATTCAACTTTTAATAGTGGCTGTTTTATAGGGAGAGAGAGAAGGGTGGACAGGAATTACACTTTATAAATTACCATATTATTTAGATTTTATTTTGAAATCATAAATGTACATTATTTTATGAAAATATTTTGAACCCAAAGTATCTGAAAGGAGATTGAATAAATTATGGTGTATCTGCACAGTAGGATACTTAGACAGTAAAAATGACTAAATCATAGCTATACACATCAACATGGGTGAATCTCACAATCATAACACTGAGCAAAAAAGAAAGTTTCAGAAAAATACTCACATTGTGGATTCTTATAGATAAAGATCCAGAATATGTATAAAAACTGAAACAACATTTTTTGGAGATACATACATGAAGAAAAATAAGGGGATAACAAACACAAAATTTAAAGTTGTGGTTACTTCTGGAGAGGAGAAAGGGTCACTGAAGTACTTCCAAAATTTTGTTTATATCTAATTCTAGACTAGGTAGTGAGTAAAAAGTGTTCATTTTATTATTATTCCTTAAACAATATGGACATGTTCTTATGCTCTCACATATGTGATTTATTTCATACAAACAAATTTCATTATGGGTTTTATCATTAAAATTTAAACAAAAGGAAAAAAGAATTGATGTTCCCCTAAAATATCATTACACACACATATGCACGTTTATACACATACACAAATAAAACTAATTCACATTAAAGTGTTAGAAATTGATTGGAGATGTCATTTAACTGCACCTCTAGAGAGATGCAAAAGCCTTTCACCAAGGAATGAATGAATGGATGCCGTTTTAGATTTTAAGCAATAAAAAGCAAAGAAGAATATTTGGGGGTGGGTTGGGAAAAAGGGGCATACTTGGTGTTTACCCACAACACATGGGGAGCAAACGCCTTCTTCCAAAGGGTTTGGGACATCAAAGACTATACAATAAAACTTATCTTCTGGATTTACTACCAGGAAATCACCCTGAAGTCTAATCTACTGACTCCACCCATGTCTATACAAGATTTCCAGGATGACAATCAAATTAAGCCCAAACACTTAGACTGGTAGCTCTATGATGACAGTTTTGTCATGTACATTCTTCTTTGAAATATTATGCTGTGAGTTCTTCTTCATTAAGTTTACCTAAACCAACACCAATCACCCCATCACTTTCACTCCTTTTACCACCAAAGAAGAGAAAATAGAAAACAGGTTTTAATTTGCTCAGACATCCTGATTTTATTGGAATGATTTTGAAAAACCTTTGTTCCTTAATTGACACTTTCCCCCTAGTAATTAAAGTATGACAATAAATAAGGATGATGCCTTTTATATTATCTGACAACCAAGAGGTCAGGCACTCAGTCTCATGTTCATCAGCTTGAGATGGGAAGCAGCCTCACGATGGGGAAACCCATTTGTCTTTATTAAGACTTGGCACCAAGGGAGCACAGAATGCAGAAGAGCTCATTTAGTAAATGGCAGTTCCCATTCTGCAAAGTGACAGAAAATTTACTGCACTGTCAGCAACAACAAAAAAATAATCCACTCAGCGAAAGTTGTTATGTTAGGAAGATTTTTTCAGTGGTATTTTTTCAGTGGTATTAGAAAATATAAAAATTTCTACCTTATAATACATGACTAAGAAGAAAACAATCTTCTCCAAACCATTGTTCATGTTGACTCTTTCTCCTTTAGGCACCTGCCTCTCTTGACCTCTTCCCATCTTTTCTATCACTTAAGGTGATAAGCAAGCCCCACCTCTATCTGGTGTCTTCCCTAATTTCAATCCAAACTTCACTTTCTTACTTCTTTATTTTTTAGTGGGCATAATTTTAACTCTCTAATTATTTTCAGTTTTACCCCACTGCATTTTAAGTTTTCGTTTTATTTTATTTGTTTGTTTGGTTGGTTTTTTTGGACAGGGTCTGGGTCTTGAACACTCTCAGAGTTCCCGAACTACACCTGGCAGGGTTCTTGACACATAATAAGTGTTCAACGAGTACTTATTACTTAAATGTTTTCTGATCTAAATCCCATTGTTCATGACCATCTTCAATGGACAAAATTTTTAAAAAAGAATAAAAAAGGTCATTTTTTTAAAAGTAATTAAAAA
Organism: Marmota flaviventris; assembly: GCF_047511675.1. NCBI lineage: Eukaryota > Metazoa > Chordata > Mammalia > Rodentia > Sciuridae > Marmota > Marmota flaviventris. Next base: position 95,667,547 of record NC_092518.1, read on the forward strand.
CTAATCAGAGTAAGCTCGGTGCAGTGGTACACACATTTTTTTAAAATGAAGACCATTTTTTGCAGTCACAGTGTCAATATTTCCAATAACCTTGACATCACTCAAAATAAATGCAGTTATTGTGAAGGGCCATAGAGGAACCCTACTGAGGGACTTCAATCACATCAACATAGAACTCAGTCTACTTGGAAAGAGAAGAGGCTCCACATTGACAAATGTGGGGAAATAGAAAGGAAATGGCTACCACTTGCAATATATAACATAATCAAGGGTGTTACACTGGGCTCTATTACAGGATAAGGTCTATGTATGCTCACTGCCCCTTCAGTGCATTATTCAGGAGAATGGGGCTCCTGTTTAAATCTGAAATTTCCTGGGTGAATACACCTTCAGGGTTCAGATGAGGCCAGGTATTCCTTATTCAGTTTCTCAAACCCAGAAAAATGAGTTGATCCTTGAAAGAAATAACATGGAACTTGTTTCAAATTCAGCTGCTTTGAATCAGCAAGCCACAACATGTAAAAACAAGGACATCACAAAATTTTGAGATGTGATCTATATCTCTGAAAAAAGAACAGTTCAGTAGATTGATGAATAAGATCTAAGAGTTTTCCACCTAAGTAATAAGAGCCTAGAGTATAAGAACAATTTCTGATATGTTAATTGTGCAATGTATGCTCTTTATTGATTGGGGAAAGAGGTGTTGATTGAAGAAAATAACTTTTCTTCAGAGCTTTGACAGTATTGCTCCAGTGTTGTCTTACCTATGACATTGATGATGAGAAATCAGATATAAATATCATTCTGATTTCTTTGTACGTAACCTATTTTTCTCTGTGGAAGCCTTTAGAATATCTCTATACTCTGTGTTCTAAAATTTCATGAGGATATACTCCAGAAATTTCTCTTGTATTGTTTCTTTGCTATTTATTTCTTTTGTTCTCTCTTTCTTGAATTTCTATTAGTCAAATATTGGTTCTCCAAGACTCACCCTCTCTGTATCATATTTTTTCTAGTACATCTTCCTCCCTTTGGTCTTTTTGTGCTACTTTCTTTGCTCTTTCCTCAACTCTATCTCATCTCTTCCATTGAATTTTATGTCAGTAATTATTTATTTTATTTTATTTGCATTATGTCTTTTTTCTTCATATTATTTCCAAATATCCTATTCTTGTTATATGAATGTGATTTTTAATATATCTGAATTTACTATTATAGTGTTTTGTTTTTCATCTTTATTTTTCTCAAGGATTTTTTTTTTTTTTTTGGATACTGGAAATTTAAACCCAGGGGTGCTTACCACTGAGCCACATCCCCAGCCATTTCTATTTTTTATTTTGAGACAGGGTCTCACCAAGTTGCTTAAGACCTCGCTAATTTACCAAGGCAGGCCTCAAACTTGTGATCCTCCTGCCTCAGCCTCCTGGGATTACAGGCATGTGTCATCATTCCTGACCTCTCAAGGGTCTATTTATTATTCTTTCATGTTGAAATCAGTTTTCCTCAAATGTCCTTTTTAAAATATTCTTTAGCTGTAGATGGACACAATAGCTTTATTTTTATTTATTTACTTTTATGTGGTGCTGAGGATCAAACCCAGGTCCTCATACATGCAAGGCAAGTGCTCTACCACTGAGCTACAACCCCAGCCCTCAAATATATTTTGATCATTGATATTTTGTTCAAATTGAATAATGTAGCAATTAAAAAGTGATCAGAAGTTTTATACACATAAATAAGGAGTTGGCCATTTTGATGGAGGTGGCCTAAATGCAAAAGGGTAAAGGATTTTTCTCTTGGACCTGTCAATTTGCAATTTTTTGGAGCTCATGAAGGATTGGCTAGTCTGGCTACAGAGCATTCTGTTAATCAGTCTGAGGAGGACAATGGGATAAGGGGATTACACTGTGTAAAAAATAACTTCATTCAACCCCCTTTCTGCCTTATATCTCACTTATTTCCTTTGTCAAATCATTTAGGTATAGAAAACTGATGTATTGTTCCTTTTTGTCCGACATCTTGACGAGGCTCCAGTGGCTGTTGCTTCTCTCCAAGCTTCGCGATGCCGCCCAAGGACGACAAGAAGAAGAAAGATGCAGGAAAGTTGGCCAAGAAAGACAAGGACCCAGTGAACAAATATGGGGGCAAAGCCAAAAAGAAGAAGTGGTCCAAAGGCAAAGTTCGGGACAAGCTCAACAATCTAGTCTTGTTTGACAAAGCTACTTATGAAAAACTCTATAAGGAAGTTCCCAACTATAAGCTTATTACCCCAGCTGTGGTCTCTGAGAGACTGAAGATTCAAAGTTCCCTGGCCAGGGCAGCCCTTCAGGAGCTCCTCAGTAAAGGACTTATCAAACTGGTTTCAAAGCACAGAGCTCAAGTAATTTATACAAGAAATACCAAGGGTAGAGATGCCCCAGCTGCTGGTGAAGATGCATGAACAGGTCCAATCAACTGTACATTTGAAAAAATAAAACTTTATTAAAACAAAAAAAAATGATGTTATTAGTCAGCTTGGCATAACTATAATGAAGCATCTGAGGCAAATAACTTATAAAGAAAAGGAGGTTTATTCAACTCACAGTTTCAAAAAATTGAAATCTAAATGATGTGTAGCACAAGCTCAGTGAGGGTTGCCCTTGCCTGTATCATCTCATGACACAAATGGCAACAGTGGCTGCATATTTTGAAGCAAGTAAGTAATTACATCTTCAGCCAGAGGTAGAATCAGAGAGGACAGTCTTGATCTCACAGTTCTTTCTGGGGGAATTCCCCCAATGACCTAAGGACCTTCCACCTAGGCCCTATTACACTAAAGGTTCCACTAGGGTCCACTAGCATCACATTGCAGACCAAGCCTTCAATCTTGGGCTTTTGGGGGACATTTATCCAAATTATAGCAGCTGACTTTCTCTTGCTATATCATTCCTCTTCAAATATTTTAAACTGTAGCTTCTCCCATATTGTTTCATCAATTACCATTCCTCCATCTGCTTCTTAGATTTCACCCAACTTTTATGCACTAATAGCCCCTTTTTCATTTTCTTCATTATTTTAAAGTTATAACTTGTGTTCTTCTGCAATCTTGAGATATTGAAGCAATACATTCATGTAATCTGTGTTAACTTACTGAAATATATAAATTTATTTGCATACAGCTTGAGTTCTTATGTTGCTATTCCTTCCACTTCTTGGAGTAGAGCACTAAAACGCATCAGATTCATTGCTGCAATAGGATCAAACTATACAGAAGTAAAAGATTATTTTACAGAATGAGAGACTGAAACATTAGAATAGTATACTTTTATATACTTCCATCTTTTTAAAAATATTTTTTAGTTGTTGATGGACCTTTTATTTATTTATTCATATGCCATGCTAAGAATTGAACCCAGTGCCTCACACATGCTAGGCAAGTGCTCTACCACCGAGCTACAATCCCAGCCTATATACTTCCTTCTTAAGCATAATTTCTACACATAGACCAAGAATATCTGATATATTCTTTAGTACAATCAGGTCATTAGATACCATTAGACACTACTACTAGAGATTATTTAAAAGTACATACTCGGTGTTTGTACAAATATGTCAAAATACACTCTACAGTCATGTATTTCTAAAGAGAACAAATGAATTTTTTTTTAAAAAAGAGAAAAGTTAAAAAAAGAACATGTTGTGTTTTAATACAATAAATGATGAAGAAGACACAAGGAAAATAAAAGTTCATATTCTCAGGCCTCAGTCATACAGAAGGTCTAGGATCAGACCAAGATTCTACATTTTTTAATTTTTATTTTATTAGTTATAGTTGAACACAATACCATTATTTTATTTATTTATTTTTATGTGGTGCTGAGGATCCAACCCAGCGCCTCACACATGTTAGGCGAGCACTCTACTGCTGAGGCACAACCCCAGCCCCTTTTCATTTTTGAAAGAGTTTCCTTAGTGAGAAGCACAGACCTGGTTAATAACCAGTGGAAGGCCATTCCCTCTTCCTCATTTCAACCTCTTTTCTTGCTGACTCCATGAGTACACGGCAGACATTAAAGTGAATGTTTTTATAGAGTAGTTGTTACATGGCTAATTTAATGCTACCTCAATGAAAACCCAATAAGCAATCAATTATAAAATTGACAGATTTAATCTTTGCTGAGTAAACTCACTTGCCTAAGTTTATCAATGTGATTGATAAGATGAAGGCAGTATTTGGACCAATTATCATATGTAGTCCAAGCCAGAGGTTGCCATACCTTCTAAGTATCTAAATCAATAACAATGTAAGAAATTACAATATAGTGGTGCTAGACCTTGGCTATCCAAAAAACAAAGGAAAAAAATGTGTACAAAGAAGAAATAAGCAAAATCCTTGAATTCAAGCAATTTGTGTTAAGTTTTATTGGGGGGAAAGGGCTATTTTTAAAAGGAAGAACTAGAAATCTAATTAATCCAACCCGAAATTATGGATTCACAGTCTTACTTTTAAATTCCACAAGTCCTTTTAGAAATTTCACCCCCCCCCAAGGAAATCAAAAGTGAAACAAACAGTTGCTGATTTGCTAATACTAGCAATGAATCTTAGACATAGCTTTAATGCTAGGACAAGAATATGTTCTAGTGGTTTGGGAGTCGCATACACCTGGATTAAGAGTCTATGTTCCATAGTTTTCTAGCTGTATGACCTTGAACAAACTACTTTACCTCTCTAAGGTTTGGTTTCTTCTTTCTGTAGTTTCCAAAGTGAACCAAGTTATCTCAAGCTGTGGTGTCTCTGTTTAGGCCACTCCCTCTGCCTTGAATACCACCCACTTCCTTTAATGCTTAACTCCTACTTATCCCTCAGGTCTCAAATGCACATAGCATCTTCCTAGAAGCCTTGTTTTCCTAGTCAGATAATGCTCTTTTATGTATCCGCCCCAAAGGTCCTAAACATATCTTTAATTTTAGTAAATATATGGTAACCGGTGGTTTTTAAAATTGTGTTTCTTCCATAATTTACGAATCAGCAAACTAGGGCCCACTGGCAAAATCCGACCTTATGGCCTCTGTTTATACCACTCTCAAGATAAAAAAAAATACTTTTTTTTTTACATTTTAAAGGGTTAGTTTTAAAAAGAAGAATATATAGTTCATATGTGTCCCACATATCTCAAAATATTTACTATCTGGTCCTTTTTTCTTTTTTAGTTGTAGATGGACACAATACTTTTATCCTATTTATTTTTATTTTTATGTGGTGCTAAGGATCAAACCCAGAGCCCCAAATGTGCAAGGCAAGTGCTCTACCACTGAACCATAACCCCAGCTCCACTATCTGGCCCTTTACAGAAAAATATTTGATGAACCCTGCCATAGACCATAAGCAAATTGAGAGTGAAAATGCCTTTCATTTCACTGTATGTTATTAACCAGGTCTGTGCTTCTCACTAGCACAATGGCTGGCACATAATATACACTCTGATGCTTGTTTAATGAAAGAATGAATTAGTAAGTACAATCAGTATTTTTTAAAGTATAATTTATTATTGTCTACCAATGTCCAAATAAAATGTTCTCCACTTGGGTAGGCTTTCCCTGACCCTTGATAAAAACTTGTTCACGTCACAGAAATTTCTATTCATGTCTTTCTGAATAAACCATTCTAAAGTCACTCTAAGTGATAAGAAAAATATTGATTCAGTAATCAGTAGGTATTTAGTCGAAGAAATCAATCAAACTTTTTAGTCTTCACTCAAAAATAAGTCCCCTCTCCTTCCTTATGCTAAGGCCTATGGATTGTGGAGAAGGAGTGATAGGTTTTCATTTTTATGTCACACTTGCCAGCTCCTATGTGTATTTTCAAGAGTATAGAAGCAGAAACAGGGAAAAGGAGGTTAAGGGAATAGGTAATTTTTTTTTTCCTTAGTGGAATGGCCTCCTACTCTCTGAGTCTTACTGAGAATCCATCCCTCTTCTGCGATCTGAATGACCTAGATTAACACATTTCTATTTAAGTTGGTAATTCCTTCTTCTGGCCCCTAGGAATTCAGTGGTTATCTGTATCTTCCTGTTACTGGGATCCTTCCACCCCTCTCAGTGGCTTTATTAGATAAGGTCCAGAATGAGCCTACCCTAGCTGTCTTTCTTAAGTGGCCCCCATTTGATTCCCAGAACTATTTTGCCCAGACAAACAGTGGGAATGCAGAGGAATCCCAACACAATCAACCTTGTCCTCCTGCCAAGGGTCACATTTGCTTTCTCAGAATAGAGTAAAACTCCAATCCTCCACCTCTCTACTACAGGGAAAAAATATCAAGGTCTTGTGAAATACATTCTCACTAGGCTTGAAGTGAAGGAGGTACTGTCCCCCAAACCCATCACTCCTTTGGAAGGTAGAGTGGAGTCTTAGCCTGAAACCAGCTCTCTGCAAAGAAAGGTTTTTACAAATTTCTCTTCTGACACCCCTCCATGATATTTGTTTTATTTCTTGGAAACTGTTCTGGATCATTTCCCTTGTAAATTTGGTATATGATAACCTAGTTTTGGAATTTCTTATCTATTATAGGGCATCCATTATGTTTTCCTGGAAACTTGAATTTAAATATTATTAACATAACTCTTATCTTTTTTCTAATTAGGTAAGAAAACTACCCCTGATGAAACCTCCAGTTAGATTCATGTTAAGCTCATCCTCTTTTGGCATGTACAAATTTGAGACAATATTTACTAAGCATCCATAATATGTGCTTTAGACATATTTTCTCATATAAACTTCCCTTTATAATTTCCTATTTTATGAATGAACAAACTGAGTCACAAAGAAATTAACTGATTTTTTAAAGATAATTCAGAAAATATGGATTAAATCTGAGGCTATATAACTTCAAAGTCCCTGATCTTTCTGCTACTCCATGATCTTGGAAATTTTCCACCAAAATACTCCAAATGGCAGAGGAGAGTGAATATATATCCTTGGGAAAGTCTGAGTAGCCCCAAAAGACCCCACCACAAGTGCAAAATTTCTCTGAACTTTCATGCTTAATCATAAAAATGCATGCAAATTTACATTCAATTCATCTATGTTTATTGTCATATAAAGTATGTTTAAAATTATATCTTAAATGATCCATTTTCTCCCTATCCCAATATTCAAGTAAAATCATTCCTCAAGGAAAATATAGTGGGTTTATACTTTACATTCATGAATCTTGACAATACTCCTCCAACTTGAGAAACAGATAACAGATGGTACTAATAAGGCATTACAGATTTCAAGGAGCACCTCAACCCATGTAACCACTGGCATGAGGGAAATACAAGAGACAAAACTGCAAGAGTTATTAAGAATGTAGAAACAAAGGGAAAATCACTGCATTAATCCTTTAAAAAATTTTTAGTTGTAGATGGGCACAATACCTTTATTTTTTAATTAATATATTTTAAATTAATATATGTGGTGCTGAGGATCAAATCCAGTGTCTCACAAGTGCCAGGCAAGTGCTCTACCAATGAGCTACAACCCCAGCCCACTGCTTAATTCTTAAAGATTGGCAAGACACTCACTAATACCATTCCTACTATAGTTACTGTATTAAAAATTGTTGAGGACCAGGTATTGTTGGATGAATGATCCTCTAATGATTGCATGATACTGGAGAAGTGACATGGGGACATTCAGCTGTTTGTAACTTGGAGGCCATGGAGCACAGAAATTGAGGGAGAGGCAGTCCTTAGCTGTCATTTGGCTCTCAAAGAAGTCTAAGATGCATAGAGGTTAAAAATCACTGATGTATGGGGGCTTGGATTGTAGCTCTGTGGTAGAGCCTTTACCTGGCATGTGTGAGGCACTGGGATCGATTCTCAGCACTGCATGTAAATAAATTAATAAAGTAAAGGTCCACTGACAATTTTGCACTGCTATAAGGCTGGGATTGTGGCTCAGCAGTAGAGCGCTTGCCTAGCATGGCCAGGACCCGGGTTTGATCATCAGCACCACATAAAAATAAAGGCATTGTGTTGTGCCCATCTACATCTAAAAAATAAAATATTAAAAAAAGAGTTTAAAATAAATAAATAAGTAAATAAAAAGCACTGCTATAGAGAACAGAACCCAGACCTTGGGATCATTGTGCCTTGTTTTCAAATCCTGTCTCTAGGCTTAGTAAACTTCATGACAGGCTTTCTCTCTAAACCTCGGTTCCCCATTTATAAAATGAGGGTCATAATACCCAAGACACAACATTAATGTGAGCATTAAATGGTGTTCTTTGTGCTAAATGCTTTATACTGAGTAGGCACTCAAGAAATGTTAATCTCCTTCTTACTATGTAAAAGATGGTAAGGGCATTTAAACTACAGATGGACACATCATTTCTAATTGAACATATAAGCTTTCTTCAAAACTTATATGTTCTTATATGATCTACCCTCAACCAGAAATCTGGGCTGAGGTTAAATTTCTACAAAACATTCAAATTAAGTGTATTAAGGGCTGGGGTTGTGGCTCAGTGGTACAGCACTCACCTAGTACATGCGAGGCCCTGGGTTCGATCCTTAGCATATCATAATAAATAAATAAAAACAAAGGTATTGTGTACAACTAAAAGAGATAAATATTTTTTTAAAAAAATTAAGTGTATTACCTTGGAGCCTAAAAAAAGTTTTCCAAAGCTAGAAACACAAACAAAGGCATACATTCTGTTTGGAAAGTTGAACTTATTTAAATATCATCACATGCTGGCAAGTTTGGCTTCAATTGTAAGCATATATTGCTGTAAGACCTAAAATGAAAAATCTTTTAGATTGAGCAAGAGATTTGAGCCTTTTCAATGACATATAAAGCAGTTTTTATGAAGAAAGAGTGCCTTAGCTGATCTTACAGATTCATGAAGAAGCCTTGAAGGGGTTAAAGTGGAAGGCTTACACAAACTTTGCTTTCTCGCTTCTGTCTTATCTCCTCCCTCTCTCTGGGGCTCTACACCGCTAAGGCAGAGAGGAGCTGGATCGCTACCTTTCCTGCATACTTTAAACTGTTGCCTACAAAGGAGGAACTGGGGACTTAACTAATCCAGGCTGCTTCCATTCAAGTGTTCCAGTCGGCACATATACATCCAAACAGATTTCTCTTTGCTCTTTGGAGCTTACAAGAAACAGGCATCTAAAACTGCACTCTGAAGCTGTAAGTGGTAACTGGCATTTTAAGTAAGGTGCTTTTCTGTTTTTTTTTTTTTTTTTTCCTGAAAAGGGCTGACTCTTGAGGAAGATGAAAGAGAAAGCATACTTTGCATGAACATAGTCCTGTTTCTTTGGCAAAACAAGGGTTGTTTTTTTTTTTTTTTTTTAATTCTATTTTCCAGATACTCCAGAGATGTTCCTGAACAAGTTGCCTGTTGGTGCAAGCTTCAGAAGGGATACCTAAATGGCCAGCCCCAATCGTACTGTGAGCCAGGAAAGGTAAGAGAGATTTGAAAATACAATGATGCTATTCATAGTGAAGTGAGCGACATTATTTTATTTATCGGCAGGTGTGACAAATAGGCACCATCTGTAGGAGAAGATACAGCAACTCCCACTTGTGCAAGCTTATTACTTAATGGCTCCAGCCATTGAAGGAGCACTTGCTGCTGAAATTGCTTTTTCACAGGCTGATATGAAACTGGATACTCTAACAGTTCCAACCTCCCTTAGTTTTTTCTTCTTCTCTGGGCAGATACATACAAACAGAATGTGTTAACTCTTGAAAGCTGTTTCAACTGATAGTTTTGACTTTCTTTTCTGAATTGTTCCACGGATCATTTTTCTTAGCTGTTTGATGGGATTTCAGCTCTGGAATTATACAGGCAGGAGTCACACAGAATGTGTAAAATGACCAGTGGGTTGTTTTCAGCACATTATCAATAAAAAATGAAAATAACTACTCGGAGCACCTCAAGGACCAAAACTGGGTTAAGGACACATTATTTCTACATCCCTTACACTGAGCTCAGTGTCTGCAACTTGGCAGACACTCAATAAAGATTTGTTGAATAAATGTCAGTCTGATTTTGGAAGCCATGCAGAACTTTGTTACTAATTGGAATAAGTTATGCTCCATGTACGTATAATATGTTAAAATACACTCTACTGTCATGCATATCTAAAAAGAACAAATAAAGATTTAAAAAAATGAAAGAAATGAGTTTCACCAGAGGAATCCCTCTTGGGCTTGATAGATGAAGAAAGAGCCACATACTCTCTTGTCATATAAATGAGCAAAATTCATGATCTGTAAGTGTATTTTATTTTGTTTCCGTGAGGTTATATATATTATGCTAACATCAAACATCACTGAGGACTTGGCATTTAAGTGTTCATACTAAAAATACAAGAAGCTTTTTGTTACCAGATGTTTTCCAAGTTAATGATGAAACATGCAAACAGAAAATTAAGGGTGCATTTGAAACTGGAGTTTTGAGATGAGACTAAATTCCCCATGTCACCAATTTCTTTCTGGGTTTTTTTGTCTCACAAATTTGAAGAATAAAATACATAGACTATAGCAGAAGGGAAGAGTAAATGGTGTAGGATTTATTTACATGAGAAGAGATAGAACTCCTGCCACGTGGGAGGGGGCCAGGTAGCAGAAAATCCCCTGTTGGTGTGCCAACTTAGGTGTTTACATATGATTCTGGGTAGAGCATGAACCAAAATCTATGTTAAACAGGCATTGAAAAAGTATCAGCTGTATCCTTTAGCCTGAGTTTTAATCCTTCCTATAACTCCCACTGGGTTTACCTCCACCTATCACCCCCTCATCCCCCCCCCCCAACCTTCTGGGACAAAGGAGCTGGCCAGAGGAGTTCCCATGGGTGAGCCTCAAGGTCTTTTACATTTGAAATAGGCCTTGATGGTGCCATTAATATTTCTAAGGGTTAACCTCTTGGTGTGGTTTCTTCATTGGAACAAGACCTCAATTGGGGCCCATCACTTCTGATTGCTGACCTTTCACTATTCTTATTCACATTTACATCATTCAAGGGTATTTTGATTTACATTCTAAGTAAAGTAAACCAGATATTCAGGTTAATGTTGAACACTAGACATTTCTCTCCACTTTCTTTTCTTCCTCCCTTCTTCCCCAATTCTTTTTTGGTTCCCTTACTTTTCTCCCCCATAATCACTCATTTCCTCCCACATCCTTCATTCACTTTTCTCACCTTTCACATTTCTTTCTTTCCCTCCTCTCCCTTTTCTTCCTTCCTTTTCTCCTATCCTTTCTTTTCCTAATTCCCCATTCCTCACTCTCCTTATCCCTCAACAGCTTTCAATCACTTTTACAAAGACTGGAAATTGAGTTTTTATTTATGAGCTTTTCAGAAAAGACTGCAGAATACTAAACTGATTCTATAAAGTTCTTCCCACAATAATTCCATTCCTCAGAATGAATATAATTTTTCTTCCTTTTTTTGTGCCAGGGATTGAACCCAGGGATATTTAAACACTAAGCCACATCCAAAGCCCCTTATTTCTTATTTTGAGACAGTGTCTTGCTAAATTGCTGAGGCTGGCTTTGAACTTGTGGCCCTCCTGCCTCAACTACCCAAACTGCTAGGATTACAATCATGCGCCAATGTGCCTAGCAAATTTTTGTTCCCTTTGAAATTATAGAGGTTTTTTTTTCTAAATGGTGTAGAGGTTTTAATGGAGCAATCATAGTATCTGTGAAATTCATTAATTAATTAGCAAAGAAAGCCATGACAATCCTGTTTAGAAAGCTTTTGTAAGAAGTTCTAATAGATCCAGAACCAGAATAAAAAAAAAAGAGAGAGAATTCTCCAATACCTGACTTTTCATCCATTCATTTCAAAGTCCTTAAATACATTAAGGACTTTGTCCTTAATGAGATTAGACTTGTCTGAATTGAACAGGGTGTTTGGTGTCCTGCAAACTACAAAGGTTTTAAGAAATTATGTGACTAGTGTTCTCAACCCTCAGAGGAAACATTTAAAGAAATTGACAACTGTAGGTGAGATTACTGTTGTCTAAACCTCTCCAAGATTCATTTAATTCTAATAAATATTTAATAAATATTCAGACCTAAGAAAAATTCAGGGTTGATTGTGTAAGAGACAAGAAATGTACTAGCAATCATTATAAAATCATCTATATAGACACACTTAGACTTTCTAAAACTTAAATATTAAATTTAACCCAACTCCTGTAATTTTCTTCTAAAAATGTGCAACTGAAATAGCAAATCAAAAGCAAAGTTTTTAATATTCCTTAATTCTTCATTACAATCTGGGATTTATTCTCCTTTACACAATAAGAGACTGGGGAGTAAAGGAGGAGAATAAAAGGGAAAGGGAAATCCAGGTTCTTCTCTAAGTTATACAGTCAGTCTTTCATACCCAAGAGTTCTGCAACTGCAGATTCAAACAACCATAGATTCAACCAACTGCAGATCAAAAATATTTGAAGAAAGGGGCTGGGGTTGTGGCTCAGTGGTGGAGTGCTTGCCTAGCATGCATGAAGCACTGGTTTTGATCCTCAGCACTATATAAAAAATAAATTAAATAAAAATTAAAAAGGTATTATATCCACCTACAACAACAACAACAAAAGTTTTAAAAAAATATTTGAAGAAAGTCTGGCATGATGGTAGATATTCGTAATCCTAGGAGCTAGGGAGGCTGAGGCAGGAGGAGTTCAAGACCAGCCTCAGCAACTAGCTGACATGTTTCTAAATAACAAAGGCTGGGGATGTAGCTCAGTGGCAGAGTGCTCACCTAGGATGTGTGAGTCCCTAGGTTCAAGTCCCACTATAACCAAAAAAGAAAAGAAGGAAAAATTTTGAAAACAAACTACATCTCTACTGATAATGTACAGATTTTTGTTTGGTGATGAGAAACAGTAAGTATAACAACATATTTAGATAGCACTTACATTGCATTAAATATTATAAGTAATCTAGAGATGACTTAAAACAAACAAGAAGATGTGCATAAATTATATGCAAATATTATGCCATTTTTATTAGGGATTTGAGAATCATTAAGAATTTGGTATCTAGAGGTCCTAGAACCATGCCCCACAGATAATAAGGTCTGATTCTATTAGAAACCAAATCAGAGATAAAAGAAGATTGTTCTTTTTCTAGTTATTGGTGGTAAGTGCATTTTTTCAATCATATTCATGTATTTATTCTGTTATTATTAAGTGGCTACTGTGAGCACAGCTATGTAGGGCATGGAATGTTAAAAGATATCCTCAAGCAGTTTATAAGTTAGTATTTAGGGGGAAATGCATCTCATGGATATCTACAATATTGGGGAAGAGTTATTTCTCTAAGAGAGATACAAGACATAGGAATTAAGACTGGGGTGGAAAATCAAGGTCAGCTTCATGAACTGAACCCTAAAGAATGGTACCATTTCCTTATGCAAATATATGTGAATATGGAAGGAACTTTTCAACCAAAAACCTAGCAGCAGGGAAGTATGTGGGCATATATCCAAAGGATTTAAGATTAGAATTCTATAATTACACAGCCACATCAATATTTATAGCAGCACAATTCACAATAGCTAAGCTATGGAGTCAACAAATGTGCCTTTCAACAGAAGAATGGATAAAGAAACTGTGGTATATATACACAATGGAATTTTACTCAGCCATTAAGAAGAATAAATTTATGACATTTTCTAGTAAGTTTATGGATCTTGAGACTGTCAAGCTAAGTAAAATAAGCCAATCCCCCCTCCAAAAAAAACAAGTTTTCACTGATATGTAAAAGCTAACCTATAATGGGGGTAGGGGGAGAACAGAACTTCAATAGATTAGACAAATGAGAATGAAGGGAAGGGAGGGCGGATAGGAAAAAGAAAGACAGTGGAATGAATCTGACCTAACTTTCCTATGTACATATAGGATTACACCAGACTGAATCTCACCATCATGTACAAGAATGGGGTCCTAATTACAATAGATATATTCCATGCTTGTATAATTATATCAAAATGGGTTCTACTTTCATGTACATAAAAAGAACCAATAAAAAAAGAACAACTACTATAGTTTGACTAGAAAGGAGAATAATGAAAGGAATTAAGATTAAGTTCAGCCTGGGCATTGACAGCCTTGAACGAAAAGCTAAGGAGAATAAAGTGGAATAAAGTCCAAAGGCAATAAGGAGACTCAAAGGGCTTCTAAAACTTTATTCCTTTTTCATCCTACTAGAATAGTCATAAATAGTATAGTAATAGCATGTAGAATAAAATGAACAAGTTGAATAATACTCACAGACATACTTTTTTGAAAAATAAACATAACTTTTAAAACAAATAAAACTATCATATTATTTAGGCATGGGGTTGTGTGAATATATAAATAAAAGGAAAGTAATGATTAATTAAATTCACTGTATTTGGCACTTCTGGAGAGAAAGGTAAGAGGTCAAGATGGGGGGAGCATATGCAGATATGTCAGTTGTAACATTCTCACTCTTAAATTTGGTAGATGTTTGTTTACAGGTGTTTGTCTATGGGTGTTCATTATATTAAGTAAACAAATAAAAGAGGACCTGAATTTACCAATGATGACAATGTGTGCTAAGTCAAGGAGTATGGCTTATCCAATTCTGTGTATTTGAGATCCAAGGGAAAATAAAAGGATACTATAATACTACAGGGGACTCTCCCAGCTGGCTTACATTGCCAGTGTTTCTTTCTCCTTCCACTTCTCTTCTGGGAGGCAGGTAAATGAGTAACTTATGAGATATAGAGGTGAAAAAAATCCATTGAGTGGGCTGGTGATATAGCTCAGTAGGTAGAATGCTTGCCTTGCATGTACAAGGCCCTGGGTTCAATCCCCAGCACACACACACACACACACACACAAAAAAAAAAAAAAAAATGGAGTTCTCTGGGCTAGTACCATTAGTAACATTCTTTTTTATTTTTTGTTTTGTTTTGGTACTGAGGATTGAACCCCGGGGTTGCTTAACCACTGAGCAACATCCCCAGCCCTTTTTATTTATTTTTAGTTATACATGGATACAATATCTTTGTTTATTTTTATGTGGTGCTGAGGATAGAACCCAGTGCCTCATATGTGGGAGGCAAGTGCTCTGTAACTGAGCCACAACCCTAGCCCTTTATTTTTTATTTAGAAACAGGGCCTCTCTAAATTGCTGAGGCTGGCTTTGAACTTGTGATCCTTCCACCTCAGCCTCTGAGCCCCTGGGATTACACCTCTGTGATTACACAGATGTGCCACCATGTCTGGCTTGGGCTAGTACCATTCTTAAGGAAATGAGCTGCAGGGAGAAGAGCTGGTGAGAAATAAAACAATTCGGATAGACCATCTATATATGCAACATGTTTAATACCTAGGGGGCAGCTGAGATCAAAGGATGCCTCTGTGTGAACTGCTTGGGACTGTCAGAGTCCTGAATTTGAAGTGCTTTGTTTTAAAGTGATATTTCTCAGCCTTAGCTGCCTATCAAAATAAACTGTAGAGCTTTTAAGTTATACAGATGATCATACCTCACACAGACCTAATGAATCAGAATTTCTGGTATATATATTTTCCAAAAGCTTAGTAAGCAATACTGAAGTACAACAAGGACTAAAAAACATTCCCTGAAGAGTGTACTTAGAAACCTTAAGTGGATGACTTGTTACAAGCAAAGATTTCAGGGTCCTATCCCCAGAGATTCAGACCTAGGAAGCAAGGGACAGAGCCTGGGAATCTACATTAAATAGACACCCTTCGGGTGCATTATTCTGATGAAAGGACTTCCCTGGGACCACACTGAGAAACCTTGCCTCCAAAGTTTCAAAACCCTAGGGCCTCAAGTGATTATTCTGTGTATTCGTTTCCTGGAGCTGCCATAACAAAGTTGCATAAATTAGGTGGCTTGAAACAACAAATTTATTCTCTCAGGTCTGGAGGCTAGAAGTCTGAAATCAAGGTATCAACTGGGCCACACATACTCTGGATCTGCAGGGTAGAATCCTTCCTTGCCCCTTCTAGCCTCTGGTGTTTGTTGGCAGTCCTTGGCATTTCTCGACCCACAGATGCAGCAGTCCATCTCTGTTTCTTTCTTCCTGTGTGACTATCTTCTCTTCTTATAAGGACAATAGTCATTGGATTAGGGCCAATTTATTTATTTATTTATTTTTTATGTCTGCATTTTTTTTATTATTAGTTTTTCAAAACATTACAAAGTTCTTGACATATCATATTTCATACATTTGATTCAAGTGGATTATGAACTCGGATTAGGGCCAATTTAATGTCCTCATTTTAACTCGATTACATCTGCAAAGACCTTATTTCCAAATAAGGTCACATTCACAGATACTGAGGGTAAAGGACATCAGCATATCTTGCATGATACAATTCAACATATGACACTATTTTAATTACTATTTAAAAGGAGGACTTACAATCAATAAAAGAAATTAACTATGTTCTTTATATGGACTGTTTAGAGAAATAAAATAAATAAAACAATAGTTAACCCTCACAGGGCAGCGTTCAAAGAATCACCAGAAAAAGTTGAGTTTAAAATGCATGTTCCTGGCCTTGATCCCAAATAACCAGAAATCAAAATAGATGTACATTTAAGTATGGCAAAAATGTTTCTTAGACCATTGCTCCCAAGATTGTAGAAAGAGACCCTCTGTCTTTGCTTTTGTTTCTTGTGAACCACATGGCTCTGAGTGGGAATTAGGGACAATAAGTTAGTAGACTAAGATACAGATTGCCGAAGATATAGGTAATGTTGGCTAGGAAATATAAATTTAAAGCTGAGCACTCCTAGGTGAAAGGGCAAAATTCAAGATGATAGGAAGAATAATGTGATTGTTGGAGCTATTTCTACTAACTCTCCTTGGCTATGTTAACAAGAGACAGAACTAGGCTACATTGTCAGCAATCTGCTACTATTGCACATATAAGTGTGACAGGTGATGGTTGTTTGTATTGTTTATTTTAGTCACCCATATATAATATTAATGTTTGGAATGGCAAACTAAATCATTTTGAGAAACTTCAACAGTCAATAGTTGACCTTATTTACACACTGGAAGGTTTTTGCCAAAAACGACAAGGTTCTGTTTTGGCTAATAATGAAGGATGCATTTATTTGCTAAGAATAGACATGTCCTGTCAATTCTTTGTGGTCTACGAATGCTGGAAAAAAATGTGTAATCTCACCCCATAGACATAAATGAGAACAAAAAAGGAGAAGCCTGCATTCCTGAATATTCCATGATTCATTAAGGTGACAATTGGCACTAGAACCTGGACATTGAAAAATGAATCCTTAAATTTAGGTTTTATATGTTTCAATGGTAGGCTTTTCTGATTAAGATAGATCTGACATTCCCAGTCCTGGTTATAAGTTAAAGTTACTTGGGGAGATTTTTAAAATTAACAATGCTGCCTGGCATGGTGATGTGTGCCTGTAATCCCAGCTACATATGAGGCCAAAGCAGGAGTATTGCAAATTGGAGGCCAGCCACTGCAACTCAGTGAAACCCTGTCCAAAAATAAAAATAGCTGGGGATGTAGCACAGTGGTAGAGCACCCATATACTGAAAAAAATAAATAAAAACTAAAACAAAAATTAATGCTTGGGACTCATCCCAGACCAATACAGTCAAGATCTCTAAGTGGTGCCCAGGTCCCTGTGTTGTAGGGACAAACGAGGCAAGGCACCGAAGATAGCAGGAAACACTTTTATTTGGCTGCAGCCAGGTTCAGAGGGCACAGCTTTTTCTGTAATCAATTAATCTCCTGAACCCCAAGTTCAGGTAGTTTCAGAATTTTATACCCAGCGTGTAAGGGGAGGGGCTCAGAAGTTCACAGTCTCCAGAAGTTCACATAAAAGCAGCTTTTTCTTTCACTGTTCTGGGCAAGTTAACCCTTCAAGGACAACACCTGAGAAGCAGAGAGCTTCTTCTCTCTTTTCTTTCCTCCCCCTGCCAGCTGTTACCATGGAGCCCAATTGTAACTCATCTTTAAAATGTAGACATCCCTGTGAAGCCCAACTCAAGGCCAGAGGCCTTGTTTGCACATTTCTTCAAAGTACTATACTGGATATGTTTGTGAAAAACTAGTAAGGGGGTGTCCAGCACCTGGATTGCTGGAAACTTCCTGGCCAGTGGCAAGTAAAACAGGGCAACACAAAAATAGGAAGTTTATCTACATTGAACTCTTTTGCAGAGACTCTTTTTTGCTGACAGTCCTAAAATCAGCCATGGTGAAGATTTCTGGAGAAGCCCAGTTAAGACTTTTCTGTGGAGAAAGGGGGTGTCACTTCACCTACTGTGATGATTATTATGTAGAAATCTAGGTTGGATTCAAGGCCTATATGTTAATAAGGACTTCAGGTGAATTTTATGGTCAATTAGTATGAGAAAAACTCCTAATCTTCCATAGTTATTAGCTGCCCTTTAGTGATCTCATTTTTTTATTAACCTTATTTTATTTTTTGGGGGGGGTATGGGGATTGAACTCAGTGACATTCAACTACTGAGCCACATCCCTAGCCCTATTTTGTATTTTATTTAGAAACAGGGTCTCACTGAGTTGCTTAGCACCTCTCTGTTACTGAGGCTGGCTTTGAACTTGCGATCCTCCTGTCTCAGCTTCCCAAGCCACTGATACCACTGTGCCTGGCTCTTTAACCTTCTAATAGCTATTTTCTGCATAGGGAAAAAACATTCAAAATTATGGAAACTCATTATTTTTAAACTAATTTGCTATAGCACACCATTTTGCAATGTATCAGTTCATTTCTAGTTCAAAACAAATTGCCATCTGTTTGTCTTAGATACCTAAATCTTTTTTTTTTTTTTTTCAGGAAAATAAATCTGTGGAAGAATCTTAAGAACCAAATTTTTTGAGCCTAAACCTACTGCTGTCAGAATCTCTGAGACCTCCTCCATCTAAGAATTGCCAGGTCTGACAACACTTTCACTACAGCCTACAGTGAGGAATGTCAACAAAGCTATAGTAAATTCATGTCCTTCTAGACTTACAATCCTCAATCTGTGCACCTGGGCAGGAATTTGACCATCTCCAACCTCAGGAAAGATTCAGAAAGACAGACAAGACTCAGAAATGCTGAGTCAGAAATTTACAAAATCTTTTAAGAATTCTCAAGAAGAACCCAATTAAATCCACATAATTAGTCCACACATTTAGATGAGCTATAGATAAAAGGGAGCCCTTTCTCCCTCTACCAAAACAGAGTAAAACTCTGATATAATACTCTAAGAGATTCTTGCCCCCATACCAGTATTATAAAGCAGCTTTACCATATTTATTTTAATCAGTATAAGAATAGGAGTGTGATAAGTAAAGTTTATTTACATTTTTTTCAAATTAAGAAATTCTGATCAAATCTACTTGAAAGGGTCTGGGATTGTGGCTCAGTGATAGAGCACTTGCCTAGCAAGTGCAAGGCCCTGGGTTCGATCCTCAGCACCACACAAAAATAAATAAATAAAATAAAGATATGGTGTTTAACTACAACTAAAAAATAAATATTAAAAAAAATCTACTTGGGAGGGAGGAAGTTAGGGTGTGACAATTGCCAAATTAGAACATCACTGTTTTTTGGCTTGTGCAGTACTGATTCCTCTCTAAGAAAGATTGGTTTGCATAATTGGTGGAACATCACCAATATATTCAGAGACAGGCTAAGACACTGTGGAATGCCTCAAAGGCAATAGAAATAAAATAGAAACAGGTATTGGCTCAAGACCTGAGTGATGACGGAGGTGCACTTTAAGTACCATGGAAATCTCACTGGACGGGCCCATTTTCCCACTCTGGCAACAGAGGTTGACAGCACATCAGACAAGTATTCCAACCTGTACATGTATGTGGGCTTATTCTTGAGCCTCCTGGCCATTCTCCTCATCCTGCTCTTTACCATGCTTCTTCGGCTCAAACATGTGATCTCACCCATCACCTCTGAGAGTACAGAAAGTGTTCCTCAATTCACTGATGTAGAGATGCAGAGTCGAATCCCCACTCCTTAAAGCCAGGATGAAGATGAGATCTCAGTAAACCGTGGTATGTTGATGTCCAGGAAAGCTTGCTTTTCTACATGAAACTTCTTATGTAACAACAAGCTGTTCATGTTTTCTTCATGTTATTCTTCATTTTGACTCTGCTTGTGGAATATCTAAGAGGTTTAAGACTCATTCTTTGAAAGGAATATAGAAAATGGCAGCTGGATAGGAGGGCAGATTTCCATGGTTACTAAAGAGAACCTGGGCCTCGAAGAAACCTCAGACCACAGAAATTTGTATGTAACTGCCATTAAAACACAAGACCGCTGGAAGCTCCAAGAGCAAATAAGAAGAATTTGCTTCTGAAAGGTATGATTGTCCCAAAGGGTGCCCCAAGAAAAGGACAAGTTTTAATTGGTCATTTCAGCCATAAAGAATTACCTGTGCTGACATAAAGCTAAACCATGTCAGAGTTTAAAAGAGACCACTAACCTTTTTCCAAAAGAGCAATGATTTGATCATCTTAGACCATCAGATTTGTCCCAAATGAAGAAGAGAATTAAAGAAACTGTTTGAATTTAAAGAGTAAGTTTGCAGGAAGAAGTTCCTGTGAATGAACTCTCCTAGTGAGAGAAAAAAATGTGCATACTATATCTGTGTTATTATTATTACTGGACTTTAAAAAATTCAGATAATGGCAGATGTATTACTAAAATCTGGAATGATGAGCTGCCCCAAAATCAAGGGAAAAATAAGGCAAAATGTTCTCATAATAAGGAACCCTATATTAAACGTGCAGCTTCTTTGTCTTTTGCTCCCTCCCCGTCACACTCTAGGATTGAGTTACACACAAATGTGAACTTTGTTTAAAGACGGCCTTGGCAAAGAAAACTCAACTGTACTTTAAAGCATAAGTGAAATGATCTTGGTTTTCTGTCATTAAATAATTGGGGCTTTGTACAAATTATTCCAGCTTTCTAAGTTCCAGGTTTTTCTTGCTGAAAAATTTTCAGAGAGCTATTTAGTCATCACTAGACTTTTTAGAAAAACAGAGAGAGAAGGACTAAACAATTCTCTCCAACAAATCCTTATTGAAATCAATGTCCTCAAATGTCACATTTGTCTTTCCCAGAAAATGTTCTCTCTTCTTGATTCCTGCCAAAAGATGAAGTGTTTCACTTATTATCTACAGGAGAAATATGGTTTCAAAAATCCCATTCTCATAAGCAGCCCTAATATGCCAGTAGTGGAGAATTTGATTTTTTAAAATTAACTTACCAAAGGAGATGAGTACTGTTTACAAAATAGAAATTAGAAAGTCATATTCCTGCCACCTAAGGACTAGTATACCTGTATTAAATTCTACCTGCTCAAAAAAAAAAAATCAGTCCTCCCTTGAACCTAAAAGGCAGTTATCAAATTTCACAAGGTGTTCCCTTGGGAACTGGTGGTAAGAGAGAAAGGGAATGGGTGTGAAGTTAATGCTACCCCCACTAGACATGTAGCTCTCTATAGTCTGTAACCAATTTAGATTGGCCCCTTTACTCTGATCTAAATCTAGCTTGGTGGTGTTATTCCCAAGTGCTTTCCACTTTTATACACAGTCATTTGCCAATGCTCCCCTCTCCAAGGGGCTGCAAAGTGTGAAATCCCCACATGCAGAGCTAAACTTAGCAGCAAGGCTGACTGCCACACCTGTTACAACTGTGTACTGTCAAGAAATGGCAGCTGCATTCTTTACCATTCAGAACAAATTAACAGGTAGGCTAAGACTTAGTTTGGGCATACAGTTCCCTTTTCACTTTATATTTTCCAAAATGCAAAATGACTCTTATTACATCTCGGTGGTTTAAGTTGTGCCTTTATTAAATACCCAGACTCAATTTAAGATTTAACATTTTAACTTTCGGCAGCCTTATGTGGACGTCAAAGGCTGGCAATATACTCCAGAGCTTCTTAAGGACACGAGTCTTCCTTCACTCCAGTATTTGAATGCACTTTACAGTTGAGAAGTCAGTGGCTGGATAAATGAAGGAACCAATTTCACTTTCAGCAACAGTGAATAGCAAGATACTCAATGCATTGTTGCTGAATGTGATAAAAACACACAGACTGCAAGTCTATTCCCTGTCTGATCCAAATTTCAGGAGATTAAAACTACTTCTTAATCACTGACTTGATGATGATTCCTAATTTATGATCAGGTTTCTCACCTGGAAAACAACCACTCTCTTTCATCACAACTACCCCATGGGATCCAGATCTTTACTAAGCATTAACCAAACACACAGCACAGCTTACCCTAAAATAGCAACATAACCCCCACAATTTAATGTGATAACATAAATGGAAATGCATTTAAGCAGATGTGTCTTATCATGTCTCATGTGGTATTTAATCTTTAGGAAAATAAACTGAATATTTTCATAATAGTAAATTTACTATAAAGAAAAAATTCCCATTTATATTAAATTATATTACATCCCAAAGGTATTAATTAACATATATTACTGCTCAAAGAATCAGCTAGAATAATCAGTAGACACAATTTGAATTTATCCTTTTATCCAAAATGTTGACTTGGCAATTCCTTGCCCACCCCATTGTCCCAAAACTGCATGTTAGCTGGTGTAAAAAAAAGGTAGGTTATTTACAAGTAGGTGTACTGTTTTAAAATAAAAATAAACATTCTTCACTTTTTATTATATTGAACCATATGAAATTGACATTTTTGTAGATACAAAATGTCTAGATACCTAATACAAAGACTAACCACATGAATTCTTTAAAGAATAATCTCTCTCAATATGTTTTAACATAAATCAATTTCTAAAAAATTATATTGCATGTGTTTCAGAATGATGGGATATATAAAACAAGGTATATTGTAAAAGGCTTATGTATTATGTATTAGCAAATATTAAGATAATCAAGTAAAGATGGATTCATTCAGCCTAACCTTTCCATTAATGCCAAATCTGAAGCTTTGTACTCATAACTGAGTTTGACCACCACAGATCCCACAATACTTACTAAGTACGTATAAGGGGTCCATTTAGTGCATTTAAATAATTATCTTTAGTAACAAGCTTTATTCACCTGCATTTGTACATAAGAACTTTTTAACAAGATGAAGTATTGTATGAAAGAAAAACTGAGTTTCTTTTGTTTGAAATCACTTGTTTGAAATAGATTCATAATTGTGTAAAAACAAACATGCTATTTGCATCAATGTTTAGCGTGTCATTTTTGATCCTTGAACAATAAATTCTGACTGGTTTGCTAAGAACAAATATCTATTGTCTGAAGAATGTAAAGAGCATTACATTGGAGTCTTCATCCCAATATAAATTGTAACAACTGCAAATTTGTGGGAGTTATCATTTTGAGGTCTCATTATTTTTTCTTATTCTCTAATCTCTCAGCTTTTATCTCTACCCACTTGACACCTCAGGGGTGAATTTGTTTGTGTGTTTAGTAGTAAGATATGAAAAAAATGAATGACTGACATCTGTCAGTGAGGGTGACCAGAGAGAACAGTGAGATCAGGTGTCTGAAGTGCTAATAGCCTTTACCATTTTCCCCCAGTAGGATGTTTTTAAATGGATCTTCCATTTTGTATTTTGTCATTTGATCTTCATAGCAACCCTGTGATTAATAAACAGAGGTATGAAGTCTGTTTTACAAAAGATACACAGAGGCAGATTCGAGATTACAATGCAAGTCTTTGCACTCACAGTTTAGAACTCTTCTCACCAGGTTTTGCTTTGTGAGCACTGAATAGCTATTTCAAAGTTATCGATTCTATAACACTCTGAGCTCTGCAAACAGTTGAGCTCTATAGGTGATTAACTCCCCATGTCTAACAGTTCAAAACAAATAAGCACAATTCTGCCATCTCATAAATAACCTTATAGCTACAGCAAGACACATTACCAGACTGTGGGAAAGTTTACACAAGGCAGATACTACAGCATTAATTTACATGGATAAAAGGAATGGGCGGAAATATGGATGGATTATCACCCACAATGCAAATCCCAGTCCTCTGATGTATGACTTACTGTTTACAGTCAATGCCAATTCTTCAATGCATGATTTTTATCTCTTTTCTCCCAACCCAGAAATGAAAACATCTCCTCTTAAGAGACAATAACATTCTTATTTAAAATTATACAATGTTTTAAGTGTATGCAGTAATTCTGTTTTTCTCTATAATAAATGCCATGACATAAAAGGGGAAAGACTTACTGACCAGACAATCTTCCTCTAGCCACAAAGAATGAATTGCACTTTTTGAAAAGAGACAAATATATGAATCTACATAAAGAAAAAGAAATGCACATAACAAAATGTAGATGAGGAGATTTTGAAGACTAACCTGAGCGATTTCAGGTACTTCAATTGACTTTGATACCAAGTATTTGTTGATTAAATCAGACATAAACATGGAGGAGAAAAATAGAGACAAATTACACAATATACTGGGCTAGGCTCTGTAGGATCTATAGTTTGCAATCTAAAAGTTTACACTGAATAAATACTGAAAGTCATTCATTCATTCATTCATTCATTTAGTAAACATTTATTCAGCACACAGTCTATGTGTTGGTTATAGCCTAGTAGGATGGACACCACCACCCAGATAATAGCAAGAACACTGTGCTATATAGATGTATGTGGTGTTTGAGTATTTATAAAGAGGAGTAGATGCTGCCTGACTTGCCCTAGACTGGCAGGGAAGACTTCATTAGGAAATGATATCTAAGCTATAATCTAGTAGATAAGTAAAAGGAGTGAGTAAGGCTAACAAGAACAGCATGTGTAAAGTTCTGAAGTCAAATAAACTTAGCATACTTGAAGAAAGACAGTGAGTGTGGGGAAGAATTCTCCAGAAGACAGGAAAAATTGTTAGGATCTGGAACATTTAGGGAATTTTGGGCAATGCTATAGATTTTTTACTTTATTATATACATACAGAAGAGAACTCTAGCAACAATGTAGAGGATGGACTGAAGAGGGAGGAAGAAGGAAGCAATGATTTAGAAGAAATAGACAATGCCTTAAACTTATCAGTCATCAAGTGGTAGTGGTAGAGATAAAGAAATGGGAAAGGCAGCGGAACACAACAGACACTAGTATGGCAATTTGTAAATCAATGGATGTGTAACTGATGTGATTCTGCAATCTGTGTATGGGGTGAAGGTGGGAGTTCATAACCCACTTGAATCAAAGTGTGGAATATGATATGTCAAGAAAGTTGTAATGTTTTGAAAAACCCACAATAAAAAATTTAAAAAAAAAAAAGAAATGGATAGCTTTGAGATAAGATTTAGGAGATAAAATCAGTATTACTTGGTGATAAATTGGATAAGTGGAGTAAATAAGAAGGAAGAGTCTAGAATTAATTACAAATTTCTGGTTTGAACAAAGGTCTGGTGACTCTCTTCACTGAGATAGAAAACGAAGGAGGAAAATCAGGTCAAGGGGGAGGGAGATAAATTCAGTTTGAGATGTGTTTAGTTTCTTAGAGACTTCTAAATGAAGAAGTGAAGGAGACAGTTGAATAATAGCTCGGGAACTCAGAAGAGAAGTTTGGACTGGAAACATAAATTTAGAAGGAATTGTACAGTACACTAAGGAAAAGAATGACAATAATTAATATAACATAGAATATGCCTAAATATGTTCTTCCCTTGTTTTTGCAGGGTAATCCACTTATCAAGTAGGTTGAAGGAAAAGACTAGGTTTAAGGGTTCTCAAATTATGGTAGATTGACCAGAGGTATCTAGGAACAGGGAAAATAAAGCCAAAGTCAGAGCCAAAGTCCTTTGGGGGAAGAAGACTCAAAGATTTATGTATAAAGTTAGGAGCAGGAGTATAAATAAGAGAGAATTTGGGCCAATAGAATTCAGAAACCAATGGAGCAATGTAGGGAAGTTCAGGAAGACAGTCCTGAGAGACTTCAGTGAGCAAGGTAGAGTTGTCAAACACAGGTATGAGGCTATGTTATCATGGTCCTGGAAGAAAACAGTTGGCATTCTCAAAAAGGGTAGTAAAGTAACACTAATGGTAGGACTATTTACAAAGGGGTAGACAAATTTAAGGGGCCAACAGGAAATGAAAAAACACCCAGAGACTAGCAACAGTAGAAAGCTATTACCATTCCTAGGCTTGAAGAAAGAAGGGTTAGATGCTGTGATTAGAATCTGGCATGTCCTGTTGCCATGAGAAAGAAACTAACAATATGTGAACTTAGGCAAAGAAGCAGAATCAGTAGGAATTTTGGACCATACACATACCAAAGGCAAAATATAGATAAAAAATGGTGAAACTAGTAAAAGTAGGAACTTAGATTCAAATGTAAATTTTTTTTAAAGAGAGAGAGAGAATTTTAATATTTACTTTTTAGTTTTTGGCAGACACAACATCTTTGTATGTGGTGCTGAGGATTGAACCCGGGCCACACGCATGCCAGGCGAGCGTGCTACCGCTTGAGCCACATCCCCAGCCCCAGTAATTTTTTTAAAAAATTATAAGACTTTCTTTTTTTTCCCACCTTAGACTCTAAAACTCATTAAATCTTGGATACCTGAATATTGGATACCTGAAGACAAGCTAATTACATATCTCATTCAAATCTTTCAAAATTTAACATTTCAAACAACCAGAATATCCAATATTTTTCACTAATCTAATTTATTTGTAGGTAATGCTGAAATCTGCTAGTTAATTCTAACATTATTTATATTCTAGAGTTCAGACTTGTGAATAAAGAATATTCTAGAGAATAAGTGACATGGAATTCAAACATTTGAGAAGAATTTCCACATTAAAGTGGAAATTTCTGTCTAGTTACAAAATACAGAGTTAGGATGAAATTATAGAATTTAGAGGGAAAGAATTTTGGCTAATTGTGTTTCTGAACAGATTTCCTGAAATAAGGCAGGCTTCTTTGTAAAGTAGAATATTATTGAAATAGTTAGAGACTGATATCCATATATATAAGACACAATGATAATAATAATTGCTAAGTGTTTTGAAGTGTATGTCTTAAATTCTATGCATAATATTCTACATTTTTATTTTTGGTACCAGGGATTAAACCCAGGGGTGCTTAACCACTGAGCCAAATCCCCAGCCCCTTTT
Organism: Marmota flaviventris; assembly: GCF_047511675.1. Classification (NCBI taxonomy): domain Eukaryota; kingdom Metazoa; phylum Chordata; class Mammalia; order Rodentia; family Sciuridae; genus Marmota; species Marmota flaviventris. The sequence continues at coordinate 95,694,690 of NC_092518.1, forward strand.
ATTTATTTATTTATTTATTTAGAGACATGGTCTCACTAAATTGCTGAGACTGACTTTAAACTTGCAATATTTCTTCCTCAGCCTCCCAAGTTGCTGAAATTACAGATGTGGACCACCACACTGGACTCTATGTGCACTTTTATTGAAACTTAACAAAAGCCTGTAAAGTAGGTGTTACTATCATCCCCATTTTATCTATGAGATACTGAAGTTTAGAGAGATTAAATAACTTACCCTAAGTCACATAACTAATAAGGGACACAGAAGTGGCTTTCTCATCCATAGACAACTGATTCCAGAATATATAAGCTACCATTATGCTATACCTCCTACCAAATGCTATAGAAGTGATATTGGCTAGGAAGTTAAATCAGATGACTTGTGGAACTTCTAAGATTGTGTGTGTGTGTTTAAATATATGTTCACATGTGTATGCAGTATATGTCTATATATTTATACACAAAACCTATGAATATATTTATATCTCTATACATAGAAAATACATACAAATATATATGCATATATGTATGTTTTACCTAAATATTATTTGTTATATTTATCATTAATTTTCACTGTTGAATTCTGTTGTATAAATATACCACAGTTGTTTTATCCATTTTCTTGGATTAATATTTTATTTGATATTAATAGAGCTATATCAGCTTTCTTTTGGTTAATATTTGCGTGGTCTGAATTTTTCCATCTTTTTTCCTAGAGTTTTCATGATCTTTCAACTTGGTATTTATCTTGCAAGTTAAATATTAATTTACCTCTCTTGTTTTATTTCAAAATAAATGGACTATTGTGTTCAGTCCATTTACATTTACTGAGACTACCAATTGTTTTTTTTTTTAAAGAGAGAGAGAGAGAGAATTTTTTTTAATTTTATTTTTTTTAGTTTTCGGCGGACACAACATCTTTGTTTGTATATGGTGCTGAGGATCAAACCTGGGCCACATGCATGCCAGGCCAGCGCGCTACCACTTGAGCCACATCCCCAGCCCCCAATTGGTTTTGTTATATCACTACTATCGTTTCATTATTACCCTTGTTTTTCCTTTGCTTTTTTTTCCTTTCCTACATGTTGTTCAATGTTCTATTTCCTGTACTGATTTGGAAATTAGGTTTTCTACTTCTATTATTTTAGTGATTTATTTTAAAGTAAGATATTTATAGTACTCAATATTAAGGGTAAAGTTCATCAGTATATCTGATCTTGTTTTGTTTTGTTTTTTTTGTAACTGCATAGTAGATTTCTTTGAGTTCAGTTTCTTTCTTCCCATCTTCTGTATTACTCTTGGTAAACATTTTATTTCCATGTTGATTTATTTTTTATTTAATATCTACTTTTACTGAAGAAATACATAAATTAATCTCAAAAGCATACTCATAAAAAAGCATATTCATGCTGAGTAAAAAAAGCCTTAGACAAAGAAAACATCTTATGATTACACTTATATAAAGTTATAAAAATGTACAGTCCAGTAGAGTAGTTATCAGCTACATGTGGTGATTCTTGAGGACTTCATATATATCTAGTCTGAGTTGAGATGTACTATAAGTTGCACACTGGATTTCAAAGATGAAATATGAAAAAAAGAATGTAAACTATCTAATTCATCATTTATATACTAATCAAGTTGAAAATCATACTAATCAAGTAAACATTGGATTACATAAAAGTACATTATTAAATTAACATATCCTGTTTCTTTTTACTTTTTATAACATGGCTAACAAAAAATTTTAAATTATATACGTGACCCTGTTATGGTCACATTGTATTTATATTTGGTAGTAATACTCTAGAAAAATTTATCTATGGTGAAAACAACCTAAACAGTGATTTCCTTTGGGGAAACAAGGATAGGATAGGGATGGACAGGGATGGTCAGGAAGGAAATTCCCGTAGTGATAAGTAGATGTTATGGCTTGGTGAAGGCTAGCATTACACAGGCTACTAATTTGTCAAAATTCTTCAAATGGTATACCTAAGATTGATGGATTTGTATATATGTACATTTTACCTCAAAAAGAGCCATAAGCAAATATTAGCCTCTAATTAATTATATGCATGCTGAAGTATTTAAAATAGTATGTGTTGATATTTTCAATTTATTTTGAAATGCATCAAAAATAAGATGGTCTGATAAATGAATGAAGAAATAGTTGTATCATAAAATAAATATAATCAATTATTAATTATAGAATCTCTATATATCTAGCACCCAAAAAGTTAAAATCCAGACTGTTTGGCATCCAGTCAAAGATTACTGGATACACAATCAGAGATGTATGACCTCTAATGAAGAGGGAAAAAAAAAATCAATCAAAATTGACCCTGACAAAGATATTAAAATTCACATAGAAGAACATAAAAATGATTATTATAATGGTATTTCATATGTTAAATAAGTAAACATAAAAAATATAAAAATAAGACCAAAATTGAATTATAAAAATGAAAACACACTATCAGAAGCAAAAAGCTAAGTGGACATAAATGCATAGCAACATGAATTATGCAAAAAGAAGAACACATAGTATAAAAGAATACTGAAAAGAAAAAAGAACATTAATGAGCTATGGGACAACCATAAATTGATTCATATATGAACAGCTAGAATCTCTGAGAGGGTAGGGCACAGGAAAATATTTGAAGAAATGCTGAGAATTTCCAGCATTGCTTAATATAAGCTTATAAATACAAAAAGTTTAATGGATTTCAAGCACAAGTATAAGAAAACTAAACTAAGATATAATTAAATTCCTCAAAAACAATGACAAAAATAAATTCTTAAAAGTAGACAGCCCCCATTACAACTAGAGGAACAAATAAAAATGATGTCAGATTTCTTGCCAGAAATAATGTTATAGAAAAGAGAGTGGACTTCTTTAATGTACTGAAATAAAACTATCAACCTAGAATTCTACACCAATTAATACAGATTTCAAATACAAAATATAGTCACATATACAAAGTCTGAAAGAAAACATCACCAGCAGACCTGTGCTATGAGATGTTAAAGGACATTCTTCACACAGAAGAAAAGTGATATTAGATGAAAATAATGATTTTTACAAAAAACAAGCATGTATGGAAATATCACAGTGAATCCTGTTAATCTCTACAACTAATAAATGTTAATTATAATTTTACAAAGCAAACCAAAGATCACAAGAATTGGTAAATATATGAATATTTTTCTTCCTTCAATCTCTTTAAAATGTTGTTTGAACAAAAACAATAATGAATTGAGGAATTTGGAACATATATTAAAGGTAATGATATGACAATAATAGCATTAAAGCCAAAAGGGGAGAAATGGAAATATATGTAAAGTGGTATAACTGCACTTTAAAGTATACTGTGACAAGTTAAATGTGTATATAGATTTTAAAGCAATCACTAAAACAACAAAGCACAGCATTATACCTAATCAGTCAACAAAGGAGATAAAATGGGATCAAAAATATACTTTATTAATCCAAAAGAAAGCAAACAAAGAAGAAAAAGTGAACAAAAACTAGATGGGAAAAATATAAATAAAAGAGTCACCCTAGCCATATCAACAATATGAATGTAAGTGATCTAAACACCCAAACTAAAAGTCAGAGATTGCCATATTAGATATTAAGACACAACTATATGGTGCCTGAAAGAAACACACTTTACATATAAAGGCCCAAACCAGGCACAGTGGTATATGCCTGCCATCCCAGAGACTCAGGAGGCTGAAACAGTACAATCACAAGTTCAAAGCCAGCCTCAGAAATTTAGAAAAGCCCTAAAGCAATTTAGTGTGACCCTGTCTCAAAATAAAACATAAGGACTGGGGAGATAGCTCAGTTGGTATCTTGCCTTGCATGCACAAGGCCATGGGTTTAATCCCCAGCACCACATTAATTAATTAATTAATTAATTAATTAATTTAAGAAAACATAAGGGTTGGGGGAAAAAAGGGCTGAGGAAGTGGCTCAGTGGTTAAGTACCCCTGGGTTCAGTCCCCAATAACAAAAGAGTTCCAAATAGGTTAAAGGTAAAAGGATAAAAAAAAGATACAGCCTATTAACAGTAGTCAAAAGAAAGCTTAAATGGCTTTACTAATATAAGGCAAAGTAGATTTCAGAGTATGGAATATTATGAGATGTAAGTCATTCTGTAATGATAATGGGATCAATTTATCAACAGAATATAATAATCCTAAATATGTATGTTCTTATTAACAGAGCTTCAACATGAGAAAACTGGTAGAACTACAAGAAAAAACATAGAAATCTCTATATCCCTGTCTTGATAATTGATTTAAAAAGTGGGTAGAAATGGTGCTAAAACTACTGACCATTTTTTTTTAAAGTGATTCAAGACCCAGAACTTACACCATTCACAAAAATTAATCTGAAATAGGTCACAGGCTGCAAGGTAAAACTCAAAACAATAAACTCCTAGATACACACAAAAGCAATGATACATGAAAGAAAGAACTGATAAGCTAGACTTGATTACAATGAAAAATTACTGTTCTACCAAAGGCCTTATCAAAAGAATGAAAAGACAAGCCACAGACTAGGAGAAAATGTTTGCAAAAAATATATCCAATAAAGGACTGTTATCCAAGATTATTAAAAAAAAACATTAAAACAACAAAAAGGGATAAGTTCTAATGTTCCATTTCATAGTAGAATGACTATAGACATTAATAATATCTATATTTCAAAACAGTGAGGATAAAAGATTTTGAATGTTTTCAACCACAAAGAAATGATAAATGCTTGAAGAAATAAATATGCTTACCATTATTTGAACATTACATAATGTATACATGTATGGAAACACCACATGGTATCCATAAATATGTACAATTTTAATCTGTTGATTAAAATCTCTTGGGCTGGGGATGTGGCTCAAGGGGTAGTGCGCTCACCTGGCATGCCAGGGCGCTGGGTTCAATCCTCAGCACCACATAAAAATAAAATAAGAATTGTGTCCTGTTGAGAGCCACAGCCAAAGGGGCCCTAGCAAACTTCCAGCTACCAGCTGATGATTGGCTCACAGCGGCCCCAGCAAACTTCCAGCTGCCAGCTGATTGGCTCCTCTGCAGTGATGCTCACTGGGCGGTTTCCCCACCCTTTCAGACTACGGAGCTGCTCATTGGGGGACTCTTTTGGCTCCGTCCCCGTGACCCAGCCAATCGGCCTCAAGAGAGGAGGAGTGGGGGAGGTGGAGAGGCTTGTGGGAAGCCGGTGGTGGCAGTTGGGCTCTGAGGGAATTCCTGAAGAGCTCCTGTGGTGTGGCCTGTATGTGTGTGTGTGTTCTAAAAATAAAGTTCCTTTCTGCTTGATAAGTGGCTCCTGAATTGTGCCCAGCCAGACTGCGGCAGTGTCCACCGAAAACTAAAAAATAAATAAAATTCATTCTCTCTCTCTCTCTCTCTCTCAAAAAAAAAAAAAAAAAAAAAAAAATCTCTTAAAAAGAAAAAAAAAGATTTAAAAAATGGCCCAAAGGGCTGTGGCTGTGGCTTAGTGGTAGTGCACTTGCCTGGCATGTATGAGGCCCTGGGTTTGATTCTCAGCACTGCATATAAATAAATAAATAAAGGTCCATCAACAACTAAAAAATTTTTAAAAAATAAAATAAATTAAAAATGGCCCAAAGATCTTGACAGACACCTCACCAAAAAGATATATAAATATCAAATAAGCATATGAAAAGACACTCTAAAACATATATCATTACAGACATGCAAACTAAAATTAAATAGTACTACATACTATTATGGTTTAGATATTAGGTGTCCCCCAAAAGCTCATGGGTGAGACAATGCAAGAAGGTTAACAGGAGATATGATTGGGTTATGAAAGCCTTAACCCAATCAGCAAATTAATCCCCTGATTGGATTAACTGAGTAGTAACTAAAGTGGTAGGGTGTGGCTGGAAGAGAGGGGTTATTGGGGGCATGCCTATGGGGTATGTATTTTGATTCTGGAGAGTTGAGTCTCACTCTGCTTTCTGATCTCATATGAGCTACTTCCCTCTGCCACACTACTCCACCATGATACCCTGCCTCACCTTGAGCCCTGAGAAATAGAGTCTGCTGTCTATGGATTGATATCTCTGAAACAGTGAGCCCCCAAATAAACTCTTCCTCCTCCATAATTGTTCTGGCCAGATCTTTTAGTCACAGCAGTAAAAAGCTGACTAAAACATGTACCTATTAGAATGGCCCAAATCCAGAACATAGACAATACCAAATGCTGACATAGATGTAAAGCAATAGGAATTCTCATTCATTGATGGTGGGGATGCAAAATAGTATATTCACTTTGGAAGAAAATTTTGCCATTTATTACAAAACTAAACTACTCTAACCATTTGATCCAGCAGTTACACTCCTTGGCTCCAAAGGAATTGAAGACAAAAATCTGTAAATAGGTTTTTATATAGTTTTATTTAAAATTGCCAAAATTAGAAGCAATCATGATATCTTTCAGTAGGTGAATGGATAAATGAACTGTGGTATAATAGAATAGGATTCAGAGCTCAAAATAAATGAGCTAACAAGCCATAAAAAGATATGGGAGAAATTTAAATTCATAATACTTAGTGAAAGCAATTTTTTAAAGGAGAGAGAGAGAGAGAGAGAGAGAGAGAGAGAATCTTTTTTGTAGATGGACACAACACAATGCCTTTTTATTTTTTTAATGTGGTGCTGAGAATCGAACCCGAGTCCCACCTGTGCTAAGGGAGCGCTCTACCGCTGAGCCACAATCCTAGCCCAAATGAAAGCAATTTTGAAAATGTTTTGTGCTGCTATAACAGAATACCTGAACTTGGGTAATGTACAAAGAACATAAATATATTTCTCACAGTTCTAAAGGCAGGAAAGTCCAAGACCAAGGCACTGGCAGGTCTGACATCTGGTGAAAACTTCCAAAATGACATGTTGACCACTGTATCCTTCAAAGGAGAGAAACATTGTATTCTCATCTAGCAGAAGATGGAAGGGCAAAAAGGGGGCCAAAATTCCCCCATTGATCCCTGTTTTCTTATACATTTATTTATTTATTTTTATGTGGATTGAACCCAATGCCTCACACATGCTAGGCAAGTGCTCTACAACTAAGCCACAACCCCAGTCCCATCAATTCATTTTTTAAATTGATTTTTTAAAAAAATAAATGACAGCGGAATGCATTACAATTCTTATTATACATATATTTTCCCCATGAATTCCTTTTATAATGGTATTAATATATTCATTATGATAGAGCCCTCATGACTTAAACACCTCTCAAAATACCCCACCTTCCAACACTTTTGAATTAGAGATTAAGTTTCCATCACATTCAGACTCTAACATTCCACCTGTAGAGCCCCAAATTCATGACTTTCTCACATGAAAAATACATTCATTCTATCCCCAATAGCCACAGAAATTCTTCTCTCATTGCAGAATCAACTTTTAAAGTCTAAAGTTCAAAGTTTCTTATAGATCTGACATGGCTGAGCCTCAAAGGTAAAATCTTCCTGAGGCAAATTTTCCTCCAGCTGTGAGCTTGTAAAATCAAACAAGTTTTGTGCTCCCAAAATACAGTGGTGGCATAGGAATAGGAAAGACATTTTTATTCCAAAAGGGAGAATAGGAAATAAGAGTAACAGGTCTCAAGTAAGTCCAAAATCCAAAAGAGTACAAATCTTCTGCCAAAGGTTTAAGACTTGAAAATAATCTTCCATTTCATGTCCTGCCTACTGAGTATACTGAGGTGTGGGTTAGATCACCAAGACCTTGGCCTTGGGCAGCTCTGTCCCAGGACTTTTCTGGTACAGGCCACACTTCAGTTCTCATGCACTGAGGTTGCATTTCTGCCTCATTCCAAAGGTGGGGCTATACACTGGTGGCTCTACAGTTCCAAGGTCTCTGGGATAGTCCTGCTCCTATGGCTCCACTAAGTATTGCTCTACTATAGACTCCCAGCAAAGGCTCTGACCCCACAGTTCCACTGGCATTGCCCTAGAGGAAGTTTTTGGTGGTGGCCCCACCTTTTTTTTTTTTTTTTTTTTTTTTGGTACTAGGGATTAAACCCAAGGGCACTCGACCACCGAGCCACATCCCCAGCCCTATTTTGTATTTTATTTAGAGACAGGTTCTTGCTGAGTTGCTTAGCACCTCGCTGTTGCTGCGGCTGACTTTGAACTCACGATTCTCCTATCTCAGCCTCCTGTGCCTCTGGGATTACAAGCATGGCCACAGCACCTGGCTGTGCCTCACCTCTTTAGGTGGTCTCTGCCAAGACCCTGAAGTTCTCTAAGGCATTCTTTGAATTCTAGGTGGAGAAAGTCATGCCTCCACAGCTCTTATGTTTTGTGCACTTATGTGGATGCTAAGGTTTATGGTTTGTATCCCTTGGCATAATGGCCCAAGCTTCTTATTGGCTTGCTTGACAGATACATCTGGGGCAGCTGAGGAGCACTACACTGGAATACAGGGAGCAGAGACCCAAGGTAGCCCCAGGCAGCAAGCCCAATGTTATAGGGGTTAGGAGGGGCATCCTTGAAATCTCTGAAATACCTTCAGTGTCTTCATCTTTTTATCTTTTTGTTGTTGTTGTCATAGATGGACAACATGCCTTTATTTTGTTTATTTTTTATGTGGTGTTAAGGATCAAACCCAGTATCTTTGCCACTGAGTTACAGCCCCAGGACCATCATCTTTTTATCTTAATTGAAAGTATCTGCCTTCCTGCTATCCATACTAATCTCTTTATCAACTGGTCACTTGACTTTTCTCTCCTAAACACAATTTTTTTTTGTTGTTCTTTAGATGACCATGCTGATAAATTTACAAATCTTTATATTCTGCTTCTGGTTTGATTTTTCATCTTTAAGTCATTTCTCTCTTCTCACATTTTACTATAAACAGTTAAAACAAGCCATGCAGCACCCTGAATACTATGCTTCTTAGAGACTCTTCTGCCAAATATTCTAATTCATTGCTCTTAAGTTTTGCCTTTTATAAAGTTCTAGGATTTGGACATAATTCAACCAAGATCTTTGCACTTTTTTTTAAAGAGAGAGGGGGGGGGAGAGAGAGAGAGAGAATTTTTTTAATATTTATTTTTTAGTTATTGGCGGGTACAACATCTTTGTATGTGGTGCTGAGGATCGAACCCGGGCCGCACGCATGCCAGGCAAGCGCGCTACCGCTTGAGCCACATCCCCAGCCGGATCTTTGCCACTTTTTTAAAAAAAAATTGTTCTAATTACTTTTACATGACAGCATAATGCATTTCAACTGATTGTACACAAATGGAGCACAACTTCTTATTTCTCTGGCTATACATGATGCAAAGTCACACTGTGCAATCATACATGTACATAGGGTAATAAAGTCCATCTCATTCCACCATCCTTCCCACATCTACTCTTTGCCACTTTTATAACAATGCTGGCCTTGCCATCGACTTTCAATGTCTTGTTCTTCATTTCTATCGGTGACCTCATCAGAATGGTCTTTATTTTCCATATTTCTACCAACATTCTGTTCATGACCACTTAAACAGATTTTCTCTAAAGCTCTCCTCTTTCTCTGAGTCCTTACCAGAACCACCCTTACTAATTCATTCACAGAATCATGATATTTTTTTCTAGCATGCCCTTTAAAACTATTTTAGCCTCTACCCATTACCCAATTCCAAAGTTACATCTACAGTTCAGATGTTTGTTATAGTGACATCCCACTTCTATGTTCTTCTATGTTACCATTTTCTGTCTTTGTTTTATGCTGCTATAACAGAATAACTAGAGGGTTAAGTATGTATCAGTGGTAGAGTGCTTGATGAACATGTAGGAAGCCCTGAGTTCAATCCCCAGTATCACAAAAGGAGGAGGAGGAGGAGCAGCAAACTACTTGGGACTGGATAATTTATAAACAGAAATCTTCTTCTTACAGTTCTATAGGCAGAGAAGAAAAAATCAAGGCACCATCAGATTCGGTGTCTGATGAGGGTCTTGTATTAGTCATCTTTTTCGCTGCTGGGACTAAAAGACCTTACCAGAACAATTTTAGAGGTGGAAAAGTTTATTTGGGTGCTCATGGTTTCAGAGGTCTCAATTCATAGCCAGCAGGCTCCATTCCTTGGGGCTTAAGGTAAGGGTGAACATCATGGAGAAAGAGTGTGGTAGAGGGAAGTAGCTCACATGATGAACAGGAAGCAGAGAGAGAGGTCTCCACTTGCCAGATACAAATATATATACCCCCAAAGCTATGCCCCCAATTCCTACCTCTTCCAGCCACAGCCTACCACTTCAGTAACCACTCAGTTAATACCTATCAGGGGATTAATTTACTGATTGGGTTAAGACTCTCACAATCCAATCATTTCTCCTCTAATTCTCACAATCCAATCATTTCTCCTCTGAACCTTCTTGCATTATCTCACATGTGAGCTTTTAGGGGACATCTCACATCCAAACCATAACAGGTCTGGTCTGTTTCCAAGATGGTACCTTAAACATTGTATCCTCTGGAGTGGAGGAATTCTGTGTCCTAGCAGCAAAGAGGCAAAAGGCAGAAAAACTAAAGGACAAAAAGGGGGCATAACTCTCTCTTCCTAGACTTTTTATAATGATATTAGTCTCTTCATGAGAGCAGAGCCCTCATTCCTGAAACACATCTCAAAAGTCTCCACCTCTCAACATTTGCATTGTGGATAGAGTTTCCAACACATGAATTTGGGGGATACGTTTAGATTAAAGCAGATATGTGCTGTTTGATTACAATTATATGGCATTCTAGAACAGGTAAAACTTCATATACAATAAAAAGATCAGTGGTTGGCCAGGGGTTGTAGAGGGTGAGTAGAACCAGTAGAACATCGAGGATATTTAACATAGTGAAATGCTTCTGGATGATACTGTAATGGCTGATACATGTCATTACACATTCATCCAAACCCATAAAAGGTACAATACAAAGAGTAAACCCTAAAATAAACTTTGGGTGAAAATGAAATATCAGGGGCTGGGGTTGTATCTCAGTAGTAGTACACTTGCCTAACATATGTGAGGCACTTGGTTCCACCCTCAGTACCAAAAAAATAAATTAAATAAAGCTATTATTTCCATCCACAACTAAAAATATTTTTACAAAGAAGAAAATGAGGAGCTGGGTGTGGGCTCAGTGATAGAGCACTTGTCTAGCATATGTGAGACACTGGGTTTCATCCCCAGCACCACATAAAAAATAAATAAAAGGTATTTATCTATCTACAACTAAATATATATAAAAGAAAATGATATGTCAGGGCTGGCATTGTAGCTCAGTGGTGGAGCGCATGACTAGCAAGTGTGAGGAACTGGTTTTGATCCTCAGCATCAAAAAAACAAATAAATAAACATATTAAAACATGGCTGGATATCTTTTTAAAAATAAAATGTATCATTTTGGTGGGGATATTGATAACAGGGGAAGATATACATGTGAAGGGAACAGAAGATAGATGGGATATCTTTGTGCCTTATTCTCAGTTTTGCTGTGAACCTAAAACTGCTTGAAAAATAAAGTTTATTAAAAAAAAAAAAAAAGACTGACCACACTGTTAGCAATGATTGGGAGAGACCAGAACACTCACACACTAGTACATAAACTAGAAGAGCCACTTTACCAAAAGAATTTGACTATTTAATATAAAGTTAAATGTGCACATATTTAGTATTATATTTAAATTAATACATAATCCATCAAGTCCACTCCTATTTTCCCAAGACAAAAGAAAAATGTGTCTATACAATGACTTGTACAAGAATATTCATAAAAGCTGCATTTATAATAGCCAAAACTGGAAACAACCCCAAAGTCCATCAATAGGAGAATGAATAAATAAACGGTAGTATATCTGTACAATGAAACACTGCTCAGTCAAAAAATGATTTATTGGTACAATAACATTGATGCATCCCAAAATAATTATGCTGAGCATAAGAAACAGGACCAAAGAGTATGTATTCATGACTCTATTTACATATAACTATAGATAACTGCAAATCTAAAGTGACAGAAAATGGATCATTTACTTGGAAATGGATGGAATGGAAAGCCCAAGAAAACTACTTTTTTAGATGATAGATATGTTCACTATCCTGATTATGAGAGTGGTTTCATGAAAATATATTCATATATATGCATATTCACATATGACCACATAAATAACTTGGCAATTGTGCAATTTAAATACACACAGCTTTCATGTTGGAAGTTTTCCTTGTTTGTCTGGTGATCCTTGACTAAGTGTTTCTATTTAAGAATAAGATGCTGAAAAGTTAAGGGAAATCTCTGTGTGTATGGATGTGACTTATTTTTCTAAAAATTTTTTGTAGTTATAGATGGACAGACAGAATGCCTTTATTTTATTTGCATTTGGTGCTGAAGATCAAACCCAGTGCCTTACATATGCTAGGCAAGCACTCTGCCACTGAGCTATAGTCCCAGCCCCTGGATATAGCTTCTTTGCTCATAGGTGTCAGTATGGGATGATCAGACATTGATTAAAATTTATAGCATTTGGCTGGGGCTGGGGCTCAGTGGTAGAACACCTGCCTCACATATGTGAGGCACTAGGTTCAATCCTCAGCACCACATAGAAATAAAGTTATTGTGTCCATCTACAACTAAAAAATATTTTTTAAAAAATATAGCTTGATGTATAAAACTTTGATTACTATCATTTTTTAATTTTTAATTTTTAAAAAATTTTTGGTACTGGGGATTGAACCCAGGGGTGCTTTAACCACTGAGCTACATATGCAGTCCTTTTATATTTTATTTTGAGACAGGTCAAAGTTGCTGAAGGTCTCACCAAGTTGCTGAGGCTGGCCTCCAATTTACGATCTTCTTTCCTCAGCCTCCCAAATTGTATGCATCACAGTGCCCAACTTTGCCTACTATTTTTTTAAATATTTTTTAGTTGTAGATGGACAAAATACCTTTATTTTATATATTTGTATGCTGTGCTGAGGATCAAACCCAGTACCCCACACATGCCAAATGACTACACTACCACTGAGCCACAACCCCAGCCCTGCCTACTATTTTGATCCACTCCTTTCTCTTTCGCTATACACTCCAACTAGATAACATTCTGCTCCCACTGCCTTCAACAACTGAACTTTTAGTATATTGACATTCACCCTACCAAATAGCTTGGCTTATCCTTGTTGTCCAAGTCTATCAATTTCCTTGATCCTTTCCCCTAGGAATTACTGTTTTCTCTGCATGATCTCTAGTTGTAATTTCTCATATTCTTGCATTAATCCCTACATTGTAATTCATTCATTTGTGTACATGTGATCTCACTGAGGAAAGAAATTCATCTCTATATCCCCAGTGACTAGCATAAAACCTGACACATAGTAGATGTTCAATAATAAACGATGAGTGATACATGACTAAAAATCATACTCTTACTCTCATACTGTACTGCCTCTACAGCTTACAGCTAAGTTTGCTCCCAGGAAAGTTCTAATTCCATGAACAGGACCACCTACTGTATTACAACCAGATGCAGTTGATCCTGATTATCCTTAACTAGTTACAAAAACATATGAAACACAGATATAATAAACATTTTGTCATTTCTAAAAGAGTACAGGCTAGTTTAACAACAGGTTCTTCACTTATATGGCCTACATGTGATACTAATACTGTTCAGTGCATGTACTTTCTTTCATTCACTATTAAAATGTTGAATTCTGAAAATTTCAGACTTAGTAGAGCCTAAATTTGTGGGATTTCGCTTTACATATGAAAAATAAAGATAATCATAATAGATATGGAATATGACAAATACTCCCTCCTAGAATATATGCTTAGTACCACTTTAAAATCTTTTTTTAAAAAAATTTTCAGTTATGGCATTTGCAGGTAAATGGATGGAACTGGAGACTATCATACTAAGTGAAAATAAGCCAATCCCCAAAACTCAATGGCAGAATGTTCTCTAATATGTGGATGCTAACACAGAACATCAGAGGGGGGGTGGCATGGGGCAGGAAAGAATAGAAGTTCATTAGATTAGACAGAAGGGAATGAAGGGAAGGAGGGGATAGGAATAGGAAAGACAGTAGAATGAATTGGACATAACTTTCCTATGTTCATATATGAATACACAACCAGTGAAACTCCACATCATGTACAACCACAAGAATGGGATCCTAATTACAATAAGTTATACTCCAGTTGGGCATGGTGGCGCACACCTGTAATCCCAGCAGTCTGGGAGGCTGAGGCAGAGGGATTACAAGTTCAAAGCCAGCCTCAGCAAAAGTGAGGTGCTAAGTAAATCAGTGAGACCCTGTCTCTAAATAAAATACAAAAATAGGGCTGGGGATGTGATTCTGTGATTGAGTGTCCCCCAGTTTAATCCCCAGTACCAAAAAAAAAAGAATAAGTTATACTCCATGTATGTATAATATGTCAAAATATACTCTACTGTCATGTATATCTAAAAAGAATAAAATCTATTTAAAATAAATCTTTTTTTCATTTTCTAGTAGGAATTTAGGTTTGAATGGCTCCATTTGCTTTTTTTAAAAAAATTTAGGGGGCTGGGGTTGTAGCTCAGTGGCAGAGCACGTAACTAACATGTGAGAGGCATTGGGTTCAATCCTCAGCACCATATATAAATAAATAAAATAAAGGTAAAAAATTTTAGTTGTAGATGGACACAATACTTTTATTTATTTATTTTTATGTGGTGCTGAGGATTGAACACAGTGCCTCATGCATGCTAGGTAAGTGTTCTACCACTGAGCTACAACCTTAGTCCCCTCCATCTGCTTTTAATCAGTTTATCATTTTGCTTCACCATTTATTAAACTGTACATGCATTATTTTTGTATATGTGTTATGCTTGATCACTTATTAAATTATATGTATACTATCACTATTGTATGGAACTTAGTGGTGATGTCACAAACTCAATAGTGTAGCACAATTTTAAAAGTAGAAAAAATGAAAATGTAGATAAAAAAGAAGCTTGCTTACATTCAAATATACATAGTAATTAGGGAAAGAACTATATGAAATTTTTTAAAAGCAAAATTTAAACATACTGATGACTATTTCATCAGAATTTAATGGAAGGAAACTTTTTTCATAACAGCTATGCACATTTATATTGGATTCCTGTACATAATCAGTCAAAACAAAGTAGTTACACAGTAATGACTAATGTGATAATAATGAGTCTCTGAAACAGGGGCAATTGAATATGCATCACTTGCTTTTCATATGTAAATTCCATTACAAACCAAGCATTACTGCTTCCTTGTACTTCTATGTAACACTATGATTAATAGGCATATCATGTAGAATAAGAAGAGAAAGCGTTTTTACATTGCATTTGCAAATTTACTAAAAGCAATAAAATCCATATTTATATCACAGCAGAAAACCTTCCATACCTGAGCACTTGACAATGACTTAGAATAATGTAACTAACAAATTTCTATCTAATCTGTGATTTAAGTATAATTTTCTGATGGGTATTAATCTGTTTCCTTTCTCCAGAAGTAAAATGTGAAAAGTATTTTTTTTTAACCTCTGGATTCAAATACATGTAAATATTTATTCTTTTATATCTAGTTATAACATGTAGGCCATTTTGCCTACAAACACTATATCAATGAGCAGGCCAATTTACCCCTTAGGGGAAAATATGGATTTGCTAGGTTTCTGCATTTCTTTTACTGTGATATCAAGAGAGTGGGAGAAGGAAGGGAATATAGATACCCCAATTAGTAATTCTGATTGGTAGCCTAGCATCAAAACAAAAACTACCCCTACTTGTTTTGGGTTTGTTTGTTTGTTTTGGCACCACAGATTGCAGCCAGGAGCACTTAACCACTGAGCCACATTCCCAGTCCCTTTTTGTATTTCATTTAGAGAAAGGGTCTCACTGAGTTGGAGCCCAAATCACTGTCACCTCTCCTCATCACCTCAAGGAGTTGCTAACATACAAAGGACTGCAGCACCACATTTCAGAACCCTCCAGAAGGCCCGCTTACAAGCACCGGCTCTACACCTGCCAGATATTAATAGGCCTTTTACTCTCTATGTTCATGAAAACAAAGGGCAAGGCTTGAGGGTGCTGGGACAAATGTATGGGCCCACCTTTGCTCCGGTGGCATACCTTTCAAAACAGATCCAACTGTCCGGGGATGGGTTCCTTGTCTCCGTGTCCTAGCAGCCTCCTATGTTTTATTAAAGGAATCGCAAAAGCTTACCTTTGGAGCCCAAATCACTGTCACCTCTCCTCATCACCTCAAGGAGTTGCTAACATACAAAGGACTGCAAACCCTCCCTCCCTGTCGAATTCTCTCTCTCTTGGTCTCTTTCCTCTACAACTCTTCCATGTCCTTCCAAACCTGCGCCCCTCTCAACCCGGCAACTCTGTTACCTATTCAGGCTCAAGGTCAAACACAGTCCCCAATACAAAAATGCAGGGAAATTCTAGAAAACTTCCTCCCATGCCCAACTAATATCACTGAGGGACCTCTAGACCAACCCGATTACACCTGGTTCACTGATAGCAGCTCCTTTATGCATGAGGGGATCAGAAAAGCTGGATATGCCATAGTGTCCCTATTACGAGGAATAGAAGCCAATCCCCTGCCTGAAAATACCACCAACCAACAGGATGAACTGGTAGCTGCAATGCGAGCCTGCGAATTGGAAGCAGGGAAAAATCTTACACTTTATACTGATTCCAAACATGTTTTCCACATTCTTTTATCTCATGCAGCAATTTGGAAGGAGAGAGGTCTCCTGAACTCAAAGGGCACCTCTATAACCAACTCCACATACATCACCCAGCTACTACAAGCCTCCCAGCTTCCTAAAAAACTTGGAGTTGTCCATTGCAGATCACACCAAAATGACTCCTCCCCCGTCACACAGGGGAATTCAAAAGCAGATCAGGCAGCCAGGTCAGCCGCCCTTTCAGACCCCGCAGGATCTCTCATTGCCATGTGCTCTTCAACATTACCCAATAACGGAGACCCACCTAAACTTGCCCTCTTTGCTGACCTCCACTCCATTTTCCACACCAGTCCGCAGACTCTCAAAGCCTTTCTCCACTCTTTCTTTACTCTGACTCCCCAGGATAAAGAAGTGATATAGCAAATCACAGCCTCATTCCAGATATGCAAAAGAGTGAATCCCAATACATCTTTAAAACCTGGAACCTTCCCTTCTCATCAGGCTAGGGACCATATTCCCGGGGCAGATTGGCAAATCGACTTTACCAATATGCCCAGAGTAAAAAACTTCAAATACATACTAGTTTTAATAGACACATTCTCGGGTTGGGTAGAGGCCTTCCCCACCTCAAATAAGCGGGCTACCACAGTTGCTAACATCCTCCTGACCAAAGTAATCCCTCGGTTTGGGATGCCCGCTTCAATCCAATCTGACAATGGGCCCGAGTTTGTCTCTCAAGTAACCTAGAATGTGGCAAAGACATTGTCCATCCCATGGCACTTTCATTGTCCCCATCGACCCCAAGCCTCAGGTAAGGTTGAGTGAGCCAACCGCACAATGAGATTCATTTAGATTGGGTTAAACTCCTCCCTCTTGCCCTATTATGCCTGAGGGCTTTACCAAAAAAGCCATCCCTTGCCTTACCCTTTGGGATAATGTATGGTCATCCAATTCTCCCCCCACCCGGGAATCTCACCAGAGCCTTGGCCCCTCACCAACCAATATGCTCTTCCCCTCCTCTTCCTTATATGCTCTGAGCTATGGAAGCAACAAGATTTCTTGCTTCCAGATCCAGAGAACTCAGCTGCCTCCTTTCCACTCAAACCAGGAGAATGGGTCTATTTTCTTCCCCAGGGGAAAGATCCCCCCTAACCCCAAAATGGGAATGGCCATTACAGGTAGTCCTGTGTACACCCATTGCTGCAAAACTCCAAAAGGAAGGAAAGAAACTAACCCCCTAGATTCATATTTCCAGGTTAAAACCAACAGCAAGCCCTCCAGAGGACAATCCCACCACAGATAACAACCTTGCAGGACCCCCACAATCGCCCAGATCCCCAGATAACCCTCTCAAGCTTCATTTTTCACAGTCACGCACCACCCTTCATCCCATTCCAGAGAAGAACATACATTAGAATGGGCCTCCTGATAGGATCTAGGAACCTACAGCAACACAGTACACCCATAACCTTTTTAGAAAGCAGTAATTGGCACAACAATCCTATTGGGACCTCTTCACAAACCCTGTCAGCTGCTGGGTTCTCCCGATACTGGGACCTCTAGTTGGGGTCTTTTTATTCTGTGCCTTCCTTCCTTGCATTTTAAAAATTCCTTCAAGGACAAATTAACAAAATCTCTAACCAAACCTTCAATCAGCTCCTCCTCAGGGATTACCAGCTACTTGCCAACAAGCCGGATGACATGCACATCCAGTCATCCCAAGAAACCTCCACCAAGTGCTGAAGGATGAAGATACCAAATGATGACTCCACGGAAGAGCCATCTCTACCCCACCATGCCAAAAAAATAAGCCCTTGGTTTTCAGCTTTATATGTTCTAATCTGCCTTCTCCTGGGCATAGGCCTTTTCTACCAGCCCTACAGACTGGACGACATGCCAGAAATTAATGCTGTTTCTTTTCATAGCCGCAGGGCACATTCATGGACTTCTCCCCAGAGGAAACCCATGCCTTTAGTGCATGGATATGGGGCCTCCTAGCCCTTCTTCTCCAACCAACTGACCTCCCTCCCTCCCTATAAACGATGCCCCTACTCAGCAGGAAGTAGCCAGATGGAGTATGACACCCCCAAACCAAAACAAAAAAGGGAGGAATGTTGGTAAACATGGCACCCGGAGTGCTTCTATTCCTGGAGCTCAGGAGTATTGGTAAAGATGGCGCCCAGAGCACTTCTATTCCAGGAGCTCAGGTCCATGACGCACTGAATGGCACGCGAACCATCACCTCCAATCCCTGTGAATGGTGTGAACTTTGAATGGCGCACCTCCAATCCCTGAAGTGGCTGAACTCTAGGCCAATAAAGAAGTAACAGCCCACTCACCCTGCTCCTCCTCATCCTGTGTTAAGCCCATAAATATCAACACCCTGTTCATGCTCTCTCTCTTACTCTCCCTCTCTTACTCTCCCTCTCTCTCTTACTTTACCTCTCTTCCTCTCCCCCATCCCTCTCTTCTCTCTCTCTCTCTCTCTCTCTCTCTCTCTCTCTCTCTCTCTCTCTCCCCCCCCCCTTCTCTCTGCGACTGGCTGCTACAGTCCTGCTAATAAAATCTCAGACAGGTAAACAGTTGTTTTGGCTTGTTGAGTTTATGGAGCTTTTCCACCGTTCCTTACACAGCTCCCACGCAGGACACCTGGCAGCTACTCATGCACAAGATCTCTAGCCACCACTCCAGTGTGGACCCCCATCAACCAACATTGGGCTCCCCAGGTCGCCTGCATCTTGGGACTCTACAACAATGGAGATATTCCCCTATGCGCCATAGCCCGCCTGTACCCAGGAACTTCACACAGGCTCTGACAACAGCCACAGCCACACATTGCACACCACAGACCCAGTCTCTGAACTCATCTTCCTACGCCATTGCCCAGCTCTCCCCACCGAACCTGATACCCCACTGCTAAAAGCAGCCACCTCCATCTTGGTCACCTTCATCACCATCTTTAGTGGAGGCAACTCCCGGTTTGGAATTCCAGCTGGCCAGGTACCCAGTTTCTAACTACCTCCTCTCCTCAGCAGCTGCTAATCTGGCACGGTGACTGCCCAACACAAAACAGCTCTCATTGGGGCAGGTATGCAACATGCCCAAAGTGCCACACACAGGAGCCCTGGAGAGAATGGTTCCTTATTAGGAAGCAATAAGAGAGAGGGTGAGTGTGACACAGTTTAGAGACTAACAGAGACCAGGAACTGGGAGATCTTCAGACAAGATAAGGAGATAAGACCAGGCACTTTCATCACAGAAGTAGGCCTAAAAAGTGATCCCTGAGGTGCAATCTCCCTTCAGGGACTGGTGGGTGCCACACCCACTTCCAGATGCCCTCCACCCAGGACCAACCCTCCCTCCCTGGTTACTTTCACCATCCTGAGGGCAGAGACATCAGCTAACAACAGACGACCCCATCTACTGGATGAGAAGGGAAGCAGGAAAGATACTAATCTCCAACCAAAACAATCCTCATTTCTTCCTTCGAAATTTTTTTTATTTTTTAAATTTCTTCTCCCTTTCTATTCTACTGCCCTCACATCCCCCAACATATGTAAAACCAAGTACTTTGCATGAATTAGGATATTGAGGTCTGAAACAACTGACTAGAATATTACACTTGTGTCGTATATTCTTTTTCTTTTTTTCCTCTGATTTTTACTATTTTAACAATTTTTATTTTTCTTAGTATATATCTGTGTACTCTACTGTCTTGCCTCTTACTTTTCTACCCAAAAATTACTACCTCTCTATTCTCCTGCTACTAACCTTCTTCTTTAGATTTCTCTTTCACACTTCCTAAATATAATAACTCTATATCCTCACCTCCTACCTCCTCAGCATATCACCTACACCTCACAACTGGTTCTTTATCCACCATCATAAACTGTAAACACTTTTATAAACCCACTGATTATATTGTAGATAATAATTGAATTCACCAATTCTGTATATTGTGACCAAACTATTAACATCTATTAGCAACTATTTGTTTTTAGGTGTTATATTTTTATATTGGGATCTGTTAACATTGTCCTACACCTCAAAGGAGAGGTATTGGAACCCTACAGGGAACTATAAGCCTATAGGGAAAAAAAATGGTAATACCTTGGATCCACAGAGCTAGAAGCGAGGATATATGAACAACATGAAAAGACAAGGGAAGAAAGTGCCCCAAACCAATCAAGATACCACATTATTAGAATCCATGGCCAGCACAGCAGATGAAATTACAGAGAAGGATTTCATGGTGTACATAATTAAAATGTTCTGTGAATTAAAGGATGGGAGCAAATACAGGCACCAAAAGACCATTTTGACAAAGAGCTACATAAGCAAATAAAGGAAGTAAAAGATTACTTCAATAGGGAGATAGAGGTTCTAAAGAAAAACCAAACAGAAATTCTTGAAATGAAGAAACAATAAACCAAATGAAAAGCTCAATTGAAAGCATCACCAACAGAGTAGACCACTTGGAAGACAGGACCTCAGACAATGAAGACAAAATATATAATTTTGAAAAGAATGTAGAAGACACAGTGAAAATAGTAAGAAACCAGGATCATAACATTCAAGAAATATGAGATAGCATAAAAAGACCAAATTTAAGAGTTATTGGGGGGCTGGGGTGGTGGCTCAGTGGCAGAGTGCTTGCCTTGCACATGTGAGGCACTGGGTTCGATTGTTGGCACCATATAAAAATAAATAAACAAAATAAAGAATTTGAGTCCATGTATAACTAAAAGCTATATTTTAAAAAAAGAATTATTGGGATAGAGGAAGGCATAGAGATCCAAACCAAAGGAATGAACAATCTATTCAATGAAATAATATCAGAAAATTTTCCAAACATGAAGAAGGAATTGGAAAACCAAGTTCAAGAGGCTAACAGGATGCCAAATGTACAAAATCACAACAGATCCACACCAAGCCACATTATAATGAAAATGCCTAACATAGAGAATAAGCAGAGAATATTAAAAGCCACAAGAGAAAGGAATCAGATTACATATAGGGAGAAATCAATTAGATTATGTGCAGATTTTTCAATTCAGACCCTGAAAGCTAGAAGATACTGGAACAACATATATCAAGCTTTGAAAGAAAATGGATGCCAACCAAGAATCTTGTATCCAGCAAAATTAAGCTTTAGATTTAATGGTGAAATGAAAATCTTCCATGATAAACAAAGGTTAAAAGAATTTACAGCTCAAAAGCCTGCAGTACAGAACATCCTTGGAAAAATATTCTATGAAGAGGAAATGAAAAACGATAATGAAAATCAACAAAGGAAGGTGTTAAACTAAAGGAGAAACTAATCAAAGGTAAAATGGTAAGTTAAATAACAAAAATGGCTGGGAATACAAATCATGTCTCAATAATAACACTGAATGTTAATGGCCTAAACTCACCAATCAATAGACATAGGCTAGGGTTGGAATATAGCTCAGTTGGTAGAGTGCTTGCCCCACATACACAAAGCCTTGGGTTCAATCTCCAGCACCTCCCCCCAAAAATATATAGGCTAGCTTATTGAATAATAATAATTTTAAAAGACACAAAAATATGCTGCCTCCAAGAAACTGATCTCATAGGAAAAGACATTCACTGTCTGAAGGTGAAACATTGGGGAAAATCATACCACTCACATGGACTGCCAAAGCAAGCAGGGGATTCTCTCCTTGTATCAAATAAAATAGACTTTAAGGTGAAGTTAATAAAAAGGGATAAAGAAGAACATTTCATACTGCTCAAGGGAAACATACACCAACAAGACATAACAATTATAAATATATATGCCCCAAACAATGGAGCATTTATGTTCATCAAACAAATTCTTCTGAAGTTCAAGAGTTAAATTGACTACAACACAATAATCTTGGGTGATGTTAACACACCTCTCTCACCACTGGATAGATCTTCCAAACAAAAGCTGAACAAAAAAACTATAGAATTCAATAATACAATCAATAACTTAGATTTAACTGACATAAATAGAATATTTCATACTTCAATGAATACACTTTTTTCTCAGCAGCACATGGATCCTTCTCTAAAATAGACCATATATTATGCCACAAAGCAAATACAAAAAAAGTAGAGATGCTACTCTGCATTCTATCAGATCACAATGGAATGAAATTAGAAATCAATGATAAAATAAAAAATAAAAACTACTCCAACACCTTGACATCAAGGAGGAAATTTAAAAAATTCTTAGGAAAATGAGAAAAAGGTACAACATATCAAAATCTCTGGATACTTTGAAGGCAGTACTAAGAGGAAAGTTCATTGTATGGAGTTCATTCCTTAAAAGAAGAAAAACTCAACAAATAAATGACCTAACATTACATCTCAAAGACCTAGAAAAAGAAGAACAAATCAACACCAAAAGCAGTAGAAGACATGAAGTAATTAAAATCAGAGCTGAAATCAATGAAATTGAAACAAAAGAAAAAATTGACAAGACAAAAAGTTGGTTCTTCAAACAAATAAATAAAATTGACAAACCTTTAGCTATGCTAACAAAGAGAAGGAGACAGAAAACTCAAATTACTAATATAAATGATGAAAAAGAAAATATCACAATAGATAATACAGAAAATAATTAGAAATTATTTTGAAAACTTGTACTCCATTAAAATAGAGAATCTCAAAGGCATTGACAAATTTCTAGATTTGCCCAAATTGAACCAGGATTATATACACAATTAAAGCAGATCAATTTCAATGAAATGGAAGATGCCATCAGAAGCCTACCAACCAAGAAAAGCCCAGGACAAGATGGATACATAGCTGAGTCCTACAAGACCTTTAAAGAAGAACTAATACCTATGCTCTTCAATTTATTTCATGAAATAAAAAAAGAGGGAGCATTTTCAAACTCATTCTATGAGGCCAATGTCACCCTGATTCCAAAACCAGGCAAAGACACATCAAAAAAAAAAAAAGAAAGAAAGAAAACTTCCGGGCTGGGGATGTGGCTCAAGCGGTAGCGCGCTCGCCTGGCATGCGTGCGGCCCAGGTTCGATCCTCAGCACCACATACAAACAAAGATGATGTGTCCGCCGAGAACTTAAATAAATAAATATTAAAAAAAAAAAAAATAAAGGAGACTGCTATCAGGTTCTGTTTAAAAAAAAAAAAAAAAAGAAAGAAAGAAAACTTCCGACCAATATCTCTAATGAACATAGATGCAAAAATTCTCAATAAAATTCTGTCAAATTGAATACAAAAACATATCAAAAAGATCATGCACCACAAAGAAGTGGGGTTCATCCCAGGTATGCAAGTTTGGTTCAACATATGGAAATCAATAAATGTAATTCATCACATCAATAGACTCATATGATCATCTCAATAGATGCAGAAAAAGCATTCAACAAAATACAGCACCCACTAATGTTCAAAACACTAGAAAAACTAGGGATAACAGGAACATATCTCAACATCATGAAAGTTATCTATGCTAAGTCTCAGGCCAACATCGTTCTAAATGGAGAAAAATTGGAAGCATTCCCTCTAAAAACTGGAATAAGACAGGGATGCCCTCTTTCACCACTTCTATTTAACATAGTTCTTGGAACACTGTCCAGAGCAATTAGACAGATTAAAGAAATTAAAGGGATATGGATAGGAAAAGAAGAACTCAAATTAGCACTATTTGCTGACCATATGATTCTATACCTAGAAGACCCAAAAAAATTCCACTAAAAAAATTCATTTCTAGAACTAGTAAATGAATTCAGCAAAGTAGCAGAATACAAAATCAACACCCATAAATCAAAGGCATTTCTGTATATCAGTGACAAATCCTGTGAAGGGGAAATGATGAAAACTACCCCATTTACAATAGCCTCAAAAAATAAAAAAATAAAATACTTGGGAATCAACCTAACAAAAGAGGTGAAAGATCTCTACAACAAAAACTACAGAATGCTAAAGACAGAAATTAAAGAAGACCTTAGGAGATGGAGAGATCTACCTTGTTCTTGGATAGGCAGAATTAATACTGTCAAAATGACCATGCTACCAAAAGCACTATACAGATTTAATTCAATTCCAATCAAAATCCCAATGACATTCCTCATAGAAATAGAAAAAGCAGTCATGAAATTCATCTGGAAAAATAAAAGACCCAGAATAGCTAAAGCAATTCTTAGCAAGAAGAGTGAAGGAGATGGCATCACTATACCAGACTTTATACTATAGGGTAATACTAACAAAACCAGAATGGTATTGGCACCAAAACAGACTGGGAGACCAATGGTACAGAATAGAGGACACAGAGACTAACCCACATAATTACAGTGATCTTATACTAGATACGGGCACCAAAAACATACATTGGAGAAAAGAGCCTCTTCAACAAATGCTGTTGGAAAAACCGGAAATCCATATGCAACAAAATGAAATTAAACCCCTGTCTCTCACCATGCACAAAACTCAACTCAAAGTGGACCAAGGACTTAGGAATTAAACCAGAGACACTGTACCTACTAGAAGAAAAAGTAGGCCCAAATCTCTATCATGTCAGATTAGGCCCCAACTTCCTTAATAAGACTTCTATAGTGCAAGAATTAAAATCAAGGGGCTGGGGATGTGGCTCAAGCGGTAGTGCGCTCGCCTGGCATGCATGCGGCCCGGGTTCGATCCTCAGCACCACATACAAACAAAGATGTTGTGTCCACCGAAAACTAAAAAATAAATATTAAAATTCTCTCTCTCTCTCTCTTAAAAAAAAGAGAAAAAAAAGCTTCCTCCAGAGTGTAAAACAAAACAAAACAAAAAAAACCTAATGCTCTGTAGACTTTATACTTGGGAGGAAAGTTTGAAAAAAAAAAAAAGAATTAAAATCAAGAATCAATAAATGGGATGGATTCAAACTAAAAACTTCTTCTCAGCAAAATAAACAATTAGGGGCTGGGATTGTGGCTTAGTGGTAGAGCGCTCACCTAGCACGGTCGGGACCTGGATTCCATTCTCAGCACGACATAAAGAATAAAAGCATTGTGTTGTGTCCATCTACACCTAAAAAAAAATATTAAAAAATATTCTCTCTCTCTCTCTCTCTCTCTCTCTCTCTCCCTTTCTCCTTTTAAATAAATAAATAAATAAAAAATAAACAATCAGTGAGGTAAATAGAGAGCCTACATCTTAGGAGCAAATTTTTACCACTTGCCCATCAGATATAGCACTAATCTCTACAGTATATAAAGAACTCAAAAAGCTAAACCAAGAAAACAAATAACCCAATCAATAAATGAGCCAAGGAACTAAACAGACACCTCTCAGAAGATGATATACAATCAATCAACAAATATATGAAAAAATATTCAACATCTCTAGCAATTAGAGAAATGCAAAACAAAACTACTGTAAGCTTTCATCTCACTCCAGTCGGAATGGCAGCTATTAAGAACACAAACAACAATAAGTGTTGGTGAGGATGTGAGGAAAAGGGCACAGTCATACATTGCTGGTGGGACTGCAAATTGGTGCAGCTAATATAGAAAGCAGTACGGAGACTTTTTGGAAATCTGGGAATGGAACCACCATTTGACCCAGCTATCCCTCTCTTCAGTCCATACCCAAAGAACTTAAAAACAACATAGTACAGAGACACAGCCACAGCAATGTTTATAGCAGCACAATTCACAATAGCTAAACTGGAACCAACCTAGATGCCCTTCAATAGATTGTCGCGACCCCTTGCCCGCAAGGAAGACGCAACTCCGAAATCTTCTCTCAGTAGTTTATTCAGGTCCCTTGATATTTATTATTCTTTCTTCTTCTCTCTTCCGGATGCCCTTCCCAGCCTTAATAAAGCATCCCAAGCCCCAGTGCAAAGCTGCCTCGTGGAGCTTTCTCACAGGGTGGTGAAAATCATGTGCCAACTCTCCCAGATAAGGAGTTGTTTGTCACATACCACAGCGGAGCCAGCGCCATCTCGTAATGGCGACCATAAGAAGCGGCTCACCACAGTTCCCCCTTTCTGTTTTATTAAAACAATACAGGCGAGAGTAGAGGTCCTATCCCACTGTGCAGAAGTGGCTGCATAGTATGGCTCAGTCCTAAGGAGGGCCCTTCCCCAGATCCGAGGCCATATCAGCCAACGCCTTTTTTCGTGGGGCGGGGCGTGGACGCGTCTAACCCGCATGCAATAGGACATGCTCTCCTTGAGGTCCACGTCAAGGATCACTCAAGTGCAGTGCCTTGCCTCGCATCCTGTATCGTGACGATGGTGGACGAAGGGGGATAGCTGAGGCTGAACTGTGGCTGTTTATAATGACAAACAAGTTGACAGCACCCTGAAAGAAAGGCACGGACTTTAAAGCGATAGAAAAGCACTAGTGTGGAAACCCATCTGCGTGCAATGGCAGTAAGACCGGCAGAGTGCAAGGGCTTTCCAACACTAAGAGAATAACAAGGAAAGTCATGTCGATCCCAGTGCAATGTTATAATAACTTGGGGTGTAACGACCATGACAAAGGTTTACTGTTTAAGATGCGCAAGCTAGACTTGAGGTGAGTTGCCATTTTCTAAGGCCGCAAGAGCTTGTATGATCATAGCCTTTTCTTGTGCATGGCGAGTTTTAAGGCGACAGAGAAACCACAAACAAAGTATAACACTGAAGCAACACATTGCACCAAAAATGCCTACTCCCACCCACTCTTTGAAGAAGGAAAAAGCAGAAGATATCCAATCGGTGAATTGACCCAAAGTCACTGGTTCAACACGGGTACTATTCAAAACAGCAATCTGAGTTAGTTGAGACTGGATCAAGTTTTCTGCTGCCAAGGACCAGGTTCCGGATAGATATTCCCCGATGATGCGGGAGGCATTTCTGGAATCATTAAATCTGACAGAGGTTATGCATAAATGTGCACGTTGGTCAACACAACCCAAAAGCACTAAGTCAGCCAATTCTTCTACCTGAGCTTGAAGTAAATCTATCCTTTGGTTGGCAGCTAAAATCCCTGACAAAATATGTTGATTAATTGAATTTTGGGATTCAAGTATGGTGGAAGTTTGTTGAACAACTTGATTAATGGTGGCAGCAGTTTGTACTTGACTGGCCATGGCTACTCCAGCTGTAACTGCTGCAGCAGCAGACACTGCCACAGCTGTCACTATAGCTGCCGTAATTCCAAAATCTCTACGGGCTCTAATCAATTCAACAATAGGAAAGGATTCTGGATCTGCAGTGACTGGGATTGGGACAAAGGTTGGAATTTTCATAACCACTGCTACAGTCCAAGAACCATTCCAACACTCAGATAAGAGACAGGTAACACTAGAACAATCCAGCATCCCCGATGAGGTATTATTAGCCAAAAGGAGCAAGAACGGGGATTGGACGCAGACCATTGCAGGAGGCAATGTGGCATTATATAGCAAAGAGTTGAGCGAAACAGATGTGAGCCTATTACCTCGTTCACTTTTCCTAACAGTGCCAGAAACATTAGCCAGCCAGGTTTTGGCTCCTAGCAATTGAGCCAATGCAGAAATATCAGCTGAAGCCCCCTTCTCATTGGAAATCAGCCATTGAAACCAGGACCAACCTACTCCTGTAGAGGAGTTGGCACTATGGTTAAAATTATAAACATACCTCTTAAGAGAGGGGGAAAAGGAGAAACCCTTAGCAACTTGAAGTTTCTCCCAAGAATGATCCTGACAAGGCGTAAATGTTGGGGGGAAACCAAGATTAGGGGTACAGTAAGGAGAGGCCTTGAAATGAGTGGCATTGTAAGTACTATTAAAAGAAGGAGGTACTGGGATTAGTACCTTGGAGATCATAGCCAAGGTAGTTATGTTTAAAGCAGAGCTATTTACAGGGGTCCCTGAACCTGATTGCTTCCCCGAAACTACTTGGCTCAGTACAGCATTAATAATACTCCCTGAGACCTGATTGGACCGCAATGGGTCCTCCCAGTTAGTCAGATTTTTGGTCTTAAGGCTAATGCAATTAGCGTTTCCAAGGCTGAAACAAAAAAACTCCTGTGAGATTAACCTGAGATCGATTAAAAATGCTTTCCACGTCCCCTCTAGGAGAGGCACAGGGAGCAGACATCTCACATGAGGTAGAGAAAAGAGTGGGGAGGACACTACAACTACCATGAACCGGCATCGGCATTGGCCAAGCCCGTGCCACTGCCCACCACTGCATTGGTGTCGTCTGTGCCATCGGCACCAGCACCAGAACCAGAGCACGTAGCAGAGTGAAGATCCTCATCACAGGGTTGCTGTGGTATCTCTTGTTGCTGGTCGGTTGATGTCAAGACTCTTCTTATCAGGCGTTCAGGGACCCACAACGGCTCCGTGCGATCCTGGGGAAAAACACATACAGATCCTCGTGCCCATATCAGCACGGGGTCGGGGCCGTTCCATTGGCCTGTAAGAACATCCTTCCACTTAACATAACCAATCACAGAGGGCTGAGGGGACACATGTCTATCAGCCACAGAGCGACCATGAATATCCAAATTTAAAAAATTAATGGTAAAGAGAGCTAAGGACAGGCGTTCTTTAGGAGTGTGTTCAGCTCCTATTCCCCCTTTTTGTTTTTGTAAAGTTTCCTTTAAAGTGCGATGAGCACGCTCAACAATGCCTTGTCCTTGAGGATTGTAAGGCAGACCATGAGTAAGTTGCACTCCCATGGTAGAACAAAAGGATGTAAATTTTCTGCCAGTATAAGCAGGTCCATTATCAGTCTTAAGGGATGCAGGAGCACCCCATGCTGCCCATGCTTCTAGGCAATGAGTGATAACATTACGTGCCTTCTCTCCCGACAAAGCAGAGGCATGAATAACTCCAGAGCACGTATCAACAGAAACATGTACATACTTGAGGTTACCAAAGTCAGGTATGTGCGTCACATCCATTTGCCAGACAACCAATGGTTTTAATCCCCGTGGGTTCACTCCATAAGTAGGGGGATGAAGAAATGTGACACAATGGGGACATTGTAATACTATCTGACGAGCATCCGCTCTTGAAATGGAAAAACGCCTGCGCAGCATTAAAGCATTAACATGGAAATTTTGGTGAAATAATTTAGCCCCCTCTAAGGAGGAAGCCAAGCATATCAACTGGCCTCTAGTGGCTGAGTCCGCACAGGCATTACCCTGTGATAACGGACCAGGAAGAGAAGTATGAGCCCGTATGTGCATTGGATAAAAAGGAGCAGTGCGGCTACAGATAAGTTGTTGAAGCTGATTAAAGTAAGCAGATACATTATGGACATTACTAATAGCTCCCACGGCCTCCAGGACTTTGAGTGCTTGTACCACATAAATGGAGTCCGAGATAAGATTAAAAGGAAAAGAACACTGTTTAAAAACCTCAATAACAATTTGCAGTTCAACCCATTGTGGATTACCAGGAGCAAATTGATGCTGAACAGGGGGAGAATCATTAATTACATAAGCTCCCATTCCAGACTTGGAACCATCAGTGAAAATATTAACAGCCCCCGGAATTGAATTGGGTGAAGTTACCTTAGGGAAAATGATGGGATGTTCTTTAACAAAATGGAGTAATGGATGGGAAGGGTAATGATTATCAATATCCCCTTGAAACGAGCAACATAGAATAGCCCAGTTGTCTAGAGTAGCACACAAAACATTAAGTTGAGCCTTAGTATAGGGTATAATAAGAGAAGAGGGTGATTGTCCGAAAAATTGAATGCTTTGGTGAATCCCTTTAAGTGCTAACGCTGCAACAGCATCAGGATAGTATTCTAAAGATTTTCCTGGGGATATATGTGGATGGATCCATAGTAAAGGCCCATCTTGCCACAGTACTCCAGTAGGCTGCCGCATAGTGGCAAGCACACATAACTGGAAAGATTTATCACTTTGGAGCCTGCATAGAGTGGCATGTTGTATGGCTTCTTCTACTGTTATAAGGGCCGCTCTAGCCTCTTTGGTGAGGCTACGAGGAGAAGCAAGATCTGGATCACCCTTAAGGGTAGCATACAAAGGCTGGAGCACACCATTAGGAATATGTAAATATCCCCTTATCCAATTAATATCTCCCAACAGTTTTTGAAAATCATTTAGAGTTTGGAGATCTTGAGTTCTTATGGTGATTTTTTGTGGTTTTAGTTTATCATACCCAATTATTGCTCCCAAATACTCAATAGAATTCCCTGTTTGAACCTTTTCAGGTGCAATATGTAGCCCATATTGAGCTAACAGCTTTACTAAGTCTTTATAGGCCTCATTAACTATCTGCTCTAATTTAGCGGCCAATAACACATCATCCATATAATGAATAATCCTGATGGAGGGATACTTATGTCTGAGAGGTGCGAGTGCCTTCCCCACATACATCTGGCACATCGTGGGACTATTAGCCATTCCCTGTGGCAACACTACCCACTCAAACCTAAGATCTGGCTCCTCGTGGTTACACGAGGGAAGGGTGAAAGCAAAACGTTGTGAGTCTTTAGGATGCAAAGGAATAGAAAAGAAACAGTCTTTAATGTCAATAGCAATAATATGCCAGCCCTGAGGAATAGAGGAGAGCAGAGGTAGCCCTCTTTGAATGGGCCCCATAAGTTGCATTTGAGCATTAACTGCTCGTAAATCATGTAGTAGGCGCCACTTTCCTGATTTTTTCCTAATAACAAATATGGGAGTATTCCATGGAGAAGTAGAAGGTTGGATGTGACCCAAGTTTAGTTGTTCTTTAATTAAATTATGGGCCGCTGCCAATTTAACCGAGGGAAGAGGCCACTGAGGCACCCAAACAGGCTCCTCGGTGAGCCATGTTATGGGTATTTGAGCCCCAGTGGCCCCTAGGAAAAACCCAGACCAAATCTGTTAAGCTTTTGATGACCTTGCACAGGATGCCTACACCCCTGTAGGTGTTTTCCTAGTCCTAGACCTGGCCTATACCCCATATTTTGCATAATCTGTTGAGACACCGGAGAATAGTCATTACTAAGAGTAAACCCCATGTCTTTCATCAGATCACGACCCCATAAAGAGATAGGTAAATCAAGTACATAAGGCTGAAAGGTGCCATTGTGTCCTTCTGGGTCCTTCCAAGATAGATGTCTACAGCTGATTTGAGGGGCTTGGGCATATCCCAAACCTCTTAGTGATTGATCTGAGAGCTGCACCGGCCACCCCTTTGACCAGTCCTTTTGTGCTATTATACTACGATCTGCTCCAGTATCTAGCAATCCCAAAATTGATTTGCCTTCTATGGTTAAGTTTAAAGTAGGACGGTCATTCATATCTAAGGACAAATAAACAGAATTCCCTCCAGTGACTCCAATCTCATCACTTGTCCTTGAAAAGGAATCAGCAGGAAAGCGGGTATGCAGACTGGGTAGAATTAGCAATTGAGCAATCCGGTCTCCTGGGGAAATGGACACAATACCCCTTGGAGCTTCCACCATAACCTTTACTGATCCTACAGTATCAGGACTAATGACTCCAGGAAAGACATGAAGACCTTGTAATATAGAGGATGCACGTCCAATTAGCAAGCCTACAGTGCCAGGTGGTAAAGGTCCTTTGAATTCAGTTTCCACCAATTGGACTCCCATCTTAGGTGTTAGTACGAGTCTGGATGTGGAACAGAGGTCCAATCCCGCGGCACCTGTAGTGGCTCTCCGCGTCTCATGGGATGGCGTAGAGATGGCCATGTCTCGGGTTTGGGTGTGACATTCTCCATTGCCCCATATATTTGTGGGCCCTGAGGTCGGGGGCCCCTTCGGCCGTTTTTTGGCCCAGCTGAAACAGGCTGTCCATAGATGTCCCTCACTGATCTACACTCTTTTGCCCAATGCTTTCCCTTTTTACATTTTGGACACAGCCCCGGTTGACGAAGGCCATTGAAAGGGCCACCGCGAGGGGGTCCAGTAAAATTATCTTTTTTAGGACATTCACGTCTGAAATGACCAGGTTGACCACAATGGAAGCATGTTCCGGCACCAGGACTGCCCCCTTTTGCCATCCGAAGGACAGCAGCTGCAAGACCTGCATTAGTTAAAGGTCCTCCAATCTCTCTACACACTTTCATCCATGCTTCTATGCCCTTATTTTTATAAGGAGTGATTGCTGCTTTACATTCCTTAGTGCACTGCTCAAAAACCAATTGCTTGATAAGGGGCATGGCTCTATCAGGATCCCCAAAAATCTTTCCAGCGGCATCCACCATCCTTGCTACAAAATCTGAAAAGGGTTCTGTAGGGCCTTGTAGAATCTTGGTCAAATTACCAGACACCTCTCCTCTATTTGGAAGCGACTTCCATGCCCGAATGCAAATGTTGTTAATTTGATCATATGCCTCAAGAGGAAATCCTGTCTGTTGATTTGCAAATCTACCCTGCCCTAAGAGCATATCCTTGTCCCAATGGGGATGTCCTGCCGCATGGTTTTGGGCGGCCTGCTCTATTGCGCCCTCTAGCACGAATGCTCTCCAGTCCAGATATTTACCCGGGGAAACACAAGCCCGAACAAGGCTAGCCCAATCAGAGGGAGTCATACAGTATCTAGATAGATTCTCCACCTGAGTCAGTGTGAAGGCGGCATCCACCCCATAAGTACGCACAGACTCCGCCAGGGTCTTTACAATTTTAAAATCTAAGGGTTCATGGACTCTTCCCCTGTTGTCATCCTGAAAAACTGGATAAGCAAGACCCATCTCAGCGTGAACAGCCCTCCATGTTTGGGCATGGAAAGCTCTCCCCGTAGTGCCCCCACCATACGGCGGTGGATCCGGGGGATCGTTCTTCCTGAGCCCTTGTTTCTTTTTATTCCCTTCTCCTATAGCTAAACTCCCTAGCTGACAAGACAGCCTCCCGAGCTCTTCCTCCTCATCCTCCTCCTCCTCTGACCCACTTTCGCATGGGGGTGTACGCAGCGTACTGAGATCTGGATACAACCGTCTCCTCCCCCGTGTCATGCTCCGCACACTCCCCTCTTCCCGAGTCACTTCGCTTTCTGCCGTCTCCGACTTTTCCTTATGTAATCGCTCTAAAACCTCCTGTCCTTTAGCAAGTGCTTCCTGGCATCTGCCATCCGTAAGGCAACCACGGACCATTTTCCAAAGGGGTATCACCCCACCCTCTAACATGCCGTGCTCAGATGCAAAATCAAGATCTTTGCCTAGTTTATCCCAACTAGGCACAGTAAGGCTGCCCGAAAATGCAAACCACGGTGCAGCGATATCTACCTTTTGTAAAAATCTCTGTAATGTACTATGCTTCACTTCCAGTCCCTTGGAACGTAACAGGCCATCTAGGGCCAGAAGAAGCGGACTTGAAGATGTGGCACCCATGACACAACGACAAAAAAAATACAGACAACAGAAACACACTGACGCAGCAGAAAAAACACAGAAGACGGAAGCGAAAGTAGAAGCGAAAGTACACGGCGCAGCTGCAATAAAATGCAAGGCTTCCTCTTTCATTACAGAAGAGCTGCCCCGCTTTAATCGCGGATCCCACTTACCTGGGACTAACCCCGCTTTAATCGCGGATCCCCCTTACCTGGGGACTGACCCCGCTTTGATCGCGGATCCCCCTTACCTGGGGACTGACCCCGCTTTGATCGCGGATCCCACTTACCTGGGGACTAACCGGTGCACCACCCCTGACTACTGAGAGTTCTGATCTCCCGGGTTTCGGCACCACTTGTCGCGACCCCTTGCCCGCAAGGAAGACGCAACTCCGAAATCTTCTCTCAGTAGTTTATTCAGGTCCCTTGATATTTATTATTCTTTCTTCTTCTCTCTTCCGGATGCCCTTCCCAGCCTTAATAAAGCATCCCAAGCCCCAATGCAAAGCTGCCTCGTGGAGCTTTCTCACAGGGTGGTGAAAATCATGTGCCAACTCTCCCAGATAAGGAGTTGTTTGTCACATACCACAGCGGAGCCAGCGCCATCTCGTAATGGCGACCATAAGAAGCGGCTCACCACAATAGATGAATGGATAAAGAAAATGTGGTATATATATACACAATGGAATATTACTCAGCAATAAAAGAGAATAAAATCATGGCATTTGCAGGTAAATGGATGAAGTTGGAGAATGTCATACTAAGTGAAGTTAGCCAATCCCCAAAAATTACATGCTGAATGTCTTCTCTGATATAAGGAGGCTGATTCATAATGGGATTGGGAGAGGGAGCATGGGAGTTTTAGACAAACCCTAGATAGGGCAAAGGCGGGGGTGAAGGGAGGAGGGTATGGGGGCAAAAAAGATAGGGTAATGATATCCATTTCATTCCACCAAGTACATGTATGAAGACACAAATGGTGCAAGTAATAGTTTTATACAACCAGAGATATGAAAAATTGTGCTCTATATGTGTAATATGAATTGTAATGCATTATGCCATATATGACAAATCAGAATTTTTAAAAAATTGTCCTGGTATATGATCCTCTAATAAGCACAGTGGAAGCAAAACTTGACTAGACTCCATCCCTATACTCAAGTAGCATATATAAGCTGGACAAGGAGACATAAAGACAATCACATAAATTATCTTCATCGCAATAGTGCCACCATTTATCAGGTTGAAAACATTGAAGATATCCTTGACTATTCCCTTTCACCCACATCTAACCCATTAACATATTCTATCGGCTTTATCTTCTAATAGATTCAAACAATCAATTACTTCCTACCACCTCCACAGTTACCATCCTATTAACTGAAACATAAACTACAGCAATGTCCTCCTTAGTGGCCTCTATGCTTCTACTTTTACCTCTCTATAGTCTATAATTCATATAATGGCCAAGGTAAACTAAATCAGCTCACATCACATTCCTCCTAAGAATACTCCAAAGGGTTCCTATCACAAAAGAGTGGAGAGTGGATGAGCTCCTGTCATTGGTCATCAGCTATTCTGCAAGTGTCAGCAAAAGCCAAGCCTGGGAAACATTCTTTGCCAAAAGGCAAGGATGTTAACAGCCTTGACATTCCGCTCTGATGCTAACAGTTATCAGATGTTCCAGTACAGTGGCCTTCCTTGGTGAAGCAGGACAATAATAGGAGATTCCTAGCACTGTAACTGTAGGATAGATGCAAAAATGTTTCTAGCTCTATAATTTTTCAGTGCACAAAGAAGCCTCTTGATAAATCACAAGCCTTGAGCAACCAACATATAATGCCTGTATAGTTTAACTCTTGATTATGAGACCCTATATAATAAATTTGCAGAGCTAGTTCTGGGTCACTGTTTCTCCATCAGAGGGCAGTGTCCCACCTGGCCATAGCTTTGCTTAAAAAGGTCTTTTTTGGACATAATGACCCTAGGTACATGTATGACTGACACTACATCGTGTACAACCAGAGAAATGAAAAGTTGTGCTGCAGTTGTGTACAATGAATCAAAATGCATTCTGCTGTCATATGTACCTAATTAAAATTAATTAATTTAAAAAGTCACAGTTTTTCTCCATTTCCCATCTCCCCTACTTGAGAGCCTTTGTTGATGCTGCGCGAGTCGAGGCAAAAACCAAACTCAGTACCATGAATTTCAAGATCCTACAAGATCTATTCTTTGCCAGTCTCTATGACCTCAGTTCTTAATAATTTCCCCTTCCCTCCAGCCATACTATTCTTCCTGCTGTTCTCCAAACACATAACACTTGAGAGACCAAACATACAGACAATGGCTAGATCATATGTAAAAACAGAACTTAGACCCCAAAATGGCAAAAACTTATTAACTATAAGTCAGACTTGCAGGAAGTCAGACTACAATCACTAGTAACCATTCCAGGAAACCAACCAATAATCTCTGCAACAATTAACCCC
The DNA here is from genome assembly GCF_047511675.1 of Marmota flaviventris. Taxonomy (NCBI): domain Eukaryota; kingdom Metazoa; phylum Chordata; class Mammalia; order Rodentia; family Sciuridae; genus Marmota; species Marmota flaviventris. The sequence continues at coordinate 95,731,239 of NC_092518.1, forward strand.
AAACAGCCAAGAGTAACTAATAATTCAGGTGGGTTCCGGGCCAGGGTACCAAAAATATAAGCACAAAGAACAGAGGCAGGAAGCTGACCTGGGCTCAACATTATTCAGTGGAGGAGTAAATCAAACACCCAAGAGGCTCAACTTTGAGGCAGAAAAAACTAAGCCAGGCCAAGAGTCTGGGTTTTATAGACCTCATTTAGTGTGGGACAGAAAGGTAATTCCTGGGGTTTATTAGGATCAGCTGATCCATTAGGGTGGGACAGAAGAGGTAGGGGGAAGCTCCTAGGGTTTACTTCATTGGGATCAGCTGATCCATTAGGGTAGAGATTAAGTGCCAGTCAGGTGCGAGTTCTTTTGTGTTCTCCCATTTTCCCTTCCTGCCTTCCCTCTGGATGAGGCCTGGGTCCTTAAATACCAAAAGCCCAATTTATTATGGACAAAGCACATGGAGAAACAGATGTAGATAGGAGAAATGTCCTGGGGCAAATTTTCTGTATTCTTCAGGACCAGCGAGAAAAGGCCATATATGTACCCTTAACCATTCACGTTTGAGTTAGTCTGCCTACAGCTTCCTCACGCTCAGAGCCTCCAATTATGGATTATCTGAAATCATCCCTTTTTCCCACAATAAGTCTTCCCCATTCTATGCAAATAATAGCCAGGCATGGTGAGTATGCCTATAATCCTACCATCTCAAGAGGCTGAGGCAGGAGAATCCAAGTTCAAGGCCAGCTTCAGCAATTTAGCAAAGCCCTACCTATGCAACTTAGTAAGACCCTGTCTCTAAATAAAATCTAAAAAGGGCTGGGGATGTAGCTTGGTGGTAAAGTCCCTGGGTTCAATCCCAGTACCCACCCCCCCAAAAAAAATGCATATAATAGTGGTTGCTAATTTCTGTGCTCTAATAATCTCTGACTAGATAGCCTCTGCTTGTTCTCACTTGGGTGATCTCATTTATTTCCAAATGATAATTTGTGCCTTGTTGTCTTAACAACTTCTGTTCCTCTGACTGGTATACACTACCCTTTTTTTACTGAAAGCTCAGTCGTTGCTCCCCCATGCCAATTTAATAAGAATGACATGTTTTTGAGAAAAAAGGAAGAAGAAAAGGTGGAGGGGGATCCCTAGTAGGCCCTGATGGTGTATTGAAATTCACTTGCTAATTTGCTAGTTAGTCACTTCCTAGATCTTCCTAGTGATATCTCCTTCCTAAGGTGGTTGTGTGTTCAAGGACAGATAACTAGGGGAAGAAAAGATAACCCTGTCTCCCTAATTGTGTTATAGGAAGATGGAAAAAAGACAAGAAAAAAAAATGTCCCTTTTAAAATTAAGCCTTAGAATAACAAGGGCTATATTCAAAAGGTAAAGTGGACCTGTTGGGTGTGTGGGAGGCTCCCCCTTCTCAGAGAACATCATGGAATCCCTTACCCCTCCCCCTCCTCTCCAAAGGACACCAAGCCAAAAGCACCAAATTCAAAGGTTTCCTCGACCAATTCCCACAGGACACAGTGTCCGCTTGCAGTTCCTGTCACCCTGCCAATCAGCACCTGCCATGTCTCCTAAGCAACCCTTCTTAAGCCAAAGCTTGTGAGCTCACGCTCTCTGCCCTCTTCCTCTCTTCCTCTCTGTCCTCTTCTTTCTCTCTGTGTTCTCTCTCTCTCTCTCTCTCTCTCTCTCTCTCTCTCTCTCTCTCTCTCTCTCTCTCTCCCTTCTCTTCTCTCTCTGCCTCTCCTTCGGGCAGCCCCCCAATAAAATCTCTTGGTTGAATCTCCGTCTCGGGTGAGTCACTCAACTTTCAGGACCACTGTTAAATTTCTCTGCTGTCGATTTTTTTTATTGATTTTATTATTTTTAAAATACATGACAACAGTGGGATGCATTACAATCCTTATTACACATATAGAGCACAATTTTTCTTTTCTCTGTATATAAAGTATGTTCACGCCAATTTATGCCATTATACATGTACTTTTCTTATATTACAATTCTTAATACACATATACCCCACAATTTTTCATATCTCTGTTTGTATATAAGGTATGTTGACACCCAATTCAAGTCTTCATACATGTACTTTGTATAATGATGACAATCTCATTCCACCATCCTTGCTAATCCAGGGATTGAACTCAGGGGCACTTGACCACTTAGCCACATCCCCCAGCCCTATTTTGTATTTTATTTAGAGACAGGGTCTCACTGAGTTGCCTAGAACCTCTCCATTGCTGACGCTGGCTTTGAACTCAAAATCCTCCTGCATCAGCCTCCTAAGCTGCTGGGATTACAGGCATGCGCCACCACACCCAGCTCAGCTCCCACTGTCAATTTCTACATTCCATTTCTATGGAAAAAATGAGTCATGAGGGGCTGGGGTTGTGACTCAGTGGTAGAGCACTTGCCTAGCATGTGAGGCACAGGGTTCAATCCTCAGCACCACATAAAGATAAGTAAATAAAGGTATTGCATCCATCTACAACTAAAAAATATTTTTTAAAAAATGGGCCATGACATTTCCAAGCTGCTTCTTGCTGAGAGACAGCCACATTGGGGGGCGGAAAGTAACCCAAAGTCCTTATTCTCTATCAGGTGAGACACGGACAGTGAAAGGTATTCAGCATCATGGCAGTCTAGGGGTCCAGAGTGGCAGTTGGTGGGTGACTGGACATAGGGCAGGGATCATGCTAGAACAACAATAAAAAAAGAGAGCAAAGCATTAACTTTTTTGTAAACAATTAATAAAAAAGTAATTAGTAGCCTGGTATGGTGGCACACACCCATAATCCCAGCGGCTCAGGAGGATGAGACAGGAAGATCATGAGTTCAAAGCCAGCCTCAGCAACTTAGTAAGGCCCTGTCTCTAAATAAAATATTTTTAAATATATTTTTTAGTTGTAGTTGGGCACAATATTTTTATTTTATTTTTATGTGGTGCTGAGAATTGAACCCAGGGCCTTAGCACATGCTAAGGGAGCACTCTACCACTGAGCCACAACCCCAGCCCCTCTAAATAAAATATTGTTAAAAGGGCTCTTGTTATGCTCAAATTCGGGACCCCCAAAGATCACCAGAGACCCAAGATCGATGTAAGCAGCAAAGAGGTGTTTATTGCGAGCTAGCTCGGTCCTCCGGGCACACACACAGCAACTGGTGACACTGAGAGGCCCCTAGCCCAGGGTTTGCAGCATTTTTATACATTTTTTGGAGAGGGCAGGGACTTCACATACATCATAGCCTCTTTTAGCAAATCATCATGAAGCCAGATTTAAAGTTAGGTAGTCAGTGTAGTTAGGTCTAATATCGAGTGAAATCTAAAATGGAGGCCGTGCAGAGAATGACTCAGGGAAAACACAGGACAACTCATGGAATGTTAATGAAGTCCTGAAAAGGCCCTAGGCCAAAGTCCACCTCAAAGAAAGGTTAATGAACAGCCCCCAGCAAAAAGGTGCTGACTCAGAAGTCCTTCCTGACCAGATTACTTCTTTGGCCCACCTGTGTCCCACCCCTCGGTCCTTCCCACCTACATTCCATCACTGGAAGAACTATAAAAAGGGGAGACAACATCCCTTCCACGGATTCCACCTCTTGGGTCCCCTTCTTCCTCCGGGAGAAGTCTTTTCTGCTGTCCTTTAATAAACTTCTAATTTCTACTCTGACTTTGCCTCGGCGTGCTTCTTTGGTGTTATTCTTCAACATTGGGGAAGCAAGGACTCATCACCGGTCAACAGCGGTAACAATCACACACCACGGGAAAATCAAATAACAACTCTAAAACATGATTAGCACATTCACTGGTGGGAACAAGTTGGGTAGGGGTGATTGGTCAGTACAAAAGGGGTATTCATTTGAACTGATTGGTTTGAGCCAAGAGGGGTGTACGTGCTGAACTACATGGTTTCCCAACTTGTTATCAACCACCATAAACCACTGGGAGGGTCATCTGGCATCCCAGGTATTTCCCTGTCTCATGCTGATTGGTGGCTGCTAGGGGGCTGCTATGGATCCCCACCCAGCCTGACTGAGTCAGGGACACATGGTGCAGCAGATCTCTCCTGTTATTTGTAGATAAACAACTTAGCAGGGTGGGAATGTGCTTAGGAGTGCTCTGTGGGTTTTTCCAAGGACTAAGGTCATGTCCCTTCCTTGGACAGGCTTTGCTCTGAGGTAGAGGCTGGTTTTTCAGGAGTGCCTCTATAAAACACTAACAGGCAACAGTTATGAAGTTTGCAAGGAAAATACTAAATGAAATTAACAATAGCAAAAACATTCAGTTTATATAATAACTATGATTCAGGAAACATGATTTTCATAATCTAAAACTTTACTTATTTATATATTATATTCCCTGTTAATTTCGAAATCACAATAATCTTTACAATAAAAAATTTATCCTTTGAAAATAACTTTAAATGACCTTAATTCTAGCCTAATTTGGAATCATCCTAACATAGAGTAAGGTGAGAGGCAGAGTCTTTTATTTTTTAACAGGGATTGAACCCAGGGGCATTTAAGCATTGAGCCACATCCCCAGTCCTTTTTTATATTTTGAGGCAGGGTTTTACCAAGTTGCTAAGGCTGGCTTTGAACTTGCAATTCTCTTGCCTCAGCCACTGGAGCAGCTGTGATTATAGGCCTTCTCCACCATGCCGAGTGAGAGGCAGAGTCTTAATTCAGGTGAGGTGGGGCTCTTGACAAATCTTAGGTAAAGTGTTTTATTTCTGAACCTGATCTTTGCCTCTTTCTTGAGTGTTATTTTACAACATTCTTATATATTGTTTCCTGAGTCTCTATGAATGTCAGTTAACACAATACAATGTAACATCTAAAATAGGAATCAAACTAGGAGAGCTCCTAATCCCTTATATATTTATTTGTCTTTTAGTTGTCAATAGACCTTTATTTTATGTATTTATATGCGGTGCTAAGAATCTAACCCAGTGTCTCACATATGCTAGGCAAGGTTCTACCAATGAGCCACAACCCTAGCCTCCCCCCCACTCTGCTCCCCCCCACCTGCTCCCCCATCAAACCCTTTTTGTAGGAAAGTGGCAAAATGTTTTTATGTTTCACAATGTTAACTTTTAAAAAGATCAGGCTCTCATTAACTTTTAAAAACATATTTAGCAGAGCATGTTGGCACACACCTTTAATCCCATAAGTTTGGGAGGCTCAGGCAGCAGGATCTGAGGTTCAAAGCCAGCCTTAGCAATTTAGGGAGGCCATAAGCAACTCAGTAAGAGCCTGTTTCTAAATAAAATACAAAAAAAGGCTGGGGATGTGGCTCTGTGATTGAGCGCCCCCTGGGTTCATTTTATATATATATATATATATATATATATATATATATATATATATATATATATATGATAACATGTTATCTTTATTCAGTTACAGAACATTAAATGACACAAATAAATCCCTAATTAAATTTGCTATTTCTATATAAGTTTAAAAGAGATTACCATTACAGACAACTTTTGTTTGAAGAACACCAGCTTGGTAAAGTGCCCTCCTAAGCTTTATATTTTAAAACTGTATACCAGAAGAACATGAATACATTTAGTATACCAAGAAGCCATTAATAGCATCACAATTACACAGATGTCCTTATATTAACTAGGTTTAACTTTCACAGTAAAACTCAGAATCCACAAATAATTATAGGTTTGCAGAGTTTAGCAGTAATAGCAAAAATCAAGGACAACTTTTAATCTCTTATACATGTAGGAAACAGTGTTATTGATCAGAAATAGATTTAGTCAAAGCAGACAGATATAAGCCAGTTTTTCAAATGACAGTGTGGCCGTTTTATGCCAGAGTCAATGTATAAAAGAAAACACTTATTGGTTAAACCTACATAAACTTTCATTTTGTAAACTTTTACAGAACATTTAGATGAGGCTCAGACAAATACATTTAGTGTCAGATGTATAGAGATCTCCAGTCACATATATTTAGGTTATTCATGAAAATCAAGCTTGGTTTAAATTTTAAGTCATCTTTCTCTCTGACAAAGAAAAATCTTGGGGATGGGTTTGTAGCTCAGTGAAGAGTGCTTGCCTTGCATGTGCGAGACACTGGGTTCAATTTTCAGCACCACATATAAATTTAAAAAATAAATAAATAAAAATAAAGATTCATCAACAACGACAAATATTTTTTTTTTTAAAAAAGGAAAATCTTGGGCTGGGGCTGGGGCTCAGTGGTAGAGCACTCACTTTGCAAGTGCGAGGAGCTGGGTTTAATCCTCAGAGCCACATAAAAATAAATAAAATAAAGGTATTGTGTCCAACTACAAATAAAAATAAAAATAAAAAAGAAAAATCTTAAAAGCAATGGACATCACATTATAGTAAATATTTTATAGATCCCAAGTCTTGTACAGATTTGTACTCATTAGTATGAGGGTTTTTTTTAATTGTTTTTTAATATTTATATTTTAGTTATAGGTTTACACAATACCTTTACTTTATTTTTATGTGGTGCTAAAGATGGAACCCAGTGTCTCACACGTGCTAGGCGAGTGCTCTACCACTGAGCTACAACCACAGCCCCGTGTGAGGTTTTTTAACAGGCAAAATAGGCATATTATAGGATATCTGGAAAAGCTGACTCAATTCACATTTTAAAAGTTTGTCCAGAAGAGAATGGATCCCTATTTGTTCCTTTTAGTTATACATGACAATGTAAGGGACCGGTGAACGACGGAGGAAGAGACCACCAAGAGACCGACTCATGCAACAGCAAAAGGGGGTTTATTGAAGATCCAGCATGCTGGGGCTCCGTGCTCACTCAAGAAGGGAGAGCGGCCAAGAGCCCCGAGAACAACTTGTGCAGGGTTTATATACATTTTTTAGAGAGGGCAGTACCAGAGGTTATGGTTCTGCCAATAAAGGAGAACAGAGGGCTTTTAAAGAAGCTCTTCAAAGACTACATTCCAGGTATGCCTTGATTTGGGTGGGTGGGGGGCTCCTGGGTGTGCCCTGATGCCTGATAGTGTGTTGTTAATTTGGAAGATAGTCATTTCCTAGATCTTCTGATCACATCTCCTTCCTGTGTTTGGTGTGTGTTAGAACAGATAACTAGGGGAAGAAAAGATAACCCTGTCTCCCTAATACTGTTAGGGATGGAGAAAGGGAGAAGAGAGAAAAAAAAAAACATGTCCTTTTAAAAAATAAGCCTCAGGCCGAGCCTGGTGGCAAACGCCAAATTAACTATCCCAAAGGCTACGGAGGCTGAAGCAGGGGGATTATGAGTTCAAAGTCAGCCTCAGAAACTTGGCAAGCACTAAGCAACTCAGTGAGACCCTGTCTCTAAATAAAATACAAAAAAGAGGGGCTGGGAATGTTTCTCAGTGGTTAAGTACCCCTGGGTTCAATCTCCAGTACCAAAAATATAAGTAAACAAATAAGTAAAGAAATAAAAAGAAGCCTCAAAGTAATAAGGGCTATATTCAAAAGGTAAAGTGGACTATTGTCATACTTTTGAATGGCTTACTTAGTGAATTCAAGCCTTTGTTCCAAAATTTTTACCAGAATCCTAAGCCAGAGGCCTGACTCTGGGGGTCCCAAAAGGCCAGGTCCAATTATTCACCCAAAACACCAAACAGAAAAAGTAATAATAAAATGCAGGAAAAGAAATTTTATTCATGTTAGGAGGTAAAAGTGAGATCCAATATGTCAAAATTGTCTTCAGATTGTTGACATGAGTTGTAGGTTTGATTAGAGAAAGAATTGGAGAAAGGGTGAGAGGTATGCATAATGAAGCAGTCTTGGTCAAACTGTGATCTGGTCAATTATTCTAAGTTCTGGTTCTGTGAGGAGGTGGCTCCAGAGATGTTCTTATTGCTTGAGGGGGCTTCTCAGGATGCAGTGCATCTGTCAGGACTGTTATCTTTGAAGGAGCCAGTGAAGTTTCCATGAGATGATTACTCCTGTTAGAGAGGTAGTCTCATTATGGGGTGATCTGAAATGTGTAGAACAATAACTGAAGGCTTCTAGGTGCCAATCCAGGCATGTGAAAGAGGTGCTGCAAATCTCCCTGCAAATCCAGCCTCAATCTTGAATGGGAATGAGAAAAGTTGGGTAAATTTAGGGCTAAATAAATCGTGTATTACAGTTATTAAATGAATACTCCTTAAATAATTAACATGCCTACATGCAGAGCTGAGCAGGGAACCAACCTAAAGTTTAATAAAAGGATAAAAATACAAAATGAAGGCACAGATAGGGCATTTGCAGGCCTACATAAAGAGAGTCCCCCTGCTTTTAGCAAAAGGCAGCCTCTCTCTAACTCTCTGCTTTAAAATGAGCACCACAGAGTGTCCACCCTGACCATCTTATTTAAAATAATCTTCTTCAAAAAACTAGTTCTCATCAGTGATGTTCAAAAAAAATATGCATGGGGACGTAAGTGTGGTGGTGATCAACTGTAATCCAGGTGACTAGGGAGGCTGAGGCAGAAGGATCTCAAGATCAATTTTGTAAGACTTTGTCTTAAAATAAAAACAAAAATAGGGGGCTAGGGTTGTAGTGAAAAACCAGCCTCTACCTCAGAGCAAAGCCTGTCCAAGGAAGGGACATCACCTTTGTCCTTGGAAAGACCCACAGAGCACTCCTAGGCACATTCCCACCCTGCTAAGTTGTTTATCTACAAATAACAGGAGAGATCTGCTGCACCAGGTGTCCCTGACTCAGTCAGGCTAGGTGGGGATCCATAGCAACCCCCTAGCAGCCACCAATCAGCATGAGACAGGGAAATACCTGGGATGCCAGATGACCCTCCCAGTAGTTTATGGTGGTTGATAACGTGTTGGGAAATTACATAATTCAGCAGGAACACCCCTTGTGGCTTAAACCAATCAGTTCAAACGAATCCCCCTCTTGTAGTAACCAATCACCCCTACCCAACTTGTTCCCGCCAGTGAATGTGCTAATCATGTTTTAGAGTTGTTATTTGATTTTCCCAAGGTGTGTGATGATTTGCTAAGAGATGCTATGATGTTGCTGCAGTCCGACTGCAGCAAAATAACCAGGGGGTGCCGAGCAATGTACATTGATACAGAGGGAGAGGGAGCTGTTTATTGTAGGACAGGAGGGGTATATATACATTACACACAGCTTATCTTAATTAACATAAACTAGATACAGCATTCAACCAATAAGGAATCTCCACACTTAATGGCTCACTGGCTTACTTCACAAACCACTCCCCCTGGCAAAATGCCAGGCGCCATCTTGACTTGTTTACAGACCCTAACATTTCCCCCTTTTGTTTAATTTAAATAACGACCATAGTGGTTTTTACACAAACACCATAAATAATCTGCTACAAGCAGAAGGGGAGGATACAAAATGCCACAATACCAAGCCAATCGATGGCTCCATGCAAGAAGCCCTTGGAAAAATTATACCAGCAATGACACCATTAGCAAAGATACCGAGTTACAATTTGTTGTAGATTACAGTTTGTTGTCTCAGTCCAGGTAAAGCAGTGTCTCAATAGATTAACTCACAGTCCAGGTAAATCACAGTCCAGGTAAGTTCTGCAGGCAGCTAGCATGATCCGAAGTCTCGTCCGGTTCTCAGCAACACTGGAAATTTTTCCACCCTCGTCCTCACCAGCACTGGGACAAAGGCAGGAACTTCGGCAATGATGTTAAAGAAAATCCTGTAGTATTCCAGCAGGCGCTAAGAAAACAACCTTCTGAACAATTTAGTACATTATCTCAAGGTTTTTTACGTTTGAAATAGGCCTTAATAGTGCTATTACTCATTAGCTTCCAGGTGTGGGGGAACCATTGTAGTTACTGGCCTTGGAAATGATCAAACTTCAGGGACACGGGTGTTTTCCACCTGCAGCCCCAGATGGCCTCGGGGAGAGTCCTGGGAGTGTTCCGGACTCAAACTGCCACTGGGCACAGGGAGCAAGAGCCTGCGAGACTGTGCCTCCGGGTCAGGTTTGGATTTGGGCTCTCGCAGTGGCGTCCCACTCCCCGGGCGGGGGGGGGCAGGGAAGATCCCACTGCCGCTGCTTGGAAAGTCCTTGCTGCACCATGACCGGCTCGCACACGTGGCAGCCACCGAGCCAATTCACGCACCCTCTGGTAACGAAAATTATTCAATAATAGCCTTTTGCTGCAACTTTTTTCCTGATAATCCTTTCTCCTCTGAACTTTCTTCTTTCTGACTAGAGTTCCTGGGCTTCATCAACACATGCCCTAACTATTCTTGGTTCCACTGGGGTGCCTCCTTCCCTTAGTAATTTACTTCTTACACCTTCCATATTTTCATCACAAAGACAATACAATACACTGAGACAAAACAAGACACAAATACTGCATCAATCCTTTCCATTTTCTCAAAATGGCCATTTTTCCTCTCGCCCTATCTAGGGACGAGCAGATTTGCTCCCGCCCTATCTAGGGACGGGCAGCTTTTTCTCGTCAACTTACCCCCGAGTGTCCCGGGGCTCCCTGTACGGGCCACCATCTGCCGTAGTCCGGCTGCAGCAAAATAACCGGGGGATGACGAGCAACTTGTTTACATTGATACAGAGGGAGAGGGAGCTGTTTATTGTAGGACAGGAGGGGTATATATACATTACACACAGCTTATCTTAATTAACATAAACTAGATACAGCAGTCAACCAATAAGGAACCTCCACACTTAATGGCTCGATGATGTTACTTCACAAACCACTCCCTCTGGCAAAATGCCAGGCGCCATCTTGACTTGTTTACAGACCCTAACACTAAGAGATGCTATGATGTATGTGGGGGTCCATGCCTTCTCCAAAGAATGTATAAAGCTGCTGCAAACCCTGGGCTCGGGGCCTCTTGGTGTCACCAGTTGCTGTGTGTGCGCAGGGAGGACCGAGCTAGCTCGCAATAAACACCTCTTTGCTGCTTACATTGATCTTGGGTCTCTGGTGGTCTTTTGAGGGTCCCAAATTCGAGCTTAACAGTAGCTCAGTGGTAGAGCACCTGCCTAGCATGTGTGAAGCACTGGGTTCGACCCTCAGCACCACATAAACAAATAAAATAAAGTTTTTTAAAAGCAAACATTAAAAAAAAAGCTTGAGGGCTAGAGTTGTAGCTCAGTGTCAGAGCATTTGTCTAGCATGTGTGAGGCACTGGGTTTGATTCTTAGCATTGCATAAAGATAAGCAAATAAAATAAAGGTATCGTATCCATCTACAACTACAAAAAATGTAAAAATAAAATTTAAAATAATACAGCTAGGGATGTGGCTCAGTGTAAAGAGTCTATGGAATATTCTACAAGGCAGCTCCACTCTTGCACAAAAAAGGGTATAAGAACACCTAGTGAGTCCAGTGGCCTAACACCTTCTAAGGAATTCTCATGGTAATGCTGAACTTTATCTGAGCATCTGAGCCCTCTGCTCCTGGAAAATAGAAACACAAGAAATCCCACCACCCTGGGCTGGGGCTATTGCTCAGTGCTAGAACACTTGCCTAGTATGTGTGAGGCACTGGGTTCTACCCTTAGCACCACATAAAAATAAGTAAACAATAAAAAATAATTTTTAAAAAACAAATCCCACCACCCCTTTATATTCTGGCTAACCTCAAGGGACTACTCTGCTTTCATATATTCCCAGATAAGACCCAGGTTTATCTTTCTCATGATGCCCATATGCCATGTGAATGACTTTCTTGTTTACCTGTCCCCATAAAACACCAGGATCCTGTCAGGGTTTTTAGCCCTGCCCCCACACCCCCATTCTCTCCTGGCCTGCAGGAGAGATTGGGGAGAGCATGCCCCGAAGCAGGAGGACAATCACACGCCTCAGGGAGACCAGTCAAAGCAGGATCTCAGTTTAATGAGAAAACACACACAGCTAATATAATGTACAGGAGCCAATCAGGATAAAGTTCAGCAGGGTGGGGAGAGTTCACATGTACATCCATCCTACAGGCAGTAATGGGAGACCCGAGCTGTCCACGAGGGTGGAAGGGTTCTGAGCCTATCCTAGGGGTGGTCGGATTTTTCATCACACCCACAGCAATGCCTTATGGCTGATCACCAGATGCTCTTGGCCACATGTGGCCCCAGGACCGGGAAGCGGGTAGCAGCCCCCAAGTTAGGTTTCCTCTTTTCTGATGCAACATGCCCAACATGTTACATCATGCCCTACAGGATCTCATCCATTTTTCTTAAAGATGGTCCTTTAATGAATATTCTTCCAATTGTAGTAGCCTGAATAAAATAATAAAATAATCTCTAACTGGGGCTGGGGATGTGGCTCAAGCGGTAGCGCCCTCGCCAGCAACACAAACACACACACACACACACACATTAATGGAAGAAGTTAAAGACACAAAAATAAAAGAATAAAAAGAGGGGCTGGGGATGTGGCTCAAGCGGTAGCATGCTCACCTGGCATACGTGCGGCCCGGGTTCAATCCTCAGCACCACATATACAAACAAAGATGTTGTGTCTGCCGAAAACTAAAAAATAAATATTAAAATTCTCTCTTTAAAAAAATAATAATCTCTAACTTTCAATACATTTTGTCTGTCACATTGAAAATTCTTTTGCTTTCTGAAACTCCCTCTCCCTCACCAACTCCACACAAATAAGAAAGGAATTTGTTCCATGATCCAAATAGTTTAGGTAAATGCACTATCAGAGTATTTGCTTTGGAATGAATCCTTTATGCTTGTTAAATTGTTCAAAAAGATGGAACTGGGGGCTGGCATTGTGGCTCAGTGGTAGAGCATTTGCCTAACAGGTGTGAGGCATTGGATTTGATTCTCAGCACCACATATAAATAAATGAATAAAATAAAGGTCCATCAACATCTAAAGAAATATTTGCAAAAAAGATGGAACAAGTGTTACCGCTGTTGACCGGTGACGAGTCCTTGCTTCCCCAATGTTGAAGAATAACACCAGAGAAGCACGCCGAGGCAAGGTCAGAGTAGAAATTAGAAGTTTATTAAAGGACAGCAGAAAAGACTTCTCCCGGAGGAAGAAGGGGACCCAAGAGGTGGAATCCGTGGAAGGGATGTTGTCTCCCCTTTTTATAGTTCTTTCAGTGATGGAATGTAGGTGGGAAGGACCGAGGGGTGGGACACAGGTGGGCCAAAGAAGTAATCTGGTCAGGAAGGACTTCTGAGTCAGCACCTTTTTGCTGGGGGCTGTTCATTAACATTTCTTTGAGGTGGACTTTGGCCTAGGGCCTTTTCAGGACTTCATTAACATTCCATGAGTTGTCCTGTGTTTTCCCTGAGTCATTCTCTGCACGGCCTCCATTTTAGATTTCACTGATATTAGACCCATATTAGACCCGATTTACCTAACTACACTGACTACCTAACTTTAAATCTGGCTTCATTCCCCCCTCTAAGTTGGGAACTCCTTACTGCTGTAAGGAAGGGGGGCGAAGAAGATCTTTCTGGCTTCTTCAGGCTGAAAAGGGACGATGTGGGGCAAGCAGTTTGGAGTCCCCCTTTAAAAATCGGGTCTATCGAGTGGTCCATGATAGACGTCTGATTGAGAAGTAATAGGCTGGAGGGCCATTTGAGTGATGGATGGTCTATAAGAGAAACAAGAATTCATTAGTACTGGAACCATATCGATGCAGCAATAAATGCCATACCACAGGAATATGCCAATGAGTATGATGGCAAAGACAAAGACTAACAATGTTTTCCACCAGGAAGTACCAAGAACCAGGAGCTAAGATATTGTTTCCATGACAAAGTTGCTGAGGACATGGCTTCTATCTGAGCATGTAAATCTTTAAGGACATTTGTCACATTGCCAGAAATGTCAGGGATGTAAACACAACATTTAACTTTTAGGGTTACAGATGTTTTTTCTTTTAAGATATAGTTTAATAATTTAATGTCATCTGGTCTTGTAAAATCCTTTTACTAGTATGACCTCTGTGTCTAATAGAGAAATCTTTAATTCTGTTACTTAGGGCTGGATAACCATACTTGCAAACACTAAGCCTACCTGTGTAGGTTAGAAATAAAGGCCTTAAACTAAAAACTACTCTGGCAGTTCCTTTTGATAGTTATCAGGCATTCCTGTCTGAGAATCTCTTTTGTAGCCTCCAGTTTACTTATTTTTGGAAGTTACATTTAACTATTATTATTATTTAAAATGTCCAGGAACAGCTGTGCTTTGGCTTTGACTGTCTTTGCTAAGTGTTTAAGATGAAGCAAGTCAAACTGACTTTTGTTTCTATCTATTGTTAACAGTCAGCTGAGTTTCCCTGGGAGTCCTCGGGAACTTCACAGCAGCTTCTCAGTTCTGCTAGTGCCATTGCGCTAGGATGGGTCCAGGCCTTGCTTGACCATGTGGCTTCCCTTGGAAGCATCAGGGATGTCTCCCTTTTCTGATGACCCTCCTCTTTCACAGCAAATGCACTGATTGGCTTTCTGTCCTCCACTGGTCTCATTAATCTCCCTGATCGGGAGGTTATGTGGCCTAGAGTTGCAAAGCTCTTTGGAGAAGTCCCCTATTCCCTGATTCAGACTGACTCAGAGGGCAAGAGCCAAATTTTTAATTTTAAAACTTAATCTTAAACATCCAGCAAATAAGTTAACAGCCTTATATTAAGAGCACTGGGCTTTAATGTCTATCTCTCTCTCCTGTAGGTGATAACTCCTTATCTTATGTTGACTCAGGTTGTGTGTTCTTAAAGCAGTACCTCCTTAAAACATTAACAGGCAATCCTTAAACCATCTATAAGCAAACTACAAAATAAAATTATCAAGAGTAAAAACATTTAGCTTATATAATAGCTACCTTGAATTCTGGCAGGGTTATACATCATAATTCCCTGTTTGAGATCCTAGTAATCTTGGCAAAAAACTACTTTTGGACACAACTTTAAATGTACTGAAATCTGGCCTACTTCTTTCACTTTCACATGTAGTGAGATGGGACAGAGCCTTATCTCAAGTAAGGCAGGGCTCTTCATAAATCTTAAGTACTGTAGTTCTGAAACTGATCTTTGCTTTTTAAACATCATTTTACAAAGCCTACATAAATTGTTGCTCAAGTTCACATGAATATTAGCTAACACAATATAATATCACACCTAAAACATGAATTAAAGAAAAGCTGAAAGCTTTTAACCTTTTGTAGAAAAGTAGTAATGTACTTTTGTGTTTTGCAATAAAACCTTCACACAGATTAGGCTCTCATTAACTTAAAAATACATTTAAATTGTATCTCAGTGTAAAAAGTAACATAGAACTTTACATAACTTATGGATAACAAGTCCAGTTATAGAACACAAATGATATAAATAAATCAACATGTTTTTCTTTTTAAATCTAAAATTACCATACAATTTTAGAACACCAGCTTGATATAATGCTCTTTCTAAAGCTTCTACCTTACAGACTTGTATACCTGGAAGATATGGACACATTAACACCACAATTACATTGATGTTTTTATATTAATCAAGTTTAGCTTTTTAAAGAAATATGGCACAATTCTCTAAAAACAGTACTTGTTTAACCAGCTGTTTAATTTCTTTAAGAGTACTTGCTCAAAAACTTACACTTATAAGCAACTTACACAGACCTTTTATATCATTTACTTAAATCCTCTTAATTACTTAATCATATAGACTATTATCCAGAAACTCATTTTCCCTCTATTAAATCCATACCTAGAAACTTCTAATTTTTCTTTTTCATCTGTTAACCTCCTCCTGTTCACATTTTGAAACAATACTTGTAAATTTTTGAATTTAAGCAGATTTACCACTTTATTAGGGCCTTTTTGAACATCTAGAAAAACTTATAAGCTTAATTTTAAAGACATCTTTACTTTCATCTATTTACCCAATTTAAATTGAACCATTTGAATCACGTGAATCAAAGATATTTGGATCCATTTTTTAATTTTTTATGAGCGCTCCTCATCTGTCAATTGTCATATCACTGCACGATATATGGACATACAGACATACCGACATACAACACTTAACACAAGTGTAACACAACACAATAGTAAAGGCCTTGTAGCTTTTTCAGGTGAAATCTCATTGCAATGTTTAAAACAAAACTCCAGTTGATCAAAAATAGAACTTATCAGAAAAACATTAACTTCTCTGTAGGATCAAAATCACGAGCTCAAAAAAAATACAGAATCTAAGAAAAAAGCAAAAGTCCTAGAAAAAATTGACCGGCCAGTAATTAGTAAATGCCATACAATTTACTCTTTTGGTTTAATCTAGTTTGAGTTCCCATAAAAAGACACTTTACTCTTTTTTTTTCTTGGGCCTCAGATCTGTCTCATACTGAGTGCTCTAGGCTTCTTCTATTTGCATATCAACTTAAGTCCTGGCTGAGGTCTGGAAGGAACTGGGAAAACTGGAATTCTGAGCAGAAACCTCATGCCTAAGGCATTTTAACCATAAGTCACAATTTTCAGGTTTGGATGTTGAAAATTATGATACAAGTTTAAGATACAATTTATAAAATTTCATACCTTTACATTTTCCTACACTAGAAAAACTTGCTCACACAAAACTGAAAATAGGATCTCTACCATCAGAAGAAATTTCTTTAGGATCATTAAGTCACTTCCTTTGTTCTGAAGTTCCTAAAGTAGTATTAAGTTACATTAAATCACCTGAAAAAAAATCTTAAAAGAGAACCACACTACCATGTATATCCAAAATTAAGCTTTAAAAATTTAAGACTGTTGCTATTCAATGTTATTTCAATAAGCCAGACCAACGTTCCAATTCAACATTTTTCCTAAATCTTACACACTGAGGGGAACAGATAACATATCATAATTTACTATCCTTGCCCAAGTTAATGCACTGGTACACCTAGTGAAATCTTCTCAGGCTACCCAGTTCAAAATAAAACTAAATGATTGGGAGTTACTTGCCAACTTGGAAGTAGAGTTCTTTTAATTTTCTATCCTAAGTATTTAAGTTCTCCGGCATGAATTATCTGGAATCACAAACTAAACAATTACCTAACCCCAACTTTTAACTGCAAGATTATGCAATGCTTCAAACTCATTTAGATACCAGATTGTTACAATAAAAAAAATCATCTTTTAGACACACATTTAGCCAAGATCATCCCCAAGAAACAATCTATAATAACCTTTAAAATAGAGAGACCAGATAAGAGAAAAATCTCTCCAGGTTTTGAACTTCCATTTAATTATGACTCCTATCAGTGGCACCATAGATTTCCCATGAGTGGACCAGATGTTTTCACAGAGGTGTAAAATCAAGGGTCTCAGTGTGACTGACTTTACTGCACTCAGTGTCCCTTCTTTTTAAGTGGACAGAGATGGAGCAATCCTTACAGTGCAGGGAAGAATGAGGAAATTCCCCAAAGCGAAAATGGCTCTGGCAGCTGCTGGGAATCCTCAGTTTCCCTTTTACTTACAGGATTAGCTCCTTTGGATAGATCCAATCCCAGGCAATCTGGCATATCTCCTAACTTTCCAGTAGAGTCAGTTTTTATCTGCCTTAGGTCTTGAAGGGGGAAGGGGGTATGTACTTTGATCGGCCCAAATTTTTCTTGATTCTTTTTCCTCAGTGAGTCCAAGATTTTTTCTCTTCATGGCAGATATCACAGCTAAGTCTACTTTACACTGTTGGCATAATTTAGGATTTTCCCTTAGAGCAAAGAAAATCTGAACATACAGCACCTCACACCATTTCCTTTTTTGTAAATTTTATCAAACTGTAAAATTGTATTAAAATTGATATTTCCCTCTGGTGGCCAGGTTTCTTCAGAGTTTGTATTGAGGTCAGGCCAAGAAAATGAGGCGCTTTTTCTTGAGCGTCTGAGGGTCAAATTTATCCCAATTTTTCAATACGCAGGTAAGTGGCGTACCTGACGTATTAGAGAGTGAGGCTCCCATCTGAGTAAGGAGAGAAAAAAACAGAACTCAGGCGCCCGCGCCGGAGAAAACTGTTGATCTCCCTAAGTTTGAGCCTCCTAAACGGTCCAGAAAACCCGTCTCTCACCTTGCTTTTGCCAAGGGGTTTCTGGTCCCCTTTAGCAAACTGCTGGGGTCTCAGTTTGCCCTGTGCCAGAGACCCTGGGAGGATTCAGACTTAAGGGCCTTACTGCTTATCCTCCCGGCCACTAAAACCCACAGAAAAAGAAAATCATGCACTTTTGTCGCCTTTGCTCTGTAGACTAGCATATTACCGGAGGAGTTGACTCTAAAAAATGCCTCTATTAGCAGCTTAAGGAACGCAGCACATTTTAAACACTGGGTGGTAAAACAGGCTAGTGAAAGTTACCTATGCACCTTAGGGAACCTGGGCAGATCTTACTAATTATCCCATGCCTTTCTCTCAGTCCTACAACCTGAATTGCTAAAGTTTCTGACCAACGAAGGAAGGGGAGCATCCAGGAGGAATGGATGCGGGGTTGGGAGTGTTGCATGGCCCATACAGAGGCAAATGTGATTGGGGCTTTCCCTCAGTGCCATTCATCTACCGATCACCCTAGATACCCCTGAGGGCTGTCGGAAGGGGGCTCAAGAGAAAGGAACCTTAAGAATACGTCTGAGTGTAGCCCAGACCGGAATTCCGCAGTTGTTCCAAACTCCTTCCTCCACCTCCACGCATCCAAGGCAGATCGGGATTCGGGACACTGTGTACTCACGCCAATTGCTCTCCAGGCCCAGACAGAAAAGTTGGAAGCGGCTTTGGCAGAACCCAACATGCCTGCTCTGTATTGAACAGGTGATTGAGAGCTGTCTAGGCCGGGAAACCTCTCACCCGAGTCTTGAAGAGTGGCGGCTGCACTAATTGCGTTTAAGTAGCCGTCGGGTGCCCACCTTACCCTCCAGAAAGAAAGAGAGAGAAAGATGCACCTCAAACAGACATGGGGTGCATAGAGAGGCGCTTACCTCGGTGTAGAAAAATCTCGGTATGGGACCTCCAATATGTTACCGCTGTTGACCGGTGACGAGTCCTTGCTTCCCCAATGTTGAAGAATAACACCAGAGAAGCACGCCGAGGCAAGGTCAGAGTAGAAATTAGAAGTTTATTAAAGGACAGCAGAAAAGACTTCTCCCGGAGGAAGAAGGGGACCCAAGAGGTGGAATCCGTGGAAGGGATGTTGTCTCCCCTTTTTATAGTTCTTTCAGTGATGGAATGTAGGTGGGAAGGACCGAGGGGTGGGACACAGGTGGGCCAAAGAAGTAATCTGGTCAGGAAGGACTTCTGAGTCAGCACCTTTTTGCTGGGGGCTGTTCATTAACATTTCTTTGAGGTGGACTTTGGCCTAGGGCCTTTTCAGGACTTCATTAACATTCCATGAGTTGTCCTGTGTTTTCCCTGAGTCATTCTCTGCACGGCCTCCATTTTAGATTTCACTGATATTAGACCCATATTAGACCCGATTTACCTAACTACACTGACTACCTAACTTTAAATCTGGCTTCATTCCCCCCTCTAAGTTGGGAACTCCTTACTGCTGTAAGGAAGGGGGGCGAAGAAGATCTTTCTGGCTTCTTCAGGCTGAAAAGGGACGATGTGGGGCAAGCAGTTTGGAGTCCCCCTTTAAAAATCGGGTCTATCGAGTGGTCCATGATAGACGTCTGATTGAGAAGTAATAGGCTGGAGGGCCATTTGAGTGATGGATGGTCTATAAGAGAAACAAGAATTCATTAGTACTGGAACCATATCGATGCAGCAATAAATGCCATACCACAGGAATATGCCAATGAGTATGATGGCAAAGACAAAGACTAACAATGTTTTCCACCAGGAAGTACCAAGAACCAGGAGCTAAGATATTGTTTCCATGACAAAGTTGCTGAGGACATGGCTTCTATCTGAGCATGTAAATCTTTAAGGACATTTGTCACATTGCCAGAAATGTCAGGGATGTAAACACAACATTTAACTTTTAGGGTTACAGATGTTTTTTCTTTTAAGATATAGTTTAATAATTTAATGTCATCTGGTCTTGTAAAATCCTTTTACTAGTATGACCTCTGTGTCTAATAGAGAAATCTTTAATTCTGTTACTTAGGGCTGGATAACCATACTTGCAAACACTAAGCCTACCTGTGTAGGTTAGAAATAAAGGCCTTAAACTAAAAACTACTCTGGCAGTTCCTTTTGATAGTTATCAGGCATTCCTGTCTGAGAATCTCTTTTGTAGCCTCCAGTTTACTTATTTTTGGAAGTTACATTTAACTATTATTATTATTTAAAATGTCCAGGAACAGCTGTGCTTTGGCTTTGACTGTCTTTGCTAAGTGTTTAAGATGAAGCAAGTCAAACTGACTTTTGTTTCTATCTATTGTTAACAGTCAGCTGAGTTTCCCTGGGAGTCCTCGGGAACTTCACAGCAGCTTCTCAGTTCTGCTAGTGCCATTGCGCTAGGATGGGTCCAGGCCTTGCTTGACCATGTGGCTTCCCTTGGAAGCATCAGGGATGTCTCCCTTTTCTGATGACCCTCCTCTTTCACAGCAAATGCACTGATTGGCTTTCTGTCCTCCACTGGTCTCATTAATCTCCCTGATCGGGAGGTTATGTGGCCTAGAGTTGCAAAGCTCTTTGGAGAAGTCCCCTATTCCCTGATTCAGACTGACTCAGAGGGCAAGAGCCAAATTTTTAATTTTAAAACTTAATCTTAAACATCCAGCAAATAAGTTAACAGCCTTATATTAAGAGCACTGGGCTTTAATGTCTATCTCTCTCTCCTGTAGGTGATAACTCCTTATCTTATGTTGACTCAGGTTGTGTGTTCTTAAAGCAGTACCTCCTTAAAACATTAACAGGCAATCCTTAAACCATCTATAAGCAAACTACAAAATAAAATTATCAAGAGTAAAAACATTTAGCTTATATAATAGCTACCTTGAATTCTGGCAGGGTTATACATCATAATTCCCTGTTTGAGATCCTAGTAATCTTGGCAAAAAACTACTTTTGGACACAACTTTAAATGTACTGAAATCTGGCCTACTTCTTTCACTTTCACATGTAGTGAGATGGGACAGAGCCTTATCTCAAGTAAGGCAGGGCTCTTCATAAATCTTAAGTACTGTAGTTCTGAAACTGATCTTTGCTTTTTAAACATCATTTTACAAAGCCTACATAAATTGTTGCTCAAGTTCACATGAATATTAGCTAACACAATATAATATCACACCTAAAACATGAATTAAAGAAAAGCTGAAAGCTCAGTGCTTGCCTAGCATGTGTGAGACACTGGGTTTGATCCTCAGCACCACATAAAAATAAATAATAAAATAAAGGCATTCTGTCCATCTACAAGTATAAAAAAATTTTAAAGCCCAATTTGGATTAAGATTACAAGAATATGATAATAGCTGGGCGTGGTGGCTCATACCTGTAATCCCAGGGGCTTGGGAAGCTGAGGCAGGAGGATTGTGAGTTCAAAGCCAGCCTCAGCAAAATCAAAGTGCTAATCAACTTAGTGAGACCCTGTTTTTAAATAAAATTCAAAATATGACTGGACATGTGGCTCAGTGGTCGAGTGTTTCTGAGTTTAATCTCCAGTACCTCCCCGCCAAAAAATAATGATAATAAATGGAAATCAATTGTTCAATATCCACTATTACTAATTTAATGCATAAATATTATCATTTCCTTTCCTATTCTCTCATCTTCTTTATGATGAAAACTGAGACTACCTACACAGCTTACAGTCTACATTTAAAAGGCTTTAGTCTTCCACTGCCTTCATCAGCATAAAATATTGTTTTCAGTGCTGGAGATTGAACTCAGGGCCTCATGCATATGATGCACACCTTCTACCATTGAGCTATACTCCTAGCCCCAACACAATTTTGGTATTCCATGAAATTCATTCCCATAAATATAAAAGCTGCAGATAAATTTATCTTGCTGTTATGGTTTAGATATGAAGTGTCCCCAAAAACTCATGTGTGAGACAATGCAAGAAAGTATAGAGATGAAATGAGTGGTAGGAGTGTGGCTGGGGTTGTGGCTCAGTGGTAGATTGTTCGCCTAGCACACGTGAGGCATTGGGTTCAAACCTCAACGCCACATAAAAATGAAATAAAGATATTACGTCCACCTACAACTAAAAAATAAATATTTAAAAAGAAAAAAAAAGAAATGAGTGGGTTATGAGGGTCTTAATATAATCAGTACATCAATTCTCTCATAGGGATTAACTGGGCCCTAGCTGTAGGGTGTGGCTGGAGGAGGTGGATCCTGGGGACATGACTTTGGGGTTTATATTTTGTCCTGAGCAGAGCTCACTCCTCTCTCTCTCTCTCTCTCTCTCTCTCTCTCTCTCTCTCTTCCCCTCCTAGAGTGATGTCCTGAGACACTTCCTTCTGCTACACTCCCACCATGATTTTCTGCCTCACCTTGAACTCTCACTTTGAATCCTGAGGAATGGAGCTGGCTGGATGTGGACTGAGACCTGTGAAACCATGAGCCCCCAAATAAACTTTTATGCCTCTAAACTTGTTCTTGTCAGAGCCTCACATGGAGCTGCATGCCTGTAATTGCAGCGGCTCAGGAGGCTGTGGTAGAAGGATCTTGAGTTCAAAGCCAGCCTCAGCAACTTAGGGAGGCCCTAAGCAACTGAGTGAGATCCTGTTTCTAAAATTTTTTAAAGGGCTGGGGGTATTGCTCAATGGTTAAGCTCCCCCGGTTCAATCCCCAGTACAAAAAAAAAAAAAGTTGTTCTTGTCAGGTTTTTGGTCAGAGCAGTGAAAAAGCTGAATAAAACATGTACACTTCAGGAACTTCCTCAAAGAACCATCAAGAAGGTCCTAAAAGTCCAATGGTGGACTTCTGGATCTATAAAGCTTAAACTATTGTATCATGATCCTTACCCAATTATAATCAAACCCCTTCTCCAACTGAAAGATCCACCTTAAACCAAACCTCAAAATCTTTCTTTTAACCACATTTTTATTGGTGCATTATAGTCGTACATATTGTTGGGATTGTTGTTACATATTTGTACATGCACACAATATAATAATATAATCTGGCCAATATCACTCCCCGGCATTTCCCCCCTCCTTCCCTGCCTCCCAACCTTGGTTCATTTCGCTACTGCTAACTTCATCCTCCCCACTTATAGATTCCACTCTCTGTCAAGGTGGTGAGCTAAGGCAAGAAGATCTCAAGTTCAAGGCCAGTAACTTAGAGAGACCCTGCCTCTAAATAAAAAATAAAAAGAGCCAGGGATGTAGCTCAATGGTACCACAAACTTTTTAAAAAGGAGAAACTGGTTAACAAGGAGTATATTTAAGTAAATTAAAAAGGAGAAATTGGTTACCAAGGAGTACGACTAGCCTTGTATTTGGCAAATTAGGACATGTTTTGTGGTTTTAGCAAGGGTGGTTTAGTAGAGTGGTGGAGGGAAGAATACATTATATAATTATCATAATTAATCTATTTCAAAAGAAGCTGATAGATTTCAATTACTTTCTGTTACTGGCTGGCAAATTTCACTTTGAGAGATTAATGGCATATTGATTTGAACCTCTGAAGAAGGCTCTCCTTAATGGAATAAATGGTCATTGAAAATGTATTTATTCAACTCTTCATTAATCAAAATCTTGGTCATAGAATGTACTCAATAAATTATTGTTAAACTGAGATAACTTTCACTTCTCTCTCTCTCTCTCTCTCTCTCTCTCTATATATATATATATATATATATATATATACACACACACACATATATATATATACACACACACACATATATATATGCATATATATATATATATATATATATATATATATATATATCTTATTATACATGCCTCTTTTTGTTTATACATTTAAGTAAATTAAAAGTATGAATACAGAGGGCTGGGGTTGTGGCTCAATGGTAGACTGCTTGCCAAGCATGCAGAGACACTGGTTTCCATCCCAGCGCCACATAAAAATAAACAAACAAAAAGTATTGTATGTATACAGGGTTTGGGGTTGTGGCTCAGTGGTAGAGCACTTGCCTAGCATGTGTGAAGCAGTGGGTTTGATTCTCAGCACCACATAAAAGTAAACAAATAAATAAGTATAAAGATGTTGTGCCCATCTACAACTAAAATATTTTTTAAATGTATGCATACCTATAATAAATGTAAAGTATATTTATATCATATGCATACATTGCCAGTGGGAATGTAAAAGGGCACAGCCACTTTGGAAAACAGTTTGGAGTGTCATATAAAACCAAGCATCTTACACCACTATAATATATTGCCGAAATCAAGAAACTGATATTGGTGAAATCCATACAGTTTATTCCGATTTCAACAGTTACATTGTTTGTTACTGGGCATTAATTCTTCTCAGTTTTGTTTTGTTTTTTAATGATGGGAATTAAACACAGGCATGCTCTATCACTGAGCTACATTGCCAACCGTTTATTTTTTTATTTTGAGACAGTAGTCTCATTGAAGCCAGAATTGGACAGGCAGTCAGCATAAATAAGTAAATCAAGTCAGATCAAGGAGGCCAATTTTAAGTGAGTCTGGGAAGTTGGAGCCTTCCCCCAGAGGGATTGAAATGTTAATTCCTTCGGAGCCCTTCCTCCATCCTTATCAAGAATCTACCCCTATTCCAACCTGTTGCCAAGGTAACCTTTCCCAGGAATTGCCCCTCCCTATAGGGAGCTATAAGGTTGTTAATGTGTCTTTGGCTACTCCTTCCTGCCCTTCCCCCTTCAGCCCACCAGTTTCCTACCTTCTGGACGTCCCACGGAGCATATCCTAGGCCTAGTCACAAAAGCAGGAAGGAGAAAGATAAGGGGGAGAGGGCAGGAAAACAAAGAAAGCCTAGGACTTATAAAAAGGGAAGAATGCCTTGCTTCATGGGATACCAGGATAACAGCTATGGTCCCCTTCTCCCCTTCTCCCCCCCCCCCCAGGAGAAGTATATGTTACCTCTTTTTAAATAAACCCTGCTTTATCTATATGCTTGCCTCCACGTGTTTCTCTAATATTCAAACTTCAACATGTGAGGAAGCAGGACTCATCGCCAATAACCCGAGGTACCATCATTATGTTGTTGCTAAAGCTGGCTTCCAGCTTCCAGCTTCCAATCATCCTGCCTCGGCCTCCCCAGTTGCTGAGATGACAGGTTGTGACACCACATATGGCTCTAGTTCTTCTTCAAGAAGAAAGATTTCATTCAAGAGTCTTAAGAGAGCCAGGTGCAGTGGTGCACTCCTGTAATTGTAAGGGTCCTGCGAAACGTCGGAGAAAGAGACCACCAAGTGACCACTCATGCAATTGGCAGAAGGGGGATTTATTGAACCAGCATGCTGGGGCTCCGTGCCCACTCAAGAAGGGAAAGCAGCCAGAGCCCCGAGCAGGGGCTGAGCACTGCTTAAGTACACTTTTTGGGGAGGGCGGAGGGCTTTGTATACATCAGAACAAATCATCATTAGGCACGGGAAAATTGAACAACAACTCCTAAACATGATTGGTTCATTCATTGGTGGGAACAGGTCAGGCTGGAGTGATAGGTCATTCCTAAGGAGGGGGTTACATTTAAACTGATTGGTCCAGGCCCTGCAATGCCTATGTGTGACCACACAGAGCCCTTATTAAACAATCCAAATAGTCAGGGGAAATATTTACTGGGCAGTTCCAAGCATTGTCTTAACAGCTACAGAAATTTCAGGTTTTGCAGGTAGCATAGAAACCTAACAATACCTAATCCTTTACATTTTAACTCAGACCTTGCAGCTTAGAAACTTTACAACACCCGGTCTTTTACCCTTTAACTTTTACGCTTTAACTTCAATTTCTTTTACCCTTACATAATCTCAGCAGCTTGTGAAGCTGCTCCGGAGGAGGATTACAAGTTCAAAGCCAGCCTCTGCAATTTAGCGATGTCCTAAAGTGACTCAGTGAAACCCTGTCTCTATATCAAATATAAAAAAAGGTTGGGGATGTGGCTCAGTGGTTAAGTACCACTAGGTTCAATCCCCGGTACAAAAAAAAAAAAAAGTCTTAAAATATTATTTAATCTTTTAAAAAGGAGACTTAAGAGAAAGAATAAGCACAATGAGAGTTTATTTAGTGTAATGGAGTGGGCCAGCTCCTGAAGAGGAAAAGGCCTGGGGCTTTCCACATGACAAGATTTTATATTTGTTCTGGGAGCCTCCCTCATCGTATATTATGTATTTGTAGTGGTTGCTATGGTTTTTATGTCCATTGCTTAGTGCACCTGTTACCAAAAGATTGGTCCTTGTCCCTGATGCCAATCCAATAATGAGAAAAATGTTTTGAGAAAAAAGGAAAAATAAGTTGTATTGCTTTGCTAGCAAATGAGAAACAGAAAGGACTCCTGTCCCAGAGGCTATGATTCTCCCCACATGGGAGAAGAGTAGGTTTTTAAAGAGGTGGTCCAAGGCTACATTCTGAGGCTGATGTTGTAGCTCAGTGGTAGAGAGCTTGCATAGCACGTGTGAGGCACTGGGTTCTATTCTCAGCACTACACAAAAATAAATAAATAAAATTAAGCTATTGTGTCCATCTACAACTAAAAAAGTTTTTTTTTAAAAAGGCTACATTCCAGGTGTTCCCTGGTGTGGGGGGTCCAAATTAACTTGCTAGTGTTATGCCAGATTCATGGGACCCCAAAAGACATCCAGGAGCTGAATCCGATGTAATCACACTGTAAGGGTCCGGCGAAGCGTCAGAGGAAGAGACCACCAAGAGACTGACTCATGCAATTGCAGAAGGGGATTTATTGGGGATCCATTCCAGCGCGCTGGGGCTCCGTGCTCACTCAAGAAGGGAGAGCAGCCCATAGCCCAGAACAGGGGCTGAGCACTGCTTAAGTACACTTCTTGGGGAGGGCGGGGACTTTACAACACAAGAGTCTTTATTGCAGTCTCGAGCCTGGACTCACAACCGTACAACCGTTCCGACACAGAGGTTCCAGGGAGTGAGTCCTGGTCATTTGTTCAGTGAGATTTTATAGGTTTTGGAGGGATACTCTATGCGTCACAACATCACACAGCAAATCATTCCATACCACAGGAAAATCAAACAACAACTCTTAACATTGATTAGCACATTCACTGGCGGGAACAAGTTGGGTAGGGGTGATTGGTTAGTACAAGAGGGGGATTCGTTTGAACTGATTGGTTTAGGCCATGAGGGGTGTACGTGCTAAACTACATGGTTTCCCAACATGTTATCAACCACCATAAACTACTGAGGGGTCATCTGGCATCCCAGGTATTTTCCCTGTCTCATGCTGATTGGAGGTTGCTAGGGGGTTGCTATGGGTCCTCACCTAGCCTAACTGAGTCAGGACACCTGGCGCAGCAGACCTCTCCTGTTATTTACAGACAAACAATTCAGCAGGGTGGGTATGTGCTTAGGAGTGCTCTGTAGGTTTTTCCAAGGACAAGGGTCACACCCCCTTCCTTAGGACAGGCCTTGAGATAGAAGCTGCTGTTATTTATTTATTTTTAAAAATGAAGTCACTGTTTCTCACTAGTTAGTGAGAGAAAGAAGCCTCAGAGGCAGAGCAGCAAGATGTGGGGGACCATTGTTACACTTGTGAGAAATAAAAAGTCCAGTGGTACATTTTCAGAATATAGCTTTCAGCCTTAATTTAATACAATTGTAGTTCTTCCCTTTTGCCCATCCCAATTTTAAAATTAGCCAGTCATGTAGATTGTATCCCTGAGTCCTCCAATCAGGGCAAAAGGCAGCTGTAGGTTAGGCATATAAAACGGTGGCCTGCTTACCCAGGCACACTTGCTAGCCAGGTTCTGGTGGCACACTCTTCTGGCAGAAGTAAAGTTTTGCCTTGCCCACCCACTTTCTCTCTCTCTCTCTCTCTCTCTCTCTCTCTCTCTCTCTATATATATATATATATATATATATATATATATATATATATATATGTCCCGTCCGGCAGGACACATCAACGTGGGCAGCGAACCTAGATGGGGAGGAATGAAGGGACAAGAGACACGAAAGGATGACAGCAAGACAAAAGTTCTGATCAAGCTGCAAACTTTTATTGTTCACACAGGGGTATTTATATGGTGGGAATGGGGAAGCTCTCTTATCGGCAGTTGCTGGATGTCTGCACAAGGTGAGATAACCGCAGGATGTTTCAGGAAGATAGGTTTCAGGAAGATAGGTGGCCTCAGGATGTCTCAGGTGAGATAAGTAGCTGCAGGATGCCTCCCAGGCAGGATGTCTCCCAGGGGGCTGTCAGGCTAATCTTTGAAGGAGAATTTCCTTCTAGTCCCTGACATCTCCCACTTTCTTATATAAAATATTTGACCATACCTTACCGGCCATGTTTTTAGGGGGTGATAGAGGCTCTGTTCCTCTAGAAGGCCTTAGAATATCTCCTGATCTGAGCGAGCATCTTCACTAGGAGATTTCGTGGTGGCCTTGGCATGTTTTTGGAGGAGACGGCTTTGAGGGGGGAGCATGCCAACCGCCATGCACCAGAGCGTGTCACTCAGAGGTCTTGGGTTTTGGGATCCGTGGATCCATCCTCCTGCAGTCCTTCCTGCACCCTCTGTCATTATGGCCTAACGTCCTCACTCCATGGGTGAGTCCTCCCCCAAGCGGAGGGGCCCATGGAAGAGCGAACCCTTATGGCAAGGGCAGAAGATGGTTGGTCAGAGCTGTTACTTATACTTTTATATAAGAAAGAGAGATCTGTGGGGATGTAAACTTAAGAAATAAGCCTGAAAGAAGGGTAGAACATCCTTTTAAATGTTGGCAGTGCGGTCTTCCATCTCCAAACGGTGATAGTGGACCTGTATGGGCTTAGAGGCCAAAATATTAATCTGTTCTTTAATAAATTGTACCAGCCTGTTTATAATGCAGGGTCCTATGGACACCATTAAAAGCAAACCCAACAAAGGGCCTAATAAGGGAAGAAGGTAGGGTAAAAATCCATTAAGCCCAGTCCAGAGGGGATTTTCAAATAGTTCCCTTCTTCTCTTTTCTAGATCTTCTTGAAGCTGCTTAATTTTAGTGCGTACTATGCCTGATTTATTGGCATAAAAGCAGCATCTTTCCCCTAAGGCCAAGCAAATACCTCCCTGGTTAGCTGTCAGCAAATCTAAGCCTCGTCTGTTTTGAAGGACCACTTCTGCCAGGGAGTCTATTTGGTCCTGTAAATCTTTAATAGTTCCTGATAGAGTTTGTACATCATCTATAAGTTGTTGAGATAGGCGACGGTATAGCCGTGCCTAAGCCAGCTGTACCTGTGCCCACAGCAGCTGTTATTCCAAGGCTGGCAAGGAGTGGTAAGGCCTGTATTGCCCGCCTGTGTCTTTTGACTAAGGTGTCTAGGCTAGGAATGGGTAGAGGTTCATCTCCTGGGACAATAGTTATATCAGGGAGTAATAAGGCAAGAACACAGCCACCGGTCCAATTCGCTGGAAGCCTGGGGAAGGCTGAGTTTCCTCCACACATAAAAACTGTGCCATTGGGGGGACAAAGAGATGGGGTGGGTGAGGAATAATTTTTTACTGTTGAGCAATTTCCAAAGGAAGTAACTCCAACATCAATATCATAGGTATTATTCTGCATCGCGCCTAAAAGACATGATGTAAAAGTGCCTATAGGCTGTACTTTAAAAGGAAATCCAGGTTGGCATGTATTATCATTGTCTATGATAGAATTAATAGGAACTGCCATAGGCATGATTGCCCCTGTTGTCATGCAGAGCCAGCAATCACCAGCAAGGGTGGGGTTGGAATTATTAAGCAAGGAGAAGGTAGTTTCCAAAATATCTAATGTATTGGTATCTAAATCTGGGAGCTGGGATTTAGGCAGCATTAAGGGATGATATGTGAGCTCAGGGATTTGGGGTTTCAAAAGTTTGATTATCTGAAGATGCTTGACAGCATCAGTGGGTCCTCCACCATCAGAGACCCCTGTATGGGGCCTTAATGGGCCAGCAGGAGGGTTTACCGACAGTGCCTTGGCATCCAGCTGACTATAACTTGGTATATATGCCTTCTCCTCCCTGGTCAAAGAGGAGGGGGGTATAATGAATAGTGGTCCCCTCTGCTGCATGAGTTTTAGTTAGGGTGGCTTCAAAAAATTGTTCTCCCTGCTTGTTAACACAAATTGAGGCTGACGCATAACAAGAGACATGCATCGCCTGGGTATGCATACAAGTTGCAGAACAATTTTGGAGAGCTTTACTTGTACTGGGGGGAATAATCTTTGGCTTGTTAACACATACCCATTCAGGCTGATGAAATCCTCCGAGTTGATGGTCAACCTCAGCACGGAGGTAAGCCACCTTAGTCAAGCAGTCAGCAGTCTGGGTCCAACTAGTGGGAGCCTGAGTCCAAGATCCTCCCCTGCATTCGCAGGGGGGGCCAAAAAGGTACTCCCTGGTGTTGGAAGGTGGAGGGTCAAGGCCTCCGTATACAAACCTGTTCAGCAGAAGTGCCTTAAGCAGGATCCTCACACAGATTGTTGGCTGCATCTGCAAAAGAGGAAAATTTGTCCTCAGGGGGAGGGCCTCCGTCCCTGGGTTGAGGTAAGTCATTAACCTGTTTAACCAGGTGTTCTGGTAACCATCTTGGGGCTGCTTGCTCTTGGTCCAAAACACAAGCTGAGCCTCGTCCCCAGATGAGGACAGGATCTGGGCCTTTCCATTTATTTGTAAGGGGATCGCACCACATTACAGGTGGGCGAACAGAATTGGACTAGGGATGCCAGTGTCTGTCTGCGGCCGAATGGCCTTCACTGTCTAGGGTAAGAAAATTAAGGGCAAATAATGCATGGTTAAGGCGATCCCAAAATCTCTGTATTTTAGAATATTATCCTTTAAATAGGTATCTCTTAATTGTCTTTAAAAAATATGATTAAGGTTATTTCCTGTGTAGGGAGCAGTATATAAATCTTACTGTATTTTTTATGGACAATAGATCTAGTCAGAGAACTTATATAATATCAATGAATTTTTTTTTAAGTTTGTAACCTTTATTGTTTAAAATTAATATATAACTTTAATTTGGAGAACCTTAATCTTAATAAAATGTTATGTGTTTGTTTTTTTTTTTTTATGATTATCTAACAAACAAAATATGTAAAAATTAGTATCTCAGTGTCTTAGAATCAATTGATTTTAGTCTCTAAGGACAATTGTTAAAATCGGATTTAAGTTAGTAGTTCAATATACTTAAATGTTTAATCAACAATGTGAATTTATTTACCAAAACTAATCTTTGTCTTAAACAGTAAGAATTATTAGGCAATAAGGATCTTACTTTAAAGAAATAAACTTACATTTTAATAGGTGCTTATCATGTCAAAATATGGACAAAATCTTAGCTCACATTAGTATAGTTAAACTAGGAAAAATAGCCTGAAATACCCTTAAATTAATTATAGTCAGTTTAGTATATATAAATCTCTTTTTTAATCTTTCTAACTTTTTACATCGTCTGTTTAGATAACAATATAAAAATCTTTTTTACTTAGGAAAATACTTTTATCATTGAAATATGAATATAAAGACCTTGTTTTACCCAAAGATGATTTCTTTCTTTTTAGGATCCATGTGTGCTTTTTCTTTGTTGAAGCATCCTTTTCTTTTAGAAAAATTTTTTTGTTATACTTGGAACAATTTCTGAAAACCTTAGAATCTATAAACAAATTATTGTACTTTGATAAGAAATATCAATGAAAATATAGTTAAAATCCTTAGATATTTTGTAGACATAATTATAATTATCATCTTATGAGTTTGAACAGTAACTTTGAGAATTAGAAACTACTTGAAGATTGTATTTTCACTTAAAAGCAAATTTATAGTAAACACATTTATCTCAAATATCTGTAACTGAAAAGGCAGAGTATCTGATAAATGTAAATACAAAACATAAATTATGGGTTTTCTGTTGAAGAAAAACAATTAGGCAAATATATATTAACTAATCAATTAGGCATGTGCTAATTATTTTATAGATTAACAAATATAGATTATCTAAATATCTTAAAAATATATATATTAAGAATAAGAACATAACTTATAATTGTATTAATTTTATGTAACCACGTGGTCTTAAAATATTTGGATCCATTTTAATTTATTTTTAACTAGGAGTGCACTCTTCTATGTGACGTCACTTGATGTAACTGAAATAAAATCCTTGTTGAGTATACATATTTATTTTTTATAGTTAGGAATGAGAATAAGGATTTTTTGGTCATCACAGGAACATTGCCGGCTTTGTTCCTGTGGCGAGCAAATGCATCCTCATAACCTCCAAAATTAAAAGTAAAATATAAAGAAGCATGTTTGATCTCTCATCAATAGAACATTATTTAGTAACACAACTATAGAGAAAAGTCAGGTTATTTAACTCAAAACTAACTTAAATTTAGGGCTGCAACATAGAAAGCTGTGGAATTAAATTTTGTCTGAAAAAGATATCTTTCGTTAGCATTTACAGGTAGGCATTCTTAAAAATACAGGCTCTGAACAGCTCCGGTAGAAATCTGAAACACAGTAGTACAGGTTAGTGGCTGGAAGGCGGGACTAGAAGTCCCGTCTGGGTGACTGTGGAAGAACCAATCGGAAGCCCGCGAAAGTGTGGGAGGTGGGACCAGGAAGCCCGCTCTTCTGGCCAGGCACCCCATGGTTACCATGGTGATGCAAACAACATGGAGTCCGCTGCCCATTTTCGGGGCAAAAGTTCCCCAAGTTTTCCTAGCCAATTGCATTTTGTTTGATTTTGTCTGCATTTTCCCCTACCTGGCCAAGATCTTACTGCGGTAGCAGCTTGTTCTGTCTCTGCGACCTGCGGTTGCAGCTCGTGTACATCCTGCACTTTTTTCTGTGGCACGTGGGTGCTCCAAAGGTTTTTTAGCAGCAAACGCTAGCATTACCATCAGATCTTAAGTTAGTCTGTGTTTGGCATTTAGGTCAAGTAATTCAAGGGTTAAAAGCACTGTTGGCCGCAGGGGCTAGGACCCCATAGCGAGCAGCAGCGGCTAAAGTCTCTTGTCCCCAGAGGCTGAGTTACAGCCATTTTGATTCATAGGACAATCCTGTAGTAAAAAGGTCCGTACATACTTTCTGAGTATTGACAAAAATAGAAAATTGAAACTTATTTCTCTCCAGGTTAACATCACATTTTCTCTCCCTTTTTCTCACTCTCCTAGCACAAACTTCTAGAACGTAAAGGCCAAAAAATATCTCTTTTTTTTTTTTTTTTAAGCTTTTTTTTTTTTTTGAATTAATTAGGTTCCAGTAAGAAAAGGTGGGAACAGGCACCTTTTCTGGGCCAAAGGATTCATAACAATCTTAATAATAATAATAATAATAATAATCTTCATAATAATCAGTCTCCTATTCTAAGCCATCTTTTACCATCAATGGTCCCTTCAAGGGGAAACCATGGACACAATTCTCCTATGTATGAAAAGAATAATCTTAAGTCCTTTTTCTTAACACACGCCCCCCGTGTCTTGAGGGCCTCCTTGAGGCCTGACAAAAACAACTCATGTGACGAAACTGCTTGTCCCATGGTGGGTCACTCACCTTGCGTCGTCCTCTCTCTCCTCCTGGATCTGTCTCTCGGTTGTGTCTGCCGAGGCGATCGCGCGCTCCCGCTTGGCCAAGTCTTCCCGGAGGACGGCGTTCCTTCTCAGTCAAAGGCTCGAGCCCCACACTGGGCGCCAAATGTCCCGTCCGGCAGGACACATCAACGTGGGCAGCGAACCTAGATGGGGAGGAATGAAGGGACAAGAGACACGAAAGGATGACAGCAAGACAAAAGTTCTGATCAAGCTGCAAACTTTTATTGTTCACACAGGGGTATTTATATGGTGGGAATGGGGAAGCTCTCTTATCGGCAGTTGCTGGATGTCTGCACAAGGTGAGATAACCGCAGGATGTTTCAGGAAGATAGGTTTCAGGAAGATAGGTGGCCTCAGGATGTCTCAGGTGAGATAAGTAGCTGCAGGATGCCTCCCAGGCAGGATGTCTCCCAGGGGGCTGTCAGGCTAATCTTTGAAGGAGAATTTCCTTCTAGTCCCTGACATATATATATATATATATATATATGTGTGTGTGTGTATGTATGTGTGTGTATATATATATATATATATATATATATATATATATATATATATATATATACACACATACATATTTGTAGTTGGACACAATATGTTTATTTTATTTATTTATTTTTATGTGGTGCTGAGGATCAAACCCAGGGCCTCGCACATGCGAGGCAAGCACTCTGCCGCTGAACCAGAACCCCAGCCCTGTTGCCCACCCACTTTCAAGAATGCATTTGATTTCTTGTGGCACCTCATTATTTCTAACTCAGATCTGTACTGTTTTTACCATGTTGGGAAATTTACATAGTATCTAAATGAAACATACAGAGATTTTAAAGCTCTAATGTAAATTACAATGAATCAGGTTCCCCAAATGACAGTGCCTCAGTGCCCTGCATAAAGTTAGAATAGTCTCTTAAATTGGTTATTCCTGGTTCTTCTAGTTTAAGAA
The DNA here is from genome assembly GCF_047511675.1 of Marmota flaviventris. Classification (NCBI taxonomy): domain Eukaryota; kingdom Metazoa; phylum Chordata; class Mammalia; order Rodentia; family Sciuridae; genus Marmota; species Marmota flaviventris. The sequence continues at coordinate 95,765,742 of NC_092518.1, forward strand.
GGTGTTACCTGATCACAAAGAAGGTGGGTTTATGCATGAGATTTCTGTCACCTGAAGTGGAGTGATTTTTTTCATCACTCAAATTGGGTGAGCCCTATTTTTCCTTTCCTTATCTCCCCTGCTCATGTACACTGTAATTGTTAGGTAGTAACTATCAATGAGCAGTAAGATGCATGGGAAGATCACACCTGTTTAAATTACTTTAGGGTCTTCTTAAACTACTTCCAAGTAGATGAGAAAACAAAGAGTGGTAGTTAATTTGTAGAACAAAATAAACAGAAGCAAAGGAGCTAATGGGAAAACATGTCAAGAGAAAAGGATTAATCGGACTAAGTCTTGATGGGGTCCACTGAGGTTAATATGAAGTTAAGAATTATTGCTGTCTCCATTTGCCTAGGAAGGAAGATTGCTTTAGTAGCACAGGTGCACTAAGGTAACTTCTGACCAACTATTGACCCTAGTGCCCACATTAACATGGAATTGACATATAGATGAAGCCCCCCTAAATAGGATTGCCACCATGACAGGAACGACTAAGGTCAAAACTCCACTTCACTACACAGGAGGAGTTAAACAGCTGATTGGCAAAGAGTATAGAAGACGGTCTCCAGTTTTCCTGGTAAACATTAAACAGTAACAAATTTGGAGTCAACGTTGTCTCCTTTTTTTCCTCTTGCTCAGAAATGGCCTACGTTCTCTTTTTTTTTTTAATTTTAATTTTTTAAATTTGTTTTAATTAGTTACACATGACAGTACAATGACCTTGACATATCATACATTTGAATCAGATGGGATATCTCATTTTTCTGAGTATACAGGTTGCAGAATCACTTTGATCATGCCTCTTTTTTTAATATTTATTTTTTAGTTGTAGTTGGACTCAATATCTTTATTTATTTATTTTTATATGGTGCTGAGGATCGAACTCAGGGCCTCACATGTACTAGGCGAGTGCTCTACCACTGAGCCACAACCCCAGCCCCCTATGTTCTCTATTGAGAGTACTCTCTGCTTGAGCCTTACTTTGCTTTTACTTTACTTTCATTCACTTTCACTTATAATAAAGTTCTCTTGCGTGACTTTTAGTGTCTGACTTTAAATTTTCTTTCATCAGAGCACAAAAGCCAAGGTTTGAAGTTTCAGCTCCCTGCTTTCCTGTGACCTATTGAGCCAGTTATGTCACTAACATAAACTAAATATGTTTGTGTCTTTCCACAGTGTCAGAATTTGTTGAATAAAAGTAAATTATCAGAGGCTAGCACATGCGAGGCCCTGGGTTTAATCCTCAGCACCACATAAAAATAAATAAATAAAATAAAGTTATTGTGTAAAACTAAAAATAAAAAATAAATTTAAAAAATTGATTGGACTTAAGGCTACATGAAGTGCTTCTTGACACTGAGTGCCTTATCCAGGATTGAATAGGGAGCTGGATTCCTTAACCCTGTAGATCCATATTAACTGCTAGAGAATAGCCACTCTCAGGGATCTCTCTCTTGTGACTGTCCCCTTTGAGAGCTTTGCTTTCTTTTTTTCTATTACTCTAACAAATCCTGTTAGTTTACTCTCATCATTGTGTCCGTGGATTTCATTCTTCAAATTCTCAAGACAAAGAACCCACCTGACACCCACGCTCTGTGTTATACTTTTATATGTACATTTTAATGTGGCATGTTTTAAAACATAAGTTCATTGTGTTAAATAACATAAATATATTTTACGGATGTGATGCTGCTAATCTCTTGACAAGTCTTCCACACTCAATACTATCACTGATGTGAATAAGAACGGAGTGTACAAAAGAAAATTGAAAGGGTAAAAAGGACAAAGATCATTTCAAATATGAATAGAGATAATCATGTTTCAAATCTTATAATTAATTTAACATGTACTGTCCACAGAAAGGATCTGGCAGCAATAGAACTATCCTGGATTAAATCAACTCTGTCTGGGGATGAGAAGTGACATTTAATAGAATTATTATTATAAGCATATCTTATTAAGATGAATGAAAATCATATTTTACCTGAGCTTCTGGACACATGCTGAGCAATTGCAAGAATATTTAAATAAATAAACCACCAGAAGCCTTCCAACCATGTTAATCCTCCTCAATTAGATAAGAGCTTAATAGAAAAGATCAGTCTTTACAGAGCTATCAGTATTTGAAAACTAAATTCAATTTGACAAATGAAAGAGATTAAATTCAAAGGGGAACATAGGGCAAGGGCATAGCATTCAGAAGGTCTATTTGTACACCTAATTCATTGAGTAAGCTTGTGGAAAGTACTATAAATTCTCACTTGCAGATTGATGGATGAATAGAGGGATGGATAGACAGAAGAATATGTGATAAAGCATAATAGGTGTTAATTACAGAATACAGGTAGTAAGAATATGGGTGTTCACTGTAAAATTCTTTAACCTTTTCTGTATGTTGGAACATTTTCATAATAAATATTTCAAAAAGAAGAATCTTTGATTTTGCATAACCAGTAAAAACAGCAAGATACATCACTTTGATAATAAAAGAGAATCATATGTGTGTTTTACCTAACATGGTGACCAACTTGCAGTACTTGTACTATACTTTCTACTTGTTCCAAGAGTTTGTATCTGATTTAGCAAGTTGGACTTGAGAGGACAGTGGAGATTGTACTCTTTCATCATCACCGTTTATGCTTATTTCCCTGAAGTTAGAAAAGCAGTTGCAAGACCAAACAGAACAGTGTACTGCAAGCTTCTTGTTACCAACTGCCTCATTCTGATTCCTGTTACTATAGCAGAATACATGAGATTGAGAAGTTTATAAAGAAAATAAATTTATTTCTTATAGTTCTGATGACTGGGAAGTCCAAGGTTGAGGGGTTTCATCTGGTAAGGACCTTCTTACTAGTGGGGACACTCTGCAGATTCCCAAGTAGATGCAGAGCATCATATGACATGACATAGAGAGTTTGCTTTTATAACAAAAGCACTCCCTCAATAACCCATTATTTCAGGCTGGGGTTGTGGCTCAGTGGCTGAGTGCTTGCCTTGCACAAATGAGGCACTGGGTTTGATCGTCAGCAACACATAAAAATAAATAAACAAAATAAATATATTGTGTTCATCTATAACTAATTTTTTTTTTTTAAAATGACCCATCATTTCATTAGTCCATGAATGGATTAATACAAGCCTGAGGACAGAACCCTCATGACCCAATCACTTCTCAATGGTCCCACCTAGCAAATACTGTTAACATATGACTTTGGAAATTAAATTTCCAACATAAAAATTGGAGAACACTTTCAAACCACAGCACCAACATTAATGAAAATGATTCCATGGTTTTAGTTGTTAGTGCATCAAATTAGAGCAATAGCAGAGTTCACCATCTTTATGGATGACAGATAAGCAATATTTCCTAGGATAGGAGATATAATGAAAATAGAAAAGATTTCTCAAACAAATACTTTTTCCTAGGAAGAATTATGAAATTATATACAAGTGGAATAAGAGAAGTGCTGAAGTACGGCAAAAGATAGGTATTAATGTAAACCGTCACCCACTGTAAATGTTTGCAAGTGGCTGTTTTAAATAAACAGAATTATTGCAGATGATCTCTGTCAATGCCAAAGCCTTCATTTTTAGTTTTTGTATTATATATTGTAATAGTGTAACATGGAGTGTGATGTTGGGTTCTTTGTCTTGAGAATTTGAAGTATGAAATCCACGGACACAATGGTGAGAGCAAAGTAACAGGATTTGTTAGAGTAATTGAAAAAAAGAAAGCAAAGCTCTCAAAGGGGACAGTCACAAGAGAGGGATGCCTGAAAGTGGCTATTCTCTAGCGGTTAATATGGATCTACAGGGTTAAGGAATCCAGCCCCCTATTCAATCCTGGATAAGGGACTCAGTGTCAAGGAGGCTTCATGTGCCTTTGGTCCAATCAGGTTACTGTTCCTTTTTTGGTGATGGTCTGGGTATCCAGCAGTATAAGTCTCACTACCAGTTAGGTTTTTGTTTGTTTTGTTTTGTTTTCTCTGCTTACATGGGAGTTGGCCCGACCTTAATGAGACCTGGCTTTGTCTGAAGTTTCTCAGCCCTGCTACAAAGAGACATGACCTCAAAGGAGCCCAAATTTCCTGCGTGTTCAATTTAACCCTTTCTCCTGCCTCAACAGTGGTCCCACTTCATGCTTTGAATATAACCCTTGATGCTCTGCCACTGAGGCTTATTTTAAAAGGGACATATTTTTATTCATCTTCTCCCTCTCTCAAATTAACAAGTGAATTTTGACCCCTGCCGCAATCTGGCTGGGCACAAATCAGGAACCACTTGAAGATTCAAGCAGGAATGAACTTTATTTTTAGAACCCACACGGCAAGCCGCCCACATGAACTCCCTGAGTGCTGCACCGGAACTTCGGAATTTCGGAATTTCGGGCTTTGAGAGCACTCAACTGGAACTCAACCCGCCCATCTCCAGGGACAAGCAACTTAAAACAAAAGAGAAACAAAACGAAAGAAGAATCTTTAAATGGTTACCCATCCTCTCACACTGCCCTCAGGGGTGAGCAGTTTACCTTATCATTTACCCTCAGGCGTTCCCCATATGGGCCACCATAGGTTGTTACAGCCTCTTTCAGCTGCTTCACTGTTTTGAAATCTAAAGCATGGTGAATTCGCTGCCCTCCTGCTGCCTCAAATACAGGGCATGCTAATCTTTGAGGTCCTGTCTCAGGATCCCATCTATCAACTACAGGGGTTGAGGGCCACTCAGCATATGTTGTCTCCATAGGCAGAGCTGTTGGTTGCACACCCACACCCGGTAATAGAAAGGGGTTAGTAGCAACCTCCCTTTGTAATTTCTCCCCTGATAGCCCTTTCTCCTCTAAACTTTTATCCTTTGTCTGACTAACTGGAGAGACTTCCTCTTTTACTTGATGTAAGATGTCTTCTCCTAGACTAAGCAAAAAAGATTGTACCAATGTCCATAATGGTAATGTGCCAACTGGCAGAGTTCCTGGGCTTTCCTTTTGTATCTTTTTTAAATCTTCACCATGATGGTTCCATTGTGATATATTTAACAACCCCTCTTTAATGAACCATGGGCTACACCTTTGTATCATCTTAATGTATGCCCTAACTGTTCTTGATTTTACTGAGATGCCTCCTTCCTCTAGCACTTAACGCCCTTTCAGTTTGGTTCTTATTAATTTTTAATTCCATATTTCCGTGACAAAGATACCCCTAAGATAATGCAAAAGAAAACCGAGATAAAATGAAACAAAAATTCATTATATCAGCCTTTCTATCCTCCTGAAATGTCCATCCGTTCTTTCTCCCTATCTGTTCCTCAGATACAAATAGTTTTTCCTCAGATGTGAGCGGTTTTTCCTCCGTATATCCTCAGCCCAATCTGCTGGTGTCATGTTCAAGTTGGTAATGGATTCGACCATACTTACAGTGAAGGGTGCTTGAGGACCATAGTTGAGGATAATAGAACTCCTAAATAATTAATTGGAAAATTTAATTGTACTTTATCTATTGCTATCTCTAGATTATAATTTTTTAATAAATTTGTAATTGTGGCATAATATTCTAGCAATGTGTTTTTATCTTTGTGTGCCAATAATACATCGTCCATATAGTGAAATATTTGTAGTTCAGGATTTTGATTTCTAAGTGGCTGGGTTGCTTTGTTAACATAAATTTGACACATAGTTGGGCTGTTAGCCATCCCTTGAGGGAGTACTTTCCATTCATATCTCTGATCAGGACCTTCATGATTCAGTGCAGGGATAGTAAATGCAAAACATAGACTATCCTTAGGATGAATTGGAATTGAAAAAAAAAACAATCTTTAATATCTATAACTAAAACATACCAGGTTTTTGGCAAAGCAGACAATTGGGGAATCCCCGATTGAGCAGGTCCCATAATAACCATCTCATTATTAATGGTTCTTAAATCTTGCAATAATCTCCATTTACCAGATTTCTTTTTGATGACAAAAATGGGAGTATTATGGGGGGATACAGAAGGTTGTATATGTCCCTCTGCTAATTGTTGTTTGACCAGGTCATGGGCTGCTTGTATCTTTTCTTTAGTCAGGGGCCACTGAGGAACCCATACTGGCCTTTCTGATTTCCAAGTAATTTTTATTGTCTCAGTGACCCCTCCTGAAAACCCAATCCATGTCTATCTGTTTTTTGATCTATTTGTATTGGTGCCACTATACCTTGTCCTTGTTCTCCTAATCCTTTTTCTTCCTTAAAACCTTGTCTAGCCATAATAGTGGGTGCATTTGAATTGATGTTATTTGTTAATGTTAGACATAATTGATCTAGAACATCTCGTCCCCATAAATTTATAGGAAGATGATCCAATACATGTGGCTGTGCACTCCTGGAATGCAGCCTTTGGCTCACCTCTTTAAAAACCCAGTTCTCTCTGGATGGGATGGGTGGAATCACAGCCTGAGGCATCCTCTGTGTTTCTCCTTTGATAGCAAATCAATAAAACTTCTTTTTCCCTTTTCTCTAAACCATGTCCTCATTATTGAATTGTCATCAGGGACAAGGATGGAGTGTTCAGTAACAAATATGGGAAGAAACATGATAATCCTAGTTAATTAGAAAATACAGCCAAAGTTCTTATATTTGAAACATTTTGTTTTAAAAATACTTTTTTTTTAGTTTCATCTAGATAATCAGTTTTTACTTGTTTTATAAATCAAACACAATATGGAAAAGATTTTTTAATTTTGGTATAAAAGTGTATTAAGAATTGGAATGCAAAAGCATTATGAATGTAATGCATTCCTCTATTGTGATGTATGTAAGAAATAATTAAAAAATAAATTAATTAAAAAAGAAAACGCTCAACAAATTGTAGCTATTATTTTTTTAAATAATTTCTAATCCTTATTACAACTTTATGAAGCAGCCTACTAATGATCCTATTAAACCCTTCTGTTTATTTTTACCTCTACATGGCTACAAAGGCAGACTCTCCTTTCTGGAATTTCTACATCTTTTTTTCTCCACTTAAGTGTTTTCTACTCATTTCCTAGAGTTCAGTTAAAGGCCTCTTTCTTGACTTCTGCACTTTACTTCAATACATTGCCCCACTACAAATACGTTTTTAGCCTCATGATATGCAAAAGTCTCCATGTTAAGGGGAATACAGTGTTGAAAGTAATAAAAACAAGAAACCCTGTTTCCATGCAGCTTATATATATATATATAGTGCTGAGAATCTAACCCAGTGCCTCACAAATGCTAGGCAAGTGCTGTACCAGTAAGCCACAATCCCAGCCCTGGAAAAGATTTTTAAAATAAAAAATAAACACCTTTTCTTTAGTATTTAGTTGTCAACTTATCTGATTATGCAGCATGCTTTAAGAAAAGAAATAATCTTGTCTCAAAGGGGTAATTAACTGTCTTTTCTTATGGAATAGTACTGAATGCGGATAAAATAGAATGACCAGGCATTAGGGATAATGGACCCCATTCAATCACACCCTGAGGCTAACCAATAGACTTGTTAAGGAGCACCAAGGAGGCCTATTTCTCATGTAAAAGACATTGAAGCTCACCTGTGGGAACATCTCTAGTCAACTCCTTTATCCCAGAGGTGGAAAACAGAGGGTGGGGGTGAACCCAGATGGAAGTTACTGGAAGGAGAATGGAAGTGAACCCAGGATGTCGTTTCAATAGCTATTTTACATAGATTTTGCTTCATGCTCTGCCCAGAACCATATATAAATTACTCAACTGGCACACCAAAATAGGTTTTTCTGCTCTTGGGCCCTCTCCCGCTTGACCAGAGTTCTATCTTTTCTTGTTTAAATAAATCCTGCTCTGTTTACTCTTTCCTGTAACAGTGGTCCCTTCATCTTCTGATTGTAGCCCTCATAGGTCTGAGACTTATTATTTTTTAAGAAGAACATGTTTTTTTCCTCTTCCTCTCTTCTCCCCTCTCCCCCTCCCTAACAAGATTGGGGAGACAGTGTTATCTTTTCTTCCCCTAGTTCATTGCCCTTGAACACACCCACTATGGGAAGGAGATGCCTGCTGAGGATCTGGGAAGTGAATATCACTCAAATTAACTAGTGATTCTTAACACACAGTCAGGGCACCCTGGGACCCTCTACTAGAGCACACCTGGAATATAACACTCTAAGAGTTTCTTTAAAACATCCCTGTCCCTCCTGATGGAGAGTGTCACAGCCTTTAGTACAGGAGTTTTAGGACAGGTTTTTCCTTTGTTAGCAAAGCAATGAAACTTCTTTTTCCTTTTTCTCAAAACCTTGGCCTCTTTATTGGATTGGCATCAGGGAGAAGGACCAAGCTTTCAGTTACAATTGTCCATGGGTTTTATTCTTCAACATTTGCAAGACAAGAACCCAGAGAAAATTGACAAATCAGGGAATCTAGTCTCATCTCAAAACGCTGGTTTCAGTACCAGTTCCTGATCATTAAAGGAGTTGATAACCAAGTCTGTACCTAGAAGCAGACTGGTAAGAGATGTAGAAATAGATCTGAGAACAAGGGGCTAGGTACAGAAACCAAACCAACAGATGCAGCCAGGTATAGAAGTTCTGTGAGCTGGGCTCGGTGGCACATGTCTGTAATCCCAGTGTCTGGGGAGGCTGAGACAGGAGAATCATGAGTTCAAAGGCAGCCTCAGCAATTTAGCGAGGAGCTAAGCAACTCAGTGAGAGCTTGTATCTAAATCAAATACAAAATAGGGCTGGGGATGAGACTCAGTGGTCGAGCAAAAAAAAATCTGTGAAAGCAGAGATTTTTGGCAGTTGCTATTTATTATTATACCCCCAAGGCCTAGGACAGAACCTAGTGCAGAATGTTGTTCAACCAACGTAGCCTTTATTGACTAAATGAACAAATTCTCAAGGTATTAGATTTTAAACCCAGTTATAGCAATGCTGTGGATTTAATTGTGGCCCCCTATTCATATGTCAAAGCCCTGACCCCAAATGTGATGCTATTTGGAGATGAGGCATTTGGAAAACAATTAGGTTTAAATAAACTTGTAAGAGTGGAGTTCTCATGAAGGGATTAGTGTCCTTAAAGAAGAAATCATAGTTCCCAATCTCCCTTCTCCTCTCTTTCTCTCTTTCTGTCCCCGCTTTCTCTCTCTCTCTCTCTCTCTCTCTCTCTATCTCTATCTCTATCTCTATCTCTATCTCTCTTCACCCCTCCACAGATGATCCCACCATGAGAGCACATGGAAGAAGGAATTTGTCTGAATGTCAGGAAAAGAGCCCTCACCAGGGAGCTGAATTAGCCAGCATCTTGATTTTGGACTTGTACTGTCCCATCCGGCAGGACACATCAACGTGGGCAGCGAACCTAGATGGGGAGGAATGAAGGGACAAGAGACACAGAAGGATGACAGCAAGACAAAAGTTCTGATCAAGCTGCAAACTTTTATTGTTCACACAGGGGTATTTATATGGTGGGGATGGGGAAGCTCTCTTATCGGCAGTTGCTGGATGTCTGCACAAGGTGAGATAACCGCAGGATGTTTCAGGAAGATAGGTTTCAGGAAGATAGGTGGCCGCAGGATGTCTCAGGTGAGATAAGTAGCTGCAGGATGCCTCCCAGGCAGGATGTCTCCCAGGGGGCTGTCAGGCTAATCTTTGAAGGAGAATTTCCTTCTAGTCCCTGACATCTCCCACTTTCTTATATAAAATATTTGACCATACCTTACCGGCCATGTTTTTAGGGGGTGATAGAGGCTCTGTTCCTCTAGAAGGCCTTAGAATATCTCCTGATCTGAGCGAGCATCTTCACTAGGAGATTTCTGGGTGGCCTTGGCATGTTTTTGGAGGAGACGGCTTTGAGGGGGGAGCATGCCAACCGCCATGCACCAGAGCGTGTCACTCAGAGGTCTTGGGTTTTGGGATCCGTGGATCCATCCTCCTGCAGTCCTTCCTGCACCCTCTGTCATTATGGCCTAATGTCCTCACTCCATGGGTGCGTCCTCCCCCAAGCGGAGGGGCCCATGGAGGAGCGAACCCTTATGGCAAGGGCAGAAGATGATTGGTCAGAGCTGTTACTTATACTTTTATATAAGAAAGAGAGATCTGTGGGGATGTAAACTTAAGAAATAAGCCTGAGAGAAGGGTAGAACATCCTTTCAAATGTTGGCAGCGCGGTCTTCCATCTCCAGACAATGATAGTGAACCTGTATGGGCTTAGAGGCCAAAATATTAATCTGTTCTTTAATAAATTGTACCAGCCTGTTTATAATGCAGGGTCCTATGGACACCATTAAAAGCAAACCCAACAAAGGGCCTAATAAGGGAAGAAGGTAGGGTAAAAATCCATTAAGCCCAGTCCAGAGGGGATTTTCAAATAGTTCCCTTCTTCTCTTTTCTAGATCTTCTTGAAGCTGCTTAATTTTAGTGCGTACTATGCCTGATTTATTGGCATAAAAGCAGCATCTTTCCCCTAAGGCCAAGCAAATACCTCCCTGGTTAGCTGTCAGCAAATCTAAGCCTCGTCTGTTTTGAAGGACCACTTCTGCCAGGGAATCTATTTGGTCCTGTAAATCTTTAATAGTTCCTGATAGAGTTTGTACATCATCTATAAGTTGTTGAGATAGGCGACGGTAAGAGTGTATAGCCGTGCCTAAGCCAGCTGTACCTGTGCCCACAGCAGCTGTTATTCCAAGGCTGGCAAGGAGTGGTAAGGCCTGTATTGCCCGCCTGTGTCTTTTGACTAAGGTGTCTAGGCTAGGAATGGGTAGAGGTTCATCTCCTGGGACAATAGTTATATCAGGGAGTAATAAGGCAAGAACACAGCCACCGGTCCAATTCGCTGGAAGCCTGGGGAAGGCTGAGTTTCCTCCACACATAAAAACTGTGCCATTGGGGGGACAAAGAGATGGGGTGGGTGAGGAATAATTTTTTACTGTTGAGCAATTTCCAAAGGAAGTAACTCCAACATCAATATCATAGGTATTATTCTGCATCGCGCCTAAAAGACATGATGTAAAAGTGCCTATAGGCTGTACTTTAAAAGGAAATCCAGGTTGGCATGTATTATCATTGTCTATGATAGAATTAATAGCAACTGCCATAGGCATGATTGCCCCTGTTGTCATGCAGAGCCAGCAATCACCAGCAAGGGTGGGGTTGGAATTATTAAGCAAGGAGAAGGTAGTTTCCAAAATATCTAATGTATTGGTATCTAAATCTGGGAGCTGGGATTTAGGCAGCATTAAGGGATGATATGTGAGCTCAGGGATTTGGGATTTCAAAAGTTTGATTATCTGAAGATGCTTGACAGCATCAGTGGGTCCTCCACCATCAGAGACCCCTGTAGGGGCCTTAATGGGCCAGCAGGAGGGTTTACCGACAGTGCCTTGGCATCCAGCTGACTATAACTTGGTATATATGCCTTCTCCTCCCCGGTCAAAGAGGAGGGGGGTATAATGAATAGTGGTCCCCTCTGCTGCATGAGTTTTAGTTAGGGTGGCTTCAAAAAATTGTTCTCCCTGCTTGTTAACACAAATTGAGGCTGACGCATAACAAGAGACATGCATCGCCTGGGTATGCATACAAGTTGCAGAACAATTTTGGAGAGCTTTACTTGTACTGGGGGGAATAATCTTTGGCTTGTTAACACATACCCATTTAGGCTGATGAACTCAACCTCGGCATGGAGGTAAGCCACCTTAGTCACGCAGTCAGCAATCTGGGTCCAACTAGTGGGAGCCTGAGTCCAAGATCCTCCCCTGCATTCGCAGGGGGGGCCAAAAAGGTACTCTCTGATGTTGGAAGGTGGAGGGCTAAGGCCTCCGTATACAAACCTGTTCAGCAGAAGTGCCTTAAGCAGGATCCTCACACAGATTGTTGGCTGCATCTGCAAAAGAGGAAAATTTGTCCTCAGGGGGAGGGCCTCCGTCCCTGGGTTGAGGTAAGTCATTAACCTGTTTAACCAGGCGTTCTGGTAACCATCTTGGGGCTGCTTGCTCTTGGTCCAAAACACAAGCTGAGCCTCGTCCCCAGATGAGGACAGGATCTGGGCCTTTCCATTTATTTGTAAGGGGATCGCGCCACATAACAGGTGGGCGAACAGAATTGGACTAGGGATGCCAGTGTCTGTCTGCGGCCGAATGGCCTTCACTGTCTAGGGTAAGAAAATTAAGGGCAAATAATGCATGGTTAAGGCGATCCCAAAATCTCTGTATTTTAGAATATTATCCTTTAAATAGGTATCTCTTTTTTTTTTTTTTACTTTATTAAAATACTGAGTTTTATTTCACATGTATATTTTTGTCTCCCCACCATTTCCATGTCTGACCACCACTACTACTATGTCCTATCATAACATTCCATACATACTTAGAAACCAAGCAAAGGGTGGAGTTCCATCTTTAAAAACTAAACAGGCATTTTGGACAACACATTCTTGGCAATAGAACCTTGACAACATTTATCAAACACGGTAGGGAAAGTTCTCACTTTGCATTATAAAAAGGACAGCCAGATATCAACTGTTACAGAAATGAAATAAGACGGAAATTTTTAACAAACTGTTTAAACTATTTTCTTAAAGAGACTTCCTCCACTGCCAGAGATCTTGAATAGCCTCCTGGTCAGTCATCCGGAAGCAATTCTTCACATAATTGACGAACTTGGCTTCCACTTTGGGAAGAGAACCACCTTTTTCTATACTTGCTTGCATTTTTGCTTTAATGTCTTCTACAGAACTAGGTCCTTTTGGTGTTTTAGGAGTTTTTTCCTGTTTTTTGAAGGATTCTTGACCTTTTGATCTTGGTGTTGTTGGTTTTGAGTCTTTTCCATTCTGGTTCGATTTTTGTGCATTTTTGGCTGGAGTATCTCAGAAGATGAAGAGGAGGAAGATGTGAAACTCTTAAGTGTATCTGGAAAGCGATCTGCCCCTGGAGGTGGTAGCAAGGTTCCCCAGAAAAAAGTAAAACTTGCCGCTGATGAAGATGTCGATGATGATGAAGATGATGATGATGATGACGAAGATGATGATGATGATGATTTTGATGATGAGGAAATTAAATAGGTATCTCTTAATTGTCTTTTAAAAAATATGATTAAGGTTATTTCCTGTGTAGGGAGCAGTATATAAATCTTACTGTATTTTTTATGGACAATAGATCTAGTCAGAGAACTTATATAATATCAATGAATTTTTTTAAGTTTGTAACCTTTATTGTTTAAAATTAATATATAACTTTAATTTAGAGAACCTTAGTCTTAATAAAATGTTGTGTTTTTTTTTTAATTTTATGATTATCTAACAAACAAAATATGTAAAAATTAGTATCTCAGTGTCTTAGAATCAATTGATTTTCGTCTCTAAGGACAATTGTTAAAATCTGATTTAAGTTAGTAGTTCAATATACTTAAATGTTTAATCAATAATGTGAATTTATTTACCAAAATTAATCTTTGTCTTAAACAGTAAGAATTATTAGGCAATAAGGATCTTACTTTAAAGAAATAAACTTACATTTTAATAGGTGCTTATCATGTCAAAATATGGACAAAATCTTAGCTCACATTAGTATAGTTAAACTAGGAAAAATAGCCTGAAATACCCTTAAATTAATTATAGTCAGTTTAGTATATATAAATCTCTTTTTTAATCTTTCTAACTTTTTACATCATCTGTTTAGATAACAATATAAAAATCTTTTTTACTTAGGAAAATAATTTTATCATTGAAATATGAATATAAAGACCTTGTTTTACCCAAAGATGATTTCTTTCTTTTTAGGATCCATGTGTGCTTTTTCTTTGTTGAAGCATCCTTTTCTTTTAGAAAATTTTTTTTTTGTTATACTTGGAACAATTTCTGAAAACCTTAGAATCTATAAACAAATTATTGTACTTTGATAAGAAATATCAATGAAAATATAGTTAAAATCCTTAGATATTTTGTAGACATAATTATAATTATCATCTTATGAGTTTGAACAGTAACTTTGAGAATTAGAAACTACTTGAAGATTGTATTTTCACTTAAAAGCAAATTTATAGTAAACACATTTATCTCAAATATCTGTAACTGAAAAGGCAGAGTATCTGATAAATGTAAATACAAAACATAAATTATGGGTTTTCTGTTGAAGAAAAACAATTAGGCAAATATATATTAACTAATCAATTAGGCATGTGCTAATTATTTTATAGATTAACAAATATAGGTTATCTAAATATCTTAAAAATATATATATTAAGAATAAGAACATAACTTATAATTGTATTAATTTTATGTAACCACGTGGTCTTAAAATATTTGGATCCATTTTAATTTATTTTTAGCTAGGAGTGCACTCTTCTATGTGACGTCACTTGATGTAACTGAAATAAAATCCTTGTTGAGTATACATATTTATTTTTTATAGTTAGGAATGAGAATAAGGATTTTTTGGTCATCACAGGAACATTGCCGGCTTTGTTCCTGTGGCGAGCAAATGCATCCTCATAACCTCCAAAATTAAAAGTAAAATATAAAGAAGCATGTTTGATATCTCTCATCAATAGAACATTATTTAGTAACACAACTATAGAGAAAAGTTAGGTTATTTAACTCAGAACTAACTTCAATTTAGGGCTGCAACATAGAAAGCTGTGGAATTAAATTTTGTCTGAAAAAGATATCTTTTGTTAGCATTTACAGGTAGGCATTCTTAAAAATACAGGCTCTGAACAGCTCCCGTAGAAATCTGAAACACAGTAGTACAGATTAGTGGCTGGAAGGCGGAACTAGAAGTCCTGTCTGAGTGACTGTGGAAGAACCAATCGGAAGCCCGCGAAAGTGTGGGAGGTGGGACCAGGAAGCCCGCTCTTCTGGCCAGGCGCCCCATGGTTACCATGGTGATGCAAACAACATGGAGTCCGCTGCCCATTTTCGGGGCAAAAGTTCCCCAAGTTTTCCTAGCCGATTGCATTTTGTTTGATTTTGTCTGCATTTTCCCCCGCCTGGCCAAGATCTTACTGCGGTAGCAGCTTGTTCTGTCTCTGCGACCTGCGGTTGCAGGCTCGTGTACATCCTGCACTTTTTTTCTGTGGCATGTGGGTGCTCCAAAGGTTTTTTAGCAGCAAACGCTAGCATTACCATCAGATCTTAAGTTAGTCTGTGTTTGGCATTTAGGTCAAGTAATTCAAGGGTTAAAAGCATTGCTGGCCGCAGGGGCTAGGACCCCATAGCAAGCAGCAGCAGCTAAAGTCTCTTGTCCCCAGCGGCTGAGTTATAGCCATTCTGATTCATAGGACAATCATGTAGTAAAAAGGTCCCTACATACTTTCTGAGTATTGACAAAAACAGTGGAAAATTGAAACTTATTTCTCTCCAGGTAAACATCACATTTTCTCTCCCTTTTTCTCACTCTCCTAGCACAAACTTCTAGAACGTAAAGGCCAAAAAATATCTCTCTCTTTTTTTTTAAGCTTTTTTTTTTTTTTAAGCTTTTTTTTTTTTTTTTTTTTTTTAATTAATTAGGTTCTAGTAAGAAAAGGTGGGAACAGGCACCTTTTCTGGGCCAAAGGATTCATAATAATCTTTTAAACAGTCTCCTACTCTAAGCCATCTTTTACCATCGATGGTCCCTTCAAGGGGAAACCATGGACACAATTCTCCTATGTATGAAAAGAATAATTTTAAGTCCTTTTTCTTAACACGTGCCCCCCGTGTCTTGAGGGCCTCCTTGAGGCCTGACAAAAACAACTCATGTGACGAAACTGCTTGTCCCATGGTGGGTCACTCACCTTGCGTCGTCCTCACTCTCCTCCTGGATCTGTCTCTCGGTTGTGTCTGCCGAGGCGATCGCGCGCTCCCGCTTGGCCAAGTCTTCCCGGAGGACGGCGTTCCCCCTCAGTCAAAGGCTCCAGCCCCACACTGGGCGCCAAATGTCCCGTCCGGCAGGACACATCAACGTGGGCAGCGAACCTAGATGGGGAGGAATGAAGGGACAAGAGACACGAAAGGATGACAGCAAGACAAAAGTTCTGATCAAGCTGCAAACTTTTATTGTTCACACAGGGGTATTTATATGGTGGGAATGGGGAAGCTCTCTTATCGGCAGTTGCTGGATGTCTGCACAAGGTGAGATAACCGCAGGATGTTTCAGGAAGATAGGTTTCAGGAAGATAGGTGGCCGCAGGATGTCTCAGGTGAGATAAGTAGCTGCAGGATGCCTCCCAGGCAGGATGTCTCCCAGGGGGCTGTCAGGCTAATCTTTGAAGGAGAATTTCCTTCTAGTCCCTGACATTGTACCATTCAGATAAGAAATTATAGTATTTTGTTATGAGAGATTAAGTTATCTAATGCAAGCATGAACCATGGCTTGTCTCCAATCATATCAAAAAGAACTAGGCAGAGGGGGAGTTGTGGCTCAGTGGTGAAGTGGTTGCCTAGCACACATGAGGCACTGGGTTTGATCCCAGCACTACATTAAAAAAAAAAAAAAAACTAAATAAACAATATAAAGGTATTGTGTTCATCTACAACTAAAATATTTTTTTAAAAAAAGAACCAGGCAGTCTATCTAGTCTATTCTAAATCATGATGTGTTAAAATTAGAATCTCATTAAGATGCAACATTTCTTACCATACATGTGTTAAGATCTCTTTTTCACTAGGCACAGTGGCACATGCCTGTAATCTCCATAACTTAAGAGACTGAGGCAGGAGAATCCAAGTTCAGGGCCACCCTCAGCAAACTCATGAAATCCTATAATGAGACCAAAGGGCTGGGGATGTACAGCAGTGGTAAATTTCCCCTGAGTTAAATCCCCAGTACCCCCCAAAATTAAAAAAATTAAAAATAAAAAGGTTTGGGATGTAGCTCAGTGGTAAAGCAACCCTGGGTTCAATTCCCAGTACCCACTGCCACCTCCAAACAAGATTGATTGATCTCTCTCTCTCAGCTTCAAAATTTATATTCAGTGACTTTAATAGTTTAACATTTTATACTATATGTTGTGTACCTTTTGAAAAAGGAAGATAAAAGAAATTTCTACTTCCAGATATTTAGAAGACTAATATTTCCCATTTGTAATCTTAATGTCAATTTAGATGACTGGTAGAGCTCTTATGATCAAGAAAGATCAATGATTGTTATTCCTGAAAAAGAAGAAAAGAGAACAGATAAATTTGCAAATTTTGACTGAGATAGAGCTTATAATTCATCATTTATTCATTCAGTCTGTCAACAGATATTTGATAAATGGCTACAGTGCTTCAGGGACTGAGCTAGGGCCTGGGTTACAAAAGCAATAAGACTTCTTCCATTTCCTGAAGGTACTCACATCCTAGTAGGGGAGAATAGATAAGGACCACAACTGTTACTGTAGAGTGTGAAAGAAAAGTACCCTGAAAGAAGAATGAAGAACAATGGACTTGGCTATTTTTTTGGTTTAATTGATAAGCCATGATAACCCTACAATTATTGTCATGTGGGAACAAATGAACCAATTACAATACTTTACTTTTTTAAAAAAGGATACATTTTATATTATTCCTTTATTAGTTAGCACACACAATTTTTCGGGGGGCACTAGGGATTAAAGTCACAGGCACTCTACCACTGAGCCACATGCCAGCCCTATTTTGTATTTTATTTAGAGACAGGGTCTCAGAGTTGCTTAGTGCCTCGCCATTGCTGCAGCTGGCTTTGAACTTGCCATCCTCCTGCCTCAGTCTCTCAAACTGCTGGGATTATAGGCTTGTGCCACTTTGCCCAGCGCAGTACAGACAATTTTTTAAATGAAAAATAATTTATTATAGATAAAGTATGACCTCAAATAAACAACACAATTTTTTTTCTTGGTTATCTATCAGGGATTGAACCCAGGGGTGCTTAACCATTGAGTCACATCCACAGCCCCTTTTTATATTTTTTATTTTGAGACAGAGTCTTGCTAAGTTTCTGAGGCTGGCTTTGAACTTGCCATCCTCCTACCTCAGCCTTCTGAGCTGCTGGGATTATAGGCATGTGCCACAGCACCCTGCTAACAAAAAAGATTTAAAACAGCTTTCTTCGAGCTGGGTTGTGGATCAGTGGTAGAGTGGTCACCTATGACTTGTGAGGCACTGGGTTTGATTCCTAGTACCACATAAAAATAAACAAGATATTGTGTTCATCTATAAATAAAAAAACAGCTTTCTTGCAATATAACTCATATACAATAAAGATTTCCTTTTAGAGTGTTGGATTCATTGTTTTTTAGTATACCCATAGGATTGTGCAACCATACCACTAAAACCAGAATATTTTCATTCTTCTAAAAGAACCCCATACTCATTAGCAGTCACTCCCCATTTCTCTCTAAATATTCCCTCTTAGCCCTAAGCCACTTACTAATCTGTTTTCTGCTACACTAGACATTTCATAATAATGGAACTTCAACATATATATAGCTTAGTTTTAGAATGCTAGAAATAGAACCAAGGGCCTCACATATACTAAGCAAGTGTTTTACCACTGAGCTATATCCTTAGCCCCTACGTATGACCTTTTTAATCTGGCCTTTGACTTACTGAGAGGATATATGTGCTAGGTACTTACTGTGTAAGGGTCCGGCGAAGCATCGGAGAAAGAGACCACCAAGTGACCACTCATGAAATTGGCAGAAGGGGATTTATTGAACCAGCATGCTGGGGCTCCGTGCCCACTCAAGAAGGGAAAGCAGCCCAGAGCCCCGAGCAGGGGCTGAGCACTGCTTAAGTACACTTTTTTGGGGGAGGGTGGGACTTTACATACATCACAGTCTCCTTTAACAAATCATCATACACCACAGGAAAATCAAACAACAATTCCTAAACATGATTAGTTCATTCATTGGCGGGAACAGGTCAGGCGGGGGTGATAGGTCAGTTCTAAACAGGGTACACATTCAAACTGATTGGTCCAGGCCCTGCAATGCCTACGTGCAAGATCATACAGAGCCCTGAGTTATTAGACAACCAAGCGGTCAGGGGGAATATTTACTGGGCAGTTCCAAGCATTGTCTTAACAGCTACAGGAATTTCAGGTTTTGCATGTAGCATAGAAACCTAACAATACCTAATCCTTTACATTTTTAACTCAGGCCTTGCAGCCTAGAAACTTTACAATGCCTGGTCTTTTACCCTTTAACTTTTACACTTTAACTTCAATTTCTTTTACCCTTACAACTGTTCTAGGTATTTTATCTTTAACAGCTTCTTATATAACTTAGAAACTATTATCATCCCTGCTTTACAAATGATAAAACTGAGAAATAGGCTTAATAGAGAAATTAAATAATTTTCTCTAGATAACATAGTTACTCGGTGACAAAACTAGGATTACAACTAAAGTTATTTGGCTCCTGAGCCCATGTTTTCAATAATTTCATGAAACTGCTATTAGTTAAATCAAGTACACAAAGCATAGTTGTTAAAGCTGGAGAAGAACATACTTAAGACCAATAGTAAACTCTATTGCATTTATTGCACTGGCATTGGCATAATAAAAGAAACCAGAGAAGAGTTAGCTTTTACAAATTATTTATATTTGTTATGGGATTACTGAACATAACAAGAAATCATCTGGGGCTGAGGTTGTGGCTCAGTGGTAGAGCGCTTACCTAGCATGCATGAGGCACTGGGTTCAATCCTCAGCACCACCTAAAAATAAAAAAAAATAAATAAAATAAAGGTATTATGTCCATCTATAACTAAAAAAAAAAAGAAATCATTTAATATGAATCCTAATCTTGTTATGCTCGAATTCGGGACCCCCCAAAAGACCACCAGAGACCAAGATCGATGTAAACAGCAAAGAGGTATTTATTGGGAGCTAGCTCGATCCTCCGCGTGCACACACAGCAACTGGTGACGCTGAGAGGCCCCAGCCCAGGGTTTGCTGCATTTTTATACATTCTTTGGAGAAGGCAGGGACCCCCACATACATCATAGCATCTCTTAGCAAATCATCACACACCGCGGGAAAATCAAATAACAACTCTAAAACATGATTAGCACATTCACTGGTGGGAACAAGTTGGGTAAGAGTGATTGGTCAGTACAAAAGGGGAATTCATTTGAACTGATTGGTTTAAGCCAAGAGGGGTGTACGTGCTGAACTACATGGTTTCCCAACAAGTTATCAACCACCATAAACTACTGGGAGGGTCATCTGGTATCCCAGGTATTTCCCTGTCTCATGCTGATTGGTGGCTGCTAGGGGGTTACTATGGGTCTCCACCTAGCCTGACTGAGTCAGGGACACCTGGCGCAGCAGATCTCTCCTGTTATTTGTAGATAAACCACTTAGCAGGGTGGGAATGTGCCTAGGAGTGCTCTGTGGGTCTTTCCAAGGACAAAGGCCATGTCCCTTCCTTGGATAGGCTTTGCTCTGAGGTAGAGGCTGGTTTTTCAATCTATTAATATATACCACATTGAAGCATATTTGGTTGAGGAAAGGGTAGAAAGCCACAGTAATTGAAACTTTGGATGAGTGCCTTTAATAGTTCATTAAAGGCTTTCTACATGTGAATGTGCTTTCCTTTCCTGGTGGTTCCGTGGGCCATCATTGTGGAGGGCTCTAGCCCAAATGCTTTTTTCAAAGCAAGTTCAAGAGCATCCAGCCATGGGCACAATATTCAAGACTCTGAAAAGTGGACAGCCTGCATACAGCCCTGCAGTGGGAATAAGTGCTATAAAGCTATGCACACTGTCATACTTTATAATTTCTAAGCTCTTATACTTAGAAAATCTTAATATACTCATCTAAGGTATGCTGATTGATTGCATAACTGGCTCTGTTATTCATCCTTCTGGTATAGGTTTTACATATAGGCACACCAAACAATCTTTATTATGTTGATCCTAACTTTGGTTAGTGCTCCTTTCCTATGCTATCCACATGTAGCTGTAAGTTTTACAAAAGCTAAGTTAGGTGATCCCTAATACAGTGACACTTGCTATGATAAAAGTAGCTATTGTGTTGGTACCCATAATGTAATATGGCATTGTGAGCAGAACTATGATTTACAATAAAAAATCATAATTCTCTCTGTCTCTTCCCCCCACCACACACAGACACACAGACACACACACACACACACACACACTCTTACAATTACCAAGAGGAAGTATAGTGTTAGGTCAGTGGTGGCAACTTAGTGGCAACTCAGAACAAAGCAGCCCGCGTGGGAAAGGAACATCAATCAGATGCCGGCGGAAATGCCTGTCAATCAGCCAGATCTCCTGACTAACGCCTGTCAATCAGCAGGACACCCTGGCCAATCCTGGAGTTCAGCCAACTCCCCTGACCAACTTAAAGGGGGCAAGGGACCCTAAAAACATCTTTTCCTGCCCCAAGCCCTTCCCTTCCTGCTGTAAGCCCCATAAAATTCCAGTCCAGTCAAGTTTCCACGTGGTTTCTCCTCAGACCCTTCCCCTGTCCCCTCTGTGGATCTGATCAAGTTCTGCCCAGGAGTGATATCTCAATAAAGCCTTGTTCAGTGGCCCTTTTAAATCTGCCTCCTTTGGTCGCTGCCCGCCTCGCCTGATCTGACATATAGAGTTCAGAGAACTAGGTAGTTGATATATAAATATATATATAAGGAAATAAACAGTGCAATGGTTCTGGCAGACATGAGTTTGTAGATTGAGAATCACACCCACTATAATTACAAAAACAAAAATGAAATAAGCCATCGTAATCCAAAATGTATGTAAAGACCATGGTAAAAATAGGAATGATTTAAATATTTCCAAGCTCAGAGCCAATAATACAAAGGAAGGAGCCATTGGGAGTTTCAACATAATTAGTGGAGAGCTGTATTCAGAGCATCTTAGATAAATGTGCCTCTGGGGCCTGATTCTTATGCAATGCTTTAGTCTGTGTACAAATGTCAGTACTGCTTTTTTGCTCAGAATAAGTAGAACTAGTTAGCTGCTGCATTTAGAAATCAAACTATTGGCATATATCATCTAGTAGCATGTTCTCTTTTTCCCCCACAATTAATCAGAGGAAGGTTTTTTAGTGTACAAAACAATATCTATAGACAGACTGATAAGGAGTCTCAAAAACAAAGACAAGGGGCTGTGGTAATATCTCAATGGGAGAGCACTTGACTAGCACATGTGAAGCACTAAGTTCCTTCCTTGGTGCCACATAAAAAAAGATAAAATAAAGGTTTTGCATCCATCTATAAACTAAAAAAAAAAAAAAAAAAAAAAAAAACAAAGATAAGCACACAACCAAGAGACAACAACTAGTTATTATTGTTATTATTTTGATACCGAGGATTGAACCCAGAGACAGTCAACCACTGAGCCAAATCTGCAGCCCCTTTTTTATATTTTAGTTAGAGACAGGGTCTCCCTGAGTTGCTTAGGGCCTCGCTTAGTTGCTGAGGCTGACTTTGAACTCATGATCCCCCTGCCTCAACCTCCAGAGCCACTGGGATTACATGCATGTGCCACTGTGCCTAGCACCAATTAATATTTGAGCAACAGACACCATATAAGAAACTTACCAAAATCAATAAAAACAAAAACTAACACCTGAAGAAATAGTGAATGTAGCAAATGAAAAAGGACAAAGTGTTTAATTAATATTCTCAAAAGGATGAGAGGTTATCAAACCCATAAACAAGAAAAATGCTAATGTGAAACAATGGATTATATTGATCTTGGAAGCTACATAAATAAATAATGACCAAAATAAAGAACACAATTTATATATAAAACATATAAATATTATAGTGGATTATATTATCACAAAGTAGTAGAAGAGAAAAAAAAAACTGTGCTATAATATCATATCAAAAATTTCTCACAGGATGGGACAGAAGAAAAAAGAAATAGGAATTTTGAGAAAACAATAATAGAAATGAATTTTAGATCCAGAATTTCAACATTCATGCAGCAGGAATTTTCAAACAGAAAGAGAAGAAAGAAGGAAAAAGAGGAAATTAATAAACCAATAATAGAAAATAATTTCCCAGAAATGATAAAATATATTATTCCTCAGATGGTGAGATCATTAAGTGTTAAATAAGGTAAGCAAAAGATTTAAATATAAAATGTATTGTATGCAAAATTTCTGAACATATCAAGGATTAGGGAAAAAAGGATAAAAAAAAATTCAAAGCCTCCTACAGAGGAGATACAGAAGATAAAAGAAAATTCAGTGAGCAAAAAAAACAGTGAAGTTTACAGATAAGTCCAAATAATTATAGATGAATATTGTCAAAATTGTTTTTTATTTATTTGGAACTAAACTCCAAGGAGATCTCAACTTGGAAGACAACAGAAGGAAATTATAGTTACTATGATTATTGTGTATACAAAGGAAAACAGATTTTTTTTGTGTGGTGCTAGGGGTCGAACACAGTGCATGCAAGGCAAGCACTGTACCAACTGAGCTATATCCTCAGCCCCCTTCTCCAGCCCAATTTTCGTATTTTATTTAGAGACAGGGTCTCATTGAGTTGCTTAGTGCCTTGCTTTTGAAGAAGCTAGCTTTGAACTCCTGCCTCCGCCTCATGAGCTTCTGGTATTACAGGCCTGCACCACCACGCCCAGCAAAACAAGCAATTTGATATAGATTATGAAAAGTACTAACTGCTTTTCTCTCTATTTGTAAAGAATATTTCACCCATTGGAACACATCATTAAACACTAGTTTTTTTTTTTTAAAGCTGAGGGCAAAAAGCTTATATTCTATTATACTTTAAAAACTAAAAACAGCTAAAAATTGTCATACAAAATGAAGATTCTAACAACAATGTTGAATTGAAGAATAATAATTGTGAGTGTAAAATAACCAGGCTATTTTAACAAATCATAATGTATAATCTGTATATTTTCCTAAGAGAAAAAAGCATTTATATCATGGATGCCATTATCACTTGCAAACCTTTTTCTCCTTTTTGAAATTGATTTCCATGCCAATTTATGAGTCATAGAAGAAAAATTAAAAAGAAAATTTATAGTCATACATCCTATACAACTGATGGGAAAATTTTTAATTAGTCTGCAGCTAGTACTTATGGTTATAAAAACTATACACATGAGCACCGGTTCAATGAAAATGATTAAAGTGCACAATTAATTCTGAGTGAATTAGCAAACACCTAGACTAGGTCAGTGACAAATTGTGTTACAAGAAGTTGGCATAGAACCTAGCTGAGTAATGTGCTGAAGTGAAATTTTATGCAATGATGGTGGTTGAAAAGGGCAAGCAAACTATAAAAACCTACAGGCTGACCTTGTTGAAATGAAAAATTCTGAAGGTGACCTGTAAAGCAAGCAGGACTGGTATTATTCTGTTGAATTTTCACTAATAACATCATACCAGAAATCAGAGAACAATGAATGGAATGCTGTAGTTAATCAGCCTTAGAATGTAATCTTCTTATTCTAATTGTGATACATTTGCTTTACTGCTCACATGCTTCAAAGTATTTTTGATCTATAAAGGAGCTACCACCCTGAGTCAGTCTCCTTTGGGGTTGATGAAAGTGTATTGGAATAAGATAGAAATGATAGTAGCATAACAATATGGAAGTACTAAATTTCACTGAATTGTGTACCTTAAAATGGTTAATCTTGTTATGTGAATTTCACCTGATTTTTTTTTTTTTTTTTTTTTTTGTACTAGGGACTGGACCTAGGGGCTCTTTGCCACTGAGCTACGTCTCCAGCCTATTTATTTATTTATTTATTTGTATTTTGAGACAGGGTCTCACTAAGTTCCTGAGGCTGGCATCGAATTTGCCATTCTCTTGACTCAACCTCCCAAGTCACTGGGATTTATAGGCATATATTACCACATTCAGCTCACCTGAATTATCTTAAAAAGCTACCATTTCTTGAACATCTATGTTTCAGGTACTTTGTTTGACTTTAGTGTATGGCATCTCACCCTCCTAGCAACCCTTAGAAATGGACATTATTATTTGTATTTTACAGATGAAGAAT
This sequence comes from Marmota flaviventris, assembly GCF_047511675.1. Classification (NCBI taxonomy): domain Eukaryota; kingdom Metazoa; phylum Chordata; class Mammalia; order Rodentia; family Sciuridae; genus Marmota; species Marmota flaviventris. The sequence goes on from NC_092518.1 coordinate 95,790,706, forward strand.
CTGAGTATCAGTGAGGTTAAGTGTTTTGTCCAAGACAATATAGTAGAAAAAATGAGAATTTCAACCTAAATCTATTTGACTCTGACTCCTGGGTTCAAACATTTAAAGGAGTTCACAGAGGAGGTGGTCAGTCACTCAGATTTAAATTCTCAAAGCAAATTAACTCAATGTGAAAAGAAAAATATGCCTGTTGAACCTTTCCTTGCCCAGTGTCATGAAAAAGAGAATTAATGTGAGGACTCTTTCTGGAGAGGATTTACTTACTGCAACTGGGTTATTAAGTAATAATTTATTCATAAGGAATAAGAGCCCATTTGTTGGTGTAGAATATTAGGTCCAAAAGGGACAGATAGGAAGGGTGACTTCATACTTAGTGACTGAGCTTTCAAGTCCAGGAATTTTTTCCCCTTCCCTGGCAGCCAGATGGCTCTCAGAGTATGGGCTGAGCCTGCCTGTCTGGGACAAGTGGCAGGAGCTATAATAATTAAGATGGAACTGATCATTATACCCAGCACCTCACTTCTAGGAGCTACTTCTTTCTAAATGTGCAGTTCTTAAATTTCTCCTTGGGCAGGGAATCCACACACACAGCCCCTAAAACTTTAGTTCTCTCCTGCTTTTTCCTCCTCAGTTATTTAACATGTCCAGTGAAAAAGGACTGTACTATCAGGTGCTTTCTTTAGGTTCTGTCATTTGACATACTATAATGTAATCTAAAAAATGTTTACTAACACTGTAAATTCAAGGACTAATTATTTTTTCGTGTTTTAATTCTGAATCTATTTTCTTAAGTGAACAACACAGGCATAAAGCATAGGCTATATTTGTAAATCTCCTGCAAGAGCTGGGCATGGTGCTGCATGCCTGAAATCCCAGCAACTCAGGAGGCTAAGGCAGGAAGATCACAAGCGCAAGGCCAGCCTCAGCAATTTAGCAAGACCCTAAGGAACTTAGTGAGAACCTGTTTCAAAATAAAAAATAAAAAGGGATGAGTATGTAACTAAATGCTAAAGCACCTCTGGATTCAATCCCCAATACAATCAGCAGCAACAGCAGCAGCATCTTCTTCTCCTGCAAAGAAAGCAACATGGTAGAGCAGAAACTGTTTATTGAGAATCTACCATGTATTAGGCTTCATATTAGGTACTTCATATAACTTCATCATGACAACAATATCTTCAAATAAATTATGATCTCCATTTTACAGATAAAGAAAATTGAGCTTCAGAGAAAATAAAGTCATGTATCACTGATCAAGTGACGACAGTCAAAGCCTGGGGTTGCCTCTTCCTTCCCCCTCCAAATTAATTTCCTAACAGAATGTCACACCTGGCAATTAGATGCCTTAGACTGAAGAAATTCATAATATAATGGGGGACAATAAATAAATACAACAAAATTAGCAATGGGATGACTGCAAAGACTGAATTCAACTACTGCTTATTAGTAGAATCATGGTATTCATAAGATGAGACTCCAGACTTGTTTGTTGTTGTTTGTTACTGGGGATTGAACCCAGGGACACTTCAGCACCTAGCTACATTCCCAGCCTTCTAGATTTTTGTTGTTGTTGTTATTTTTAAAGTGTTTTTATTAGTAGTTCATTTTACTTACATATAATAGTGGGGTTCCTTTTGACATAATCATACATGCATGGAATATAATTTGATCCATTTCAATCCCTAGTGCTTCCTCTTTCTCTTTCTTCCTCCCTCCAATGTGTTCTCCTTCAATTATACTGGTTTTACTTCTATTTACTTATTGTTTTTAAATATGTGCTCTATAAATACACATAAAGATGAAATTCTCTGTGGTATTAAATAAGAATAGTCAATGGTCAGCAATCAGAAATGATGGACCCCAAATGAAGACTTGTTCAAATGCATGGAATTTGATTTCAGTTCATGATCCTTCCGGTTCCCTCTCCTTTTCCCCTTCTGTCTTCCCTCCCCTTTCCCATTATCCTTCCTCTACTAGACTTCCTTTCGGTCCATTAATTTATATTTTATTGGTTCTGTCTATCTATGCCTAAAAATGAAGTTCCTTGTCATATACTTATTATATGCACATAACATAATTTTTTAGGAATTAATTCTGCATTGCCTCCCCTTATCCATCCCTCCACTCTGCCTCTCAATCTCCTTTTTCTAAATTACTGATTTTCCCTTTCTCTTTATGTTATCCTATCCTTCCCTCCCCTTTTCCTTTATTTTACTATACTTTCCACATATGAGAGAAAACATTTGACCTTTGAGTTTCTGAGTTTGGCTTATTTCACTTAGCATGATGTTCTCCATTGCCATCCATTTACCACCACCCCTTTTTATACCATTGTTGCACAAGAGCCATCATGACCTAAACACCTCACAAAAGGCTATACTTTCCAACACATTGCATTTGGGATTAAGTTTCAAACACGTGAATTTTGTAAATATTTCTCCCATTCATAGGTTACCTTTTACTCTGTTGATTCTTTTACTGCACAGAAGTTTTTGTTGTTGTTGTTGTCGTTGTTGTTATTTAAGTTTGATGCAGTCCTCTCTTATCTATTTTTGCTGACTGTGTTTTTGGCGTCATATGCAAGAAATCATTGCCAAACATAAGAGGGTATGTTGTTTCTCCCTATGTTTTCTTCTAGGGGTTTTGCAGTTTTATGGTTAGGTTTTTAATTCACTTTGAGTTAATTTTTGTATATGATACAAAATATTATTTTACATGTGGATATTCAGTTTTCTTTGTTCCTTTATTCTTCTGTCCCAGTTCAGATGAAATTGTCTACTTGCCCTAATTCTCCCCATTCTGTCAGTCACCAAATACCACTAAGCCACTGAGCCACGTCCCCACCCTATTTTGTATTTTATTTGGAGACAGTTTACATGTATTTTACTAGATTTCTAGTTTTTGCTTGTCATATGTTCCTTACAATTTCTTTCATTTTATTGTTCACATTTATTCCTTCTCTGTGTATTTAAAGTTCTGTGCTGATTGTGTAGTTTCCTCCAAGTCTCAACAGGTATCATGACAACTTCATACAAACAATGGTATTTACATAAAACATTCACAAATGACTTTTGGATTACTAGGAAAAAATGGATTTTGTATATTACGTATACACTGGGAAAGAGCTATTAATCAGAAGCTACTGCTAAAATTGAGAAAACAGTAGTTAAGGCTTTGAACTTAATTGTTAGAATGTAGAGTACCTTTCTTGTTAATTACTAACCCAGTCATCAATCTTTATGTAAGCAAAGAACCAAGAAGCTATAGCAGGGTTCAAGAAAGCTTTTGAATATCTTCTTCACAGATTAAGTTGTATACTGTAACAGTGATCCACTTTATACTTTTTTTTTTTAAGAGAGAGAGAGAGAATTTATATATATATATATATATATATATATATATATATATATATATATATACACACACACATACATATATTTTAGTTTTCGGCGGACACAACATTTTTGTTTGTATGTGGTGCTGAGGATCAAACCCGGGCCCACACATGCCAGGCGAGCACGCTATTGCTTGAGCCACATCCCCAGCCCCACTTTATACTTTGAATATAGCTCTTGCCACTCTACTATGGCTACTCATTTTTTTAACTTTATTTTATTTGTTTTTTAATGTGATGCTGAGGATGCAACCCAGTTTCTCATACTTGCTAGGCAAGCACTCTCCACTGAGCCACAACCCCAGCCCTCCTACTCATTTTTAAAAGGAGCGAATGTGGAAGAATCAAAAGGTGAGACTAGAAGACAGACAGATTTAGGGGGCAGGCTCACTCTTTTTTGTTGTTGTTGTTTGTTTTTTCTGAGTACTGGGGACTGAACTCAGGGGCATTTGGCCATTGAGCCAAGTCCCCACCCTATTTTGTATTTTATTTAGAGACAGGGTCTCACTGAGTTGTTTAGGGCTGAGGCTGGCTTTGAACTCATGATTCTCCTGTCTCAGCCTCCTGAGCCTGGGATTACAGGCTGTGCCACTATGCCAGGAAGACTCACTCTTTTTTATAACAATCCATTTTTTTTTTTATAACTTTATTTCATTTATTCATTTTTATGTGATGCTAAGGATCCTACCCTGTGCCTCACACATATTTGGCAAGCGCTCTACCACTGAGCTACAACCCCAGCCGTAAGGATCCATCCATTGTTCAGGATATGACCAGGATCCCAAGTTAATTACATTATCCCCTTCTAACAGCAGTACTGTCAATCACATAATCATCTGGCACTAGACCTCACCTCTTAAGAGTTTCACCATCTCTTGACATTGCCGCACTGAGAGCTAAGTATTCAGCACATGAACATTTGGAGGACACACTCAAACCATATCCAAACCCACAGCAACCATATATGTGAGAGTTCATTTCTGGACTCTCTGCTCTATTTCAGTAGTCTATATGTCTGTTTTTATGTCAGTACCATATTGTTTTTATTACTGTAACTTTGCTACATATTTTGAAATCAGGATGTATAAGTTTGCCAGCTTTTTTTTTTTTTAAGATTTTTGGCTATCCAGTGTTCTCTGAGATTCCATATGAAATTTAGGAATTTTTCTATTTCTGCAATAAATAAATAAATAAATTCAAATGGGATTGCACTGAATCTGAAGGTCACTTTGGGTAATATGGACTTTTTTTTAACTTGTAGATGGACACAATATCTTTATTTTATTTATTTATTTATTTATTTTTATGTGGTTCTGAAAATCAAACTCAGTGCCTCACACATGCAAGGCAAGCACTCAACCACTGAGCTACAACCCCAGCACTGTAATATGGACATTTTAACAATATTAACTATTCAAATTCATGAACACAGGATGTCTTTTTATTCTTTTTTTAATATTTATTTTTTAGTTTTCGGTGGGCACAACATCTTTGTTTGTATGTGGTGCTGAGGATCGAACCCGGGCCGCACGCATGTCAGGCAAGTGCACTACCGCTTGAGCCACATCCCCAGCCCCTCTTTTTATTCTTTTATTTTTGTGTCTTTAACTTCTTCCATTAATGTGTGTGTGTGTATGTGTGTGTGTGTGTTGCTGGGGATTGAACCCAGGGCCTTGTGCATGTGAGGGAAGCACTCTACCAACTAAGCTGTATCCCCAACCCTCATTAATATTTTATAGTTTTTAGTGTACAAGTCCTTCAGTTTCTTAGTCTATTCCTAAGATTTTGTGTGTGTGTGTGTGTTATTGTAAATGATTTTGTTTCCTAATTTCCTTTTCAGATAGTTCATTAGTAACATAAACAACTGATTTATGCTGGACACAGTGGTGCATGCCTGTAATCCCAGCAGCTCAGGAGATTGAGGCAGGAGTATGGCAAGTTCAAAGCCAACCTCAGCAACTTAGTGAGGCGCTAAGCAACTCAGTGAGACCCTGTCTCTAAATAAAATACAAAATAGGGCTGTGGATGTGGTTCAGTGGTTGAGTGCCCATGGGTTCAATCCCCCATACCAAAACAAACAAACAAACAACAAAAAAAACAAAAAAACCCTGACTTATGCATTTTTATTTTTGTGACTTTTTAGGATTGTTTGTTTTCATGTGGTACTGGGTATTAAACTCATGGGTGTTCTGAGCTACATCCCCAACCCTTTTTATTTTTTTATACCTTTATTTTATTTATTTATTTTTATGTGGTGCTGAGGATGGAACCCAGTACTTCACACATGCTAGGCAGGCTCTCTACCACTGAGCAACAACCCCAGCCCATTTATTTTCTGTTTTGAGACAGAGTCTTACTAAGTTGCCCAGGCTGACTTCAAACTTGTCGTCCTCCTTCCTCAGCCTCAGGAGTTGATAGGATTACAGGCATGCACCACCATGCTCAGCAGATTACATAAAAGATCATGTCATATGTGAATAGAGATAATTTTACTTTTTATTTTCCAATTTGAATAACATTTCTCTTTCTTACCCAGTTGCTCTAGCCAGGACTTCTAGGACTATATTGAAAAAAAGTGTCAAATTGGCATCCTTGTCTTGTTCATGATGTCAGAGAAAAAAAAAAAAAACTTTCAGGAGACACAAGGGAAGTCACCATCACCAGTCAGACTTGCCACCTCCCCACCCCCACGACCTCCAGCACCATGCCAGTTAAAGATCTTCAAGCAGTTCCACACCTTCCAACAAAGAGTAGAAGATATGTGATTCATATGGCATCCCATTAAGATCCCAGTGATAACAGAATGATACAAAGGTGAGAAGCAGCACCCACCCTGGATAAAATTAAGTTCCTCATATCTAACCATGTCAATATGAGCAATCTCATCAAGATAATTAGATGGTGCTTACAGCTGAACACTAACCAAACCTTTATTTTGGTGAAGGGAAATAGCATGGTGAAGTTATCTACACCCATCTCAGAGGTGTGCCAGAGGAAGAAGAATGAAGATGGATTCCTTTATATGGAGATGTTTGTAATGAAGTTGTCAGTTTAAGACTAGAACAATGAATGCATCTGAAGGGTTTTTATTTTTTAAATTAATAAATTAAAATTTTTGGTACCAGGGATTGAACCCAGGGTCATTTAACCACTGACCCACATCCCCAGCCCTTTTTCATATTTTACTTGGAGACAGGGTTTTGCTAAATTGCTTAGGGCCTTGCTAAATTGCTAAGTCTGTCCTTGAACTTTCACTCCTCCTGCCTCGGCCTCTAAAGCCATTGGGATTACAGGTGTGTGCCACAGTGTCAGGTGCATCTGAAATTTTTACAACCCTTATGATGGCAAAAAAGGGATGTCACCAATGGAAACTAATGAAAAGTTTATGTAGTTACAGGTCATCATAACAGTTGAGTTGCACCTAGGAGTTGTTTTTGTATTTTGAGCAGGAAAACAACTCCAAATGAGCATTTTTATCTTTGGAAAAGAATGTTATCTGATCTAGGCATCTTGTCTTCAAATTATAGAAGTTAAAAATATGATACTTTGCATCCTATGTTACCAATAAAATAGATGGTCAAGTTGTTGGGGTTTTGGTTGTTGTTGTTGTTTTCTTTCTTTCTTTTTGGCATTGGGGATTGAACTCAGGGGCACTCCACCACTGAGCCACATCCCCAGCCCTATTTGTCTTTTATTTAGAGACAGGGTCTCACTGAGTTGCTTAGCACCTCGCTTTTGCTGAGGCTGGCTTTGAACTTGCAATCCTCCTGCCTCAGCATCCCGAGCTGCTGGGATTACAGGCATGTGCCACTGTGCTCAGCTCTCATTTTTTTTTTTTTTTGTACCAGGGATTGATCCCATGGGAGCTTAACTACTGAGTCACATCCCCAGCCCTTTTTAAAAAAATATTTTTTAGTTGTCAATGGACCTTTATTGTATTATTTATTTTTATGCGGTGCTGAGAATCGAACCCAGTACCTCACACATGCTAGGCAAGTGCTCGACCACTGAGCTATGACCATAGCCCCACAGCTCTTTTATTATTGCAGGGGGTACTGGGGATTGAGCTCAGGGGCACTTAACCACTGAGCCACACCCCCAGCCCTTTTTTGCATTTTATTTAGAGACAGGGTCACATTGAGTTGCTTAGTACCTCACTTTTGCTGAGGCTGGCTTTGAACTCAGGATCCTCCTGCCTCAGCGTCCCAAACTACTGAGATTACAGGTATGTGCCATCACGCCCAGCCCTAGCCCTTTTTTTATTTTTTATTTTGAGACAGGGTCTCACTAAGTTGCTCAGGGCCTTGATAAATTGCTGAGGCTGGCTTTGAACTTGCAATCCTTTTGCCTAAAAGTCTCCCTAAAGGCTGGGATTGCAGGAATGCACCACTGTGTTAGACAAATTTTTTCACATTTTTAAGAGTAGTTCAGACACCCATCAGGATGCTCCCACTAAACATCCATGTTAACTGTAAAGAAAACAGCAAAGTAGACATATGCTTTTGACAAACATTCACATCCAGAGTTCCATACCATTCAGATACAACCAAGAATAAATTGTGCTTCTTGCTACCTGTGGAGGCTATTGACTCTCTTTCCTTGGGAATGTTACAGAAAGATCTGTTACACCAATTCAGACTATATTAGATCACAGTAGCCCTTGTGTTAGTGTCTGTGGAGTAATTCTCTGTGATAGCCATGTACTATAATGGAGGGAAAAGTAATATGACCATATCTGCCCCTTGGGTTCCTCTTTACAGAGACCCCCCACCTACTCTCCATGCTGTATGTATCTGTGCACATGGATAAATTTAATATGTATATATTTTTTACATTATGTAAGTTCTCTATCAGCCTGTCTTGTTTAGATTGCATACATCATTATATCTGAGATACTTGTAACTACTGTGTGATCAATAAGATTCCTGTAATACTACTTTTTAAAAAAACAAAAACCATGCTGAGAAGGTGACCTTTATTCATATGATATTTAGAACAAGTATGCTTTTAATGCACTAAGTGAATAAGTGAATAACTAAAACAGTCAAAAAAAAACAACCTTTCAACTTTTCACTATCGAGTATGATATTAGCTGTTATGACTTTTGATATGTAGAGGTGATTTTCTTCTCAGTTTGCAAAGGGTTAAAAATTGAAAGGTTGTTGAATTTCATCATATGCTTTTTTCTGCATCAGTAGAGGTGATTATGTGATTTCGTCCTTTGTTCTATTGATGTGGTATATTATTTGATTTTTTCATATTAAACCAATCTTGCATCCTAAAGATAAATCTCACTTGGTCATGATACATAATCTTTTTAATGTGCTATTGAATTTGGTGTGCTAATATTTTGTTGAGGATTTTCACATCAATATTCATCAAGGACATTGGTCTGTAGTTGTGTTTTCTGCTAACATTTTTGTCTGGCTTTGGTATTAGGATAATGCTGGCTCCACAAAATGAATGTAGAAGTGTTCCCTAATTTTTAATTTTTTGGAAGAGTTACAACCAACATTTTTTTTCATATTTTTTGTTTGTTTTTTATTTTTATTTTTTAGTTATTGATAAACATTTATTTATTTATACGTGGTGCTGAACCCAGTGCCTCAAACATGCCAAGCAAGTGCACTACTGCTGAGCCCCAGCCCCAGCCCTTGTTTTGTTTTTTGAAGTGCTGGGGATTGAACCTGGGGCCTTGCACATACTAGGCAAGCACACTGTCATTGAGCCATATCCCCAGTCTTCACAACCAACATTTTTTAAAATAAAGAAATAGATTATTATAAATAATATCAAAGTGCATTGGACACATGAATAGTTATTTTATGATGCTTTTATTTAAGTTTTATAAATGTAGATATGTGCATATGTGTGTGGATATGTGTGTGTTGCATAATAATGTGTAAACAATTTTATTTCTGTGAATTATTGTATTAAAACCACACCTTTAAGTGGAAGTTATAACTATTTCTAGCAATATCACTTTCCTTGCCATACCTTGTTTTAGGAATAGGTAAGTGATATAATTATGGACACTGAAAAATGAAGAGAAATTGTTAACTGGAGAAGATCTCTCTTTGTGGTCATAAGGAAGAGCAACATTCTTTTTGGGGGAGGTACCAGGGATTGAACTCAGGAGCACTTGACCATTGAGCCACATCCTCAGCCCTATTTTGTATTTTATTTAGAGATGGGGTCTCACTGAGTTGCTTAGTGCCTTGTTTTGCTGAGGCTGGCTTTGAATTCGCAATCTACCTGTCTTGGCCTCTACAGCTGGGATAAGAGCAGCATTATTTTGCACTGATCTAGTCTTTAGATTTTTTATTATTTTTTTATTGTTAGTTGTTGATGTACCTTTATTTTTTATTTATTTATATGTGGTACTGAGGATCAAACCCAGTGCCTCATACATGCTAGCCAAGTGCTCTGCCACTGAGCCACAACCACAGCCCCAAGGTTTTAGATATTTTTGATGCATAGATGATAATGAAGCTGGTGCACCCATCTTGTGACTGTAAGGCTTAGCATCTGGACACCCATCTTCAGTGACAGGTACCATTGTAGGAAAAATTTCACTTTCCCACCCAAGGGCGTTTCTGAGAAATGCTCACCACTCCCTCATACCAACCTCATCCTTAATGTCCATCCACATTAGGAACCGATCGGCTCTAATCCCTGAGCCTGCACCATAAAAGTCCCAAACCCCAAGTCTGTTTTGCCTCTCTCTCCTATAGAGAGATGGTCTTTATTTGTCAGCTCTGACAAATAAACTCTCATGTGTATCTCTGCCTGGTCTCTGTCTTTCATTTCTCGCTCACCCATCTCCCAGTTCCTTGCTTTTCTTTCAGTAACTATGTGAAAGGAAATCAGGAAAGCAAATTGGAAAATCACTATGAACCTAGGTCCTAATGACATTGTTGGGCTTTTCAAGCAACCACTCCTGAAATTGCCTTACCTGCTAGGTTTTCTCTTAGTAAAATTAAGTAAATTATTTTCTTTATTATTTACTCATTTTAATTTGATATTGTGTTATTCCTGTTTAGTTTTATGGTAAATTTATCAAGAATGGTCTGATGGGGCTGGGGTTGTAGCTCAGTGGTTGAGCGCTTGCCTTGCATACGTGAGGAACTGGGTTCAAACCTCAGCACCACATAAAATAAATAAATAAATAAATAAAACAAAGATATTGTGTCCATCTACAACTAAAAACAATTAAAAAAAAAAAGAATGGTCCTGATATATCAAGGTTTTTATCTTGTGACCCCTTATCACCAAAACTAGTCACAACCACAGCAATCAATCCATTGTGACCAGGATATCAAGACCCTCATAGATAAATTTTGCTGACAGCTATTCAAAGGCTAATAAACTGATTAAGGTGGTATAAGGAATCTAACTTGAGCCACATGGCTAATAACTAGTGAAGCCAGGATTCTGAACTCAGGCAATCTGGTTCTAGTGTACATGCCCTTAACAACACTTCTAAGAGAACAATTCACTAAGAAGAAATCTCTAGGAAAGAAAAGCAAGGACATTTAATAAAATAAGCTTTTAAGGTCTGGAGATTCATGTCTATATTCTCAGAGACTGAAGAAGTTGACTCAGAAGGATTACAAGTTTGAGGTCAGCCTGGGCAACTAAGTGAGGCATTATCTCAAATTTTCAATAAAAGGACTGGGGATGTAGCTCAGTGGTTGAATGTCCCTGGGTTCAATCCCCTGTACTACCAATGCCTTTTTTTGAAAGTCTTGCGTTCTGTATACTCAATGTTTTTTCTCTTTCACTGCTAAACAGGTGAATGGGCATTTTCATCTGTATACTACACAAACTATTAATTAACAAGAACATATGGCTTTTGTCTTTGATATAGCATAGGAATAATCCAGCAAGCAGTGTGTAATGGATAATTTGGATTGTCAATAAGATTGGATTGGATACCTAAGATTAAGAGACTTTTGGGTGTTTCAATGTGGGTGCATCCAGAAATTATTGGCACATGGGACAGCAAACTGAGGGGATAGGCCTGCCCTGAATGTGCTTGGCACAATTCAACAGGTTATGGGCCTGAATGAAACAAAAGATAAAAAAGGAGGAAGTCAATGCAGATGAAGCTTCATTCTTTTTCAGCGGGGTTTTGGATTGCCCCTGTTATGGCCTGAGGACATGGGACTCTGGTTCCTTCACTCTTTCAAAGCAGATTGACCAGTGGTTCTCCAGGGAATTCCAGGCCTTCCATCTTGGACTGGGGCTATATTATTGGCTACTAAATTATTCTGAGGCTCTAGCTTCTTGGACTGAGCAGCTAGTGGTTTCCTGGCTCTTCAGCCTGCAGATGACCATTGTGGGACTCTCCAGCTTCTGATCCTGTAAGACTATCTAATAAATCTCCTTTTATGTATATACATGTATAAACATGTTTGTATGTATAGTCTGTTGATTCTGTTCCTCTAGAACCCTAATACTGATTTTGGTACCAGGAGTGATTCTAGAGAAACCAGATTGTGTAAGTGAATTTACTTTAGTTGGTTTTGTGATTTTTGGAGTTGTCTGTCTAATTGGTTAGGCCTAAAGATGCTTAAGTCTCTCCTTCTGGTAGAATGGAGAGCATGGACAATCCATGCTGTGAACTGTTTAAAGAGAGACACAAAGTAAAACTTTTAATGATGCTAATTCATCACTTGTAAGAAGCAAAGGAATTTAATGATTTTTTTTGTTCTTGGGATTTAATCCAGGGGCAGGGTTGAATCCAGGGGTGCTTAACCACTGAACTGCATTTCCCAACCCTTTATTTATTTAGAGACAAGGGTCTCCCTGAGTTGCTTAGGGCCTTGCTAAATTGCTGAGTCTGGCTTTGAACTTGGGACTCTCCTGCCTCCTAAATCTCTGGGATTATAGGCATGCACCACTATGCTCCTCTATGCATGATATTTTTAACATTTCTGGAAAACTAACGAATGTAATGATGTTGACTGATTGCTTCTGGTTTCACTGGTCAATGTAATAAAAGAGAAAGATGAGCTCAGAGATTCAACTTTCTTAGCTCTAGATTTGCATAACCAATTTTAAAGCTTCTCAGTATACTCTGGAAAAAGAAACTTCTCTCTTATAGTCATAGGGCTAAGGTAGTCAAATCAAATACACACCCTCATTTGCAATTGGTTGAATTACAACACAAGTTAACTCTCAGCTTCAAAGGATTTCTGCACTGGTGAGGGCAGTCCTTGGAAAAGAATAAACCCTGTAAATTCCTGTGGAGATGATGGGAGGATTTTGGAGGCTGGGGACTTTGAACTTCTATGTTCTGATGAGTTTATTTTCCAAAGGAAGTGTCAACCCCACCCTTAGCAGAGGAGGCAGAAGCATCCCTACTCCAACTTCTATGACATTGACCTCTCCACCTTTCCACCTCTCCCAGAGAGTATTAATCCCACCTTGCCTATGAAAAGAGTAATGACCTTCCATAGAATTTGCTGAGCATGACAATATTGATTCTCCTCAGACCCACCCTCAAAATCCAATTTAAAAATATATTTATTTTAGTTATAGTTGTCGATGTAGCTTTATTTTATTTATTTTTTTTATGTAGTACTGAGGATCCAACCCACTGCCTCACATATGCTAAGCAAGTGCTCTATAACTGAGCCACAGCCCTAGCCCCTCATAACCCACTTTTGCCTCAAGGCCTATAATTAGATGCAAGTCTAAGCACTGCCCTCACTTTAACTGCAGAAATTCTTTGAAGCTTAGAATTAAACTTGTGCTGTAATTCAACCAATTGCAAGATGAGGGTTTGTGTTTGATTTTTGAATTTTCTAATTCATACTAGCAGAGGTCTAGGGAATGTGTGTGGAAATGAATTTTAAGTGTATGAGATAATGGAAGGAACATAAAATTAGACCAGGCTGAATTTATTGATGTGTACTCTTTGAGCAAAGATTCTGGATTTAATGTAGCATCTCACAGCCTTAAAAAAAGTTACTAATAGTTTGTTTTGTGGGTTGGCTGAAATATGCGTGAAAAAATGACTACCTGTATAAGAGCAAGAAATGCCTGTTATCAGTAGGTTTTCTGTTGATGAAGGGATTCAGAGGAAAGACTGGAATGCTGGAGTGAATTTTCCATGTATAACTTTCTCCACATTGAGAAGGGTCCAGAAGAAGTACCTTTCACCAACACTAGAAAAAATAGATTTGTGAGGGAAACACTAGCATCCTTGAAGAACTCTGTCATTGCTTTTCTCTGTATGCTAGGCCTTGCTGTGCAAAATGCAGTCACTCAATTGGGAAACTTATATGTGAGGGGCAAATTTGATCCTGGAGCATCAGGAGCCAAGTAGCAGCACTCAACTGCCAAAAGGCAAGGTGGTTTTACTTACCATAGTGGACAGCAAATGAGAAGCAATGAACATTATGTTCTGACTTGTGTAGATCTATGGTATTGATTAATCACGGTTTTCCTGAAAGTCAAATGGACAAGAAATCCACCAAATTTCTACTTGATTTATATAAGCAGAAAAATTCCAGGGCAAATGTGCAAAAGCCTTCTTTAAATAATAGTAGAAGAGAATCATGGACCCTAAACCAATTCCTAGTTTATAGACCCAGAACACCTTAAATGAAGAGAGGGTAGGTCTCCTTGAGGAAGGACTCTGGTATAGTACCAAAAGTTTTTCTGTTTAATCTTTCTCCTATCCTTCCACGAAGGGATCTATGACTTTTTACCAGGGTAATTGTGCACTGGGAAAAGGGCAATGATCAGATCTTTTAGGAACTAAACACTGGCTCTCCATTGATATTGTTTCCTGGAGATCCAAAATGTCATTTTGTCCCTTCAGTCAAAATAGAGGCTTGGGCTGGAGTTGTAGCTTAGTAGTAGAGCACTTGCCTGGCACAGGTGAGGCACTGGATTCTATCCTCAGCACCACATATAAGTAAAATAAAGGTATTGTGTCCATCTAAAACTAAAAATATTAAAACAAAAACAAAAAACCAGGGGATTTTGGAGGTCAGGTAATCAATGAAGTTTTGGCCAAAGTCCAACTCATGGTCCCTGAACTCATTCTATGGTTATTTCTCCAGTCCCAAAATGTGCAATTGGGATAGATTCATTTAGTACTTGGCAGTATCACAGGAGAGTGTGGAGCTGAAATTCCAATCTTTGGTTCTTGTGTTCTGATGAAAGAAAATTTAAAGTCAGACACCAAAAGTTATGCAAGAGAATTTTATTATAAGTGAAGAAAAAGTGGGAGCTAAGTGAGAGTAGGGTAAGGTTGAGTAAGGTTGAAGCAGAGAGCACTCTCAAAGGAGAGAATTGGTCATCTCTGAGCAAAGAATCACAAAGGAAATAATACTGTCTCCAAGTTTGATATTTGTCTTGAGCACTGGGGACAACTTTCTGTACTCTTCACCAATCAGGTGTTCAACTCTTCCTTTACTTCAGACAGTAGAGTTTTTTTTTTTTTTTTAAAGAGAGAGAGAGAGAGAGAGAGAGAGAGAGAGAATTTTTAATATTTATTTTATTTTTTTTTTTAGTTTTCAGCGGACACAACATCTTTATTTTTAATTTTTTATGATTTTTGAGAGAGAATTTTAATATTTATTTTTTAGTTTTCTTTTTTTTTGAATTTTTAATATTTATTTTTTAGGTTTTGGCAGACACAACATCTTTGTTCGTATGTGGTGCTGAGGATCGAACCCAGTGCCCCGCGCATGCCAGGCAAGCGCACTACCTCTTGAGCCACATCCCCAGCCCAGGCAGTAGAGTTTTTGACCCTAATTGGTCCTTGCCAGAACTGTCATGGTGGCCTTCCTGTTTTTTTTTTTTCTCCATACCTACTCATAAGGCCCACTAGAAGCAATTTGCTTTCAGCTGGCAAGACCAATGATACACCTTCACTGTCTTTCCTCATGAATTCTCCAGCCCTGTATCATAACTTGGTTCACCAAGATCTTGATCACATTTCACTTCCACTTAACTATTACATTCATGACATGTTGGTTGGACCAACTGAGAAAGAGTCAGAAACCACTCTGAACTTGATAATGAAGCATTTGTGTATCAGAGAGCAGGAAATAAATCCCACTGAAATTCCAGGGCCTTCTCAGTAAAACTTCTAGGAGTCTGGTGGTGTGGGGCCTGCCCGAATATCCCTTCTAAGATAAAGAATAAGTTGTTCTGGGCTGGGGTTCTGTCTCAGTGGTAGAGTGCTTGCCTAGCATGTGTGAGGCACTGGGTTCAGTTCTTAGTACCACTTATAAATAAATAAAATAAGGGCTCATTGACAACTAAAAATATTTTAAAAAGAATAAGTTGTTCCACTGGCCACTTCTATAAACAAGAAAGAAACACAATGCTTAGTGGGCCTATTTGTATTTTAGAGGCAGCATATTTCTCATTTGGGTGTGTTACTCCAGCCCATCTACTGAGTGACTTTAAAGGCTGCTAATTTTGAGTGGGGACCAGAACAGGAGAAAGCTCTGCAATGGATCTGGGCTGCTATGCAGGCTGTTCTGTCCTTGGGCCATATAACATGGGCAGACCCAATGATATTTAAGGTGTAAATAACAGATAAGAATGATATCTGGAGCCTTCAGAAGGTCCCCATAGGTTAATCAAAGAGGATGCCATTGGAATTTTAGAGCAAGTTCCTAACATCATCTGCAGATAACTACTCTCCCTTTGAGAAATAGCTCTTGGCCTGCTACTGGGCCTTAATTGGAACTGAATGATTGACCACAGGCCACCACATTACCATGTAACCTGAGCTGCCCATCATAAACTGGGTATTATATAACCCACCAAACCTTATATTGGATGTGCACAGCAACAATCCATCATCAAACGGAAGTGGCACATAATGATCAGGCACAGGCAGGTCCTGAAAACATGAGTAAGTTGCATTAAGAATGGGCCCAGGGCTGAGGCTGTGGCTCAGTGGTAGAGTGCTCGTCTAGCAAATGTGAGGCACTGGGTTTGACTCAGTAACACATAAAAGTAAATAAATAAAATAAAGATATACCTACATGGAGTATAACTTGCCCACGGTTCTTATTTCTTTTTCTTTCTTTCTTTTTTTTTTTTTTAGTTGTAGATGGACACAATACCTTTATTTCATTTATCTTTATGTGGTGCTGAGGATTGAATTCAGTGCCTCATATGTGATAGGTGAACACTCTACCACTGAACCACAACCCCAACCCCTATAGTTCTTATTCTGCTAAAATGCCTGTGATCACATGACAGATGAAAAGAAGAGTAAGGCCTGATTTACAGATGGTTCTGCATGCTATGTGGGTACCACCTGAAAGTGGACAGTTGTCCCATTCCGGGACATCTGTAAAGGACAATGATAAAGGGAAATCTCCATGAGGGGCAGAACTTAAGACTATGTACCTTGTACATTTTTCTTGGAAGAAAAAAAAATAGCCATATGTTTGACTATATAATGATTCTTGGGCTGTACCCAATAATTTGGCTGGATGATCAGGGCCCTGGAAAGAACATGATTGGGAAATTGGTGATGCAGATACTTGGGGAAGAGTTATATGTATAGACCTCTCCAAACAGTTGAAGGAATTAGTGAATTTTTGGTTGTAGGAAGGATAGCTATATCATGTTGGGCAGAATGATGACTTCATTATTGTGTTTATTTGAAAGTAAAGTATGACTTAAATAGATACATATCTGGGTGTCAAGTTGACAAGGAGTAGATTTGTGATGTTTAATCTGTATTATCAACTTGATTGGAGGAAGAAATACCTAAGATTAAGGGACTTCTGATTGTGTCCATGAAGGTGTTTTAAGAGAAGATTGCCATGTTGTACAGCAAACTGATAGGAATGATGGGGGATAATAATAATTATATGTATAATATTATATGATAATATATCTATATGTTATATATAAAATCCTGTTTGTGCTGTTCCTCTAGAGAACCTTGACTATACACAGTGTAATATGCACTTAGGACTTTGGAGTACATGCTCTCTGAAATCTGACCCATTTGTTTTTGTTTTGTTTTAAAATTTTTTTTCTAGTTGTATATGGACACAATGTCTTTATTATTTTTTTAATTTTTTTTTGTGGTACTGAGGATCTAACCCAGGCCCTCATGCATGAGAGGCAATGCTCTGCCACTGAGCTACAACCCTAACCCCCCATTTGATTTTGATGTCTAGCTCTGTCATTTATTAGCTGAGTGATCTTAAGCAAATAACTTACTATCACTGAATCTTAGTTTCCTCATTTGCAGAATGGGAATAATTAAAGTACCTATGTCTTAGAACTACTTATTCAAAGTTGATTTACATACTGGTTCAAGCTCCTTATCTCCTTTCATATTAGTGCCAAAAATTTGTGAACTGACAGTCACTCAGTGGATCACACTTTGAGTACCATTATCTACACAAACTTTCTAAGCTTGACAATTTGAGGCTTTTAGCAACTTACCTTTACACTCCATCTATTTTCTCCTCTTCTCCTTTAACTTAATGATCACCTTCAGGACATTTGAAACAGTAAGCTCTGTCAAGAAGAAAACACTTATTAATTTGATCAGTGAATTTGTCCAGTAGGACATTAATCTTATTTCCTGCTAAGGCTGTAGCTTTGTTCTCATCATTATCCATGGCTTCCAATTGGAATACAGAGCTTTTAGTCTTTTCAGTCCCTCAAGGGTCCAAATTACAAGAATTTCAGTGAACTTCAATTTCAGGTCAAAGTCTGAAATCATCTCTTTTAGTACATTTAAATTTCCTTTCATTTCTGCAGTGTGACTTCATCTCTTTTTTACAGAACTTTTGTAAAAGCCATAAGAAAAAGCCAGAATTTGTGAACTTCTGAAATTCCCTACTATTTTTCTTTTTTCTTTGAGACTTATTAGTATAACTTTATGGAGTACATTATGATATTTTGATACATGTATGCAATGCATAATGATCTAATCAGAGTAATAAGCTCTTCTATCTCCTCAAACATTAATCAATTTCATGTGTTAAGAATTTTGTATTCTTCTAGTTATTTTGAAATATATATTGCTGTAACTGATAGTTACCCTGTTGTACTATACAAAACCCAGAATGAATTCCTCCTCTCTGTGTTTTGGTGCCCTTAATCTTTCCATCCCCTCTCACCACTGCTCTCTCAGTCTCTAGTGACCATTATTCCTCTCCATTACTCTATAAGATCTGTTTTAGTTTTCACAAACAAGTGAAAACGTGTGGTATTTATTGGTGTTTGGCTTATTTCACTTAGCATATTGACCTCCAGTTCCATCCATGTTGCTGCAAACAACAGGATTTCATTCTTTTTTATGTCTGAATAACATTTCATTATGTATACGTACCACATTTTCCTTTTCCATTCATTCATTGGTGGATATATTCCTACTACTATTTTTTAATGCTGTAGCCTTTTTTTTTTTTGGAAGGGGTGGGGTGGTGTTACCAGGGATAGAACTCAGGGGCACTCAACTACTGAGCCACACCCCCAGCCTTATTTTGTATTTTGACAGGGTCTCACTGAGTTGCTTAGCACATTCACTTTTGCTGAGGCTGGCTTAATCCTCCTGCCTTAGCCTCCCCTTCCACTGGGATTACAATTACAGGTGTATGCCACCGTGCCTGGCAATTCTATAGCCTTAATCGATACTTGGTTTACATTTCAAGAACATTAGGCAAAAGTTTGACCATGGTCATAAGCTTTCCGGATTGAAATAGGTTTGTCTTTTTTTTTTTTTTTTGGTACTAGAGGTTGAACCTTAACCACTGAGCTACATCCCCAGGCCTTTTTTTTTTTTTTTTTTTTTTGTTTTGAGACAGGGTCTCACTAAACTGATCACTAAGTTTCTGAGGCTGGCTTTGAACTCATGATCCTCCTGTCTTAGTCTCCCGAGTCACTGGGATTACAGGCATGCACCACCATGCCTGGTTGTGTGTGTCTTCAATAGTCACCCATCCATCTTTTCATTTCAGCCAATACTACTTTATAGATTCTGTCCATTACAATACGAGTCTTACACCAATCACTCTTCAGGTAAGGATTCTTAGAGATAAATAAAATAATTCATTCTAACTAATTTCAAGATTAAACTTAATTTAATAAGGGGTATTAGGAGAGATTTGAAAAGACAAACTGTAGACTATATTGTTATTTGGTTTGCATGTACAAATATGTAACAATGAATCCTATGGTCATGTATAATTATAATCACCAATAAATATGGGAAAAAAGCCTAGACTAAATTTCCAAGAAAAATCCCCTAAACCTAACTGTAGAACTGGCTTTTTATGGAAGCTGCTATTGACATGGGCTACAGAATTAAGTTGTTTTTGCCATTGTTCTTAGATAGATGCCTTCAGAACTGATAAAATTAAATACTGGGGATTGAACACAGGGGCGCTGTTAACTATTCAGCCCACAACAATGTTGGCAGGGTTGTACAACCAAAATTTCTTAAAAATTTAAGTGAAGAGAAAGCCTTGATTCATGCTTAATCAGAACACAGACAGTAATAGGAATTTACATGATATATCAGGGCTATCATAACAGCATAGACTTGACATTTATATTTATCAACAAAAAAATATAATCACTTATAAACTTTAAGCTTAAAGGATACAATAGTATCATTGGGACAATATGCAAAAATATTTTTTTTCTGCCTTTGTCCATGTTTTATAGTCTTTTAAAAAATTGAGGGAGGTGGAACTTTTAAAACAATGAAGTTTCTTCCATCTTCCTTCAAAACTGACTGTTTTAATCTACTTTTTCATCACTGTGACCAAAAGACCAGACAGGAACAATTAGGAAAGGAAAAGTTTATTTGAGACTCATGTTTTCAGAGGTCTCAATCCATAGACGGTAGGCTCTACTTCTCTGGGCCCAAGGTGAGGCAGAAAATCATGGCAAAAGGGTGTGATAGATGAAAGCAGCTCAGGGCATGTCTACCAAGAAGCAGAGAGAGAGCTCTTCTCACAAGGGAAAAATATAACCCCCAAAGGCACACCCCCAGTGGCCTTTCTCCTCTAACCACACCCTTTCTGCCTACAGTCACCACCAAGTTAATCCAAATCAGTGGATCAATCCACTGATTAGATTTAAGCTCTCATAATACAACCATTTCACCTCTGAAAATTCTTGCATTGTCTAAATCATGAACTTTTGGGGGATACTTCATACCTAAACCATAATATTCTGCTGCTGGCCCATGCCCATCTCACATTTATAAAAGATTATCTAGTCCATTTCCAAGATTTCTCATAGTCTTGATAGTTCTAGCATTACCCAGAAGTTCAAGTCCAAAATTGTCTCAGAGTTTCAAGACACTCTGAGCATGAGCCCCTATAAAAGTCAAAATCAAATTTCATATATAAAATACACAATGGTATATAATAAACACTTCCATTCCAAAAAGAAGATATAGGGGGGCATAGAAAGAAGGAATGGGACTAAAGCAAGAATGAAATCCAGCTGGGCAAACAACTACATGTCCAGTATCTGGGGTACATGGAATTGTGATGTTCTCTCTAGAAGGCTTGCATAACTCTGCTCCTATATCCTTGCTGGTTGCATCCCGCATGGCCTCCCTCTTTGTTTGTTTCTGTTCAATGCATGGAGCTTTCCTAGACAGATGTCCCATGGTACTGGCACCTCTGAATCTCAAAGGTCTTCAGTGCAGCTTAAGCTTCCTTCACACATCTTCATGCATCACACTCTGGAGGACAACACTAGGGACTTCAACCCTGCTACACTTTGTCTGGTCTCCCAGGCCTTCCTTTGAAATCTTGGTGGAAGCCTCCATGACTGCCTAACTCCAGCATCCTGCATTCCTGCAGCATTTCTTCTGGGACTCTCTAGATGATCAGGATCTGCAAGGCCAGGAAGCCTGGACAAGTTCTGGATCAGGCTGGGATGCAGGAGTGAGAGCCCTGTCCCAGGAATCAAGTTCTCCCCATCTCCTACCCCACAGGTCCTTGTGCACCTGGAGCCAGGTGCTTAGCTCTCCAAGCCTCCTCCTTACCCCAATCCCCTTACTCTATTCTATTGGTCTTTCTACCATTTATTTATTTTTTAATTGGTGCATTATAATTATATATAAAAGTGGAATTCATTGTGATATATTCATACATGCACACATATGGGAAGTTTAGATTGAGGTATTTTTGTTTTACCCTAATCCTAACCCTAACTTGCTTCAGAACCAGCACCACCTGGTTGATTCCAAGGTCTGTCATCATCTCAAGCAGTAGCCAAGGTTCTTGGGACCCTGGATACAGCAGCCTCTGAGTGCCTGGGCAGCTGAACATGCGAAACAACTTCCTAGGTTCCTCATTCAAGCAAAGTGTCCCCAAGGTCTCTTATCAAAGAAGATTTTACAGGTCTGGGTTTGTGGCTTAGTGGTAGATTGCTTGCATGGCATGTGTGAGACATTAGGTTCAATCTTCAGCACCACATAAAAATAAATAAACAAAATAAAGATATCCATCTACAACTATTTTTTTTAAAAGGTGATTTTACTTTTATATCCTTGGGCCTGAGATGGGTGTGGTCCAGTCAATTCCTGAGGTTCTATGTTGTCTAAGTAAAGTTTTTGACATCCTGTAAGTGGCTAGAATGTCTTTAACAACCAAAACTTCCTTAGCCCCAATTTTACTCTCACATTTCTGGCCGAACTGCAAGTTTTGCAAAGTTTTCTGCTTTGCTTTCTGCTCCTGATTATCATAGTAAGTTTGGCTAAAAGCCACCAGAAGTATCCATGCCACCCCCTGAATGCTATGCTGCCTTAAAAGTTCATCCACCAGATTAATTAGTCCATCACCTTTACATTGAGTCTCAGAAAGTCTCAAAACATAGGAATAACGTAGACAACTCCTTTGCCAAAATATAACATGAACTGTAAGAGTAAAAGAAATTGAAGTTAAAGTGTAAAAGACCGGGTGTTGTAAAGTTTCTAAGCTGCAAAGCCTGAGTTAAAATGTAAAGGACCAGGTATTGTTAAGTTCCTATGCTACACCCCCAAAACCTGAAATTCCTGTAGCTGTTAAAACAATTCCCGGGACTGTCCAGTAGATAAATAACCTAGGACCCTGTGCAGCTTGGCACGTAGGCATTCAGGGCCCAAACCAATCAGTTTGAATGTACCCCCCTTCTTAGGATTGACCTATCACTCCCGCCCGACCTGTTCCCGCCAATGAATGTACTAATCATGTTTAAGAATTGTTGTTCAATTTTCCCGTACCTCATGATGATTTGCTCTGATGTATGCAAAGCCCCTGCCCTCCCCAAAAAGTGTACTTAAGCACTGCTCAACCCCTGCTCTGGGCTCTTGGCCACTCTCCCTTCTTGAGTGAGCCAGGAGCCCCAGCGCGCTGGATTGGATCCTCAATAAATCCCCTTTTGCTGTTGCATGAGCCAGTCTCTTGGTGGTCTCCTTCTCCGACGTCCGCCAGACACTTACAGAATGACCTCTAGTTAAATTTCCAGTGGAGTTTGTCTCTGAATCCTTATGAATCCAGTATTTACTGTCCCCAGTCCCTATCAACATTCTTGTCTATTGAGGTCCCACCAGAATCACCCATTAAGCTCTGCTTACAACATTCTAAAACTTTTCCAGCTTGTATTTTTAAATGTCTCAAAATTCCTGCCACCTATAAACCAGTTCCAAAGGCTTTTGAACCATATGGTCAGACCAGTCACAGCAACAACCACACTTCTCAGTATCAATTTCTGTTTTAGTAGTCTTTTCATTGCTATCACCAAAAGAACTGACAGGATCAACCAGCAAAGGAAAAGTCTCTTTTGGCTCACAGTTTTGGGTAACAATCCACTGATGGCCAACTCTACTGCTCTGGGACCTAGATGAGGCAGAAGAATGGTAATTCTGTTTTCCCTGAGGTTAGTGAGGGGGAGAGTTTAGGGAGGTAGAGGGAGAAAAATGAGGAAACATGTCTTTTTAAAAATAAGTCGCAGTGGCAGAACATTAAGGGCTATATTCAAAGCATAAAATGAACCACTGTTACATTTGGACTTTTGTTGTTGTTACCAGAGACTGAACCACATCCCCAGCTCTTTTTAGTCTGTATTTTGAGACAAGCTGTCGCTAAATTGCTGAGGACCTTGAGATGTTGATGAGGCTGGCTTTGAACTCTAAGAGCCCCTGGGATTACAGGCATGTGCAACTGCACCTGGCTTCTTGGGATATTTTTGGCAAAAACAATAACCAAAATAACTTAAATAGGTAATCAAAAGATGACTATAAAAATGAATAAATTATATAAATATATTGAATAGGTATTTGGAATTCTTAGAAATGTAGCTTTTTTTAGCTTTTATTTTTTGGGGGGAGTATGAGGGATTGAACTCAGGGCACTTGACCACTGAGCCACATCCCTAGTCCTATTTTGTGCGTTATTTAGAGACAGGGTCTCACTGAGTTGCTTAGTGCCTCATCATTACTGAGGCTGGCTTTGAATTCTGGATCCTCCTGTCTCAGCCTCCCCCCCACCCAGCTGCTGGGATCATAGGCATGTGCCATTGCACCTGGCTGAAATGTAGATTTTCTATAGTTTTGTTTTTACAAGGAAACCGAAATTCAGAGATAGAAGTCTTAGGCTTTTCATATGCCAGAAATGTTGTTTTCTTTTAATAAATGTGTGATGCTTATATCTATATGTGACATTCATGGTTTATTTAAAATATTAAATGTTTAATAAATATGGAAAATTGCAAGTGAGCCAATGCTTTCTTTGTCTCAGAACTGAGACAGGCCAAAGGAAATAAAAGATGACTTAAAATGCTAATTACCTATGTACAGTTTTTATTTCTGATTTCTGGAATGACTTCATTATAATGAGCTAAATATTATGGAGTTTATCATAAATCCTAGCAGTGCTTTCAAAAATTATCCATCTGTTTGTATCTTCAATCAGTCACCCCAAAATTATAAAACTAGTTTGCCTCTTTTAAATTTATTTTCACAACTGCCTTGTTAAAAAAGTTTCATGTGGACATGCTCCATTTAAATCCCCAGTACTTTTCCTTTCCCTCCCCTCCTCCTTCCCTCATCCCCTCTCTACTCTATTGGTCTTCCTTACATTTATGTATTTTTGATTCTTTTTTTTAAAATTTTTTTATTAGTTGCTCAAAACATTACAATGATCTTGACATATCATACATTTGATTCAAATGGGGTACGTAATCTTTTTTTTTTTAAAGAGAGAGAGAGAGAGAGAGAGAGAGAGAGAGAGAGGGAATTTTTAAATATTTATTTATTTTTTTAGTTTTCAGCGGACACAACATCTTTGTATGTGGTGCTGAGGATCCAACCCGGGCTGCACGCACGCCAGGCGAGCACACTACCGCTTGAGCCACATCCCCAGCCCTGGGGTACGGAATCTTAATCTTATTTTTCCACGTGTACAGATTGCAGGATCACATTGGTTATACAGCCACGTTTATACATAGGGCCATACTAGTGTCTATTGTATTGTGCTGCCCTTCCTATCCGCCCCTCCCCTCCATTTATGTATTTTTAATTGGTGCATTATAATTATATATAAAAGTGGAATTCATTTTGATATATTCATACATGCATTTAGATGTGAGGTTTAGATGAGGTATTTTGTTATGTTTGAATATGGCTAGCCACTTGTTTTAGGAGCATTTATTAAAAATACAAAATTTTTGTTGAACTGCTTTTGTGCCCATGTCAGTTGTCCAGTGGGGTATGGTGGCACATTCCTGTAATCCCAGCTCTTCAACAGGCTGAGGCAGGAGGATCACAAGTCTGAGGCCATCCTTAGCAATTTAGCAAGAGCCTGTCTCAAAATAAAAAGGGTTGGGTATGTGGCTCAGTGGTAGAGTGCTCCTGGGTTTAGTACTCAGTACTTAAAAAAAAGACAGAAAAAAAAAGAAAAGAGAAAAAAGTCAGTTGTTTATATATGTGAGTCTATATTTGGAATTTATTCTGTTCCACTGCTCTATTTGTCTGTCTGGATAACACTATCATATTGACTTGATTACTGTAGCTTTATAATAAGATTTCAAATCAGGTGGTATTGGCCTCCAAATTTGTTCTTCCTTTTCAGACTGGTTTTGCCTTGTCTAGGTCCTTTGAATTTTCACATACATTTTAGAACCAACTTCTTAATTCCTTATTAAAGGGCTGGGGATATGGCTCAAACAGTAGCGCGCTCGCCTGGCGTGCGTGCGGCCCGGGTTGGATCCTCAGCACCACATACAAACAAAGATGTTGTGTCCGCTAAAAACTAAAAAATAAATATTAAAAATCTCTCTCTCTCTCTCTCTCGCTCTCTCTTAAAAAAAAAAAAGAATGAGTGGTACAAAATAAATTTCTTATAAAAAAACAGGATTTATTTGAGATTGCATTGAATTTACAGATCTATTTGTTAAAATCAACATTTTAGCAATATTGAGTCATTTGATTCATAAACAAGTTATTTTGTTCCATTTATGTCTTCTTTCATTTTTTTCAGCAATGATTCATAGTTTTTAATGTATAGGTCTTGCATATCTTTCATTAGCTTCATCCTTATGTATTTATCCCTAAGTGTCTCTAGGAAGTTTTGATTCCTAAGTGCTATTATAAATGGCCTTACTTTTGCAATTTCAATTCTTGTCAGTTCATTGCTAATATATAAAAATACAATTGATTTTTGTATATTGATTTTATAAGCTGAAAATTTGATAGACTCATGTATTAGTTCTAGTAGCTTCTTAGTGGATTCCATCGTATTTTCTATATGGACACTCACATTCCCTGAGAATAAAGATAGTTTTGTTTTTTTCCTTTCAAATATGGAGCCCTTTTATTTCCATTACTTGTCTGATTTCATTGGACAGAACCTATACTATAATGTCAAATAGAGTAGTAAAAGTGAGCACTCTTGTTTTATACCAGATCTTAGAGGGTTGTCCTGGTTCATGAATATATATACTATGTGTGCTCCCTATTCTATACAAATATTTAACATATGACAATTTTATGATACATTGTTATGTAAAAGAAAACCAGTTACAAGACACTATAGACCATATTCTCCTTTGTTTTAAAAAATATATGCATGCATGCATGCACTGTAAAAATCTGAAATTTTCTATGCCAAATATCTTTAACTTTAGTAACAAAAAGAGTTTCTTTTAGTTACCGTAATCACTGTCTGAGAGTAATTAGAAAGACTTATTTCCTTCTTCAAAGACATTAAAGATCTGTATAGTTGTAAACTTTTGGGGGTACCAGGGATTGAACTTGGGGTACTCGACCCCTGAGTCACATCCTCAGCCCTATTTTGTATTTTATTTAGAGACAGAGTCTCACTGAGTTGCTTAGTGCCTCGTTTTTGCTGGGGCTGGCAATCCTCCTTGACTCAGCCGCCTGAGCTACTGGTATTACAGGTGTGCTCTGCCATGCCTGACAAGTTGTAAACTGGAATGAACCAATGGCTAGATCATTCTTTAGTAACCTTCTGTTTTCCAATTGTGTGACTTGTCACAGGTATTCTATTATACATAGGATATTGTGCATTGCTTACCACTTCTTTAGGAATTACATTAGCCATTCTTGATGTGGAAAAACAAGAATTAGGGCTACATAATATCCATAAAGAACAACAAAAACCAAAATTGTTTATCTATTCATCCTTCTATGCTCAGTAAATATTATCTTAGCATCTATCATGTAACAAGCACCATTCTAGGAACTGGTGATCAGTGGTAGGCAAGGATGATGATGGTATATGAAAAATATGCATACAGACAAAACTAATGTGAAATCCTAGAATATTAATGGTGTGCCTTTCTGTGGCTTCCAATTTTTCTAAAAGGAATATGTATTCCTTTGGTAAATGCAAAACCAAAAAACAAACAAACAAACCACAAACCCAAAAGGATATCATATTTATTTAAGATGTCATTATTATTTTTGATTAGAAGAGGATCAATTATTACTCACACATTTTTTTTTTTTTTGTGGAGCTGGGAATTGAACCCAAGGCCTATGCATAAGAGGGGAGCACTCTATCAACTGAGCTATATCCCCAGACCATCAGCTATTATTCAAAATATGCCTAACCAGTTATCCTAACCAAGACCATAAACTATTCCTGTGGGGTTTTTTGTTTGTTTCCTTCCTTACTCATTTAATTAAATATCAGTTTATCCATTTGTGTGGGAGGGCAATTCTTCTTGGAGGAGAGGAGGATACATTAATTTTCTATTGCTCTGTAAGAGAACACCACAAATCTATCAGCCTAAATATATATATACTTATATATGAAACGAGGATTTTGAGATGAAATTAGATTCCCTGCTTCACCAATTTCCTTCTGGGTTCATGTCTGACAAAATTAGAATAAAATCCATGGATGATAACAGAAGGGATTAGTAAACAGAGCAGGATTCATTTGAGCAAGAACAGAGAGAACTCCCTCCATGTGAGATTGCAGAAAAACCCCTTTTGGTATGCTTGTTGTTGGTTTTGGTAGAGCAGGGAGCAAAATTTATGTTAAAAAGGCATTGAAGGGGCTGGAGTTGTGGCTCAGTGGTAGAGCGCATGCCTGGCATGTGTGTGTAGACCCTGGTGTTTGATCCTCAGCACCGCATATTAATGAATAAATAATAAAATAAAAGATCCATTTACAACTAAAAAATATTTTAAAAACAACAACAACAAAGCATTGAAAAAGTATTAGCTGTGTCCTTTAGCCTGAGTTTTAATCCTTCCCTTAACTTCCTTCTGGGTTCACTCCTGCCTCTGGGAAAAAGGAGTTGGCTGGAGAGTTCCCACAGGTGAGCCTCTTAGTTTTTTTTTACATTTGAAATAGGCCTTGTAGGTGCTCTTTAGTATTTTTATGGGTTAGCCTCCAGGTGTAGTTTCTGCATTTGAACAAGACCTCAATTGGTGCTAATTGCTGACCATTCACTATTCTTAGTCATATATATTTAATTCCAGTTGCTTAGGAGCCTGGGCATGGATTAGCTGGATCTCTGATCTTTATCTTACTACTTTGTAATCAAAGTGCTGCCCCAGGGCTGAGATCTCTTTTGAGGCCTGGGTTCTCTTTCTAGATCCTGTGGTTCTAAGAAGGGTTCATTTCCTTGCAACTGCTGAACTCACCGTGGCTGTCTTCAAAGCCAAGCAGGAGTGTGTCTATTGCCGCCTGGTATCTTTTTTTTTTTTTTTTTTTTTTGTACCAGGGTTTGAACTCAGGGGCACTTGACAACTGATCCACATCACCAGCACTATTTTGTATTTTATTTAGAGACAGGGTCTCTCTGAGTTGCTTAGCATCTCGGTTTTGCTGAGGCTGGTTTTGAATTCTCTATCCTTTTCATGCTCCTCAGCCTCCTGAGCCCCTGGGGATTGCAGGCCTGCACCACTACCCAGGCTGGTGTCTTC
The DNA here is from genome assembly GCF_047511675.1 of Marmota flaviventris. Classification (NCBI taxonomy): domain Eukaryota; kingdom Metazoa; phylum Chordata; class Mammalia; order Rodentia; family Sciuridae; genus Marmota; species Marmota flaviventris. The sequence goes on from NC_092518.1 coordinate 95,819,514, forward strand.
TTTTAAAGGGCTCAGCTGATTAGTTCAGGTCTACCCAGGATAATCTCTTTCTGTTAAACTGCAAAGCAACTAATTAGGACCTAAATTACATTAGCAAAAATTCATTTAGGCATCATATCTAGAGGATCAAGTCATAATAGAGGGGAGAGTATTGATTTTGTAATGAAGATTCTGTATCTTCACCTCCTAATAGTGAATAATGGGGGAAAGTGTTAAATCTTCATTGTTTCAAATTTACTTCAGTAATCAGCCCCTAAGATAAATCTTTTCTCATTCCAGAATTCCACTTACCATTTTGGTGTGGAGAATCTGGCTATTTAAATACAAGCATTTATTTATTTTATTTACTCAGACTGAAAGCTGAATTGCCAAAAGAAATAAATCAAACAGCCCTTTGGAAAGGAGGCCTATTAAGCTAAGCTGATACATCCTCACAAAGGAAAAGAGCAAAGTACTTGAAAGTATTAGAATTGGCTGACCACGTGGATTTTAAAAGACCCTGGTTGACCTCTCCCATAGCATAATGTATTAATAAATTAGAGTGGCATCTGCGTAATACAGACTTACACATCCTTAACATATACTAGTCATGATCGTAATGTCTTACATATTATTTATTATGATTTTATTCAGCTTGGAATGTTCAGAACATGTACTCACAAATGAAATTTGCTATTGGATTATTTTTTCAAAATTGATTTGGTTAGTAGAAGGTAACTACAATGTTCCCTAGCAACAATAACACTGCCTGATTTATGAACACTGGCATTAGCCAGCAGAGGCACACAAAGCAGCCTTGATGAAGCTGACAGCAACACCATACTGCTGAACACCAACTTATGAGGATCAAGAAAACAAAAGACTTGCCCAATCATCCTTTATTCTAGGTGTTTGTTATATGGGCCTTTTGTTTGTTTTCCTTCATTAGTACCTTACAGCCTGAAAGTGAAAACCTCATTGTCTCCTAGACTTTACCATTTTTCAAAAAGCTGAAAAAGATTTAAAAAACACTTATTCGGTCATCAACAGAAATTATTAGTATGCTTATACCTTTAGTTTATCATTGTTTTCATAAAGTTGCAGTCTTGAGGCTGAGTTGATTATTCTTTGAGAATCTCAATTTTTCTCAAAAAAAAGATTGAAAAAAAGGCCAGGCATGGTGGCACCACCCCTATAAACCCAGCAAAAGCTGAGGCAGAGGATCACAAGTTTAAAGCCAGCCTCAGAAATTTAGCAAGGCTGTAAGCAACCTAGTGAGACCCTGTCTCAAAAAGGGGTGGGGGGAGGGTTTGCTGGGGATTGGCTCAGGGGTTAAGTGCTTTGGGATTCAATCCCTGGTGCCAAAAGAAAAAAAAAGTGAGTAAAATCCTATAGCGACTGTCTCCCTACAAACAAACCAGTTTGAGCAGTTACTCAAAGGCCAAACTACATTCTTAAGAGCTTAGAAAGCCTGGTAAGAGATCACAATAGGGAGTTTAGTATAATTTTTAAAAATTCATTCAAGAAGGAAGGAAGGAGAGAGCTGCTGGTGTCTCTCTCCCAACTTTAACCAGCAAGGGGAGTGAGACTTCCTGCTTGAAGGAGAAAATGGGAATTAAGTCCAGGCCGTAACCCAATACCAGAATCATCACAGTGAAACCAGGTGTCAGGCAGCCCTAGGATTGCTATACTCAGGCCAATATGGACTATATGGACTGAGCTGCTGGAACTGTTTAGCCAGGCAGCTAAATGCCTCTACTATTCCTTACCTAAACATGGGCAGCTGAACAAAGAGCAAGACTCCATTACTGGGAAGCTGGGCACAAAAACTAGAACAGGATTTTGTCTTGGAGTTCAGTATTAGAGCTGCTGTAGTAAGACCCAACTCCAGACAAAACTCAAAGGCCCTGTTAAGGGGATGTAGCTCAGTGGTAAAGTGCCTCTTCAATCCCTGGTATAAAAAAAATGTTGAATTCAGAAAAATCATATTTATGTCTACTTTTATTTTTCTATGTTGCCTTTGTAGCTTTGAACTACTTTCATTTATGTAGCAGTAATAAAAGTCTTCCTCACACTTTTGTTAGCATTAATTGAAATATGTAAGAGTATTTAGTAATTAGTAGGTCCTTTGTAAATTGTTTGGTCCCTCTCTGAGTGGGAGAAGTTAGCAACTATTGGAAAGCAAGTCTTAAACAATGGATCTTAGACTTCTGTGAGACTAAGAATATTTCAGAATTAAAGGTAGATTTCAATCAGGTAGCTTTTCTTCACTTTATAGCAAGATCAGCTCTTTACCTCCTGGAAAAATTGTTTATTTATATTTACAATTAGAATCTCAGTGCATAATCATAAATAATAATAAGTTAAAGTATGTTACATGTATCAAAAAAAAATCTAAGACCTTTATTTAGATACCACTATTGTTGTAGGGACAGATGAGGCAAGATAGCAGGAAACAGTTTTATTTGGCTACAGCCAGGTTCAGAGGGCACAGCTTTTGCTGTAATCAATTAATCCCCTGAACCCCAAGTTCAGGTAGTTTCAGAATTTTATACCCAGCATGTAAGGGGAAAGGTTCAGAAGTTCACAGTCTGCAGAAGTTCACATAAAAGCAGCTTTTTCTTTCACTGTTTTGGGCAAGTAAACCCTTCAAGGACAACACCTGAGAAGGGGTCAAATGGTGGTTTCATTCCAAGCTCTCTCCTTTCTTTCCTCCCCTTGCCAGCTGTTACCATGGAGCCCCATCCCTACGCAGTGCTTTTACTTGGTTCAAATGCAGTTTATCTTGTCCTTATCCTCCATCATTTTCATGTAATGACTGATGCATACCTCCTTTGGCAAAGGTATTGAAAAATGTATAATAAGTGGTGTTCTTCTAGATTTAAGGTTTCTCTTGGGAATTACTTCTTAACAGATGAAGGATTTTTTTTTCCATTGAGGGATTTATGCCATAATTAGAAAAAAGATGGCCCAAACCCTAGTGGAAAGATTGTACTTTAATTGGTATTAATTTGTGTTAGAAAGTCCATGGAGAAAACTAGGAGCTGCTTTTTATTGAAGTTGAATTGTTAACTGTCAGCTAAATCACATTCTCACATATCTAAAATGATTGACCCATTTAGGTAGTTTTTAAAAAAGAATTCATTGGACATTAACTGAATAATCCTTTTGGAAAAAAAATTTAAAAACCCTTTGTATAAAAATTTAGGCTCAGTTAAGAATTGTAATGCAAAAATAAATAAATAATTAATTTTTAAAAATTTAGGCTCCGGTAAACTTGGAGAAGCAGTAGAATAATTTAAGTGTGCTTAAAGTTATTTTAAAAATGTATATTTGGGCTGGGGTTGTAGCTCAGTGGTAGAGCACTTGTCTGGCACATGTGAGGCACTGGATTTATTTCTCAGCACCACATCAAAATAAATAAATAAGATAAATGTATTGTTTCCATATACAACCAAAAAATGCATATGTGTTGGCAAACATCTCATGCTGAAATAGTATATTTCATATTTATTATTATTATTATTACTATTATTATTTTGCTTCTTGTTTGGGAAACTCAGTCCTGCTCTTTTTCTTTTTTTTTTTTTTTGGTACTGAGGATTGAACCCAGGAGTGCTTTACCACTGAACCACATCCCCAGCCTTTTTTGTTTTATTTTGAGAAAGGGCCTCACTAAGTTGCTGAGGCTAGCCTTAAACTTGTGATCCTCTTGCCTTGGCCTCCCAGAGTTGCTGAGATTATTGGTGTGGGCCACCACATGCAGCAGCCCATTCCTAGTCTTTTGTGGAACTGACACATGAATTTCCATAGTGGCTATGCTAACTTACAGTCCTACCAGCAGTGTAAAAGTGTTCCTTTTTCTCCACATCCTCTTCATCATTTATTGTTACTTATATTCTTTTTTAAACTATATATATATATATATATATATATATATATATATATATATATATATATATATATATTTAGTTGTAGTTGCACACAAAGCCTTTATTTTTTTTAATTTATTTTTATGTGGTGCTGAAGATCGAACCCAGGGCCTCGCATATACTAGGCAAGTGCTCTACCGCTGAGCCATATCCCCAGCCCCATTACTTATATTCTTTTTTTTTAAAGAGAGAGAGAGGAAAGGAGAGAGAGAGAGAGAGAGAGAGAGAGAGAGAGAGAGAGATATTTTTAATATTTATTTTTCAGTTTTCAGTGGACACATCTTTATTTTTATTTTTTATGTGGTGCTGAGGATTGAACCCAGGGCCTTGCATGTGCTAGGCAAGTGCTCTACTTCTGAGCCACAACCCCAGCTCCTTTGTTTTTTATTTAGACACAAAGTTTTGCTGAGTTGCTAAGGCTGACCTGGAATTTGTGATTCTTCTATCTTAGTCTTCCAAAATTGCTGGGATTATAGGCATGTACCATTGTGCTTGGCTATTTCCAAAATTTTTAATGAATTATAATATATTATTACATCAACTGGTTTGCAGTAATTTTCCGAATGTCAATACTGAATAAACATTTATGAACTAAATATGTTAATTTTTAGAAAGAACAAGTGCTAAGTAGGTACCTATAGTCCCAGCTACTTGAGAAGCTGAGGCATGAGGATGGCAAGTTTGAGGTCTCACACTTAAACGGTAAGTGTGGGACCCTGTCTCAAAACAAAAAATAAAACAGGCTGGTGGTATAAGTCAGTGGTAGAGTGCTCCTGGATTTAATCTCTAGTGCCACAAAACAAAGAAACAAAATGCTAATGAAATGCAAACTACCCTGAGTCTATGAATATTCTGAATAGTTAGATTAACTGGTAAGTACTATTCATCTCATACAGAGAAACTGTGGTACATTATAGATAGATTATCATATGCTTTGAGATAAAATTTCAGCCAAAATATTTATAATACTTTGCATTTATATAATTTTACATAGGATTTCATTCACCTTTCAGCCACCCAGTTCTTCCTAAGCAATATGAAACTGCAGGCTTCCCTGAGACTTTATATTAACATTTTAGTCTTCATATAATTCATTTTAACATAGATTTATTCAATAGCTATTATTTGCAAGACATTGTTCTAAGTGCTATAGCAGATATAAAGATGAATAAGATGTTTTCAATAAGTTTAAATCTAGTGTGGTAGAAAATAATGTAACTTTAGCAGTTTAAGAGCTGACAGGCTGTGGTTTTGCCCCCTGACACACAGCAGCTCTGCTTACTTACATTTAACCATAGAGGCTTGCAGCAGTTAACAGATACCTATAATAACCACAGTAGCAGAAGCAGGAAACAAATTAGTGGGGACAGAACAATCCCCTTTTAGGCTTAGTGTAGTAAAAGTTCCTAAGCTGTATGAGCTAAGAGTCCCTCGGCTGTTGACAAGCTTGTACCCTCCAACAGAGTTGTACTAACTCACTTGTCTTGATGTACCCCAAAGTTGCTTTTGTATAAAAGTAAAAGTCCCACAGTGCTCAGAGCTCAGACTTCGTGAATTATCCCTCTGGGCTGTGGTGCCACTAATAAAGTTGTGCATCCCAATCTTGGTGTTCTTGTTGTAGGGATAAATGAGGCAAGGCACTGAACATAGCAGGAAACACTTTTATTTGGCTGCAGCCAGGTTCAGAGGGCACAGCTTTTGCTGTAATCAATAAATCCCCTGAACCCTGAGTTCAAGGAGTTTCAAAGTTTTATACCCAGCATGTAAGGGCAGGGGCTCAGAAGTTCACAGTCTGCAGAAGTTCACATAAAAGCAGCTTTTTCTTTCACTGTTTTGGGTAAGTTAACCCTTCAAGGACAACACCTGAGAAGGGGAGAGTTTCTTGTCCCCTTTCTTTCCTCCCCCTGCCAGCTGTTACCACAGAGCCCAATTGGTAACATATCTTAAAAATGTAGACATCTCTGTGAAGCCCAGCTCAAGGCCAGAGGCCTTGTTTGTGCATTTCTACAAAATACTATACTGGATACATGTTTGTGAGAAACTAGTAAGGGGGTGTTCAGCACCTGGAGTGTTGGTATCTTCCCGGCCAGTGGCCAAGTAAAACAGGGCGGCACTGTTGAGGGCCACAGCCGAGTTGGGATGACCCATGGCATTTTTGCCAGAAGTAGTGGTTGAGAGGTGACGCCAGCAAGCCATTAAGATCATGACTTTTGAGTTCTCTTGGAGTTCCCATTGAATTCTGGTTGAGCTCTTGCGGGGATTCCTGAAGAGTTCTCATTGGTTGGGGAAGTGCGGAGGAGGGATTTTCCGGTTGGTGGTTCCTGGAGGAGCCGTGTGGGTGGCGTTCAGGAGAGTTCCCGGGGAGCGTGTGTGGAGTGTGCTGGTGGAGTTCAGAAATAAAGTTTGTTCCTGCTTCAGTGGCTCGTGATTTGTGCCCAGCCAGACTGCGGCATGGCATGAAAATACGAAGTTTATCTACATTGAACTCTTTTGCAGAGACTCTTTTGCTGAGTCCTGAAATCAGCCATGGTGAAGATTTCTGGAGAAGCCCAGTTAAGACTTTTCTGTGGAGAAAGGGGGTGCCACTTCATTCTGACCTTCATTTCCTGCTACACTAGTAGGGGAAAGATTATAATACTACATTATGATGTTATAACAGATTAAAAAACAAAATATATAAACATAAAAGGAGATAGCCTTTCCACCATAGCAGAATCAGAGCAGTATTGGAAAATATCCCAAATATAATGCAAAAAAATGGGGTCACAAATTTTTAACTTCATAAGAAACCCAAGGATTGTCTACAATGATCTTTAGAAAACTTTTCTGTATGGATTCAGAGAGTAAAGAGCCAAAAATAAATATTTTTGCCTTTGTGGATCATATTGTCTCTGTCACAAATACTCAACTTTGCAATTATAGCATGAAAACAATCATAAGCCATATACTAATAAGAGTGGCCAGATTAGCCCACAGGCTATAATTTGCTGAGATTTAAACTGGGGACCCAGATTGATAATTCATTCAATTCACTCTTATTTAAGGTCTTCACTTTAGTGAAGTTGCATACATACTTTTTGTCAAGTCTTAAACAATTTCTGTCTGATGAGTAAATGACCCCCAAAGTTTTATGTCCTTGTTGGACATTGTTCGGTTTGTATCTAATCCAACATTGTTGTCTTCCTATCAATATTCTATGTTTTCAAATGGTGTTTGACCAAGTAATGACAACTTTTTGTTTGGTCTGTGGAGCTGGAAATCTAATCCAGGTCCTTGCTCCTTGCTCATGTTAGACAGGCACTATACTACTGAACTACATATACCTCAAGAGTCTAGTTATGACATTTTACTGAAATCTTTGACATGTGTTCATTTTCTATTTTCTGAGTATGAGGATTTTACTTATTTTAAAATTATACTTGAACAGTTTTGGAAGGTCCATGGCAATGCCCAAATCAACTCATGTAAAAGAGACAAGAAAAGTGCTTTACCAGAAAACTGCACCTCATAGTTTGTATAAGGCCAAGTATATTTTTCTTGGCTATCTAAATAAAATGCAATACTGAAAAAAGATTGCTAAGCATAATTTGAAACTGACACACATTTGTTTCTTTTTCTTTTTTTGAATACATTATAGGATGGCTAAGTCCTTGGCCATGGGAATGGATTTTTTGGACATCTTAAAGTGTAAAATTGAAATGTGTGGCCATAGAAAATGGTGTATTTATAAATTTTGTTAGTCTGCTAAAATTCTAGTGCATGACATTTCCCAGTTATTTACCTCCCAGTTTTTTTTCTGTGAAATAAAGTTAACTACATTGATTAAAAGGTAAAATTAATGCAAGTGGTTGAAACCATAAGAGTTATAAGATCTGTCTACAAAGCTGAAGCATGGGGGTCTGCAACCACTGATTCTTGCAAACTTGCCTGAAGAATTTCAAGTGAGTCGTACATAGCAGCAGGCAAAAAATTATTAAAAGGGAAAATGGAAAACTCTCAAGGGAGGAAAGTGGGTACTCTCAAGAGAGTAGAGGAATGGGTGCCCATCCTACCCTCCATTTTTTTTTTTTTTTGGTGGTACTAGGGATGGAACCCAGGACCTTGTGCATATGAGGCAAGCACTGTACCAACTGGGCTGTATCCCTAGCCCCTGCCCTCCAGTTTTACTGGGGGTCTTAGGGAACTTTCCAGAGTCCTGTCCAAGTCAACCTCTGGGCCTTTGACTGACAGCAGGACTGCATCAGATTTTCAAGTGCCCACTGTCAATAGTTGTATTCCATGTAGGGGAAAATTTACTATTATAATGATGTGCTAAAAATCTAAAGAAAACTCTGGGTCACCTTGGCCCTTTCTGACCAGTTCTAACTGGAACTTGTTCTTATAGACTTTCTGACTGATGGGCTTTGCTTCTAATCACCCTTTCTACTTGGGTCTTAGAATCTGGTCTGCCTAAAAGTCATAAAGTTCATTCCAGTAGTGTAACTTTTGTTCTTTGTACCCTCTCTCCCACAGATGATTGGTTGTTGTGGAGGAGTGGTAACATATCCTCTGGCCTTAAGCCAGGGCAGGGTCAGATCAACCTTAGGTAGATTTCTTTTAAAGGAAAGCTTGTGTGTGGGTAGGGATGGGTGTTCAGCACAGTAGGCCTGGTGTATAGAATTATCTCCTTAACCTGCTGTTCCCATTGCTTGCGTCTGCTACTTATCAGCAATAATAGTAAAAGAGAAATAAACCTGGTTATATAAGGCAATGCTATGTTCTTGTTTATAAAGGTAAAAAGACTGCATTATTTTTTTACAGCATCTGATTGTTTCAGATTATAAAAGAGAATGTGAATAGACATGATAGGTAGCAGAGAGAAATGAGCAGCAGGAACATGGGGCTGGGGGATTATTCTGTAGTCTGACCTCCCACATGCTTTATTTAGAAAGCAATTTACCTGGAGCCTCTCTGACCCTGCCCTAGCTTAAGTCAACAGAATGTTGTATTCTTCAGAAAACAATGCGTTGTCTGCACAGGGTGGAATGTAGACCCACAGACTCCTCTCTGGAAAGCCCACATAATTAGAACTGCAGCCCACCCACTACAAAACCTATAAGAACAATGCCCAGGGGGCCAAGGTGACTCAGAGTTGCCTTTTGATCTTTATGTTTTTATATATTTTTTTAATATGTATTTTTTTTTTAGTTTTCGGCGGACACAACATCTTTGTTTGTATGTGGTGCTGAGGATGGAACCCAGGCTGCACGCATGCCAGGCGAGCGTACCACTTGAGCCACATCCCCAGCCCCGCCTTTTGATCTTTAGAATGCAATGCCCCCCTCCCCAGGCTTCAAAGTGGAATGCAATCCTATTGTCAGTCAAAAGTCCAGAGGTTGACCACTGCGTGATACTCTGTAAACTCCCCTGGAACCCCCAATGAAACTGGAGGGCAAGGTGGGTGCATCATCCTTCTTCTTTCTGAGTGGACCCACACTCTCCGCTCTCCTCCACTCTCTGTTTCACTCTTGAAAATGTCCTTTCCTTTTTTCTTTCCCCTCTGTTAGACTCCTGCCTACTATTAGGAGGCACTCATCTTAAATGCTTCCTAGGGGATAGCAAAGAACTGGCATTTTGACTCTGCAGGTGAGTCTTGCTCTGTAAGAGTAGATTTAGGAATAATGAAATGTGTTAAAATTTCGCCCAAGTTTGACTTGGTTTTGATGGATTTGTTCATAAGGGGGCAAAAGGTTGTGGAAAGGATGACATAAATGTCATGCCAGATAAGGTCATAAGAGTGGATGATGTGTAGGAATTCCTTCCTAAAGGTGGTGGGATCCGAGGAAAAAGAGCCTAAATGTTTTCCTGTGAGAGATCACCTAGGGAAAAATGGGGCATGGACAGGTGGAATGCCTTCTGTTCCTATTGCTTCACAGAAGGGGAGGACTTTGGAGGAATCAGAGGGCTCCGTTGAGGGAAGCCTGCAGGAGTGAGTGTGGGCCAGGAGTGAAGGGGTGAAGGTGGATGAGGATGCGTGTAAGGAGGAGGAGGTTGATTATGAGGCTGAGGTGGAAGTGACTCATCCACAGAGTCAAAAAATCAGAGGAAGAGGGAACAGAGGGAGGAGAGTTATGGATAACTGGAAGGCATGTTTCATAGAGAAGAATGTGGAAAGCTGAGCAATTGTGACAGAAGGCCTGGAGCTGAGGTAACAGAAGGGAACCTTGGACTATTTGTTATTGAGGTGGAGAAAGTTTTCAAGATCAGAGAATTTGAAACTCAAAGGTGCCATTACCTGGCCAGTAACTGTTACTGTCCAGCTTTTATTGGGGCCAGGCAGTATTAAAAAGGAACACCAATCTTTCAGGTTTGACTGTCTTAGAGACCCAGGGTCTCTATATGTTTGAGAAGGCACCCCAGTGTGGGGGGGTGTCTTGTGGAGGCTTTAATGGGGTTTAACCCCTGCTGGACAAGATGGGTTGAAGAGGGCCACGAGGGACTCTGGCAGAGAAAAGTCAAAATCAAGGGGCAGCCCACAAAGAATTTTGGTTTCTTGGAATGACAGGCAATTTGGGCATCCCCAAAGAAAGTAAGTCGTTGCCACCCAGTGGTGGCAGGGTTTTCTCCGACCCAGTGATGGGATTTGTCAGGGGAACAGTATCCTCAGAAAGTGAAAGGAATCCACAGGAATCAGAGGGAGTTTACTCACCAGCAGCAATGGTTTGTGGTGGATGCAAAATCTAGCAATGGTCTTTACAGGAACTGCACGGGAGGGAGGGGGTGCGTGTGGGGGTGAGGGGTGGGGGGTGGGGAGGTGGGGGGTGGGGAGGTGGGGTGAGGGGGGGTGGGGAGGTGGGGGGGGTGAGGGGGGGTGGGGAGGTGGGGGGGTGAGGGGGGGTGGGGTAGAGAAGAGGGAGAATGAGAGAGGGAAAGAGAGAGACCTAGTTGAGGTCAGGGGAAGGACTGGAGAGGCTGTCCCTGGTGGGAACCTCAAGTTTCTGCATCAACTTGTAAGGAAAGAAGTGCAGGAAGGACACAATGCCAGATAGACTGCTCAACAGTAATGCAGGTTTATTCCAGACAAATCTGCAGAGCTTGGCCCAGAGGAAATTGAGACAAGTCTTCAGTTTACAGCCTGGTGTAGATATAGGGGAATGAGGGAGGGGAAGATTAGGCTGTTGGGAGTGGGTTTTCGTGGAGGGGGGGCGGGAGGGAGTGTCCTTGTGGAGGGGTCCTTATGGAACTGGGTGTTTTCAGGATTTCAGTCCCAGATAAAGTGTTTTTGGTTTCTTTGCATTATGGTGGGGGAGGGGGTTGCTGGGGATTGAACTCAGGGCCACTTGAGCACTGAGTTTAGTGAGACCTTATCTCAAAATAAAAATAAAAAGGGATAGGGATGTATGTGGTCAGTGGTTAAGACCCCCTGAGTTCAATCCTGGGTACCAAAAAAAAAAGAGGGGGGGGGACTGGGGACAGGGCTCAGTTGTTACCTGCCCCAGGATTTCATCCTTGGTGTGTATGTAGGGGGTGGCTAATGAAAAATGGTGCTAACTCCAAATACTTATGAGAATGTGGAGAAACTGCATTATTCATACACTGCTGGTAGGAACATAAAATGATGCAGCCACGCTGGATAAATACTTTGCCAGTTATTTTCAAATCTAAAAATAGACTTGCCATATGATCCTATGATCTGACAATTGCACTTTTGGAATTTATCCCAGAGAAATAAAGACTTATTTTCACACAGGAACTTGTATATGAGTATTCACAGCAGCTTTATTCATAATAATAACAAATTGGAAACTATCCAAATGCCCTTCAGTGGGTGGATGGATAAGTAAACCACTCAGCGGTAAAAACAATGAAAAAATTAAGAATGAATTATTGATACATGCAACAACTTAAATGGATCTCGAGGGCATTGAATTGAGTGGAGGGAAAAAAAGCCAATCTGAAGAACTCATGCGTGATTTTATTTATGTAATATTCATGAAATAGAATAACTATAGAGATAGAGAAGAGATTCATGGTTGCCTATGGGAGAGGAGATTGGTGTGACTATGGATGAGTAATTTGAAGGGGTCTGTGGTGATTGTACAGTTGAGTATGTTGTTTGCTCTGGTGGTTGTGCAGGTCTACACATGTGATAAGAGTTGCATAGAAACCCACCAAATGCATGCATAATTGTTGAAATCTGAATAAGCTGTATGGGTTCAGTTTTTTGGTTTAGATAGTGTTGCATAGTTTGGTTAATTGTTTTGTTTTTAATTTTTTTTGTAGTTGTGGATGGACAGCATGTTTTTATTTTGTTTGTTTGTTTTTATGCAGTGTTAAGGATCAAACCCAGTACCTCACACTTGCTAGGCAATCACTCTGCCACTGAGCTGTAACCCCAGCCCCTGGTTAATTGTTAATGTCAATATTGGGGAAGGATGGAGAAGACTATGCAGAACTTCTTTATAATTTGTTTCAATTATTTTTGCAATTTCCTGTTAATCTGTTACTACTTTAAAATAAAGCAAAACAATTAGAAATTCATCTTTAAGCTCTCAGCAAAGGATTATAAGAGATTATATTTACCTTCTGTGTAATATGCCTGATACAGACATTTCATATATAACAAGAATAATTTTAACACCTTTGTTGAGTCCTTAATTTTTTTAGTAAATTTTTTTAGTTATAGATGGATGCAATATCTTTATTTTGTGTATTCATTTTTATGTGGTAATGAGGATCGAACGAACCAGTGCCTCACATGTGCAAGGCAAGCACTCTACTGCTGAGCCACAACCCTAATCCCTTAATTTTTTAATATTTATTTTTTAGTTGTAGTTGGACACAATACCTTCATTTTATTTATTTTTATGTGGTTCTAAGGATTGAACCCAGGGCCTCACATGAGCTAGGTGAGCGCTCTACCGCTGAGCCACAACCCCAGCCCCTGTGTACTTATTTTTTAAAAGTATAATACATTCATCCAAAGGTGCAAACAAAGAAAAAAAGTGAAAGAATGAAATTTTTAATAACCTGTTATTTTCTCTATGGTTATTTACAAATATTTTATTATCTTTTTGATAAAAATACGTAGCCCAGTATTGTTTTTGATTTTGTTGTTGTTGTTGTTGTTGTTCTGGGGATTGAACTCAGGGGCACTTAACCACTGAGCCACATCCCCCAGTCCTTTTTTTGTATGTTATTTAGAGACAGGGTATTACTGAGTTGCTTAGTGCCTTGCTAAATTGCTGAGGCTGACTTTGAACTCTTGATCCTCCCGTCTCAGCCTCTAGAGTCACTGGGATTACAGGCATGTACCACCATGCCCAGCCCAAGTATTGTTCTCAAAATACTCATGGTTCTATCTTTTAAAAAAAATTTTTTTTAGTTGTAGATGGATACAATACCTATATTTTATTTACTTATTTTGTTTCACGATTCTATCTTTTTTTTTTTTTTTTTGAGAGAGAGAGAGAGAGAGAGAGAGAGAGAGAGATTGATTGGCGGACACAACATCTTTGTATTTGGTGCTGAAGATCGAACCTGGGCCACACGCATGCTAGGTGAGCGCGCCACATCCCCAGCCCTTAGGATTCTATCTTAATCTCTTCCAACATATTGTTTTGATTTTGTCTTCCCAAGGTAGGATCCTACATATAGAAAAAAAATCTCAGGAAACTTTTTTCTTGTTTCATAATTAACTCAACATTATTGTAAGGCTGAATGGGAAGAACTGTAAATTCAGAAAAGATGCATGGCTATTCCTAAGCAAAATTTGTGTAGATAACATGGGATTAATGTAAATATTTCATAAGTTGCATAATTTATGAAAGACCACTGGAGACTTATCAATGCTTTCACTGTTAAATATGCTGTTATACTCAGGGGAAAACACTGATGAAACTGTTACGAAATTTTCCTGCACTATATGCCAATGGAGAATTTACTCTGCCACTCTAATATTGGTGATTATGCTAAATTGAGATAGCCTCTCTATCTCATTATCAAATAAGTTTCTACTTCTTGGTGTGTCGCTATTCTATTGCCTGGAATTTGTGTCCAAAACAAAGGAGCATAGTCCCAGAGGCTTGTAGATACAATTATATCAGGTGCTCTATATTTTAGGAATAAACTCTGGGCCACAGGCTTCTGAGTTGGCAGTGCTTTGATATGTTTCAATTTGAATGAATGGAGTTTCCAGGATTTCTTTTTTTTTTTTTTTTTAGAGAGAGAATTTTTTAACATTTATTTATTTTTTTTTTTAGTTTTCGACAGACACAACATCTTTGTTTGTATGTGGTGCTGAGGATCGAACCCGGGCCGCATGCATGCCAGGCGAGCGTGCTACCGCTTGAGCCACATCCCCAACCCCCCTTTTTATTAATATATTTTAGTTGTAGTTGGACACAATACCTTTATTTTATTTTTTATTGTAAGTGGTGCTGAGGATCGAACCTACACTGCACACATGCTAGGCAAGCGCTCTACTGCTGCTCCACAACCACAGCCCTCCAGGATTTCTTATGGTCTGGAAATAGATATACTTCATGAAGGGAGAATGCTTATTGAAGGTGCCATGGACACAATTGAAACAAGAATTAATGACCAAGGCATAGACAGTAAACTTGGCAGGCAGGGCAACCACAGAGTCCCCACTAGGCAAGACACTGTATAACCAAGGATGCTGGAACACCCCAGAGACCCCAGAATTATAGAGACCCATGGCTCCACTGGACCTTGCCCTAGTGGTAATCTCTGGCAGTCTCACCCTTCCATTGTCCCTCTGCTTGGGACCTATGTGTTTGAGACTCCAGGTGGCTTCATTCTTTGAAGTCAGATGGAGGAAGCCAGGCCCCCACACCTCTTGCTCTCTAATGGAGATGACACCATAAGGGCATTACTAAGGTTTACCACTTATGCCCTCCAGAGGGGCCACTGTGGCCCTCACCACACCTGGGCCCTGTGAAGTTGCACCTGGGGTGACTGAGAAGTGTTGTGTCAGAATTCAGGGAGAAGAGACTTGAGGTAATGTGGGCAGTGAGTGCCAAGGTCCTATGGGTACCTGAGGCCCTTCTTTTGACATGGTTCTATTCCCCAGGTCTTGACACTCTTGGCCGGTTTTAGGGATGGCAGCCCTGTTAATCTGAATGCCTTTGGGGTCAGTCTGTCATTTTTCTTAATGAATAGCACCTGGCTTCCACCAATCTATAATAACTCCTTATCAAAGTTTAGCTCAGCCAAACCCTTCATATTTCTCATTCTTTAGGACTATACTGAGAAATTTCCAAATCTTTAGGTTCTGGTTCTTTGTTTATTTAAAATTTCATCTTTAGCTCAGTTTTCAGCAACATAGCCAGGTCTGAAGCAATTTATTTTGAGACAGGGTCTCACTAAGTTGCTTATGGCCTTGCTAAATTGCTGAGGCTGGCTTTGGAAATTTGGATTAGACAAAGGGGAAGGGAGAAGGGACAGAAATAGGAAAGGCAATAGAATGAATCAGACATGATTTTCTTATGTTCATGTATGAATACATGGACTAGTGTAACTCCCCATCATGTACAACCACAAAAATGGGAAGTTAAACTCCATTGTATGTATTTGTGATATGTCAAAATACATTCTACTGTCATGTATAACTAAAAAGAATAAATTAAAAAATTAAAAATAATAATAATAATAAAAGTAAAACTCTTAATTTTACCTCTGATTTGAATTATTTTCTGTCTTCCACTGTTTTTGGTGTTGATTTGTTCTTTTTATAGGGCTTTAAGATGTAATATTAGGTCATTTATTTGTTGACTTTGTATTCTTTTAATGAATGAGCTCAATGCAATGAACTTTCCTCTTAGCACTGCCTTCATGGTGTCTCAGATGTTGATATGTTGTATCATTATTCTCATTCACCTCTATGTATCTTTTTAGTTCATCCCTGATTTCTTCAGTTATCTATTTGTCATTCAATACTGTATTAGTCTCCAGTTGTTACAGTAGCTTCTATTTTTTATTCTATCATTGATTTCTAATTTTATTCCATTATGATCTATAAGTTCTGATAGGATGCAGGGTATATCTGTATTTTTTTTGTATTTGCTAAGAGTTGCTTTATGGCATAAAATATGGTCTATTTTAGAGAAAGATCCATGTGCTGCTACGAAAAAAGTATATTCACTGATGGATGAAATATTCTACATATGTCTATTAAGTCTAAATTATTGATTATATTATTTAGTTCTAGGGTTTCTTTGTTTAGGGTTTTTTGTTTGTTTGGAAGATCTATCCAGTAGTGAGAGAAATGTGTTAAAGTCACCCAATTTTCAAGTACTTCTATCCAGCCCCCCACCCTGCCAAGATTTTGAGAAGCATTGTATTAGTACTTTAAATGTTTGGTACCCTCTGCTGATGTGATATGAACTTTGAGCCACAAGGTGAAATCTAGGTGGTAGGAAAATTAGTTAGGAATGAAAGGGATAGAAGAAAATGTGAAGGGAATTTAGTGACTTTTCAGAAGGCCTCTTTCTACTTTAGATCATTTTTTTTTCAATTACTTTTTAGTTCCTTCAACAGCAAGAACAATCTTTTATGTAGTATGAAATGTTTCAATGTAATGTCAGTTCTGCACGTATTAAAATAATAATTGATAGCTCCAATAATGTGAGCAGTATTGAAGGTTAGATTTATTATTTAAAAATGGGAAGCCAAGCCTGAGGCAATGGCACTTGTCTGTAATCCCAGCAGCTCAGGAGGCTGGGGCAGGAGAATTGTGAGTTCAAAGCCAGCCTCAGCAATTTAGTGAGGCCTTAAGCAATTTAGCGAGATCCTTTTTCTAAAATATAAAAAGGGCTGGGGATGTGGCTTAGTGGTTAAGCCCTCTGGGTTCATTCCCCAGTACAAAATCAAAACAAAACAAAAAAAGAAAAAAATGAAGCCAAAATTCCAGCTCTGCAATGTGATGTGAGTCTGGAGTCTGTCCCATTCCTCCCACAGCAATCTAAAGGATGGGGCACTGTTAAACTGACACTAACAGAACCTAGACACAAAAGAGTCAGGTTTTCTGACTTTCATTTATGTAAATAACATCTAAAAGCAGGCACATTAGGAACCAAAGATAAATGGGCTACCAAAATTCAGAGCACTTGTCATGTAATGAGGAACAGCATGTAAGAGGCAAAACTATGCCATTTTAAAAAAAACATCCAGATTTAAATCTACTGAAAACAATTGAATTGCACACGGGAAACAGGTGAACTGCATTATATACAAAATATGCCTAAATGAAGTTATTTGAAAATATCCAGAAGACAGAAGAATATCCACATTTTTCAAGTCAGATGCATTTTATTTTTAAAAAATATTTATTTTTTAATTGTAGGTGGACACAATACCTTTATTTATTTTTTATGTGGTGCTGCGGATCAAACTCAGTGCCTCATGCATGCTAGGCGAGCACTTTTCCTCTGAGCCACAATCCCAGCCCCTCAAGTCATATGCATTTTAGAAAATATAGTCTCCAACTTATAATGGCCTGAATTATGATTTTTCAACTTTGTAGTGGTGCAAAAAGCCATACACATTCAGTAAAAACTGAAGTTTAAATTTTTATTTTGATACATCCCCAGGTTGACAGTATTTATTTAGTCCTACATTGTCCTGTGGTGCTGGGCAATGACAGTGAGCCATGCAATCATCAGGGGAAACAACCCAAACTGTAGAGTACTATGTTGCTAAGCTACAATGTACAGTAGATTAAATGCTTTTTCAACATATGATATTTTCAATTTACAGTGGGTTTATTGGGATATAGCTCCATTATACATTGAGGATCATCTGTATACAGATGTAAAACAAAGTCAATTACAGTAAAAATTTTAAAATTGGTAATCTGTAAAATATCATAGATATTTAATTCAAACAAATTTCTTACACAGACATCCTTTAATATGGATGAAACATGCCACTTTGGGAATGAATTTATTAATGAAATGTCACATGCCATTAGAACTGTAGGTGTAGCTATTAAGGAATAATAATCTCAAGTTTATTATATTTTATTTTTCTGGAGTATTTACTGTCACACATACATTTAGTAATTCAGAATTCATATAACCAACCCAGAAACAACTTTTCAACTTGACCACAAATTTATTTGTTTGGAAAAACACAGCAGTATTTGCTAAACATTTATAATGTCTTCTGCTTAATTAATACCTCAGGGCAGGTTGTTCATAAACAGAAAACAATAAGGGACATGTTAAATATCCCCAGCAGTACTCTTCATACTATCAGGTTTAGAAATTGGGAAGACAGTTTGCATTTTAAGCATTAGTACCTAGTTACTACATTGCCATTAAGTACAAGGGAACCAACTAGAAGAATCTGGGATCCATCATTCCTTTTTAGCTTAAAATCAGAAATGTATTTAGAGGGCAACATGGAAATATGCTTTATTTTTGCTCTCAATATTTATAAAAAATTCTACTAAAACATTTCATCCTTGGGGCTGGGGTTGTGGCTCAGAGGTAGAGCTCTTGCCTAGCACTTGCAAGGCCCTGGGTTCGATCCTCAGCACCACATAAAAATAAATAAATAAATATATTATGTCCTACTAAAAAATAAATATTAAAAAAAATTTTAAAAATCATCCTTGATGCTAAATATGTGCCAACTGCCCATCCTCCACCTTCCAACAATCACTCCCAAGTGAGTGCCAACTGCCCATCCTCCACCTTCCAATAATCACTCCCATGTGACTACCTAGTATCCATTTACTGGGATCACTATAGAAATCAGCCACTAATCAGGGAACATCTGCCTCAAGGAACCTGTAATGGGTTGCAGAGGATTGTACATCATGTTTCACATGAAGATGAGGTTGCCATCTGGTGGATTTTCTCTTAAATAAAAGCTAATAACATTTATAGATAAAAGCATAGAATCTTCTGGTAGGTGGGCCAATGTTGCCACTTTTAGAAAACACATTTTAGAAAGTGTTTCTTTAAACATTTATTGAGTATCCATTTCATGATTTGTACAGGATAAGTCCCTGTTCTTTATAACTGAAGTATAAGAAAAATTAGTATACAGAAGCTTCAGATTTAAAAGATAATAAATATGACTATTTAAAAAAATCTACAAAGTTCTTCTAGATAAAAATTTGGTTATATTTATTCTAAAAGTGTTTAGAAGTAAGATCTATGACATCACCTGCGCTGTTTCAAATGTTAAAGTGACTTTTGGTGTCATAAATGCCTTTGTATGATAGCCTTGCCATGGAGATTCAGAGTCAGATACATGCCGAGGAATATAAATGGCTCAGTCTCTAATATGCTTTAATATAGCTTGACCATTGATTCAAACATCACTACCCACTATTTCTGGTTTTCCGTTGTTTCATTTTCTCTAATGGAACTCTAGTGGTAATCTCCATGTATTAAAGTATGATATTTGTCCCTTAGAAGGCATGGCAATTGATTAAATCAAAACTTCCAAGGAATGAGGAAAAGCTCAAAATATTGTAGGGTAAATTTTATTTATCTATTTAATATTAAATTTATTTAATACCAGGGATTAAATTTAGGGGCACTCAACCACTGAGCCACATGCCCAACCCTTTTTTAATTTTTTTTTTTTAATTTTGAGACAGGGTCATGCTAAGTTTCTGAGGCTGGCCTCACACTTGCAATCCTCCTGCCTCAGTCTCATGAGTCTCTGGGATTAAAGGTATGGGCCACTGTGCTGGATGTAAGGTTAAAGTTAAGTCAATAGAACAAAAATTTAAAATTCAGAGGATCTCCAAGACAGTAAAAGAAAATGATGTGTAAAAAATAGAAAAAAGACGAGAAGAAAATTAAAGGGCTCAGTACTGGAGGACCAAAATAGGCTAATATAGTTCTATTTATATATTTTTCTTTGCAGAGCTGGGGATCAGCAACAAAAGTTCTGGAGAATGAGAAAATAAAAATGAGAAATTAAATACTATAAGACTAATTCCTAGCACTGTAGGATGTGAATATACAGATTGAAAAGTTTCGTCAGTTACCTAGAATGATGAAAGAGAAAATGAAATCCAGTAATGTATATCACAATGAAATTTCAGAAGATAGAATAGGGAAGATTCTAAAAGCTTCCAGAGAGAAAAAAAACACGTTGTATACAAAGGATCACAAATAATATTAGGAACAATACTTTTCAACCGAATACTAAAATCTTGGAGACAAATTTTGAGGGGAAAATAAATTCTAAACGTAATAGGCTAAACAATGACCCCCTCCACAAAAATGTCCCATGGACCTATGAATATGTTTTATTAAATGGCAAAAAATAATTTTGTAGGTGGCATTAAATTAAGGATACTGAGATGGGGAGATTAACATGGACTATTTGGGTGTTTATAACAAGGGTCCTAAAAATAGGGAGGCAGGAGGGCCAAAGTAAAACGTATTGGAGATGCAAAGACTGAGTCACAGATTGGATTAATATGCTTTGAATATGTTAGAAGGGGCATGTACGAAAGAAAGAAGGTAGTTTCTAGAAACTGTAACAGGCAAGGAAAACAATTCTACGTTAGAGCTTCTAGAAGGAACCACCTTGATTTTAGACCATTTAAATTGAGTTTAGATTTATGACAGAAAGAAAATAAATTGTGTGTGTGTGTATGTGTTGTTTTGTTTGCAGTGCTGAATGTACAACCCAGGGTCTCATGCATGTTAGGTAGGCATTCTAACACTGAGCTACACCCCAGGCTATTTGTGTTGTTTTGAACCCTGAGTTTGTGGTAATTTGTTACAAAAGTAATAGGGAAATAATACACCAACCCAGAATTCTATATCAGTTGAGTTAATAATAAGATGAAAAATTAGAACAAGTTATTTTCACACATTTAAGATCTCAAAATATTTACCATCTTTTTTCCATGAATTTACCGGATGATATTTGTTTACTACAATGAGAGGTTAAACCAGAAGTGAAGGAAACAAAGGGGCCAGAAAGCAAGATCCAATTGAGAGAGGCAAAAAAGATTTTCAGTGTAAAGAGTGAGGAGAAATCATTGAACAGCTATTCCAAGGAATAAATCAGTTCAAGCAGGGCTCTGTGGTACAAACCTGTAATCCCAGTGACTTGGGAGCCTAAGGCAGGAATAATGCATGTTTGAGGTCAGACTCATCAACTTAAGGAGGCCCTATCTCAAAATAAAAAGAGCTGTGGACAAAGCTTTGCAGTGCATCACCCTGTGTTCAATCCCTAGTACCAAAAAAAGAAGTGACATTTTTTTTTTTACCTACTTCAAGGCCAGGAACCCTGTAAAGGAATCCTGTAGACAAAGTACCAGGCTGCTTTTTTGGGGGGGTGGGTGGGAGTGGGTGGCTTTAGTTAATTATTAATCTATTAATCTCTTTCTTTTTGTGGTACTGGGAATTGAAACCAGGGACACTCTCTCACTGAGCCATATCCCCAGCCCTTTATTTTATTTTTTTACTTTGGCACTAGGGATTGAAACCAGGGTCACTTCACCACTGAGCTTCATCCTCATCTTTTTTTGTTTTTTATTCTGAGACAGGATCTTGCTAAATTTCCAAGGCTGGCATTGAACTTGGAATCTTCCTGTTTCAGCCTCCTCAGTTTCTGGGATTACAGGCATGTGCCACTGAGCCTAGCATAACGAGAATATTCATTGATAGGTTTAAAATTTGGGGGCAGGTCAAGTAAGGAGAAAATTAAATGATTTAATTTGTTTACAAAAGTGTACTTCACTAAATTATTGTAAGATATGTAGCTTAAAATATTTTTTTTTCTTTTTTAAAACTAGGAAACAAAATGTAAAAGAACCAGCAATATTTTAAACAAAATGTCTTTAAAAAATCATAACTCTTCATCAGTTCATTTTCATTAATCAGTTCACGTTCTGATTAATGAAACTATTGGTTTTATGAGTCTAGATTTTCATTAAAGTTTTGGCAGTTTTTACCCAGTTCAATGGTATTCTAAAGTCATCAGAGATCTATGTTCAAAAGTGCTTGTCAAAGTCATTTTCCATGAATTTCTTAGTAACAATTTAGACTGGTTGCAACTATTTTTAGAGAAGTATGAAAACAATATAATAATTGCCCGTAGATGACAAAAACTTAAAATGGCCAGAGTTAAAAATCTGGTGAGAGTCCATAATGACAGACAAGGAAATTTTTTTTATTCTTTTGGTATTCAAAAATATAACATCAGGGGCTGGGGTTGTGGCTCAGTGGTAGAGCGTTTGCCTATCATGTGTGAGGCACTGGGTTCAATTCTCAGCACCACATATAAATAAATAAAGGTCCATTGACAACTAAAAAATATTTACAAAAAGTATAATATCAGAATTATGACTGATAAATATGCCAAGACATATTAGGTTTCTAGGAATCATACAATTTTGGAATACATATTATTAACACATTTATATATAAATAACTCAAAGAAGGCAAAATTTTAAAGACAATTTGATCCAAAAAGAAAATAGGGTTCACTATATATATATATATATATATATATATATATATATATATATCACACACACACACACACACACACACACATATATATATATATATATATATATATATATATATATATCCTAGATACCAACTTTTAGTTAAACTGAATACACTTATTAAGAAAAATTGTCTCTCATCGGGTTTAATCTGGGACAGACCCCAAAATCTTTAGGCATTTTTGCTCTTTTATTTCCCTTTCTCTCTCTCTCTCTAAATCATTCTCCCTAAAGTTTGCTTTTAAAAGAAGTAATTTTTCAAGGAAGACTGAAAGTGAGGATTGTGGATACTTCTCAGTGGTAGAGCACTTACTTGCCCAGCATAGGAAAGCTCTGGGTTCCATCCTCAGCACCACAAAATAAAACAAAGTAGAAGAGAATTTACATCTTAAAGACAGAAAAATACTGTAAGTTTTCATAAAAAATTTGGGAGATATTATTTGCCTATTAAGTCATTATTTAGATTTTTCTTTTACAAGGGCAGGACAGTATCCTTTCCAACATTCTTATTTTGTACAATACCTGTAGGTTTTCTAAGATAAATAGGTGGCTTTGGTTTTTAGAGATACATATTTGTAATGAGTCTTTTTTCCCCCAGTTTTTTAGAAAAAGACTGTTGCATTTAATTTCTTTAAGAATTGTGTTATATAGCCTGAGTGATATCAAGGGTCTGGCTTGTCCATATAAAACCTGCATTATCTTTAATTGTTCTTTAATATCAGGGAGCAGATTTTTAGCTAAGATGGAAACCAAAAAGATTTCTTTATTCTGGATTTAGAGTGGTTTCTCTTGGAAATGTTTCAATAAAGTGTTTCATTTTAGTTTGTAGTTCCATTTTTGCTCTGGAAAAAGAGTAAAACAAATAATTGTTATCACTAAATATAAACCAAAGCTTTAAACCAAAGGCATACCTAAGCTAATGACTAGAAGTACATAAAAAATTCACAGGAGAGCAACTAAAATAAAAACCAAAGTCTATACAAAGGGATAAAGAAAAACACTACCCTATCCAAATCCAAGGTACTTCCAATTTTATCATTTTTAAATTTATTTTTATTTTTTTTCCAATTTTATCTTAACAAAAGAAAGTTTAGTCCATACAAATGGGTTTGGCCTTTTACCACTGAGTCACATCCCTCCCTCTTTCTTTCTTCTTTTTTTTTTTTCTTTTTTAAAGGACAGCAATTTTATTTTTTATAACTTTGTTTATTTTTTTCATGTGGTGATGAGGATGGAACCCAGTACTTCACACCTGCTAGGCAAGTGCTCTACCACTGAGCCACAATCTTAGCTCCTTTTCCTGCTTTTTAAAAAAATTTATTTTGAGACAGGAGTTGCTAGGGCCTCACTAAGGTGCTGAGGCTGGCTTTGAACTTGTGATCCTCCTGCTTCAGCCTCCCCAGTCGCTGGGATTACAGGTGAGCGCCATTGTGCCTGGCCACATTATAACCAGTTTGTCTTCTTAGAGAAAAAAAGTTAAACAGTCCTTACAAAACAGGAGACAAAAGCCTTCTATGGGGGAAGAAGGGATTATGAATGGGTACTCTGTAATAAAGAGTCATACAAATGATTTAAACAATTTAAACTAATATTTTCCTCGTGAGTCAAAGGACAATTTTGTAATAGATGTATGATGTATTTTAGTGCTTACCAGTAGTACATACGTTAAAATTGGAACCAAAGGGATTTATGACTTCTTTGAGGGAGGGGGGCAGGCATGCTAGGGATTGAACCCAGGGTCTTATGCAGCAAGTGCTCTACCACTAAAGTACAACATCTCCCCAGCCACTCCCAACCCCTGCCCCCTTTTTATATTTTGAGATAGGGTATTATTAATTTTCCCAGGTTGTCTTGAACTTGCCATCCTCCTGCTTCAGTTTCCACAGTAGTTGGGATTACAAGTGTGCACCACCACTCTGGGTTTATGTCTTTTTATTTTATTTTATTTAGGCGGTACTGGGGATTGAGCCCAGGGGCACTTTACTACTGAGCCCTTTCCCCAGTCTTTTTAATTTGTAAAATAAAATTGCAGAGATAGGCCTCAAACTTCTGCCTCAGTCTCTCTAGTAGCTGGGATCACAGGTGTGTGCTAACGTGCCTAGCCCTCTGGTTTATGTCTTTTTAGGAATACATTTTAAGGATATGGTAATATTTGCCTGGAAAACTTTAAGTGCTTTTCCCCCTTTTCCCTAAATGGAAAGGGTAGGCAAGAGCAAAAATGCACATTCATGGTAACCATATTGAGCAGTTTCATTGCCAAATAACACCATTAAAAGATTTGTGATTCCCAAACAAGGATGCCTACTCAACACTTAAGGACAGTATTCGGATTTTTCTAAACTTCCATTTTTTGAAAAAAAAAACTATATTCGGCAATTTTCCAAATCATGGTGGAGGACTCATGATCCTATACGTCAAGAATTTAGAACCTAGGCTGGCACGTAGACCGTTAAGTCCCTGGCCCCACCCTATTGGTGACATAGCTCCTGTCTAACCGCCTAAGGGAGGCTGTTACGAACTTCCGCCATTTGCTTATAATGCTACGGCCGCGTGGCTTTGCTACGTCACATCCGGCCTTTGCGATTCGGAACTTCGAATCCGCGAGATGAAGTGTCTGTTTGTTACTGTAGGGACCACCAGCTTTGACGACCTCATTGCTTGTGTGTCGGCGCACGACAGCTTACAAGTGAGTGGGGGAGGCAGGCCGGCGGCGGCTTGCCTCGCCTTCCTTCGCTTCGCCTGGCTTTGCTTGTCGCTAGCTGTCTTTAGCTTTACTAGTAGCCTTCGTAACCTCGCCTGACCGAAACGTTCGGAAAGAAACCTTCGCTGCTTTACCTCAGGTGCCTCCGCCCCTTTGCTGGCTCCTCCCCAGTGCCCGACTGGGCCCTCCCCCGCCTCACCAGCCCCTTGGCGTCTTCCCTTTGCGGTTTCTCCTCTCCCGCAGCCTTCCCCGGCCCCTCCTCCTCTTCCTCCTCCCGGTCTCCTTTCCCCAGTTTTCCCCTTTCCAGTCGCCTCCGCCCCTCTTTTCAGCGGTTTTGTTCCTTGGAACTGGGCCCCCCGCCGAGCTGGGTTCGCGGGAGGGTGTCTGCTTGCCTCTGGTTTCCCGGTCGCCTGTGGGTCCGGGGATCCACGGCAAGTGGTGCGGCCCTTTGAGCCCGCCGTGCGGGAATTTCGGTTGTGCGGCCCTCGCCCCGCTCAGCCCGAGTGTTTTCCTGCAGGCGCCCTGCAGGATCGAGACCCTGCCCGCGCGGCGTGTCGGTTGCCCGTCTCATTCGGGCTCGCGGTTCTAGACTGCCCAGGCAGTGAGGCAGAACTGGACTGTTCCTTGGTTGTCCCTCCCCCCTAGTTTGCAGTGCCTTCTTCAAAGTCTTTCCCTGTTCGTATTTTATCGGGATCAGGTCGGTGAACTGGGAATTAGATTAGGGCTCCCCTTTTGGTCTCAGGATGGGGAAAATTGGCCACAGGCAGGCTGTTTGGCAATGCGTGCACGGGTCTGAACGCCGACCTCTGGGATTGTTGTTGTCACTGCTCTTACAGTAGCCAATTTAAAAGGCCCGCGTTTTCTTATTTCCTGTTTTAGATCATCAAGAGCCTTGGTTACAACCGACTTATCCTCCAAATTGGTAGAGGAACGGTGGTACCGGAACCGTTCAGTACTGAGTCATTTACTCTGGATGTTTACAGGTACAAGGAGTCCTTGAAAGAAGACCTGCAGAAAGCAGATCTTGTTATTAGTCACGCAGGTAAAGTGTCTTAGAGTCTCAGCATTCAGTCTTTGATAAACAGTAATTAAGTAACTTATGCAAACATTTTCCTGGCAAAAGTAAAACCACTTAGTGAATTGTTACGCAGAATATATTCACTGTAGCCCGGTTGGATATGACAATTACTTGAATACTTGAATATAATAATTGAGAACTTTGGCTCACAGAATTTAGTGTTTCTGGCTCCAAGAAGGATGGGAAATTAATTACTGTAGCACAACGTTACAATAAAAAACCCTAAGCACAAAGGAGCAAAATAATTTATTCAATGACGTGCTATGAATTATCAACCTAAAATTAGTACTAGGGCTTAGATCTGAAGGACTGTTCAGCCTGCTCATTGGCTGGATTGGTGTTGGAGAAATTGGCTTTGAAAGGTGTTTTTTTTGCACATTTTTATTAAGGGTGAGTGTGAAATACATAACAGTTAAAATATTCTTTTCCCCTTATTTTTATTAGTACATTCTAGTTGTACATGATGGGTGGGATTTATTGTTACATATTTGTACATGCACATAATGTGACAAAAATATTCTTTAACAACTACTTATTCTTTGTGTAAGTCATTTCTTTAGAAGAACCATCTTGATCTTGTTGATGAGACTTTCAGTACATTTAGGAGAATTGCTTTTGGGTAGCACTACAGTTTTGACTGCTGTGAGAAAGGTTGGTTTTAAAAAGTCTAGTTTGAGGAGAGAAAAGTTATTAGAAATAGATGTTAGTGACATTGGTAATTAAAAATGTATAGCATAATAGCCAACAGAACTTTTGGCATGGCCATAGCTCTTTTTATTTTGAGACACTGTGTCCCTAAGTTTCTTAGGGTTTTGCTAAATTGCTCAGGCTGGCCTCCACCTTGTGATCCTCCTATCTCAGCCTCTTGAGTCTCTGACATTACAAGTGTATACCACTGCACCTGGCTTGGTGTCTGTTCTTAACTTCTACCCTGGCATAGGATATATACATATCCTATGTATATCTACTCACATCTCCTAGATGATTTTAGATTTCAAAGTTCTTTTTGAGTTGTTCTCTTTGCCACCATCTCCTCAAATAGGGCATTAATATCCAGGATATACAAAGACCTCAAAAACCTTAATACCAGAAAAACCAACCCCATCAATAAATGAGTAAAGGAACTAAACAGACACTTAAGAAGAAGAACTACAAATGGTCAACAAAAGAGAAATGCAAATTAAAAGTACACTGAAGATTCCATCTCATTCCAATTGGAATGGCAATTATCAAGAATACAAGTGACAGGTCTGGGGTGCTTAGTAGTAGAGCACTTGCCAGGCATGTGTGGGGCACTGGGTTGGATCCTCAGCATCACATAAAAAAAGGTGTCTATCTACAACCAAAAATATAAAAAAAATACAAGTAACAGTGTTGGCGAGGACATGGGGGAAAGGGGCACACTCATACATTATTGGTGGGACTGTAATTAGTACCACCACTCTGGAAAGCAATGTAGAGGTTCCTCAAAAAACTAGGTATAGAACCACCATATGACTCAAGTATCCCATTCCTTGGTATATATCCAAGGGAGTTAAAATCAGCATTCTGCAGTTACGTGGCCACGTCAATGTTTATAGCAGCACAAGTCTCAGTAGCTAATCTATGGAACCAACCTAGGTGCCCTTCAATAGTTGAATGAATAAGGAAAATATGTATATTCAATGGAGTATTAGTTATAAATAAAAACAACTTTATGGCATTGGCTTAAAAATGGAACTGGAGACTGTCATGCCGAGTGAAATAACCCAGTCCCAAGAAGTCAGGTTGAATGCTTTTCTGATATGCCAAAGCTATCCAAAATAAGGGAGGAGGTGTTTACAAAAAGAATAGAAGTATGATCAGAGTAATAGACAAAGGGGAATGAAAGGGAGGGAGGAGGGTTGGGATAAGGAAAATCTGTGGGATGAATCTGACCTAACTTTCCTGTGTGTATATATGAATATACCACAGTGAATCTCACAATTATGTACCACCATAAAATATTAATTAAAAAAACAATAGAAAGAACAGTAGAGGGAAGGAAGTGGGAAGAAGGAAGGGGAATGAGAAATACTGGGGATTGAATTGGAGCAAATTATATGCCATGCTTTTATAATTATAGTATATTGTCATGTATAACTAAAAAAACAATTAAGAATTAGTTGAATTCTTCCATACACACATATTCATAGAGGTCTAGCCTTGACTGTCTTCAGGATGGCACTTCACAGGTAAACTCAAATGGTATTAAGAGTTTTTCTTTATTGTGCCTGTCACTATTTTAGTCTTGCTTTTACTACTTGTGGTTGAATAGAAGTGAAGTACAGTTATCCCTTGGTGTCTACCAGGGATTGGTTCCAGAATCCCTGAGGATACTAAAATCTGAGATGCTCTCATGTCCCTTACATAAAATGACCTATTACTTACATATAACCTATGCACATCCTCCTGTATACCTTGTCTAAATTACTTATGAGTAGTTGTTAAGCTATATTTAATGGAGCACTGGTTAAGTTTACATGTTCTATTAATCTAGTCTAAGGATGCAGAACTTGAAGATATAGAGAGTCTGTTGTATAGTTTCACATACAATGTGTTGAACTTGAATCTTACTTGGATTCAAGGCCATTCCAAGATGTAATACTAGAGAGCAGGTAACAGCACTAAGTCATAGGCCGTACTATCATCAGCAGTAATAAAATGTATTTTTTAAATTCAGGTTTATTAACAGTAACTGTTACGTATATGTTTGTCATTTTCAATATATAATTGAAAGGTCTGGTTTAATGATCTGTCAGTTTAAGTTATTCAGCTTAAGAGTTCTAACCACCTTAACTTTTTCAAAATCATATTAACAAATTTTATTTTTGTAGGTGCAGGAAGCTGTTTGGAGACTCTGGAAAAAGGCAAGCCACTTGTGGTAGTTATAAATGAAAAGTTAATGAACAATCATCAGCTGGAATTGGCAAGGAAGCTACACAAAGAGGGGCATCTTTTCTATTGCACCTGCAGGTATACTAGAGACTGATTATTTGATCTCTAATATTTTCATGAGCTGTTCTTATCTAACCCATCTGTCTGTTTCGCCTCTTACCTTCTCACACTTACCAAACATACTTTAATTTTCTTACCTGTAAAACCTTCTCATTTGTCTCTCCCTTTAACTTTGATCTGTGTTGTATTTTATTCTGTATCTCTGGCCATTTCTTTGCATGTAAATATTTGAGAGTGTATGAGTGTATGCTCGTTAGTGTGTAAGTTTTCGTGAATCTGATTTTTAGTTCATTGTTTACATTTTCAGTATTCCAGGAAGACATTTGCTTTTTTCAGTTAAGATTTTGACTTTACTGAGTCCACTGGAATCCCTACATTAAAAGTATTTACTCATTTATTCAGTAACACCTAATGTGCAGTGGGCACTGTTTTAAATGCTAGGGATACAGTGGTAAACAGATAAAAGTCCATGTTCTCATGGTACTTAAATTCTAGTGGTAGAATTTCACATGATGAAATACACTACAGGGGAAGTAAGACAGGATGATGCTATACAGTTGGGCTGAAGACTAATTAGATAGAACCCTCAGATAAGGCTTGACAAAGTATAAGACATTTGAGGTGAGATCTAAGTACAGGGATGAGCCAGTCATGGGAAACTATAGACACCAAGGAACAGCAATTGCAAAAGCCCTAAGTGAGAAGTGAACTTGGAAGCTGATGTGCTTGAGAAACAGGAAGGTTATTGTGGCATGAATATAGTGTGCAAGGGAGAGAGTAGTATGATGCTGGGAGGGGAAAGTTTATGTAAGAGCTCTGATTTTATTCTGAGTTTAATGGGAAACCATTGGAGCTTTTTAATCAGAGGAATTACTTTATAGTGAGAAGTATTATTTTCTAGAAGTATATTAGAATTCAATAAGAACTGATCAACATCAAATAGAAGGATGAAGAAAGTTGCTGATTTGTTTTGTGTTAGTTCTTCCTTGACACTAGAAGCCTGTCAGAGGGCCAGGTCAGTAATTCCCAATTGTTTGACTTAAAACCTATTCTTATTGGAAGTATTAAAGTATTTTATATTATATTATAGTTAAATTGATGTTGGATTTAAAATAAAGAATACTAGAAGAAATTAGCTAGAACATAAACACCTTTTAATTTTCCTGCTTCTGTATCTTACACACTCAGTGAATACTTCATAAAATGTTTTTTTGAGTACCTATTCTATGCCAGGCATTTTTCT
Organism: Marmota flaviventris; assembly: GCF_047511675.1. Lineage (NCBI taxonomy): Eukaryota > Metazoa > Chordata > Mammalia > Rodentia > Sciuridae > Marmota > Marmota flaviventris. The sequence goes on from NC_092518.1 coordinate 95,849,919, forward strand.
AGGCAGCTGGTATATACAACCAGCGAACAAAACAAAGATTACTGCTCTCATTGGGAGGAAACAGATTCATTGATTGTTTCAGGAGTAAAATTGTTGGTGTCATCATACCTTTAATGATGGAGAGGAGGGAGGATGTCAGAGTGGCTTTGTAATATAGAAGCCAGTCAGAAGATAATTAAAATTATGTATGCTTCAGATAATGGGCACAATTTTCCCTTGGGTAGTTGATATTAGGGATTAGCATCATTTTTTCCCAGCCCTTGTATTCCCTTTTTAAAATTCTAATTAGTTATACATGATAGTAGAATGCATTTTGACACATCATACATAAATTAATTAACATTATTTTTGCTTTGTTTTTGTGGTGCTGTGGAACACAGGGCCTTGTGCGTGTGAGGCAAGCACTCTACCAACTGAGCTATATCTCCAACCCAAAAGAGAAATTTTCATCTTCCTAACTGCTTTATTCAGGGCAGTGTTCCCAGATGCTTTTGATGAGTATTTTTATTCAAAATGTTAAATCAGCTTTGATTTTTTTGTTAGTTTAATAAAAAAGGGAAAGCACTGATTCATGAATACATCCTGATGTTTTACTCATGCTGAAAAGGAAACTATACAAGTTTTCTATTATAAAATTATAGAAGTCTTTTTATATTAATTTCAGGAAAATCCCACACATGAAAGCACTAAGAATCAATAATTGGTTGTGTTTTCATTTTAGGTAAATAATTTTTTCCTCCAAACCTAGGGTGGGTGGTGGTATATTTGTTCTAATTTAGGATATAAATACATGATATAAATACATTTCAGAGGTAATAGTTTTATATTGTTCATATCCTTATTGCCAGCATGCATGGTGATTGTATATTGCTTAATTATATATTATCAATAGTAAGTTACCTGTAAAAATGTTTTATCATAATCTTCATGCATGGTTTAGCTTACCTTTTTTGTCTGGCAGTTATTACTTTTGGTATCATTTATTCTGTTTTTATATATTGTTTCATTTTATAACACCACAGTCCTAAGAAGTATTATGAACCTATGTGAACACATTATTCATAATGATACAGTTCTGAACTATTTCGGTTGACTTGAGAGAAAATATTTGTTGAATTCATATTGACATTTTATACTACTCTTTTTATTATGATAATAATCTTAGTATGTATACCTATAATATTAAAGTACATTAAGACTCACATTTACAGTTTAAGGGTTGTTGTATTCTTGGAAGTTAGTCATCAAGTGGGCAGCAGATGAATTATGGAATTTTCTCCCATTACCTAATATTTTTCTTCTTTTGTTTTAGCACGCTTCCGGGGCTGTTACAGTCAATGGACTTATCAACACTGAAATGTTATCCTCCTGGCCAGCCAGAAAAATTTTCTGCATTTTTGGATAAAGTTGTTGGATTAAAAAATAAACATTAAACTTTCATCACTTTAAAAACATAAAAACACCCATAAATCCAACCTGTTGATGTGATTAAGTCAAATTAAATACATAAAACATTTATAGAATAATATAAACTAATAAACTTCCTACATTTATAGAATATATAGGAAATTTTGTGGTGTGAACATTGCATTTGGGTTCAAATCCTAATTGCAATTAAGATTTCCCTACTCTTCATTATATAGTGAGAATTCACAGGTTTTTGTCCTAAAATCTCAAATGCATTTGGTATTGTGGGGAAAAATGAATGAAATTTGGAAACTGACAAAAACCATAAATATAGTTTGGTGTTCCTTTGAGTAAAAACTGAAACAGTAACAAGTCACTTTTTTTTGCATGACAATCAGCATCTTTAGCTTCATAATCTAAGGAAACAAAAACATTCTGGGTTGTGCTCTGTGGAATAAAAAGCTTGATAATTGCCTTAAAAAGATGATTAAGTTACTTAGCATGTTTGGAGAGATTACTTTTATTCTGATGAATAGAATAAAAGGAATATATTCACTTTATTTTCCTCTAACATATAATGTGATAAAATATCTTGCTCAATGTCAAAATTTTAAAGGATTGAGAATAATAAATCAAAAAGAACTTATGTTAGTAGGATTTATGTTAATTTTTAAGGCTACCCTCTACAGTGGTAACTAAACATTTACTATAGTATAGAAATGAACAGTGTATGTTGTTATAAAATTAGTCTTGCAAGTGAATAGTGAATGATCTTATTGTATAATGGCTTAAATATATGGTTTTAAAATTCATATTAGAACTTTAGATAGGTACATTGTGAAATTCTTTCTGATTAGAGAAAGTGGTCTCAGTCTTTTAAGATACATTAGATCATCCCTAAGTTCCAATAATTCTCTGATAGAAAGTTTATCCATGAAAACAGAACATTTAATATACAGACCTTGTTATATTACTATGCCAAAATGTTCAAAGTTCCAAGCATTTTACTTGGGATGCATTAATAATGTTTTTGTAGATTTATTTTTCTGATTATTTTTCTTTGGCTAATAATAAAATAAATTCTTGCTAATGGTAGAAAAGGTGGTTGCTGAGAAGTACTCTGGGTAGCAGGAGGAAGCCAGCTTCGATTAAAATTTTGCTGAGAATAATCTAAAAAGTGAGTAATCCACATGTACATAGTTGAGAATTCACAGCACCATAATACTTGTATATTAATATATGTTATAGAAAAGGTCTTATTCAAATACAGGAAGAAACTTAGTGTTTTCTGGGCCCTCTTAAAGTTTTTCTTGTTCAAGGAAAAAGTTGTTGGCATAAGGCTATATTGGTCACTCAGTCTTATAGTTGTTTTATGGCATGAAGTACTAACCTTAGAGAATCAGGAATGAAAGTGTTTACTCATACATCAGACAACCAAACATTGGTTCCCTAAATCTCTTCTACTTCCCTGCAATAATGAACAACGTAGATTTCATTATTTCACTCAATAGAGGCATATGTCAGTGGTGTCCATTGTGTATAGTAATGTCTTTGACTACACTGTTGTGGAATTTTATGTTGTGGGGTTTTAAATCAAAGTATACTTTCGAATCCTAATTTTGTATTGATCCTCAAGATGATCCAATTCATTCCCATGGCTTGTCAGATGAGGCAAGAGGTCAGAGATTAGTTTGCCTAGTAGCAGTTCCAAGACCCTGTTCTATTCATTTTCTACTATACCATAATATGTTGTAAACTTTTTGTTTATAGTTGTTTGCTCATTATTTAGTTAACTTTCATCCCCTTTGAGGAAGGTTTATTTCCAGAAGTTCTTTATTTGATAAGGAATCTCACACTTAACCGGGTTTTCTAACTTAGCAGCCTGTGATTCCTGATTTTTTTGGAATCTACCAAAAGGATCTATGTAGGATTGATACTAGATTGAATTAAAACTTTAAGGCAGTTGGAGACGAAGAAAATTTAGGTAACAGTGCACACCATTAACTACAAATGAGGAAAGAGGCTAAGATTTTTTTGGGGGGGGGGGAAATCTATTTGATATTTTTCTCAAAGTTTGATATCACTACATGATAGGTTCGGGTTCTTAAGAGTAAGTCAAAAAGTAGAATGCAGTTAATTTAGCAGGTGTTTACATTCCAGGGATAAGGAAACAAAAGAGTTGATTGGGAAATTCATACCATGGATAGGTTCAGAGGTGAAAGCTAATAGAAAGTTTATGGTGTTGGAGAAGGTGAAGTGATATAATGTTTTGAGATGACCTTGAGAATTACGAATTTTACATAAAGACATAGTTTGGAGGAAAGAGAGCTGAAAGGTTCCCAATGAACCTGATGGTAGAGTACTGTAAGATTTAAAGTAATCACTATCTGAAAGTACTATCAGGAGTTTTGACTTGAGAACCTTCAGAGATCTACTATGTATGCTTTAAAGGTAAATCATACAGATACAAAGGATAATATAAAAAGATTGAGACTAAAGTCAGGAATGATACAGTAATGTAGGTATTTTTTTTGCCTTTTATTATGATGTAAACACTAAATCCCATTGATTTCATAATGTTAATTTGCAGAGATGACTGAATCTGCATAGAGTTTGAAAGATGAGGTGAGTGGACAGATTATATGGAATTTTTTGGAAAGATTTGGAATAGGTGATTATGATAGCTGTGTGGTGATCAATTTTTGCTCTAAAAGTTGTATCATATTTGAATGAAGATAACAGTTAACACTTGCTGAGTACTTAGTACATATCAGGCACTATTCAGAACACTTAACATACTCATTTAATTTTTCTAGTAACACTATGAAATAGTTGATATTGCCCCATTTTGCAGATGAGGAAATTGAACTTGGGAGTTTTATGCCATCTATATGTCTTAGAGGTGAAAGGAGGTCTGGAAATTGTAATTGAAGCACTGAATTCTGGTGTATTTCCTTGATTTGTGAGGACAAATGAAGACAATATTTGTGATAGAATATTTGAATTCAGTTGACTCTTCCCTGATATTCAGATTGTGTGTTGGCTACAGATACATGTATAACCTATTTGAGTTTTTATATTGCTACTTTATAGCACACTGATGGCTATTTATAGATATTTTTCCTAGTTTATATGATTGCAAGTTATTTAAAATATTTTTTCCTTAAATGTTTGTGTTTTCAGGTTCTTTTTTTTTTGGATCCTCTTTGCTTTGTAGTTTTTTTCTTGCTATTTTCATAACTCCTAGAGCCTCTCCTTCTATTGAGTCTTGTATGTATATCTCCTAACTCTGATTAGAGTTGCTGAATGATTTCCAGTTTCCTGTTTGTTAATTCTGAAAGCACTTCAAACATGATGTGCTCCAAACTAAAGTCATATTTCTCTTTTCATATTACCTGAGGTCCTTATCTTCATTACTGGTATTTAGTCAGTCCTCCAGTCTTTAACTCATACCTCCACCCCTTTATAGGTAATTGATCAGATTTTTTTTTTACTTCCTAAATATCTCAAGCTCATTTATTTGTATATTCAGTCTTGTAATACAAATACATGTTGAGAATCTACTTCTGTATCAGCAGGATTCAAGACATGATTCTTGCTCTGGAGGAGCTTTTAATAGTCTAGTTGGGGAAGAACTATGTCTTATACATTCTTGAGTCTTCTTCCTGAAATGGACTAGGCTCCATTAATGTTGAATGTACTTCTGTATTTAGTACTTTTTTCTGATATCAAGTAGGATTTGATATTGGTTCTAGGGAACAGTCATCTTACATTTATTTCCTATTGACTCTAAGTGTCTAGTTTTTCTCTTGTTCCAAAGATGTGTCCATCACACTGTACGGTGAAGTTCACAGGGCCAAATATTTATAGGAACAGCATCCCAAATATCATTAATGATCCTTTGAAATATTCTGATGGAATTTGTCAAATAATGGTGCTTGTTGAGGATTTGTGGCAAAACATGATATTTAAAAATCAGGTATATGAAAAGCAGTAGCTATAGTATTTTCCAGTAAAAGATTATGTGGAGAAAAATTAGAATACCACCAAATTATTGTTAATTTTTAGATTGGTAGTTCCCTACATGAATATTCTAGAATAATATTTCTATTGTTCTTTTAATTCTTAGAATTTTGTAGGTGGGCAAGAAAAAATAGATAAGTAGGAATGCAAAATGTATGCTTTTCAACATTGATGTATATATTTAATATATATTTAAAATATATATATATATATATATATATATATATATATATATATATATATATAATTTTTTTGGTACTGGGTATTGAACTTGGGGGCACTCAATTACTAAGCCACACCCCTAGCCCTATTTTGTATTGTATTTAGAGACAGGGTTTCACTGAGTTGCTTAGCATTTGCCATTGCTGAAGCTGGGCTTTGAACTCATGATCCTCCTTCTGAGCCACTGGGATTACAGATGTGCACCACCATGCTCAGCTGATGCCAATATTTGAAAAACGTTTTGAAGGACTTTATATGCCATTATGTATAGATAGTAGACTGTCTTTATGGGTCTTTCATGTCTAGAATTTTATTTTCATAAATTTTGCTAAAATTGTTTTGGTTTACACACACATAGCTTTGGACATGATTTTGTTCTTGGCTGCTGCAGTTTTATTCTTTGAGGCAATGGTTTTTAAGCTTTATTTGGTGGTGGAACACTTTAAAGTATAACTATTGCTTCTCTGTGTACTTACACATATATACAACTTTGTCGTGACTTTCAGGAAAATCGTAGTCACCAGGTTACAAATCTCTAGACTGAAGCCAACTTTGATATTTGTGATATTATTCCTTAGGCATTGTTGATAGTGTTTTGGTGGTAGCTATTGTACTCCTTTATAATTAAACCCTTCCGATTAAATCCAAGTTTAGTAATTTCCAGTTTCTATAATGTAACACAAGCCATAAATTTCTAAAGTTTAAAACGTACCCAAGTGGCACATTTTCAAACTAGTCTTGACTATTAATTCACTGTCTATATCCCATAATGTCTTGTGTAGCACTGTTTCTGATTGTAAGAAGGATTGAATGGAATATATTTTATTCATAGTAATTATTTTAGGATAAATATTAGGCTCTTTAGAGTAGGTTACCAGTGAAGCATTGTATTATTTACTGTCAAGTGTCCATCTGTAAATACTTGTTTTTTAAACTCTATCACTGTTGGAGTAATGTCTGTGAGAAGGTATGCATTCCTTCTTTTTCATTGTTCATTTCTACTTTTATACAGGATAACATACTGGTTATTTTCTACTGCCAGTATGAAGTAGGTGGCTAATATATTCTCCAAATTTATAATCAAAAACCATTCTTAGATCCTGTGTCTTAAGTAATTTTCTATATGACAGTTTAACTTCCCTAATAGGTGATTTCTAAGACATCTATCATGTGGCATGTTTGAAAGTTAAAATAGTTTTCTCTTGTTTTTTTTTTTTTTGTTTGTTTGTTTGTTTTTTTTGTTTTGTTTTAAGAATTAGTACTAGGCTTAGTGATATTTCCTAATAATGCAAAGTAAATAATCCTAAATGATACAGAAAGCAGGGTCTTCATTGTAATCCATTTTAAAATTTATATTCAGTCTCTAATTGGGGTTATAGTTAGAAAATTTAAGTTTATCTAGGAATGAGTCTTTCCAAGTGCTTCAAAGAAAAGGTTCTGATCTGTATTCGTCCTTGCCCTAAAACCCCTGTCTGTAGACTGATCTTACATCAAACAAAAACCAACCCTCAGTGTTTCAGTGTCAGATATATATATATAAATAAAACGTATTATTTTCTGTTTTTTTTTCAAATCTATATTTGATGCTTCAGGCGAAATGGGGAAGAGAAGGGAATGAAAGCAACTGGTCTGGGTAATATTCGTTCTGTTTTGCATTTCTGAACTGGGATCACAGTGCTGGGAAATCCGTTCTTATTTTTGTCATTATTTTCTCCCTAAAACTTGAGAAAGGTGTTTGTTGAACAGGGATGTGAAGCTGTGTTTTGGTGTTCCCTTTCTTTAAATCCTGCTTTACTGTTTGAAAATCCACCATGAAAAGTGGCAGGCTCTAGTTCAAGGGTGCTGATTATTTGTTTATTTGTTTTATATCAGGGATTGAACCCAGGGTATTCTACCACTGAGTTACATCCCTAGTCCTTTTTTTTTTAATAATTGTAGATGGTCAACATGCCCTTAATTTATTTATTAATGTGGTGCTGAGGATCAAACCTAGTGCCTCATACATGCTAGGCAAGTGCTCTGCCACTGGGCTACAGCCCCAGCCCCATCCCTATCCCTAGTCCTTTTTTAAGACGGGGTCTAGCAAAGTTGCTGAGGCTGGCCTTGGAACTGCCCCAGCATCCTACATGCTGGGATCACAGGCATGTGCCACCATGCCAGACTTTAAGGGTGTTGTTAAAAAATGTTTTAAGGAGCCAGGGTTGTGGCCAGGTGGTAGAGTGCTTGGCTAGCATGTGTGAGGCACTGGGTTCAATTCTCAGCACCGAATATAAATAAACAAATAAAGGTCCATCAGTGCTTAAAATTTTTTTTCACAATGTTTTAAAAAATGTTTACTGTTGCCATTTCAGTAATGAGCAGTAAGAGGTTCTACAGGGTTGTTTTCCTCAATTGGCCCCATGTTTTTGGGTACTAAAATAATTGAAATAAATTTTTAGGACTAAATTTTTAAATTGCCTTTTCATTAGGATATGTTACAACTATAACTTGTACATCACAGATAATATGTGGTTTAAAAAATGATTGTAGGTACATACCTCAGTTGAGACATGGAATGTTAGAATTAAAACCGTAAGTATTCAAAGAGTTTTCTCATTTGATCCTTAAAAAAGGAAATAAACAGTTCTAGAGAAATTAAAGCATATGTCATGTTTTCTAGCTAACTTGTATAAATCATAGTAATACAATTAAAGAACCCCATTAGTATGATAGGTCAGATATGTTAATTTTCTCTAATAATTTAGTGAGTTGCTTTATTTGTCAGCAGCTAAGAGCAATTAATAATTAATTAGACACTTAGTTGCTAATGGATGAATTTGCAGTATCTTTTGTAATTATGCCATAACCCTAGATTTAGATCACAGAAAATGTCTAAAGCAACATTTCTCAAACTTCGAAATTTGCATTTTGAATGTCAAAGATAAGATTATGGTGTGCACTATTTATTGAAATTTTGTCTTTGAAATTTTATTTTTAGGAGCAATGATTAGTGAATTGTGGGACATATCAGTTCTAGAGCAGTAGTTCTCAAAGCGCATTCCCTAGACCAGCAACATCAGCATCCCCTAGAAACTTGTTAGGAATGCAAATTCTTGGGATCTATTGCAGATCTGCTGAAATCATAACCTGTGGAAAAGAGGCAGCATGTTTTAACTAGTCCTTCACTTGAGAACTACTGTTCTAGAAGTGTATGGGATTGAAGTAGTTTGCCGTGGAAAATAGTCAGTTGGGATTTCAAGTGCAATGGATATTTCAAAGGATAATATTAAATACCCTGAAAATTACTTTCTATTATATATACAAGATGAAATGTAACATTTTCCCACAGGTCTTTTAAAAATAAAATCCTATTGTACTAAGTTGGAAAATGTAACCTGTCCATAACCACTCTGAGCCCTTGTTCACATTTTTTTTCCTGCTTTGGTGTGTGTTTCTTTGTAATAATTGATGCAAACATCAGAACATTATAGTTTTAGTTCGAGTACTATTATTGTTTGGATGCAAATATTGAACAAATCTTGTAATTATTCAAAGCCTGCTTATCTGTAAAATAAGTATTATGGTTGATTATGCTATTCTATTCTTTGCTAACAATAAAATGTTTAAATTTAATTTTTAAATTAAGGTAATGCATGTAAATAGTTTATTAACTAGTTCTATAAGGCTTATAATAGAAACAGCAGTCTTATATCCCAATTTTTGCCATCTCTGAATCCTGCTTCTTTTAAGTGATCATATTTTTATAAATAGTATATTGAAATTGGTTTTGGTTTTTATTTTTTAAATTTGAATATCATTTATAGGCTTCCAACATAGAAAAAGGAGACTTGAAAAATTGATATTCTTAATGGACAAATCATAATTGTATACATTTATGTATATAATTCTGCATTATGGTGTTTTGATACATGCAAACATGTATCAATGATTAAATTAATATTTAAATAGTTTTACATATAATTTTTATGGTGAGACATTTAAGATTTACTCAGTTATATTGAAATATACAGTATATTATTAATGACTAACACTCTGCTATACAATAGATCTGAAAACAAATCTCCTATCTACCTATAACTTTGTACCCTTTTAGCAGCTACCCTTTTCCCACAAACCCCCACCTCTCCTAGCCTCTGGTAACCATTGTTTTACTTTCTACTTATTGAGTCCGACTTTTTTAGATTCCATATATAAATCATACAGTATTGGTCTTTCTATATCTGGTTTATACATCATAGCATAATGTCTTCCAGGTTCACCCATGTTATCACAAATGACAGGATTTCCTTTTTTAAGACTGAGTAGTATTCCATTGTTTATATAGCATTTTCTTTATTCATTTATCTAATTGTGGACATTAAGATTGAATTCATATCTTGATTACTGTGAATAGTGCTTCAATAAATATGGAAATCCAGATAATCCTTTCACCGATTTTCTTTTCTTTGTGTATATATCTATATATGTATATATATATCTATATATATATATAGATATATATATATAGATATATATATAGATATATATGTGTATGTATATATGTGTATATATATATATAGATAGATAGATATTTATATATAGATAGATGTAGACAGAAATGGGATTTCTGGATTATATGGTGGTAATTTTTTTTAAATATTTATTTTTTAGTTGTAGTTGGACACAATACCTTTATTTATTTTTATGTGGTGCTGAGGATTGAACCCAGGGCCTTGCATGTGCTGGGCGAGCGCTCTACCACTGAGCCACAATCCCAGCCCCTAGTGGTAGTTTTTTTGGTTTTTGTTTGTTTTTTGTACTGGGGATCGAACTCAGGGACACTTAGCCACTAAGCCACATCTCTAGCCCTTTTTTTAAAATTTTGAGGCAGGGCTCTCTAAGTTGCTGAGGCTGGCTTTGAACTTGAGATTCTCCTGTCTCACACTTGATATTCTCCTGCCTCAGACTCCCAATCATTCATCTCTCTTTTTTTAAATTCTTTTAGTTGTTGGTAGATATGATAACTTTTTTGTTTATTTTTATGCAGTGCTGAGATTGAATCCAGTGTCTCACACTAGGCGAGAGTTCTACCACTGAGCCACAACTCTGGCCCCTCATTCATCTTTTCAATAAAAGTCATTCTAACCATGTGAAGTGGTACTTCATTGTGGCATCACTCTTTAAATTTATATTTTTCTTATGATTAATGATAGTGAGCATCTTTTATGTACCTGTTTACAATTTGTATGCCTTCATTTGAGAAATTTCTGTTAAGGTCACTTGCTCATTTATTTGTTTTCTTGATATTATTTTATTTCCTTATGTACTTTAGATATTAACCTGTAATCAGATTTATGGTTCAAGATATTTTCTTCTTTTCTGTGGGTTGTCTCTTCATTTTGTTGATTGCTTCCTTTGCTTTGCAGATACCTTTTTAGTGTGATGCCATACCTGTCTGTTTCTGCCTTTGTCTGTGCTTTGGGGTCATTAAAAAATGTTGCCCAGACCAATGTCATGGAGCTCTTCCCATGTTTCCTTCTAGTAGATTTATAGTTTCAAGTTTTATATTTAAATCTTTAATCCACTTGGAGTTGATTTTTGTAGGTGGTATGAGATAAGTATCTCTTTTTATTCTAATGCATCTAGATAGACAATTTTCTTAATAACCATTTATTGAAGAGAATATCCTTTTCCCTTTGTGTGTTCTTTGAACCTCTGTAGAAATCAGTTTAATGTAAATGTTTGGATTCATTTTTAGGCTTTGTCCCTAGTTTCATTGGTCAGTTATCAGTTTTATGCCACTAGCATCTTGTTTTGAGTATAATCACTTTATAATATGTATTGAAAGCAGGAAGATATTGCCAGATTTGTTCTTTTTGTTCAAGATTGTTTTAGCTGTTTATGATCTTTTGTAGTTCTATAAAAATTTAAGGATTGTCTTCTACAAACATAATAGAGTTTATTCCATGATTATTCTAATCTGTAGTTCCACCAACAATGTCTAAGTGTACCTTTCCCCCCATGTCCTTGCCAGCATTTATTGTGCTTTGTGTGTGTGTGTGTGTGTGTGTGTGTGTGTGTATGTGTGTATAGTTGTAGGTGGACACAATACCTTTATTTTGTTTATTTTTATGTGGTGCTATGGATCGAACCCAGTGCCTCACACATGCTAAGCAAGTGCTCTACCATTTAGCTATAACCCCAGCCCCTATTCTTTGTATTTTTGGTTGATTGCCATTCTAGCCAGAGATGAAATCTCAATGTAGTTTTGAGTTGCATTTCCCAGATTTCTAAGGATGTTAAAATTTTTAACATATTTGATGGCCATTTGTATTTCTTTTGAGAAATGTCTGTTTAGTTCATTTGCCCATTTGTTGATGGAGTTATAATTTTTTGGTGTTTTTTATGTATTCTGGATATTAATCCCCTGTTGGAAGAATAGCTTGCAAAGATTTTCTCCCCTTTCTTAGATGAACTCTTTTCATATCTTTAATTGTCTCCTTTGCTGTGCAGAAGCTTTTTAATTGATACCATCTCACTTATTGATTCTTGGTTTTATTTCTGGAACTTTAGGATTCTTATTTTAAAAATTTGTACCTGTACCAATATGTTGGATTATTGACCATATGTTTTCTTTTATTGGTTGGAGTTTTTCTGGTCTAAATCTTAGGCCCTTGATCTACTTTGAGTTGGTTTTTGTGCAGGGTGAGAGACAAGGATCTAGTTTCATTATTTAAAAAAAAATTAGAATCTAAGTAGCTGAGGGTCTTCCTAAATTGTGGAGGCAGGCCTTCAACTTGAGATCCTCCTGCCTCAGCTTCCCAAGTGGCTAAAGTTATAGGCAGGGGCACCATATGGATATTTAGTTTCCCCAGCACCATTTGTTAGAAAGGTATCTTCTCCAACATGTTTTTGCACTATTGTCAAGGATTGAATAAATGTATATATGTGGATTTGTCTAGGTGTCTTCTATTGTAGTGGCCTTTGTGTCTTTTTTTATATATAATTTTTAGTTGTTGATGGACCTTTATTTTATTTATTTATATGTGGTGCTGAGAATTTAACCCAGTACCTCACACATGCTAGGCAAGCACTGTACCACTGAGCCACAACCCCAGTTCTTTGTGTCTGTTTTTATGCAAGAACCATGCTATTTTTGTTACTGTAGCTCTATAATATAATTTGAAATTGGGTAATGTGATGCCTTCATCGTTCCTCTTATCGCTTGGTGTTGCTGTCCCTATTCTGCATCTTTTAGGACTTTTTAGGACTCTGGTCTAGTTCTTTGAAGACTCTCTGGTAACTTGATGGTGATCACATTGAATCTGTAGATCACTTTTGGTAATATGACTATTTTGATATTATTCTGCCTATTCAAGGGCGTGGGAGGTCTTTCCATCCTTTAGGGTCTTCTTCAATTTTGTTTTTCAGTGTTTTATAATTTTTACTGTAGAGGTGTTTCACCTCCTTAGCTTTAATCTCAAGTATTTTTATTGAGGGTATTGTGAATAGAATTGTTTTCCTGATTTATTTGTCAGTGAATTTATTATTAGAGTATAGAAAATATTGATTTATGAATGTTGATATTGTATCTTGCTACTTTGCTGAATTTATCAGCTCTGGAAGACTTCTGGTGGAAGTTTTTTGGATCTTTTGAGATAGTATGCCATTAGCAAACAGATAATTTAACTTCTTGACCTATTTGTGTCCATTTGATTTCCTTCTTGTCTGATTGCTCTAGCTAGAGTTTCAAGAACTATATTGAATAGGAGTGGTAAGAATGTTCATCCTTGTCTGGTTCCTGATTTTAGAGGAAATGCTTTCAGTTTTTCCTTCATTCATTATGATTTTGGCTTTGTGTTTGTCCTATATAGATAGTCTTGATGTGAGGTAAGGTTCTTTTTTTAAATGTTTTTTTTAAGGTGTTGATAGACCTTTATTTTGTTCATTTATTTATATGCAGTGCTGAGAATAGAACCCAGTGCCTCAAACATGCCAGGCAAGCACTCTGCCACTGAGCCACAACTCCAGCCCCAAGTAAGGTTCTTTTATCACTAGTTTCTTCAGTGTTTTTAATGTGAATTGGTGTTGGATTTTGTTGGAAGGTTTTTTCCTCATTAAGTTGATCACATGAACTTTCTTTGGGATGAATTTCATATATTAATTTGCATACATTGAACCAGGCATAAATCTCTGTGATGAAACCACCTTGATCATCGTACACAATATTTAAACATGTTTTTGAATGTAGCTTACTAACATGAAGGATTTTTGTGTATATGCTCATCAGGGATATTGGTCTCTAGTTTTCTTTCCTTGATATTTCTTTATCTGGTTTTGATATCAGGATGATGCTGGCTTCACAGAATGGATTTACGAGTTTTCCTCCCTATATCATGGAATAATTTGAGGAGGATTGACATTTGTTCTTTAGAGGTTTTGTAGAACTCTGACTCTATCTGGTCCTGGGCTTTTCTTTGTTGGAAAGGTTTTTTTTCTTTTTATTACTGCTTCAGTCTTGAGCTGATATTGGTCTGTTTAGGTTTTTCTTTATCTTCTTTGTTTAATTTGGGTAGGTCATATGTGCCTAGAAATTTATTAATATCTTCGTATTTTTCAGTTTATTTACATTCACGTTTTCGGAATCGTCCCTAATGATCCTTGGGATTTCAGAAATGTCTCTGGAAGCATCTTGTTTTTAATCTCTAATTTTGTTGATTGTGTCTCTCTTTTTTGTTCAGTTTGGCTAAAGGGTTTATCAATCTTGTTTACGTTTTCAGAGAACCAACTCTTTGTTGCATTGATCTTTTCTATTTTTATTCTCTATTTCATTAATCTCAGCTCTGATTTTAATTATTTCCCATCTTCTAATGGTTTCGGGATTAGAAGATGTTCCTGCTTTGCTGAGGCCTTGGGATGTAGCGTTAGATTGTTTATTTGGGAACTGTGTGTGTGTGTTCATACTGGGAGTTGAACCTAGGGGAATTAACCACTGAGATAGATCTTTGGTCCTTTTTATTTTTTGTTTTTTTGAGACAGGGTCTCACTAAGTTGCTAGGGTTGGCTTTGAACTTGTGATCCTGATGCCTCAGCCTCCTGAGCTGCTGGGATTATAGGCATGCACCACCACGCCTGGCCATTTTTTTTTTGTTTTGTTTTTGTTTTTTAATGTGAGCTCTTAATGAAGTGACTGTTTCTCTTAGAATGACTTTCATAGTATCACAGAGATTTTGGTTTGTTGTATCACTATTCTTGTTTGATTTTAGGAATTTTTTTCTCTTTTCATTTCTTCTGTGATGTATTCCTTGTTTGGAAGAGTATTGTTCAATCTCTGTTTATGTGCTTTTTAAAAATACTTTTTAGTTGAAAAAATATTCATTTTATTTATTTATTTTATTTATTTTTATGTGGTGCTGAGTATGGAACCCAGGGCCTCACACATGATAGGCAAGTGCTCTACCACTGAGCCATAACCCCAGCCCTGTTTATGTGGTTTTTTTTATTTGCTGTTGCTTTGTAATTTCATTCCATTATAATATGACAACATTCAAGGGATTTTATTGATTCTTTTTTTTTTTTTTGATAAGACAAGCTTCATGACCTCATGGTCTAGGTTGTAGAAGATTCCATGAGGTTCTGAGAAGAAAGTGAATTTAACTGTTGTCGGATGAAATATTCTATAGATGTCTGTTAGGTCCATTTGATTTATGGTATTATTTAGGTCAGAATTGTCTATCATTGTTTGCTTTGGTACTGGAGATAGAGCTCAGGAACACTTAACCACTTAGCCCTCTTTATTTTTTTTAAAATTCTGATACAGTGTCTTGCTAATTTGCTATAGTTGGCCTCAAAGTTGTGATCCTCTTGCCTTAGTTGTCTGAGTTGCTAGGATTACAGGCATGTACCACCTTGCCAGGCTGATTCTTATGTCTGGATGACCTATCTATTGACTAAAGAGGTCTGCTGCATTCACTCAGTATTATTATATTGGAGTCTGTCTGAAACACAGCATCAGTTAAGTGTTTGTTTAATTAGGTGCACCAATGCTTGGGGCATAAATATTTACTATCATTATATCTTCTTATTGGAATATTCACTTTACTACTATGTAGTAACCTTCATCTCTTCTGATCAATTTTTGCATGATATCTTCTTTGTTGGATATGAGAATAGCTTCTCCTGGTTGTATGTTGTTTTTTTTTTACTCCATTTGTATGGAATATCTTTCTCCATCTCTTTACTTTAAGTCTGTGATGTCTTTCCAGTCTTCTTTTTTTAATGTATGCATTTATTGCTATAAATTCCCTTTCTAGGACTCCTTTTAACCACATCCTGTAAGTTTTGGTATGTTGTGTTTCTACTTTTATTTGTCTCAAAGTATTTGATTTCCTTTATGATTTCTTCTGACATCATTGGTTGCTCAGCATTATGTTGTTTAATTTCTGCCTATTTATGTATTTCCCCAAATATCTCCTATTGTTCTAATTTCATGCCATTGTGATATGCAGATTTAACATATTCTATTCTGGTGAATATTCTGTGTGTGCTTGAGAAGAAGGTATATTCTTTAGCTCTTGGGTAGAATGTTCTGTATATATCTGAGAGGTCTGTTTGTATAAAGTCTAATTCAAGTCCATTTTTTTCTGGGGTCAAGTCATTTTATTGATGGGATTAGATATTAAGGAATACTGGAGTGCTGAAATGTACAATTAAATCCAACATCCTCCTGCACAGCCAGATTTTGCTGTTGCTGAAAGCTCAAGTCCATTGATTTCTTTATTTTCTGTCTGAGAGTTTGTTGTTGAAAGTGGAGTATTGAGGTCTCAAAAAGGAGACTTTATCTCCTTCTTCCCTCTTTTCTTCATTTTCCTAATCTAGTTTTATCACTTCTTGTGAAATACATTTTCAGTGTTGACATTAATATTGCTTAAGAACAATATTTTTCACATCTGAACCATGCAGAAACATCTACATACCCTTTAACTGAAGTGTACATCTCCCCTTAGTAGTATATTCAAATAGATCAGGTTACCTAAAATATTTATTACTTTTTTTCAGTGCTGGGGATTGAAACCAGGGCTTTTTGCGAGACAAGTGCTCTACCACTGAGCCATACTCTTAGCCCCTATTTATTTATTTTGAGGTGACTATAATGTAGTTCTATGCCCTCCTTTTACTTGAAGTATTCATGCTTTCTAGTTCTGGTGTCTTGTCTTTCTGAAATTTCTTCTTCATTTTTATCCTGGAAGATCTCTTTGCTTCTGTTTTATGTTGAACTTCCTGTTTATAGGACTGTATATCTACCCTGCTTTTTGTTTCACTTTTTAATTTTGGTTTCAAGTTTCTTCTAGTAAGCTTCCTAAGACAGTCCATTTTGTTTATTGATTTTCCTAAGAAAGGGTGATAAGGTTTTTGAATCTTTCTTTTGTGGTGCTGGGGATTGAACCCAGGGCCTTGTGCATGCAAGGCAAGCACTGTACCAACTGAACTATATCTCTAGTGCCTTGAATCTTTCTTGTCTGAAAACACCTTGCTCTACTTCTTGTTTGATAACTTGGTATAGAATTCAAGGTTGGGAATAATTTCCCAACAATTTTTTTCAATTTTTTTTTCCTTTTTGGTACCATGAAATGAACCAGGGGTGCTTAACTACTGAGACACATTCCCAGCCCTTTTTTATATTTTATTTGAGACAGGGGCTTGCTGAGTTGCTTAGGCCCTTGATAATTTGCTGAGGCTGGCTTTGAACTTAGGAACCTCCAGCTTCCAACCTCCCAAGCTGCTGGGATTACAGGCATGTGCCACCATGCCCAGCTCCCAACAAATTTGAATTCCATTATTTTTTAAATTCTGAGTTTTTCATTTAAAAAGTTTATTGGCATTCATGTTAGTGATTTTTCTCTTTGTACATGATCTGTTTTTCCTTTCTGAAAGTTTTAGGATCTTTTTTTTTTTTGATGCTGGGGATTGAACCCCAGGGTGATGTACATGTGGGGCAAGCACTCTATCAACTGAACTACATCCCCAGCCAGGATCTTCTTTTCATCCCATGACTTCAGGACTTACTATTATGTGCAGTGCTGATGATCATTTTTTATTGTTCTGGCTGCTTCATGGATTCTTCCAATTTCAACATGGGCTGGGAATACAGTTCAGTGATAAAGTGGTTGCCTGGCATGCAGGAGTCCTTGGGTTCAATCCAGAGAGAGAGAGAGAGAATGCGGGCATATAATCAATGTTTCAGTTTTTAAATGCTGAGAAGTAGTCTCTTGTGTGGACACTTTGTGCATTCAGCAGTTGAAATATGTTTAGATTGTTCCAATTTTGAGGGATCAGATGAGCACATTATGGAAAAGTACCCTATAAACATTTCATGTATAGGTTCTTGTGTGAACATTTCTTTTGAGTAGCTACCTAGAAGATGAAATGGCAACTGCTTAAATTTTTAAGAAACTGATTAATTTTTTAATTTCAACTATTTTCCATAGTGACCATATTATTTTTATATTCTCATTACCAACAGAATTGCAGATGTTTTACACCTGTGTCTACACTTGGCATTGCCAGTTAAATTTTTGTCATTCTAAGATGTATGTAGTGGTATTAAAGATATACAGTTTTCTATAGCAGCTACACCATTTCACATTCTTACTAGTAAGGTATGAAGGTTCTAATTTCTCTACATTCTTACCAACACTTGCCATTATCCATCTTTTGAATACAGGCATCCTAGTAGGTGTGAGGTAGAATTCCACTGTGGTTTTGATGTGTATTTCCCTAATGGATAATGATATTGGACATATTTTCATGTGCTTGTCAGCCAGTATATATGGAAATGTAGCTGAGTGGTAGAGTGTTTGCCTATCATACAACATACCCTGGGTTTGAGCTCCAGCACAGCAGGGGAGAAAATGCTTGTGTATATATATTGACTGGTAAGCACATGAAAAAAATGCTCAATATCATTATCCATGAGGGGAATGCAAATCAAAATGAAAATCTACCTCAGATTTAGTAGGATGGCTATAATTAAAAGAGATATAATAACAAGTGTTGGTAAGAATGTAGAGAAATCGAAATGCTTATTCTCACTACTGATTGAAAATGTAAAATGGTGTAGCTGCTATGGAAAACAGTTTGATAGTTCCTCAAATGGTTAAACATAGCATTACTGTGTGATATAGGAACTCCACTACTATACATATACCCAAGAAATTGAAAGCATGTGCAAATAAAACCTTATGTGACTATTTACAGGAGTATTATACATAAATGCCAAAAAGTAGAAACAATTTCAGTTTGTATTAACTAGTGAATAAATTATTGTTTAATGATATAATGGATAGAAAAACTAATACAATACAACATGGCTAAACCCTGAAAATGTTAATGCTAAGTGAAAGAATTTAGTCAAACAAGACTATTGTATAATTATATTTATTTGAAATGCCCAGAGTAGGTAAATCTGTACATTGGAAAGTAGACTAGTGGTTGCCTGGGATTAATGGGAATAGGAAGATTGGATGTTGATGATAATAGGATGTGGAGTTTCATTTTGGGATGATAATGTTCTAAAATTGATTATGGTGATGGATGATGCAAAAGTGAATATATGAAAAACCACTGAATTATGTACTTTAAGTAGGTGACTTGTGTGGTATCTGACATCCCAAAGCTGTTTTAAAAAAATCCACCTATACAATTCAGTAATTTTAATGAATATAGTAATTATGCAAATATCACCACAAACCGTTTTAGAAGATTTTTATCAATGAAGGTGGGTGCAGTGGTTCTGGAGGTTGAGGCAGGAGGAGCACAAGTTCGAAGCTAGCCTCACAAAAGTATTGAGACCCTGTCTCAAAATTTTTTAAAAAAGGAGGGGGGGCTGCAGTTACGGCACAGTGTTTAAGCCCTCTGGTTCAATCCCTGGTACAAAAACAACCAAAATTTTATCACTCTAAAAAAAAGTCTTTGTGCCTCTTTCAGTTAGTGATTATTCCCAGAACAGCCTTCATTGACCTGCCAATCTGCTTCTTATCTCTATAGATAGATGCTTTGGGGCATATTTCCATATCTTGCAATCATGCATACATTTTTTTTTGTATCTGGCTTTTATGTATGGCCAGTTTCTCTAAATCCTTGCTAATATTTGTTATTATATTATGTATTATAACCATTCTAGTAAGTGTGTAGCGATGTCCCATTGTGATTTTAATTTGCATTTTCCTTTTTTTGGGGGGGTACGGGGGATTGAACCCAGGGGTGCTTAATCACTGTGTCACATACACAGCATTTTTTAATATTTAGAGACATGGTCTTGCTAAGTTGCTTAGTGCCTTGTTAATTGCTGAGGCAGGCTTTGAACTTTCGATCCTCCTGCCTCAACCTCCCAACTCATATAGGTCTAGGGTCATATTTTTGTATATGACTGATCAATTGATCTGGTACCATTTAGTGAAAATACTCTTAATGTATTGAATTTCCCTGGCACCTTTGTCAAAAATCAGTTGACCATATTTGAGTGCTTCCTGTGTATGCTATTTTATTTCTTGTTCCCTGTAGCTCTCTTTGTAGTATTAGTCCTAATTTTTCTGGTCTTTTCCTGAAAGTGAAGTATATGTATTAGTTGAAGTTTTATACATCTTATTTTTAATTTAAAATGCAATAGATAAGAATTTGTATATTTATTTGTAAAATGTGCAAAAAATTAGCCTTTTAATTTAGAAGTCAATTTTTCTTCAAACAATATGCTTCAGAACTTTCACAAAAGGCATTACTTCCCCTTTGTTATGGTTTCTTTAAGAAAGACACAAGGTAATTTCAAATTGGCATGCTAAGAGTTAAGTCAAGATTTTATTTGATTTTTCTACCATGCTAATTTGTATTTAATTCCTAAATTACTAAGTGATTATTGATGTTTTTCCTATAGGGGCATTCCTGATAATTTTTAATTTTCCATAAGAAAAACCATTTTGCAACCATTTTAATGTTGCAACTTCTACAAAGCTAGAATTTAACCTTTTTTTTTTTTCTTTTTTCATTGCTAGGGCTTAGACTCAGGGCCTTCTCACATGCTAGACGTGCTCTACCTCTGAGCTACATTTCTGGCTTCTGACCTAATAAATTATTATTTTTTGAGATGCTGGAAATTGAACCCAGGGCATTATGCAGGCTAATCAAATGCCATACCCCTGAGCTATAAACACAGCCCCTATATTATTTTTACCACTTACGAAAGAAGTTGGATTTGGGCACCTAAAGAAAAATGAGATAACTTATAGTGGAATCAAATAACACAAGTGAATAGTCCTCACCTTTGATTCTTAATGTTTTGCTTTCCTCATAATCCAGAGTGGTCTTTCTGGAAAGTACTCTAATACATTGAAACATACCTCTAATGTCCCAACACCTCTCATATTGTGCCACAGCATTCTAAATGCATTATATTAGAAAATTTTGGGGAGAAATATTTTTATACTGTTCAGTTAAATTTTTTCCCATCTTTAAGAAATACATTTCATTTTCCCTTTTTATTTCTGCTATACAGTAGTTTGGAGGTACACATCAAGAATTATATCAGGGTTTTCTAGCATTGCTAGTTGATTTATTTTCCATATCCTAAGTAGATTGTTATTATTATCTAGACTTAAGATTTTAATCACATTTCCCTGAAACTAGGAAGGGAGCAGGGAATTTTGGGCAGAGACTAGTTGAAAATTCAGGCAGAGATCTTAATGCTGATGGGTTGCATCCTACACACCTGAATCTTAACTGTAGTTTCTTTTGCAGTTCAGCATCTGCCCTGAGTTAAGCTGCAAACTCTTTCCATCTGCATACTTTTCTTAACTCTGAGCTAATTTGGTTAATCCCACCCTTCTGCTATGTATCTTCTCCCTCGAACTTTTCAAGTTCCCACTTCCTTAGAACACTGGCATTTCCTCTCTTCACAGGGTCCCAAGTTATCCTGAAGAAGCCCAACGCTTTGCTTTTCCTGCTCTTGAGAAGTCCCAAGATTCTGTGGTGCTGATTCCAACTGCCGCCTTATGTCTAGATTTTGAGTTGTTTTCCGAATACTTGCAGAAGCAAGCCCTTGTTATTGCTACCGATTTCTACCGATACCCTGCTTTGTCCTTCTCGCCACGCTTCTGTTCCTTTTATCCCCTCACCACCTTGGGCACAATGCATAAAGGATGGAAAAAGCATGCCAGTCAGAAGTCTTTGAATGAGGTATCAATGGATGAATATTTAGGCACCTTAGGACTGTTTCGAAAGCTGACCGCTAAGGATGCCTCTTGCCTCTTTCGGGCTATTTCGGAGCAGGTAAAAGGAAAAATGTGTTGCCATATACTGAGTTTCAGTTTTTGAGATGTGACATGGTCCTGTAGGTAGAACTGTAGCCTACCAAAGAAACAAATATTTTCTATTTTTTAGTGAAAATATCCAGGCAATCTGCTCCTTATTAGTGCAAGACAATGCAAAGGTGTGTATCTTTGCTCATTAGTCCAAATACATCACTGTACCTTTGCTACATTTTCTGTTTTTTAAATGCCCATTGATAATGTTGGAGGGATAAGATAATGGGTTAAAGAAAACTTTGAAATGTATCTTGATCATTCCTAAGCATCCCCTGCTTCCTGTAAGTTTTATGTATAGGAAAAAAAAATACATTTATGGGGTAGGAAGGGGAAGGGGGCATGAAAGAATCATCTTTCTCAGTTTTACTGAAGATTAAAATATTGTTTAGTATGATGAGGACTGAATTTCCCTATGTTCTACATATGTCCTAAATAAGGGAAACTTAATTGTCCAGTCAATAGTCTTAATTTAGAAGTTTCTGTTTCGAATGACTTTTGGCAGTAAACTGGTCTTTTTTCTTTTAGTTGTTTTGCAGCCAGGTCCATCATCTGCAAGTGAGGAAGGCTTGTGTTTCATATATGAAGGAAAATCAACAAAATTTTGAGTCTGTAAGTAGAATACGTACCCTGAGGGAGAATTGTTTGTAATATATTTAGTAGGGTGGGATAAAAGAATTGAGTACTTAGATACAAAAATTAAACAATGCAATCTCCTTTTGTTTCAATAGCAAATATGTAATTCCTGGCTGGCTTTCCACAGTCTATCATGCACCTCCTCCCAGAATTAAGGTTGTTTTGTATTCTAAAAATAAAGAAAAACTATTTTTTCCCTCCTCCCATTCCAAAAAACTCCCAAACCCTAAAAAGTTAAAACTTGACTGCTGTCTTGTGTTATCCATACTACTGTTTTTTGAACAATAATTCAAATGTTTGTCTCTTAATATTTTTAAGTCCATATTTTTTCAATATATTTTAAGTTGTTAATGGACTTTTATTTTTCACTTATTTGTACGTGGTGCTGAGAATTGAACCCAGTGCCTCATGCATGCTAGGCAAGCGCACTACTGCTGAGCTACAACCCGAACCCCTTAAGTTCATATTTTAATGTGCACAATAATCTTCAGCTCATCAATTTGAAGTGTCTTGTAATGCTTTTCATGTCACATTGAAGTAATTGGAGCTCTGCCACTAAACATTGATTTTTTTTAAAAAATATTTTTTAGTTTTAGGTGGACACAATCTCTTTTATTTTTATGTGGTAGGCAAGCATTCTAACACTTGAGCCACAGCCCCAGTCCTAAAAATTGATTTTTAAGTGAAAGTTTAGGAGTTGTCTTTGTATACATTGTAGTATTTGAATTTTTGTTAAGGAAACTAAAGGTTTTGCTAAGATCTGATTTGAAGTATGCCCTTGTGGCTTTTTATTTATTGTCTCTTTGATACTATTTGTTTTCTTCTGACTATTATGTTATGGGTTTTTGCCTGTCTTCTGTTTGAGGTTTACACTTATTTTTTTAATATTTATGTTTCAGTTGTAGTTGAACACAATACCTTTAGTTTATTTATTCTTATGTGGTGCTGAGGATCGAACCCAGCATCTTGCACATGTGGCACGTGCCACACGTGTCGCACGTGTCAGGCGAGAGCTCTACCACTAAGCCACAACCCCAGCCCTACACTTAATTTTCTCAACAGTGTTTTTAATAAAGTTTAAAATACTGCAAAGGCTTCTTTTAAAGCTTGTTACCTTGAAGTAGATTATAGTCTTCTCTACACCTGGGAAAGGACTGTTCCTGACATTCAAATGGAAGACCATGGTGTAAAGCAGTGCGTGAAATATTTATATACATTTTCATCACCTGGGGATCTTGTTAAAATGCAGATCCAATTCATTAGGTCTGAGCTGAAGCCCGAGATTTCTGCATTTCTAAGAAACTCAAGTGATGCTTGTTGTTGGTTCCTAGACCACATTTTGAGTAATGAAGATGTGTCCAAATTTTTAAAACTAACAAGGTGAATCTCAAAGTTATTACACTGAGAAAAGCCATACCCTTCTTCCAAGAAAAGTTTATACAAGTATGGTTGTCTTTAGATAAAATACTAACCACTCTATAAAGACAGAAAACCAGATCAGTGGTTGCAGATGTTATATAGGAGCATAAGGAAACTTTGTGGAGAATGATAGATATTCATTATTTCAGTTTATGATGATGGTTTCATGGGTGCAAACAAAAGTCAAAATTTGATTGTACTGTTTAAATTGTGTGGTTTGTTGTATGTAGAGTATATCTCAGAACTTTAAAAATAAAGTGAAAGAAAATAAGATTACTTTTTTAAAATCTGGTGATGTTTGTGTACATGGAACTAGAAATCTATTTCTTGATTATAATTCAATTTCATTTTTAGGTATATTAAGTTTACTATTTTACTTTTCTTAGTCATATATAGTTATGTAACTGCCAACACAATCATAATATTGTGTTGGTTCCATCACACCTGGAAGTTCCCTTGTCACTGTTTTTTTGAAATTAATGAAATTCTCTGTTTGAAGTTCCTCCATTTAACTTTGTAAATACATGTCTCCTGTCATACTTGAGGTCCTTACAGTTATTGGCTTTTCTTGGTTTATGAAAATTATCAAGTTACTTTAAGTTGGCATTTCAAAAGTTTCTTACTTGAAGGCATACCATTTGATGAAATTCACTGGTATATGGGTAAGGCAAGACCAATTCCTAAGACACTTTCCTAGTCCAGCTTTTCTCCCCTTATAAATAACTTTTGTGTATGTACAAATCTTCTTGAGGTGCTGTGTAAACTAGTAATTTAGTAGTATAATTATTAAGCTGAACAAACAAAAACCCTTTGGAGGTTAATGTTGCAGAATATGATCAGATTTCAGTAATGCTATGTATTTGGTTAAGTCAAGTTTGTTTTATTTTTGAAGTATGTGGAGGGATCTTTTGAGAAATACCTGGAACGGTTGGGAGATCCCAAGGTAAGATCAAATATGGGAATTTAATATTTTCAGAGTTATTTGGAATCATAACCTAAACATTCAGTTGTCACTATAGCCAGACCCAGAATATTTCTTAAGTAGATAGCTATGTTGAATCAAATAGTCCAAAGGTTTAGAACTGGCAGGTAGATGTATTGGTTTGTGTTGAATATTGAGAACTGTGTGTTAACAATCTCATTAACCATAGTCTAGTGAGTACACAACTGACTGGGGAACAGGATAGTGTTGGGAAACATTAAAGCCTTTTCACATTAATGGGGGAGGAGTTTGGTAATTAATGTTACTAAGAGGTCATTATTTCACCTTGATTTAAAGTTGTCTTCCTTTTGTGTAGGAATAACATCTATAAACTCATACTTTATTTAAAATTAATTTTGTGATAAAATTAACTCCATTATTCTGTTCCCAAAACTTCATTTACTAAATACTGATACCTTTGTATTCTTACATTAGTCTAACTTTTATTCTGCCTTTTAAATCTTTCATTAACTGTCATTATTGATATCTAAGAAGGGCTTTAGGTCCATTGATTTCAGTATAAGTCTGTGTTAATGAGTAACAATCTAATCCTCAAAACAAGTTATATTGTGTTCTACAGATTATCTAAAACAATGCTAAACAGTTAAAAAATGCACTTACAAAAACTTCTATTTCCTAGCTACAAAAATGTTTTTAAAACTGTGTACTATTTATGTTTAGGAAAGTGCTGGCCAGCTGGAAATAAGAGCTCTTTCTCTAATTTATAAGTAAGTTGTATCCATTTTCCTATTTTTTTCTAATTAAGCCTTTTATTTTGAGATACAGATTCACATGAAGTTGCATACAGAGCATAACACAAAGTTTTTCATGAAAAACAAAAACAAAAATCAGAGAATAATATCTTATACCCTTTTCCCAATTCCCTAAGTGGTAACGTTTTGGAAAAAACTATAGTATAGCATCATAACCATAATGTTGATGTTAATGCAGTCAAGATACAGAATATTTTCTATCACTCGTATGTTAATTTTCTATATAACTACTTTTACTTTTGATCTTATCTCCTCCATAGTCCCTTCTCTAATTTTGTCATTTCAAGAATGGAATTTTTTTCTTTTTGCATTTTTGTTAGAGCATTATAGTTGTACATAGTAGTTGGGATCATTTTGATAAAATCATACATGCATGGAATTTAATTTACTCCAGTCACCTTTTCTCCTCACTCCCCCATTTTCCTTCCTGTACTCATCTTCCTTTTCCTCATTTATTTTTGATTGGTGCTTTCTAAGTGTACATAAAGGTAGAATTCCCTATAACATACATACGTGTACACACACACACACACACACACACACACACACACACACACACATATATGCACACATAGGGTCAAATTCATTCCGAATTTCTTCCCCTTTCTCTTCCCTCCTTCTCAAGCTCCTTCTTTTACTCTATTGATCTTCATTATGTTTTTATGAAACCTGATCCCCCCACCCTTTCCCTTATTTTGCTTTAGTTTCTGTATATGAGAGAAAACATTCAACCCTTGATTTTTTTTTGTTTGTTTGAGTCTGGCTTATTTCACTTAGCATATTATTCTCTATTTCCATAAATTTACCAGCAGATGCTGTAATTTCATTCTTTATAGCTGAGTTGAACTTCAGTGTGTGTGTGTGTGTGGTCACATTTTCTTAATCCAGTCACCTTTTGTGAAATCCCTTTTTATGTGTTTTTGAGTATAAGTTTTCTGTTAAAGTTTCTCTAGGATTGGGGAAATTTGAGATTTGATGATAATATATAAGGAAGAGATATAAGCAAAGTCATTTTGGTGTAGATTTTGAGTGGAGAATCTTGTTACAAATCTTCTCCTTAGCTCTAGCATTTTTCTTCTTCTTTTTTTTTTTTAGTTCTGGGGATTGAACCCAGGGCTTTGTGCATGCAAGGCAAGCACTCTACCAACTGAGCTATATCCCAGTCCTGCATTTTTGTCTATTTGAATGGAAAAATAAAGGACTTTAAAACTGCTGGTATTTCCTATAGAAAGTTAGAATATTTGTCTTAGGAGATTTCTTGGGTGTTTAGCTTTGTGCCTCTTTTTCATGCATTCTCAGTGGGGCAATATTGTTCTCAATAGCCTCAAAATTGATTTTGGTAGGAGCAAAGAAATCTTAGCTATTCCAACAGTTTGTGGTCTTTCAAAGCATCACAGTACATAGATGCACAGTACTTTTGTTCTATTACAATTTCAAGTGGAAGTTGAGAAAAATCTTAAAAAAGTTTCCTTATTGGTGGTACTGGAAAACTTGAGAATCACCATTCTATTCCTTCGGGAGTTCTGTTTTGGTCTTTACAAAAAAATGTTTTACAAAAAAATGCCATTTAAGAATGCTGTAGGGTTTTGAAAACTAGCTATAATAATGTATGTTAGTTGCTATTGGAAATCTTGTTCATTTGTCTGATCTGTGTAAGACTTCTTAGAGTTCTTAGGATGGTAATATGGTATATTCTTTTGTAGAAACAGAATTTTCTTCTTATGAGGACTTGTTCAAGTCAGTGTTTTGTGGCCTGCTCATTTGTAATTAAATCCAGTGAAAAGTATAGAGAAGGCATTGGGCAAGTAGTTAATTGGTTGTCACTTTAAAATCAGAAGTTTACTTTTAAATTGTTCTTCTATTTTGTATGTCCTATGAGCTAAGAATGATTGTTAAGATATTTTAAATGATTAAAAATCAAAAGAATGTTTCAAGGCATATGGAAATTATATGAAATTCAAAGTTGCATAAAGCCTATTGGAACAGTCATGCGTATTCACGTGTGCATTGCTTCTGCTAATTACAGCTACAAAAGCAAAATTGAATAAAGCACATGGCATGTAAAAGCTGAAATGTTTTATTATTTGGCCTTTTATCCCCCAAATTTCTTAACCCCCACTTTTTTTCCAGTATTGAGGAATGAACCCAGGGACACTCTACCACTGAGAGACATCTTTAGCCCTTCTTTGTTGTGTTTTGTGCTGGAGAATCAAACCCAGGGCAAAGAGCTTGCCAGGCAAGCGCCTTATCACAGAGCCACATTCCAAGCCTGTCCTTAGCCCTTTTAATTTAATTTTTATGTTCACACAGGGTCTGCTAAATTGACAAGGTTACCTTCCCACTTGGGATTCCCCTCCCTCTGCTTCCTGAGTAGCTGGGATTACGGGTGTGAGCCGCCATGCCTCGTTTATCCCCACTTTTTAAATAAAGGAGAGCTCCCCAAATTCACATACATACACTTGATAATTTGTCTTCTTTATTTCTTCTCACCAAAACTAAGATATATTTAGGAAAACCCATAGGACCTTAGGTGTGATTAGCTGATTACCTTGGATTAGCATCATTTAGTCTTTTTGGATTATTTTAAAGCCTAAAAATCAAACTGAACATGTGGATTATTTTATATGAATAAGGTAGGCAGTTTAAAAGCACAAATCCTTTTTATTATAACTATCTCTTTCATATGCCAAATTATCTTACCTGTCTTTGTTTTCTATCCATGTAGTCGGGACTTCATTCTTTATCGCCATCCTGGAAAGCCACCAACTTGTATCACGGAAAATGGCTATGAAGACAAGGTAAGAAGATGAGTAAATGTCAACTCAAAAGAAATTGAATAATGCTGCTGGATTATGACATATTAAGAAATAATCTTTTTAAACGTAATTAATGAAAAAATACAATGTACATGAGAAAATTCTATGCTTTCAGCCTTTTCCTTGCCAATCAGTCATCCCCAGTGGTTTTAGCTACTATTCTAAGCTGATCTGTTCTTGTTACTCTAAAAACCTTAACTGATTCCTTATGGACCACAGAATAAGGCTCAAATTCTGAAAGTAGGCATTTAGTATCTTAAGGTACCAAACCTCATTTCCAATTCCATTGTCTTCCATGCTTAGTTATACAATTTTTCTAGATAATTTAGCTTTCATGCTTTCTTTTCCTTTGTACTTCAAGTGTCAGTTCCTTTAATAACTTCCCCAACTCTCCTGGAGTTGCTTTCTTCATTTTTGTTCCCCTAGCCATTTTGCCAGTATTTATTGTATTATTTGTATTCATACCATTTCTCTCATATAGTCTAAAAGTTTCTTGAGGGTGGAGATAAGGTTCTACTGCCCAGTAAAATACATGGAAAATAGCAGGAGGTAGTTTTCTTGTTTGAGAACACTCAATATAAAAATTGTTTTTTCAGCCTATACATTTCCTTTCAAGAAGGTTTTAGGAAAAAACTTTTATATTATTTGATCAGTGGGTATAGGACTACCCAATATTTGAGTTCATTTTATACCATGAAGCAAAGTTCATGCAACATATTAACTATGATGATGTAAGAAAAGACTAGACACTGGAAGAATTTTAAGGATGCTTTTATAGTAATCTAGGCAAAAGACCTGGACTAAGTGCTATTAGGAATAGAGAAGAATAGTGGGAGATAACTTTGAAGGTAATTATAAAATGGGACATTAACTTGTTTTACCAATAGCCACTATCTAATTTGTTTAGCAAACATTAAGCCCTAGAATATAACAAATACTTTTTTGGCTTTTTAAAAAAATATGTATTTTTTAATTATAGGTGGACACAATACCTTTATTTTATTTTTATGTGGTGCTGAGGATAGAAACCCAGTGTGTCACGCTTGCTAGGAGAGTGCTCTAC
Organism: Marmota flaviventris; assembly: GCF_047511675.1. Classification (NCBI taxonomy): domain Eukaryota; kingdom Metazoa; phylum Chordata; class Mammalia; order Rodentia; family Sciuridae; genus Marmota; species Marmota flaviventris. Next base: position 95,879,591 of record NC_092518.1, read on the forward strand.
CTCTGAGCCACAACCCCAGCCCACTTTTCTGGCTTTTAAGGATACTAAAACTAAATAACTGTAATGAAGGCTTTGTCTTTCAAGGGCTTAAGGGACTATGAAGATAGACATGGAAATAATTAATTACAGTGAAGTGATGGTTTATAATAAATGTAAAATGGCACAAAATAAAAAAGACCTCTCTGTTAGAGGGGTTTAGAAGGCTTCATGTTGAACTCAGACAATGATTCCATCAAATGTGAAGGATAGGCTATTCAGAGGAAACCCCATATGCAAAGGCATGGAGGAAGTAGGAGACCCTTTGGGACTTTAGTAGTTGTGGGGAGGGCAATGCTGAAAAGATAGGTTATAGTTATGTATTAAGGAGTGGAGTAAGCCATGCCAAAGAATTTGTCTCTTCATTCTAAAAAATAGTTGATTGAAGCTCTTTTTCCAACACAGCTTTTCAAGTTTTGAAGATTTTCAAACATTCAGATAAGTTGAAAGAATTTTATAGTGAACATTCATATACCTACCATCCCCTAAAGCCTTTTGACATTTTAATATCCTTATTTTATCATACATCCATCTCTCTGTCCATTCACCAATCCAGCTTACTTTTTGATCATTTTTAAAAATTCTTTAGTTATACATGACAGTAGAATGTATTTTGACATACCATACATACATGGAGTATAACTTCCCATTCCTGTGGTTGTACATGATGTGGAGTTTCCTTGGTCGTGTATTTACATATAAACATAGGAAAGTTATGCCACATTCATTCTACTGTTTTTCCCATTCCCATCTCCACTTCCCCCCCCAGTTTCCCTCCTGTCCAATCCGGTGAATCTCCACTGCCCCCCGTCCCCTGCGATTGTGAGACAGTATCTTCATATCAGAGAGAACATTGTATCTTTGTTTTCTGGGGGATTGGCTTATTTCACTTAGCATGATAGTCTCATTCCATTCATTTACTGGCAAATGCCATAATTTCATTCTTTATGGCTGAATAATAATTTTTGATCACTTTTAAGTAAGTTTCAGACATCACTACTCTTTTTATTTTTTAAATTTGTTTTAATTAGTTATACATGACAGTAGAATGCATTTATGCACTTTGATATACATAGATGGTATATAATTTCTCATTTTTCTGAGTGTACATGTTGCAGAATCATTGGTCATGCAGTCACACACACACACATATATATATATATATATATATATATATATATATATATATACACATACAGTAATAATGACAGTTTCATTCTACTATCTTTCCTATCCCCACATCTCCTCCCCTCCCTTCCCATCACTTCCCTCTACCTAATCTAAGGTAATGCTATTCTTCTCTAGTGCCCCCCACCTTATTGTTAATTAGCACCACATATTAGAGAAAACATACAGTGACATAGCCACATCAATGTTTATAGCAGCTCAATTCAAATAGCTAAACTATAGAACCAACCTAGGTGTCTCTCAATAGATGAATGGATAAAGAAAATGAGATATATATATATATATATATATATATATATATACACACACACACACACACACGCACACACACACACATACATACACACACTCACACTCAATGGGATATGGGATATTACTCAGCTTTAAAGAAGAGTAAAATTATGGAATTTGCCAGTAAATGGTTCAAGTTGGAGAATATCATGCTAAGTGAAATAAGCCAATCCTACAAAACCAAAGGCCAAATATTTTCTCTAATATGCAGATGCTAATTGACATCACTACTTTTAACCGTGAATCGTAATTGAAAGTTTTTAGGGGAAGGTGTGATATAATCAGAGTTGTTTGAGGAAGGGGAGTGTTAGTTTTTGTATTTTAACAACTGTGTAGAGCATTGCCTGAGGTGAGATTTGTATATTTAGATCTTTGCCAGGTAATGCTCAGCCCATTTTTATTTTGCTATGGGGTTTGTCTGAATTGCCCAGGCTGGTCTCAAACTTGGAATTTTGTCTCCTCTTTCCGAGCTGCGGGGATTATAGGCATGTGTTGCCACCTGGAAACAAGCATGACTTTTGAGTTTTGTTTTTTTTTTAAACCAAGGATTGAAGGAATTAGCTAAGAAGTTAACCCCTCAATTTTTGTAGTCATCTCAGTGTCTTTCCAAGAGAGACATGAAAAAGTTTCTCTAGCAGTATTCCTCCTATATAATGTATTGATATATTGCTGTTGTAGATAGCTTTTGAATGAATCCCATCAAGTCCCTTTCCTCCCTAAGTCTGAACTTGAGATTTGATGTAATTTCTCTAGTTATTCATAGAAGTTAGGATGGTATTTTTGATTTTTTTAGGCATTTTGTTATTTTCAGTGACTCAGTTTGTAATTGTTACCATCTTATTAAAAATGTGCAGATCAGGACTTATTTGGTGTATTAAAGGAATGTGACCAAGGCTCACAGAGGAACTTCATTAGTGATTTTATTTTTGACATTTAAAAGTCGCGGTCAAGAAAATATCTTTTAGGAATAACTAGCATTTACTTTTTCATTTTTAAAGTCATTTTAAAAATTAATATATTCATTTAGTTTATCAATTACTGATAAAACAATTTCTGGTTGGTTATCTAGTAAATTTCATAACTGTAAGATGTAACCTTAACTTTGTTATGTGTGTTTTTCTTCAGATTCTTCTCTGCTCTTCAAGTAATGGTCATTATGATTCTGTGTACTCAAAACAATTTCAATCAAGTGCAGCCATTTGTCAGGGTATGTGAAATCTTCATAAATATTTGGGTGTGATTTCACACAATTTGTTGCTAGTATTTAAGTTGCTGGATTTGTTGTTTATGTTTAACTGGGGATTGAACCATGGGACACTTTACCACTGAGCGATATCCCCAGTCCATTTTTAGAGACAGGGTCTAATTAAGTTGCTGAGATTGACTTTGAACTTGAAAATTCCCTGCCTAAGTCTCCCAAGTCACTACAGGCATGCGCCACTGTGCCTGGCTGTTGCTAGTCTTTAATTTGAGGGATCCGCTACATATAGCTTAAAAAAAAAAAAAAAAAAAAACTTGTTGGTATCTATAGAATTTGTATGCTGGATTGTGACTTTTCACACTTATAAAAATGTCACATTTTGACAACTGAAGTTTTGGTCCTTTTTTTTTTCAGCTATATTGTATGAAATTCTCTATAAAGATGTCTTTGTTGTGGATGAAGAAGCATTGAAAACTGCAGTTGAGGTATTTCGAAGTGGTTCCAAAAGGAACAGAAACATTGCTGTGACTGGAAGTGAGAATGCCTGTATTGATTACAAGAATTCAACTGAGGATAGGTAATAATGGAAAAGGGACTGTTACATAATAATCATGTTTCTGTGCATCATGATTTGAAAGTGGAAGGGACCTGGCAAGTTTATCACTTAAATTACATATGTACACAAACATACCTGTATATGTATGTTTAGGATGTACATTTCTTTTAATGAGGAGAGAGAAGTTTTACTAAAAAGATAAGCGTTGTTAGATGCTCAGACTTTGGAGTTTCTATTCAAGTCATGATCCATTTAAAAAAAATTTTTTTTAGTTGTAGTCGGACACAATACCTTTATTTATTTTTATGTGGTGCTAAGGATCGAACCTGGGCCTCGCACCTGCTAGGCAAGTGCTCTACCACTGAGCCACAACCCCAGCCCATGGTCCTTTTTTTTTTTTTTTTTTTTTTTTACTGGAAGAGACTTTAGAGTTAGCATATGATTCTCAAACTTTAATTGTGTAAGAATTATTCAGAGTGTTTATTATGCAATTTCCTGGACCTAACTTCACTTCACAAAATTTGAGGTCAGAGGGTCTAGGAATCTAGTTTTCAAAAAATAATTACACCCAAATATTTTGGTATAGGTAGGCTGTGGATCATTATTTCAAAATGATAACTGAGGTTGAATGCTTACTTCACATATACATCTAGCTCATAGAAAAATCTCTTGGGCTAAGGGAAGTTTTAGGAGTTTTTCAGTGTCTGCCTCTGGTATACAGTAGGAGTGTAGATTATGTACTTCTGAGGAAGCAGCTGTTATTAAATAAATTTAGTCAAAAACTTTGGGGTTTAGAAAACAAAGTGGGTATTGAGTGAAAACTTATTTGCTTCATTTTTTAGAACTGAGCTGATTTACCACTAGGTGGTAGTATAGTCATTAGACATGAGACCAGTAACTTCTGCATTTATATAAAGCTCTTTGCTCTAAATCTTTTCAATTAGGACTGATGAGTGGGGTGCTTCCTGCAAGGCTGAAAATACACTAGAGAGCCATAATCAAGAAACAGAAGAATCAAAGGTTTGATATTTTCTGAGGCAAAGAATTTTCATAATCTAGTCAATGTAACCTAAAATTATTAAGATCAGATGATCTGTTCTAATTATTATGGGGCTGAGAGAGGAGTTGGTCATGTTTTCTTGTGTGAAAGTGCTACCTATTTGAAAATGTAAAATGTGTGTTTTCTCTGAATTTTTATTCTTATGAAATTTAAAAATTTTGAAAACAAACTCTGGATATTTGAAAAACTTAAGAAGCTTTTGTTTTTAAGCTAAAACAAAATTACAAACAATATATTATTAGTCTTCTGATGCTAAGGTTTAGTTTGTTTTCATTGAAGAAAATTATGCCTTTTATATTCTTGAAACTAGGTGCTAATCAGTCTCTTAATTTGGAGAAACAAATTTTATGATCTATGGGCCTCAAGTAAGTTTTCAGTTGAGACTTGCTAAATAGGGCATATACTGTTACAGTAATCTGTGTGTGCCTCAAATGCTGGTAATTTTGGAACACTTTTTAATATGATGAAATCTTAGGAAAACAGGAGAAAATGGTATTCTTTTGGAAATTTTAACAGAAGTTGACCAAAATAAACTTGGCATTAGCATGTGATTTTTAGGATACAGAAACATTTCTGTATATCAAGATAACATTTGTTGACTAGCACAGATTGAATTTTTTATGGACAAAATACCTTTATTTTTATGTGATGCTGAGGACTGAACTCAGTGCCTCACAGATGCTAGGGCAAGCACTCACTCTACCACTGAGGTACAATCCCAGCCTGGGACAGTTTTTTTTAAGAGACTTTTTAATGTAGCATTTCTTTTAAATAATACTGGATTCCCAAACAGTTTTAGATTTTTCCAACATGAATAGTAATTTTCAACCAACAGCCTTGCCATATGTCAGACTGATTTTGGGGGGTTGGGAGGTACCAGGGATTGAACTCGGGGGCATTCAATCACTGAGCCACACCCCTGGCCCTATTTTGTATTTTATTTAGAGACACGGTCTCACTGAGTTGCTTAGCACCTCACTTTTTTTTTTTTTTTATTATTGTTGAGGCTGGCTTTGAACTGGCGATTCTCCTGTCTCGGCCTCCTGAGCCACTGGGTTTATAGGCCTTTGCCATTGTGCCCAGCCAGACTGAATTTTTTAATCCTGGTCTACATTGCATTGGTTTATGAGTGTCCTGAGTTGTTGGCTGTTCCAGACAATATTTCCCTTTTGCCATCTTAAAACTTAGATTATTTGAACTGTTAGACTCCTGATATTAAAAGCATGGCGAAATTCATTGTCTTTTTTCTTGTTTTAATTAAGAAGGGAAGGGAGGCAATGTGCATAGTTTTAAAAAAGAAGAAATGAAGAGGGAAGAATGAAGCTTCCCTCTTCACAGAAGGAGGATATAAGCTAGGGATGGTGAGTCTATAGCTTGATTATTTGTGTTTTAGTCTCCAGAAAATCCATCGAAGATGCTCTTCCCCTATAAAGTGCTCAAAGCCTTGGATCCAGAAATCTATCGTAATGTAGAATTTGATGTTTGGTTGGACAGCAGAAAAGGTAATGAAACATCAACAGAATACTTACTCATTACTGCTTCAGGAGAATAATTTTCAATTTGTTTCTTATAAGAGACATTTCATCATACTGTTGAAAAAATAACGCAGCATGATACCTTTAATCTTATTCATATGATTTAAATCTCAAGGAGGAAACAAATTGGTTTAGAAGTTGGTTAGATCTTTGGGGAGGGATCTTTTAGGGTCTAATGCTTAGCTGGAACTTAAAACTGTGCAAAGAATATTTGGAGATAGATATTTGATAACTTGTAACCAGAAACATTTAGTGACTGGGAGTAAGCTCATCTGAAATTTAAAGAGTTGAGAACCACCCTCAATGAAAGATGAATAGATCAGACCTGTATATCAGATCTGATTCACCAGCTATTTTTGATCCATGAGCTAATAAGAATGGCATTTAAATTTTTAAATTTTTTAAAAAAATGTTATTTGTTCTTTTTAGTTATACATGACAGTAGAATCTATTTTGAAATATTTAAACAAACATGGAATATATCTTATTAGGATCCCAGTCTTGTAGATACACACGATTTTCAGATTCACTGTGGTATATTCATACATGTACACAGTAAAGTTATTTCAGATTCATTTCACTGTCTTTCCTATTCCTATCCTCCCTGCCTTCTCTTCATTCCCCTTTGTCCAATCAACTGAACTTCTTTGACACCCCTCACCCTTGCCTTATTGTGGGTTAGCATCCACATATCAGAACATTTAATCTTTGGGTTTTGGGGATTGGCTTATTCACTTAGCATAATAGTCTCTAGATCCATCCATTTTCTGGAAAAATGTCATAAAGTAATTCTTTTCTATGGCTGAGTAATAGTCCATCGTGAATATGAACCACATTTTCTTTATACAGTCATCTTGATGGGCATCTAGGTTGGTTCCATATGTTAGCTATTGTGAATTGTGCTGCTGTAAATATTGGTGTTGCAGGTTTGCTGTAGTATGCTGTTTTAAAGTCCTTTGGATATATACAGAGGGTCTTTACATTTTTATTTTATTTAAAAAAAAATTTTAGGTGTTGATGGACCTTTATTTCATTTATTTATATGCAGTTCTGAGAATCGAACCCAGTGCCTCACACATGGTAGGCAAGGGCTCTACCACTGAGCCACAACCCCAGCCCCTACATTTTTAAATGGTAGGAAAAAAAGCAGTATATTGTGCTACACATGAAACTTATATAAAATTTAAATTTGATTGTACATAAATTAGGTCTATAACAGATTTGAGTAGTTCTAACAGTCTGTATAGTCCATGAAATCTAAAATAGTTAATCTTAGGCTCTTTACAGAAATTCTCCAACCCTTGAAATAGGTAATTGGTTCTCTCTCCTGTGACTGAATTGATCAAACTAAAACTTAAAATACTGACTTCAGCATAAGCCTTTAACATTGAACTCATTGAACCTCAGTGATCCTAGGTGTAGTTAATTAGAATGATGTTAAGCCTGGTCCTAATGTAGTAAGTTGTTTAAAAAAACTTTTTTGGGAAAAGCTGCATAGTATTACTTTCAGATTGTACCTTTTTAGTGTTTGACCAATGAGATTACAAACTCCCAGTGTTCACCTACTTATGTTTTAAATCACAAAACTTTTCTGGCCAAGTTGCTATAAATTTACCACAGGAATAACCCATTAAGATTGATAAAATGGCTTTTGGGGACTTTCCTCCTAGATTTTACCTTTTAGTGGTAACATTGTCAAAAGTACCATGGTAAAAGTGAATTAGGACATTAAATGATGTTAAGTAAAGTAGGAAAGGGACCAGTTCAGTTGAATTTTAATCTATTTTTTTCTTTTAATGATAGAACTTCAAAAATCTGAGTACATGGAGTATGCTGGGAGACAGTATTATCTGGGAGACAAGTGTCAGGTTAGTTTCATCTTTAAAGAATCAATGATTTATTCTTCTAAGATTGTGCTTTTAGTCATTATTATGAGCAAAATAAGATTTATTACACAGTGCTAGAAAAAAATGTTTGTGTTAAATTCTAATTATAAAGGCTTTTGTGGTGATTAGATAAAATGATGTTCTATGTGCCTCCTTCATTGTCCCAGATTGTCAATGTCAATTCTTTTAAAAATGTAGACATTGAATTCTGTTTTGGGGACAAGTGATAATTTTGTATTGCAGGAGCAAGACCTATAAATAAACACTGAACTAGGTGTATTATCATGACTTTTGTTTTTCAGGTTCGCTTGGAATCAAGTGGGAAATATTATAATGCTCATATTCAAGAAGTTGGAAATGAGAATAACTCTGTAACAGTATTTATTGAAGAATTGGCAGAAAAGTAAGAAATAATAATTTGTTAAATTACTAAGATCTTTGGCTCCTGATTCAGCTTTTTTATAATATTAAATTGAAAGTTATGAGGATGTTAGTAGGAGAACCAGATTCATATCTGGTACTGCCCTTATTATCTTGAACTTTAAAGCATTGCTGAAGTGTGAAATCTCAATATAGGTATCACTTATGGGTAAAAGTTTCCAAATCATGTCATTGTCTTGTTACTAGAATTTTTAACAGTTTGGATAGCAAACCATTTTTCCAATTATGTTTTCTAAGTTTTTGCCAGTATTCAAGATAAACTAGTCCAATCCTTTTCAAATTTTACCTGGAGGACTTCTGAAAACACAGATTTGAGCCCAATCCCCTTAGTTTCTGATTGAGTAAGTCTGGGGTGGAGCCCCCAAATTGGAACTTTTAACAAGTTTCCAGGTGATGCTATTAGTCAACTTTAAGAGCCTTTAAACGATGTTGACCTAACAAACAAAAAACTTCAGCAGCTGAAAACAATAAAATTCATTTTTCTCATTTAGCATGTTCATGATGAATCAATAAAGGAAGACCCAGGCTCACAAAGGCTCTGTTTTGACACATACATCCATAATCGCAGGCAGGGAAAATAGTGAGAACATGACAGATCACTTACTGGTCCTTAAAACATCTTAAAATTTTATGACCAAAGTAAGTCAATGGAGTGGGGAAACTGGATCCTCCTTTAAGGAGGGGTAGCAAATATTTGTGAATTAATTCTGTCTACCAGTTTGTGTTGTAGACAGTGATGATAATACAAACAGCTGTGAAATTTTACAAACTACTCTGCGGTTTTTTAACCGAAAAGGAAAAAACAAAAAGCAACCAAACCTATGTAGGGAAGCTAGTATCAACAGGTTTAAAATATACTTGAAAATGAAGTAGGAGTGGGGTTTATATACTGAATTAGAGTTAAGTCTGTTGCAGTGGTTTCATGGTGGTATCTTTAACTTTAAGGCATGTTGTTCCACTGGCTGACTTAAAACCAGTTACACAAGTGACACCTGTTTCTTCCTGGAATGCCATTCGGAAAGGAAGAGGTTACCAGAAAATATCTGGAGGCTTTGTCCCAGAAATGGGTTTGTACGCTTAAGGTTTTCTTTTATTTCCCCCATTTTGTAGCCTTCCCCCCGTTTTTTTTACTTACCTGTGTTGTACTTTTTTAAAGGTATATCATATGTCCTGTTGTAGCATAGGGTTTCGTAACCTCCTCACTATTGGTGTTTTGGGATGGTGTAAAGGGGTCTGTCCTGTGAATGGCAAGATGATCCCTAGCTTCTGTTCACTGGATGCCAGTAGCACTTCTGCCTAGTTCTGACAACTAAAATGTCTCCAGACATTACCAAATGTATCCTGAAGAAGGGAGTGACAAAATTGTCCCAGAATGAGAAACCACTATTCTAATGGTAACCATAAGCTGGTATAGATTTTAGGCTCTAAAACTTGAGGGGAAAATATTTTTCAAAGAACGAGCAGAATACCTCCTAAATAGCCAGTAGTTGGGCAGAGTGGCACATCCCTGTAATCCTGGTGACTTGAGAGGCTGTAGCAGGAGGATCACAATTTTGTGGCCACCCTTGGCAGCTTAGTGAGACTGTCTCACAATAAAAAATAGAAAGGATTGGAAGTATAGCTCAGTTTAGAGTTCTTACCCACTATGCATGAGGCCCTGGTTCAATCCCTAGTATCACCCCCCCACCACCAAAAAAAGCAGCTAGAGATATTAAGGATACTTTCTTTGAAAACAGTAATAAGGGGCTGGGATTGTGGCTCAGTGATAGAGCACTCATCTTATGAGTGTGAGGCACTGGGTTTGATCCTCAGCACCACATAAAAATAATAAATAGAGGCATTGTGTCCATCTACAGCTAAAAAAAAATTAAAAATAGTAATAGTGATGCAGGGGACTGGATGACTTAATGTTTTGATGACAGAATCTACCTGTACTAAAGGTGCTCAAATACCTATTGATACAGAAATTATCTGTTGGTTTTGCTCTTCCAAGTGGAGTATCTAGTACATCCATGTAAAATACAAAAATTCCCTCCATCTATTTTTGGGGGGTGGGGTACTGGAGATTGAACCCAGGGGCACTTAACCATTGAGGCACATCTCCAGCCCTTTTGTATTTTATTTAGAGACAGGGTCTCACTAAGTTTCTCACTAAGTTGCTGAGGCTATTTTGAACTCACGATCCTCCTGCTTCAGCCTCCTGAGCTGCTGGGAATACAGGCATGTGTCATGATACCCAGCAATCCATTTGCTTTGTTAAGAAAAACTTTTTAGAATTTAAGGCAGTGTGGGAACACTGGACCTTTTGCTTTGGTTATGAAATTTGTTACTTTTTTGCCTAAAAGCCATGTCGGAGATGGACATGAAGCAACGGAAGAAATTGTTCAAGAAAGTTCGAGGGAAAGAGGTTTATATGACTATGGCATATAGCAAGGGAGGCTCCCTCATCGCACCCAGGCTTCAGCATGAGATGCGTTATGGGCATGAACCTCCACTTCACTACTCACAGACAGGAGGCGATGGTTTATCCGATGAACATTTTCATTCTCCGAATTCCTCTCAGAGACAAGGTCGGGGATATGGGATGCCCAGGTGAGACTTAACTGACTTTCATGATAATGTCTTTATTTAGATCTTGGAAATAATTACTAGACATAATTACAATAGAATTGAAAAGTTCCTTAGTAGTCTGAGTATCTTTTATACTCTTTGCCTAAAGAGCATAGAACTGATGTATACTTAAATTCTTGTCAAATGAGTTCGTTTGCATATTTGCATTCTCATAGTCTAAGGAAATGTGAAGCAGAGGAATCGATGCTCAAAGATAGAATGCCATCAAAATGAGTGTCCATGTGATACATGGTATTGAATCCATTAATATTGGGTAGGCCTGATACCAATATTACGAATAGCAAAGCAGCTCTTGAATATTTTCAGAAAGATGTGATGATTCTATTTAATAGAGACTGAAGAGTCAGAGTAAAGAGTTCTGTTTTCCTTTCCCTTCATTTTTAGGGATTCACCTCGCTTTCTAAATAGGCACAACATGCCGGGCCCTAAAGTTAGTTTTTACCCTGGCCCAGGTAAAAGGTGCTGCCAGAGCTATGATAACTTCTCCTATAGATCTCGGTAAGTATTATAAGTGTTAGGAGTCAGAAAAAATGGTAAGTGTAGTTTTATTGCTGAGCAATGATAATATGGACTGATTTTTAAGTGTCAACTTTGAAATGTTTCGATTGTTACTTAGAAATCACGAACAAATTACCTACCATATTTTATCACATTTCCCTTTTTTATTTTCTGAACTACGCAAGTTCATTTAGACGTAGTCACCGCCAGATGCGTTGTATGAATAAGGAGTGCCAGTATGCCTTTGTCCCAGTGAATGGGCAGATACCCAGTGGCTTGGAAGAAACTATTACATTTTATGAAGTTGAAGAAGGAGGAGAGACTGCTTATCCAACTGTACCTGTAAGTAACCAAAGCTTCACTTAAAAAGCTAATTACTAGTTGGGGTTGTGGCTTGTGGCATAGTGCTTGCTTAGCATGTGTGAGGCACTGGGTTCAATCCTCAATACCACATTAAAAATAAAGTGATTATGTCCATCTACAACTAGAAGTATTTTTAAAAACTTGTTTTTCCTTTTTTTTAAAAAAGTAAATCAAATGTATAAATTTTAACATTTTTCTCTAAACAATAAACGCCTTCTTCAAAACCATGAGCTTTCATCTTAGAGCCTTTTTTTTTTTGGTACCAGGATTGCACTCAGGGGCACTCAACCACTGAGCTGCTTCCCCAGCTTTGTTTTTGTATTTTATTTCATTTAGGAACATAGACTCAGTGAGTTGCTTAGCACCTCGCTGTTGCTAAGGCTGGCTTTGAACTTTCAATCCTCCTGCCTCAGTCTCCTGAGCTGGACTACAGGCATGCACCACCGTGCCTGGCTCATCTTAGAGTTTTTAAAGATGTGTGATGAAACTTTTTAAAAAGTTATTATTAAATAAGGGGTAGAGGTAGACAATCTTACCCCTATATATTGGCTAATATTGTTTTTTAAAAATATTTTTTAGACATTGATGGTCCTTTATTTTGTTCATTTATTTATATGCATTGCTGAGAATTGAACCCAGTGCCTCACACATGCTAGACAAGCACTCTACCACTGAGCTGCAACCCCAGCTCCAATATTTTGTTTCCTTCATCATTACTTCACATATTTTTATTCTGAAAAGTACAATTTTAAAACATTTACTTAGAGACTTTTTTATAACAGCAATTCACAGTGTTAGTTTCTTTAAAAATATCCCTCTAGTTTTTTTCTGACTAATGAAAGTGCATGTGTATATGTCTGTCTTTGGTATAGAACCATGGAGGTCCTGCTACAATGGTTCCTGCTGCTTCGGGATACTGCGTTGCAAGACGGGGACATAGCTCAGGCAAACAGACTTTCAATTCAGAGGAGGGCAATGTTCAGACTGACAGTGGTGAGTCAATTATTGTCAAATACTTTTTAAAAGATGATTCTATGGCATTAGCACATCAAGGCTATGAAGTAGACCACAGGTTTGGTTTTGAGTTTGAAAGAATTCAAAGTTATTATCTCAGCTTGCTGGTTTTTCAAAGATGTCCTCAAAAGGTATTATTTCTCAAAAGAACAGACTTCTGTTTAAATAAGCCACTGTAGTGTTATAAATCATTTTCAGCTTTCTGCATAGGTCTTTGATTTAGAGTTATGATTTGGTGAGTTATCAATGGAAAATATCTATTCCTTATTAGTAAGGTGCTATTTTTTAAATTTATTTTTATGTGGTGCTGAGGATTGAACCCAGTGCCTTACGCATGCTAGGCAAGCACTCTGCTACTGAGCTATAGCCCCAACCCAGTAAAGTGCTATTTATAGTTGTTCTCATCATTTGTATATGTTAGCCTTTTCATTTGACTAGTTTTTATTTTACAAGACTACTGCAAAATAACTTCTTCACCCATAGAAATCTATCTGTATAAACACAATGACGCCATTCATTTTAATAAGTAATTATGTTTATAATTTAATGTAGTTCTTACTGTATCCTCCTGAGGAATGTGGTATTCCTGTTTTATATATGAGGAAATTGAGGTTCAGAGGTAAATGATATGGCCAAGGTCATACCTTTGGTAAATGGCGGATATATAACTTTTTGTAACAGCTTTATAATTTATATACCATTCAATTACCCTTTTAAAGTGTAAGGTTCTGTGATTTTTACTATATTCAAACTTCACAGTTAATTTTAGGACATTTTTATTATCCCCAGTAGAATCTATATCACTAGGGCCCACTCATCATTTACTACCAAACCCTCAGCCCTTGACTATCACCAGTAATGTTTCCTATCTCTATGGATTTCACTTATTCTGGACATTTCATATAAACAGAATCATATATTATGTGGTCCTTTGTGATTGACAGAGATGGGTCCATGTCTAAAGTTGTATATTTGTACCCTTAACATACCTTCCACTGTGGATTGTGTTTATTTTTTACCATTTACTATTAAGTGATATCTGTCTCCTGGAAGAATTCTGGATGATTGGGGTTTGTGGTATTTGAATGACTTGATTATATTAATTAGGTTCCTTCTTTCTTGTGATATTCTTTGTGCTACTTATATTTAGGAAAATAAGAGTAGATGTTTCTAGGAATTGAATGAGGGCAAAATCTTTAGTACAAGTGTGATCTGTAAAATATTTATACATGCATATGCTTAAGAATGCTCATATTTTGCTTTTTTATTCAGATGACTCTTGTCTTTTCCTTTTAGCTGTCATGGGTAGCTTTAAATAGTTTTCTCACCCATAGTGGCACATTTGTAGTAACTTAATCTTTGTTCTCACCTTAAACCCTGCTGTCCTGAGGAGTTGAAGGCCTGTGTGATTTATGAGTGATGTTTCAGAATCAAATCCAGTTTAGACTTCTGGTGTTTTATTTGGTGGAAATCTGCCAAATTGAAGATTGATTTTTCTCTGCATTTCAATGTTATAGTGATTTTTTTAACCTTTATTTATTTATCTATATGTGGTGCTGAGGATCAAACCCAGGGCCTCACGCATGCTAGGCGAGCACTCTACCACTGAGCTACAATCCCAGCCCTATAATATTTTTTTATAACTTTGTTGTTTATATTTTTATGTGGTACTGAAGTCCGAACCCAGTGCCTCATATATGCTAGGCAAATGCTGTACCACTGACCCACACCCCCAGCCCTGTTATAGTGATCTTAAAGTAAAATATTTCATATTTTATTGAGTCATCTTTTGAGGAGAAAATGATTTTACAAGTATTGCATGAAATAGGCTGAAAAACTAATAAGGCTTGAGATAGTCCTTTAATGTCCACCTCAGAAAACTATGGGGTATAGTCAGATTACATTACAGTCACTACTTGAGTGTTAACTATATATGTTACCACCATGCTAATTTCTTTTCATTTAACTTAACACTCCTCAAAACCCATATGCACTAGGTATTTTAATCCCTATTTTTACCATAAAGAAGTACAAAGATTAAATAAGTGGCCTAAAGTTACGTTGTTTGTGTGTGTGTGTGTGTGTGTGTGTGTATGTACACTAGGGATTGAACCTAGGGATATTCAACCACTGAGCCATATCCCTAGCCCATTTTTTATTTTTATTTTTAAATTTTGAGACAGAGTCTTACTAAGTTGCTGAGGCTGGCTTGGAACTTGTGATCCTCCTGCCTCAGCCTCCCAAGTCACTGGATAAAGTTATGTTCTTGATTGCCACACTATACTACTCTTACATGGAAAAAGTGGGCATAGCGTTCAAACAGATGTAAAAGCCCTAGCTAAGAGCTAAGGGGATTTTGAAGAGAAATTTGTACTATTTGTAGCTAATCCTTAGATTCAATGTCTATTGAATACTATAAAAACTCCAATCACTTTCAAGAATGTATGCATTTTAGTTTTGAAAATATATTCATAAAACTTAAGAGAAAAAAAAGCAAGTGTTGTCCTTTTGGATCTGCTGAGCTAAAAAGACCTATGTAAACACACTTTTGTCTTGCCTTTTTTTCTAGGGGAATATCATGAAGAGTATCTTTATCCTTCAGGTCAGTGAGATGTAATCTGACATTTATCATTGTTGGTGGAATTTCAAACTATAAATTAATGCTACTTTTTTCCCCCCTTTGGCTATATCCTCTAGAGCCAGACTATGAAACTTCAGGTGTATATAGCACAACTGTGTCTACAGCAAACTTGGTAGGTATTTAATAATAGCAAATACTAATAATCTCATATCCACTATGTATTAGACCACTGTTCTAAGAACTATATATATAAATTATTTAAATCAGAATAGCCCTATGAGGCAATTAATTATATTCTCATTTTGTAGATGAAATTGAAGCATAGAAATTAAGTAATACATCTAACATCATACCACTTTTATGAAATTAATTCTGGTTAGATCTATCCCTTATGAAGTGGTATGAGAGGACATTCTAACATTGGTAGTGATGATCATTTAGAAGATTTTATTACAATTTTTGTATCAAAATAGGCTTTAAATTCGAATATTATTAACAAGTATACTTTCTGATTATGCTACATATCCAGTGAAGGTCTATAGGAAGGTTTGCTCAGGTATTCAGGCTGTGGATGCTCCATCCATTTTTGCCAAAGCAGGAAATAAAAGGTGATAAATGGTGCATCGGGTCTTAAAGCTTTCACTGTAGATGACGTATTACTTTCTTTTTTCATTTTGTTGACCACAGAAGGTCTCACTAAAGAGTCTAATCTCTGTGTGCCTGGAAGGCAAAAATTTGGAAATATTTCGACAGCACAAAGAACTACAACATTCAACTTAAAAATGTATTTTCCTCCTGCAGGCAAAATACTGACTTCTACCCCAAAAGAGACAACCTAAAAAGTCCTATTCAGTGTAATCAAACTCAAAGCACAGGATTTCTGGGTAATGTGTAAGATTCTATATATTGGGTCCAGGTACAGTTCCTCTTGATCTTGAGGCCTGAACCCAAAACCACCAAGTTTAACACCCCTCTCCCAAATTTACAGTGGTGGGATAGTGTAAAAATTACAGTAAAGTTCTTAACTAGTCAGAAAGGGGGAAAGTATAAGAAACATAGTTAATGGTCTGTAGCAATTCTGAGATTTATATGGGTACACATTGTGAGGGCTACCATGCTGCACACAGGGACTATTCTCTGATTTATTATTATTGGCCATATTTGAAGTAGCCACTGGAGGATAATCCTTCCTTGGTAACTGAGTGACTTTCTCAGCCTGCTTCATAGAGAAGATAGGGGCTCAAGGATTTTTATTTCCCTTGAATGGTTTTAGTCCTGGCTCATGGTTTCTTTGGCTCTGAGTTGAATTTATTTGGATTCTGTTTGATTCCTATGTTTCTGGTACCAAAAGCTATACTAACAATTCCATTTTTATAGATATACTACTTAGATTTGCTGTAATTCTTTGGTTTCTTATCCCTGAGTTCTTGATTGCAAGTACATTGAGCTCATCAAGGATTGATGGAAGGGACATACCTTTGGACACTTTTTCATGAGGTGTTTTGTCTAAGTACACAGATTATATCCCTAGTTGAACACTTGCTTTGAGGCATCTTAATGCACTCAAAGATTTTAACAGTGATTTTATTTAATGCTGCAAAGCTGAGTTTTAACTGGTCTTCATCATCCAAAGCATTTATATTATATAGTTTAGGGTTGAAACATGCTTTCTTCAATCTTATGAGTCCCTAGATGCAAGGACTGTCTAGTCTATTCACTATCATTCCTTTCTACACACTGCCAACTTTTTCCTACATACATCTCTGAAAAGACCTTGCTAAACTGCTGATAATAGTCAAAACATAATACTAACATTTGCATTTCTAATTCATTTCACCAATCATTATCTCCTTCCCAGTTAGGTTTTTGTTATGGCAGCACCCTACTTCTACTTACCAGTTTCTGTTTCAGGTTTTGCTGCATTAACACTCTTCCACCCGCCCCACCAAAGACTCGGTTGACTGCACGTAGGAAAAGCTGTCCTTGCTAATGTTATATGTCCAGTGCAGGGTGGTTATGGCCTTCTGTTCATCATTGTCACTCAGGGATCTGGAGTGATGGGCTCATACTTTCACAGTTCAGCAGGACAAAAGATACAGAAATTGAACATTGACTATTAACATTTCTGCTCATATTTCATTGGTCAAATAACTCACATGGCCATACCTAACTTTAGATGGAACTAGAAAGGCATTCCTACCATGTACCCAAGAGAACTGGAATAATTATTTTCTATTATCTAATTATGATTAATTTTAACCTTGGAATCTTCAGGTACTAAAACTTTTGTTTTACTGTTAAGTTTTCTATACATCTTGGAAATTAGAAGAAAATTCTGATGCATAATTATTTTCCCTTTCTTGTTCCTTCTCCTACTTTGCCCTTGTTAGAAAAATAGTATTTTCCCTACCCCATTATTATTATTCTCATATTGAGTATACTTTCAATACCATCTCTTGAAATAGCCATCCAAATGAAAAGGTAAATAAAAATCTTATCATTATGGGTGACAGGAAGGGACACTTCATTGTTCCTTTAATTTCACTTTTTCCTTGTTCCTTTTTGTTCTGAATTCATCATATGCCCCTAGAGCTTTGAATCTCATAAGAGATTCCACTCCCAGCCCCCAAATCCAAAGCAAATTTATAAGTGATTTTTTGCTGCTGTATTTTTGTTGCCACAGTAATCTGTTATGCATAAGTCTAAGCCTTTTTAAATGATCTTTACTTTCACAAAAACAAGGTCTTGGGTCACAGGGAAATAGTATTTGAATCCTTACTCTGTTAACATCCTGCTTAATTAGGATGTAGCTAAACAAGCACTGAACCTATCCTTGTCCCAAACTACATATTCAGATAAAAGGCTTTCTTTTAGGAAAACTGTTATTGGTGTTTGAAGCTTTTAGGGCAAGAAAGACCTACTAAGAAGGTGTTTCAATCCATGACGACTGGTTGGTTGTGATGAGGATAGGTAATATAGCTGTCACCTAAATTAGGTACTAGAATGATACCTTTTGAACCATTGTCTTAGTAGTCACTTGAAAACTTGAATGATTTCAGGACATATCACTTTCATTTAGCTTTAAAGATTGAAACAAAGCAGATATTTTATTAATGTGTTGGCTTCTGGATTTCTTTGTTCAACTATATTTCTGTATTCATTAAAGTCTCTTCAGGACAGAAGACCATGTTCTTTGTCTCCTCAGGATACAGTTACCTCATACAGCTACCCCCAGAAGGTAATCTCTTAGTATTAGCAAGCATTCATTTACATGGTCTGAATAGAGGAAATGAGTTTTCTCTTTCTTTACCTTCATCATACTTCTAAGCATCTGCTTGTGTTTCTTTAAATAGTATTTTAATCTTGTGGCACCTGGCACAGTGATTCATAAATTCATTCAACAAATTGATTAAACATCTATGGTATTCCAGACACTGTTCTATGTGTTCATGTTAAACTACTCGTACTTTACCATGAAACTTGTACATAATGAATGAGTTAATATTAAATTACCTAGCAAAGTTATCTTTGTTTTACTGAAACTTAAATGTAAGGCTGTCCTCTGGAATTCAGAGTCAGCATAAAGAAAGGAAGCTGAAATCAAAGAGTGAATAGGATTGTCTGGGAAAAGGAAGAGGTTGAGAATCTAGAACAGAGCCTGCTGTTCACAAAATTTAGAAAATGAATAGTCAAGGATGGAAGAAAAGCATATTATGCTTCCATATTGTAGAAGTTCTGAAGAGGGAAGAATTTTGAGGAACAGTCAAGTGTCACTTGCTGCCAAGAGGTCAAACAACATAAAGATTAACAAGAGTCTACTAGAGTTTGCCATAAAGACCACTGATGACTTTGAATGCAGTTTCAGAGGAACAGAGTGGGTAGCAGGCACTCTGCAGTTAGTGGTAAGTTTCGGAAATAGGGGCTGCCAGTGAGGACGGTGTTTAAGAGGAGTCTGTTACCATTGATTACCTCTTCATGCTCATCCCTGTAGTAGATGCTGTGAGAAAGTAACCTGTTCTCTTGAGGAGCTTTTTCCTAAGCAGCAAAAATTGCAATCTCATGAAATCTTGAAGTTAAAAAAATGCAAAGCACCTTTTATATTTAAAAAGTGTTTATGTGGGGAAATGTGTATGCATATATGCATTACAAATCTCTGGAATGATTGGCAGGAAACACAGAAGTGACCTGGTTGGGAAGAAGGCAACTAGGTATATGGAGGACAGGAGTTTGAAGGAAATTTTTCATTGAAGTTTCATTGAATCATTTTGTTTGCCTTTTCGGGAAAACAAAATTAAAAAGCTTTCAAAATAATGTCGTGTCTTCTAAAAGAAGTAACCTTTCTATATAGGGTTTATACAAAGTTTGACTTTTCAGTGTTTTACTTATCAAAACAAAATATTTCCTATAATGTAGGTTCAGATAAGAAACCAATGCTGTTAAAGAAGCCAAACTTAAGAATTCTGAACTTTCTTCTATACTTACAGATGATGGGAAATTCTGCAGCAGTTGCAGCTTCCTGTGCCAATAATGTTCCAGCTGCAGTCTTATCTAACTGTACAGCAGCTAATCAAGCTAGTAATACCTCGCCAGTTTCCTCACAGAATGTTATTCAGCCTCTATTTGTATCTCCACCTACAGGAGGTAGATCAGGTAGGTTTTTAGTGTTTGCTTACTTTGAAAGCTCTTTTCCTATTCATAAACATGTACATACGAGTATTCTAGCTATTAGATAGGATAATTTTATAATATCTTGAATTTTAACTTATTAAGTTTGTGGTGCTATTCAGGAATCCATGAGATTTGAGAGTCAAGGTTTCAATTGGCTCCAGTAAGATTCTGTGCCTATCATATGCTACTGACTGCTTAGAAGACTTGTACTAGTTTCTAAAACTTGAGTTGTTATGTTTCTCACTTTATTGGATAAATTTCTAAAAAGTTTGCTGTAAAATACATTCCTGTGTAATGAATTATGTTCCTATAAATATCATAATAAAGAATATTAGGCTCTAGATTTTAAGAATCTAGGTTAAAATCCCAGTTTTGCAGCTTATTAGGTGTGTAATTTTGGTCATGTTACTAAACCTTTT
This sequence comes from Marmota flaviventris, assembly GCF_047511675.1. Lineage (NCBI taxonomy): Eukaryota > Metazoa > Chordata > Mammalia > Rodentia > Sciuridae > Marmota > Marmota flaviventris. The sequence goes on from NC_092518.1 coordinate 95,899,959, forward strand.
TTATCTATGTGCTTGGGAGTATGGATAGTACTAATTCATGCAGTAGTTGTGGAATGGAATGATTTAATATAAATTAAAATTCTCAGAATTCTGAGAAGATCATGGCAACAACAGCATAGCTTTTCTGAGTCCTCAAGTAAAAACCTACAAACAAAATCTGCAACAAAACTAGATGATATGGTATCCACACAAACCCTCAAATTGAAGTAGGTAGGGAGAAACTACCAGCACAGGACTTTTGAATACTCTCAGGTTTGTATGGGAGCAAGAAGCTTGAAGCACTGAGGATGTTATATAGACTGAAGAATAGAATAACCCCAAAAGAAATTAGAGTGGCCAATTTGGAATAAGTAGCTAAAACTGGGAAGGGATTTGATCTTTCTAATAGTAGGAGAGTGTATGAGCCACTTGATAGAAGAACCAAAAGGTTTAGAAAGCAGTTTAGCCCCTCAGACCTGACCTTGCAGTGCTCCCTTTTAGGGTATTGTTTCTCACTGAGGAGAAGTTTCTGGGAGTGGATTCAGAATTGATCATGATGGGGGAAAAGACCAGGTCCAGACTAAAATTGGGGAGGACAGAACCAAGGAATCCTAGAAACCAGTTATATTTTGAATATTCCACAAAACAGAGCTTAATGAAGTCAGAAGACTATTCCCCACTTGTAAAATTCATGAAAATTAATTTTGCATATAACTAAAAAAAGAAAAGCATTAAGGTAAAATGGTATACAAAGATATGTTAAGAAATATTAGAATAATATCCCTGCCAGGCGTGGTGACACATGCCTGTAGTACCAGTGGCTTGGAAGGCTAAGGCGGGAGGATAATGAGTTCAAAGGCAAGGCACTAAGCAACTCAGTGAGACGGTATCTCTAAATAAAATATAGAATAGAGCTGGGGATGTGGCTCAGTGGTCAAGTGCCCAAGTTCACTCCCTGGTAACCTTCACACACACAAGGTCTGGGGATATGGGTTGGTGGTTAGGTGCCCCTGGGCTCAATCAATCCCTGATAGAAAAGAAAAAAGATGAATATCCCTGCAGATGGCAAAAGTATGCCAGAAATTAAGCTCAGCAAACTTAAAATTGTAACAGTCTATTTCAAAATGAGGTAAAGAAATTAACAAAATACTACAGAATGTTAAAGAATAACAGAAGTCAGAATTAGAAAAACACATGAGGCTACAATATTCAGGAAAGATTTAGAAAAAGAAGACGATCATTTTAGTAATGACAAACTATAAAGAGCCCAATCTAATATATATACTAGCTAGAAAAATGAGGCCAGGCATAGTGGGGGAATGCCTATAATCCCAGCCCCTCTGAGGCAGGAAGGCTGAGGCAAAAAGATCTCAAGTTGGAGTCCAGCCTCAGCAACTTATTGCTATGCTGTCAAGCAAGGCAATCACATGTGATAATTTAAATTAGTTGCAATTCAATAAAATATTTAGTTCTTCAGTCACTTAAGCCTCATGCTAAGTGCTCAAAGCCACACGTGGCTAGCAGTTATGGTATAGGACAACACAGAATATTTGTACCCTCATAGAAAATTGTCACACAATAGTGTATAGAGAATGAGGTTTGAATTTTTACCCAAAATATGTTTCAGTCATTTTTTTTGCATTAGTTTTGGTGACCCCTTAAATTTTGTGCTGGAGCACCTCACCATACCTTAGTCTTGGCCCTGTTCTTTGATCTGTAGAGAAGTGGAGCCTTACTGTATATATTTATATTCCCTTCTGAAATGTCCTAAAGCAGCTGCAGCTACATGGATGGGCGAAATGCCCTATGTTGATTTCTACTAATATCAGAGAAAACAGTACTTCTCTCTTTCTGGAGCCATCCCTTGAATTATACCTGTTAAGCTTATGGAGCTCAAAGTCTGAGGATGTCATGCTTATGCATTTCTAGAGCAATTGAAAATAAAAGCCTTTTCTTAAAGGGCTTACTGTACAGACAGTAACCTTCAAATTTCTTTTACTGTTGATTTAGGCCTATGAGAATGTATTAAACTATCTCTGTCTACTGGCCTGCTATTTTCCAACTGAGTACTCCATGCTACTTTTTTTTTTTTTAAGAGATGGTGTGGTTTGTTTTGAGTGCTAGTTTTAAAGGAATAAAGGTGTTTTTTTTTGGATAAGCCATTTTTTTGGTTGGTTCATAGATTTAGAGCATTAGGGGATATTCTGAAAATTAAATTCTTTTCCCAAAAGTGGAGATTTCTAATCATATGTCAAAATTCTAAAATAATTGAGCAAATTTTAAAAATTTACTGTTTAATTGAGACACAGTAAAATTCTTGTTTTGATGCTCAGTTCTATGAGTTTTTAATAAATGCATAAAGTTGTATAACTGCCACCACAATGAAGACAGAATTGTTTTATCACCCCCCAAAATTGTTTCATCAACTTTTAGATCATCCTAAGACACAATCTCTTATTACTATTAGCCTGTAGCTTTGTAAAAAGTACAGATGAGTATGTTACTAGTATTTGTCACTGAATGAAAACAGTATGGATTAGTTCTTGCTAAATTACCAAAATAATAAACTTGCATAAATTGTTCCTATACTAACCTCAGGCTACTTGAACCCAAATATTCAATCCTTTATTGAATGATGCAATGAAACTTTCTATACTCTTAGGGCTAAAATGATAGTGCCAGTAATACAGCAATGAAATTTGGTACTTGAATTTCCCAATTTGGCAAAAATAATTAGTTTAATTGATCATTTATCAAAAAATGAACAAATTTAATTTAGCATATTATACATGTGTATGTATGTTTTTGCTATGTTGGAACCATAATTTTTCCTTTATCATAATAGAGGATGAATATTTAAGCATTATATTTTCATTTCACATATCAAAAATTGTCATAAATGAGCATTGTTTTTAAGCTGTTTTAACAAGCATGAAATGTTGAAAGGATAAAATTTTGCATATATCCTGCTTTGTTTTAGATTTTTGTCCCTCCTTAGAGATTAAACTGTGGTAAGCTGTAGTTACCTATATTCCTCAGATGCTTACCAGTAGAATTCTTCAGACATAACTGAAAACTCTGAAATCTCTAATCTGTGCTGTTTAATCTGTCTCTTCTGAACTTCTACATCTTGTAATTTTGACTGACAGATTGCTGAAAACATGTTTAAATTTGTGTTGGGTATAAAGCTAAGTAACCTTCCAGCTTTTTGTTTTTAAGTCAAACTATGAGTTAAGAATTCTTTGATCATATTCAGGAAATAAGAAAGCCCAGAAGATGAACTATTGCTTTTAAGATGTTACTCTTGTGCATTGACACTTTGTTTTGTTAGTGATTGCAGCACCATCCTATCCATACCATTCTGTTCCTGCTGCTGGGTCCTCTCTTCCACCACCACCACTACCACTTCCTGCTTCTGCTCTTGAAATGGGGGAGGCTTCAAACTTACCACCTCCACCTCCACCTCCACCCTATTCCTGTGATCCAAGTGGCAGTGATCTGCCTCAAGGTAAGTAGATTTTGAGACTTGTATAAGTTTATTTATGTCTGAGCAATTTTTTAAGAGCTATCTTTGGTTGACCTATGAGGTGGGGAACCAAATGGAAATTGACTTGAGACCATAATGCTGGGTAATTGACTAGGGAAAGGATCAATTGTAAATTAAAAGCTGAGAATATCTTCTGTATAATAAATGGGTAGTTCATTTCAACAACTCATGATGTTTTTTGTTTGTTTGTTTGTTTGTTTTAGTAACAACCTGTCTATCCTGAAGTTTCTCAAATGAGTAGCTTTGCTTTTCTCAATTATTTTTCTTGAAAAGCAGGAGTTGGTATCAGAATTTTTCCTTTGCATAAACTTACGAAATTATTGCAATCTTGAGTGCAACTGAATTTTGAATAGGGCTCTTAAGGGTCTGATCTGCCTTGGATTTCAGCTATGTGTTCCTGTTTCTAAAGAGTAATTTTCCATGGGAAGTTTTTTGTTACCTCTCCATTTGTCAGTATTTACTCAAGAGAATTATAGTTGCCGGAGAATTATAGTTGTTGGTCATTTGCAGCTTGCTTATATTTTTGGCTTAGCATTCTCTTGATTTTTCTAGCTGCTTATCTACTCTGTTGTGAGTTTTTCCCTAGCCCTTAAGGCAATCATCAAAATTGTCTCCAACTCCATTCTGTTTTTTTTTCCCCTACCTTAAAACTTCATTGTGTCTATGTAGTGATTCCCAAATTGTGCATTGGTCTCAAAAGTTTCAGTTAGCTTGTTTTCTAGCTGCTCTCAAGGTATTTCCTGTAGCTTTTTAGACTTCCATTTCAAACTTAAATGTCCATAATAAAATTCCTCATCTTATCTCCCTTTCTTATTCCAGGCCACACAAAATATTGATTCTTCTTATTTTCTTAAATTTCCATCTAATTTACCCAATATCTAAACCCTGATTTCTATATTCTCTCTCCCTTCTTCCCCCTCTGTGTCCAAGAAGTCACCACATAATGCTGATTTTCATTTTCCAGCATATTATTATGAAAATATTCAAGCATACATCAGAGTTTTTTTTTTTTTAAATTTTTAGAGTGGTGGGGATCAAACCCAGGGTCTCAGACATGCCAGACAAGCACTCTTACCACTAAGTCACATCCCAGCTTTTGTAGTTGAATTTTCAAATGCGTAGTAATATATTCATCATCAAGATTCTGTCTTTAATGTTTATCTAGCTTTGTCACATGTTTGTTCATCTTGCCCTCCATTTATCTCCCTGTCAATTGATTAATACATCTTACTTTTTAAAAAATTTTTTAGTTGTTGACAAACATTTATTTTAGTTATTTTTATGCGGTGCTGAAAATAAAACCCAGTGCCTCACACATGCCTGGCAAACACTCTGTCACTAAGCTCCAACCCCAACCCTCCATCTTATCTTTATGAATTGAAAAAAAAATATGTAGATATCAATAGACCTTCCCAGAATAGGTAAAGAACATGTGGTATAAATTTCCAAAATGGAATGCTGTTCACCTGTAGAAAGGATAAAACCCTGTCATTTGTAGCAACATGGATGAACCTGGAGGACATTATGTTCAGTGAAATAAGTTAGGCACACAAATATCACCTGATCTCACTCATTTGGAATTTTAAACTGACCTTATGGAAGTACTGAGTAGAAGAGTGATTATTGGAGGCTGGGAAGGGTAGAGGAGAGAGGAGGATGGGGTAAAGATTGATCAGTGGGTACAAAATTATAGTTAGATATGAGGAATATGTCTGGTATTCCATTTGCATAGTAGGGTTACTATAGTTAATAATGCATATTTCAAAATAACTAGAAGAAAATATTTTGAATGTTTCACCACAAAGAAATGTTAAACGTTTGTGATGATGAATATGCTTAATATGCTGATTAGATCATTACGTAATGTATACATGTGTCAACATGGGATATCATGTTATACCTCATAAATATGTACAGTTATGCATCGATTATAATCAAAACAATGCATGCACCTGTGTTACCTAAATCCCATTCAAGGTATTAAACATTATCATTAAGCTGGGCATGGTGACACACACCTGTTATCCCAGTGACTGGAGAGGCTGAGGCAGGGGGATTGGACATTCAAGACCAATCTCAGCAATTTAGCAAGACCCTATTAAAAAAAATAACTAAAATTCTGGGGATGTGACTGAGTGGTAAATCACCTGTGGGTTCAAGTTCCAGTGTCCCCCCCAAAAAATTACCATCCCACTGTGTTTTCTTATGTCTTTCTTGGGGCCCCTCCCTATTTTTCCCCAGAGTCGGCCATTGTTCTGATTTTTTTCTGCCATAGATTAGTTTTGTACGTTTTAAAATTCCATCAATACAGTATATAGTATTTATAGAAAGCTTCTTAAACTCAGCATAATATTTTTGATATTTATCCATGCTGCATATATTGATAGTCCATTTTATTTTATTGCTGATTAATAGTTCATTGTATCAGTATTCCAAAGTTCATCCATTTTCCTGTTGATTTACATCTGGGCTATTTCCAGTTTAAAGCTGTTACAAATAAAGACTGACAAAGACTTTCTTGCTCAAGTCTTTGTGAATAAATGTTTTCATTTCCTTTGAACAAATACCTAGCAGTGGAATTGCTGGGTCATAGAAATTTGTGTTTACTTTTATAAGAAATTGCCAAACATTTTGCCAAAGCTGTACTATTTTGAACTCTCACTAGCACAAGAATTTCTTATCCTCACAAACATCAGTGCTGTCATTGCTTTTATCTTAAGTATTGTGGTGATTAATGAGGACACTTTAATCCCACCCCCAACCTCCACACCCAACCATGGTAGAGCACATCTGTAATCTCAGTGGCAGGAGGATCACAAGTTGGAAGCTAACATTGTCAACTTAGTGAGATCCTGTCTTAAAAGAAAAAAATAATAAAAGGACTAGGAATGTAACTCAGTGATAGAACACCCCTGAGTTCACTCCTCACTACTTTAAAAAATAAAACACACCATTTTGTAGAGCAGTTTTCTGTTTACAGCATAATTTAGAGGAAGGTATAGCAATTTTCCATATACCTCTTATCTTCAACTGTGCATAGTCTACTATATTGTCAACATCCCCACACCAGACTGGTACATTTGTTATAATTGTTGCAACTACATTAACACATTATTGTCCTTCAAAGATGTATTCATAGTTTTCTTTAGAGTTTACACTTGCTGTCGTACATGTTGGTTTGGACAAATATATAATACATTTCCTCCATTACAGTATTACACATAAGTTGGTTTTGTTGTTGTTGTTGTTACTGGGGATTGAATTCGGGTCACTGGACTATTGACTGAGCCATCTCCCCAGCCCTATTTTGTATTTTATTTAGACACAGGGTCTTACTGAGTTATTTACTGTTTTGCTTTTGCTGAGGCTGGCTTTGAACTCTCTATCCTCCTGTCTGAGCCTCCTGAGCCTCTGAGATTACAGACATGCACCACTGCTCCCAGCACACACTCTTTTTTGTTGTTTTTGTTTTTTAAGTAATAAAACACCTCTGTGCTCCATGTAATCATACCACCTCCCCCAACCTCTGGCAATCACTGATCATTTTATTGTCTTCATAATATTGCTTTTTTCAGAAGGCCATATAATTGTGATCATATAGAATGTAACACTTTCAGATTGCCTTCTTTCACTCAGTGATATGTATTGAAGGTTCCTCCATGCATTTTTATGGTTTCTTAGCTCATTTTGTTTGAACACTGAATAATAATCCATTGTCTGGAGGTACCACAGTTTATATATCCATTTACCCTGTAAAGGATATCTTGGTAGCTTCTACGTTTGGACAATTAATAAGTAAAGCCGCTTTAAACATCCTAGGGCAACATTTTGTTTGGAAGTATTTTCAACTTTTGAGTAAATACCAAGAACCATGATTGCTGGGTCAGATGGTAAAAATATATTTCGTTTTGTAAGAAACTGCCAAACTATCTTCCAAAAGTGACTATTTTTTTTAATATTTATTTTTTAGGTGTACATGAACACAACACAATGCCTTTTTATTTTTATGTGGTGCTGAGGATCGAACCCGGGTCTTGCCCATGCTAGGCGAGCGCTCTACCGCTGAGCCACAATCCCAGCCCAAAAGTGACTATCCTTTTGCATTCCCACCAACAATTAATGAGAATTCCTACTGCTTCATATTCATACCAGCACTGGTGTTAACAGTGTTCTGGATATTGGCCATTCTAATAGGTGTGGAATGGCATCTCATTACTTTAATTTGCATTTCCCTTAGAGCATATGATATAGAGCATCTTTTCAGGTATACTTTTGCCATCTGTATATCTTCTTTGATGTGGTGTTTTTTTAAGGTCTTTGGCTCATATTTAAATCAGGTTGTTTTCTTATAGTTGAGTTTTAAGAATTTTGTGTATTTTGGATAACATCTATTCAGATATTTTTTTGCACATATTTTTTCTTCCAGTCTGTGGCTTATCTTTTCATTTCTTTTGATGGCATCTTTCACAGATGTTTTAAATTGTAATGAAGTTCACTTTATCAATTACTTCTTTTATAGATCGTGCTTATGGTGTTGTATCTGAAAAGTCATCACCTAACCAGGCCATTTGCTTCTGAAAGTTGTCACCAAATCAGGTCATTTAGATTTTCTCCTAGGAGTTATCTTCTAGGAGTTTTATACTTTTGTGTTTTTAATTTACATTTCTGATCCATTTTGAGTCAATTTTTGTGAAGAGTATAAGGTCTTTGTATAGATTTTTTTTTGCATGTGGAGATCCATTTGAGTATTGTTTTCATGTGCTTATTGATCATTTGCATATTTTTATAAAGGATCTGTTGTATCTTATTTTTGTCACTTGTATTATATTAAATTGTAGAAATTCTTTACATATTCCAAATACTAGTCTTTTGTCAGGTATGTTTTGTGAATATTTTCTTCTTTCTTAGGCTTAACTATTTTCTTCATGGTGTATTTTGGTGAGCCTTAGTTTTAATTGTAATAAAATCCACTTTGCTTTCTTTAACCTAAGATATTTTTGCGCACCCACAAGATATTCTGCTATGTTTTCCTCTAAAAATTATGCTTTTAGTTTTGTGTTTAGGTCTGTAATTATCTCAAATTAATTTTTATTTATGGTGTGAGATGGAGGTTGAGGACAGTTTATTTATTTTTTTACCTTATGGCTGGCTTTTCAGTATTCTAGCAGTACCTTTATGAAAAAGATTTTCCCTTCCTCATTGTTTCACATTGGTTTTGGCCAAAAATCAAATGACTATTTAGAGTGCTGGTCTGTGTCTGAACAATTGATCTATTTTTCAATCCTTATGCTAGTACCACACAATTTTTATAATAAATTATCTGTAAGTTATCTAACACTTTTTTAGGTATTCTGAGTCATTTGCATTTCCATTTGACTGACAGTTTTTTTTTAATATTTATTTTTTAGGTGTAGATGGACACAACACAATGCCTTTATTTTTTATGTGGTGCTGAGGATCAAACCCGGGTCCCGCTTGTGCTAGGCGAGCGCTCTACCACTGAGCCACAGTCCCAGCCCCTTGACTGACAGTTTTTACCCCATGTCTTTCCCTACCTCCCTAAAACACTTGGTAATTTGGGATTACTCAGTTTGGGGAGAATTGCCATTTTATTGCCACTTTGAATCCATGAACCATAATATCATAGTAATCTATTTAGACCTTCTTTGGTTTCTAAACAATCTTTTTAATATAGCAATCTTTTATAACATCTTTTGTTAAAAATAGTCCTATATATTTAAGGTTTTGGTGTTGTTGTAAATAGATTAAACTTTCATTTTCCAATTTTGTCCCTCTAATACATAAAAAAAATGCGGTTGATTTTTGTGTAGTGTGTTAACCTTGGCTGATTTATTAAAAAATTGTCTTTTCTTTTTTTCTGGTATGTTTTAAAAATTATCCACTGTGTCCATCCTAGGTCATGCCTTTATGACTTCATCCCTGAACAATTTAATTAGCTTCTCACTTATCTGGTATCTGTATCACTTTGCATCTCTTCCTAGTTCAGAACCCTTCAGTGATTCTTCAGTTTCTGTGAAGTTCAACGGGTTAACTATGACAATTATGACTTTCTACTATCTCATCTCTACTTCATTCCAATCTTTGATTCTTCTGTGAACTCTGTGCACCTAGTTTTGTACTTCTCTTTTCTGTGTGATGATTGCATTCATTCTTTCTGCATGCATTCTTCTAACTTCTTATTAACCCCCAAAAGATACTCTGCCCCCATTAGTAGTTGCTCCCCATTCCTCCTGGCCCTGCCTACTTTTTGTTTCCATAGCTTTGCCTATTATAGTATTTCATGTAAATGTAATATAACAATATGTAGTCTTTTGTGCCTGGCTTTTTCCCTTAATGTTTTCAAGGTTTATCCATGTTGTATAGCATGTATCAGTACTTCATTCTTTTCTGATGCTGAATAATATGTCATTTTATGGATAAACTGAAATTATCTGTCAGGTCAATCAGTAAAAATATATTTAGAGATAGTTAGAGTGCTAGAATAGTATATTTAGCATGTTTACGTTTCCAGGATTGTAGCAAAACACACAGAATGCTTAACATTCTCTCTTCCTCAATACATCTAGTTTTGTTCATTTGTGAAATAAAAGTACTATAATGTCTGGAGAAATTTTATCACTTTGTTTCTTCTTAAATACAGAATGGCATTCCTGTAACATTTAATATTAAGAATAGAAATATAATTTGTATTTGGTAATTAAACCTTGTACCAGAAAAATGGTCTTAGGTAAATGTTCACTTATTATGAGATAGAATTGATGGTTATGTCAGTGTGGACTATAATTGACTACAGTTGACTACAAATGAATACATTTATATCTACTTTAATAATGCTCAAAGAGAAAAGCTTTTAAATGATAGTTCTAATTGCTTATGTCAATCTATCACTAAATTAGAACTTTTTCATTTTAGATACAAAAGTTTTGCAGTACTATTTCAATCTGGGATTGCAGGTAAGTGTCATGTTTAAATTGCTTTGATAAATTCTATATTCAAAATATCTGTTTTGGTAACTGTAACATATTATTTTTACAGTGTAGGCACTTAATGAACATAAAAATATGAGGAACAAAATAGTAAAAGCTACAAAATAAAGGCTATCTTGAAATAAAAAAAATATCTGTTTTGAAAAATCAGATACTTTAAAAACCAAAAACACTGTGACAGAACTAAGATTTTTATTGTTTTCTGACAGTCACTGAAGATAACTAACCATGTTTTCCACTTTAGCCTCCCAGTGGTTCAGTTTCTTTTATTATAAATACTTGTAAATTGAAAGTGGGGACTGGACTCTTAAGTTGCACAACTTCAGCATATATTAGTCTTCACATTGAACATTATATACCAACCATTTACTGTTATATACTCGAAATAAATGGATTGTTTATTCAGCTTACTTCAAAGATTTTTGCTATTTATTTTATATGAAAACTAATTCAGACATTTAAATATTTTTAAAAGCACTCATATATTCATACATATTTGTCAAAAACTGGTTTTCACCACTCTGCTGGGTTATAAAGGTGGGTACTGATAAAAGTCTTATCACTGGAAGGTGTCCCTGATTTGAGGTGAGAGCTCCTTTTTATTTTATTCCTTTAGGGATCATTTTCCCATGAAACACACTTTATTTATTTATTTTTTTACAGATGTACTTTATTTTATTTTTTTTATTATCTACACATGGCATTACAATGATCTTGGCAATTCATACAATTGTATCATTGGGGTATAATTTCTCATTTTTCTAATTGTACAGATTGCAGAATCACACTGGTCATACAGTCATATATATATGTATGTATATATATATATATATATATACAGCAATCATAATAAAACACTTTATTTCTGATACAACAAGATGGTGTGTTTATTGAAAGGTCATATTTTTCTGAAAAGACATCTTAAGATTTGGCAGACAATAATAATATATAGTTTCCTGGATAATACTCAGATAGTTCATATTCTTTATCACTGATTTCCTTACAACTTTATACATATTATACATCTAAATTAAGAATGGTATAGTGGTTTTTCCCCCCTTTGAGACATTTTTCCCTAAATGTAGTTTTAAGAATTGATAAATTACTTGTACTTTAATTATATTTTTTATGGTCACATGTGGAAACTTGTTATCTGTCCTACAAGACTGAGGCATTAAAAATATTCTTCCCAATGAGCACAATGATACACATCTGTGTTTTAGCTACTGAGCAAGCTGAGGTGGAAGGATAACTTGAGCCCATGGAGTTCAAGGGCAGCCTAGGCAACATAGGGAGACTGTATCTCAGAAAAAAATATTTTCCTGCTTTTTACAACATGAGAATACGAGGAAATGCAGAATAGATGCTTTAATACTTTCAAAAATAGTAATGTTCATGACAATACATTTGGGAAATACTGAGGTATAAAAAAACTAACATTACCTGTTATAACCACTGTGAATTTTGAAACATTTCCTTAGTTTTCTAATTTTATGTTACAAAATAGAGATTATGCTATATAAAATTGTAATTGTTTAATTTAAGATGAGTAACTTTGTGTTTAAATATTTAATAGCATGACTTTTTTGCTGTAAAGTACTCCTTTATGAACATCTAATAATTTATTCACCCAGCACCTTATTGTTAAATACTTAAGTTGTTCAATGATTAATGCTTTTTAAAATAATGCTACAAAATAATCTGAATCTTTGTATTCAGATTTTTGTATATCTCTGATTTCCTTAGCAAGCTTTTCTATAATTCGTAGGTCCAAATATGAGGTAAGAGATACTGCAAAAATCTTAGTTCTAGAAGAGAACAAATTTTCTAAATATCAAATCTTATCCCACCTGGAAATGGACACATTTTTAAAGTGATGAACTAAAATACTTTAAGAAAAGGGAATAATAAAATTTCTTCTTGTTGTTGCCCTTTCTTGCCTCCAGTGCTATCACCACAACTACTGGCACTCCATGGTCTATGCGCCACAGATGCAACAGCAGCAGCTTTATGTAGAGAATTATCCAATGTATTGTGAACCACCTTCTCTGGTAGACCAAACTGCTCCTCACTTTTACAGTGAGGTAGGGAGAGCAAGTGGTACACAGATAGAAGCATCAACACATGGTGAGTCTGTAATGGGATTGCCTGCAAGAAAGATAATGGGATTTTATTGTGTACAATTTAATTATAATCTTTTAGATGTTTCATTGGAGCTATATACCTAGACCAGCAGTTATGAAAGTATGATATGTGGACCCCTTGAGGTCCCTGGACCTTTCAAGGGATTCATGATGCCAAAAATAGCAATACTAAGATTTTATTTGTCTTATTGCATTACATTTGCATTCAGGGTGCAAAAATCAGTGGTGGGTAAAATTGCTGGCACCTAATCACAAACTAAATAACTAGCACCAAATTCTGCTAGTGATCAGTATCTTCTGACTGCCACACAATTTGTACAAAAGTATTAATTTTCTCTTGTTTTGGTCAAAGATGTTATTTTTACTAACTTTTTGTGCTTTTGTATTTAATAGTCTTTGACAAAATGGGAACTATTTATAAAACACTGTGCATACTGAACGAAGTATGCTGATTCACGTAAGGAAAAGATGCTTGTGCTATTGAGTTACTAGCTGAACTTATTTTTTTTTTTTTGGAGGTTCTAGAGATAGAACTCAGGGCCTCACACATGCTGGGCAGTCATTCTGCTGCTGAGTTACATACCCAGCCCCCAGCTAATATTTTTTTAATGGAATGTTCTTTTTACTTGAAAAGCTGACAGACAAATTATGGCTGTTTGTACTTGATTGATCTGCCCAACATTTTCTCAAATGAACAAAGTCAGACTATGACTTAAGAAAAAACAACATGGTAATATTTGTTGTCAAAGAAAATTCCAACTTTCCAATAAAAATTAGAGAACCTGGGTCTGCTATTATAAGCTCAACAGCTTTCCAGGAATTACAACTCTGCTAATAAGTGGAGTTATTAGTGAATGCAGTTTCATAAATTGTATAATGAAATACATCCACATTTGGGAGACCAATATAACCATGTGAAGTAAAAGTTTCCCAATTACTAACTCATGATGTTACTCATGCCTCATTTTGTAAAAGAGCTATCCAAAGTGCAAGATAAAACAATGAATTTTAATGTAACAGTATGAAAAGTCCACATTGCCAGTGATCTTTGAGAAACTACCCCTTAGTATAGTTTTGGTGTAGCATCAAAGAATATCTATAATTACCTGAAGTCTTGTTATTAAAGGACTTCTCTTTTCTACCTATGTGTCTGTGTGAGGACAGACTTCTTCATATACTTCAACTAAGACAACATAGCAATAGATTAAATACAGAAGTGCATATGAGAACCCAGCTGTCATCTATTAAGCCATACATTAGAAATTTGAACAAGTATAGAACAATGACACTCTGACATTTTTTTTTGTTGGCAAGTTTTTTTGGGGAAAGTACTTATTTTTTAGACAAACTTATTTGTTAACATGTAATGAGTTTATTTTTACACATATATAATTTAAAATTTTCTCATTTAAATTCCCAATACTGTAAATATTAATAGCTATAGTCCACATAAAAAAGCTGTTTGGGGTTCTCAAGTTTTTAAAAGCATAAGGGGTCCCTGAGACCCAAAAGTTTAAGAACCACTGTTTTAGTCCATAAGTATAGTTGCTGTGTGAGCTCAGAGTATAATACAGATAAGGAGGCATTTTAGGGGGATTTAGGATCTTTGGACTACCCTTCTTGGACAGAATCAGAATAATTTCTCTACCTCTGTAGAGAAGTGATGTGAACTAACCTACCAGATGTGTTTCACATCCCAGCATTACTACTCAGTGGCTGTGATCTCTTCTAAGTTACCTAACCTCCCTAAGCCTGATTTTCTGTATCATGGGAAATATCCAACTTGTCAGGGTTCTAAGAACTAATAAACACCTTATGTGTTCATATACTGTTTGGTGTATATTAGGAATGCTAATTTCCTTTTTCTCTCCCTTATAAAGCATATTTTTGGTTTTGAAATATGATTAGTCCCAGAGAATCTTATCATTATGTGTGTTGATGTGATATGACCTATAGTTATTTAAAAATGTCATTCTTCATTGCATTTTTGTGCAATGTACCTTTTATAAGGTTATTTTTAATTATAGTAAACCATGAGGCAGTGGCAATCTTTATTTCACAGAATAGGCTAAGATAACCAAAGGAATTAAAGATTCCTTTGTATCTCATAGGTATAATCACTGTAGCAAGATCAGAGCAGCATTGTCTATTTCCACTGAAACTGATGTGTAGTAGCAGAAGTGTTGTAAAATAATATTAGGATCCCAAAAAACATTTATGAGAAGATACTTTTAGAATGATCTTCAGTATTATACCTTTAAGTATACATCAAACTGTACAGACACCTGCATTTTTCATTGCTAAATTGGTACAAAATGATTATTTGGATGATTCGTGTTATACTGGAAAACTGCTGGGAAATTTAATTATGACCACTTCTTATAAGAGCTGGAAGGATGCTAGAGAATGTTTATGTATTTAGCTTGTTGACACTTAAATTATCCCAGAACACTATCTACAGAAAGAATAGATTTGACACATTTTAAATGTATGTATAATTTTTTATTTGAAATGTTTTGAATAAATTTTTGGTAGCTTTTTTTAGATGCTGTCGTTTTAAAAAATGATACCATTTTTTTTAATATGATGCTGAGGATCAAACCTAGTACCTCACACATACTAGACAAGGGCGGGCGCTACCACTGAGCCATAACCCCAGCCCCAGACACTATTGTTTATATCTGACGTGCTCCTGCTGCAGTTCCTGTGAACTTTCTTATACTAAATATATTTTTCACCTCTAATACCACCCATTTATGGGCTAGGGCTATAGGTCATTGGCAGAGTGATTGCCTAGAACATATTAGGCACTGGGTTCAGTTCTTAACACTGTATAAAAATAAATAAATTAATAAATAAAATCATTATGAAATTACAAAGACCATTTATAACTGGAGTTCTGCTGCAGTGGATTTTTGTATATAAAGCATACCAATGCATTCTTTGTTTCAGGTACTTTTCTGAATATTGACCCTGGATCTATCCCTCGTGGAGCAGTCTATTATCCAGTAATGTCAGATCCCTATGGCCAGCCTCCTTTGCCAGGTTTTGATTCCTGCCTTCCTGTTGTGCCAGATCATTCCTGTGTTGCCTCCTGGCATCCAGTTGGTATAGCATATGGTGGTTCTCAAATTCATGGTGCTATAAATCCTGGGCCGGTTGGCTATATTGCTTCACCTTCTTCAGCTTCTCATTATGTACCTCAGAATATGTAAGATGCAGCAATATGAAGAATATTGCACTGCCGTTTTTTTGTTGTTTGGTTTTCAAAGAGTGTTTTATGTTACTGTTTAAGTGATGTAGGTGGTAAAAGTCATCATTCTTGTATCTGTCTTTAAGATTATTTTATCTTTTGATTTAAAATATTCCTCTAAAGGAATACTACTTTGGGCTGTGAATAAGGAAATCCAGATGGATGTACAACTAGCCCCATGTTGAGCATAGTTCATTGTATTCAGATGTTTTCCTGTCAGCCAGCTTGTCACCTTTGTATTAGCTGATGGTGCCAATTGATAAAAGGAGTAATCATACAAACTATTAACCTTGGTACAAGTATCATACATATTAATATTAATACCTTGGTTCAGACAAAACTGTTCAAGATTGGAATAATTTCGACTTTCTAGAAAGTAAAACAGCAAACCCAAGAGTTTTTGTTTCTGAAAATCTTAATATTAAATGAGAGAGCTCTTCAGGTTTCTTAAGAATTAATCTGATCTGAGTTGTGTTCTGTGATGTTAATCAGTTTTGAAGGCACATGGTGCTCTGCTTTAGATTTCTCTCATATGTTATTGTTTAATATTGGATTTATGTAACTGTTTTACTGCACAGTATTGAATTGGTGTCCTTTGCACAATTAGCAGTAAATAAAAACGAGCATTTAAAATTACCAAAATGAGTGTTTTTTTTTTTTTTTTTTTTTTCTTTTTCATGACAGTGAAGAGTGTACCAGACATTTGATTGTTTCAACATGTTTTCCTCTGGCATTTTAGTTGCAAAGAATGTGAAATTATAGTTTGGGCTGGGGGGTGCAGTTGCAGGGCCACTTGAAATGTTATTTAATATCAGGTCATTGCAGTGCATACTGTCTAGTTATTTTCTCTTGGGAATGTATATTTTTAAATTGTTTTTCTGGTTTTAAATAAATCTGTAGCTCAGTGTGGTGTGGTACATGCTTATAAGGAGGCTGAGACAGGAAGAACACAAGTTCAAGGCCAGCCCCAGCAACTTAGTGAGGCCCAAAGTAACTTAATGAGACCCTGTCTCAAAATAAAAATGGCTGGGGATGTAGCTTTAAGGTGCTCCTGTGTTCAATCCCTGGTAAACCCCCACCCAACCTCCAAAAAAACTATAACTCCCCTATGGAACTTTCATGTAGAATTGCTTTCTCATTGTCCTGTACTTCTAATAGTTTTCATATCTTCCAGTTTTTGTTTTTAGATTATCTTGCAAAGACTAGCTTTTCTCTGACTTTGTGTGAGACACATTTCATCAGTCTTTTTTGCTTTCCTCCATCTGTCTAAAAGCCACAAAATCTGTATTGATCAATTCTTCTCTTAGGGCTACTTCATCCAAAATGCTTTGGTATATCTTACCTCACAGATATTTAAAGTTTTCTTTGGTTGCCACAAAGCCTATTTACAAATATCATCATCTTTAAAGGTTAATTTTTGCTTGTGAATCAGTCTGTCTTTGACCCGTAAAGCTGCACCTCAGGCAAAAAGAACCATTTGAGGCATTAGGGCTTGAGGTGCTTCACTAGTACTAGAGTGGAATCTATTGCCAAGAAGAGATTCTGTCTTCAATGTCCTATTCTTATGATGATTGATATTACTGAATCCCAAATAAGCCAGTGTACTAGTTATTTTTCTGCTTCATATCAGTCATGGTATTGGTTGAGTTTTTTGGTTTTGTATCCTTGATCTTTGGCCTTGCTCTAAAAGTAGGCATGTGACAACTTTAGTAAAGAAAGATGGATGACAGGGCACTGATCTTTACAACAGTCTGCTCTGAGTATGTTTTAGTGTTTAAGCTTCTCTGCTAATCTTGTGGGTTTTCAATTTGTGTAGTCTACAAATTGTTTTGTGTAAAGGTTTTAGTCAAGCTTACGAGCATGGAGCAAATGCTCCCCCCAACGTTTTTCAATGTGCTAACATTTCTGAAGTATAGCAAGTGATTTCTTATATTTTGAACTGTCAGTGGTTCACTAAGTAGTGTCTAAGAGGTGTTTTAGAAGATTTTAGTCTTTCTTGAGAATGTGAGTCTGGTATTTGATTTTGAGTCGAGCACTTCTGCCTTAACTTTCCAGTTGTTTGTTTTTGTTTCAAAGGTATAGGTGGCTGCCTTGCCTTAAATTTCATTATTGGTTCATCTACTGAAGGGCATGTAGGTTGGTTCCACAGTTTAGCTATTGTGAATTGTGCTGCTATAAACATTGATGTGGCTGTGTCCTGTAGTATGCTGTTTTTAAGACCTTTGGGTATAGGCCGAGGAGAGGGATAGCTAGGTCAAATGGTGGTTCCATTCCCAGATTTCCAAGGAATCTCCATACAGTTTCCATATTGGCTGCACCAATTTGCAGTCCCACCAGCAATGTATGAGTGTGCCTTTTCCCCAAAATTTTTGCCAACACTTACTGTTGTTTGTCTTCATGATAGCTGCTATTCTGACAGGAGTGAGATGAAATCTTAGTTTTTATTTGCATTTGTCTAATTGCTAGAGATGATGATCATTTTTTTCATATTTGTTAATTGATTGTATATTCTCTTCTGAGAAGTGTCTGTTCAGGTTCTTGGCCCATTTATTGATTGGGTTATTTGGGTTTTTGGTGTTAAGGTTTTGGGTTATTTATATGCCCTAGAGATTAGTGCTCTGATAGGTGAGGCATAAAAGTTTGCTCCCTAGATGTAGGCTCTCTGTTCACCTCACAGATTGGTTCTCTTGCTGAAAAGAGACTTTTAGTTTCAAACCATCCCATTTATTGACTCTTGATTTTAATTCTTGCACTATAGGACTATTATTAAAGAAGTTGAGGCCTAATGATGAAGATCAGGGCCTACTTTTTCTTCTGTTAGACACAGGGTCTCTTGGTTTAATGTGAAATGTAATGCATCCCACTGTCATTTTTAAAAAATTAATAAAATAAAAAATTTCATTTTTGACGCAATTTAATTAGATGACTGTTATTATCTTAACTCTGAAATCAACATGTGTACTAGATTGGCCTAATTGTTATCAAATGAATCTACAGTATTTATGGTTTTTAAAACCATATGATTCCCTTTGCTTAGTTTTGTGTTAGCTTTTTTCACTGTGAACAAAAACCTGACAAGAACAACTTTAGAGGAAAACAAGTTTATTTTGTGCTCATGACTTTAGAGGTTCAGTCCATGGTCAGCAGACTCTTGGCCCGAGTTGAGGCAGAGCATCATGGCAGAAAGACATGGTGAAAAAATCCTGCTCACCTCATGTTAGCCAGGAAGCAGAGAGAGAGACAGGGAGGAGCCTGTGGGACAAGATAAAACCCCTACAGGCTTGCCCCCAGAGACAACTTCCTTCAGTCACACCCAATCTGCTTATAGTTGTTACCACCTAATACATGAGGCCTTTGAATTTATTAATCCATCTAATGGATTAATCCACCGATTAGGCTATAGCTCTCATAATAATTTCATTTCTGAATATTCCTGCATTGTCTATCACATGAGCCTATTGGGGGACACCTCATATTCAAATTATAACATGTATCATAATACATCTTCTCCAAGTAATAATAAAGGAGTGAGTTCTGGCCTCCTGTTGTGGGTTGAGAATAACCTATACTGCAGCAGAAGTCTGCAATAGTTAATAGAGGCAGCTGCCAGATAAAACACAAGTAACTTTTCTGGTAATTAAATGCAAAGTTGACATTTTAATCAGTATGTAGCAGAAACAGTCATGGGCTACTTTTTTTTTTTTCAATGTTACTTCTTTAGTTTCCCTGGATGTTACAAAATATGTCTTTACTGGTAACCAAATTTCATCTCTTAGGATTTTTTGGGAGCAAGAGATATAAAAGCGCTGTGGTTTGTTTGGGATCCTTTACTTTTATCCCCTTCCCGATATAAATCTGTCAACACTAAATGTAGAAAGCTGGATAATTTCCATTATAACGAAAAAGTATTGAAATTCATTTTTATGCTGTATATATTTATTCTCAGAACTAATTATGGCTTTATGTCTTGATCAAGAGCAGATGAAAATATTGAATCTGTTTTGTTGTAATTCGAGACTTGTGAATTTAAAACATCTTTTATTTCCTTGGAGCCTACAATCAAAGCATAACCTTTTAATTAGCTTTGGAAATTGTATAAACAAATCATGGTCGTTTTTAAAAAAATGTGAACACCAGACACTCAAATAAAATATCCATGAATAACAATAGTCCATTGGGGAGGGTAGGACATGAACTACCATTTAGACTTTCCTAAATCTCAGACTGTTTTAGTCCATTTTATTTCCAGTTATAATAATAGCTAAGAATTTAAGAGAGCTAATATAGCAAAAGACAACCTGTCCTCTGCCAATCCTACATATAATATTAAGCCTCAGTAGAAGCATGCTGATTTAGAATCCTTGTCCACTCTCCTAGCTCAATTATCAAAGTAAATTTTCCCTGTAATACTTTTCAGGGGCATGTGGGAAATGTAGCTTCAGGAAAAGATCCCCTTGAGTTTAGGTAACCATTTTGTGGTTAAAACTGCTTTAGAATGATTGATTTAGGAATTGTTTCAAAGAATCTAGGGATGAGGTTTTTAGATGAAAGAATATTAGCTAGTTGTGTGTCATCTGTTGAATAATAACCATTGAAGCCTGGGTTCATTATGCTATTGTCTATTTTTGTGTTTGAAATTTTTCATAATAAAATTTCTTGGTAACTGGCCATCTGGAGAGGAGGTGTTTGCTTAAGAAGTTAGTAAGTAGTCAAGTTTTAAGAAGCATCTTGAATCCTGAAAAACAGTAAATTGATCACCTTTTAGGGAGAGGCTGTTGCATTTGGTCAAAAGATACCTTGCTAAGACATTAAGGGATTTGTGGGGATCCTGTAAGATAGGAAATAGGTTCTTTAAAACTCTGTAATTTTGAAGAATATTCACTAGCTATGTGTAAAACTTTCTTTTTCCTCCCTCTGGTACCCAGAACTGAACTACTTCCCCAGCCCTGTTTTTTTTTGGGGGGAGGGGGGTTGTTGTTATCTTTGTTATTTTGTTTTGTTTTGAGACAAGGTCTCACTAAGTTGCTTAAAAACTACTTTTAATAACACATGATAGCTCCCCCTTCCACGGATTCCGCCTTTTGGGTCCCCTTCTTCTTCGGGGAGAACTCTTTTCTGCTGTCCTTTAATAAAGCTTCTACTTTCCACTCTAAAAAAAAAAAAACAAAAAACATGATATTTTTTATAGCTGAAACTAATTGAGGTGGGTGAACATTTCAGGTTTTACTATTTCAGTAATTGTTTTCCTAATAAATCACTACCACTTTTGAGTTTACTTTTTTCTTTACAAATATCAGAGTGGATCTTCAAAACCGGAAAGTCCCTGACTATTGAACCCTTGTTCTTCCCTGGTAGGTGGTTCTTGCCCCTGAATAGACCTTTTGTGAGAGGTCCATTTCTATAATATTAAGTTGAATATTCATATTGATGGAATCAGTTCTTATGAATTCAAACCTGCCAGTGAATAAAATGTTAAGCTCTATTCTCGCCAAATATTATTGGTTATTAGGATTAATTTATTAGTGTTATATGAATGGTCAATCTCCTTACACAATTAGCAAATCTTTCTTGTAGATGTTACTATATATAAAATACAGGTTATTTCAAATTGTTTGCAGAATTTTAGGAAAAAATTCTACCCTAGTACTAGAGTACTAAAGCATTAAGATGTAATCCTTGCTCTGATGTATCAGCCACTTCAAAGTGAAATTTTTTCCTTAATAAGAATTCATTTAATATTCGGTTGCTTTGCTTGCTTCAGTAGTTGAACTTGTAAAAAAAAAATTTCCATTCATTTAGCTCTGCTGAAATAACCTCAAGTATCCAAGAAGTTTTCCTCTTCCTGATTTTTTCAAAACATGGCATGGATTTGGCTTTTGTTACTTAGTTCTTTTTCTTTACTCACTGCTTATTTTTTTCCAACATTATTATGGAAAAAATTTTAGACATCCAGAAAAGTTGGAAGACTTTTGCAGTAAACATACATATATGTACCACCTACATTCTACAATTAACATTTTACTATTCTTTTTTTATATATCCATAAATTCTTATTCTTGAATTTTAAAATTGCAGACTATGTACATTTCACTTCTAAATTTTTCGTGATGCATATTGTTAACTAGAGTTTGGTGTTTATTAAAGACTTTTTTTTTTGCACAAATCTTCAGTGTTGAATGCATGAGTTGTGACAAAGCATACACCTATGAGTATAAGTCCTTACCAAGATAACATCATCATCCCCCACATCCCTTCATGGCTCCTTTCCATTTACTTCCTGCTTCTACACCCTAACCCAAGGAACCACTATTTTTTTTTTCTCATTTTCCCCAGAATAGATTTCTGCTTTTTTAAAATTTATAAATAATGTGCTCTTTTGGATAAGGATTCTTTCAGCACAGCGCATGTGCGGTTCATCCATGTACATGCCAATAGTATGTTTTTTTTTTTCATTACTTAGTATGGATATGCCTGTAGTTTGCTTATCCTTTATTCTATTGAGGGACCCAGAGTTTTGATATAAACAAAGCTGCTATGAACCTTTCTTTGTGCCGTACTATGGATTGAACTCAGTAGTGCTTTACCACTAAGATAGACCTCTACTCCCACCCAACCCCCTTTTTTGAGACCGATCTTGCTAAATTTGTCTAGGCTGGACACAAATTTTGAATCATCCTGCCTCAGCCTCCCCAGTTGTTTGGATTGCAGGCATGTGCCACCATACCTGGCCTATGAACATTTTTTTCTAGAATTTTTTTTCTTTTTATTCTTCTTGGAATTATTTCAGTCATTCTAGTGGGTTTATAGTAAATGTTATCACAGTGTGGTTTTAATTTGCATTTCTCTGCTTATATTTTTTAATACCAAGCATTTTTTCATGTACTTCTTTATTATATATATTCATTTTTGGGGTATGTTCAGATCAATTGCATTATTGCATTTTTGGAGTGCTTTTGTACATACTGAAGCTAAAACTACACAAAATTATTGTACAAAATTGTTTTTGACACATGCTGGTTGCAAATCTTTGTCAGATATACACCTGCATTTAAAATTGTCCTTAACTACTATGTAAATATTATTCACTTATTTATACTTAAAGTAATTATGCCAGGATCAGCAGGTGAGTTATTTATCTGAAAGTGAACTGTTTTGATATGCTAACCGGGTCTCTGGTAAGGTAAAGGTTTTGTTTTGTTGTTTTGTGGTGCTGGTGATTAAACCCTGGGCCATGTGCTTTCTATGCAAGCACTCTACCAATTGAGCTATAATATCCCCAGCCTTCTGGTAAGGTAAAAATTTAATTAGTAAAATATAAGACACTAAAATTCAGGAATGTGAATTAATTGGGGGAAAGGATTGTAAATGTTGCTCTTATACCATATTACATTGAACACTGTTTGGATGCATGTTGAAAGACATGCTTTTTGTAAAACTCAATATAGGAGCTGTATCTACAATTAAAAGTGAAACATTTTGGCATGTTTGTTAATTCTAGTTTCATTTAATAACCTGTAAGGCACGTAAGTTTTAAGCTTTTTTTTTTTTTTTTTTTTAAGTTAATGGGGAAAATTTGAGACGCAATACCAATACTTTAGGATTTCGGTCTTGGTGTTTGTATGAAATTCTGAGGCCTTGATTTAAATCTTCATTGTATTGTGATTTCCTTTTAGGTGTATTGCACTAAGTGAAACTTGTCAAATAAATCTTCCTTTTAAAAACTGAAAAATAAATAAATAAATAAAGTCTATTACAAAAAAATCTCAAGTAATGGCAGCTAATAATTGAAGTGTTGCTCACATCTACTCAGTTTACATTAGTTTAATCATGACCAGATTGACTTTGGTTTATGTTTTCTGATTTGTAGATTTGACCTGTCATACAATGTGTTAAGTCAATAAAGAAAAATTCCAGGATCAGGCCTGTAAGATTGCCTAATGTCACTCTCCATAGCTTTAAGTATTTTTTTTTTTTTTTTTTGTGTGTGTGTGTGTGTGTGTGGTGCTGGGAATAAGCTTACACATGCCAGGCAAGTGCTCTCTCATGGAATTACAACCTCAGCCCTTAAGTTATAGCTTTATAGCTGTATGGGTCCTTTAACTTAATTGTCTCATAGTTCTTTGTGAATATTTAAGTTGTTGTTTAATAGTCATGTCTTTAATGGGGAAATATAAAAATTAGAGTGATAACATTTGTTCAGTCATACACTTTACAAAATATTTTAGACTAGAATTCTCCCATTAGTGTTTTTGCTGGTTAAATTACAGTGGGAAGTCCAGTGTTGTTCATAAATGTTTATTAATAGCCATAAATAATTACATTGGAAAAGAGAAGAACAAAACACCTTAAATCTAAGTAGCCATACATTTGGGGGGAGTAAATGCTTTATTTTTGTTTATACTGAAGCTAAAAATACACAAAATTATTATACAAGATTGTTTTTGACACAGTTGACACTAACTTTGCACTTCTTACAGAAAGTATTTAAATAAAAGTAATAGTTACTCAAAGAAGTTTTAGTTTTTAAAATAGTCTGCAAAGTCAAAATGCCATTTGCACAAACACATTTTGGAAATTTACCTTTTTATGAATTAAGCTCAGGAGATTCCATTTTAACCTTAAATTTGACACAAACATTTTCAGTATGGTTGGTTATGTGTGATGGGTTACCAGCTAGACTGAGAAAGTGAATTAAGCATAGCCTGTCTTTTCTAGCATTTCTTTTCCTGGTATCAACTCATCCTGTAGCATTGAAGTGTATTCACTCTTTTGGCTAGGAAGAAACTCTCCATCTTCAATTTGAACTTCAATTTTGAGAAATCTTATAGAAATAGAATCATGTGAAGAGTTCAGATGTTGCTGTCTTCTTGAATACTCTCTCCAGTGTACATTCTTATATTAGAAGAAATGAATACAAATTTATATATTTTCCCTTGAGAAGGATGGATGTATATATCCTCAACTGAATTGTCCCGGAGAAGGCCCATATCTTTACAGGATTTCCTTTAACATTAAGTAAACCACAGACTAATGTGTTAAGAAGACCTCTTCTTATGAACTCAAAACATTCATGTTTAATGCCACTGGTTCCACTGATTCCAGTGATTCTGTACACTTGAAAATTCTGACTGCTTCTCCTGTCCAAGTATACCAAGTAGGGTTATCACTGTGCTTTTTGGACTACAGGCTTCATTGTCTTGGTTACTGAAACAGATTGTTTAATACATATTGTAAGAGGAAGCCCTATAAAGTGTGACCATGAAGTGGTAAAAGTGTGTTTTAAATAATAGGAATAGATCTTGTACAGGAAACATCTAGCCTGAGTATGTGATGTTTAAATGACCTAACTACTGCCATCCTCCCATTGAAGCTGCCTCCTACTGTTTCTGTTACCATGGTGTCTTGAGTCCACAACCCTCACCTCTGTTTTTCTATGGAGGATAAAGGGTTTTTTTTTTTTTTTTTACTGTTCCCTCTTTCTGCTAAGGGCTTAGTTGTCAATCTCTACATTTTAAAAAGTCATTTCTTGTAGATAAATAAGATTTGGAGAGCTAATTCTCAGTTCGTTCACAACATAAGTCACTGGAATTCCCAATGTATTTCCTATTTAAACACAATTGTTTTAAGGGTTACATCATTGTGATTCCAAATCTGGAAGTTCTGAATCTGAATATTGTTGCTCTTTAAAGTCTCTTTGAGGAGGGACTGTATGCTAATTTCAGTATGGCTGCCACTGCTCCACACACCTTTTGAGACTAGAGTCTAGATTTCGAAGGGGAGTAAGGAATTTTTAGGGGATTATGCAGATATTGTCTATCTTGACTTTGAGTAATGGTTCCAGGGGAATATACAATTGTGAAAATTCACCAAGGTGCCAATTGTATACTACCACTTAAAGTATTTTTTAAACCATAAAAGAACTCAGCTTGATCACTCAGCAGTTTACTAAAATTTATCTAAAATTACATTGTCTTTCTAAATATATACTCTTAAAGGGTCATAATTCCTACTAGTTAATATTCAGAGATTGTACTTTGAATTTTGAAAGCCCTCAAAAAGTAGAAGTCCAAAATAGGGTGATAATGGCAGCATCATTAGAATATAGGTACAGCTTCTTAAGGGGACTACTTGGAAGGACAACATTCATTTAAGTGTATATATTCTGACAATTTTATGAAAATGTCATTACTTTATAAACCTACTTTATATGTTTATTCTAAATTTATGAGGATAAAACTTGACACCAGATTTATAATCTAGCATTTCTTCCATATTGCCTTCCCCCAATTTTAGCTTGTATTTCTCTTTCAGAGTTTTAGCAAACCCATTTTATTTTTTTAGATAAGATTTGGAAAAATCAATCCTCCCAATAGTTGGTTAAAATGTACATTATTTATGAAAGCCAATCTGTGATATTGCACAATTCAAGATATAATCCTATGTATCTGTTTTGAATTTATGAATATAGTGCCCCCAGGTGAGAACTTGCTGCCTTCTGAAATTCAACTCAAATATAGCTCAAAATTTGAAAAATGATTTATAGGTTATTCTGAGCTAGTTTTTACATACTGTTGATTTCTGGATTTTGTTAAAGGAGAAAATGGTGATGTTAATATTTTAATCCTGAAACATTTGTTGGGTGGGGGTGCTGGGGATTAAACTCAGAGCCTTGCATATGCTAGGCAAGTTCTCTAACGCTGAGCCACACATCCCATTCCTTAGAAACCACATATTTCAATCGAGCAACTCCATCTCAATTTGGTTATTTGAAGTTTAACATATTTGTGGTTTAGTCCTATGTTTCAAAGTGTTTATCCACACTGGTCCTTACTTAGAAAGATTTTGACACTTCACTATCACCATTTAAGTCCCCCAAGAACCTAGCAAAAATCCAAAGTATCCTTTTTGTCTTGTGTTTCAAGGGTTGTGAAAGACTGGAAATTATCAAGAGGATTTCTAGGTTGTAAGACAGTGGTGATAAATATTTTGGGGATATATTGAGCTTTATGGGAAAAGACAAGATAACCAAGCCCAGTTTAGCTACTTGCAAGTAGTTGGCTAATTTAGGTTTAAATAAAAGGGACACTGCCACCTGTTCATTCATGTGCCACTGAGGACAATGCTTTGGGGGGTGGGTGCATTCATTTTACAGCTCCTTGGACAAAGGACAATATGTACTGCAAATTGGTAGGATGACCACCAAACTTTAGGCTGTTTTTACTTCTTCAGTTAGTCCTTTTTGGTTCTATGGAGTCACTTTTGAGTTTTAAAGAAGGCTTTACAGAGGGAGGAGAGATACACAGAGGTTGCTTACAATGATCAAAAGCAGTGGGCTATCTTTTGCTTGCTATTAATTTATACTGTAATAGGAAGCCTCTACAGAGCTTTCACAACATGACAAGAAAACAAGCTTTTGACATAAGGGCATTCTGCTTAATTTTGTATTATAATTCTTAATGTGTATAGGTTTCTTAAGTATCACAAACAATGACAGTATATCTTTAGAAAAATAGCAGATCTAATAAATTAACAGGTACAAGACAAATGCACTCTAGAATGAGAGAACACAAATATTGAGCTTAAAGATGGTATTGTACTCTAGCTTGCTGCCCGCATCATTCCTGCAATTAACTCCTCTGTTTAGTAGACATTCCATTTTCTAAATGTAAAAGCACTCAAAAGCCACCAACCTTCTCTGGAACATCAAGTAGCATACTAAGGAAAATCATAGGCCACATTATCAGCATTATGAATACTAATATCTCAAATATGTAGTAAATCTGAAGTATGCAGACTTTATTTGGTCAAAAATGTATATTTTTACAGGTAAGTTCTTTTTTATTCTGACTTAAATGCTTAATTATTTTCCCTTAAAACCAGAAACTGCAAATCCTGAAAACTCTGGATATAACAGTTGTCCTATAGAGGATGTTAGCATGGTAGTTCATTTTAGTACTTCACCATATCTCAGGAAGTGTCTTTCCATTGAAAAGTTATCCCTGCTTCTCCTCCCTTTCAAAATGATTTAGTGATCACCAAAAGGGATGAAAGGTCAAGGCCAGATGCATCAAATTCTGTTAAGGATTCAATGTGTATGGACATACATACACAGACCAGGCTCTCACTTTTGGGAACATCTGAAAAAGCAAAGAAAGCCAAAAACTTCATCTATTTGGGAAAGGTGATTGAGAAAGGGTCATTGTCAGTATAGTTGAAATAGAATTTCTGTGTACTAAAGTAAGGCTCAAATAGAATTTCAGGGCACTCAGGTTAGTTGTATACAAACAAAGTGGGTATTTGGAGCACTTAAGCCAAAGAAACAATCTAAAATAACCATGGGCAAAGCTGCAGGAGTTGGGAGTGGGTATGAAGAGGTATTTAAATGATTTGAACCATTTAATTAACTTATTTCTACAAATGATCTGTTAGCACTGTTTTAAAAACTTGATTACCAAAATAATATGTTCAGGTTTTCTTTTGTAGTGTTAAAAAGAAAGGAATTTCAGCCTAACTTCAAATACCTTTTTGCCTGATGATTTAACAAATCAAGGTCTGGGCCACTAAAACACCACTTTGAATCTTCCCCACAAATGCAGTGTGAATGCCAAACAGTTGTTTTTATATTTTCTGGCTAAGACATTACTTCATATTTTTCTCTAAAATACCTTTTGCATTGTTCAGAGGAAGTTTGCACTACTGTTAGAACTATAAAGTTCTTTTTTAAAAAAGGTATTAAGCCATTAAAAAGATGGAGGTCCTATTTTTTTAAGTTCTTTAGTCAAATTATAGGCAGGTATTTTGGACTTAGCTGAATAATAATAGCCTAAATTAGGTCAAAGTAAAATAAATGATTATGGGAGGCAGAAAGAACTGGAAAGTATTCCATAGTCCCACTTAAGTACAAAGATATAACTTGGGGAATTTACATTCTCTTTAAAATTTGTCATTGAAAAACAGTGATTTTGAATTTAGAATCTTTCCTACATCTTTGTACTTCACTGGAGTTAAAGTTAGGAGTGAAGGATATACTTAAGCACTGGTCACTTTCTAATACAGTTTGTACTGTATAATATATTTACCTTAATATCAAGGAGACTGACTCAAATGAATCCAAGGTTTTTAAAAGTTAAAGCCAGCTATAATGGAAACAAACCACAGAATACTTTTTAAAAATCAATTAGTACATGATTCTTATAATTATATATTTTTTTACTTTGTGGTACGTTCCTTACTTTACATTTAAATATGCCAGTAGGTATCTGTAATGGCAATTTCATTTATACATCTATGATTTTATATATAATACATATTTTTGTAATGTCTTGTTTCTATTATTTAGAATATTTGAGTTTATTAACTAGCTCTGTGCCTTTGAACAAATCCTCTGGACGCTTTTCCCCTTTTATAAGGTTTGAATATAATTGCTCTTCTCTAAGGTTCTATTTTAGCTTTTAAGCTTGTAAATGTACTCTCAAGTTGGCTTATACCTTCTCTGGGGTTAGAGGACATACTTAAGTATTTTGATATTAAATACATTTTTTTTGGCATTGCTGGGGGTGGAGCTCAGAGCCTTAAACATGGTAGGTAAGCAAGCAGTCTACCACTGGCCATATCCCCAGCCCCAAGTATGTTTTTTTTTTAGCTGATCCAGAAAGTTAAGAAGTGAATGCAAAACTCTTTCCCCTTCTACTTTCTACAAGTTAGAGTTAATAAAAATGTTGTCACCAAGATGGAAGTTAGGGCAATAGCTGTTTAGCCTAACTCCCATCATAAATGAGGTTTCAAGGTAACTAGTGAAGTCCTAAGCCTGTCACAAGGACAATAAGAAGATTTGGAAAGGCATATACTCCCATGAAATATGACACTCATTTCAATAGTCAAGGTTGGTTACTGTGATTATATTTATTCTCTCTCTAGAATATAAACTGAGAAAAGTCATATTTTAGTGCATGACTCCATGTTTGACTACTCTGTTTTCTGATGATAAAATAACCGCTAGAATGATTATGCCTCGTTTATCAGACATACATATATTTGTGAAAAAGACATGTTTTTCTTTGATGAAATTGGGTTATATATTGTTTTTGGTTTTGTTCTTTAGTGCCATCAGTATGAGTTAGGAATGTGGTCTGGGTTCTGTTATTCAAATTAATTTGACTGGAAAGTTGAAGCTTTGAGGGGGGCCATGCTGGGAATTGACCTCAGGACACTCAACCACTGAGCCACACCCCCAGCCTTATTTTGTATTTTATTCAGAGACAGTGTCTCACTCAGTTGCTTAAGGCCTCACTGTTGTTGAGGCTGGCTTTGAACTTGTGATCCTCCTGCTTCAGCCTCCTGAGCCACTAGGATTTGCAGGTGTGTACCACTGTGCCTCACTAGGAAAGTTGAATTTTTAACTTTAGAAACCTTTCTTTTGGAAATTAACCTGTTTTGTTTTTCTTTTTGAAAGTAGCCTGTTTTAAAACATGTCAGAGCCATTTATGATAATCCTACTTAGTGAAGCAGGGGAGAAGTTAGATTTGAATAAATGACCACTTCAGATATGATCAAGGAATTATTTTGAGACAACCCTTTGCCAAATGGGTCTTGACACAGCTTGATCTCATTTCCTTGAATCTGAGTTTTACTCTTCAGCATCTCCTCTTGCTGCCCTAGCTCCCTAATTTAACTCTTTTCCATGTGAAACAGTTTAACCATCACTCCCAATGCTTGGGAAAGCAATGGAAATCAATTTGAACAACAGAAACAATACTGTTAAAAGCTAGTTTGGAGAAATATTTTCATTATTTGAAAATTCCTTATTTAATTACTTTAACCAGAAGTTACATACAGGAATTTAGATGGATTCCTATTGGTATTGACATTTAAAAGCATAGGGTGACAACTAACCTGTCTTTTCTAGGCTATGCATTCTTAATTTAATCTCCAGGAGCACTTTTTTGAAGACAGTAGAATTTGGTTCATGTTCACAGGTCCATGGATCTGCTAGGGTTGTTATGTTTTATATCTAACATAAGTTTACACATGCACTTCTGCTGCCCCCAATGAATATTAAAACTACAACCTGAATTAGATTATCTAGATGTGAAATTGTTTTGTTGATTTTTTTTCCCAGAAAGTAATTAATTAACATGAAGATGGGTTTTTTTTTTTTCAGATTTCAATACCTCAGCAAGATGTCATTGTTCTGATAAAAAATATTTTAAATCCAGGCTTTTATCTTAGAAATGCCTTGATAGCAATGATAATTAAAACTATCAACAGTAGATAGGACCCTATAAATATATCAGCTAATTATTTTTTCTTGCCAATGTATGAGATGTAATGATAATTGGTTAGAGTGCAGTAGAAGTTTTTAAAAAACAGTATACATCCTAAATACTAATTTCAATACTATCAAATTTTAAAATGCAGTAAGTTAACTGAAATACACAAACACAGGAATTTGCCTAACTTATTAGATATGACATATACTATAGGGTAAATATCTCATTGGCACACATTAAGAAACTAACACATCTTTAAGAAACAAAAACTCAACAGCCCCCACAATTGAGAAGTTGTGTTTCAAAACAAAACAAAAAGGCCAGTTATACCTAGAAACCACAAGCTGACAATTCTTTGGAGTCTGTTCAGCCTCCCTTTGATGCTGTTCATTGAACCAGCATGGGCAGCGTGTAGCACTGAAGGGTAACAAAGATAGGCAGGTTGGTTTGCCTTATCTGATAGCTGGTGGGGACTGCTGACCACATCCCTCAGCCCTGTGGGGAGATGGCATGAGATCCTGAGGAAGGTCAGGAATCTGTGTGGCAGCAACAGTAGCAAAGTGGCACCTGTAGCTTCAAGGAAGCAAGGGTAAGAAAACGAAAGCAAAGCAAAAGGGTTAAGCACCCGACTGCACCTCTGCTGATTAGGGGCAATACCCCTTCAGTTGGTTGTGAGATGGACTTAGTGTTAATAGGTATAAAAAGGCAAATAATAGTAATAATAAAACAAGAACAAAAAATGGGGAATGTGGCTATGAAAAGTGAGAATAATAGGAGTTTCACTCTCCTTTCTAGGGGGGCAGTGAGGGAGTCATATTCTATGTCACCTCTGAGAATAAGGAAATTACAAATTTCGTTTTGAGTTCCAGAACAGGTGATAGGGACTTGACTTAGAGCCGAGTTGTAACTTGTTCTTCCTGTCCATCACCCCATTTGTGCATGAGCAAGTCACAGGCCTCTCCCCAAGTTTCAAATACATCCTCGGAGGAGTCTAAAAGTTTAGAATTTGAGGAGCAGATGCTGGATGCACAGTGAAGAGAGCTGGAACAGGCTAGAGGGCATTCACTGCTCTGAGCAGCACCCCGGACTTCACCTAATTCTACCTCACTGAGGTTAATTTCACTTTGAGAACAGGCTTCTGCTTTCCCTTTCTCCATCTGAGAATATCTGATGTCCTGCCACATATAATGCTGCTGGACGATTCCATCAGAAATTGTGTACATTGGCTCTGAACTGGGTTCAGACATATGACCATTAAACTTTGAGAAAAGAAGACCCAGTTTCTTGAGAGAAGGACCCATGAAGGAGCGTTTGCTTGATGACTCAGCTTTTGACTTCCCCTGGGAACCGCTGGCTCTTGGCATGGTTCTGATGAGAGGTGGCCCATGGCAGGCCTTTTTCTTGCAGCCTAAATTGAATGAGACGCTCTTGGATTTGGCCCGAGCCCCACCACAGCCATCATTGGTGTCATCCCTCTGAGAGAATTCAGTGCTGCTTGTGGAAAAGCTTCTCCTTGGGTGTTTTCTGTTTCCTAAGAGGTCAAGCACTTCATATCTGAAGCTGGAGATGTCCTGCTTTAATTCCTAGGGAAAGAGGGGAGACATGTATGTCAAAAAGCTTGAACTTTAGTTCAAAATGAGCACATTGAATACCCTTTGGAATATTCTAGGTCTTGCCTAGTAGCAAACCACAAAGTACACATAATACCAGAAAAAAAATTTATATTATTCAAGCCCAAGAAAAACAAATTAGTTTGAAAGATTGTGTAGTGAGTAAAGTTGATTTCAGAACCTCCCCATCAGGTGCACATCAACAGACTAATAGTGTTAACTGACAAGGTATTAGATTAGGGCACTGGCTTTCACAGGTTATTGCATAGAAAAGGACCATTGGAGAAGAAAAAGCTATTATGATTCCAAGGAATGAAATCAGAGAAATGAAATGTCAGGTGATGGGACTGCTGTTTTGAGATAGGGGTCCCTGTCCATTCAAGTCCTCTCCTTAACTGGCTGCTTAGATGTTAGGTTGTTTCTTTAAAAGCCATCTTTGAAAGCTTAAATCTGATCATGTTATCCTGCTGCTTAAAAAGTGTGAGTAACTTACCACTGACCTTAGGAAAAAGTAGAAATGCCATTTCATGCCTACAGGATTTTTCAAGTCCTAGTACCTGTCAATCTTTGCAGTCTCATTTCTTCTTCCCCAAGCTTTCTACTGTTCACCCATATGAACATATTCTCTCCTGCCTCTGGGCCATTATCTATGCCATTCTGTCTTGAACACTTCTCAGCTCCCCTTTATCTAGTTCCTCCTGCAACACTCAGCTTAAACATCATTTGCTCTGGAAAAACCTATCCTGACTCCCAAAGTCCAATCGAGTATCCCTCCTCTCTGTTTCTACGGTGCCCTGTGTTTACCCTGTCAGAACCCTCAATCTTTTATCACTTTACATTATTATTGTTTGTCACTCCATGAAACTAGGTATGAGTTAGATCTTGCTCACCAGTGTACCCCAGCACTTAGTAGAGTGCTTGGCACATAGTGGGCTCTCAACAGATGACTTATGTCTATGGATTATGATAATAGCCTTTCTGTATGACCTAGGAAAAATTATATAACATATATATGTGTATATAACGTATATATGTTTTAGGATAGGGTTTCTCAACCTTGTCTCTATTGACATGTTGGGCAGGATAATTCTTTGTTGTGGCAGGCTATCTTGTTTATAGTAGGATGTTTAGTAGCAACCTTATCTCTATCCACTAGATGTCAGTATAACAACAAAAAAATATCTACAGACTGCAACATGTGCCCTGGGGGACAAAAGAGGATCACTGTTTTAGGCTAGTTCTGATAGGAAAATTTTTGTGCTTAATGGTAGAGTTTCTTAAGGCTTTAGATTTCATAATAGAGTTTTTGACCTTTATATGTATTTGGCAAAGAAGGCCTTTTAAGTCTCCCGGTATTTTGCCACATCATTTGAAGTAATGCAATTGCCACACCAAGAAACACCCAGATTATTAAAAGAGTGCATAGAACAGATTTCTTTTGTTCATAAAACTGACTGGTGTGAGAGACATTGTTAAAATCTCTCACACTTATTCTCTTAGAATAAGAACTGTAGCTGGTTTTGCTGTGTTGTAGGCAGGGGAAATTCCACCACCAGAATCTTAAAGACTGGAGATCAAATGATACTTAAGAAATGAGAAATTAAACCACTTCATGATTAAATTACCTTAAAATTTTCTTCTGTTAGCCCCTCATTTGTTTTGGAATTTCTTATCATAGCAGCCACATATCTTTTGACTAAATTCCTGATAACTTCCTGGAATTAAAAAAAAAATGAGGCATTCAGTTTCTTTCTCAGGCTCTCAGAAATAAAATAAGAAACCTACATAG
The DNA here is from genome assembly GCF_047511675.1 of Marmota flaviventris. Lineage (NCBI taxonomy): Eukaryota > Metazoa > Chordata > Mammalia > Rodentia > Sciuridae > Marmota > Marmota flaviventris. The sequence goes on from NC_092518.1 coordinate 95,934,557, forward strand.
AAAATAGAACATTCTTAGACCATCTTTACAAACAAAATCCTCACAGGACCCAGACATTTTCTGCAAGAAAAAAATGAATTAAGTCTATTGGCTAAATTAATTATTGAATATCTGAATTTGATAGCAGATTGTGCCAGTAAAGTCAAATTCACCTCCAAAGGAAGAATTTCTACTCAAGTGTTAGGTAAACATGTATTTATATTTATACAATAATGAGAGTAGAATAATCCTCGAGTGCTTACAGTCAGTATCTTTTCCCTTCAGGATGGATTAAACTTTAATACTCCTAGTAACACGTACTTTTTTTTTTCCCTCTCTCTCTATAAAGTTGAGAGTCACTAAGTCTGCTACACAGGCAACATATTTTTCTTAGAGCCAGCCAATACTTCTTTACAGGGATGGCCTCTTTTTAGCCTCCAGGGGAATGGCACACACATAGTATGGCTTATATTAGTGATGGTGACAAGGATAGGCCACTTATTGTAATGTATCAGACACTATGCCAACCAACACCCCCCCACACACACCACTAAACATTCACAACACAATTTTTTATAATTATTCCCATTTTACATGAGGAAACTGAGGCTCAGTGACATTAACTGATGCCTCCAAGAACACACGACTAGTGAATGTCAAAATAAGAATTCAATTCTACTTCAAGCTGATTTCAAGGCCTATAGTAATAAACAGCCGATGCTACACTTACTACTTCTGCTACTCTGAGAACTTAAATAACTCATTGAGAAGCCCAGCAACTGATTCTTTTTTTGGTGAGGACTATGAAACATAAAATGAAGGCAATGAATCTTGCCTAAGATTCATTGTGAAAATAATAAGGGCTGGAGGCAGGATTAGTGAGAGAAAGGTTACCTACCATATTCTGTATTTTCTATTTCTCTTAGTTTTGCTTAAAGGGAACAAAGTTAGGGAATTGACTTTCTAGAATAAGACTGAATTTGCTTTAAGCCTGGCAGAACATTTTTCTACTTGGCGTTTCTGTTAATTAGGAAGGCGAGAGAGTGTTCTCTTTCTTGTGATCGGCAATAACTACTCTCAAGGGATATCTCACATATTTGGATGCTTGTTTATCTTCTGGCTGCTGAGATAGAAGTGTTTATATGTTTCTTTCATTAAAATTGTATTGGAATTTAGAAAGACCTAAGTTCCTGACATGCACATAAGCTTTTACTTTATTGAGGTTAGTTTTGTCCTGTACTATCTTCCTTATTTATTATATATTCCCATTACTCTGTGCCTTTTGTTCACATAATGATTTATTTAATGTATTTAATTCTGGCTAGATAAGAGTAGAAAGCTTATGTCCTCAGTGGTATCTCCAGTGTCTAGCTTAATGTCTGATGTATAGTAGGTCTCAGATGTTTGTTGACTGACTGAACAGCCACATATCCTATTTTACTTAATCTCAAGGATAGCTTTCTTTTTTTAATTAATTAATTAATATGTTTGTTCTAATTTGTTATACATGACAGCAGAATGCATTTTGATTAAGTATAGCTTTCTATACTATGGACCTTGCTGATCCAGCTGTTAAAGGGCTTGGAATCCACTCTAAAGAGTGACTTAACCTTTTCCAAGCCTCCTACTCTCATCAAATCCAGTCATAGCCGGAGTGAAGTTTGCTTTTAGTTCACAGAACTGGCCAGGAACTATTGTGTTTAGTCCCCATGAAGAAGCATTACCTGATAGTGTTGATTTTGTATCAGGCTGTCAGCATGGCGTTCCTGTAATTGAAAATGGACAGAGAAGTTACATCAACAGTCTCCCAGCACCTAATCCACCCACCCATCTGAATATATATTCTATATATTAGAACTGGAGAATGACATTGCATCACTTCCCTGACAAATCTCCAAAAGATAAGTTGAAGTGATTTTATGATGTTTAAGATGGACAGTATCACACAGGAGGAAAGGGAGAAAATAGTTTTGTTTAAAAAGAAATAGATTTTAAAAGTCTTACTGTGAAGCTTCTCAAGTTGTGTCTTCTTCGTCTACCATCAGGGTCTCTTTTGGGGCAGAAGGTATTGTTGAACCAGTTACCAAGATAGAGAAATGATTTGGGGCTGGGGATGATGTTAAAAGGAGGTGGTAAGGTGCCACCTTCATCAAAGTAACTCATCCAGAGCTTTGTCCTTGCAAACTTCCACTCAATATCAGCATGATCCTATGAAAGACAGAAGGTCAAGGTTTTGAGATGGGAAACTGCAAAATGTGCCCACGTCTTATCCTACACATTTTACTTGCTTCTATAAAGGGCAATCTGTCAGTAGCTATATAATTAAAATTGCATATACCTTGTAAATCCAAATTACAGATATTTAGTAATCTAACACTCAAAGATATATCTTACCACAACTGGGAGCAGTGGTGCACACCTACAATGCCAGTGATTTAGGAGGCTGAGGCAGAAGTATCACAAGTTTGAGGTCAGCCTCAGCAACTTAGTGAGACCCTGTCTTAAAAAATGAAAAAGAACTGGGGGTATAGCTCAATAGTAAAGCACCCCTGGCTTCAATCCCCAGCATTATTATTATTATTATTATTATTATTATTATTCATTCTTCTTCTTCTTCTTCTTCTTCTTCTTCTTCTTCTTCTTCTTCTTTTTCTACTACTACTAGTAGAAATTAAGTCCTACATTATCTAGATTATCCTACATTATCTAGATGGGCCTAATATAATAACAGAAGTGAAAGAGGGAGACAAGAGAGTCAGTGTCCAGAGTAATACAATGTAAGAAAGACATAGCCATTACTGGCTTTAAGATGAAAATGGACCATAGTCCAAGGAATGTAGGCAGCCTCTAGAGAGTGAAAAAGACATGAAAATGGGTTCTCTGCTACAGCTTTTGGAAAGTTCAACCAATACCCTGATTTTAGTCCATTGAGACCCATTTCAGACATCTGACACCAAAAACTATGAAGTAATAAATTTGCATTGTTTCAAACCCACCGCATTCATGGGAATTTGTTACAACACTAATAGGGAACTAATAGTTGTGTATAAAATAACAGAGATCATCTTTTTTTGTGGTGCTGGGGATTGAACCCAGGACCTTGTATATATGAGGCAAGCACTCTACCAGCTGAGCTATATCCCCAGCCCAGAGAGATCAGAGATCATCTTTTGAAGGCAGAGAGAATATATTTTATCAGATACTAAATTGGACCCACTGTTTCTTGTTAGTTAAATAAAGGAGGAAAGCAGCATGAGTTAGTTATCATATTTTGGTTGTTCTGACAAAAGAAATTAAATATATCTGCAGAGACAACGACCACCCCCCAACAATTGTTACAGATATTCTGGAGAGAAAGATGGGTTCTGGAATATGGAAACAATATCACCTTTTCAGTTAAAACCTTGCAGTATGAAGATAAAGATAGAAATTTTTTTACTAGCAAATGAGATCTTAAAAAAGGAAAGCAATGTAGCCCAGTGTTGACTTAGAGTGGTTTTTGAGTTAACATTCAGTCTGCCAGAGAGTCTTAGAATTTGCTCCTTGGACTTTTAGATCTTCCATAAAAGTTTTCATTTTGCTCTCCAAGGCAGCAGTGCTTAGACATCATATTAAAGAATTAGCTAGGCTGGGGTAGAGTGCTTGCCTAGCACTTGTGAGGCACTGGGTTTGATTCTCAGCACTACATAAAAATAAATAAATTAAATAAAGGTATAAAAAAGAAAGAATTAGCAGATTGAGTTCAAGGGTGGCATTCAGAAGAATAAGACTTTTTAAAACTGATTCCATGTCAACCTAACAAAAGAGGTGAAAGACTTATACAATGAAAACTACGGAACCCTAAAGAGAGAAATAGAAGAAGATCTTAGAAGATGGAAAAATATACCCTATTCATGGATAGGCAGAACCAACATCATCAAAATGGCGATATTACCAAAAGTTCTCTATAGGTTTAATGCAATGCCAATCAAAATCCCAATGGCATTTCTTGTAGAAATAGATAAAGCAATCATGAAATTCATATGGAAAAATAAAAGACCCAGAATAGCAAAAACAACTCTAAGCAGGAAATGTGAATCAGGCGGTATAGCGATACCAGACTTCAAATTATACTACAGAGCAATAGTAACAAAAACAGCATGGTACTGGTACCAAAACAGGCAGGTGGACCAATGGTACAGAATAGAGGACACAGAAACCAATCCACAAAATTACAACTATCTTATATTTGATAAAGGGGCTAAAAGCATGCAATGGAGGAAGGATAGCATCTTCAACAAATGGTGCTGGGAAAACTGGAAATCCATATGCAACAAAATGAAACTGAATCCCTTTCTCTCGCCATGTACCAAAGTTAACTCAAAATGGATCAAGGAGCTTGATATCAAATCAGAGACACGGCGTCTGATAGAAGAAAAAGTTGGCTACGATCTACATACTGTGGGGTCAGGCTCCAAATTCCTCAATAGGACACCCATAGCACAAGAGTTAATAACTAGAATCAACAAATGGGACTTACTCAAACTAAAAAGATTTTTCTCAGCAAAAGAAACAATAAGAGAGGTAAATAGGGAGCCTACATCCTGGGAACAAATCTTTACTCCTCACACTTCAGATAGAGCCCTAATATACAGAGTATACAAAGAACTCAAAAAATTAAACAATAAGATAACAAATAACCCAATCAACAAATGGGCCAAGGACCTGAACAGACACTTCTCAGAGGAGGACATAAAATCAATCAACAAGTACATGAAAAAATGCTCACCATCTCTAGCAGTCAGAGAAATGCAAATCAAAACCACCCTAAGATACCATCTCACTCCAGTAAGATTGGCAGCCATTATGAAGTCAAACAACAACAAGTGCTGGAGAGGATGTGGGGAAAAGGGTACACTTGTACATTGCTGGTGGGACTGCAAATTGGTGCGGCCAATTTGGAAAGCAGTATGGAGATTTCTTGGAAAGCTGGGAATGGAACCACCATTTCACCCAGCTATTCCCCTTCTTGGTCTATTCCCTAAAGACCTAAAAAGAGCATGCTACAGGGACACTGCTACATCGATGTTCATAGCAGCACAATTCACAATAGCAAGACTGTGGAACCAACCTAGATGCCCTTCAATAGACGAATGGATAAAAAAAAATGTGGCATTTATACACAACGGAGTATTACTCTGCATTAAAAAATGACAAAATCATAGAATTTGCAGGGAAATGGATGGCATTAGAGCAGATTATGCTAAGTGAAGCTAGCCAATCCCTAAAAAACAGATGCCAAATGTCTTCTTTGATATAAGGAGAGTAACTAAGAACAGAGTAGGGACGAAGAGCATGAGAATAAGATTAACATTAAACAGGGATGAGAGGTGGGAGGGAAAGGGAGAGAGAAGGGAAATTGCATGGAAATGGAAGGAGACCCTCAGGGTTATACAAAATTACATACAAGAGGAAGTGAGGGGAAAGGGAAAAAAAAACAAGGGGGAGAAATGAATTACAGTAGATGGGGTAGAGAGAGAAGAGGGGAGGGGCGGGGAGGGAAGGGGGGATAGTAGGGGATAGGGAAGGCAGCAGAATACAACAGACACTAGTATGGCAATATGTAAATCAATGGATGTGTAACCGATGTAATTCTGCAATCTGTATACGGGGTAAAAATGGGAGTTCATAACCCACTTGAATCAAAGTGTGAAATATGATATGTCAAGAACTATGTAATGTTTTGAACAACCAACAATAAAAATTAAAAAAAAAACTGATTCCATGGATAAAGTTAATGAAATCAATGTATCTATTAAAATTGTATATAAAATATTGGGTGTTTTTCATTTTTTCTGGGTTTTCATAATATTCTCAAATATTACTCATATAAATGGTTAAGAATCTAGATTAATCCAACTGTTAATAGACAAATTGGAGATACCTCTTTTCTTTTTTTTAGGGCGGGTGAACTGGGGATTGAACTCAGGGGCACTTGACCACTGGCCACATCCCCAGCCCTATTTTGTATTATATTTAGAAACAGGGTCTCACTAAGTTGCTTAGTGCCTCACTTTTGCTGAGGCTGGCTTTGAACTCCTGATCCTCCTGCCTCAGCATCCTGAGCCACTGGGATTATTAAGAGGGACTAAATGGCTTTAGGTCAAATGAACAGTTAGCTTCAAAGTAAAAATAAATCTTTTAGATTGAAATTAGGTATTTAGACCCACTGCTAGATTTTATCATCCAGTAAGGTAATAAAGAAGCACATATATTACCATATCATGAATTTGTATTTTAAAAATATTTTGGTAAATATTTTAGTAAAATTTTATAATTCTATATATTTTATTTTGATGTAGCTGTGTCATTTTATCTTTTGTCACTTGTGCTTTTGCTATCATGCTCTAAGAAACTATTGCCTAACAAAAGTCCACGAAGATTTACTCCTATATTTCTCCTCTTTAAATGTTTGATATGATATAATTTTATTAAAATAGTGCATACATGCAAACAGATACATATATACATATAGGAAGAAAACAGTAGGATATTAGGGGAGGTTGTCTCTTGGTTGTGACTTGCAATGACTGTTATTTTTTCTTTCATTCATTTCTACATTTTCCAAAATATGCCCAATAACATGTATTCATTTATTTGTATCAGTTTAAAATTATTTTAAAATATAAGTTCCCATTTTGAATTAATTGTTGAAGGATCCTAAATAGTTTCTTAAATTTGCCTGGAACTGATTTGTTTCTGAAACCAGAATTCATCTTCAAAACAATTATTTCTAAATTCTTTGCTGCAGTTCTAGACCATTGATAGACTATCTTTTTGACTTGTCCAAATTAAGTGTGAAGTCGTTACCAAGAAATCCTGTAATCCCAGCAACTCGGGAGGCTGAGGCAGGAGGATCTTGAGTTCAAAGTCAGTCTCAGCAATTTACTAAGGCCCTAAGTAACTCATTGAGACCTTACATCTGAATAAAATATTAGAAGGGCTGGGGATGTGGCTCAGTGGTTAAGTGCCCTTGAGTTCAATCCCCAGTACCAAAAAAAAAGGAGGGGGAATTTTAAGATGCTAATTGAAACACTTTGAAAAAGCTGAATTGTAACTGATGAATTCCAAACAGGGAAAAATGGCACCAGTTGAGGCATGAATGTAGATCAAGGACAGCTGGCGCAGAGACACAATGCTCATCTAAATTCCTGTGCTCTTCTCAGGTGCTGGGTCAGAGTTCTGCTCTTCAAGTATTCCCTCCCTTTTTTCCATGTTTTTATTGGTACATTATAATTGTATATCATAGTGGGATTCATTGTTACATATTTGTACATGCACACAATATTTCTGAGTTTGGCTTATTTTGCTTAGCATAATGATCTCCAGTTCCTTCCATTTTCCTGCAAATAGCATAATTTCACTTTCTTTATGGCAGAATAGAAATCCATTATATATATATATATATATATATATATATATATATATATATATATATATATATATACACACACACACACCACAATTTCTTTATCTATTCATCCATCAATGGACACTTCAGCTGGTTCCATAGCTTGGCTACTGCAAATTGTGCTGCTATTAGACATGGGTATGCATGTATTGCTATAGTATGCTGACTTTATTTCTTTTTGATAAATACTGAGAAGTGATGTAGCTGGGTCATTTGGTAGTTCCATTCCTAGTCTTGGGCGGGGCGGGGGTGGGTGCTGGGGACTGAACCCAGGGCCTTGTTCATGCAAGACGAGCATTCTACCAATGGAGCTATATCCCCAGGCCCCATTCCTAGTCTTTTTTTTTAAGTATTTATTTTTTAGTTGTAGTTAGACATAATACCTTTATTTTATTTACTTATTTTTATGTGGTGCTGAGGATCAAACCCAGGGCCTCACGCGTGCTAGGCAAGTGCTCTACCACTGAGCCACAACCCCAGCCCTCATCATTTTTAGTCTTTTGAGGAACCTCCATAGTGACTTCTACAGTGGTTGCACTAATTTACAATCCCACCACCAGTGTAAAAGTGTTCCTTTTTCTCCACATCCTTCCAGCATTTTTATTGTTTGCATTCTTGATGACTGCCATTCTGACTGGAGTGAGATGAAATCTCTGTGTAGTTTTGATTTTAATTTTTCTCATTGCTAAAGATGTTAAACATTTTTTCATATATTTGTTGGCCATTTCTATTTATTCTTTTGAGAAATGTCTGTTTTGTTAATTTTCCCATTTATTAATTGGGTTATTGGTTTTTTGATGTTGAGTTTTATGAGTTCTTTATATATTCTGAATATGTGTGTGTATGTGTGTTTGTATTTAAATTTTTATTTGTTTGTTTATTTTTTGTTACCAGGGATTGAACTCAGGGATACCTAAACACTGAGCCACATATTCATCCCTTTTTATTTTTACTTTGAGACAGGGTCTTACTAAATTGCTTAGTGCTGTGCTAAGTTGCTAAGGCAGGCCTCAAACTTGCCATCCTCCTGCCTCAGCCTCCCAAGTTGCTGGGATTACAGGTGTGCACCACCTCACCCAGCTATATTCTGGATATTAATCTCTTTAAGAAAGGTAGCTATTAAAGATTTTCCTCCATTCTTGTAGGTTCTCTCTTCACATTCCTAATTTTTTTCCTTTGCTGTGCAGAAGCTTTTTAATTTGATGCCACCCCCCCCCCCAGCTTTTTTGGATTCTTGGCATTATTTCCTGAGCTTTAGGGGTCCTATTGAGAAATTCATTGTCTGTGCCAATATGTTGGAGTGTTGACCCTATGTTTTCTTCAATGACTTGCATAGTTTCTATTCTAATTCCCAGGTCTTTGATCTATTTCAAGTTGACTTTTGTTCAGGGTGAGAGATAAGAATCTAGTCTCATTCCTCTACATGTGGATAACCAGTTTTCCCAGCATCTCCTGTATTTTCTCCTAAGAGTTTAATTTTAGCAGTAGCTTTAGTTTTTACACATGAATATCAAATTGTCCCAGCACAATTTGCTGAAACAATGTATTTCTCATTTAATTCTCTTGGCACCATTGACCAAAAGTCAATCAACATAAAAAAAGAAATTTCCTTTCAATCTTTAGTTTTAATGCATTGATTTGCAGGTGTATCTTTATCCCAGTCCCTCATTGTTTTAATTATTATAGCTTTATATAAAGTTTTTAAATTGAGACATATAAGTTCCAAATTTGTTCATCTTCCTCAAGATTATTTTTTCCTATTCAGAGTTCCTTATATTTCCATATGAATTTTAGGATTGGCTTGTCAATTTCTGCAAAAGCAAATAATAGTTTTGATATATTTAAAAGTATCTTTCTAAGTAAGAAATCCAAAGGCTATACAAGGCAGTCAGAAAGGTCCATACCACTAAGATATTAAGAAGACACTTTTAATTGACATATCACATATCCATGGTAGGTTTTACTATTACTGTGCTTTACATGTATTTCTATTAAGAGTGAAGCTTGGCATTAGAGACAGGATGGTTTGGCTGATATTGGATTATTGAAATAATATATAGTGGGCTGGCAAGAATGGTAACAATTTTCTTTTAATGACCTCACTTCTCCATTTCCCAACATTCCTCCTGAGGGAGGATTAATTCTGTGAAAGAAAAGCAAAGATAGCACTGCATTCTATTTTACCTTATTTCATTTTGGTGACAAACTTATAACAAGCCTGCATGCTCTTTCTACTTTTCTGTATGTCTATTAATCCTAGAGTTTGAATTTACAAGTGAGATGGTCATTATAGGGATAAGTATTGACACATTTAATGAGTTGAAAATGAAGTCATCCTTTTGAGATAGAAAATAAATCTGATGTAGTCATTTGGTTTCAAAATGATGATTGGTTTTCCTAGTCAGGCTACACGACAGATATTTTCTATAAATTGCTAAATCTGCAGCTATAAAGTTTTGGTAAAATTGTATTTAATGTAGATGATGAGAGCCGGGCCTGGTGGTGCACACCTATAATCTCAGCAGCTTGGGAGGCTGAGGCAGGAGGATAGCAAGTTCAAAACCAGCCTCAGCAAAAGCAAGGTGCTAAGCAACTCAGTGAGACCCTGTCTCTAAATAAAATACAAAATAGGGCTGCAGATGTGGCTCAGTGGTTGAGTGCCCCTGAGTTCAATCCCTGGTACCAAAAAAAAAAAAAATATTAAGATTTCTATTTGTCACCTATTTGTCACATCTCATCTTTTTTTGTTGTTGTTGTTCTCTTGCTGGCTATTGGCCACCAGGCTTCCTAAGTTCCTTGCCATGTGGGCTTCTACATAGAAAAGCTTATAACATGGTGGTGGTAGTAGCCTTCCCTCCAAGTGAGAGAGGGAGAGAAAAGCCAGTCTTTTTGCAACATAATCTGGGAAGACATCACTTTTGTTTCTCCCAGCTTTTTAAATGTATAATTGACAAAAGTTCTATTTGTTTATGTACAATATGATGTTTATATACATATATACAAGATATATATATATATACACACATATATAATCCAAGAAAATATATATATTTAAATTAAGCTAACTGACATTCATTGTGTCACCTGGTTACATTTTTTGTGATGAGAACATTTAAGATCTACTGTCTTAACAATTTCGAGTATACAGTACATTATTATTAATTGTAGTTACCATGCTGTACAATACATCTCTATACTTTTGCTGTGGTCTCTTTGTTAGAAGCGAGTCCTTAGGTCTAATCCACACTCAAGGGGAAAGCACTGCATAAGGGCTCAAGTACCAGGAGGTAGATATCATGTGAGTCTATCTCAGAGGTCACCTACCTCAGAAGTATTTCCTACAAATTGAGAAATTACATGACTCTAATCTTGGATAACAAATTCTTTACTAATTCAGGTGGTTTATAATTCTTTGCATTCAATAATATTTAAGGAGAACCTAATCAAGTTGGCAGATGATAGATTGTTAAAATATTATTTCATGAAAAACATTATATGACTATTTAACATGTAACTCTGGGTTCCAAAATTTGAATGACATTGGCATTATAAAAGTCTATCCATTCACATATATTTATTGATATGAGAAATGTTTCTCAGCACTTAGTTTAAAAAAATTGCGAAGTAAGAATAAAATTGATGCTGAATCCTATTCCTGAATATTACTCCATATTCAACCATGAATATAACAACCAGTTGGGAGAAAAGCCCTATTTGCTTCTTTAAAAAAATACATTTGAAATCAAAACATAATTTTTAGAGAGAGAGAGAGAGAGAATTTTTTAATATTTATTTTTTAGTTTTCGGTAGACAGAACATCTTTATTTTTATGTGGTGCTGAGGATCGAACCCAGCACCCCATGCATGCCAGGCAAGCGTGCTACCGCTTGAGCCACATCCCCAGCCCAAAACATAATTTTTAATCTAGTGATTATCAAGATTTATAAAGGAATTGTGTTCATTTGAGCAGCTTTGTACTACTAATAATTGGATGATAACTAAATTCAGAAGAATGGTTTTAACATTTATAACCTCATGACTACAAGAGATAAAAATTGTTTCAATTCATACTTTTATTATAAAGAAATATGAAAATGTAATAAAAATAACAAAAAGACCTTAAATGTAAAAATTATATAACATTAGAATTAAAGCCCGTGGAATTAATTCTAGTGGAATTAATTCTAATGGAATTAATATATGATGGAAATAAGAATTTCAGAAGAAGATAGAATGATGGAAACTTTCTACCTTTAAGAAGAATTTAGCCTTTTATTGTTTAAACATATGCTTGATTTTGAGGAACAAATTACTGTGGTATTCAGATTCTATTAGATACATTTGAATGAATAATTGGATAGTTTTATTTTAAATGTCAGTCTACCATATTCCAAAAATTACATCCTTTGCAACTGTTTAAACTTATGATGAAAAATGTCACTGTTAACTCCCAAATATATAAGGAGATACATAGATTATGTTTTCCAAATTTATCAGAGAGTATGCCAGCAAACTGTTTGAACGCCCTTGAACTGAGAGGGCTTCAATCTATAAATTACATATGTACACACATACACAATTATGTCTGAAATAACTATCACTGGCCTGAAATCCTGCTATGGGAAATTGGGTTGGTTTAGACAATTTAGAATGCAGAGGATAGGAGGTAACAGCAGGATGAAACAGTGAGAGGCAGCATGCCATTGTGATCACTGTGGAATGAGCAAGGGTTTCTGGAATCTAATAAACCAGGTTTTGGAATACTGCCCTGCTACTTATTATCTGTGTGACCTCAGATCAATTATTAAAGTTTCTGAGTTATGGTTTTCTCAACTGTAAAAATGGTGGGAAATATCTACTAAGCAGAATTGTTGTAGAAGTCAATGTCAAATTCTTAAGGTCCTGCCTGGAATGTAGAAAGAGCTATATAATTGTAGGTTCCTTTTCCTGTATGTCTGAGCCGATAGTACCAGGAACAAACCTTGAATTCTTGTTTTGACCTTTGATGCCCCATAATAGCCCATCTTCCATCCTTGGAAATACATTTATGTTTCTCCAGCACAGTTCTTGAAATGAAATAGGTATTCAATAAGCATTTCTTCAAATGAACTGAGTTACATTTTCAAACATGTAATTCTACCTCTAGACATGTTTGGAAAAGGAGACTGATGATAAGACTCCTGTGCATATTCAGCTATTTTCTAATGTACATGGCTAGATGTTATGGCATCTGGAAATGATCCATTTGAAAAAATTCCTGTGTGAGTTTAGCTTTTTGTTCGTATGTATTTTAAACAATAAGCAGGTCCAGGCATGGTGGTGCCCATCTGTCACCCCAGCAACTTAGGAGGCCAAGGTAGAGGAATTACAAGTTCAAGGCCAGCCTCAGCAACTTAGTTACATCCCCTCTCCTTTTTTGCTGTCTCAAAATTAAAAAAATAAATAAATAAATAAAAGGAGAGGGGATGTAACTCAGTGGTAAAACATTCCTGTGTTCAATCTCCACTACTGCAAATAAAAAAAATAAGCAGCTCTATCCTTTTAAAAATGATTTTCTAAAAGTCTGTAGGAACATGGATTTGACTTTTTTTGTTTATTGAATACCAGGAATTGAACTTAGGATCACTTGACCACTGAGCCACATCTCCAGCCCTCTTTTGTATTTCATTTGGAGACAGAGTCTCACTGAGTTGCTTAGTGCCTCGCTTTTGCTGAGGCTGGCTTTGAATTTGAGGTCCTCCTGCCTCAGCCTCCCAAGCCACTGGGATTACAGACATGTACAACCATGCCTGGCTCCCTTATAATTTTAACTGAGCTTTTAAAAAAACAGCTCAATTGCTACTACTCCATTCTCCTGGTGCTCGGGTGATCTCAGATTGGGAATTACTATGAAATATAATCGTTTCAACAGCATTCTTCCATTAATTTATGATGCATCAGTTAATTAGTCACCCACCCATTCAGTGTTTGATTTCTGTCTTGAGCAACGTACTATGTACATGCCAGGCATTCTGTTAGGTGTTGAGTACATAGAGATGACTGTCCAGTGATGATGGTGGGAATACCATGATGTACACAATGAGAGTACAAAGGTAGCACCTGAGTCTGAAAGAGCATAAATAATAGACCACCTGACAGGTTTGGTTGAACAGGACGGACTATTAATTGAAGAATAAGGCAGGTATTCGTTTATACATTTATTCACTCAACAAATATGTGTTGATTGCTTGCTGAATGCTAGATGTTGGGATTACAGCAGTGAACAATATAGGCATCAAGATCACCTGGTATATAGAAATCTGTTTTATTTCCAACCCTTGGTCTAACTTGAATTGCAAGATTATGGTGTGACTTTTGTAATTATATTTATTTAAAACTTCCCTAAGTATCTGATACCCAGGAGGGTTTTATTCATCTGCATTGGAATAGCCTTTCCCCTTATGTGACAGACCAATCAGACATTGTATCTTCTTCCATTGCTTACTTTCAGTGTCTGGTGGTGATGCTCTCTCCTACTCTCTGTCCTAACCTCTCTACCTAAGTATGACATTGGAACATTTTCCTAGATCAGCATCCTTACAGAGTGCTTTTGTGTAAGATATAGCCCATACAAACAAAGATATAGTGGTTCTGCTTCTTCCCAATTTTCCAAAACTTTTAGGACTTTTGTGGTACCATAATATACACTTTAAAAGCGTATACCCTTGCAATGTGTTCAAATCATCTGTGTGCCCTGTATTGCCTTTGTGACTGTCAGCTCCTGTAGAGAAGGCCAGGATTTGTTTTAGCTCCTTTCACAGTGCCAGTGTAATGTACTTTGATTGTACAGAACACCCTCAAATGCTGTTGAGTTGCTCAGATTCTGAGCACATGGCCATAGCTAGGTCAAATGGACATGTCTGTTCAATTTCACATTTCTCAACAAATCCAAGCTCAAGGTTATTTTCCTTGCAATCAAACTACAAGGCCAATTTCTTACCAGCTTTTGACAGTCTTGTGCACTCTCTCAGATCTCCTGCCAGCAACCATCTTGCTTAGCAAATTGGAAAACTTTATAACATAATGCAAAGGGAGAGTGGCAGGCTCAAACTCAGCAAGAGCAGAGCTAATAATAACCCTTAAGGAAAAAGGCTACTCCTAGGAATTTTCAGCCCCAGGGAAGGCTGATTGGAGGGATATTTTGGGCAGGGCGGGCATTTTGGCATCCTTCACATCAATTAGCAATTGTGTATTTCATTTGCATATAAAACCAACTCTATTTCCCTTTGATGGGAAAGCAAGAAAAATTACTGTGACATGCATACTCCAAAGAGAAGCAAGAAAATTCATATTTCCTGACATCTCAAGGGAAGTCTACATCACTTGGAATGCTTTCTTCTCCTGGCAGAATTCAGGGTGTGCTTCTCAAATGTTAGTGTGTATCAGAATCATATAGGGCAACCGTTAAAAAAAACACACATTTCTGGGGTTCACCAGAAGTTCTGCATTGCAATATAGATTTGCCTCAGTTCTAAAAATACAATTTTTAAAATATATAAGTATTTTAAAGATATTATAATTTGAACTCCATTTTTGTTTACATTTATTTAAAAAATACACAAGAATTTCCAAAATATGATGTTCAACCTCTTAGTGTACTCCCATACCTGTTATTGCCCTCGCCTCTAACTTATTACATGCATGTTCAGGGAGAAGTCAAATTCCTGTCACAAAATAGCAATCCTACTCTCCTCCCTATTTCTAGGTGATTAGAAATTGCCATTCTAATCATTCTGGGGCTTGCTGGGAATTACTTTGATACTATTGTAGAGAACTGGCAATGACCTCAATTGAAATCCACAAACATGGCTGGAAAAAAAATAATTTTGATGGTGCTGGGGACCCAACCCAGGACCTTGTGCATGCTAGGCAAGCATAAGTACCACTGAACCACATCTCCAGCCCCCATAGTTGAAAAATATTAAGGCCCCAAAGAGAGCTCTCTTTCCAACTCTAATTCATGTCTCATCTTTTACCCCCAACACTCCTTTGCACGTTAATAGTGATATTTCCCATGAGCCCATTTAACCCTTCCCAAACTACAAGAGCCCTTTTAGTGGGTGTTACAAGCTGATTCTCCTCCATCCTGAACATGTGAAGTGGTTTAGTAGGTGGCCATTATGTCTCTTTTCCCTCAGCCCATCCTCAGACATGATATGACTATTGATCTCCCTCCATGATTTTATTTGCTATATGGTTGAAATTGCTGCTCTGCCCATTTGAGGACTGGGTATGATGAACCTGATTACCATTTACCCAGCTCTCAGCCCTTGTAACAGTCTCAGCTCCAGTGCATATACTCAGGTGCCAAATCTCAGGGCAAACCTTAGGCCCCACTCTCTAGTTCCATTCCAGCTCTCCCATCCTCAGGCTCCACCACTGACACCATCCAATATCCTGTCTCATTGCTTCAAGGGCACTCTCAGTTGTTGGCAGATAGGGACCAGAAAGCATTACAGAATAGATTATATTTTAGCTAGGCCTTGAGAGATTGGAAAGGCATATCTAGGCAGAGATGGAGGGAAAGAACTTTCCCAAAAGAGGAAACAGTATGCAAAATCAGCAAGAATAGAAAGGTTGAGCATGACCTTTGAAGCCAAATGAACTAATCAGGATTTGTTTATATCCAGGATTCTCAAACTTCAGTGGTATCAGACATGCCCAAGATGCATGCTGAAATGTGGATTTCTGGATCTCAGTGCAGATCTCTGAGAATGGGTGTTCTAGGGGTGAGAGGCCCAAGAACCTACATAGTGTAACAAGCTTCTTTGGATTATTTGGATGCAGGTGGTTGTCAGCCACACTTCCAGAAACACTAATTCAAGGATGCTTCCTGCTGGTCTAGATATATTCAGCAGAGAGCCTATTTCCCTACTCATTAAATGGAAATAGTAATACAATCTGTCTCATGAGCAGTTATGAAAATTAGGATGATATGCTTGAAAAGTACTAGGTAATATTATTGATGTTCCTTTCACTTACATATCTGCCTTTAGATCTTCAACTAATTCTTTCTACAAAATTGATTGTACACTTTCTTTGTGCTAAACTCTAGGACTAGGCTCTAGGATTACAATAGTGAAAGACAAAGTGTATATCCTCATTGAGCTTTCCTACTGGCAAGGAAACCTAAGAATAAGCAATTAGAAATGAATCCATTAAAATTATTTACTTTTAATAGTAAGAATGTACAACTAGAACACACAGCTAGAAACTGGTAGGCCACAATTCAAATCTGGATTGGGCTGACTCTAGAGCCCAGTTTTTTTTGGTATCGGGATTGAACTCAGGGGTGCTTAGCCACTGAGCCACACCCCAGCCCCTTTGAATATTTATATTTAAATATTTAATATTTATTAGAGACAAGGTCTCACTGAGTTGCTTAAGGCCTTGTTAAGTTGTTGAGGCTGGCTTTGAACTTGCAATCAGGTGTGCACCATTGTGCCCGCCTACAGCCCAGTTATTTTTTTTTTTCTTTTTAGTTGTGGGTGGACATAATATCTTTATTTTATTTATTTTTATGTGGTGATGAGGATTGAACCCAGTGCTTCACACATGCTAGGCTATAGCTGTACCATTGAGCTGCAGCCCCAGACCATAGAGCTCAGTTCTTAAGCACTAAAAATACTATCTTTTGGAGAAGTGCACCAGGTGTCAGGAAGGTACCTGCAAAAGTTGTGGAAACAGAGTCTGATCAGGGCTTTGAATTTTTTTTTTTTTTTTTTTTTTGTACGAGGGATTGAACCTAGGGGCACTTAGCCACTGAGCCACATCCCCAGCCCTTTTTGTATGCTTTTTTAAATTAAATTTTTTTTTTTTTAATTTAGAGACAGGGTCTCACTGAGTTGCTTTAGGGCCTCTCTAAGTTGCTGAGGCTGTCTTTTAACTTGCAATCCCTCTGTCTCAGCCTCCTGAGCTGCTGGGATAACAGGTGTACCCCACCACACCTGGCCCAACTTTGAGATTTTGATGAACAGATTCCTCTAGACATTTAGCCGACCTTGGATGACTGTCCAGGTTTTTCTTCTGCTTATGTTTTCTGCAGAAAAGTCAGCTTTTTCCACCTCAAAAGTGACCTTTGCAGGGATATTGCTTTCAGCTGTGCAAGTTGTACTCTGGACAATTTTGAGAACACCTCTGGCTGTGGTAGTCCTGAAACTCAGTGAACTGCTTGTCACCATTTACGGGGGATCTCACAGGATGTAAGTTGAACCCTTGAGTTCCCAGATCATTCTGCTTGCCTGTATCTTCCATTTGGGGAGTGGGGAACATTTTTCTCTAGGAGGACAGAAGCAACACTAAAGTAATAAAAGTGGTAGTTTGCTGAGCTCAGAAATAACTGGCACTAAACCAATCAGGGACTCATTTCTGAGCCTAGGCAGAAGAGAGATGTGTCTTTATCACTTGGGATATGGGAAAATCAATAGGTCTGTCCCCAGTGGATCTGTCACTGGTCTCATGACTCAGTCATAACATATGTCTTCTAACTTTGTGTCTCATTTATCAGGAGCTTACTTTTAACTTCCCAAGCCATACTTCCCTCTTCTATAAACCACCTTAGGAATCACTAGACCTGGATTTGCCCTGAGCTAATTCCTTGCATGTAGTAGACTCCCAAGTTCTTGTAGAAAGAAGGAATGAACAAATGAACAGACTTACCAGGCAAGTCTCAATGCTGAGAAGCCAATTTCCTCATCTGTAATTGCAGATAATAGTATCTACTTTCACAGAGTTATTGTGAGGATCAAATAAGACATATGCAAGTGTGCCTTAGAAAGCTTAAAGCACTGTATTAAAGTAATATATATGTATATATACATTATATATATAGATAGACGATATATATAGAGAGATAGGTGCTGAGGATCAAACCCAGGGACAATATTAACTATAAATATGATATCCATCATCTAGGCATATTTTCTTTCAGTTAGATAATTCCTCTGCCCATTGCCATAGAAATTTATTGATTTCCAAACACTTAACACTTGCTATGGACACAACTCCACACAAGTATTTCTTAACACATTTGGCAAACTAAAGATTAGATATTTCCCCCAACTTCTTATCAATTACCAAAAAGGTATTTATTGAGTACCTACTAGGTATCCTATTTTTCCAGGCACCAGGGAATATAAAGAAAACCTAAAGGAGAGCCCTTGTTTTCATGGCGCCTCAGTCTACAAAGGTTGAACAATATATATTTTGAAATAACTAGAGTAGTTGGCAAACTGTGGCCTGCAGGCCATTTATGGACTGCTACTTGGTTTGTATAGTCCACAAGCTAAGAATGTGTTACAATTTTAAATACTTGAAAAAATCAAAATAAATATATTTTGTCACTCGAAAATATATGAATTGCAAATCTCAGAGCCTATAAATAAAGTTTATTGGCATACAGCCAAGCCAATTTGTTTATGGCTCCTTTTGTGTTTCAATAGAATAATTGGGTAGTTTAGACAGTTCTTACAGTCCACAAGTCCCATGATATTCACTCTCTGGCCCCTGTAGGAAAAATTGCCAATCCCTGTTCAAGAGGGCACTAAGCTTAGGTTTGTCTGCTTTTGTCAGTTACTCTGTCTTCATACTATAAAATATTCTGAAAAGCCATATGCATTAAAAATTCATTAATTTGATCATTTACCAATGAATATTAAGTGATAGTATAGGAAGTGTGTCCTTGTTAAGGATAGATGAAATTCAGCATAAAATATCCTCTGTGAAATTATGAAATAAGGTATTACAAGAAAAACCCCAGGCATAACCTCCTAAAAGATCCATTAGGTAATGGAAACTCTATCTCCAGGAATCTTTAGGGTGGGTGAGGCCAATGGGAATGTGAATGGAGTCATTTGAAAGAGTTCTAATCCTAATAGTTCCAAACTTCTTTAATAATTGGTGTTGATTTCCTAATGAATGAAGAAGCCTATTAATACTTTTTGTTTTTTACTCTGGGAGATTTCTGATATGTTATATTTGTTAGGAGGGGCTTTGAGATAAGTATATTTCTCATCAGATCCTTGCGATTAACTCAAAATTTTATAGATCCAGAAACTCTAGAAGTTCAATTACCCAGGAAAAATTGGGAAAGAGAGCAGAGAAAAAGCAAAATCCTGTGAGGAAAGAAAAGGGCAAAATAAATAAATAAATACAATTACTTTCCTCCTGATTTTTACTCTTAGATTTTCTCTATTTCCTCTTTTAAACAATAGCAGATTTACCTTGACAGCAGGGATAATGTGATTCTGCTGTCAGATCTCAAGTAAAAGGCAGATAATTCTATGGGGTTATAACCTATGATACTCCTCTGTGTATTCTGACTTTTGTGTTGAAGCTAAAAGATACCTCCTAGCCCATTCTGTTTGTTACACTGAGCAGGGCTATGGCATGAGGCTCCAGTGACCATAGGAAGGGAGAGAGGCCTCCTTAATATTAGGTTTATAAACCTCAAGCTTCTCAGAGATTAAAAAAAAAAAAAAAACATTTGTATCATTTTGCTTTATAATCAACTGATACCTGGTATTCATAACAAGGACTGCAGGAGTAAGGCAGAAACCAAGAGGAATCACTCCCCAACAATGACCTTTGGGCCCTGTTCATTTGACTCATCCACCAAAGTTGTTGGTAGCTTATAAAAAGAACAGAGACCATCTTTAGAAAGGTCAGGTCTTCTACAAAGAGTGATTTTTTTTTTTGGAATCTCAGTTCTGAAATCTTTTGAAATACATTTGTATCTCTAGAATGTCTATTGGTAATTGTTATTTTATAGAAAGGCTGAAGTTGTCTTTGGGTTGGGGACTGTGGCACAGACCTGATTCTTTGCAAAACTATGATGCTGGTGAAATTTTCTTTCGCTGCCCACAATCTCTTTTTCTTGTTGGTGTCCACTCCCCAGTCTTCCTCAGGTGTATTTCCCTCATGATACCTCTATTGCTTGGCCCCATATGAAAACCTGATCTCAGTAAGGGATTGGACACACTCATTTACACTGTCACAAGTGAACTATTAGCAGTTCAAATCATATTTGTGTTATATCTGGGAACAAAATTTTAAAGTGAGAAATTTTTGGATGACAGTAGGAGAATGTCTGTGAACCCTCTGAGACTTTGGTAAACTTATGTATGTTTGTTCATATGTTCATTTTTCTTGTCCATATTCAGATTGTCAAAGAACTCTGGGATTCTCCAAAAAGGTTAAATGCAGTCTTAAGGCAAAGAAACAAATGCAAAAGTGAAGTTTGTAACTGTAATTCCATAATTGTAGACTCCATGAGAATGGAGTCTGTCTTGTTCATCTATCACCTATTATTTCCCCAGTCAAGAATACAGTGTGGTTCATAGTAGTCTTTCAATAAATATTTGTTAAATTCATTCATTTATTCATCCAAGTAGTATTTATAATTAAGCGAATGAATGAAAGAATAAAGGCCATCAGCCAGAAGATGAGGAGAGACTTTGGTGTTGTACTGTCATTTTCATAGTTGGTGATGTTTCCTTTTCAGTTAGCCAAGATAATGTCTCCATGACAACTACATATGTTCCTGATGAACACTAAGACAGGGAATCAGGGATACAGAGCAGCACATCAGGCACCTGCCCTTTGGTTGCCCTTTAGCACAGGGAAAGAAAATCCACTCCCTTTCATTTGTCTCCTTCACATTCCCACTTGAATCTTTGTCAGTCACCCAAATCATCAACAGGCAGCAGCAGGCATTACAGGCTGTTGCTGCTATTGGAAGCAGAGGCTGTTGTTCAGCTGAGATGTGCCAAAGTATCCTGGGAGAACCCTGAGGGGAAGAACTCTGGTCACCAGCTCACTCCCACTCTAAGCTCACTGACAAAACCAAGATCAAGTATGGATGCAGAATGAAAAAGAAATCTATTTCTCTGTTCAACCACCAGGGGGAAGGCCAGGCCAGGCCCAAAAGCAATGTGGAGTTCTGAAAAAAAACAGTCTTCAGCACTCCCTGAATCATTTGCAGAGAGAATGCTCCATTCTCCTCATTTGCAAATGATGGACAGTTGACTTGCAGTTGTGCATTTAATGTCAAGGGAGGCTCTAGGCATGCAAAAAGCCACTTGGGAAAGAAAAGGGCTGAGATGTCCCAAGGCAGGACATATAAGTTGAAATAAGGAGTTCTTGTCATACACATTAATTTGGTAGCTGATCTGTTTACCCTCCATGGGTGTGGTGGTCTTAGGTGGGTTACTTGACTGTTCCTTTGCAGAGGCTTGGAGTATTAGGGACAGAGTTGAGGTGCAACCAGGTGTTTAAAGTCTGGTAGACACACAAAAGAAGAAAAAGAAAGCTACTGTGTGTGTTGGGGGCGGGGGGTCGGGTCATGTTAGTGGGGAAATATCAGCCCTGGAAATAAGGCATTTAGTTTGAAGAACTCAGGGGAAAGTTCATTAGAGGATCCCTTTGGTTAGAACACAGGGGACAGTCAGTAAGTCAGTCAACCAAATGCAAGGGTGAAGTCAGGGAAGTCTGAGATTGGGTGGGGAATGTGTATAGTGCATGCATCAGAGCCTAGAGATTTGGGCTGTGTTATGGTTTAGATGTGGCATTCTCAAAAAGCTCACCTGTGAGACAATGCAAGAAGGTCCGGAGGAGAAATAATTCAGTCATAACTTAACCCAATCAGTGAATTGATTCCCTGATGTGGGATTAACTGAGTGGTAACTGGAGGCAGGTGGGGTGTGGCTATGGGGTATATATTTTTTATCTAGAGAGTGGAGTCAGTCTCTCTCTCTCTCTCTCTCTCTCCTTCCTGATCACTCTGTGAGCTGCTTCCTTCCACCACACTCTCCTGCCATGATGTTCTGCTTCACCTGGAGCCCTGGGGAATGGAGCCAGACTTCTATAGACTAAGACCTCTGAAACCGCAAGCCCTCACATAAACTTTTCCTCCCCGAAAATTTTTCTGGTCACATCTTTTAGTCATAATAGCTAAAAAGCTAGCTAAAACACAAGCTAAATGAAATAAGCCAATCCCAAAAAACAAAGGTCAAACGTTCTCTCTGATATGGAGACACTAACACATCTCCATGGGGGTGGGATAGAATTTCAATGGAATAAACAAAGGGGAATGAAGGGATGGGAAGAATATGGGAATAGGAAAGACAGTAGAATGAATCAGACATAACTTTCTTATGTTCATAAATGAATATATGACCAGTGAAGCACCACATCATGTACATCCACAAGAATGGGATCCTATTTAGAATAAGTTATACTCCATGTATGTACAATATGTCAAAATACACTCTACTGTCATGTATATCTAAAAAGAACAAAATTTTTAAAAAATTGAAAAAAAAATAAAAAAGAGAAGAATGAAATCCTGTCATTTGCAGCAAAATTGGTAGAACTAGAGGATGATACATTAGGTAAAACAAACCAGACAAATACTTCATGTTCTGTCTCATATGTAGGAGCTAAAAAACTTGACTTGAATTTAGAATAGTAATTACTAGAGATTGGGAAGGGAGGGTGAATAAAGGGAAGCTGAATTTGACTAGTGCACACTGTATGCACATGTTGAAATGTCACATTGAACCCCATTAATATGTGCACTTTATATATGTTAATTGAAAATAAAATATGAAAAAAGAGTGTGCCCTAGGCAAGTCAATTTTATCTCTGTGCCTCAGTTTCCTCACCTATAAAATGGAATTAATATTAGTTATGTGAAGATATCTGAGCTAATCTGCACAAAAAAAGTTCTTTTTTATAGTATGTGGCACATAAGTGCTCAAGAGATGATAGCTATTAATGGCAGCTATAATAATAATAGGAAGCACTTGGTTGAATGTCTGACATTTCATAAAGGCTTGTCTATATGCCAAATATTCTTATTTATTCCATTCTTATGACTGATTTCTCTATGTGTTAGAGACGCTCTAAGCTCTTAAGTTGGGTCTAAAGATGGAGACACGGGGCTTGTCCAGGTCCGGCAGTTGACCAGGGTTGCTGGGCCAACCCAGGTAGACAGCCAGCATGAGGGACCAGAATGGAGATGTGAGAAGCTATAAAAACAGACTTTATCTCCTTTTATTATTTTTCTAATAGCAAGAGCTGAACCTCGTTATCTAGCTCCTAGGGACACAAGTCCTTTACATGTCTCTCCTCACTGCTAAGCATATTTGCTGTTGGGAAAAAGAGGATTTCATGGCCATTTTAAAAGATAGTTGCATGGGGAATGAAAGGATGGGAGGCAAAAAGGAGTGAAGCCGACCCCTATAGTCTTACTGCCCCAGTAAACACCAGGCCAATCTCTGCTATTTATTTGCCAGAAATGAGAGCTAATCACAGTGCCCACTTGTCTGTCTTTCCAAATTTGACTCATCCTTAAGGCTCAGTTCAACTTGGGCTTCATAAATCTACCTCACAACAATCCAGTGAGATAGGTACTGGTTGGGGTGCAGCAGGGAGAACAGAAATTACTCTATATCTTTCAAATCTGTTTAAAAAATTTTGTTCTTTTATATATATAACAGTAGAGTAATATTATATATACATGGAGTATAACTTACTCTAATCAGGATCCCATTCTTGTGGTTTTACATGATGTGGAGTTTCACTGGTCATGTATTCATATATGAACATAGGAAAGTTATGTCCAATTCATTCTACTGTCTTTCCTATTCCTATCCCCTCCTTCCCTTCATTCCCTTTTGTCTGATCCAATGAACTTCTATTCTTCACTCACTCCCCTACTTATTGTGTGTTAGCATCTGCATATCAGAGAGAACATTCAACCTTTGGGTTTTGGGGACTGGCTTATTTCACTTAGCATGATAGTCTCCAGTACTATTCATTTACCTGCAAATGCCATAATTTCATTCTTCTTTTATGTGTCTTTCAAATCTTGAAGATATAATTCAAAAATTAGTTTTATAGATGATGGAAAAGCTGGGAAACTAAACAGGAGTCAGTGAAGCAACTCAGAGTTAGCAAGAACAGGAAGCCCCTCTTCTCCCTAGAATTTGAAGGACAAGAAACAGGAAGAGGTACAGTCAACGGACCCCAGAGACTGGGGCTCTCTGGCAGAAGCTAGAGACAAAGTGGAGCTGCCCTGCAAATGCTGTGGCAATGGAGGGAGGGGATGCCTACTGGTTGCTGGAGGTGAGTCCTAGAGAAAATATAGTTGCTGCTAGAGGCACCACAAAAAGTGAGGGTGGGGAGAGGGAACAAATGTTCTAGCTTCTCCCCTCCTCCCACCTTCTGGTTTACTCAGAAGCCAAAGGGCAAGGGATTGTGGGGAATATCGTTCCCTTGATACAGGAAATGGGCAGAAAATGGATCTGAGTACGCAACAGGCAAAAAGTCTAATTATAATCCTTATTTTACACAGAAGTCAAATGAGGCAGAAAGAGGTCAGATCACCCAAAACCATACTAAGTAACAGTCCAGGTTTCAATGCAGGCAGCCTAACTACTCTTGAGCCCATGCTTTCAGTAATCACTGCTAATTATACTCACAGTAATAAAACTATTTTTAGTTTACTCATGTCAGACTTTTTCCTCTACACTTTAATCTCCCTAATGGCATCAACTGTGTCTTTCCCTTTATGTCATTTACCTTACCCTTGTGTCTCTCATAGAACCTACCAGAAGATGTAAGTTGTCAATGGAAATGGGATTATCAGTATTCACAGGTTCTACATTACCCAAGGGAGGGGGGCACTTTTAAAATGTCCTTGGTGGTTATGAACGTTTGCTTTGTCCTTAGTGAAAAGTCACAGTCCCTGATCAGATTCCAGAGAATGGTTTGGTGACAGGGAAAAAGCACAAACTGAGATGAAGGAAATCAATATCTAGATTGCTTGAGGGCAACCCAAAGGGAAGAGACACTTATTAAAATCTGAAATGGCTCCACTCCAACGTCATAAAATTCTTACAGCTTAAATTGAGCAACTCCTTCATCTGGAAAGAGGTTATACTATTCCTTAGACTTATTATAGCTTTCATGATTTACTGCTCAGTGGAATTGAAAGCTGGCTGGGTTGATACTGTCTTCTGTTTTTTTAAGAAACAGCTCTTGGGAGCTGAGACAGACATGGGTATGCTGGGTACAGCATCAGTGTTTTCTGTCTTGGAAGAAATTAGGTCAGATAGTGGACCCTTTGTCTCTTGGGATTAGAACAAAATCTTCATTGCTGAAACTATTAGGACAAGGAGCCTGGACAATTTAGAGTTGTGATGTAACTAGGGGGAAAAATGGTACTCAGATGCTTCTTACCCTCAAGGTCAGGGTCAATATGACAGTGTAATAGTTCTATATGTGGCTCTTGGGGTTAGTCTACCTCAATTCAAAGCCAGATTGTCTCATTTACTAGTATACTGAAAAGAATATAGTATCACAATATAGTACATTATCCTGCTTTTTGTCCTCTCTCTGGGTATTCTTTCTCAGTCTCTGAGTGATCTATCCTCATTTTCTAACCTATAGATATCAGTGTCTCTTGGGCCTTATTTTCCCATCTCTTCACTTTTTTTCTTTTTGTTGCTGCATTATAATTATACCTAATAGTGGGATTCACTGCCTCATATTCATATATTGGCATAGCATAATTTGGTCAATTTCATTTCGCATTGCTTCCCAATTCCCTCCCCTCCACCCTTTCCATGTTCCCATTCCTCAACTCTACTGGTCTCCCTTCTATCTTTACTTATCTAGCCACACTTACTCCCTTAGTGATCTCATCCATGCCTATACTGGTGACTCCTAAATCTTTGTCTCCAGTCTGGATTGCTCCTCTAGGCTTGTAGACCACTGTCTACTCAACATCTTCCTTCTGATGGCTAATGAGCATCTCTAACTTCATTAGTCTAAAACTCAATTCTGGATCTCTGCCCTTATTCCCCTGCACTGAGCCTACTCCTTTCCCACTCTTTCCCATCTCAGTAATGTGCAACTCCACCCTTCCAGTTGGCCAAAAAAAACTTGGTCTCATCCTTGACTCCTGTATTTAACTCACCCTTACAACTAATCTAGCAGCATATCTAAGAGCTGATCACTTTTCATAGCTGCCACAACAACCACTGGGTCTAATCCACCACCAGCTCTTCTTTGGGTCAATTCAATGATCTCACAATTGATTTCTCTGTCTTTGTCCCTACCCTGCTTCAGTCTACCCTCTTTTCAACACAGAAATCTTATTAACATGCAAGCTAGATCATATATATTTTCTGCTCAAAATCCTCCCAGGGCTCCTTATACCTCACAAGAGTAGAAGCCGGAGTCCTTACAATGGTCTATAATGGCCTACATGATCTGTCCCTTACTCCCATTACCTTCCTGACTTCCTCTTCTACTTCTCTCCCTTTGTTTACTCTGTTCCAGTCACACTGGTTTTCACAAGGCTAAAACCAAGGTATCGGGGTGGCTGTACTCTGATCTGAAGGCTCTAGAGAAGAAACTGCTTCCAAGTTCATTTATGATGTTTACAGAATTCATTTCTGTGCAGTTGTAGGACTAAGGTCTCTACTTTTTTTGCAGTCTGTCAGACTGGGGTCACTCACATCTTCTAGAGGCACCTGAATTTCTTACCACATGGACCCTTCCATGGTCAAGACAGCAATGACAGATCAACTCTTCCTTGTGCTCCAGATCCCTAATATCCTTTTTGGCTATCAGTTACAGAAAACCATTCTTAAAGGACTCATGTGATTTGATTAGACCCACCTGGATAATCTCCCTGATTAGTAACAATACATCTGCAAAATTCCTTTGGCCATGTCATGAAACATAATTGCAAGTGTGATATTTCATGATATTCATAGTCCTGACTATTAGGTGAGAAATGGAAGGGGAGTGATTGAAGTTTCTGCTTACTACAATGATATTTAGACTAAGAAACCAATCAATTTGAATGTATGCCAGCTGCAGTACTGGAGCAGGGTCCTGCATATTATCTGCTGTTCCAGACATTACCTTTTACTTGCTGGATAGTGGAGAGGTCTGGCGGTGTCCTATAGGAAGCAGCTGGAGTGGCAGCTATTTACCAACTAGAACAGAAATATTTCTAATATCTTAACATCTGGTTAGTCATATCAATGCATAGAAATTGGTTATCAGATCTACTTAGAGGGTTAAAATTCATAGTGCAGTATGTGAAGTACTGTCTTTTTCTCTGTGCTTTGAGAATTGGAGGTTGGTCTCAGGTGGCTGGGGGTAGGCAGGGAGACCACCTGCCCTCTTTGGCAGTTTGATGATGGGCAACAGCCCTCTCTAACCTTGCCTGCTATTTTTTCAATGCTAGGTTTACTTGAATGACTGTCTTCATTTGCAAGGCTGTCTTCTGCCGCAGAGAAGTCCATTCATCTGAGATGATGACTCCAGATGCTGCCACCCTACTGGAGATGACCAAACCAATCCTATGTATTTAGGCTCTCCTGAAGCCACTCAGCAGCTGGAGCTCAGTGAGGCACATGCTGTTCACTTTTTGTCAGCATTAGAGTGAGTGCTGCACAGCAGCCAATGAAACTGAAGGCTCTTTTTCTTTCTTCTTTTTGGCATGGGGATTGAACCCCAGCCCTTTTTAGTTTTTATTTTAAGACAGGTCTCACTAAGTTGCTTAGGGCCTCAAACTTGCATTTCTCCTGCCTCAGCCTCCTGAGTTGCTGGGAGTTGCTGGGATTACAGGCGTGCACCATTGTGCCCAGCTCTGAAGGTTCTTATTAACTTACTGAATAAGTCTTGATCACAGACCATCATATTTTGTAATGACCAATCTCAGGCAACAGAGATGTCTCTTGTGGTTGGGACAGGGGATAGGAATAGGGCCTACGATAAATGAGCATTTTTGGACTACTCCATCTGTCTCACTTAATATTTTGTAATGGGTGAATCTGGTTAAAATAGCATCAAGAGCAGCTTTGTTTGATGTAATTTATGCATGTACATAAATAACATTAGTGACAAGATGGTTGTGCTGAAAGAAGTGTCACAGAGGGTAATAAGTAGCTTAAGGGAGATATGAAGAGAAAAGTAAAACACTACTAATTGCAAATAACTAATAATATATACTATGGCCAGATTCACCTACTGAAGTTGGCTGGTAACATGGAGCACAGGCCTGGTCTTTGCCACTTAAGCAGTTCCAGATACTTTTGCAATCAGATTGCTAAATATTGGCATCCTGCTTGTTCCATTTCCAAATGGTTAAAAAAAAAAAAACTACCAGAAAATCCCAAAGCAGAAGGTAGTATTCAGAATGGTTGGCCATGACCCAGATGTATGAGATGGTACAGACATAGACACAATTCATGTCATCTACTCCAGGCACCCTCCATGGGGAGGGGAGTCAAGGAGTTTTCTTGAAGTACAACTGTAGGTAGTATTAAAACAAAACCTACTACCAGCAGGTGGTGACAGGAAAGCTGGAGTTGATGATTTCCACCCTTCCTAGAAAATGTCACTGAGCTCAGAGTGAAATGCCACTGCCCTATGGTGACAAGAAAAATCTCTTCCTTTCTTACTGTCACAAAGAAAGATCCGCTGCCGCAGTCTGGCTGGGCACAATCAGGAGCCACTTGTCAAAAGAAACTAACTTTATTTTTAGAACCACACACGCCAAACAAAACAGCTCCTCAGGAAAAACCCTCAGAGCCCCAACTGCCACCACCGGCTTCCCACAACCCTCTCTCTCAAACACAAGCCTCACCACCTTCCCCCATCCTCCTGCTCTTGAGGCCTATTCGCTGGGTCGTGTGGGCGGAGCCAAAAAAGTCCCCCAATGAGCAGCTCTGTGGTGAAAGGGCAGGGAAACAGCCCAATGAGCATCACCGCAAAGGAGCCAATCAGCTAGATGTTGCTGGGGCCGCTGTGAGCCGATCATCAGCTGGCAGTCTGAAAGGGCGGGAAACAGCTCAATGAGCATCTCCAATGAGAATCACCGCAGAGGAGCCAATCAGGTAGATGTTGCTGGGGCGCTGTGAGCCAATCATCAGCCGGCAGCTGGAAGTTTGCTGGCAGCTGGAAGTTTGCTGGGGCCCCTTTGGCTGTGGCTCTCAACAATCCACTGCCAAACATGTAGTGATAAAACTACAACTGTATTACCATGAATATTGTCATCTTTGTTCAAGGGTGGAGGGTAGGATATCAGGCATAGGAAGTGGAGAAATCAAGCCCTAAGATTGCATGTCTGCCCTCATCCCCTTCTAGAGACAGGCTAGGAGTAAGTGTAGATCATATCAGAGGCTTTGGTTTAGTTAGGTTTGAATGAAAGAGAGAGGAAGTAAGCAAGTGAGGGAATGAAGCAAAACTATATTCCACTTCAAACACAACAGAATTTCAGAGCTAAAAGGGACCTTACTGAGCCTATTTCGTTCATCTGCAGACACACAGACTCACAGAACTGGCAAGAATGTTAAAGACCATTGATTGCAACTCCCTCACTGTTTTGGGATGAAAAAAGAAGCCCAAGAAGAGAAAATAAATTACCCAAGGTCACTTTATTATACATGGCAGAATCAGGATTAAAGTCCCTGGTTTCTAAACTTCTAATTTTTTTTTCCCATTATATAGCCCTTTTTTTTTTTCTATTACCTAAGCACTTAGGATCTAAAGCATACCAGTAGACAATCTTATGCACTTATGTTTTTTGGTACTGGGGATCAAACTTGGGGCACTTTACCACTAAGATAGGAGACAGGAGATACCGCTGTCCAATTTAGAGAACTAGATTGGCTGAATTGACTCTGGAAGTGAGGTGCCCAATGGGGAAGCCAGTTGTGCTCATACCATCAATTTTCCTTACTGAGGCAAGAAAATAAATTTAAAAAATTAAAATATTTTTAACAGCAAGAAAATTCTATTAACTAAAACAACCTAGTATAGATTACCAAAATTCAATATATTGAGTCCAAACAGAATTACCTTAGAAAAAATAAAATCAATTTAACAATTGAGAAAGCTAATGTAAGTTCATTGAAGCAGACAGACTCTCCCCCCCCCCCCCCCCGAGTACTGGGGATTGAGCTCAGGGCTTCACACATGCTAGGCAAGTGCTCTAATAACTATGAGGGTAATAAGTAGCTTAAGGCAAGTGCTCTACCACTAAGCTACATCCCAGCCCATTTTAGTTTTTATTTTGAGACATGGTATCACTAAGTTGCTGAGGCTGACCTTGAACTTGCAATCCTCCTGCCTCAGTCTCTGGAGTAGCTGGGATTACAGGTATGCACCACTATACACAGCCAGACTGTCATTGAGCTTGTAGTGGGCTCCATACCAATGTCACACACTCCTGAAACCAAAGTAAAGACCCTGATAAAGCAAAGCTACTTACGGCAATAAGCTGGTAGGAGTTGTTCATCATGGCAATCAGCATGTTCAGCAGCACTACCAGGGAGATGACATTGTATGTTCCAAACATGGTAGCTCCTACAAACTCGGTGAACTCATGTCTGGCTTTCACATTGGTGACATAGAGATTTAAAAGGCCAAATACAGACCAGAAGAGTGACTGAAGTGTTTCAAAGAGCCTAAAAGAGATTTTTAAAAAGCAGGTTAGTTAATTCTCAAGAGTAAGAAAAGAGAAAATGTGAGTTGATCTCTAACAGGACTGTCAGATCTGCAATAGGCAGACAGATGATCTCACATATATTGGTCTCTTCTCTAACACAGCCACGTCACTTTATTTGTTCCTACTTCTATGTCCTGTACTTTGCTTTTCTACCTGGAATACCATCTCCCTTCCCTCAATCTCCACAGAACACTAAGCATGTTCAAGTCATATTTCAAGGACTACTTCTACCAAACTCTTTCTTTCATCTTCAGACTATGTGATCTACTATAGAGGCAGTAAATGCAATGGTTAAGAATATGTTGCATCATTATACAAAATGCGTGTATAAAGATGTGAATTTGGTGTCAACATATCTTATATACAAACAGAGATATGATAAATTGTGGTATAAATGTGTATTAAGAATTGTAATGCAAAAAAATAATAAGAGAGCTCATGTATGATGGCATAATTTGGTATGAACATACTTTATATACAGAGTTATGAAAAATTGTGCTGTGAATGGATAATTATGATTGTAATACACTCCACTATTGTCATGTATGTAAGAAATTAAAAAAAAAAAAGAATATGTTGCTTGGGCCTGATGCAGTGGTGCACGCCTGTAATCCCAGCAGCTTTGGAGGCTGAGGCAGAAGGATCATGAGTTCAAAGCCAGCCTCAGCAAGGTGCTAAGCAACTCAGTGAGTCCCTGTCTCTAAATAAAATATAAAATAGGGCTGGGGATGTGGCTCAGTGGTTGAGTGCCCCTGAATTCAATCCCTGGTACCAAAAAAATATCAAGATTATAAAATTATTAAGCCCAGTGCACTTTGAGAGGCTTTGGGATTTTTTTCTTGGGTTTATTCAGTGGGGAGGAGTGAGTAGAAATCGCTTTTAAAAATCCTTCTCTCTGGGAAAGGACTTTCCGCAGATCTTTGCATGGCTGTCTTCTTAAAAGATCTCAGCTCAAATGACACTTCCTCAGAGAGGCTTTCCTTGGTTGCTCTTGTTTAAGTAGCTCCATTAAGTATTCTCTATCCTACTGTTTTGTTTAATTTTCTTTGTAGTATCTAAAATTCCCTAAAATTATTATTTACTACTAATAATATTAAATATTATAATAATATTAATAATAAATATACTATTAAGAATTTTTGTGTTTTAATGTTTATTTTCTATCCTTTCTACTAGAATGTGAATTCTTATGAGGGTAGAGACATAGATTTATTATATACCTGCTACATAGTAGGCACTCAATAATAGTTATTGAATAGATGAAAGAATAGATGTTAATTATTACTATTATTATTTCATCAGATTCAAGTAGAGAAAATTCTAATCCAATCAACAACTGTATCACAGGCTGTATAGTGAGGGGTAGTTCACTTGAATGAAGACTGTGCTCTGCACTGGCTTGATGCTGGGGGGGGGGCTCTTTCAAGGTCATGCACGTGACCTTTCTCTTTCTATTTTTTATTCGTTACTGGGGATTGAAACCAGGGGCCCTTAAACAGCCCTTTTTAAATATTTTTATTGAGAGACAGAGTCTTTCTAAGTTTCTTAGGCCCTTGCTAAGTTTCTGAGGCTGGCTTTGAGCTCAAGATCCTCCTGCCTCAGCCTCTGGAGCCACTTAGATCACAGGTACGATCAACCTCACCTGGCTGGAAGATTTGATACATGTGTACATTGTGTAATGATCAAATCAGGGTAATGATTATCTTCCACCACCTCAAACACTTATCATTTCTTTGTGGCAAAATATTCACAATCCCTTCTTCTAGCTAGTTTGCAATATACTGTACATTATTGCTATCTATAGCCATCGTTCTGTGCAATAGTACACCAGAACATCTTGCTCCTACCTAACTGTACCATTGTACCACTGACCATTCTCTCACCCTCACCCCTCCTTCCTACTCGCTTCAGTCTCTGACAACCACTGTTATACTCTCTCTACTTTTAGAAATTTGCTTTTTGTTCGATTCAAGTAAGTTTTCCAATTGATGAAGTAATTGAAAATCAATAGTAAGTCACAGCAGGGTAGATACAAGAACCAGAGCATGTGGCAAGTCAGACCTATCACAGGATCTGAATTTCTGGAAGACACAAACAGTCTGGGATAGGCTATGCAAAGTATCACCAAGCCTAACAGAGGGTTGAAAAATGAGGGGATGTGGGGTTCAGTAATCTGGCCATTTCAGGAGGCCACAGCTAGAACATGGGGGTGTCTGTTAGAAATCAGGCAGGCAGGAGGCCAGTAATGGCACACACAGCTAACACAGCAGCTGGATGACAGCAGCTGGAGCAGCTGTGGTTCAGTAAAACAAAAAGCAGCTGTGACAAATATACATAGCATGTGGAAGCACCAGAATTCCTGGGAGTTGAATGTACTCAAAAACAGAAAGCCTTCAAGAAGTGTTGATTACATGACAGACAGCAAGACCAGAAAAAGAACAAGTCCATGGTCAGTATGTTGGTATTGTCTTCCTGAATTGGTTGCTTCTCCTGAATGGATAATGCTATGTTCCTTCAGCACCCATGTCTACAACAATTAAAACTGCAATCATTAATGCCTGAATGTTTGCTAGGTGTTTCATTGACAGAGTCCTTAAAAGTGAAAGACTGGGCATTTAAAATTTGTCCTCAACTTGGTGAAGTTATAGTTAGGGAGATTCTATGGTTTATATAAGAGGTGGGAATGAAGGGTGGTAGGAAAGATCATTCCTCAGTTTTGGTGGTTGGTAGTAAGAATGCCCTTACCAGCATGCACAAAATGTCACACTGTGATCTGGTCACCAGGAAATGCTGGCCTACTGAAAGGCCTGCCCAAGTAAAATAAAGCACTGGCCTGTGAGATGGATAAGTATATTCTTGGGGGAATATCTATAGGATGCTCTGTGGCTGGACTCAGTTGAATTCATAGGGAAAAGACCTCCACCTGGAGGGGGGGTGGTGGAATTATTTGGTGGCTGGGTCCATAATAAAATCATCACAGAGATGGAAAGATTTGTTGACCAAACCCTAGAACTCTAATACCAAATGAATGTCATTTAAATTTTAAAGGAAATTATTTTAGAGAAAACAACCAACTCATTTTTACTTAGTAGATAGTAAACAAACATATGGAACTTGCTAGTTCAAGAAGGGGCACAGATTGGAGATACAAAGATTTGAGAAGAATTGGTATTAAATGCATAGAAGACAAATGCATAGCAGGTGGTTAAGAAGGAATTTCTGCATGGTGGGTGCCATCCATAAACAGATCACAGACTAAGAGGGGGACAAGAGAACGGAGATAGAAACTGCAGTTCCCTGGACATGTATTGAAAATCTCATCTTTGTGATAAGGAACTAGAAGAAGTACAGAGAGAATTAACCCCTCTGGACCTAATTCAGACCTACAAGGAAAACTGGAGGGTGAACTGAAAGAGAAAAGCTTCCAGCAGTCCCATCAACCCAGATGGAGCAAGGCATGACTAATCCTTTGTCTTCATCCTTATCCATTCTGCAGTTCCCTGATCCAGCTATTTCTCATTTCACTGTACCTTTGACAAGCTTCTAGCTCTGGATAAAATGGTCCTTCCCTGCTCTTACCTCTAGCTTCTATTTCTCGCCTGTCTTCTATTCAGCCCAACCCTTGTTTGTCTTAACTGAAGCTCCACATGCTCTAGAAGGCTGCCCTAACTCCTTTCCTACAAAGTTGGGTTAGATGCTCCTCATCTCTGCTCCAACACTACACTAGTCCTATTTTATAAAGGCATGTATCCATCCAACCATAAAGGCAATAGATAGAGGGGAGTAGCTAACAGAAAACTTTAAACCTCTCCACCTTAGTAACAATATGCCTGTGAGAAAGTTATAGAACCTCTTTAAAGTTCAAATTTCCTTATCCCCCAAAATGGGTACTGGTAGAAAAAAATATTAATCACTAATATTTATTTTACTTTTAATATGCTAAGCATTATATTAAGAACGTTACATATATTACAATATTTGATTATAACCCACCATTATTTGTCCACTTTTAAATAAGAAACTGAGGGATAGAGTGCTCACACAGGCAGGAAATTGTAGAAGTAGGATTTGTACCAAGCTCTTTTGACTCTGAAGTCCACACACTTGACCACACACTTGAGCCTGGTTTCCTCTATCCCATAAGATGGTGCATGTAAAACACTAAGCATGGTGTTTGCCATATGACAAACTGGAAAGATGGCAGCTTGTTCATTTGTGTTCTCCATTAGACTCTGAACTTCTTTTTTATTAAACATTTTTTTTGTTGTAGATGGATATCTTTATTTTATTTTGTATTTATTTTTAAGTGGTGCTGAGGATAGAACCCAGTGCCTCACATGCATGAACCAAGCACTCTAAACTGAGCCACAACCCCAGCCCCAGACTTTGAACTTCTTAAGAATAAGGATGTTATCTTATTCAGTATCCTCCTTCTCTGGTACATAAGAGTTGCAAAATAAATGTTTTTAATAAATCTATCAAAGATGACAGGAGAAATATAATCAAGGAAAGAAAAAATGAGTGGTAACATCAGCTGATAGCAGTAGCTGGAAGGATATGAACTGAAATGTGTGGGTCTGGAGACAATAAGAACCTTCAAAATCTGACCAGAACAAAGAGAAGAGCCTGTGTTGGGGCAAAGTTTGTATCCATGTGAATAAGATGCAAAAATACAGATTGAATGATGGATGGAGAAATCACCACTGATTAAGTAAGAGTAGCTGCAAATGAATGATAACAGTTGGGAAGGAAGTGGCAGGGGCCTGCTAGGTCATGGCTCTGTTCTCTTCAGATTTATGTGTATTTGTGATTATTGCAACAAATCTTATATAACTTTACAAAACTGATATTTACACCTTCCAGGGTAAGAGTGCAGACTGGAGCCTGTGTGCCTGGATTGCCATTCTGACTCTGCTACTTATTGTCTATGCTATTGGGGACCTCCTGCTTAACTGCTTTGGACCCTGGTTTCCTCATCTGTAAAATGGTTTAATAATATTAGTGTCTACTTCATCGCATGGTAGTGAGAATTAAATGTGTTAATTCATGTAAACCTGATTTGCAATAGTGGCTGAGCACTCATAAATGTCAGTTAATTTATCCCTCTGTTAAACTTTTCACCTTGATGTTGTTTGGCATTCCTTGTCTTTATAGGTTGTTATTCACTTTCCTATTTAGTTGTACATAGCTGCAATTATATACATACAATTTTTGTGATTTTAAAAATTATACATTTTATACATAGACCTTTTGTGTTTTATATAGAGTCCTCATATATATCATTTTAATAGTTGCCTAATATCCCACCCAGTGAAGACCAAGCCTATCTGACAGTTTTATCAACGCTTTGATTGAGAATCAATGACATGCTTCTTAGATTTTCAGATGACACAAGATTGGGAGAGATAGCTAATAAATTGGATGACAGGGTCAAGATTCAGAAAGATTTCAACAGCTTGGAGCATTGGGCTGGAACTAACGAGATGAAATACAATAGGGATCAATGTAGTGCTTTGTTCCTGGGCCAAGTGCCCAAGTACAAGATGAGAGATGTAGGAGAAAGGCCAAGGGTTTTTGCTGAAAGCAAGCTCAAAGTGAATCAGCAGAGTGACAGAGTTGGGCAGATGACATCAGTCATCTCAGAGGGACAGAAGCATACATAGATCATGTACAATTAAAGATAGGATTTCTAAGGCCCATCCATGTTGTTGCATTAAATGGCTTGCATATAAAACTGCTAAAATCTGAATCAAGTCACTGGATTTATCATTGTTTATTTCCTGGTTGTGATGTTGTACTATACTAATGCAAAATGTTGCCACTGGGGAACATCAGGTAATTATTTCTTACAATTGCATATAAATCGATAATTGTCTCCAAATAAAAAGCTGTAAAAAGATAGGCTCTCTACGAACTTCATTTTTCCATTCAACTGTTTGATAGGCATTTTGAATATCTTTATGTCTTAGGGCCCCTTATGGCAGATGTGAAGCTGACTCAAATAGGAGTATCAGTCTAGTGGGAATAAAGAGACACAACTGACTAAAATATAACAGGTTTTGTACTTTAATGGATATGTGCTTAAGATGCTATGGTGGACACAGAAGAAGCCTACAGCTGAGAGTGGTTAAAAAAAGTCTTTAGAGCATTTGATACTTTGGCAGAATTGGAAAGTTGTGTAAAAGTTTTCTAGGCGGGCTAGGTGAGGATTGGCTTTCTAGGCAGAGGGAATGGCATGTGATATACAAAGGCCTATAGGACTGACATGCTTTCTTGTAGCTGGGAAATAGCAAGATGTTGACTATGGAGGAGAGGAGTGGAAGGCTGAAGAGGCATGGTCTAGACTTCTAAGATTCTGTGTCTTATGGTAAAGATGCTGTATTTATGAAGAAGATTCAGATACACTGGTGGGCATGGAGCCAGGGGCTGACAGAATGAGACTGGTATTTAGGAAGAGCCTTCCACATAGCAAGTGGGAGATTGTTTGGAAGGGAGACAAGACTAGAGGCAGGGAGACTAGTTAAAGAGGATATTGTAGTAGTCTTTGAGAGAGATGATTTAGGCCTGAACCGAGGCAGTGTATGTGTGTACATATGGATTCAAAAGTGTATATGTGTGCGTATGAATTCAAAAGTGTAGGTGTGTGCGTATGGATTCAAAGCTATTTAAGAAGTAAATTGAAAGGGCTGAGTGAGACACTAGATTTGTTTCATGAGGGACAGGGTAAGAGTCCCATATAACTCCTAGGATTCAGGCTGGGGCCTTTTAATGAGAAGAGGAGCTAAAGGGGAAATTGGTTAGGGTGATATGCAGAGAAGGAATTTAGTTGTGGACATTTTGTGTCTTGGGGGCCTGTGGAACAGGCAAGTGGGCAGAGGTGCTCAGTAGGCATCTGGAGATGAGGGCCTGGACTGGAGAGTTAGTGTCTTACCACTCTGACCCTTTTTTTTCTCTCAAGTTCTGTATCCTAAGAATGATGATGCCTTCTTTTTAAAATGTTGATTTATTTTTTTATTTGTTGTTCTTAGGTATTTTGACATATTATACATATATGGAAGGCAACCCATTCCAATTTTGATCCATTCTTATGGTTGTACATGATGTAGAGTTATACTGGTCATGTATTCAATATACCTTCTTTTTAAAAACATTTTTTTTGGTACATGGACAGCATGCCTTTATTTTCTTTGTTTATTTTTATGTGGTGCAGAGGATTGAACCCAGTGCCTCATGTGCTCTTTCACTGAGGTACAGCCCCAGCCCTCATGATGCCTTCTTAATTGCTTCTCTCAACAGCAGATGAAGGCCAGGTACTCCCAGTATGAAATACTGAACTCCAGTCACCAACAATATTGTCATATGTTTGTCAGCAAGGATAATGAGTTCCCCTTAAATTGTATGCCTAGGGAAAAAAGGGCTTTCTCTACTTTTAAAGCCGAAGAACAACAATGGCATCTCTGGAGAATCATAAGGAAAAAGATGACAATAAGCAGGTACCAAAGTTTTCACCAGATATATAAATAAACTTATTTTCCCCTTCTCTAAAAGCTGAGTCTTTCTGATTCTCTGACTGAATAATAAGTATTTTAATAGGTATTACAATGCCTGAGTTGAAGCATTTAAAAGAAAACAAATTGGAATAAGGCCTCAATGGAGGAGAAAAACATCAACAGATAGAGGGAAAGTTGAGGTAATGCTACTGCTGATTTGGTCCCAGCAGGATAATGCTTCTTCCTATCTGACACC
Source organism: Marmota flaviventris (assembly GCF_047511675.1). NCBI lineage: Eukaryota > Metazoa > Chordata > Mammalia > Rodentia > Sciuridae > Marmota > Marmota flaviventris. The sequence continues at coordinate 95,973,304 of NC_092518.1, forward strand.
CCAAGATATAATTTTGTGTATGACAGTGTCCATTCTTGTCAATTTTCCCTGCTGGGCAAGTGATGGAAACAAAATGTCAGTTGGCAACAGGGGTGTTAATAATCACTACAAACTTGCGAGCAGACATTTTATAAACTTCCTTGGCAGAGTTCACATGAAAGGGTAATTGGCCAGGAACCAGTCCTCCCATTGAATACTTTGATGGGAACAAATGCACAAACCAATACAAAGTTGCTCTTTATATTAAAAGTAGGTTGAAGTGAGTTCTGTCTCTAGAGTACCACAAGAAAGGAAGCAGTTCCTAGTCAGGAAGCACTAGTAAAGGGATCAGTTGCCATTATACACTCCTGGTTGGCTTAATAAAATTGGATTATTTCTTGGCCTCCTTTTCTTTTCACATAAGTCTGGTTGTCACATCCAAGATTTTTCCAGAGTTCTGGCAAGAGAGATAGGAGTATTGCCTATGGGAAGGGAATGAGTGTGGTGATGGGTAATGGAGTGAGCCCACATTTTTCAAATTCATTTCTCTGAAGCATCATCTTGGAGAGATCATTTAAAAATTAATAAGGGGGAGAAGAGTGCTTTCTTTTTGTAGTCAATATATCTGAGAAGATTTCTCCCTACATGGTAAATTCATGGTGGAAGGACTCTGAGAAGTCCTGCAGTAACAAAACCTTTTAAACTTTGTCCCAGAATTTCCAAAACTCATTTCATCTCAAACTCCATGTCTATCAACATGCCACTGACCTGTCCTTTTCTTTTTTATTTTTACAACCAATTTTAGGAAATGCTGCTAGAGGCAAACAGGGATAGGGTAGATAAGATTGTTTTGTTTTGTTTTACTCTGAATTAGTACAACTTTTGGTCAAGTAGAAATCCTTCACTCCAAGCCTTTGTTACTGAACACATTTATAGAATGTCTGAATTCAATGAACTGACTTTACAGAGTTAAAGGAAAAGAATTAATGGAATACTATTTAGCCATAAAAACATGGAATTCTATCATTTGAGGTAATGTGAATGAACTCAAAGAACATTATGTTGAGTGAAATAAACCAGAAGGACAAATACTACGAGGTCTCATCCATATATGATAGGAATATAAAAAATGTCAATCTCATAGAAGTAGAGAGTAGAATGCTGGCTACTACAGCCTGGGGAGGATATATTGGAAGAGGAATGGGTGAGGAAAAGTTGATGAAGGAATACAAAGTTACAGTTAGATAGGAGTGAGAAGTTCTGGTATGTTATTGAGCAGTAGGGCAACTACAAATATAGATGGTGTGCTGTACTTTTTCAAGATAGCTAGAAGAGAAGACTTTTTAAAATATTTTTTTAGTTTTCAATGGACCTTTATTTTATTTATTTTTATGTGGTGCTGAGAATCGAATCTAGTGCCTCACACAAGGGCTCTTCCACTGAGCTAAAACCGTAACCCCATAGAAGAGAAGATTTTAAAATATTGCAACACAATGAAATGCTCAAGGTATGAGGTGATGGATATGCTAAATACCTGATTTGATTATTAATGCATTCATGTAAGGAATCACACTATGCCCCATAAGCATGTACAATGATTACATGTCATTGAAAACAAAACACATTAGGAAAAAATTGTATTTTAGTTTAATAACTAAGAATCTTGCATGACCTTGGGGTCATTATTATGAATACCAGTGATGATCCAACACTCCTCAAAAGGGGCGGAGACAGACAAGGTGGGGGACACCAATCCAGGGTCAGCCCAGGGCAGCACCTAGCCTAACAAATTGTCTAACTTGTGCTTATTTTCCCTCATATCTATTTCCCCTAATGCCAACTTTTCAGAAATTAAAAGCCATTCTAAAGTTTTGAAGGTGCCCACAAAGTAGATCTTGAGAGTAGGACCAAAAGGCACAAGAGTTCCATGTGTCCAGAGGTAGCAAACTCCTGGACAATGAGTCATGAGCTGTCTCTTGGATCCCAAGTGAGAATGGAAGATATTTCCAATCAGTGCTTGGTGCCCCTTCATCCACCTAAATCCTTAAATTAAGCTAGTTGGTAAGCTAACTCTAATTTTGCCACAACCCGTTCTCTTTCTAGCTTACTTCTGTGAAAGGGGGTACATTAAGATGTACATATATGATGACACCACAGAGAATTTAACATCTGTAAGAATGGAGTCTTAATTAGAATAAGACATACTCCATGCTCGTATAATTATATCCAAATGGATTCTACTGTCATGTATAACTAAAAAGAACCAATAAAAGAAAAGATACACTTACATCCTTTCTTGCTTCGGGCATGATTCAGAATAGTTAAATTAGCTTTGGTGGTTACTTGCTAAGAAGAATAGCCTTTCTGTTTCATTTCCTTGGTGGAGGTTTTTTTTTTGCTCCTAGGGATGGAATCCAGGGTCACTTAACCACTGAGCTATATCCCCAGCCCTTTTTTGTGTTTTATTAAGAGAAAGGGTCTCTCTGAGTTGCTTAGGGTCTCACTAACTTGCTGAGGTTGGTTTTGAACTGTGATCCTCCTGCCTCAGCCTCCTGAGCCACTGGGATTACAGGCAAGTACCACTGTGCCTGCAAGGCCACTTTTTTGAGTGAGGTATTATGTATTCCACCCCCATCAAATCTTTAAAAATACAGAATGCTACTAACATAGTTCAGAACTAACTCTGAAGTCTAGTTCCTGGCAGCCCATATATGTGTTTTTCTTTATTCCTTCCCCTAACTCCACTCTCCCTGTCGCCTGTACAGAGAGGCGGATTTCCCTCCACCTCAGACCATTTGGATGAATCCACAGTAAGCTTTGTTCGCACTATTAAGAGGCAGTGATGAAACTGTTGACTGAAAATAAGACAATAAAGGAGAAGGCAGAAAAAAAGGCAAAAGAGGAGAGAGGGGAGTCTTACGTGGAGAAGGCGTTGTTCTGCTTTTCACATCGGATCCCCTTGCAGTTGTTAGGCTCATCAATAGCTCTGGTCTCATAATAAAAGTAAAGCTGATTCAGTCCATTGGCAAAAGCCAGCAATACCAGGCAGTAGATAAAGAGGAATTTGAGGATATCAAGCAGCATGCGTCCCAAAGAGATCTGCAGAGGCCCTAAGTGGGAGTTGGCTGTGAACAGGGATATGAGACGCAAGGAACTTAAAATGTTGGATATTGCGAAGAGCGCCTCTGCAATTAGAGTCGGGTGCCACATTTCCCATTCCTCCCTCGGACGTGAACCATTATACTAAAAAAAAAAAAAAAAAAAAAAGTGCAGAAGGTGAGGAATACAATGAGCATTTATAAAACTTTCCCCTTTCCACTCTTTCACACCCAAATAAAGCCACCAAAATATGCATTAAACATCATTTATCCAATAATCCCCATGCATGGAACTATTTGTCTTTTGGCTCCATTCAATTAGTACACGACACCGTCTTCCTCTCTTTCCCATCTAAATATACACCCAGCATATACACAAAGCTGAATGAATTTCAAAGCAATCCTCTGGAGCAACCACCTGTGGTTTATCAACAGACATTTTCTAACTGAGATTAACAGATTGTTGCAGAGTATCACTGAAACTGAGCCACAGGTATGCTCAGGGCAGTAAGGATAAATCACCTTGCTTCCTAATGAAATTTTGAATCAGACCTAATTCCTTAATCCCCCACTGGGTTCTGAGCACCACGGACAACTTGCAGTTATTAAAGGACAGGAGGTACATGGAACCTTCTCAGCATACAGTGTTTAGCCTCACTTCCCCACTGACTGCAGTTCGGGGCTGATGGACCATTCTTAAGGAGTCTTCATCAGAGCTTTCTGCTGAATTTTGAGCAGTTTTTGATATATTCCACACTATTGCAAATGGCATGCCATCCTATCAGGTAGCAAATCCAGTACTTCTCTGCACAGTGGCATATGAACATATTTTGCTGTTCCTTTGACAACCCTACGAGCTAGAACATCCCTCTAGCACAAATGAAGAACCAGGGGATTAAAGGGAAGGAATAACCAGTATCTGTAGGATTGGTTGCCCATTTTCAGCCTTATTCCATGCTTCCAGCTTCTAGAATACGAGGAGTAGTCTTGAAGAAAATCAGCTTCATTATGAGATCTGAGCCTCAATTTGGGCATTGTCACCTAAAACTGCCTCTATCTTTCACCTTTGCCATAAAAAAGGATAATGCCTACTCCCAGCCTGTGTACATGTTTGTGATTCTATATCTACATGCAAAAATATATGTACTCCAGAGGGGAGATGTTATGGAAATACAAGGAACTAGTTATTACCTTCCTCAGGATAGAAGTAGATTTTGCCTGGGATTCCATTTGAAGTGTGTTGCCTTGAGCTCTCATCTAAATATCACAATTTCTCAGGACTACATGTAAACAGCTTTCCTGAGAAAATGTATTGGGGGCCAAATTATATTGTTAGCATTTCTAAAATGTGTTTCAGTTACAACAACTGAGGAAACTGGTGTTTTTAAAATCATTTGTGTATATCCAATATTCTTCACTGTCAAAAGAACTGAAGAAACCAAAGCATATTTTTGCTTCTATTTCAGATAAACTTTTAGGCAACCAATCAGTTTTATGTACTCTTGGCCAAATCTTGTATTTCTATATATTTCCTTCCAAAAAAACACTCACTGCATTGCTATGAGGGGTAGGCATTATTATGCCTGTTTTACAAATGCAAGAATTGAAATCCAGAGAGGCAGAGTCATTTGCTAAAGATTTCACAGCAAAGTTGGTGGCAGAGCCAGCACTAAATCCCAGGTCTCCAGATACTCAGTCTAGCACTATTTCTATTAAATGTACTTACATGATAGTTAATTTCATGGCACAGATGTTAGATAGGCCTTTAAAGGTTTTGAGGTATATATGAGAGATGAAGACTCTTTGCTGACAATAAAACAGACCTATGTTTTAAAACTAGAAATAATGAACTAGAAGATGTATAGCTTATAATTTGAGGTATTTTTTTCTCTCTCTATGCCCAGAACTGTAACCACAGGGAAATCTGCTGCCCATGGGGTGGTGAATCTGGATTTGCAGAACACTCAAAAGTATGAAAAAGGATATCTTGGCAAATCTGTACTTTGCATATATACCTTTTGAGAAAGATACCTTACCATGTGAGTCCAGGGAATAAACCCAGAATTCATCTAACACAGAGGGCAGCAACCTTTTTCTGTCAAGGGCCAGATACTACAAATGTTTGGCTTTATGGGCTTTATAGTCCCTGTCACAACTACCTAATACTTATAGTGCTAAAGTGACCATAGACAGTATATAAACAAATGGACATAACAGATGGCCACATTTAGCCCACACACCATAGTTTGCTGCCTCATGATCTTACAGTAGTTTTCAAACTGTATTCTTTAGAGCCTCAGGGTTCTCCATAGTTCACCACAGAACTTCAGGGTTCATGATCTTCATGGGAGCTACAAAAGATTCATTTCTCAAGCCAAACTTAGTTTTGTGTAAATTTTTGCTTGAAGACATGATTCCATAGAAAAATTATCAGGTTGAAAACCATTGGTCTAATACTATTTGTGTGTGTGTGTGTGTGTGTTTTTTTTCTTTTGGAAGGGGTACCAGGGATTGATCCTAGGAGTGCTTAACCACTGAGCCACATCCCCAGCCCTTTTTTATATATTTTATTTAGAGACAGCATCTCACTGAATTGCTTAGGCCTCACTAAGTTGCTGGCTTTGAACTCTTGATCCTCCTGCTTCAGCCTCTCAAGCCGCGGGATTATAGGCATGCACCACCATGCCTGAATCTATTTGATTTTATATATGAGGCAGATTCTGAGGCTCAGAGAGGTAGAGGGATTGCCTATGATAATCTAGCTCTAGCTCATTGGTATGAGACTGGCATTTACCAGTTTAGTAGATTGGATTTACTCTTTTTTTTTTGGTGGTGCTGGGATTGAACCCAGGGCCTTGTGCATGTGAGGGAAGCACTCTACCAATTGAGCTACATCCCAAGCCCCTGGATTTACTGTTATACTTTGTGGTAGGGAAGCATCTAGCTCTTTGGAAACCTCACTCGTGAAGGTGGATAAGTTATGTGATTAGTTAATATTGAGCATCTATAGACACATTTTCAGATCCCCAATGTTAATCTTTTTCTTCATTATTTATTCTAAACTTTTTGTTTAAACAAAACCTAGCAATTGCTAGATTGATAATTTATGGTTTCTCATGTGTATAAATACTACTTCTAAAGGAAGAATTTTTTTTTTTTTTTTTTTTTAGGGAAACTGTTACTTAGTCAGCAGAGTGCCAGAATGACATGGAGTTCACCCAGGCACATTAACCAGAGATTCATTTTCCTCACCAGCCTTTTCTTTTAAGGAAGTTGTAAGTATGTGTTAAATGATCACCACATGTATAAGGCATACTCTTGGGCTCCTTTCAAAAATATTTCACGGCTGCATTCAATATTCATGCTCTGCATAGCTTCCAAGTTCTTAAAATTTATGCAATATGCATATTAGGGATACAAAAATAAACTAAGCTGTTGCAGATTTGGGGGACAGCCATATTCTCATTCTAAAACTTCTTAATGTGAAATTTAGTGCCAAAAGCATGACTGACTACACAAACTTAGAGACTAAATTGTCAGCATCTCCTCCTGGTGGAAAAGTTCAACTAAATGTGGAAGGATCATAGTCATCCCATTATTTAGTAAACATCAAACTTGAACTCAGAGCCTGTGATTTCCCAAAGTGAGGCATAAGATATGAATTTATTTCCAGGATAATTCAAGCTGCACCTTGGGTAGGGAAAGCAACATGGTGGTGGTGGTTTGTATACATTATCTGAATTGGCAAAGAGGCACAGTTTGGGTGTTATTCAAAAAGCTGGATTCATAACTGCTTGAATGATTATCCTGGTGGTGGAAGTGATGAGGGAGGCAGAGACTATTAAAGGTCTATGTCTCTTGTGATGATGTTTCTGGAATATTGATACTTGTCATGTGAAGAACAGTTGAGGGAAGTGGGAATGTTTAGGTTTAGCAAGCAATGACTCACTGGGTAAGGGAGAGATGACTTCATACCGGAAGTACTATTATAGAGAAGCAACAGCTTTTTTCTATATGACCCCATAGGGAAGGATTACCCATGGATGTGGCATGGGAGAATAGTATTAGACAAATATAACTCTTTTTATTGAAGTGACAAGGGTTAAGAGAGGCTTTTGGAAACAGTGAATTCAGTAAATTTCCCTGCACTATGCAAGCATCAGTGGGCCATTCTCTTAGCAAGAACATTGTGGAGAAGATTTCAGCATTCAGAACTAAAGTCCCCTTTACCTTGAGAGTCTAAAAAGCTAATGATTCATTTGATTCATTCTCCACTTTCTTTGCTTAAGCAGACACTGTTTATAAACTATGGAAAGAATGTTTGTTTATATGGGACTTTCCCACAATGGATTGGAGTGGCATCATTACTTTCCCCATAAACACTTCATGCTCCCAGAATAAAAGCTTATTGATGTAACCAAAATCATTGTTTAAGAACAATGACAGACATTCAATTTTACCTTGACATAGGCCACAATCTTCAAAGAAATAGTTGCCAAGTAGAGGGAGTTCATTGCAAAATCCATCAGGTTCCACCAATCATGGATGTATTCAGTAAATCCACCATCCCACATTTCCTTAATCTCCCCCCAAATGAAACCTAAAGAATAGAGGCAAAAAGTTTATTTCCACATCAGGGAAGTCCTGGTCATCATAGCAGGACCACCCCCAAATGAATAAGGATGAAATCAATGAACAAATTGGGGTAAGTGGAGCAGTAGTCACTTACCTCTTTGTTTCCTACTCTACCTCACAGTCATGGACTTGTTAAACATGGTGGCAGTCTCCTGAGATGCCCATAAATCATACTTTTCTGGGCACTACCCTGACTCACTTTTAGCATTCTTACTATAGTTACTGGAATGCTGTCATTTTCTTTATTTCTTTCTTTTGCTGTTGCAATTTTGGGCTCCAAATTCTATCTTCTTCCCATATTGGAGTGGGAGCAATCTTATTAATAAATTGATTAAATCAATATTACTTCATAGCCCCTGATTTCCACTAGGCACTGAAGAGAAAACTTCTTCATGAGTTTTGAGGTGAGCAAGCTGATCATGAACCAAATTACCAGATGCTGAGGCTGAAACTAGGCACTGGGGCCTCAAATAATTTAGCATCATCCTCTTTTCTCCTTTCTCCTCTCACTGTACAGGGGTTTTGTGGAGTTTTGCCTGCTGACACAGATGTTTCATCAGCCTTGGAATATAGAAAAAAGTAAAAGGTGCAGCTGTAGTCTAAGGCAGTACTTTTTAGACTTTAAAGTGCATGTAAATTACCTGGGAATCATGTTAACATGCAGATCTTTTGATGTCTAACAAGCTCCCAGGTGATCCCCATATTACTGGTTTGGGAGACCAGTTTTATGGACAGGGGCTTAGAAGATGGCCTTGTGCTGGAGAGTCCAGTGTCATTTAATTATACCTGGAGACTACTGACAGAGCTGCTTTTATCATGATGTGTGTGTATTTCCAGGTTTTTCTCCTGACTGTGGAAGTAGTATCTCAATAGAATGCAGATCCTGAATAAGTTCTAGGATTATATGGAGTGGCCGTGAGAAAGCATTAGAATCCATGTACCTCCTGGTAATGGGAAGAGAGCTTTGAATATACTGATCAATACTTGTGAAAGGATAAAAGAAATTGAAATTAAAATGTAAAGGACCAGGTTTTGTAAAGTTTCCAAGCTGCACTCAGAACTTGAAATTCCTGTGGCAGTTAAGATAATTCCCGGAACTGCCCATTATATGTGTGTCGAAATCCCCCCCTTGACCACCTAGTTGCTTAATGACCCAGACCCGTGCAGCTCAGCACGTACGCACCCCGGGGCCTAAACCAATCAATTTGAATGTATACCCCGCCTTAGGACTGACCTGTCACCCCTGCCCGACCTGTTCCCGCCAATGAATGTACTAATCATGTTTGAGAGTTGTTGTTTGATTTTCCCGCGGTGTACGATGATTTGTTAAAGGGAACTATGACGTGTGTAAAGTCCCTGCCCTCTCTAAAAAATGTATATAAACCCTGCACAAGTTGTTCTTGGGGCTCTTGGCCGCTCTCCCTTCTTGAGTGAGCATGGAGCCCCAGCACGCTGGATCTTCAATAAACCCCCTTTTGCTGTTGCATGAGATGGTCTCTTGGTGGTCTCTTCCTCCGTCGTTCGCAGGTCCCTTACACTTGCCCTGCTTAGCTTTCCTGACCGATACTTGGCTTTCCCCTCTAAACCAACTGACAGCCACTTCTCTGTCCTTGAAGACATTAGGTTAGCAGAGGCAACCCCTGGGCACACTGATAATCTTGTGGTGGACCATACAGTATTGAGTGACCAGGGCCTGGTACAGAAGCAATCACGTTTCTCAGACTTCCAACAATGCAGAGGGAAGGTACCCTAGTTCAGAGCTAGTTTGACTACCTGTTCGAGTATATTTTTTAGATAGGATCAGAAGACAGTCTAGCCATTGCTCATCTGTTCACTTTAACTCACCTAGAACCCAAGGCAATATCATCCATTCCACAACAGTTGGAGGAGGCCCCTGTACATGGAGGTCTGTCCGAACAATGTGCTGAGAAGCCAGGAGAAGCATGAAGAGGAAGGTCAAATAGGATGCTGTGTGGCAGATGAACTTGATAAAGGGTTTCTTGATGAACAACCCAAGGTTGCTCCTAGGTGAGATCAGATAGGCTATAGACAGCATGGGAAACAGGAACCCAATGGTCATGCAGGTCAGGAGCTTGACTACCCAGTGTTTCCGCCGCCATCCAGGGAAACCATCATACCACAGGGTGGCAAGCAACTGTTGGCAGTTGGGCTGAGCAACAAACTGGGAAAAGAGGAAAACAAGTTAGGCATTTGGGACATCCAGGAGAAAGTCTACATTCATAGTACCTCTCTGATTTAGAGTCATCTCCCACCAGTGCTCCCAGAGAGGTTTGTTCTCCAGGTTCTAACCCCAGAGATAGTTCTACAGATCAAGATATGAGGCTAGATTTTTCCTTAGAATTAATTATATTTTTCACATATTAAAACAAAATCACTAGCCAGGTGCAGTGGTGCACAACTGTAATCCCAGCCATTCAAGAGGCGAAGGCAAGAGGATCCAAGTTCAAAGTCAGACTCAGCAACTTATCAAGAGCCCCATTTCAAAAAAAAAAAAAAAAAAAAGACTGTTTTGTTTGTGCTTTTGAATGCTTCCTTCCCATTATGTCAGAGCCATAGTTCCCCAAAACTGGCTCTGCATCAGAATCATCCAGGGAGCATTAAAAATCCAGATTGCCAGGTCGTATCACAGAATGACTAAATGTGACTCCCTGGGGTGGTGTGGGATAGAGCCTGGGCAGCAGTTTTACAAATTCTCCTGAGGATCTTCATACCTTTTAGCAGACAATCACGAGGATATTTTATTTCAAATTGATTCATCTCTACTCATCCTCCTCGCCTACATGAGGTCTCATCAAATGTGCATTCCTTTGGGGCAAACACAAACTGGCAGAGAATAAGCCCATGCCTGTAGCTATGTTTTGAAATGAAAATGAGTTCCCTTTTTGATTTTGTCTTTTTTCCCCATTTTGTTTGGGCATCTCTTGCCTGGCTGTGATGAATCAGATTGCTACTTTGCCATCTATTTTATCACCCTTTCTAGTGTAGACATGCATCAGAGGAAAAAAATATTTGGGGTCCAACGTTACAATATTGTATACTAACCCAGTTCTCATTTTACTTAAAGGCAATCTATAAAGTGTTAGTGATTAATAATTAAGGAGTCATCAGCACTGCAAGTCACCCTCTGGCTGCTACTTTCTGATATGTGACTCAATAGGCAGCTCAACTATCAACCATGATTTTATACTGCCTGTATTTGATTATTCCAGCTTTTCATGGAATAGGTTAAACACCTAACTTACTTACTGCAGTAAGATGTGGCCACATAACTAAATTCTTGCTGATGGAGTCTGAACAGAAATGATGTATGATCCTTCTAGATTTGGCCCATAGAAGTCTCCTATGTGTGCTCCTCCATGTTTCCCTCCCTTTTGGCTGACTGGGATGTAGTAATCCAGGGTGATTTAAGGGCTTTTGTTAGCCGAATTACCTGAATTACCATGTGGAAGAGAACTAATCTGCTAAGCAAGAATGTCTGTCTTGTCCATTACACATCTAAGAAGATTCTATTGTGTTTGAGCCATTATATATGTTTGGGGTCTAAAGCCATTGACTATTATGAAACTACCAAAAATAAGCTCTAAAATGGTGGTTCCATTCCAAGTTTTCTGAGGAATCTCCATATTGCTTTTCATAGTGGTTGCACCAATTTGAAGTCTCATTTGCAATGTATGAGTATACCTTTTCCCCCACATCCTCGTCAACATTTATTGTTGCTTGTATTCTTGATAATTGCCATTCTGATTGGAGTTTATGGCATTTACTGGTAAATAGATGGAGTGGAGAATATCATGCGAAGCGAAAAAAGCCAATCCCAAAGAACCAAAGGCTTAATGTTTTCTCTGATACACGGATGCTAATTTAAAATGGGAGGGATTGGGGAAGAATAGAGGTACTTTGGATTAGATAGAGAAGAGTGAATGGAGGGGAGGGTGTGTGGGGGTAGGAAGGATAATAAAATGAATCAGACATTATTACCCTATGTGCATATATGATTATACGACCAGTGTAATTCTACATCATGTACAACCCAAAGAATGAGAGGTTATATTCCATTTATGTATGATGTATCAAAACGCATTCTACTATCATGTATAACTAATTATAACAAATAAAAAAAGAAAAATAAAGTTCTAAAATGTTTTCATCCTTTGATCTCATTTTCTCCAAGTATGTTTGTGATCTGCATTATGTATTCCCATCCCCATTTCACACAGTCACACATAAAAAGACAAAATCCTGAAGCCCCTTTCTATTCTTCTTACCATTATAGACTATGCCCTAGGTTGGAATGGAGAACTTCAAGAAAATAAATAAAAGTTGAAGGATCAAGCCAGATCCTGAACACAATGGAAAAACCACTGGGAGCTTTTGGTCTAGTGAGGGAGACAGATGTATATTTCTTTAATACTCCACCCAGGTATCACTTCATCCAGGATGCCTCCTTTGTGTTACCATTATGTTTTGTTCATATATCTTTCCATCTTGGGGTGGCTGCAGCTTGAACTGCAAGGCTGTGATTGGCAGGAGATGAAGCTGGAGAGGTAGGCAGGGGTTACACAGATCAAAACGATCTAGTCTTGGGTCACTATAAATAGAATAAACTCATTTTAAGAGCAATGAGGAGCCATAAGCAGTGTGTGTGTGTGTGTGTATGTGTGTGTGTGTGTGTGTGTGTGTGTGTGTGTGTGTAGAGAAATATGATAGGGTGGTTAAGACACAGATTCTAGGGCTGGAGTGTAGCTCAGTGGAAGAGTGCTTTACTCACATGTGTGAGGCCCTGGGTTCAATTCCTAGCAGAATACACAGAAACAAAGACTTTAGATTCTGTAGATTTTATGGGTTCAATTCCTGACCCTGTTGCTAACTAGCTGTGTAACTTTGAACAACATTAAGTCTTTTAGTCTATGAACATGGAGCATCTTTCCATTTATTTGGTTGTCTTTAGTTTCTTCCAACAATGTTTTGTAGCTCTTAAGTGTACAAGTCTTACAGGTCGTTTGTTAAATTTATTCTTTAGGTTTTTTTTTTTTTTTTTTTTTTTACTATTTTCAATGCTATTGTATTATAGACTATTGTAAATGGAGTTTTTAAAATTCAATTTTGGATTGTTTATTGCTGGAGTACAAAAACTGGCAAGAGACAACATTACAACACATTTAGTTATAGATCTAATTGGTTTTTTATCCACAATTCATGAAATAGGGCAGCCTCTGTTCTATAAATGGAGATAAAAGCTCTCACCAGACAGTAGGAGAACAGTTGGTTTCATAAGATGGGGACAAAGAAACAAAACAATAAGAAAAAAAAGTTGATTGGTTAACATCTGTTTACTTCAACTTATTAATGTCTTGTAAGGGTTAAAGTAGAGAGAAATTCCTTATTACTTTGACTCAAATAGACTAGAATCTCCTGTTTCAGGAACACTTGGTCTATTTTGGCGTCTGTATGCTTCCTTCAAGTCTTGGTTTGATGATGTGGTATTCACCATGAATGATTGTTTTGTTTTAGTCTCGTTTGTTGGGGACTTCTTTAGAAGCTTGGTTCAAAACAATGTCCCCTCCATAATTATTGTTAGTAAACTAAAATTAATTGAGTATATTGATCTTGTATCTTGCATTCTTACTGATCTCATCTACCAGTTTTAATAGTTTCTTTTTGGTGTCAATTCCTTAGGGTTTTCTCTGTGTAAGGTAATGTCATCAGTAAATACACATAGTTTCAATTCTTACTTTCCAAAGTAGATGCCTGTTCTATTTTTTTCTTACGTAATTCAGCTTTAGAGGATTTCCAGTACAATGGTGAATAGAAGTGCTGAGACTCAGTAGCCTTGTATTATTCCTGGTCTTAATAGAAAGTCTTTCAGTAGTTCTCTACTAAGTATAATGTTAGCTATAGGTTTTTCATAGATGGTCTTGATCAGGTTGAGGAAGTTCTTTTCCAATCATAGTTTTATAAATGTTTTGATAATGAAAGATGGTTGCATTTTGTCAAATTTGTTTTTCTTTTTCTTTTCTTTCTTTGTTTCTGTTTTGAGGTGCTGGAGATGAAAGCCAGTGCCTCACACATGCTCGGCAAGTGCTCTACCACTGGGCTACATCCCCAGCCCTCAAATGGTTTTTCTTTTTTTATTTCAAATGGTTTTTCTGTGTCAACTGAAATGTTCATGTGTTTTTTTCTGCCTCCCATTAATGTATTGCATTATATTGATTGACTTTATTATACTAAATCACCCTCACATTCTTGGGATATATTCCATTTGATTATGGTGTATAATCTTTTTAATATGTTGCTGAATTTCAATTGCTTTTTGTTTAGCTTATTGTTTGCCCTAAGTATATGTCCTAATCCTAACCCTAACCCTTGATGTTAAACCACTGCTGCTTATTTTTTCCAACAAAGGACTCAGGAAAGGGCCTTGATGCTGAGTCAGATCACCTAAAGACAAGTCCTTTGAATGGGACTTTTCTAGGGAGTTGCCTGACAGTGCACATAATGACAACTCTGGGGATAGGTCTATTTGGGGTAATCTAAACCTACTCTGCGCCCTCCACTGGGTGCCAGGCTGTTGCTTTTCACAGATACTGTGAACCTAAGGCTTTTGGTTTTCTTTTCTTTCTTTCTTTTTTTAAATATTTTTTTAGTTGTTAATGGATTATTTATTTATTTATTTGCGGTGTTGAGGATGGAACCCAGGGCCTCACACATGCCAGGCAAGTGCTCTATCACTAAGCCACAATTCCAGTCCTAGCTTTGGTTTCCAATGTTACTGTGGAACTGGATAAAGGAAGATGGGAATAGGGCACGTTTAAATACCACAAAACTTGTTCATACTGAAATTCAGCTGTTTTTCTTGAATAAAAGCTCTTTGGATTGAACTGCTGTATTGAATCCAGAGGTGCGTTCCCACTGAACCACATCCAGCCCTTTTTATTTTTCATTTTGTGACAGGGCCTTGCTAAGTTGCTGAGGCTGGCTTTGAATTTGAGCCTCAGCCTCCTGAGTCACTGGGATTACCAGCGTGCACCACATGCCTGGCTATTGTAAGCTTTCGGTTAATTTCCAGAGTTGTGAAAAAACTGAATTTGAAATTTTTTCCAATGTTTTATATTGCTATTTTGGAAGAGTGGATGTTCAGAAGTCCTTCTTCCACCAATGTGGAAGTGCTTCCCCTCATGCTTTTTTTTTTTTTAAATTTTGAGTCAGAATCTAAATTGCTTAGAGCCTTGCTATGTTGATGATCCTCCTGCCTTAGCCTCACTTGCAATCCTTCTGCCTCAACCTCCCAAGTAACTGGGATTACAGGTGTGTACCACCACACCTGGCCCCTTATGACTTTTTAACTTCATGGGAAATGATCTTGTATTTGGGGGGGTAATGAAAATGATGAAGTCCTTGCCTAATTCCTACTTAGGGACAACAAAACAAAGTAAAATAAAGTTTGAGGAGTACAGGAGCATCTTAACAGTCAGAAGACTGGATGTTGCTCAAGGATGTGGAACAATTTTATTCCTCATCATATTTTTAACATTTTTCAAAATGCCTAGCACAAGGTTGATGCTGAATAAATACTTTTTTGAATAAATAGATTTGTGCCTGATGAACCATCCATGGGGCACTCTTTCCAAGGTTCTTCTTTCTTTAGTATATGAAGGAGGCAAAGTCTGGTTGATAAGCCAAGTCTCCTGAAAATTGCAACTAGGAACTACTCTTAACATAGGTAGGTTAACTATTATATATTGAGCTCTGAATATGTGCAAGACACTTTACCAGATTTTCACATGAATCATCTCACAAAGACCCTAAAGGCAGATAGTGGTATTACATCCATTTTACAGATAATAGGATTGAAGCCAAGGTCACATGTCTTGGTGAGTGGTGGAGTCTGGCTGACATTGTAGACCAAGCTCTCAAACAATGCACTCTCTGACAATCCATTGAAGGTGTGAACTTAGCAAGCAAGAAGATGAATTTTCTAATATCTTGCCCATTTGACCTTACCATGCCCACATCTCCTATTGCTTTAGGTAAGGCACTGAAGTTATACTCATGTTTATGGGAAATTATAATACATGAAAATATTAAGTACCTTTAACAGTTTAAATTGGCTATATAATATTAGCCAGTTAAGAGACTTGCCTATTGGCAAAGGCCAGAAATGATGAAACCTAGGCTGTGCCTGACGGCGTGTCTGACGCGAAGTTGGGTGGGGTAGAGAGTAGGGGGCGGTAGTCGTGGTGGTGGGAGAAGGAGGAGGTGGCGAATCCCTTATAAATGGCGCCCAAGCAGGACCCGAAGCCGAAATTCCAGGAGGGTGAGCGAGTGCTGTGCTTTCATGGGCCTCTCCTTTATGAAGCAAAGCGCGTTAAGGTTGCCATAAAGGACAAACAAGTGAAATACTTTATACATTACAGTGGTTGGAATAAAAATTGGGATGAATGGGTTCCAGAGAGCAGAGTGCTCAAGTACGTGGACACCAATCTGCAGAAACAGCGAGAACTCCAAAAAGCCAATCAGGAGCAGTATGCAGAGGGGAAGATGAGAGGGGCTGCTCCAGGAAAGAAGACATCTGGTCTGCAACAGAAAAATGTTGAAGTGAAAACCAAAAAGAACAAACAGAAAACACCTGGAAATGGAGATGGTGGCAGTACCAGTGAGACACCTCAGCCTCCTCGGAAGAAAAGGGCCCGGGTAGATCCTACTGTTGAAAATGAAGAAACATTTATGAACAGAATTGAAGTTAAAGTAAAGATTCCTGAAGAGCTAAAACCATGGCTTGTTGATGACTGGGACTTAATTACCAGACAGAAACAGCTCTTTTATCTTCCTGCGAAGAAGAATGTGGATTCTATTCTTGAGGATTATGCAAATTATAAGAAATCTCGAGGAAACACAGATAATAAGGAGTATGCTGTTAATGAAGTTGTGGCAGGAATAAAAGAATACTTCAATGTAATGCTGGGCACTCAACTGCTCTACAAATTTGAGAGACCTCAGTATGCTGAAATCCTTGCAGATCATCCTGATGCACCCATGTCCCAGGTGTATGGAGCGCCACATCTACTGAGATTATTTGTACGAATTGGAGCAATGTTGGCCTATACACCTCTGGATGAGAAGAGCCTTGCTTTATTACTGAATTATCTTCATGATTTCCTCAAGTACCTGGCAAAGAATTCTGCAACTTTGTTTAGTGCCAGCGATTATGAAGTCGCCCCTCCTGAATACCATCGGAAAGCAGTGTGAGGAGGTGTACTTCATTCACTTGTGTTTGGATCTCTGTAAACACATTTTTGTTCTTAGTCCTTCTCTTGTACAAATGATGTACTTTGAAGATGTTAGTGTATAACAAAATTGATGTTTGTTTTCTGTTTGAATTTAAACAGAGAAAATAAAAGGGGTTACTGCTCCTTTTTTCCTTTCTTTCTTTTAATTTCATTTCAAAGTTGCTACCAGTGTATTCAACGATGGACAACAGAGAGACATGCTGTAGAGTGTTTGCCTAGTTGACAAAGCTGCTTTTGAATGCTGGTGGTTCTATTCCTTTGACACTACGCACTTTTATAGTATGTGTTAATGCTATATGACAAAATGCTCTGATTCCTAGTGCCAAAGGTTCAATTCAGTGTATATAACTGAACACACTCATCCATTTGTGCTCCTTTTTTTTTTTAATGGTGCTTAAAGTAAAGAGCCCATCCTTCGCAAGTCATCCATGTTGTTCCTTAGGCATTATATCTTTGCTCAAATTGTTGAAGAATGGTGGCTTGTTTCATGGTTTTTGTATTTGTGTCTTATGCACGTTTTAACATGATAGACGGAATGCATTGTGTAGCTACAGTTTTCTGGAAAAGTCAAATCTTTTAGGAATTGTTTTTCAAATCTTCAATAAATTTTTTCTTTAAATTTCAAAAAAAAAAAAAAAGAAAGAAATGATGAAACCTACCCTAGATATGGAGGGTTAGCTAAGAGCATAGAAGAGCCAATAAAGATCTTAATCTCCTGGTTTACCAGGACAGGTCTGTATGGGACCCACCTTTTCAATCTTTCCAAATATTTTCTGCACAGATATCTTGGAGTTTTCACTGTAGTTGTCCCCCTTTACCCACAGATAATGCTTCATTTCTCCAATATTCCCAAGAAAGGGGTAAAATCTGTTATATTTTTTCCATACTTTACAAAATATTTGGAAAAGCCTTTCCACCTTTGACATAAAACTGGAGGGGGGTTGTTGTTGTTGTTGATTTTGGTACCAGGGATTGAACCCAAGGTGTTTAACCTCTGAGCCACATTCCCATCCTTTTTTACATTTTAATTTAGAGGCAGGGTCTCATTAAATTGTGTATAGCCTAGCTAAATTGCTGAATTGAGGCTGGCTTTGAACTCTTTGTATTCCTGCCTCCCACTCTCTAGCTGCTGTGATTACAGATGTGTGCCCCGAGGCCCAGCTAAAGCTGTGTTTTAAAAGAAGGGACTCAAAGGCTCTTTGCCCTTTTGTAGGAATATCTTGATAGAAATTCTACTGGAAAGAGCCTATTTCTCTCCTAGAAAACTAGCAAATAAATAGCTTGGATTTCACCTTAACAGAGTTTTGACTTCACTCACATAGCGAGAATCATCTCCCTAGCCCCTCACCAGTCTCTCAAATGTGACTTTTGTTCCTATAACTGTCTAATCAGGCTTTAATGACTGATTCACATAATGTCCCCAAACCAGAACAAAATTTGACGTGCTCACTGCAAGGACTGCAGAGAGATCTTTCAACAAGCCTTTCAGAGTACCTGCTCTGAGCCCAGTTTTGAGTGACACTTGGGAGACAGTCACTACTAGATAGACCCACAGTGATTCTGGCCTGCTGGAGTTCTTGGTGAGACAAGCCTAACTCATATGAAACAAGTAACAGGACGATAGTGTTTGTGTTCAGATGCTCGCTTAAGTGGACAGATGGTAAATATGTCAGGTTCCCAGATGGTTGACTCTCACAGATCAGTTAAAGCCACTCCCCTCCAAATTGAGAGATTATTTTGCCAAGTAAGGGTATGAAAAAGTCGTTGTCTCTTCCATCTCCTTTGACCATTTTATGATATAAAAGATGGAATAAAAGGACACTCATTCAATCTGGATCCATTTAACTTCAGGAAAAGCTCACCACTTTGTCATGAGTCACTGCACTCTGGGGAATTTAGGGCATTCATAAATTAGAAAAATCAGAAAACACCAGAGTTCTAAGAAAAGGCTGCAGAAAATCATGAAATTAGAGAACATCACTTCCTTCTGGAAACCTTCCCTGATTGCACAAGCCAGAGGTGACCTCTTCTTCCTCCTTGAGCCCAGACAACTTTGCTTCTTCCTTATGGTACCTTTCAGAGTCTGCTTTGTGTTACACTTACTTCTCTCTAGAACCTTCTTATTAGATGCTATGCTAATAAGATACCATCTAAGGGGGAGAAGCACTTTTGCATGCATCAGTTCATTCATCAAAAGGATTTTTAAGCATTTAATGTGTTTGACAAAGTGAGAGAGTACCCCTTTTTCCCTCTCTAAAATCAAGGTATGAATGTCCAACTACTCAGTGGATGTTTCCCCTGGCCACTCAAGCACAAAACCCACAGAGAACTCATTCCCCTAAGGTTCTCTAAGACAAACCCAAGGCTTCTCTTTTCACCTGAGTTCTGTGGGTCCTCAAGGCATTTCTTTAGTAGTAATCATGCTAGCCACAGACAAAATGTATGTAGAACTTACTGTGTTTGGGATGCTAATACTATTTCCTTTTTTTTTTTTTTTTTTGGTACCAGGGATTGAACCCAGGGGTGCTTAACCACTGAGCCACATCCTCAGCCCCTTTTTATACATTTTTTTGTTGTTGTTTAGAAAGAGGGTCTCACTGAGTTGCTTAGGGCTTTGCTAAATTGCTGAGGCTGGCTTCTAACTCTCAATCCTCCTGCATCAGCCTCCTGAGCCTCTGGGATTACAGACATGTGCCACCATGCCCTGCTGTTGGAAAGTCATTAAATATTTTTCTGACTTTTATTAGGCATCTTTATTCCCCTCCCCATTATACTTGAAATACACTTCATGAGTTCAATCCAAAGCCCCCAAAACTATACTCAGATCTCTTCAGAAACTTAAAGTGATGACACATTCAATCTTCTATCTGAAGAGCATGGGATACTTTAGATTAGAAAGCAACTTGTGCATACAGACTGTCCCTGATTTATGATGGCACCAATACAATATGCACTCATGAACTTCAAATTTAAAATTTGGATGTCTCCTTGGCCTAGACATATGCTGCCTGATCCTTTATGGCAATGCTGGGCAGCAGCAGTTAGTTATGCAGTCACCAAAGGAAACAACTGGTACTCTACAGTGCACTCTGTTAATAAGCTATGATGTTTAGTTGGTTGGGTGTAGTCAATGTATATTCAATTTATCATGGCTTATGGGTATATAACCCCATTGTAAGTGAAGACACATCTGTATTAATAAACCTAGGAGGTTGGTACTGTTACTCAGCCATTTTACAGATAAGAAAATGGAGGCTCAAAGAGGATAAATAGTAATAATAATAACAGCAATTAATAGTTGAATGCCTACTGTGCACTAAGCTCTAAAGTAAGTGCTCATATAAAATATATTCCGTGCTTGTAAAATTATGTCAAAATGGATTATGCTGTCATGTAAAATTAAAAAGAACCAATTAAAAAATACAAGTTCTTATACGGTATGGTATTGTCAAAAAAATAAAAAGCTAGGGAGAAACTTCCCTTGTTATTGACTGGGTTTCCACCCAGTAGAAAATGAGGGGAAGTCTTTTCATAGGAGAAAAGGATTTGGGGGTCAGAGTGGGCTCTTGAGCAGTAAGCCAAGTTATGGGGGAGAGTAAAAAGTCAACAGTATTCAGCTCCAGCAATTCCATGAGGAACAGGCATGGTCAGAGGAGAGAAAACTTTTTAACTTCCTCCTTAGTCCACCCTAACTCCTTCCCCAAGCCTATAAGCAAGAAAAAAAAAAAAAAAAGATCAGGATTGGGCAAGTTACTTCCACACTGAATCACCTAACTGGTTATTTCCGGATGATTTTCAAATTGTTGGGTATGTATATAAGGTGCAATCCGTGAAACTGGAAGAAAGGTTACCTTGACACATGTTTAACGTTCAGAGGTTCCTAAAGTAGTGCAGTTATCCCTTTGCATCCTCAGATTCAGTCAAGCAGGGAACTATCTTTTAATTGTATCTGAACTGAATATGTTTAGACTTCTTTTCAATTCATTCCCTTGTAAGGGTAAAAGAAATTGAAGTTAAAGCGTAAAAGTTAAAGGGTAAAAGACCGGGTATTGTAAAGTTTCTAAGCTTCAAAGTCTGAGTTAAAATGTAAAGGATTAGGTATTGTTAACCTGAAATTCCTGTAGCTGTTAAGACAATGCTTAGAACCGCCCAGTAAATATTTCCCCTGACTGCTTGGTTGTTTAATAACTGAAGGGCTCTGTGTGGTCTCACACGTAGGCCTTGCAGGGCCTAAACCAATCAGTTTGAATGTGTACCCCGTTTAGAACTGACCTATCACCCCCGCCCGACCTGTTCCCGCCAATGAATGAACTAATCATGTTTAGGAGTTGTAGTTTGATTTTCCCGCGGTATGATGATTTGTTAAAGGAGACTGTGATGTATGTAAAATCCCCGCCCTCTCCAAAAAAGTGTACTTAAGCAGTGCTCAGCCCCTGCTCGGGGCTCTGGGCTGCTTTCCCTTCTCGAGTGGGCATGGAGCCCCAGCATGCTGGTTCATTAAATCCCCTTCTGCCAATTGCATGAGTGGTCACTTGGTGGTCTCTTTCTCCGATGCTTCGCCGGACCCTTACACCCTAAACAATACAGTGTAACAACTATTTATAGCCGGGAGGGTAGCACTGGCCTGTAATCCCAGCAGTTTGGGAGTCTGAGGCAGGAGGGTTGCAAATTTGCAGATAGGAATGGGTTGGGGGTTGGGGGTTGGGGTTGGGGATGGGGGTTGGCGGTGGGTATTGGGCGGGAGCTGGGGATATTGTTCAGTGGTAGAGCACTCTTGGTTTAAGCACTCCTGGGTTCAATTCTTAGCACTAAAATAAAACAAAACAAATCAACCAACCAAACCCACAACAATAACAAACAAAAAAACAGCAACCCAAAACAACCAGAAGTATCTACATAGCATTTACATTGTTTTGGTATTATAAGCATTCTAGGGTTGACTGAAAGAACAAAGTATATAGGATAAAACAAAAAATACTAGGCTATTTTATTCAGGGACTGGAGTATCCAGAGCATCCTGGAACCAATTTCCCACTGCAACAGGGCTATAATTCTCTGAAGGGCTTGCCAGAGTTACCTTTGGCTATTTGTGAAATCAGCTGACTGCAAGCAGGGGTGTTTACAGCTATAAGCCCTTCTTCCTTTAGTCCATTTTGAGAACTAGAAGAACTGAAAGGTGAAGAAGAGTCCTCCTCCACCTTGGAAAGAAGGTGAGGACTAGGAAGAAACAGCATTTATCAGCTATGTCAAGATTGAAAGTAAGAACCTTTCTTGGGTATTTTTTGTTGCTCTTTAAAGAACCACCTCCTATTCCTTCAGTGAATGGCTACAAGTTGAAATGGGCTCAACTTTCATTGCATCATATGTCAGCTTTTCAAAAGAGAGGCTGGTTGTGAACAAGGGTGTATTTAAAAATCCAGGTCAGTAGGGCTGGGGTTGTGGCTCAGTGGTAGAATGCTCCTCTAGTGCCCATGAGGCACTGTGTTCAATCCTTAGCACCACATAAAAATAAATAAATAAAAATAAATGCATTGGGGCTGGGGTTATAGCTCAGTAGTAGAGTGCGCACCTAGCATGTGCGGGGGCTCTGGGTACGATCCTCAGCACCACATAGAATAAAGTTATTGTGTCCAACTACAATATATATATATATATATATATATATATATATATATATATATATATATATATATATAAGGCATTGTGTCCACCTACAACTAAATACACACACACACAGACACACACACACACACACACACACACACACACAAATCCAGGTCAGCAGAAATGACCTGAGATATAGTTTTGTATGCTTTGTAGTTCTCAATCAAGTTTGGGCTCTGAAGTAGAGAAAAATGCTCAAAAAAGTAATCAGTGGCAATGCAAATTTCCAACTGTCCCAGCACTTTTCTTCTCTCGGCATTGCCGTGAGCTTGCTGAACTATACTTTCATTAAACAGTACAGCTTTATTTTCCTCCAGTGCGGCAGACATTTAAAACAAAGAAATAGGTTTGGCAAAGTGTTTAGGCCCAGATTATGATTGGAAGTAGCCCTTTTATTTTACATGAATTCTCTGCCTAATCCAATTTGATATTTCCCCAATCAAATCACTAATCCATGGTGAATTTTGAGAGAGAGAAAGAGAGAGAGAGAGAGAGAGAGAGAGAGAGAGAGAGAGAGAGAGAGAGAGAGGTGTGTGTGCAGAGATATGCATAGTTCCTCAGGGTATACTGATACATTTTGCAATAAACTGGTTCTGTTGTTGCAATTAGCTTGCAGACTTGGTTCCTGAGCTGGGTTGCTAATATCAATGGTAGCACAGGTGCAGTTTCACAAAATAAGGCAACTGGAAGCCATACCTCTCATTTCCGGTTAGATCTAGGCCTCACTAATTTGAACTAAATAGAGAAAAGTGAGGTTAGATGCTGAAAACACTTTTAGAACAAATATTTTTTAAAAGCATGTTTTTTTTTTCATTTGCAAGCATACATGGTCAGAACTAGCTCAATGGGTTTTCCTGGCAGATGTTCTAATTGTCCCCTGTTGTTTGTGGTGGACTCTGGAAAGGAGCTAGAGCAGCTGAATTAAGTAGAACACAGTGGCTTACTCTAGACATGAGATGGCAGCAGAGGGTGGAGGAGCTTACTTCCTATTCCAAAAGGGGTGTTTAGAAGGAAAGGGACACCTGCAAGTGATGTAGCACAGAAAAGCAGTTGAAGAGGAGTGCCTGGAAACTCACTAAAGCCAAGTAAGGAGTAAAACTGGGTGCGATCCAGTAACTCCTACCGGTTTAAGTCAGGAAACTGGAAAGGAAATGCCTTGGAGAATAAACAAAACAAAGTGACAGCAGTAAACCATTAATCTAGCAAATGATAATGAACAGAGCTGAGAGAAATCTGCTGAATGCCAAAGTTACAGCCAATTCTGAAGGCATCTCTTTAAAATGTGGTTGCTCTTTCAGAGTTGGGTTTCCATTTATTGCCAAGCCCAGTGCTGGGATAATGCTACAGGCCCAAAGACCCACTATCCCTATTTCATATCTATCTATCTATCTATCTATCTATCTATCTATCTATCTAATCTATCTGTTTATTTATAGTACTGTAAGGGTAAAAGAAATTGAAGTTAAAGTGTAAAAGTTAAAGGGTAAAAGACTGGGCATTGTAAAGTTTTTAAGCTGCAAGGTCTGAGTTAAAATGTAAAGGATTAGGTATTGTTAGGTTTCTATGCTACCTGCAAAACCTGAAATTTCTGTAGCTGTTAAGACAATGCTTGGAACTGCCCAGTAAATATTTCCCCTGACTACTTGGTTGTTTAATAACTGAAGGGCTCTGTGTAACTGGTCACGTAGTCATTTAGGCCCTAAAACCAATCAGTTTGAATGTAAGCCCCTCCTTAGGAATGACCTATCACTCCAGCCTGACCTGTTCCCGCCAATGAATGAACTAATCATGTTTAGGAGTTGTTGTTTGACTTTCCCGTGCCTCATGATGATTTGTTCTGATGTATATAAAGCCCTCCACCCTCCCCAAAAAGTGTACTTAAGCAGTGCTCAGCCCCTGCACGGGGCTCTGGGCTGCTTTCCCTTCTTGAGTGGGCACGGAGCCCCAGCATGCTGGTTCAATAAATCCCCTTCTGCCAATTGCATGAGTGGTCACTTGGTGGTCTCTTTCTCCGACGCTTCGCCTGACCCTTACAGTACTAGAGATTGAACTCACAGACGCTTATATCCCCAGCCCTTTTTATTTTTTAGTTTAAGATAAAGTCTCACTAAGTTGTCCAGGCTGGCCATGGACTCGCAATCCTCCTGCTTCAGCCTCCTGAGTCTCTGGGATTATAGGTGTGCACCACTGTAAACACCCCCAAAATCCCTATTTCAAAACCCTTAGGGCCAGATATATTTTGGAATGCTAAATTTGTCAGCTTTTAGAAGAGTAATATGTTGCTAACATTCCTAGTGGGGTTTGAGGCAGTAGTCATAATTAGGGTTGCCAAGTTTAGTAAATAAAAATATAGGATGTCCAGTTAAATTTGAATTTCAGATAAAAAATAATGTCTCTTACAATTTTGGGATGTACTAAACATTATTCTTTCTTTATCTGAAATTCACATGTAACTGAGTGTCCTTTATTTTATCTGGCAACCCTACTAAAATCAAACATTAATTCTACCAGCAACGAAGCCTATGAATGCTTAGAATTCGTGGGATAAACATAAATTGTACATGTGTCCTGTAACATATATTGTTGTTTTCTGACTTATAATGGTTTGATTTATGGATTTTTGACTTTATGATGAGGTTAAAGGACATTTGGTACAAAGCATACTTCAGATTTTGAATTTCAGTTTTTTCCTGAACTCTTTATATGCAGTCTAATACTCTTGTGATGTGGTCAGTGGAAGCAAGTTGCAACTCCCAGTCAGCCTCAGAATCACAAGGGGAGGAACTGGATACTCTACAGTCTACTGTGTTGTTAAACTGCAATGTTTTCCAGGTTATGTGTATTTCAATGCATTTGGGGGGTAGGGGGCTACCAGGGATTGAACTCTGGGGCACTTGGCCACTGAGCCACATCCACAGCCCTATTATTTTGTATTTTATTTAGAGACAGGGTCTCACTGAGTTGCTTAGCAGCTTGCTTTTGCTGAGGCTTGCACTGAACTCACTGACCTCCTGCCACAGCCTCCCCAGGTGCTGGGATTACAGCTGTGTACCACTGCGCCTTTATCACTGCCTTTTTTTTGACTTATGATACTTTCAATTTACCATGAGTTTATAAAGGAATAATCCCTCAAAAATAGAGGAACATCTATATTGAACATTGACATTGGTTTGGCTCTGTTTTGTGGTACTTGGGGCAAGTATTTGTATTTTGGTCTTTATTTGCTTAATGGTGATGTCCCTTATTCCTCACAGGGTTACTGTGAAGATTGAATGGATCACAGGTAGGAAAGTGCTTTGAAACTTTCTGAACACCAAATGGATGGGAGTTGGCATGCCTCATATATCTGTGTTAGCATAATAGCATCTTTGGGCTGCAAGCCTAAAGATATTTCAAATAAGATAGTGTGATATGGTCAGGAACTTGGTCTTTGCAGTCAGAGAGACAGACATAGGGTTGAAATTACAGTTGTGCCACATCTCGGCTGGGTGATGATAGGCAAGTTACTTAGTCTCTCTAGCGCTTCATTTCCCCATGTGCAAAGTTAGGATTATAATGGTAACTCATGTCATGGCATCATTATGAAGATTAAGAGACTTATTTCGGTGCTCTGCAACTAGAAAACAAATATTATTATAATTTTTTCATCATGGATTATTGTGAGGATTAAATGAAAAAGCACTCAATAAACATTAGCTATTTTGATGATGATGATGATGATGATGATGATGGGGAGGAGGAGGATCAGGAAGAGACAGATGGATGGGGTTGCTTCCTGGATATGTAGTATTGACATTACTATTTATGTGATTTGACACAGTCCATGCCTAGACAGAGTTTGCATGCATCTGCAGCAGCACTGCTTCCATTATCCTGAGTTCCTCTGAATATTCTGAGGGTGTGCTCTGTTGAGGGCCACAGTCTGAATGACGCCTGGCATTTTGCTAGAGGGAATGGTTGAAAGGTGACGATGATGGTTAAGTTAAGCTGTGTATTCAGTTGTATATAGACCTTTGCTGTCCGGCAATAGGGCGGCTCTTGCTGCCTCGGGTGCCCGCTACTTTGGAGTTCCCGTTGAGTTCTCACGGGTCCCCGAGAGTTGGCGCGGAGCCCGGTGGAGAGAAGAGAGGGCTCCTGGGAAGTGTGCCTGGAGTGCTGGTGGTGTTCGGGCACTAAAGTTTCCTGTTTGAACATACAAGTGCTTTGTGGCGGCTCGGCTATTTGTGCCCAGCCAGACTGTGGCAGTGCTCTGTTATGCTAATTACCAGCTTGAAATTCTGGAAAGGAAATTGATGGTGGTGGTAGAGGGAGGGAGATGGTGAGGTAGAGGAGGTATAGTTGGTTGGAGAAGTACACACTATTATGCTCCTCATTGTAGTCAGATCCTATAAATAATGCTAACAAATTCCAGAAAGAATAACTGGATTATTATGCAAGAGGCATTTTAGAGGATGGAAGACAATTTGGTAGATAAAGGAGAGAATTTTTCATTGAGAAAGATTAGCAAGTTGAAAGGATAAAAGAAATTGAAGTTAAAATGTAAAGGACCAGGTTTTGTAAAGTTTCCAAGCTGCACTCAGTGCCTGAAATTCCTGTGGCAGTTAAGACAATTCCCGGAACTGCCTGTTAGATGTGTGTCGAAATCTTCCCCTGACCACCTAGTTACTAAATCACCCCTTCCCAGAGGCCGTGCAGCTCAGCACGTACACGTCTCAGGGCTTCGACCAATCAGTTTAAATGTATGCCTATCTTAGTGCTGACCAATCACCCCCACCCGACCTGTTCCCGCCAATGAATGTGCTAATCATGTTTTAGAGTTGTTATTTGATTTTCCCGCGGTATATGATGATTTGCTAAAGGAGGCTATGACGTATGTAAAGCCCCTGCCCTCTCTAAAGAATGTATATAAACTCTGCTCAAGTGGTTCTCGGGGCTCTTTGTTCTCTGCTCTTCTGAAGTGAGCTCTGAGCCCCAGCATGCTGGACCCCCAATAAACCTTTTGCTGTTGCATGAGACGGTCTCTTGGTGGTCTTTTCCTCCAACGCTCGCCCGACCTTTTCAAAGTCAGGATTGCAGAAAGGATGGCTTTTTCAAGGGTGGGGGTGCTGTCTGACAAGCTGAGGTATTTCAGGATTTTTGTTTAAACTGAGATGAAAGATTGCATGAGTATGATTTTGACTAAAAGCAAAAAACTTGCTCAGAGTTTTACTTGATGCTTTTTCAGAAGCCTAGAGAAACCAATGCACTACAGCTCCCGTGTGTTTAATACAGCACAGGAACAGTATGTCCTTCACTGCTTCATCCACCCAGCCATCTTGCAAACTCCTACACCTTTCCTGTCTACCTAGACACATTCTCTTTCTCTCTGTTGGAGAAAGAAAGGGCTCTCAATGCTAGAAGCACTTTTTAAAGAATTTATTTTCCAGGCTGAAGATGTGGCTCAGTGGTAGAACACTTGCCTAGCACACAAAAGGCCCTGGGTTTGATTCCCAGCACCAAAAAAAATTGTCTGACTGTTATTATTTTTGCAGTACTTATACTCAAAAGCACTTTACCACTGAGCTACATCACCAGCCCTTTTTATTTTTTAGTTTGAGTTAGGGTCTCACCAAGTATGAGGGTCCTGCTAAGTTGCTGAGGCTGGCCTTGAACTTGTGATCCTTTTGCCTCAGCCTCCTGAGTCACTGGGATTACATGTGGGCAAAACTACTCAAAACATAGCCAGTTCAATTAAGCCACCAATGTTCACTGAGAACCTAGAACTCTGTGTCAGGTACTTGGAACATAGGCACAACTTCAATGGCCAGAATATCATTCTTTTTCTTTCTTTCTTTTTTCCAGAATATCATTCTTAAAGCAAACCTAACAAATCATAATAAAAATCAGACTCCTGTCTTCCATGATAAAGTCCTCAGGGCCTGACAACAACTATAAGGAAGCCAGGGGACTTTCTCAGTAATGATGAAAACAGGAAAGTAAACTTACATGGTTCATGTAGCTGAAAGGAGAATCAAATTAGTTGGAGTCCTGAGGGAGTAGTTCTTTTTGCTGAGTATCAAGACCAGTGGGGCTTTGGTAGGTTGATTCTTTTAATAATTTTTTTACCTTTATTTTGTTTATTTATTTTTATGTGGTGCTGGGGATTGAACCCAGGATCTCACACTTGTAGCCAAGTGCTCTACAACTGAGCTACAACTGCAGCTCACTTGCTTTTTTTATAGCTTTATTTTGTTTGCTTATTTTTTATGTGGTGCTGAGGATCATATCCAGTGCCTCACATGTGCTAGGCAAGTGCTCTACCACTGAGTCACACCCCAGCCCCCCCCACCAGTCAGCTTTTAATAATGACTTTCTGAGTACTTTACTATGCACCAGGCATTTTGAATTTACTCATTCCTTTAATTACTCATCCTCATGATGACTCTATAAGGGATGAATCGCTGCAGTCGTACAGATGAAGAAACTAAGTGGTGAGAGCCAGGTCTGGAACACACCATGGATGTTCTAATCCAGAGGTTATCAAACTTTAGCTGTTGTAAATGAAGTTTGTGGGACTAGAACCACACTTATTTGTTTACATGTTATCTATGGCTGCTTTTATACTACAGTGGCAGAGTAGTGTACCTTATGGCCTAAAACATCTAAAATGTTTGTTATCTGGTCTGTCACTAAAAATGTTTTCTGATACTTGCTCTATCCACCATCCTCCACAGTCTCTGGTATGTAAACTTAGGAGCTAGACAGACATGAGGTCAAAGTCTGGCTTTGCCACTTGTTGACAGTGTGTTTCTTGGACAAGTCCTTTTATAGCTCTTTACCTCAGTTTCCTCATGTGTAAAATGGGAATACAAATATTGCCTCTCTCCTAGGGTTGACAGGATTAAATAAAATACTATCCAGGAAAAGTTCTTAGCACTGTGCATGGTTGACTGACACATAGAAAATTTTAAAAAATGATGGTAAGATTTTTGGAGTAACAATGACAATAGACAGAATGTTCAATTAAATACCAATAATCTGTATTTGTCTTTTTCTTATTCTTGCTCACTTCTCTAGGGCTTTGTGTTGCTAAAGAAAAGACAGAAATTTAACCTGGGCACTATGGTGCATGCCTGTAATGCCAGCCGCTTGGCAGGCTGAGGCAGGAGGATCACAGGTTCAAAGCCAGCCTTGGCATCTTAGTGAGGCTCTAGGCAACTCAGTGAGACCCTGTCTTTAAATAAAAAGGTCAGGGGCTGGTGCTGCTGAGGATATGGCCCTGCAGGTAAGCACCCCTGGGTTCAATACCTGGTACCAAAAAAGAAAAAAAAGACAGACAGAAGTTTAGAGGTTTAGAGTTGGATATAGAGGTAGACGGATTAGCAGCACAGGAAAGTGAAGTAGGTGGTCTTGGCCTGGAGGCAGGGGACTCACTGTGAAAGAAGCTAATGAATGCTTTAAGCCTGAACCATATCACCTGACCACAATGAGGGATTGGGGAAGAGAAAGAATCCCCAGTTGTCAGTTCAGAATTTTTTTTAAATCTTCTTGAGTTGTATTTGAATGAATTCTGATTACACTCTGAAAAATGTGAAGTTTTCCTGAAGTTTCCAGTGTATGCTGACCTCCTCATTCTCCAAGTTCCTGTAGCAATTATTTTCTAAAAAAATAACTCTGGGATCTTTGTTCTTTGCTGTACTTTGTTGGTCTCTCTGATTAGACTTTAAATTTCTTTAGGGCGAAGACCAGAGCATATAACTCTCAGGTTTAGGAAGAAGGAGGTTGTTGTTGCTATTAAACAGTCCAGGGGGGCTTGGGTGTAACTCAGCAAAGGCCCTGGGTTTGATCTCTAGCACCAAAATAAAGAAATATACAAACAAACAATGAAGGGCTGTGTATTTATTTGTGGGATGTGTGTGTTTCTGTCTGTGTGTTTCTTACTCTGGAGGTACCTAAAATGAAAGGAAAATTAGTTTCAGAAGCAAGGTCTTTGGAAGATAAATGAAATGTTTCAATGTCCTATAAAGCTACAGAAAGAAAAAAAAAACTAGAAAAATGAATGTGGCAGAGAATTAAAAAAAAAAGAGTCAGGATCCAAGCTGAGGGAGCCTTCTTTTAGAAGTGGGTACATCACTTAAATAACTGGATAGAAGAAAAAGTTTTCTACAGGGTGGTGAAAATTCCCACCAGTAGAAAGGCAAGCCTTTGGTGACAGCTCTGCTATTCTGGCAGCCACATTTTTGCAGTGTTCTGTGAAGGTCAGCCTTTACATCCAAGGTGAGTTACTTCATAAACAAATCACAACTTGCTAGTGTCGGAGAGGCTAGGTGCGTTTTGCTGAGGGAGGAAGGGATGGGCTCTTTTTCTATTCCCAGGGAAAGTACTTGCCTTCTCCATTATCTGGATTTGGAGTCTCCTCCCCCCACCTCCTTATTCAAATAGATACATACTTCCTGCCACTGGTAGAAACATCTCCAAGGCAAATTCTTGGCTTCCTGGCCAGTCTGGGATGGAAAGCCTCTGGTTCTTGCAACAGGAGTAATTTGGAAGTAGGGTCACAGATGAGTTAAGACCTCATAGTCTAAGGAAGTGAGTAAATTTTGTCTCATGCTATCTTAGTTTCTGCGCAATGTAACTTATAATTGTGTTTCAGATGAATATCAAGGTTGTAACTAGTCTGTACTACCCAGAGTTCCCTGGCAATACTTATTTGCCTTGACTGTGATTGTTACACACTTCTCTGAAGAAACAAGAAGATGAAAAATCGGTGTGGACAAACTGACTTCTCAAGGGTATGTTGGTTGTTTTTACTGTATTTTATTTTCCCTCTCACACCTCACACTCCTAGTGTATTTTACTCCATAATAACCATATTTTAAACTATACATACTGTGTAGTGCCATGCTCAAATATTGAGGGGCCTTGGTTTAATGCTGTTCTTGGGGTTCAGTCTGTGAGACTTCCATAGTGATGAGGAGATCATTACCTATACAGGATCAGATTTGTTTTTCAGAATAATTACTCTTTGCAGCAGGGATGATGAATTGGCAAAGGGGACAACAGAGTGGCTGGAGGCAGGGGGGCTGATTTTGACTATTGTAACTACCCAGGTGAGAGGTGATAAAGACCTAAATTAAAGCAATGGGGGACAAAAGGTGATGGTAAAATAAATATTTTGGAGTTAAAATTGATACTATTTCACAATCAATTGTAAAAGGAAGAGGAAGATGAAGAGGAGGGTTTAGTGGTGCACACCAATAATTCCAGCAACTGGAGAGCCTGAGACAGGAGGATTGCAAGCTCAAAGCCAACCTTAGCAATTTAGTGAGGCCCTAGGTAATTTAGAGAGGTGCTGTCTCAAAATAAAAAAAAAAATAAAAGTTAAGAGGGCTAGGGATGTGGCTCAGTGAGTAATTAAGTGCCTTTGGGTACAATTCCTAGTACCTAAATAAATAAATAAATAAAGGAACTGAGGTTTATGCAGAAGGAAAATACCTCTGCTATTAAATTATGGAGAGCATCAGGACATCAGGAGTAGGACTGGGTTTGGTATAGACATTGATGAGTTCATTTTAGTCACAGTGAATTTTTGTCCTAGTTTGATGAGATTGACAGAATTCCCAGGACATGGAACTTTTAGTGCTAAAATTCGGAATATCTTGGGCAAACCAGGATGAATCAATCATCTTAAATTTAGGATATGCTGGATTGAGGTGTCTCTAGACAGTGTTGGGCAGATAGTTGTGGTATGTAGGAAGAATATCAGGGTCAGAGGTGTAGTTTGGAAGTTCCTTGTATAAAAATGGTGGATAAAACCTCAGGAGTGGGTATTATAATTAAGAGACAATGCATGGCATGAAATTGTAACTACCTCAAATCCCTTGTGGAGTGAGAAGGAATGTAAATGGATGAATATAATAATTAAGAGGAAAGGGAGAATAAGGAAAAGCAGCAGGCTGGACTTAGAGGTACATATACCTATATAGCTTGAATGTATAACAAAACCTGAGGCTTAGGTCAAAATGGAATTAGGGGGCTGGGTTGGGGATATAGCTCAGGGGCAGAGTGTTCGCCTGGTGTGTGTGAGGCCCTAGGTTTGATCCCTACCACCATAAAGAAAAAAAAAAGAATTAAAATAAAATGATGATGTTATAGAAGTTAAGGAGAGAGAGAATTGCAAAACTGTGGGGATTGAGGACAGTTGTTTGGCTCTGATGATTAATAAAAATAATTTTCTATGGAGTCCTAAAATTAGATTGCAAGGTACAAGGAGTAGTAGCCTCCTTCACACATTAGCTCTTCTTTGGATCTTCAAGATCCAATTCTTCCTTGAAGCTTTCCTGAACTTCAAATGTGTACTATTCTCCCACTTCCACAATTTAAACATATGTAAAAACTCAAACTTTACCCCCATAAATATAGATAATTATTGTTTGTATTTTATATAGACAATAATAACTTTATATAATAAAATATAATAATGCATATTTTATATAGTATAACACAATTATATGTGTTTATTATTTATATTTTTGTGGGGTTTTCTATATTGTATAAAAAACTAAAATAAAATTTTTTAAAAAGCCATAACAGAGAATGAAATTATGGCATTTGTAGGTAAATGGATGGAACTGGAGATTATTTTGGTAAGTGGAAAAAGCCAGTCTCAAAGAAACAAAGGTGGAATGTTTTCTCTGACTGGCAGATGCTAATTAACGATGGGGGCTGGTTAGGGATGAATAGAAGTTCTTTGGATTAGACCAAGGGGAATGAAGGGAAGGGAGCAGGAGAGGGGAATGGGAAAGACTGTAGAAGGGATGGGAATAGGAACAACAGTAGAATGAATCAGACATAACTTTCCTATGTTCATATATGGATACACGGACCAGGGAAACTCCACATCACATACAACCACAAGAATGGGAAGTTATATTCCATGTATGTACAATATGTCAAAACACATTCTACTGTCATGTATATGTATAAAGAACAAAATTAAAAAAAAAAATTCTTGCTGTATTCAGTGGATATACCACATTATGTAGAAAAAAAATTAACTATTTGCTATACTTATTTATTTTCTGGTTGCTTTGGTGTGTTTGGTGGTCTCCCCTCAGGGGAGAGACCATGGCTTATACCCACAGAGCCCATAAGAAAGGCCTTTAAGAGTATTTGTTATCTGCTAGGGATTCAAAGAGTCTCTGGCACACTTTTCCTCAAACTTAACTCTATTGACTTTGGGGGCTGGTAATTCTTTGTTCTGGGAGAACATCCTGTGGATTTTTGGAATATTCAGTGGTTCCCTGGCCTCTACCCACTAATTGACAGTGGCATCCCTGCTTCAGTAGAGAAGACAGAGAACCCAGGAGTCCTTGTCCCGGAGATTTTTATGTGTCATCCCTATGGAGCTTGTGCTTTCTGTTAAGATCACAGGGAATGAGTGGTTATGAGTTAAGCTGGACTGGGGCAAGGATAAGGAAAAATTTGTATTTCTGTTACATCACATTTTTCCAGCTTCTGAAGTTCTTTGGTATCATTTTTGAATCTTCCTGTAGCTCTATGGTGAGGGCCAATAACCAGCCTACACATCTTATTTTATTTTATTTTTTTGGTACTAGGGATTGAACCCTGGGGTGCTTTACCACTGAGCCACATCTCCAGCCCTTTTTATTTTGAGATAGAGTCTCACTAAATTGCTGAGGCTGGCCTCAAACTTGTGATCCTTCTGTCTCAGTCCCCTGAACCACTGAAATTACAAGCCTGTGCCACTGCACCCAGCAGTCAGTCATCACACCATTCTTTATTGAATACCTGCTAAATACTCTGAGGATAATCAAAGAGTAATGTGAATAAAAAGAAGTTAGGTTGTGCGAGGCTTAACTCATTTTTTTTCCTGGTTTTCAGCAGAGCATGTTAACTGATGAACTAAATATTTCCCATGCTTTCTTGGATTTTAGCTCATAGCAGCTAGCCCCATGAGATAATTATTCTTAGAATCATTCTCTTCTTACAGAGAAATAATGTGAAGCTCAGGAAGATTAAATCATATGCTAAGGGCATGTAGTTAACAAGGTGATAAGAGCATGTAGTTACAAGGTGACAGGAGATTCAAACTCAGATCTGTACAACTCCAAAGCCTATGGCTCTTATCCACTATGCATACTATCCCCTAAAATACAGTATTTTATCATTCATTGTATCTAGTTCAGTTTTTCTACATTTTTCCTAAAAAGGTAAGCTATTTCATTTTATAGAGTGAAGAACTAAAGACCCCAAAAATATAAATGAATTTCCCAGAATGATGTGGTTGTGGTGGTGGTAATGTTGAGATACATCTATCTGTTTCCATAGTTTTATGATGAGGACAACTTTTATTTGTTGCAACTATCTTTTTGCACACATGGCTGTTTGCCTAGCTTTTCTTCCCTTTTCCTAATTGCTCCAGCTATTCTGTCATTTTGGGCATTGGCCATCACATCTGACCTTGCCTTGTATATTGATAGTATATAGATATTTTTATATATTTATTTTTTAGTTGTAGTTGGACACAATCTCTTTATTATTTATTTATTTATTTTTACGTGGTGCTGAGGATTGAACCCAGGGCCTTGCACATGCAAGGCAAGTGCTCTACTGCTGAGCCACAATCCCAGCCCCTAGATAGTTTTAATCTAGACTTTAATTCATGGTTGTGCGGGCCCTCTGATTTTGTTTGTAGAATGAAAACTCCGTGGGGTCAAGGTCTTAGCTATATGAGCTTACCATTGTATATTTAGTACTCTGGATGATAACTAGCATACAGGTTATTAATAAATATTGTTGTAATGAATGGATGAGTGAATGCATAAATTCCCTGGTTTTGGTGCTCAGATCAGTCTATTAGACCTACTTCTGCATACAGCCTCATAAAAGTATGGTTACTCTATTCATGTACTGTCCTGTGAGTAGAACTACTTAGCTGCTTTTCCCTGGATGCTACTTATAAATTTCCGTTAGTCCAAGCAGGGCTGATACTGAATCACTCTGTACTTGAAGGTGTTATACAGGCTTATGTAACTATAACTTAGAACTTGGTATAGATGACAAAAATTTTTAGTTGGGTTAATGTGAACACTCAATGTAGAAAAAGTCAAATGTATTTTACAATTTGAAGGTTCCTAATACAAAGAAATGATAAATGTTTGAGGAAATAGAAATGCTAATTTCTCTGATTTGATTATTATACTTATATACATGCATTGAATTATGACACTCTAAGTAAGTATAACTATTATATGCCATTAAAATAATTATTGGCAAAAAACAAACTATAGGAGCAAAAACTTCAAAAAAGGAAAGGAGAAAAATTAAAGAAACGAATGAAATAAAAATGCATTTTGCTAAAAAGTGCATGTATACAAATACTCCAAACCAAATAATACAGTCAGGGTTTGGAACAAATTACCATTCTTTTATCACTAAGAATTTGTGAAATCATTACACAGCAATGATTGCCCATGCTCTGGTCTGGATTTATCATTCTTACTTCTTGGGTTTACTGCATTATAGTATTCTATAATAAGCCAAGTAGTATACATTAGAATACTTACTTCTTCACAGTAGGACTGAGCTCATAGGAACTACAAATATTCAGGGTTTTGCCTTGTGAAACTTAAACAAGGCCTTTTACTGCAGTTCTATAAATACATCAACTATTTCTGTTCTTTATTTTTAATTTTAATTTTTTTAGTACTGGAGATTGAACCCAGGGGTGCTTAACCACTGAGCTACATTCCAGCACCCC
The DNA here is from genome assembly GCF_047511675.1 of Marmota flaviventris. Taxonomy (NCBI): domain Eukaryota; kingdom Metazoa; phylum Chordata; class Mammalia; order Rodentia; family Sciuridae; genus Marmota; species Marmota flaviventris. The sequence goes on from NC_092518.1 coordinate 96,009,750, forward strand.
CTTTTTAAAAATGTATTTTTTACTTGTTGGCAGACATTTATTTAGTTAGTTAGTTATATGTGGTGCTGAGAATCGAACCCATTGCCTTGCACATGCTAGGCAAGCGCTCTACCACTGAGTTACAACCCCAGCCCCCCCAGCCCTTTTTAATATTTTATTTGGAGACAGGGTCTCATTGAGTTGCTTAGGGCCTTGCTAAATTGCTGTAGCTGGCTTTGAACTTGTGATTCTGCTGCCTCAGCCTCCCAGAGCTGCTGGGATTACGGGCATGTGCCATCATGCCTGGTCCAACTATTTATCTTCTTAACTGCCAATTCCTCATTATTTTTTGAGAAAATAGAAATGCCTTGATATGATGATTACATGTTGTATACATGCACTGAATTATGACAGTGTACCCTGTAAATATGTAGAATTATTATGTGTCAATAAAAATATTTTTTGACAAAGAAATGCAGGAGATAAACTTTACAAAAAGGAGAAGAACTAAAGAAGCAAATGAAAAACTATTGTACATTCATCTCTTGTGCATGGGAACACTTTCTTCTATATCTGTTACAGACTTGTTACAAAATATAAGTATCTGGGAAGAAGTTGTACAGACTATGGTGACTGGGTGAGACTAAAATATACTTCTGGAGTGGGGGAGTAGTGCTACGTAAGAGTATCTCTTGTTTTCTTGAGGGGATGTCAATTTGGTGATAGCTTCCTGCTTTACACTACAAGTAAGGCTGGCTTAACTGAGACTAGGAGCGGCCATGTTTCCTGCTGCCATGGGGTAAGATGGGGATCATGACTGTTCTTTCTATGATCCAGAAAACATCCTGAAACTACAGAGGAGGTGAGGTAAAGGAAGATACTGACTAAGGGAACTGAGGGGGTAGAATGAGTATATTTGAATTAGCCAAGGCCTAATCAGTTCCTAATTAAGCAAAGGACTGGAGCCTAAGCCTAATTAAGGTTTAGACAGCCCACATAAGAACTGCACAAAGCATAAGCCCCATAAGGCCTAGTTAGCTCAGTTAAAGTTTAGTTATCCTAGTTAAGGCATAGTCAGGGTCTAAACATAGTTAATTTCTAGAAAGAGCACAGTTCAAGCCACAGCCTCAACATAGTCAGGGCATGTCTGAGTCTTGCTAATTTGTAGTGACCAGTTAAAAGCTAACTATCTATGTTGAGAGCTCTTCAGAGTATTCTGTAATTCTAGCTAGTGCCCAAGCTAGATTAGGTCTAGTTAGAGCATAGATAAACCCCAGGCAGAGTCTAATCCTAGTTTAGGTCTTTCAGACCTCAGATAAGCCTTACCCTATATGTAAACCAAGTTTAAGAATTAGTGAGGCCAGGTGCAGTGTTGCATGCCTGTAATCCCAACAACTCAGGAGGCTGAGGCAGGAGATGTAGCATAGTGGTAGAGTGCTCCTGGGTTCGATCCCTAGTATACTCCCCTCAAAAAAAAAAAAAAAAAAAGATTTACTGAGAGCCCAGTTAACCCTGAAGATTAGGTGGATTCCATGACAAGTAATCCCTAGCAAGCATCTAATCCTAGTTTAGATCCAGGCTGAGCCCATTTAAGCTCTAGACCCCCAGTTTATGACTAATAATAGGTCATTTTAAACCCTAAAATTAAAATGAAAAATTCCAAACCTAATTTAAGTTTAATTAAAGCCAAGTTAAAGGCTAGCTGGGGATTATTTCTAGTTTAGGTCTATTCAGAGCTCATTTAAATCTCAGCCAGTACATAAGACTGTTTTAGGTCCATAGATCCCAGTTAAGCCAAGACCAGTGTCTAAGCATAGTTTAAGTCTATCCAGAAAATAAACCTTGTTTAGGTCTAGTAGTATCTTAATTAAAACAGCATGGGCCTAGCCTCGTTCAGATATAATTGAGTCTAGTTTTGGTCTAGAAAGGGACTCACCCTAGTTTACTGTTGGTTAGAGCACACTTGAGGCCTAGCTAGAACCTAATTTTTATTTAGGTCTAGTTAGAGCTTAGCTCAGCTCTACCCAGGATCTAAGTATAGTTTAGGTTCAGTCAGACCCCAGTAGTTCAGGTATACTCAGAATCCAGTTAAGACCTAGCCAAGGGTATAAACCTATTTGAGTGCTAGTCATAGAGCAGTTAAGTACTTGCAAGTTCATAAAGAGTTTAGTTCTGTTAAGGGCTTTATTAAGACTAGCTAGGGACTAAGCCTCATTAAGATATAACTATGTCTGGGTGGGGATATGGGAATATGGGATGTGGCTCAGGGTAGAGCACTTGCTAGCATATGTGAGGCCCTAGGTTCAATCCCCAGCAAAAAAAAAAAAAAAAAAATTATATATATAAATTAAGTCTAGCTGAGGTTGATGCTGGTCCTTACCCTAGTTAAGTGTTAAAGCACAGTTAGGGTGTCACCATTGCCTAAACTTAGTTTAGGTCTATAGTTAGAGCCCTGTTGAACCACAGCCAGGACCTAATTTAGATCTAGTCAGAGCCCAGTTAAACATTGGCAACGGCTTAAGCCTAGATAAGTCCTATTTGGAGTATAGTTAAGTCATAGCAAGGTCCTACACATAGTTCAGTCCTATTCAAAGGTCAGTTAAGACTTAGCCAGCACCTAAGCCTAGTTAAGAAATAATTAATGCTTGATAAGGTGTTGTCTACTTAAGTCCTATACAATATATAAGTATAATTTAGATCTTCTCAGAGCACCATCAAGGCCTATCCAGGGTCAAAGACTACAAAAGACCTAGTCTAGCTAGGCAAGAACTAGCCCCAAACTAAGCCTACTTAATGCCTATTTAGAACAATTAATATCTAATCTGCTCAGTTAAGGCCTATTTAGTGCCTGTACATAAAGTCTAGTCACAGCATATTCAGGCTTAGCAAGAGTCTCATCATAGTTCAGGAATCTTAAGAGTCTCTTAAGGTGTAGCCAAGGCATAAGTCTAATTAAAAGCTGGGTTAAGACCCCTTTGGAATTTTTTTCAGGCATAGCCACCTAAGCCTTGTTTAGGTCTAGTCAGAGCTCAGTTAATGCACAGCCATGGCCTAAGTCTAGTTTAGGTCAAGTTAGAATCTACTTAATCCCTAATAAGTACCTAGCCTTGTTAACTGTTAGTCAGAGCCTGGTTAAGCTCTAGTTAGGGCTTAAATCTGTTTTAGGATAAACAAATGCCTAGTTAAATGCAGGTAAAGGCCAAAGCCTAATTTAGGTTGAGTTAGAGTTAACTGAGCACTAGGCGGAGCATATGACTACATTAAGACTAGACAGAGACCAGATGAGCTCTAGTCAGGGCCTGAGCCTTATTAAGATATAATTAAGTCTAGTTAAGTTCTGGGTAAGTCCTAGGTCTAGGTAAGAATTAGTCATAGGCCACTTAAGGGCTGGTTAGTACCTAAGCCTGGATTAGGTCTGGTTGAGGCTCACTTAAACCCCAGTCAGTGCCTAAGGATAATTTAGGTCTAGTGAGAGCCGAGTTAGACTTAGTCAGAGCTCAGTTAATCAACAGCAAGGGCCTAAGCCTAGTTTATGTCTAGTCAGAGCCCAGTTATTCCCTAAGCAGTACCTAAGCCTAGAAAAGTGTTAGTTAGAACACAGTTTAGCCTTAGTCAGAGCCTATGCCTAGGTTAGGTCTATTAAGGGTCCAGTTAAACCCTGTCCAGGACCCAAGCATAGCTAAGTGTTCATAAGATCTCAGTTAAGTCAAAATTAGGACCTAATCCTAGTTTTATACTTGTCAGAGCCTAGTTTAAGCATGGTCAAGGCCTAAACTTAGTTTAGGGTTAGTCAGATCTCAGTTTAGCATTGGTCAGAGTCAGTTTAGCACTAGTCAGTGTTTAAAGCTAGTTTGTCTAGTCAGATCTTAGTTTGGACTTAGCTAGAATCTAATCATTATTAAGTAAGATAATAAGTCTATTTAAGGTAAAGGCAGGGCCTCAGTCTAATTAAGTGTCAGTTAGAGTCCATATAATACCTAGCCAGTTCCTAAGCCTAGTTTAGATCTAATTAGAATCTAGTTATGCCATAACAAGGGCCTAAGACAGGTTAGGTCTAGACAGAGCCCAGTTAAACTCTAGTCACAGCCTAAGCCTAGTTAATTCCTAGTTTTAATCTTGATGTGTTCTGGGAAGGTTATATAAAACATTTAGATTATTGAGTTTAGTTTAGACTGAACCAGGGCCTAAGCTTAGTTAATGCTGGGGCAGACCTCAGTCTAGTTAAATGTAAGAGCCCGCTTAAGGCCTAGCCAGTACCTGAAACTAGTTTAAGTCTTGTCAAACCCTGTTGAGGCCTACTCAAGGCCAAGGCCTAGGTAAGACCCAGGTAGAGACTTAACCTACTTAAGTTCTAGTTAGTCCAGTTAAAGCCTTACAGCCCAGTTAAGGCACAATAAGGAACTTAATATACTTATGATGTAGTCAGAGGATAATTGGGCCTAGCCAGAGCCATGTCACAGTTAAGAACTGTCAGAGTCCTATTAAGATAGCCAAGGTCTAATTCTAGCTGAAAGATTGTTAGCTTAGTTAAAACCCATTCAGAATATTCTTTAAGCATAGCCAATGCCTTAGTCTAATTTAGGTCTAGACAGAGCCCCAATTAGACCCGGCCAGTGCCTAAGCCTACTTTAGTTCTAGTTAGAGTCCAGTTAAGGACAATCCATGGCCTAGTCCTAGTTTACGTCTAGTCGGATCTTGGTAGAGCCTACCTGGAGCCTGGTCATGGCCTAAATCTACTTAAGATTTAGTCAGAAACTATTTAACGTAGATCCAGGGCCTGATCTTATTGAGGAATAGTTAGAGCTAGTTAAGGCCAATTAAAATTTTTTAAAGATATACCCAGGGCTTAAGCTAGTTAAAGGATATTCATCTTGGTTTAGGCCTCATTGGATTATAGTTAAATGGTAACAATACCCTGAAGCAAGTTAAGGCTTGCCTTGTTCCAAAATCCAATTTAGGCCCAGTCAGGGGCCAATTAAGGTCTAATTAGGGACTGAGCCTAGTTATAATCTAGTCAGGATATAAGTTTTGATAAGGTCTAGTCAGTGTCTAAGCATACCAAGGGTTTAAGGTTAATTATGGGCTAGTTAACTCAATTAAGGCCTAGTCAGTCCTCTTAAGGCCTAGCCATGGCTGAAGCACACTTAAAGTTTTATCAACCTAGTCAGGGTTGAGCTGGAGCTTAGGCAAGGTTCAATTCTAACCTAGTCAGAATCTAGAACTTATTAAAGATCAGCCATCTCAATTAAGGTTTGATTAGGGTCTAAACACAGATTAGGCCTACTCAGAACTCAGTTAAATCCTACCCAGGTTCAAAACCTAGTTAACATCTGGTTAAAGTCTAGTTAACTAGTCTGGGCATAACTCTAGAGAAGGCATAGTCAGAATCCAGTTAAGGTATAGCCAGTGACTAAGTTCAGTATAGTCTGTCACAAACAAGTTAAAAAATGCCAGGGTCTGAATATATTTAAGTCTTGGTCATCTCAGTTAAGACCTATTCATTTAAATTAAGGACTAGATTGGGTATAATCCTGGTTAAGATCCCTGTAGCTCAGTTAAAGACAAGTTAGCGCCAAATACGAATTAAGGTTAACCAGCCCAGTTAAGGTCTATCTAGGGCCTAAGATGATTTAAATCATAGTCAATCCATATTTAAGACCTATCCAAGGCCCTGTAGAGAGGGTTTAGAGTTTAGTTAGGGCATGTCTGGGCCTGGTTAAAGTCTAATCATGATGTAAATATAGTAAAGATCTGGTTAGACTTTAGTTAAGGCCTTAGCAGGGCCTAAACCTACTTAGCTCCTAGTCATATTACTTAAGGAAGCCAGCACAGTTAAAGCCTAACCAGGACTAAAGCCTAGTTAAAGCTTAGTCAGAGGGGCTGGGATTGTGGCTCAGCAGTAGAGCATTCACTTAGCATGTGCGGGGCCCTGGGTTCAATCCTGAGCACCACATAAAAATAAATGAATGGAACAAAGGTATTGCGTCCAACTACAACTAAAAAAAAAATAAAAAAAAAAGCGTAGTCAGAGTCTAGTTAAGGCATGTATAGGGCCTAAGTCTAAAGTCTAGACAGTTCAGTTAAGGCCTAGTCAGTTAAGATATAGCCAGACCCAAGCCTACTTAAGTTCTAGTCAGATTCCAGTTAAGTTTAGTCATACACTATGCCTAGTTACCATCTTTTTAGAACCTACTTAATGCTTTGACAGGAAATAGTCTATAGAAGGCCTAATCAGAGTCTAATTTCAGGCATAGAAAGAGCCTGACCCGATTTAAGGTCTATTTTGCTCCATTTAAGTTATAGAAGACACTAAACTTAGTTAAATTCTAGTCAGAGTCTGGTTAAGGCCTAGCAAAGGCCTAAGAGTAGTTAATGCCCTCTCAGAGTCAAGGCAAGTCAGTCTGGTAAAAGCCTAGTTATTCCAGTTAAATACCATCCAGGGCCTTGGCCTAGATAAGATGTAGTCAAGGTCTAGTCAAGACTAGGGTGTTCAACTTATTCTAGTTTGCTCAACACTTCCCTTATATATTGTTCAAAATTCTGGGTCCTGGAAAACCCCTTAGGCCCTGGCAAACCAGTTTGGTTGGCTGCCCTAATCAAGATCTTTTAAAGAAAACTTTTCTTTGCCTTGGAAGTGAATGGTTTACAAAATACATTTTTGATATTATGTCACGAGACTGTTATAGTATCCATCCGAGGTAGTTGTCATCATCATTCCCAATATATAGATGAATAAACCCAAATTTACAGAGAGTAATGCCTTCTTCAGTGTCATACTATTAGCAAGTATCAGAGGTAGGGTTTAAAATCATAGTGGGAAGTTTAGTATATCCCTAGTATAATGACATTCTTGGGGTCAAGGGAAATGATCCAGGTCTCCCTCATAGGTACTGTGTATTCAGCTGCCAGAAGGTACTTGAGGACTTGGCATGCCTTTTCCTGGATGTGGATTGCTGTCACCTCCTGTGAGCCTACCAGGGTGACAGGCATCTCTATTAAAAAGCCTGTACATTAATATAGCTGTTATTTTCCACTGTGTTATCCTAGGACAAAATAGCTGCCACCCATGCAGAATACAGCCATTTCTGGATTAGATGCCAATGGTAACAGTATGTCAAACAGGGAGTATCTTCTTCTTCCCCTGCCAAGTAGACACCAGGTTCCTCGTTGGTGGTACATTTAAAAGGACAGTCTCCACTCTTCTTGTAAGGCAATGGCAGTGGGGTAGAGCTTTCAACATAGGCAATTGGTGGCTTAGATGATAGTGCATTTCAAGAAGATACTGGGATATATTTTAGGTTACAGATGCTTTTTTGAACTTTAATTTCACCTACTGTTTTATTATATTGCTGTGGAAAACTGGTTTAATGTTTAATGCAAGAGGAAGGCAGAAATGGTCAGAAAGAAACAAATGATTTATTCCACTGATAGTCAAAACATGTTTCTTGGAGAGAGTACCATTTGAGAGTCATAAACACAGGGCAATTCACCACATAAACTCAGGTCTTTAGATGACTTTCCCATTTGCTGGTGAAATGCACTAAGGTTTGAGATATCAGATTAATGTCATAAGCAGGGGATATCACTGTCCTAACAAAGAATTTGGAAGGCCTTTTCTCAAGGATTAGGGGCTTTGCAGTATATTGTTGGATGCTATGGAAACAGACCACCAAAGAGACCCCAGGTTCCTGGTTCTATGACATTGTAACTATGTTACTTTGGATAAGACTGTTTTGCTTCTCTGGATCTTGATTATCCTAAATTATAAAATGGAGGAAATAAACCCTGTGTTTTCTTGAATTACCTCACAGAAATTCTGAAAAATCACACGAGATCTGATATGAAAACCTAAAAAAAATGCTACACAAATGTAAGGAAGTATTAACCCTATTATTCATTCAACAAATATCTATTAAGTACCTACTGTGCTAGACACTGTTCTTGCGCTTAGACAAAATCAAGATCCCTCCCTTGCTGGAGTTTATATTCTAGAGAGAAAAACCAGAAAATAAATGACAATTATAAAAAAATAAGTATTCTATGTAATATGTAGAAAATAATTAGTTCTAAGAAAAATGAAAAAAGTTGGGCAGAGAAAGGAAGAATCAGGAGTGGCAGCTTGGGAAGGGCAGGTTCAATAATTAAAAGGTGATAAGCAAAGCCATCACTGAGAAGGTAAGATATAAGAGTTTGATGGAGGTGAGGGATTTAGCTATTCATATAGCTGAGTCAGGACCATTACAAGCACCTAAAGAGGGAGTGTACCTGGTTAATTGGAGGAATAACAATGAGGCCAGATAGGTGGAGACAGAGGGAGGCAGGGACAAATAGAAGAATAAGTAGCAGATTATATAATGGAGGGCCAGAGAGGTGACTATAGGCTTTGCATTTGACTCTGAAGGAAATGGAGAGTCATCAAAGATTTTATTTTACTTTAGTACTGGGGATTGAACCCAGAGGGGCTTAACCACTGAGCAACATCCCTAGCCCATTTTGTTTGTTTGTTTGAGACAGGGTCTTGCTAAGTTGCTTAGGCTGGCTTTTTTTTTTTTTTGTTGGTACTGGGGATTGAACCCAGGGCTTTGGGCATGCTAGACAAGCACTCTACAAAGTGAACTATATCCCCAGCCCCATAAAACTGCCTTTGAATTTGAGATCCTTCTGTCTGAGCCTCTCAAATTGCTGGGATTACAGGTGTGCACCACCATGCCCAGATCATCAAAGGTTTTAAATAGAGGTCTAACATGTTCTAACTTCCATTTTAAAGAGATCACTCTGGCTGTGTGTAGAGAAGAGGCTTTAGTGAGGCTAAGTAAATCCTGTTAAGAGGCTGTTGAATAGTTCTCGAAACACTGGCCAGAGCAATTAGACAGACGAAAGAAATTAAAGGCATAAAAATAGGAAAAGAAGAACTTAAATTATCACTATTTGCAGATGATATGATTCTATACCTAGCAGACCCAAAAGGCTCTACAAAGAAACTATTAGAGCTAATAAATGAATTCAGCAAAGTGGCAGGATATAAAATCAACACGCATAAATCAAAGGCATTCCTGTATATCAGCGACAAATCCTCTGAAATGGAAATGAGGACAACCACTCCATTCAAAATATCTTCAAAAAAAATAAAATACTTGGGAATCAACCTAACAAAAGAGGTGAAAGACTTATACAATGAAAACTACAGAACCCTAAAGAGAGAAATAGAAGATCTTAGAAGATGGAAAAATATACCCTGTTCATGGATAGGCAGAACCAACATCATCAAAATGGCGATATTACCAAAAGTTCTCTATAGGTTTAATGCAATGCCAATCAAAATCCCAACGGCATTTCTTGTAGAAATAGAGAAAGCAATCATGAAATTCATATGGAAAAATAAACGACCCAGAATAGCAAAAACAATGCTAAGCAGGAAGTGTGAATCAGGCGGTATAGCGATACCAGACTTCAAACTATACTACAGAGCAATAGTAACAAAAACAGCATGGTACTGGTACCAAAACAGGCGGGTGGACCAATGGTACAGAATAGAGGACACAGAAACCAATCCACAAAACTACAACTATCTTATATTTGATAAAGGGGCTAAAAGCATGCAATGGAGGAAGGATAGCATCTTCAACAAATGGTGCTGGGAAAACTGGAAATCCATATGCAACAAAATGAAACTGAATCCCTTTCTCTCGCCATGCACAAAAGTGAATTCAAAATGGATCAAGGAGCTTGATATCAAATCAGAGACATGCCGTCTGATAGAAGAAAAAGTTGGCTACGATCTACAGTCGGTGGGGTCGGGCTCCAAATTCCTCAATAGGACACCCATAGCACAAAAGTTAATAACTAGAATCAACAAATGGGACTTACTCAAACTAAAAAGTTTTTTCTCAGCAAAAGAAACAATATGAGAGGTAAATAGGGAGCCTACACCCTGGGAACAAATCTTTACTCCTCACACTTCAGATAGAGCCCTAATATCCAGAGTATACAAAGAACTCAAAAAATTAGACAATAAGAAAACAAACAACCCAATCAACAAATGGGCCAAGGACCTGAACAGACACTTCTCAGAGGAGGACATACAGTCAATCAACAAGTACATGAAAAAATGCTCACCATCTCTAGCAGTCAGAGAAATGCAAATCAAAACCACCCTAAGATACCATCTCACTCCAGTAAGATTGGCAGCCATTAGGAAGTCAAACAACAACAAGTGCTGGCGAGGATGTGGGGAAAAGGGTACACTTGTACATTGCTGGTGGGACTGCAGATTGGTGCAGCCAATTTGGAAAGCAGTATGGAGATTTCTTGGAAAGCTGGGAATGGAGCCACCATTTGACCCAGCTATTCCCCTTCTTGGTCTATTCCCTAAAGACCTAAAAAAGAGCATGCTACAGGGACACTGCTACATCGATGTTCATAGCAGCACAGTTCACAATAGCAAGACTGTGGAACCAACCTAGATGCCCTTCAATAGACGAATGGATAAAAAAAATGTGGCATTTATACACAATGGAGTATTACTCTGCATTAAAAAATGACAAAATCATAGAATTTACAGGGAAATGGATGGCATTAGAGCAGATTATTCTAAGTGAAGCTAGCCAATCCCTAAAAAACAAATGCCAAATGTCTTCTTTGATATAAGGAGAGTAACTAAGAACAGTGTAGGGACGAAGAACAGGAGAAGAAGATTAACATTTAACAGGGATGAGAGGTGGGAGGGAAAGGGAGAGAGAAGGAAAATTGCATGGTAATGGAAGGAGACCCTCAGGGTTATACAGTGGAGGAGGTAGAGAGAGAGGAGGGGAGGGGAGGGGAGAGGTGGGGAGGGGGGAGGGTGGAGGATGGGAAAGGCAGTGGAGCACAACAGACACTAGTATGGCAATTTGTAAATCAATGGATGTGTAACTGATGTGATTCTGCAATCTGTGTATGGGGTGAAGGTGGGAGTTCATAACCCACTTGAATCAAAGTGTGGAATATGATATGTCAAGAAATTTGTAATGTTTTGAACAACCCACAATAAAAAATTAAAAACAAAAAACAAAAAACAAAAAAACAACAACAAAAAAAGAGGCTGTTGAAATAATGAAGGTAAGAGGTGGATAATGGTGTCTCACGAAGACAGGTGGTCAGATTGTATATATACTTCAGAGGAAGAACCAACAGGATGTCCTCACAGGTTGGCTGTGGGCCAAAGAATAGTCAAATATGAACCCAAGAGTTTTTATCTTGAGTATTTAGAAGGGTAGAATTGCTATCTCCTTAGAGATGGAGAAGGCTACAAATGGAGTAGGTTTTTGAGGAAATACTAAGGATCCAGTTTAGGTATCACAAATCAATGTGAAGGAAATGGAGACCTAAGGATGGGATTTTGGAGAAAGATCAGAGCTGGCTTAATAAATGTTTGAGTCATCTTCATGTGAGGAATTCTACAAGGAAAACTGCATTCATCTTTTGACTTGACCAGAATGCTGGTTTGGTACGAGGGCTCTCACACAGGGGACAGAGCTGTGGTCCTGGTGTGTTTCGCTGAGTGTCAAGTATATAGGCAATGGAATTCATGCTTTACCCATGTTTAAAACACTGACCTTTGGCCCTTTTACAAACCTTTGAAAATAGAGGTAGGAAATCTTTAGAAGGAAAAGAAATCCACACTCAAGCGCAAAGCATTTTTCTTCTTAGGATATTAGGAATCTTTTCTCAGCCTCAAATCCTCTAATTTAATCTATTCCAGAGGTCAAAAGTAGAAAATTTAGAAAGCAGAAGCCAAAGTATTCTTGTTTTAGTTTTTATTCTCATGGGTCAGCATCTGTTCTTAAGGTGATTTTAATGTCCATCTAGATATTTGGTAACTTTCCTTTTTTTTTAAAGTTTAATTTGTAACTTTCCTTTTTAATAGGGCTTTAAAAATATTTTATTTTAGTTGTAGTTGGACACAATACCTTTATTTTATTTTTATGTGGTGCTGAGGATTGAACCCAGGGCCTCACAGTATAATAGACTAAGCAGAGGGCCGAGAGCCTGAAGAATCAGCTTCTTACCTTGCTCTGCTATTAACTGAGTTTATAATCTTGGCAAGTCACTTATCCTCTTTGGATTTTTACTTCCTCAACCATAAAATATGAATAATCCTTGCTGCACAGGATTATTGTAGGTTAATGTATGTGAATTTGCTTGAAGATATAATTACCAGGAGGAAATTATAAGACACTAGAAGGAGCTACTGAGGGGGATTATGGGATTACATTTTGAAGAAATCGAAAACTGAAAGACCTATCCTTGGTGGACAAATAGTAAGTATGTTTGCAGGCAGACGGAAGAACTATATGATCCCTGATTTTTTTCCCAATTGATAAAATGAATGAATCTTGGTCTCTCTTGGCAAGCTGAAATTTGCCAGAGAAAAAGAGAAGAGGCCATGAGCGGTGCTTGACTTGCTCTTGTCAGATTTCTGAGCTGTGTTTCTGAAGTTCAGGCTGGATAGTAAGGGGTAAAAGGAATAATATTCCTTCCCCTTCCTGCTCAAATGATTCACACAGGAAGACTTGAAAGTCTGGACTAGTTTGGATGGTCATGTTAGAGAGTAATGGGGCTTTCATTATCTTGTTTCAATTAACTTGCCAATTACTTCCCAAGTGGGGTGTTTTCAAGGAATAACTGGTTCATGTTTTCTAAAAATTATTATCCTCAGATTAAGTAGAGGGCCTTCTCTATGCTGTTGGCAGTGTATTAGAGGCATAGCCAATGATAAGCCTACAGGGTTGTCAGCTTTTTCCAGCCCAGAAATGTAGCTAGGGCCCTGACAGAGCTCAGAGCTAGAGTGAGGAAGTGCTTCAAAGTGATAGAGAGTTGTTAGGCTAGGAGGATTCACTAATCCCCAAGGATGCCCTGTAGTCTTTGATTGCTCTTAGGTCTTCTGAAAGGGTCATGTGTGAACTAGAGCCAGACAGTTCTATCCTCTCACATCTTTATACAAGTTCAAAGTCATCATCTAAAGTTAGCTCTATCTATGAGATGAATTGTATCTCTGTTACTTCCTTCCAGTTTTTGTAATCCCTGTAGACATATCCTCTGTTGCCTTGTAGGGGTCACTGGTCAGTAGCCAGGATGTACCACACACTGTTTCCTGGATCCTAGAATTTCTCCAACACAATTATATTAACTAGCATTTGTTAAGTGCTTACTGTATGCCAGGCACTATTCTAAACTTCTTGCATTACTCAGGTAATTCTCATGACTATTAATATCACTATTTTACAGATGAGGAAACTGAGGCAAAGAGTAATTTAGCAACCTTCAGTTAGTAAGTGGTAGAGTAATAGTTCAAACATAGGTCTGTTTTACACCATATCCTGTTATAGTAATAACTAGCATCATTTACCGTCTCTCCAAAGGAGAATATTATTATGTTCCAATAAACGCAACTTTCCTTTTTCCCTCTTGGGAAGAAAAGCTGAGGTAAGATTTGGGAATAGGACCCCTTTTCTTGTGAGGCTAGGGGTGTGGCTCAGTGGTAGAGTGCTTTCTAGAATGTCTGAGGCCCTTGGTGCCATCCCCATCACCATTAGACAAACAAACAAAACAAATCAATAAAACCTTTTCCCCATTACCTCCAAGTTCTGTTTTTATTTCCCTTATGTTAGGCCCTACCTTCTGCACTGGTAATATTTAAAAACCAAAAATCTAGAATTCCTACATCTCTTTTCTGACTCTCTGGGGTCTTGGGATATCTCATAGCAGCCAAGATCTGGGACAATCCTGTGCAGGGTCCCACCCACCAAGTCAAATGGTGGTAGCTGTTTTTCATGTTCACAGTGTTTTCAGGAAACTACATATATGTCTAGGAAAATAACTAAAATATATTTTCAAAAGTGGTGGTTCTTCTGCAGTGACTAAATTGTTCTGAAGGGTAAGCTAGAGTCTGTGATTCTCTCAGCAGCAATGAGCAAATTTGGAGAAGGAAAGAAATTTAGTAGAACTTGGTTTAAATTGACCATAAGTACATTCCCTACTCCCCCTTATTTCAGTTTCTGTTTTGAATTTTTCATATATTTTCATGAAAGGACCATGTTTAGCTCTTGATTGTACCATTTATTTTTCGTTTCCTCTTGATAAATTAAATATGGTTCATGGGGATTTTAAATGTCAGGTCCTATAACAGGCAAATGCCTCATTGCACCGTTTTTTTTTTAAGGCAAAGATTTGTAGCTTTTTGACAAAGAGTTTAAAGGGTAAATCCTGTTACTTTGTTCACTGTATTCCCCTAGAGATGCCCCTGCTTGTCAAAATGATGAAATTTGTCCTTTGGGGACAAGGTCCTTTATATATTTCCTCAGAGGTGGGTAGGGCAATGAGAAGTTATGTATATCTAGAGGTGTTTTTTAATTTTTTTTAAAAAAAATCCAGATTGAACATATCCAAACAGTGCTGTAGCACTACAGAAGGGAGCACTTTGAAAAATTTTCCTGTTCATATGTAGAAAACGGGTGCCTGTACTAACCAAAGGCACATTTTAATCTCTCCCACATAACTGCCTCTTTTCCCTTTGGATATGAACTAATTTACCTTGCCCGATGCAGAGAAGCTTATCAACTATAAACACAGACCCAGAGGATTTGGATTCCTTTGCTCCTTTTCTATCCTACTGTTAGACACTTATTGCCAGATTTTGAGTTAGAAGCAGCACAAAATAGCAGTGTAGGACTTCGAGCTAAAAGAAAAATGGTGGCTTTTGATAACTTGTGCTGACAAAAATGTCATCAGAGAGAGAGATTAATAAAAATCAAATGGGCTTAAAGATCCTAGTTGCAGATGGATAGCATGGTCTCTGCCCCAGTTGTCTTTCTGAGCTACTTATAAGATGTGGATTATCTCATCAATCAAAGACTGTCTGGTAATCCGGGCCTCTTGCCTTAGCACTACCATGAAATAACCACACCAGCCAAAGGCATCATTCCCTATACATTCATACTTCATTCCATTTTTTCATTAGCTTTGATGACTGGCTTGATAAAATCTGATGACACTTTTCATCACTGTTTTCCTGTCCTCACTAGTTTTATAGGAAGGAGAGTTGAAAATTAAAAAAAATAAAAACATAAACATTTTTTGAGATATGGTGTGTGTATATGGACGTGCACAGATTTTAAGGATGCAGCTTAATGTTGTTTAGGTCTTTTATATGTGGAATTATATCAAGATACAGAACATTCTCAGTGTTGAGAGCCACAGCCGATTCGGAATGGCTCCTGGCATTTTGCCAGAAGTAATGGTTGAGAGGCGAGCCATTAAGGTGATGCTGGATTGATTCAATTGTATATTAGACCTTTACACCAGTAATAGGGCTGCTCTTGCTGCCTTGGGCGCCCCTACTTTGGAGTTCCCCTTGAGTTCTTGTGGGGTTCGAGAGTGAATGCGTGCGCAGACGAGTGGACAGAGTTCCGGTTGGTGTGTGGTGGTTCCTGGAGGAGCCGCATGGGTGGCATTCGGGAGAGTTCCCAGGGAGCCTGTGTGGAGTGTGCTGGTGGAGTTCGGAAATAAAGTTTGTTCCTGCTTGAGTGGCTCCTTATTTCTGCCTAGTCAGACTGCGGCATTTGGTGGCCCATGCGGGAACACCTGAAACTCGGAGGTAAGTGAAATTGCTCGCCCCTGAGGGAAGGCGAGAGAATGGGTGACCATTTCAAAAAACAATGTGTTCTTGTTTTGATTTGTTTTGTATTTGTTTCAAGCTGCCTATCCCTAGAAATTTCTCAGGCAAACTGGGAAAAATGGTTGGCTCAAGGTTTGAAGTTGTTCGGCCCTGAGGAAGAGATAGAGATAGACCACAAATATACATTTCAAGAAAATAGGAAAATTGATACAACGATTTTTTCTTCCGTTTTTGTTTTGTTTTGTTTCGGTTTTGTTTTGAGTTATCTTGTTGAGTTGCATTATCCTTGTAGCAGAAATATGGGGTCAGAAATTAGCAAAAAACAAACTGAAAGAATGTTAAGTAAATTGTTAGAGGAAGGAGGCACCCCAGTAAAACCAAGAACAGTCAGGGCATATGTTGATACAATACAAAAATGTAGCCCATGGCTTTTTAAGGAGGAGTTGTTGAGTATATCACAATGGGACCATCATGGTGAAGATTTAAGGGAAAAGGAAAAGAAAAACCCAGGAACTCTGCCAGTTGGCACATTACCGTTATGGACGTTGGTACGGTTTTGTTTGCCTAGTCCAAAGCCTTCAGTTCAACCTATAGTAGAAGATCAAGTAAAAGAGAAGGTCTCTCGAGCTAGTCAGACAGAGGAAGAAAATTTAAAGGAGGAAGAACTATCAGGGGAAAAGTTACAACAGGAGGCTGCTACTAACACCTTTCTATCACCAGAGAGTGTAAATGTCCAACCAACAGCTCCACCTATAGAGACAACATATGCTGGGGGGCCCCCCAACCCCCGTAGTTGATAGATGGGATCCTGAGACAAGACCTCAAAGATTAGCATGCCCTGTACTTGAGCAGGCAGGAGGGCAGCGAATTCACCCTGCTTTAGATTTCAAAACAGTGAAGCAGTTAAAGGAGGCTGTAACAACCTATGGTCCCCAAGCACCCTTCACATGGTCGAATCCATTACCAACTTGGACATGACGCCAGCAGATTGGGCTAGTATGTGTAAAGCTGTGCTAAATGGAGGGCAATATTTGTTATGGAAGGTTGCCAATGAGGAATTTTGCATGGAGACGGCTAGGTGATATGCAGCAGCAGGTTATCCTCAGAGAAATCTAGATATGTTGTTAGGAAAAGGACCTTATGAGGATCAGCAGCAACAAATTAGATATGATCCTGCTATATACTCACAAATTGCTGCAGATGCAGTTAGGGCATGGAAGACTTTACAAGGACATGGAGATTTACAAGGTCAATTATCTAAGGTAATGCAGGGAGCTAATGAACTTTACGCTGAATTTGTAGATAGGCTTATTCAAACAGCTACCAGAGTTTTTGGGGATACAGAACAAACAATGCCATTAATAAAACAACTGGCTTATGAGCAAGCAAATCGTTGGTGCAGAGAGGTCATTAGACCATGGAAACATGAAGATTTAAACACATATATTAAATTATGTAGAGACATTAATGAACAAGGGCAAGTCTTGGCAGCTGCAGTACAATAGGCTTTAGATGCCAGGCCTAAAACATGCTACAATTGTGAACAACAGGACATTTTAAAAGGAATTGCCCCACAGGAGGAGGGTTTAACAAAACTAGGTATCAAAGGGGTAGAATACCGGGTATTTGCCCACGATGCCGTAGAGGGAGACATTGGGCTAATGAATGCCGTTCTCAAACCACCATAGAGGGTACTCCGTTATCAAAAAATGAACAAGGACCAGGTGTTTACCCACAATATAGTGGAGAAAGGCATCGGGCTCCATTGCCAAAAAACGGACAGGGGGGCCCAATGCTCCGGGGCTGGGGATGTGGCTCAAGCAGTAGTGTGCTTGCCTGGCATGCGTGCGGCCCGGGTTCGATCCTCAGCACCACATACAATCAAAGATGTTGTGTCTGCTGAAAACTAAAAAATAAATATTAAAAAATTCTCTCTCTCTCTCTTAAAAAAAAAAAAGAAAAGTGAGTTAAAAACAAACAAACAAACAGAGGTGAGGCAAAGAACCTCAACCCCCCCACTGGCACCAAGGCCAAATTTGGGGGCCAACAGAGGTGAGGCAAAGAACCTCACCCCCCCACTGGTGCAAAGGCCTATCCACTAGTATGGCTGTATGCTGGACCGGTAGTCAGTGACGGGTATGATCCAATTGCAATGGTACCAACCTAAGACAGGAGGCTGACGCCTTGAGGTCAGCTCATCTGATGACGGGTAAGGACCATATGTAGTATTGGACAACCTAAGACAGGCACAGTCCCTAAGCCACATGCTTGTTGTTTAAACAGAGGGGGAGATGTTGAGAGCCACAGCGGAGTCGGAATGGCCCCTGGCATTTTGCCAGAAGTAATGGTTGAGAGGCGAGCCATTAAGATGATGCTGGATTGATTCAATTGTATATTAGACCTTTACACCAGTAATAGGGCTGCTCTTGCTGCCTTGGGCGCCCCTACTTTGGAGTTCCCCTTGAGTTCTTGTGGGGTTCGAGAGTGAATGCGTGCGCAGACGAGTGGACGGAGTTCCGGTTGGTGTGTGGTGGTTCCTGGAGGAGCCACTTGGGTGGCGTTTGGGAGAGTTCCTGGGGAGCGTGTGTGGAGTGTGCTGGTGGAGTTCGGAAATAAAGTTTGTTCCTGCTTGAGTGGCTCATGATTTCTGCCCAGTCAGACTGCGGCATCTCAGTACTCCAGAAAGCTTTCTAATCTCTCTTCCTAGAGGTGACCCAGAGGTAACCTTCTGTTCATTTCTGTTCTATAGATTAATTTGCCTGTTCTTGAGTTTCATATAAATGGAATAGTTTTACTATATTGTTATTCATCTTTTGATATTTTTGTACATGTATTCTGGTGGATATTTGTACTCTTTTAATTTGAGCAGAATAGCAGGTTCATGAGATAGAGGTATATTTACTTTCAGTAGATACTGCCAAATAGTTTTCCAAAGTAGTTATATCCATTAATACTTTCATCAGCAATGTATCAGAATTCCAGTTGCTCTATGTTCTCAAAGCTTAGTAATTTCAGTTGTTGTTTTTCAATTTTAGCTATTCTGGTGGGTTTTTAAAATATCTTCTTGTGGTTTTAATTTGCATTTCTCTGATGAGTAATAGTGATGAAAAACTATTCATGTGCATATAGGTCATTTGGATATTCTTTTCTGTGAAATGTCAGTTCAATTCTTTTGTTCTACTTTTAAAAAATTACATTATATTTTATTGATTTCTAGAAGTTTAAAAATATATGTGTAGGGCTGTGGCTGTGGCTCAGTGGTAGAGTGCTTGCCTAGCATATGTGAAGTACTGGGTTTGATCCCCAGAACCACATAAAAAAACTAAACAAAATAAAGGTATTGTGTCCATCTACAATTAAAAATATTAAAAAAATGTATGTGTAGAATGAATATAAGTTCTTTGTTGGATACATAATGGGAATATTTTTCCAACTCTGGTTGATCTTTTCACCCTGTTTTTTTAAATTATTTTTTAGTTATAGGTGGACACAATATCTTTATTTTATTTTTATGTGGTGCTGAGGATTAAACCCAGTGCCTCATGCATGCGAGGCAAGCACTCAACCATTAAGCCACAGACCCAGCCCCCTTTTCACTCTCTTAAGGTATATTTTTATAAGTGGAAGTTCTTCATTTAATGAAATAAAACATTAATATTTTCTTTCATAGTTAATGTTTTTGTCCTATAAGAAATATTTGCCTACCTAAGCTCATGAAGATTTTTCTCCTGTGGTTTGATCTAAATTTTTTAATCTTTCATATTTAGATCTATGATCCATTTCAAATTATTATTATATTATTTTAGTATTTAGTGTGAGGTAATGGACATGGCTTTATTAATTTATGCCTGTTTCTTTTTTTTAAGAGTCACAAAGGGCAAATTTATTGAAACTAATAACATGAAATATAAAATTATGTACATTGGTATTCTTTTTTTTGGACAAAGAATTTTATTTTGTTTAACAGTATTAACTACAACTATAAAAAAATAAGTGAAAGGATTAACAATCTGGAAACCTTTGCCAGTCTCCCTCAGGGATGGTTTGAAAGAATCTTCAGTTCTTTATTTTATCAAGGATCAAAAATAACATTTACATTGTTTAGGGACTTTTTAAAATGTTGAATATTTAGTCATTTACAAAATTAAGCTTTCTCCCTAATATAGCATGTACAAAACAGCAAACAGCAACTGTTAGAGCTAATACACAATCCTATAAATTGTTAAATTTCCTATCTGGTTAAAACATTTGTTGGTGACTAATTTGTAGTTACAGCTTTAAAATATTTTTATTAATCATAAGATTAAATTTTCATATAATCTTATAAACATCAATAATTATATCAGTTGTTCATCAATAGCCATTATCTAAATCATGAAATTATTTGCAATATAAAAACAAAAGTTTGATTACATGTTTGTTTTCTAACTCTAGGTTATATACTTGAATGTATATTTTCATTATTACCTTTGTAATACCTCTGGGTATTAGTGCTTTCAAATCTTAAAGTAAAATCATAGTGATTTTTTAAATAAAATTCTTCCCAGTTTTATCCATGAAAATATACTCAAGCTTTGTATAAAGTTTGCTGGCTACTGAAACATGAGCTACTCAGATAGCCTCCTGATTTTATATATCTGGACTGATAAATAGGTCGTTGATCAGTAGATATTTTATAGCTACATTTCCAAATCATTTTGCCTTCATTTTCCAGAATTTATGTCTGTTTCTTGTGCCAGTACTATGCTGTTTTAATTTCCATACCATAAATTATGGTATGGAAATATTATACCATAATATACCATAGGTACCATTATACCATACCATAGATTATCTTTTTAATTTAATTTTTTTGATTAACATGTAATAATTTTGCAAATATTAGCGGTGTGCACTGTGGCATTTCAACACATATATTCTGCATGCACTGATCAAATTGGGATAATTGGCTTTTCTCTCTCCTTGTCATTTCTTTATGTTTAGAGACTTCAAACTCCTCTCTTCTAGTTATTCATAACACACACACACACACACACACACACACACACACACACACTAGGTTATTGTAAACTATAGTATCACACTCTACTGTGAAACACCAGGACATATACCTTCTATCTGACTTGAGTTTTGGTACTCATTATCCAGTCTTCCTTTATTCCCACTCCTTCCTATCCTTCCCAGCCTCTAGTGATCACTGCTCTACATTCATATTGATTTTTTAAGTTCCTTTATATGAAAGAGAACATGGAATATTTGTCTCTCTGTGTCTTAACCTTGATATCAGATGTCCTCCAGTTTAGTTCTTCAAGATATTTCCCTTTATATACCCTTACATGTTTTAGAATCCCTTTGTCTAAAGTGCTTTTTGAGAGTGGTTTTGATCTTATTTATTCATTAGCCTCCCCTATATCCCTCTAACTTCAAAACCTTTTGAGGCAGAGACTAGTAGCATGTTTATGGCTACTCCCTCTAGTGAGAATTTGACTTGAAGCACCAGGAGATTGTGGGAAATTTCATTCTACATTTCCCACCCAGGTACCAGCAGGTATCAACTAATTTAAGGTAAGAAAAACAAGCCCTGCACCCTCAAGTTTCCAACACATTGTGCTAGCCTATTTCAGCTACCAAAAGTTACATTAATTTGTCCTTTTCCTTAGTAGGGTTCCTCTCCTTAGAGCCCGAGTCCTTCTGCTTTAGAGCCAAGCCTTATCTTCAATCTGTGCCCAGAATTAGCAAATGCCACAGGGAAGAAAAAGATGCCTCTATCAGCTCACTCTCTGAAATTTTAGAACAGTTTGTCTTTGTTTTCATACCTTAATGATATCCTTAAATCTATTAGTTTTGCAATTTACCATTGGGCATGTTTTTTAGTTGTTTCAGGAGCACTCACATCTTATTTGAAAGTGGAAGTCCAGAAATCATTTTATAGGCACAGCCTTGACCCTCTCATCCATCTTGGCTGTATCACAGGTGAATGGTTAATGAGTATTTAGGCCTGTTCCGTAGGTCAGGTGAAGGGCAGATAAAACCCCTGTCACAAGATGATGAGGATTCCATAGGGGACTGATCCAGCTTTCTCTGTTCCCCTGCCTTAGTCAAACTCAACTTAGAATTCAGTTTGCTTCTAGGGATAGCAGGTAAGATTAACATTCTCAGTTCTGTTCCTGTTTAGGAGAATGAGATGTCAGGTCTGGCCCTACCAAGTTGCTACTGCAGGTACATTATTTGTACCCTCTGATATAGGACTTCAGAAGTTAGACCTGGGCTGACTTCCAGCTATGCATCTTTACTTACCATGTGCAAGTTACTTAATCCCTCTGATCCTCAATTTTTCCATCCACAACTTCATAGTTATTTTATTATGAAGATTAAATATACTAATATATAAAAGTGAGTTTAATAATCCTTGATAATATTTTCCATTAAAATGAACATACATTATAGTAACTAATTAGGGTATGTCATCTCATTTGATATATATATTTTTTGAGGCTGGGGATTGTGCTTGGTTACTCTTTTGGGGGGTAGTAAAAATTATATAAGGAAATGCATGAATCTTAAAAGTGCCAGCTAATGTTTTTTGACAAATGCATATTCCTGTGTAACTTACAATTATATCTAAAATATGATTATTACATCATTCTAGGATGTTCTCTTATGTCTCTACATCTCCTAGATGTAAACACTATTCATGTTTTTTGCACCATAGACTATTTTGCATTTTATATAGCTGTTTTGATACCAGGTATTGAACTCAGGGGCACTTGACCACCGAGCCACATCCCCAGCCCTTTTTTGTATTGTATTTAGAGACAGGATCTCACTGAGTTGTTTAATGCCTCACTGAGTTGCTGAGGCAGGCTTTGAACTTGGGATCCTCCTGTCTTCTGGGATTACAGGTGTATGCCACCTTGTCTGGCCCTTTCTTTTTATTGATGATTAGTGTTACACTGTATAAATATACCACCATTTTTTTCCCCTTCCCATCTTGTTGGAAACCAGTTTGGTGTTTTACTTAAAGTTCTATAACCATTCTTGTAAAAATCTCTTTGTAAATTTTCATTTCTCTTGTGTAAATACCTACAAGTGGAATTGCTGGGCTATAGATGCATGCTTAGCTTTTTCTTTTTTTAAGAATCTGATAGGTGTTTTCCTAAAGAGGTATACCATTTTATACTTCCACCACGAGTGTGTGAGCATTCTGGCTGATCTATATGTTTGTCAACATTTGGTATTGTCGGTCTTTGATTTTAGCTAGTTTAGTGAGTACATTGTGGTATCTTATTGTGATATTAATTTGTATTTCCCTATGACTAATAGTAACTGAGTACATTTTCATGTTGTTGTTAGCCATTCATTTTTATTTCTTTGTGAAATGTCTGTTTAAGTCTTTCCCCATTTTTCAAATTGGATTGTTATAATTTTATTGTTTAGTTGTAGGGATTCTTTATATATTCTGGGTAAAAGATTTTTTTTTTGCCAGATAAATGTTTTGTGAATATTTTCCCTCTGTTTATGCTTTTCCTTTTCATTTTATTAACTGTGAATTCTGATGGGCTAGCTCATTATTTCACTCACTGCTATCCCCATGTATGGCTGAAGCTTGATGGTATTTACTCAATGAATGAGCTAAAGGTTGTGCCTCTCTCCCTCCCTTCCTTCTCTTATTTCAGGGTACTCACTAATTATCTACTATGTGGTAGGCAATTTTCTGTGCCTTGGGTATAGAGCACAAAACAAAACAGACAAGATTCCTAATCTCATGGCACTTACATTTTAGTCTATCTATGTGAGGGTAGGATGAGAGGCAGAAAAGCAAATAAACAAGAAAATAAGAGCTAGCCTTAGGTGTCATAATACAAAAATTGAGTGTATATTTCGTGGAAAATGGTAGGATTTGGGACAAAAACATTGGAATGCTCTGACAGAATTTATGCTAATTGGAAATAATTTATAGCTGAGTGGTCAAACTAGGCTCTGTGCAGACCAGTTAAACTCCATGTGCAAATTATAGACCATCTGGCTGATCATTTACTGTACTATAGTAAACATCCAAAGAGCATAGTGAGATGAAGGTGAAGCCTTTGCCTTTCTAGGACCCACTCTGGTCATAACTTCTGGAAATGGGGTAATAACAGACTTGGCAGTATCCTAAAGGAGTGAGATGGATGGTTTCTACCTAAGACTCTCTGCTAGGAAAAGCCTGACTGAGGCTGGAGAAAGAAAATCAACCCAATTTACAGGATTAGTATCCCAAAATTTAACATATAGATATGCTTAAGGAAAAAGTGGCCACAGATATACAGCCACACTGATTAGCCATAGGCTGGAGATATATGCTTTCAGAACTGGAAAATTATGAACTGGACTATTACAGGAAAAACAATTTGGTGAATGGAGATATGAAAAGAAATCAATAGAAATAATTTAACTATTTATATAGGACACATATCAGCTCATCATAATGTAAAGACAGAATTATCTATTTGTAATGAGAGAGGAGACAATCTGCCCCCCCCCAAAAAAATATAATGTAGACCACACAACCTTGGATTCTAGCTCAGCTTCCTTTCAGTTCAATGTAATGGGTAAGACAAACCTCAGTTCAATTTAATGGGTTAAGAGAACCTTAGAGCATATGGACATAAATATACTAGGTAAGTTGAGGAGAAGTAGTGAAAAATACTGTGAATCAAACAAGTGAGCAGGCAATATGAGATATGTTATATTGCCAAACATTTATTGCATCTTCAACAAAATCATTTAAAGAGGAATGGGAGTGATAAGGCAGACAGACATGGAAGGTAGATTATATTGGGCCAGTCCCTAGATCTTTAAATAAAGAGTATTGCCTGGGCTGGGGGATATAGCTCAGTTGGCAGAGTGATTGCCTCACATGCACAAGGCCCTGGGTTCAATCCCCAGCATCACACACACACACACACACACACACACACACACACAGTATTGCCTTACAGAAGTATATGCTTGCTGTGGGAGAGGGAGTATGCAGAGTCCACCAGACATATAGATGAAAATAGTGCAATCATGGATTTAGACAAAGTTGGAAGAATTAGCTGCTAGATATGGAAGATGGGCAGTAATGGAAAACAACAAGAAACTAATGTTATACCTTCAGTTCTCCAAAATTTCACAAAAGACAGAGAATATGGGAATTTCATTTACCATGCACTCCCCACTAGGATGCAGGGCAACTGGAAATTTTAATGAATGTATAATTAAAAATACAGAAAATACTTAGTAGCTCCAAATAAAAATAGCAATGATGCAAAGGTGCGAATAAAGACAGAGTTAATTGAAAGACCCTGAGTGGATGTATCCTTCCTCAACAGAGATACTCAGGAGAGAGAGAGACAAAGTACCTATGCTCACTTTATTTTCAAATCCCCTAAGAAGATATTAAAAACCATGAGAAATTCCATGGGCAAAGAGGTAGTAGATAGTCTTTAGATTATCACAAAAGGAGAACAATATCTAGAGATCCTCTTTTAACCCTATGGATAACTCTTGATAAGGGTATCCTGTAGCTAGGACCTATAGGATGGATAAAGTGTCAATCATACTAATTTTTATATTTCTCTTTTCTATTATTAGATCTGCTTTGCTGCTTTTTTAAATCTTGCCTGTGACTATCTATCTGGTGGTCATTATATCAGCAGTTCACTACTGGTACAAACAAAAGTACAATAAATACATTTTGTTGGAGATTTCATCAACATTATCAAAACATCCTGTGGTACTATTGACTTCATTCTATACTTGACCACCATCAGAATCATATCAATATCCTAATTTATCATCTAAGCAAACCAGAGAACTCTTACTAGCCCCACAGGATTCGTTGTCATCGAGAGTCCATTTGCTACAGTTTTTAGAAATATTTTATCTGTTAAGAAGAGCATGGGGTCTGAGTCAATTCCTATACTAGTTGGTGGACTTGTTGAGTGTGTAGCCCAGTTAATAAGAATAGCTGAAGAGCTCTTACTATCTATTTCACAAGAACAACAAGTTCCTTGTGAAGAACGAAATGATAGAACAGAACAGATTGGTGCAGATGCATCTCCTCCTGAAGAACCTTCACTACCAGATCTCGGTGATCTCTCTGACTTGGAATCAATACTTTCACTACAAGAAGATGAAGATTTAATCCTTGATATAGATCAAGCCATGATAGATGTAGATGAGCTATGTGAAGATGTACTCTCTGATATAAACAATGGTTGAAGAAGTGAATAAGACCCAGTTTGCCCTCACCAACATGTGAGAACTGATCACTCATCTTTTTTTTTTTTCCCAAAATATATCCTGATTTTTCTGGACATTAGCAATATTTTTCTCCTAGTTCTGCATTTTTTAATTATTAACACCTTATAGAATAAGTAAGATTTGATTTCCTTCCAGAAGGAAAAGACTGATCTCATCTTTGTTTTTAGTCAAAAATCTTTGATTTTAGCAGTGTGGTTTTTCCTTTACTTGTATTTGTTTTATTAGGCTTCTTGATGATAAGAGAAAATAATAACAAAGAAGAGAATCTCTTCAACCTAACAATGGACTGAAGCACAACTATCTCACATCTTGGGACCCGATTTTATTGTTCTATAATTAATGGAAAATAAAAGGGGAATATCCCCTAGGATGGTATTTCAATTAGATTATAATTGTTTATTGTCATTATGACTATTGGTCAAAACAATTTTGTTGTTTAATAGTTTTAAACTAATAAAGTTTTCATTCACAAATCAAAGAACCTGTGGTCATCTTAAATTACCTGGTAGTGAATTTCAAGGTTACTAAACTAGCATGAACAAACTCCATATAACAGAAGGTAGTAGCATGTAATCAGAGAGAATGTTGTACCAAGAGTCTGAAGTTCTACTTTTGGCTTATCAGATGATCTGTAACAAATCTCTGAACATAGCCCTTTGTCATTTGTAAAATAAGAACTGTAACAATTTTTGGCTTACCTTCAATGCTAATAAGGAACAAATCAAACAATATCGTTTCAAAGTCTGGTGTGTCTGACAATGGGATGGAATATATGAAATCAGAACTTTTTAGGAGTATCTGAAAAATGTATGCATAAGAATGCCTGAAAGTCTATTTGGCATGCAAATATCATCCAATAGTTTTACATCTGTACAGAGATTAACACTTCCTTATTCTACATCATGTCAAAGTTACAGTTTGGAATCAGCTTTTGTTTCATTCTTTGGAGCTTATTTTTTTCACTAAATTAAATTCTTTTGGGGAGTCTATTTCAATTCTAGTAGGAATAATAATGAGGATAAAACAATGGTGAAAAATCCCTTCATGAAATAATAAATTATATTCCATTTAAGGCTAAGATTTTGTTCCTGAGGGGGTTATATAACTCTGAACATTATTAACCCACCATGATCCAACTAGATTTTTAAAATTATTTTTCAATAAAGGGATTCTACTCCCTCCAGTCCACATTTAAAGGTTGTTTTTCTTCTGTCTATATAAATACTCAGAAAACTTAAAAACCAACCAACCAACCAACCAACTAAACAAACAACAGAAAAATCTCTAATAAAAGTAAATATAGCTCCTGTTTCCTCAAATTATCTGGGAGTTATTTTTACTGACATATACAAATATCCATTGGTCTCAAATGTCCCATTTCTTAAGGGTAATAAAGAATCCTTGAAGGCAATCACTATTATACCCCTGAATAACCGAGCTACACTTCAGTGAGGTAAGGAAAACCACTGATCTCTTTATACCTTGCCACAGTTTTATCTTAAAGGCCTTATAAAAATGATGAAAAATATCTTGAGGTATTATTTAATACAACGATGGTGTAAAATGGACTAGGGGCCCCCAGTTATAAAACATGACTTTAGTATTTTAGATTCCTATAATAAAAGATTTCATTAACAAAATCTGTGATTGGAAGCACATGCCTGGCAATACTGACCATTTAAAAATACCTATATTTTATTTATTATTTATGGTCCTGAGAATCGAACTCATGCCTCATACATGCTAGGCAAGCACTTTACCACTGAGCCATAACCTTAGCCCCCTGATCATTTTTTAAAAAATATATTTAGTTGTCAATGAATCTTTATTTATTTATTTAAATATGGTGCTGATGATCAAACCCACTGCCTCACATGCTAGGCAAGTGCTCCACCATTGAGCTACAATCCCAGCCTAATACTGATCATTTTTAATACTTTTATTCTTATTTGAGCTGTGGAACACATTGGCTTTCCTTGAAACTATATCTTCTGAATTTTTAATGTTGACAATCCCTTAACTACCAGTTTTGGAATTCAACTGTGTTGCATCTCATTTTTAGAGAAAAATATTGTCTGATTTTTATGGAATATGGTTTCTTAACTCAAATTTTAAGAGTCATGTCGTCTGTCTGAAACCTAAGGTGTGAATGAACTTATTTTGGGTCCTTTATCCTGGTGCAGGAGTTCCTGATGCACCTCCCTCACAACACCTCCACCCATTGAGAAACTATCCATTTATTCTGAGTATTTTTTCATTTCTCCCATTTGGTATCAAAGTATGTCATCAGGATGTCACTAAAGAGTGGAGAAGTGGTACATCTGCTCTGTCCTTTTCCTAATAGATACTGAGGAAGTATTCCAACTTTCCTTAAAGATAGAACCTCATGATCCAACTGGTAACAATCATGCAATCAAGTAAAAAAAGGACAGTGTTTCTCTTTTAGTACTGTTGTTCCATTCCCATTTAGAGGTCATTTCTGTGAACAATTATGGCCCTGGGAAATAATCCTAGTTCACTCCTTCTCCAGCCTTGTCAGGGAATAAAGGCCTTTTTATTTTTTATTTTTTTCACCAGCACAACAGGTGTTTTTTTTTTTTTTTTTTTTTTTTTTTTTTTTTTTTTTTTAAGAGAGGGAGAGAGAGAGAGAGAGAGAGAGAGAGAGAGAGAGAGAGAGAGAGAATTTTAATATTTATTTTTTTTAGTTTTCAGCAGACACAACATCTTTGTATGTGGTGCTGAGGATCGAACCCGGGCCGCACGCATGCCAGGCTAGAGTGCTACCGCTTGAGCCACATCCCCAGCCCCACAATGGGTGTTTTTAAAATTTATTTTTTGTCAATATTTTCTACAAACATGGACTATATCTTATTCTAATTAGGATTGTGGTTGTACATGATGTTGAGATTCACTGTGCTGTATTCATATATGCATTTATAAAAGTGATGTCAGATTCTTTCCACTGTTTTTCCTATCTTAAAAAATGTCTTAAATATGTTCAGGGAGGCTGGGGTTGTGGCTCAGTGGTAGAGTGCTTGTCTAGCATATATGAGACACTGGGTTAGATCCGCAGCCCCACATAAAAATAAATAAATAAAATAAAGGTGTTGTGTCCATCTACAGCTATTTTTAAAACATGTTTAGAGGGCTCCTAACACATAACTTTCAAACTGAATGGGGTTTCACCAGATCCCAGGGTGTGACCCATTTAAGACATAAATGGTTTTCTCTTTGTTGAGTTAACACACATAAACTATATAGCTCCAGGAATTTGAGGAATTTTGTTAGTTGCCTAGTTCCATCACACACATACAAAGAGAGTTTATACTGGAAATATGGATAGTCAAGTGTACTGCATAATATGATAAAATAAATCATCAAGATCATGACCTTTTAAATTAATGTTTGTGTCCTTAAGAGCTATATGTACATTATACTTCTTCAAAGACTAGACTATGGATAGTTTTTGAACAGTCTGCTTCTTCAGATCAGGGACTTTTAAGAATGAAACTCTCACAGAAAACTGAATTTTTGGAAGCTCAGTAACTCAGGATTGTACTTACCAAGCATATTAAAGGTAAAAATTAAAAAAATACCCCCCAAGCAAGGATATTGCTGATTTGTTCAAGGAAGTGAGAATATTCAGACTCAAACTAGACATATGGATTGAATAGCGAGAAATCCAAAACTGAACACATTTGAGACTTAATGGCACCACAGATTTTTAAAAAAAACAACTGTAATTCACAGACTTGGAAGAATTACAGAGTTTTTAGTGAATGTGAATTTGCAATTCAGAAGGAATTTATAGTTTGATGAATATAAGTCATGTTTTATATTCCCCAAGCAATGCCTTTAAAATACCAACCTTAAGATGTATCTGATATCCCAAGCCTAATATGTTCATCATCAGGCTTAGTTTGAAGAAAAACTAATCTAAAATTGATCAATAGCTATTACTAAGATAAATATCTTGGAAAATTTGGAGCAAAATATATGTCTCAAAATAATTCTAAAGTATTTGGCTATGGTCATATTTGGGTTTATGTGGCCCATGAAAGTTTATTGTTCTTTTTTGGGTGGAGGGTACCAGGGATTGAACTCAGGGTTACTCAACCACTGAGCCACATCCCTATTCCTATTTTGTATTTTATTTAGAGACAGGGTCTCACTGACTTGCTTAGCACCTCACTTTTGCTGAGACTGGCTTTGAACTTGCCGTCCTCCTGCCTCAGCCTCCTGAGCCACTGGGATTACAGTTGGTGCCAGCATGCTCAGCAAATTTAGGTATCTTCAGAAATAAATTCTAGTAATGATGATTGTACAATGTAAATGTACTTAATGCTGCTAAGATGTAAAAGTGGTCAAAATGGCAAATTTAATATAATGTATATTTTTCCACAGTAAAAATGTGACTCCTTCCACTTTAATGTACATACAAATGACCCCCAGAAAAAAATTATTGGAATCTCTGCTGCAGAATTAAGAAAGCAAAAAGAAATATAACTCCTTGGTACATTCAGGTATAATGACAGCTGAAAAATGTACTCTATGAGCACACAGTAACATAAAGACATTCTTTAATAACAATAATAAGAGAAATTATGAAGTAAGGAACATAGGAGACAAATTTCAGGGCAGTTAAAGAACTAAAACAAAGAGGGAAAATGATGAAAATTTCATGAGATTTGAAGGGCTATTAATGTAGACACCAAGGATGATTCCATGGTCATATCTCAAACTGATCCCCATGAGAGTGAGAAAGTCAACAGAGTGGAACAGTAACTAAAACTGGCAATGGAAGATTATGTGAGGAGCTGGGCTGTAGCTCAGCGGTAGAGCGCTTGCCTAGGACAGGTGAGGCCTTGGGTTCGATCCTCTGCACCACATAAAAATAAATAAACAACAACAAACAAATAAAATAAAGGTTAAGTTCTTTTAAAAAAAGATTATATGAGCAGAAGGGTTCAAGTAATAAATAGCTGGGGGCTGGGGATGTGGCTCAAGCGGTAGCGTGCTCGCCTGGCATGCGTGCGGCCAGGGTTCTATCCTCAGCACCACATACAAACAAAGATGTTGTGTCCGCCGAAAATTAAAAAAATATATATTACAATTCTCTCTCTCTCTCTCAAAAAAAAATAAAAAAATAAATAGCTGGAAGATGATCTAACAATACAAAATTAATGATATTGCTGCAGAAACATTGTCTGAAAATAAATGATTTGTCAGTTTTCAGGGGTGGATGGAGCCTAAAACTGTCAAGTTTAGCTCCTATTCAGTGGAGTGCAAATTGAAAAATTTAGTCATATTCTGCAATATCTACTTTAAAATTATTCTGTTCCCATTAACCGTTCTGTCACTTAGAAACAATTCATGTTCTAAAAATACCTTTGATATTTTCTCACAGTATTGTAGCAATTTATGTAAAGTGAAAAAAACACTGAAGCTGTAATATACATCATTAATGGAAATAGTAAAGATGCCAAAGTGTAGAAAAATCAATTAGACCTTGCAGTACAGCACTTAACACAATAACCGATACTATGTATCAACATCAGAGCCAATGAGAGAAATGGATAAGAGAAGATGGACTTTGGCTATATCTGTTATTTTAATGCACAGGATCAGACCATATATCAAGGGTCTTCCATGTGTAACAATGAAAACAAATAGCAGCTAATATTTATGGAATCCCTAATGTATGCCCACTGTTGTGTTATACATAAGCACATTGCCTATTTTATTTAATCTTTAAATTTCTCCAGGGAGGTAAGTGTTCCTGTTATTATCCACACTTTTGAGAAGAGAAAAGAAAGATTAAGAAACTCACTCAATTAAAGCAAGACAACAGAGAGGAAGGAAGATGGCGGCGAGGGGAGTGCATTGCCCCCGTGTGCTGCTTCACTGTGTGGGAGTATGACAAGTCAGGACGGCTAAAGGATATCTTGTTAGGAATTTCCAGCAATAGTGGGGTGCTCCGGAACCTGGAGGAAGGATTTCCATCGCATGAGGATCAGCTACGGGGACTCAAACGCGAGAGGTTTGTCGCACGGAGGGTAACACTGCTTATTCAGCAAATCGCCCCGCGGCTAGAGTCTGCAGCGCGCGCTGGGATAGAGACGCAGGGTTACAGCGCTGCAGTTTCTGCCAGCCGCGCAAGCACCGTACTCAGGGCTGAATTCTGGGTTCGAGATGGGGGAAGGAAGCGGTCCATCTCGGTTCTCCACAACGGTCAGACCACAGAGGAGGCCAGCAGCCACCATGTTGGTAAACTGACGTCACCACCCCTGTTTTCGACTGACCGCAGCTCATTCAGCCATAGAACAGGTAATTTCAGGCTGCAATTCGCCTGCGGCTTGCAGACAGATTGCTAGGGTTCAGCGCCTGGGTGCTTCTTAGAACCTGATCTTATCGGAGTGAACACCAAGCGCGGGGCGGCCGAGTTCCGGCTCCCGGAACCGTCCCGGAACCGCCCTGGCCCAGGGCTGCTGAGCCTGCGGAGGCTGCTTCTTGGACCCTGCTCCTATCAGAGCATACAACAAGCACTAAGCAGCCGAATTCCGGCTCCCGGAACTGAGCCCGCGGGGACTGCTTCTTGGAGCTTACACTTATAGGAGCTTACACCGAGCACGGAGCGGCCGAGTCCCGGCTCCCGGAACTTCCCTGGCCCGGGGCTAGGAGCCCGCGGAAACTGCTTCTCGGTCCGGGTCCTGCTGAGGGCCGGTCAGGACTCACCCGGTGCTTTGGTTGCCCGGCAAGGGGAACGAAATGCTGCCATTCGCATAGGATACCAACATGGCAGAGATCTGATGTCTGCAGAAAGCGGCGGAGGAGGGAACTTCATCAATACCAGCGGTGACATAAGCAGTTGGTCTCCTGGTAGGGGGGGTGAGGCACAGTCACCCGAGTCTCCTCAATTTGTCATCGAGCCAGAGGGGAGGAGCCGGGCCGCCGCCAGCGCCCGGAGCAGGCCCAGCGGCTCGCCAGCGTGGTGACCGCATGACCCCAATTGGAGAGGGGGCGGAGCAGAGCCACCACCCGCACCCGCAAGGTGGGCAGACCCGCGACCCAGTGGTACATGGGCGTGGTAGGAGGGGCAGGGCAGAGCCGCCGTTCGCGCTTGCAAGGTAAACAGACCTGTGACAGCCTGGCAGGTCAGGCCCAGTGGCCTGCCAGTGTGGTACACACGTCACCCCAACTGGAGTAGGGGCAGAGCAGATCCTTCTCCCATGCCCGGATCAGGCCCTGCCGGTGTGGTGGTCACGTGACCCCAATTGGAGTGGGGGTGGAGCGGAACCGCCACCCGTGCCCGCAGGGTGAGCAGACCAGTGATCAACCTGCAGATCAGGCCCAGGGGTCCGCAGGCGTGGTAGGAGGGGCAGGGCAGATCCACCGCCCGCGCCTCCCAGGTAGGCAGACCTACAACAGACCGGCGGATCAGGCCCAGGAGCCTGCCGGCGTGGTACAAACACCACCCTAATTGGAGTAGTGGCAGAGCAGAGTCGCCGCCCGTGCCAGGAACAGGCCCAGCGTCCTGCAGGCGGGGTAGTCACGACACCCCAATTGGAGTAGGGGCAGAGCAGAGCCTCCACCCGTGCCCGAAAGGTGGGCAGATCTGCGACCGACCAGCGGGACAGGCCCAGTGGCCTGCCGGTACGACAGACACGTCACCCCATTTGGAGTAGGGGCAGAGTAGAGCCGCCGCCCGTGCCTGCAGGGTAGGCAAACCTGCAACCGACCAGCGGCTCAGGCCCGGTGGCCTGCCGGCGTGGTACACTCGTCACCCCAATTGGAGTAGGGGCAGAACAGAGCCGCCGCCAGATCCCAGAACAGGCCCAGTGACCTGCCGGCGTGGTAGCCACGACACCCCAATTGGAATAAGGAGAGAGCAGAGCCGCCGCCCGCACCTGCAGGAAAGATACGCAAGCAGTATGAAAAGACAAGGAAAGAAAGGACCACAAGCAATGCAGGTCAACGCAACTTTAGAAGAGGTAACAGCTGCAGCAGATGGAATGTCAGATAAAGAATTCAGGATATACATGCTTCAGATGATCTGGAGTATCAAGGAAGACATTAAACAGCAAAATCAGACAATGAAAGAACACTTCGACAATGAATTACGCAAACAAATCCAGGAAGCAAAGGATCAACTGTACAGGGAGATAGAGGTTATAAAAAACAAACAAACAGAAATCCTAGAAATGCAGGAAGCAATAAACCAACTTAAAAACTCAATGGAGAATACTACCAGCAGAGTAGAACACTTAGAAGATAGAACATCAGACAATGAAGACAGAGTATTTCAACTGGAAAAGAACATAGACAGCTCAGCAAGACTGTTAAGAAACCATGAGCAGAACATCCAAGAAATATGGGATAACATTAAGAGACCAAACTTAAGAGTCATTGGGATACAGGAAGGTATAGAGGTCCAAACCAAAGGAATGAGCAACTATTCAATGAAATAATACGAGAAAACTTCCCAGACTTGAAGAATGAGACAGAATCCCAAATCCTAGAAGCCTACAGGACGCCGAATGTGCAAAATCATTAGAGATCCACACCTAGACACATTATAATGAAGATGCCCAACATACAGAATAAGGAGAGAATTTTAAAACCTACAAGAGAAAGGAAGCAGATTACATTTAGGGGTAAACCAATCAGGATAACAGCTGATCTTTCAACACAGACTCTGAAAGCTAGAAGATCCTGGAATAACATATTTCAAACACTGAAAGAAAATGGGTTCCAACCAAGAATTGTGTATCCAGCGAAATTAAGCTTCAGGATGGAGGATGAAATTAAAACCTTCCACGATAAACAAAAGTTTAAAGAATTCGCAGCTAGAAAACCATCTCTTCAAAACATCCTCGCCAAAGCATTACAGGAAGAGGAAATGGAAAATAACAATGAAAACCAACAGTGGGAGGTAGGACACTAAAGGGGGGGGAATAATCAAAGAGGAAAACAAACCATGTTTAGTAACAGAAATAAACAAATATGGCTGGAAGAACAACCCATATCTCAATAATAACCCTAAATGTTAATGGCTTAAACTCACCAATTAAGAGACACAGGCTAGTAGAATGGATCACAAAACAAGACCCAACAATATGCTGCCTACAGGAGACGCATTTGATAGGAAAAGACATACATAGGCTGAAGGTGAAAGGTTGGGAAAAATCATATCACTCATATGGACTTCGGAAACAAGCAGGAGTGTCCATACTCATATCAAATAAAATAGATTTCAAGCCAAAGTTAATCAAAAGAGATAAAGAGGGACACTACATACTGCTTAAGGGAACCATACACCAACAACACATAACAATCATAAATATTTATGCCCCAACAATGGTGCAGCTATGTTCGTCAAACAAACTCTTCTCAAGTTCAAGAGTCTAATAGACCACCATACCATAATCATGGGAGACTTCAACACACCTCTCTCGCCACTGGACAGATCTTCCAAACAAAAGTTGAATAAGGAAACTATAGAACTCAATAACACTATTAATAACCTAGACCTAATTGACATATATAGAGTATACAACCCAACATCAAGCAGTTACACTTTTTTCTCAGCAGCACATGGATCCTTCTCAAAAATAGATCATATATTATGTCACAGGGCAACTCTTAGACAATATAAAGGAGTAGAGATAATACCATGCATCTTATCTGATCATAATGGAATGAAACTGAAAATCAACGATAAAAGAAGGAAGGAAAAAGCATACATCACTTGGAGAATGAACAATAGGTTACTGAATGATCAGTGGGGTATAGAAGACATCCAGAAGGAAATTAAAAAATTCTTAGAGATAAATGAAAACACAGACACAACATATCGGAATCTATGGGACACATTGAAAGCAGTTCTAAGAGGAAAATTCATTGCTTGGAGTTCATTCCTTAAAAAAAGAAAAAACCAACAAATAAATGATCTCATACTTCATCTCAAAATCCTTGAAAAAGAAGAGCAAAACAACAGCAAAAGAAGTAGAAGGCAAGAAATAATTAAAATCAGAGCTGAAATTAATGAAATCGAAACAAAAGAAACAATTGAAAAAATTGACAAAACTAAAAGTTGGTTCTTTGAAAAAATAAACAAAATCGACAGACCCTTAGCGATGCTAGCGAAGAGAAGAAGAGAGAGAACTCAAATTACTAGCATACGGGATGAAAAAGGCAATATCACAACAGACACTTCAGAAATACAGAAGATAATCAAAAACTATTTTGAATCCTTATACTCCAACAAATTAGAAGATAGTGAAGGCATAGATAAATTTCTTAAGTCATATGATCTGCCCAGATTGAGTCAGGAGGATATAGAAAACCTAAACAGACCAATATCAATTGAGGAAATAGAAGAAACCATAAAAAGACTACCAACTAAGAAAAGCCCAGGTCCGGATGGGTATACAGCAGAATTTTACAAAACCGTTAAAGAAGAACTAATACCAATACTTTTCAAGCTACTTCAGGAAATAGAAAAGGAGGGAGAACTTCCAAATTCATTCTATGAGGCCAACATCACCCTGATACCTAAACCAGACAAAGACACTTCAAAGAAAGAAAACTACAGACCAATATCTCTAATGAACCTAGATGCAAAAATCCTCAATAAAATTCTGGCGAATCGGATACAAAAACATATCAAAAAATTGTACACCATGATCAAGTAGGATTCATCCCTGGGATGCAAGGCTGGTTCAATATACGGAAATCAATAAATGTTATTCACCACATCAATAGACTTAAAAATAAGAACCATATGATCATCTCGATAGATGCGGAAAAAACATTCGACAAAGTACAGCATCCCTTTATGTTCAAAACTCTAGAAAAACTAGGGATAACAGGAACATACCTCAATATTCTAAAAGCAATCTATGCTAAGCCTCAGGCTAGCATCATTCTGAATGGAGAAAAACTGAAGGCATTCCCTCTAAAATCTGGAACAAGACAGGGATGCCCTCTCTCTCCACTTCTGTTCAACATAGTTCTCGAAACACTGGCCAGAGCAATTAGACAGACGAAAGAAATTAAAGGCATAAAAATAGGAAAAGAAGAACTTAAATTATCACTATTTGCAGATGATATGATTCTATACCTAGCAGACCCAAAAGGCTCTACAAAGAAACTATTAGAGCTAATAAATGAATTCAGCAAAGTGGCAGGATATAAAATCAACACGCGTAAATCAAAGGCATTCCTGTATATCAGCGACAAATCCTCTGAAATGGAAATGAGGACAACCACTCCATTCAAAATATCTTCAAAAAAAATAAAATACTTGGGAATCAACCTAACAAAAGAGGTGAAAGACTTATACAATGAAAACTACAGAACCCTAAAGAGAGAAATAGAAGAAGATCTTAGAAGATGGAAAATTATACCCTGTTCATGGATAGGCAGAACTAACATCATCAAAATGGCGATATTACCAAAAGTTCTCTATAGGTTTAATGCAATGCCAATCAAAATCCCAACGGCATTTCTTGTAGAAATAGAGAAAGCAATCATGAAATTCATATGGAAAAATAAAAGACCCAGAATAGCAAAAACAATGCTAAGCAGGAAGTGTGAATCAGGCGGTATAGCGATACCAGACTTCAAACTATACTACAGAGCAATAGTAACAAAAACAGCATGGTACCGGTACTAAAACAGGCGGGTGGACCAATGGTACAGAATAGAGGACACAGAAACCAATCCACAAAACTAAAACTATCTTATATTTGATAAAGGGGCTAAAAGCATGCAATGGAGGAAGGATAGCATCTTCAACAAATGGTGCTGGGAAAACTGGAAATCCATATGCAACAAAATGAAACTGAATCCCTTTCTCTCGCCATGCACAAAAGTGAATTCAAAATGGATCAAGGAGCTTGATATCAAATCAGAGACACGCCGTCTGATAGAAGAAAAAGTTGGCTACAATCTACAGTCGGTGGGGTCGGGCTCCAAATTCCTCAATAGGACACCCATAGCACAAAAGTTAATAACTAGAATCAACAAATGGGACTTACTCAAACTAAAAAGTTTTTTCTCAGCAAAAGAAACAATAAGAGAGGTAAATAGGGAGCCTACACCCTGGGAACAAATCTTTACTCCTCACACTTCAGATAGAGCCCTAATATCCAGAGTATACAAAGAACTCAAAAAATTAGACAATAAGTGAACAAACAACCCAATCAACAAATGGGCCAAGGACCTGAACAGACACTTCTCAGAGGAGGACATACAGTCAATCAACAAGTACATGAAAAAATGCTCAACATCTCTAGCTGTCAGAGAAATGCAAATCAAAACCACCCTAAGATACCATCTCACTCCAGTAAGATTGGCAGCCATTAGGAAGTCAAACAACAACAAGTGCTGGCGAGGATGTGGGGAAAAGGGTACACTTGTACATTGCTGGTGGGACTGCAGATTGGTGCAGCCAATTTGGAAAGCAGTATGGAGATTTCTTGGAAAGCTGGGAATGGAGCCACCATTTGACCCAGCTATTCCCCTTCTTGGTCTATTCCCTAAAGACCTAAAAAGAGCATGCTACAGGGACACTGCTACATCGATGTTCATAGCAGCACAGTTCACAATAGCAAGACTGTGGAACCAACCTAGATGCCCTTCAATAGATGAATGGATAAAAAAAATGTGGCATTTATACACAATGGAGTATTACTCTGCATTAAAAAATGACAAAATCATAGAATTTACAGGGAAATGGATGGCATTAGAGCAGATTATGCTAAGTGAAGCTAGCCAATCCCTAAAAAAACAAATGCCAAATGTCTTCTTTGATATAAGGAGAGTAACTAAGAACAGTGTAGGGACGAAGAGCAGGAGAAGAAGATTAACATTTAACAGGGATGAGAGGTGGGAGGGAAAGGGAGAGAGAAGGGAAATTGCATGGTAATGGAAGGAGACCCTCAGGGTTATACAGTGGAGGAGGTAGAGAAAGGAGGGGAGGGGAGGGGAGAGGTGGGGAGGGGGGAGGGTGAAGGATGGGAAAGGCAGCGGAGCACAACAGACACTAGTATGGCAATTTGTAAATCAATGGATGTGTAACTGATGTGATTCTGCAATCTGTGTATGGGGTGAAGGTGGGAGTTCATAAACCACTTGAATCAAAGTGTGGAATATGATATGTCAAGAAATTTGTAATGTTTTGAACAACCCACAATAAAAAATTAAAAAAAAAATAAAAATAAAAAAAAATAAAATTAAAAAAAAAAAAAAAAGCAAGACAACAGCAAAAATAGGATAAAGAGAGTTAGGGGTAAGCCTATCCTTTTCCCACCTCCCCTCCCTGGGATAACCCTTTCAGTCTCCATGTTGCTGCTTTGTCATTTTTGATTACCTTCAAAGTTGCCCCTGACACTTGTTTTTGTCCCATTTAGAAGGCATAGTTTTATAGTTTGTTTGTTTGTTTTAGTACCTGGGATTGAACCCAGGAGTGCTTAACTACTGAGCCCTGTTAATTTTTTTTTTTAATTTATAAACAGGATCTCCTTAAATTGCTTAGGGCTTTGCTAAATTGCTAAGGCTGGCTCTGAATTTGTGATCCTCCTGCCTCGGCCTCCAGAGTCACTGGGATTTCAGGCTTGCTTCACTGCACCCTGCATAATTGTTGTTGTTGTTGTTGTTGTGAGGGAAAGGCATCAAGTGAACAGATACTGAGATTTTCCTTAGAACCTGGATCCATGAAGGGATGGTATTGCTATTTGCCCTTCAACTGGCAGAAACCTACTGTTTGAATCAGATAACAGATAGCAATGGAAACAATATGGGAATGGATAATAAAGCACTACCTGGGACTGGAGTTGTACCTCAGTGGAAAAATGCTCACCTAATGTTATAAGGCCCTGGGTTCTCCAATACCAAAAGAAAGAAAGAGAAAAAAAAAAAGGAAGGAAGGAAGGAAGGAAGGAAGGAAGGAAGGAAAGAAGGAAAAACAAAAAGTGCTTCCTATGTCATGCATTGAACACTAGTTTTCTCATTTATTTCATAAATACAGCAGTCTTATCAAAGGTCTTTTAACTAATAATCTAGACTTCATGATATGGTCTATAATAGGTGCCAGTCAGGTAACAGAAATGAGGTGCAGGTATGGGTGTATATGCATAATTTGGATCATTTAATCTTCATTGCTAGCTTGTATGCTCCAAGAAGGCAGGGCTGGGGACTGTGTTCTGTATCCCAAGAGCCTAGAACACTATTTGTTGAATGAATGAATGCTTTTCCATCAAAGAACCAGATGGCTACTTTTTCTGATTATGAAGAAATATATAGAGGCTGTGTCTTGGCTAAATGAACCTATTTGTGAATCCATCCCAACCATTCATCTGTTAGAAGTCCAAGTGGTATGAAAATGCTCACTCTTGCTTTGCTTCTCCAGACTCTGTAGGTCTTAAGCTTCCCTGAAAGCAGAGATGATCTAAGCTTACCTCTTTCTGGTGGTATTTGATCGCCACCTTCAGCTTGGCCAGGTCATGGTACTTCTGAGGATCAAGCTCTTCACTGTGGTCATCTCGATGGTTGAGGATGATCTCCAGTTCCCGGGAGCTCCGAGCTTGGTCCAGCAGATCTTTGGCAAAGAGCTTGCACTGCTGGGAGAGCTCTTCATACTCTGCCTTGAACTCATTCTCCACCTTGCTGAGCTCCTTGAGCTCCCAGCCCAGACGGAAGGCAGTAAGGATGGGGTCCTCACTTGATAAGGCAATGAGTGAGGGACTTGCCAGAGCCTTATAAATGTTCAGTCTGGAGCGGGAATGGCGCAGGCTATCTACCTCTGAACTGGACACACATTCCACACAGTTGCAGCGGATCTGGTGGGGCCGAGGGATCGTGACCCGTTTTTGGACAAGCAATTTGATGATTTCATAGTTGTTGGTGTGGGCAGCCAGCATAATGGGAGTTATGTCTGGTGTGAACTCAGAGAACTGGGTGTCCATCATCAGTGTGGGGACCTAGATATGAGAAAGGAGAAGCATAGAAGGGCAGGATTAAAGTTTGTAGAGAGAAGGAGCATAGGGCCCATCAAATGGCAATTTAGAAACTGGAGTCTCTTGTCACCTCTTTCCATTCTCTTGTCACTTGTCTTTACCAGAGTAGCTAATGTCTGTGGAATGCTTACTGTGTGACAAGGCACTGTTCTAAACATTTTACATAGATTTACACATTTAATATCACAACAACCTTCTGAGGTAAGCTGAGGAGTTGAGGCTCAGAGAAGTTAAATAACATATATGGCCAGGAATGGTGGCACACACCTATAATCCCAATGACTTAGAAAGTTGGGGAAGGAGGATCACAAATTCAAAGTCAGCCTCAGCAACTTACCCTAAGCAACTTAGTAATACCCTGTCTCAAAATAAAAACAAAAAGGCTGAGGATGTGGCTCAGTGATTAAGCACCCCTCGGTTCAATCCCTAGTAGTAAGTAAGTAAATAAATATTTATGTTTATATGTATATTATATTTTATTTATACTTGAATCTGTATATATTTATATATACATATATGTGTGTATATGTATCTATATCTATATCAATATCTAAAGTTACATAGTTTTAGTAGCTGAGCCAATATTTAAACCCAGGTTGTATGACTTTAGAGTTTGGTTCTTAAATTATGTTATTACAATATGCCAAGATCTGTCTAACATAGAATAGGGGAAACAGAAATTGTTCCTGGCTTTCTGGAGTTATGTTGGGTAGATCAGACTTACATAAAATTTGTAACAGTACATAATAGTATGTGGTCAGTTCCAAATGAGCTGTATAAACTTATTTGAAAGGGTAAAGACAGTAATCTTAAAGACTGCAACTAAATCAAGCTTTGGTGGCTGAAGAGAAGCCTTTTCCAACTTCCTCTAGGTCCTAGGAAGCTCAAGAGAATTCATCATTGTCAGGAAGAAGTACTTTGTAAATGAGGACGTTTAGACTTGGGTGGTGGGGTTACTAATAGCTAAAGGACCTTTGATAAGACTGCTATATTTATGATATAATATTTGGTATAAGTAGTAGTTAGAGGTGAGAAGTATAGAGTTTTTTTTAGGCTATTCAGATGCACTTCTTGGGAAGCATGTGGAACATGACCAATGAACTTAAATTATTTTTTTCAACTTTAAAATGTCTCTTTGGGCCAGGCACAGTGGCACATGCCTGTAATCCCAGTGTCTCAGGAGGCTGATTCAGGAGGATCACCAGTTCAAAATCAGCCTCAGCAACTTAGTGATGCCCTGTCTCAAAATAAATAAACAAAAAAGACTTGGAATGTAGCTCAAAGATAAAGCACCTGGGTTCAATCCTCAGTACCAAAAATTGTGTCTTTTGAAACCCAGTCTGTTTTCAGTCCAGTAAAGAAACTGAGACAGATCATTAGCCTTGCAGAAGAGTCTAGT
Source organism: Marmota flaviventris (assembly GCF_047511675.1). Lineage (NCBI taxonomy): Eukaryota > Metazoa > Chordata > Mammalia > Rodentia > Sciuridae > Marmota > Marmota flaviventris. The sequence continues at coordinate 96,052,093 of NC_092518.1, forward strand.
GTGGTAGGATCTGAGCTAGAGTATGGGGAAGACTAGGTCAGAGGAAGCTTTATGGAAGAGTGGAGCTAAGTATTCAAAGCATAGATAGGAGTCAGGAATATTGGGAAAAATTGACCTTATTATACTTAAGGGAAAATGAAACAGTTCCAATGATTCCATTTTATAGGGAAGAACAGAGCATGGAAATTGAGATACTCACAAAATATTCCTATATTGTTTTAATCAATAGTTTCTTTCTTTTTACTCTCAAAACTTCTTAAAAATAAAAAAACAACCCACAGTTACTGGCAACCTGACAAAATAATGAGTTACTGTTTCTCATCATTTTTGCCTTCCTCCCACCTTGCATGAGGGATTCCCAAACAGGGAAGTGGCCAGAAGACAGGGAGTGGGAGAAAGGTGGAGGAGGAGGAGTTTGCAAGAAAGCTTCTTCCTCTGGAATGGTTGCATCGCCTCTGAATAGTTGAAAGCTGGCTTCACGTTGGTCATCAATTGCTAGGATGGAGCAGTGAGTAAACATTGTTAAACATTTAGAAGGAACAGCTACAAACAAAGCAGCAGGAAGTGAGCAACTTGTCTCATAAAGTAAATTGGACACAGGAAAGAATAATCTCAGAAATTAACATAAGCCTACAGGCTAAGGAAGAAGTAGGTCTGAGTGAGCCTGGAAATGAACATAAACACAATCAGAATAAAGCCTAGAGTTGGGAGAGATGGTAAGTGAGCAATTTGTCACAGTCTGCCCAGGAAGAAAAGAGCTCCTAGCTGGGAAATCTGCCCTTTATTTGGATAGGGGCATTTTTTTCAATCTGTCACCTCTAAAGGTGTTGGAGGAGGGTGTGTCTGGATCTCCCTTCCAGATTGCCTTTTCTCCTCCAGTCAGTGTTGTCATTCCTGGGTTGCCATACTGTTCTCATTCACTGTTCCCTGTGTGTATAACCAGGTGGGGGCCCCTGTTTCTTACCCTATTTCTCTGTCAGTCAAGGGCCATTGTAAGCTCCTACTCCTAACTTTGAGACCATCTCTTGCTGCCTATCCAAATATTGTGGGCATTAGGTTTCATCCCAGACAATCACTTTTCTCATGCAGCTTTACCTTGTTCTCTAATTATCTCAAACATTTGTGTCTTGCCTCCTTTTATATGGTTGGGAGCTCTGCCCTAATGGTAGAACAGTCTTGGTCTGCTCTTTTTCCCCTATAGCATTCATAACAGTGTTAGACACATAGCAGGCACTCAGCAAAAAGGAATGAAATCCCCTCTCCTAAAATTAAAACACTGACACTTTTTTTTATGACTCCCAAAATTTGGGTCAGTATGAACTAATTTCCTTGGGATTTTCCTCATCATGTCCAGCTGAGAAGGTAGACATCTCAACACTATAAGAAAACTACCCTGAGGTCTCAAAAACTTGGGACAGTTCCAATGAAGTGTGATTCTTCATAATTCTAGTGCTTTATTATGGAGCCTCTGATCCATAGAACACAGATTTCTACTACTTTTATCTCCTCTGTTGCTTCCATTCTCATCATTCTGCTGCTTTGCCCTTCTAAGGTTCAGCATGAACAACAGACTATCATTAGGATAGCTGATGTAAAGAAAGTTCTAAAATGAGGGTCAGAGTTTCTGCTAATAATCTAGACATCATGATATGGTCTACAATAGGTGCCAGTCACGTAACAGATATGAGGTGCAGGTATGGGTGTATATTCATAATTTGGATGACTGAATGATAGGTACTGTTAAACAATAGAGTTCTTCTCAAAGGGTGCACCTGCTGCTCAGCTCCTGAATATTGTTATTTTTAAGTTCAAAACAGGCCCCACATGGTAATTTTTCAAGAGAAGTTAGAAATAAGGATTTGGGGTCGGAATCTCTTAAAGTTTTGAATGTTGGAATAAATAAATTTAAGGACAGTATGCAAGTCAAACACAATATATATGTGAAGCAAATTTGCCTTGAGGGAGCCAGTTTGGGACCCTTGTGAGATTAAGGAGAAATGGGAACAGAAGCTGGATATTTAAGCAGAGCCTAAATGATGAAAGAACTTGAATGCCATTAAGGGACTTAGATGTTATCCATTGGTCATGGGGATCAACTGAAGGGTTTTAAACACGAGAGTGACATGGTACAAAGATCAGTTTGGCCAGAGTGTGGGAAACAGGCAGTGGTAAATTGTGATAGTAAATGTTTTTTTTTTGTTTGTTTGTTTTGTTTTGGTACTGGGGATTGAACTCAGGGGCACTCAACCACTGAGCCACATTCCCAGCCCTATTTTGTATTTTATTTAGAGACAGGGTCTCACTGAGTTGCTTAGTGCCTCACTGTTTCTGAGGCTGGCTTTGAACTTGTGATTCTCCTGCCTTAGCTTCCTGAGCTGCTGGGGTTACAGGTGTGTGCCACAGCACCTGGCTGTGATGGTAAATGTTTAACAACCAACTCTGCACAGGAAAATCATTGGCATTTGCCAATTTCTGTGGTGATAATACCCCCCACCCCCATACCAATTTTGAGCTACCCATATGACATTGTGAAACACGTGCTGGGAAGAGAGACAACCAGCTCTTACCAGCTGGTATGATCCAGCTCCAGCATACTGTTGGATGAGTTTCAGGATGATAAGACTAGTTAAAAGATATCACTAGTCCAGTAAAGATAGAGTGTGACTCTTAAAACTAGACATTGTTTCTAGAGACAGGAAAGGACAAATTTAAGACTTTCATGGGATGTATCAGGAAAGGGAAGGAGAAGAAACCAAGGATGTTAGATTTTTAGATTGCATGCCTGGTTGGTGCTGTCACTAATTGCATATAGGAGGAAGAATAGGTTTAGGGTTTTAAAAACTTCAGTTTGGGACATATTAAGTTTGAAGTCCTTATTAGAACAGAAGCAGAAAGTGGAGCCTGGAAAGAATGGAGTCATAAAGGGACTTGATGTTCAGATGGAGTAGAAGAACTGGGAGGATGGGACACTGGCCAGAGAGCAGGGCACTGGAGGACATGATGTGCACAGTGGAGCAGCGCTGAGTGATGACCAGCTCTGGGTTGGCTACGAACACAGAGGACTGAAGTGCAGTGGACGTGGAGGTCAGAGGAGATGGAGAGGCCAAGGAACTGGCAGAAAGGCCAAAATCATCCAAGGTAATGACATGTCTTGGATTAAAGAAGATAAGGTAATTAGAGCACTTTGGATAGGATCTAAATCAGAAGATGATCAGGACATGCAGAGAACAGGGGTTGTACTAACAGAAATTTGGAGGAGGTCTCTCACAGTGCAATTTAAGCATACCTGTCTTGGCTTTGCCATTTACTAACCTTTTTGTGTCTATTAAATGGGAAAAATAATAGCAGCTGGGCAAATTTATGAGGATGAAATGAAATTTTGTGTGTATTATCTACATAATGTTTAGAACTTACTAGTTTCTCAGCAAATGTGGTTCCTATCATTATAACAAATGTGTTATAAATGTATCCCAATCAAAAGCACATTCCCTAGCACAGCAATGTGTTTTGTTCACCATGTTCTGGACAAAACTCTAAAATATGGAAAACTTTAAGAGCACAGCCCCCAATGCACTTTTGTGTACATTTTAATGATCGCCTAAACTTAATATCAATTAATCTGGAGCTGTTGTTCACCCTTCTGTTTGTTAACTCAGTGTTTTCATGCAAGACCCTGTGGGGCTTAACCAGTAGTGCCTTCTATGATCTGTTCTTATATTTTAGACTATTTCTATATAGATTAATTAACCTCACTAAATTTTACCAGTTTTTCATCCAGGTCCCTTAATCTTTGGGCCCTCCTAGGTGACTGATTAATATCTGAAAAAAAAAAACTATAACAAATTGTTTTTGGTAACCACATCTGGAACTGTCACTAGCAGAGGGTATTTGCATTTTAATGGGTGGCACCCAGAAAGAACACCTTGCCTTGGTTGAAAGGCAAGAATTTCAAGAAGTAAACTGGTGGGGACTTGTGTATAGTGAAGGTCTTTCCCAGGCCTTACAAACCATTGTATAGTTTGCTTCCTACTCCATTTTCACTAGTGATAGCTCTAGCTATAGTGTTCTCCTAGCAGCTATCAAGAAAAATTGGAAAAGACTTCAGATTGAGCCAAAAACAAAACCGAAGGTCCTGTCTAGTATATTTTATGGGTTCCTCATGCCTTTGATTTGTGTGTGTGCGTGTTCATGTTCTGTACACCATAGTTTTATTTATTTTATTTTTATTTTTTATTTTTGTTAAATATTCAGGGAACTTTAAATGATAAATCAAATGCACCTTTCACTTATCCAAATCTCTGAATGTTTTTGAGCTTTAAATTCCACTCATTATAATGCAAATATTTCTTATCTGCTGGGATGCAATTGATTATAGCCTTGCAGATAATTGAATATTTTGTATCCATATATAAATTTATTTCAGCTTTCCTGAAGGCCCATAGCAATTTTTTTCTATAAAAGGCCAAGTAGTAAATATTCTAGACTTTGTGGACCACACAACTCTGCCATTATAGCATGAAAATAGCCATAGACAATGCATAGATGAATGGGCCTGGCTGTTCTCCAATAAAATTTTATTTGCAACATTAGTTGAAAGCCTGGATTTGGCTTGCAAATGCCTGGATTACTGGTTCCCTTGTTAATTAATGAGTTAAATAAAGTCTTAGGCATGAATTGACTTTAAATTTGTGTAAAGATCATGATTTAAATGGTTTTTTAAAAAAATTATCCTACAACTGCCATGCTGTGTTCAGATTCAGGCCAGGTAGAAAATTCAATTTTATTGTTTCTTACCAAGTTTTACCTTCCCTCAATCTCCAACTGAATGGTTTTAGGCTTCTGATTAAAAATCATGTTTTTTTTAAAAAGGAAATAAAAAAGATGAGTGAAGAAGATAGGAAGCAATCAACAGGATGATAAATTAGATTTTGTTCATATTACCTACAAGTGTACTCCTAAAGAAACTTGATGCATCAACCAATTTGACTGAATTTCAAAATTTGCAACATGTGGGCCAAGGACATGACCACTAAAGAAGTTACACTGCCTGCCTCTCTCTGGGGATTTGCATTTAGGCACTAATGAATTTGTTTCTAGATCTGCCTTAGGACTCCTTGTTGAAAAGATAGCATTATATTTTTAGGATTTTTCTATATTAACAAGCATGGGACAGAATCATACAGCTGAGTTCATCACATTTTTTCTCTGCAGTGCAGAGAAGAAAGTGAGATAGAGTCACCTTCCTCATATTTTCAACTAAATTCCATGGCCAGAAGATATCACAGAGGGATAGGCGATGTTCTAATCTCCCTACTCTCAGGACTAGCCCAAATGATTCTTCTTTCATTTCTATTAGCCTCATTGTTGGATACAATCTCCTAATTGGAATTTTTCTGAACCCTATTGTTACAGCCTTAGGCAGGCGCCCTTGGTGGAGTTTATCACAGGCTTCTGAAATTATACCCTCCATTTGTAATTAATGGGAAGACCCTTATCAGAAGCCACTACATGCATACCCACAATGCCATCTCTTCACAGGCCTAACCTCTCTGATTGAGACTTCCTCACATAGCTGGCCAGATAGCATCTTGTTGAAAATTAATCTCCTGTGTTGTGCCTGAATTTAGTGAAATTGGAATCCCGCTTTTCCACCTGCTGGGTCCTCTCCTTTCCACCCCAACATGTCAGATAAAATCAATGTTAAACCTTTTTCAGCAGTCTGAAAAACTATTGGAAATGAAATTTCATTTCTTTGTATTACACAGAAATGAAGAACACCAGCATCTAATCATGTCACATTACCAGCTTCCTGCTCTGCCTACCAACAAGGAGTAGTGGTGATGCATGAGCTACTCTGCGGGCAGCCATTGGCATCATATGAGAAAGAATATGTTTCCCAGACTCTAGTAAAAACAGAGCCTTAAGAATTAGGATTTGCTAGATCATGTCAGTTGATTTCAAAGACAAAGTGTACAATAATTTAGATTAAAAATTTAGATTGGATGACTACAATGGACAAAACTTATTTGGAGGTTGTATTATTCAGAATCTCATTACTACTTTTCTCCTTATATACCTGAGATAATTACCATATAATGAGAAATATTTGAGATAATTACCACATAAGGAGAAAAGATTTATTTAGTTCACAATTTGGAGGTTCAGATCTAAGACTGTGCAGCCCATTGGTTTGTCTTCTGATAAGGGTGGCAGATGGCAATGCTGTGAGAATATATTGGAGCAAGTGATCACATCCCAAGCCAAGAAGTAGAGAGACAGAGAGGAAGCAGAGGGATTATGGGGCCCCACAGACCCTTTTGAGGGTACACCTGCAATGACCTAAGGACCTCCTACTAGGTCCCATCTTCTAAAGGTCCAGAGCACCTCTCAGTAATGTCACCTTAGGGACCAAGCCTTTTAATAAATGGATTTTTAGATATTCAAACTATAGCAGGATTAAAGTTACGGAATCCATTTGATGATTTATAAAAAAGTTAATGTTGATATATAAAAACCAATAAGGTATATAATGATGGCCAGCATTAGCCTGAGTGGCAGGGATAAAACTAATACTAATAGTTGTTATTTATTGAGCACTTTCTATATGAAAGGCACCATGCTGGAGCATCTCATTTAGTCCTCACTATGGTGCTATGCTATAGGCATAATAATTATCCTCATTTACATCTGAGAATATTCAGCCACAGAGTAGTTAAGTGTCTTATATATAAGGTCACATAGCTAGGAAGCACAGGAGCCAGAATTTGAACTCAGGCAGTTTGGCTCCAAAGCTTGTACTGTTAAACACTATACTACCCCATTCCTGAATAGAAAAATATCAGTAATAAGATATATATCAATAAACAAACCTTAAAATCACAACACTAAATATACAGACATATCTTAAGAATGTTTTGCAGTTTTTGTTGGCTATTAATTAACACTTTTAACCAATCTTCTACCTTAAACCCAGATAAATATTATATAGTATTGTTCAAGGTTTAGTAGCCCCCAAACCCATTCTTTAGATAAAGAAAATGTGGTGTATATACACAATGGAGTTTTATTCAGCCACACACACACAAAAATGAAATTATGGCATTTTCAGAAAAATGGATGGAACTAGAGACCATCTTGTTAAACAAAATAAGTCAAACTCAGAAGGTTAAAGGTCATATGTTTTCTGTCATTTGTGGAAGCTAAAAAGGAAAAAGGAAAACAAAGGTGGGGGTGGATCTCCTAAAAATCAAAGGGAGATCAGTAGAGGAAAGGGGCCAGGGGGTGAAATGCAGGGGGGAGTTGATGCTGGGGAGTGATAATTGGCCAATTTCTGTTGTTATATTGTGTGCATGTATGAAAATGTAACAAGAAATTCCATTAATATGTACAACTATAATGTACCAATAAAAATCAGAGGAAAACAACATTATTTATCATCATGTGGGAACTTTTAATTTTTGAAAGATAGAAGATAAATTTAAAGAGGAAAAATGTATGGATTGTGAGAGTTTATACTGTCAGAGTTCTAGTTGGAGGAAACCTGGAAAGGTACTTTTCTCAAATGTAGATGGCCATAAAGGGTTAAATGAATTACTCCATGCATTTCTTTGCAAGATATGGGCTACAATAAATGAGGGAAGTTATAGACTCCAAAAGTAAGGTACGCCTTGGAGTGGATATTAGAAATGAAGGGAAAGACAAAAGAAGACACAAAAGGAAGTGAGTGGCCTTTGGGGTGCCAGTCCTGTGTGAAGGCATTTTATATATAGTTAAGATGTGACATCTTCCAAGAAACTGTAAATATGATGTAATGAGTCAAAATTTAAAAAAAAAAAGTAGAAGATATGAGTTGTTATTGAGATAGGGGAAATATCAGAAGTAAAGTTCTGATCAACATGCCTCTAGCATTCCACAAAGGAATGAAGCATATAGTTAGCTTTCCAGGTAGGCCTATGGTTGAGTTTGATACAAATAGATTTTCAGAAAGCCAGAGTTCTTGGTTTATTTTTATAGGTCACCATGTGATTTTTAAAAAATTGAATTTCTCTTGTGTATTGCTTTACTGGAAAGATGATGGTGAGAAGCTGATTTAGAGTTTTCCATGTCATTGCTTATCACATGACTAACATAAATTTGTATGGCAGGATAAAGGTTTCTGGACAGGGCTGAAAACCCAAGTGCAGACACAGGACCATTGGGAAGACATGATAACCAGATTATCATCAACTATATAATGGGATTCAATATAAATAACCATTATAATTTTCCTAATGGGTGCTGATTCTGATAGGAGCACACATACCACCAGAAAAATGAAAACAGAATGGACAGAGGGTATTGCGGGTATTGCGTGTAAACAGAGGGGTTGAGAACCTTTATTTTTTTAAGCCAGTTTACAAATATAATAATAGAAAGATGGTAGTCAACACCAGGAATCCTAGTTTAGGTCTAGAAGAGCTTTGATGATAAAAATTAGCTTATTTGATTCTCAGAGTGGAAAAGAAAATTTATGAAAGAGTAATTCTCACCATTGCTCTCAAAAGCAGTGAATAAAGAAAAGGGCCTAAAGTAGATTTGTGGTAGTTAGCCACTTCACAACACATGGGATAGACATTCCCATTACAGAAGGGAGAAAAAGGCATAAAGAAATGAGTACCTGGCCCCATCCCACTATGTCCAAACCTCAAAAGGGAAAACCACACTCAGTCTTAAAGTTCTGGAATCCTCTTCCTTGACTTCCCATTCCACTTTCTGAACATACTGGTGAGGTGGATGGGCCCAGAAGGCCTTTCAAAGTCCCAAGACTTTGCTGGGTTCAGCCCACACTTGAGTTTTCCCAGGTTGGAGTTAAACCCCAGTAGCTCCACAGTTCTGGAGCCTCCATGGCAGTCCTGCTGCAACTTCACTAAGCATTGCCCTGGTGGGGAATCTCTGTGAGACCTCTGATCTCACACATTCAGCATTGCTCTAGTGGGGACTCTTCAATGACTCCATCCCTGTGATAAGTCCCTGCCTGGGTCCCCATATTGTCTGAGATATCCTTTGAAATCTAGGTAGATATCTCTGTACTTCACAGCTTTTGCATTCTGCACATCTGCAGATTGAGCACCATGTAAACATTGCCAAGGTTTATTGCTTGGACCTTCTAGAACTATAGATTGAGGAACACCTGGGCCTGCTTGAAACTCTGTTGGAATGGCTGAAAGGTGCTGCACAAGAATTTGGGGAGTAGATTCTTGAGGTGGTCCTAGGCAATAAATGAACCCGTGGAGGGCACCTTGGGCCTGTCTGCCAAAACCATTTTGTCCTCCTACATGTCTGGGCTTTTGATGCAGATGAGAGGGGCAGATTCAAAAGATCTCTGAATTACATGAAGTGTCTTTCTCCCATTGCCTTGATCCCTTCTATTGGTATTGATCTCTTGAGCAAACAGTTATTCAGTTACACCCTTGGTTTCCTTTCCTGAAAATCCTTTTTCATTCACCACATGGCCAGGCTGAGAATTTTCCAAATCTTTCTGCTCCGTCTCCCTTTTAATTATAAGTTCTATTTTAAGTCATCTCTTCTTTTCTCTCATTTCACTGTAAGCAGTTAAAAGTAGCCAAGCTGCAGCCTGAATGTTTCACTGTTGAGAAAATTCTTCTCCTAGATATCTTAGTTCATTGTTTTTAAAGTCTACATTCCATAGAGTCCTAGGACATAGATACAAATTCACCAAATTCTTTGCTGCTATAAAACAAGGATTGCATTTAATCCAGTTTCCAATACCTTGTTCCTCAGTTCCATCTGAGACCTCATCAGAATGGCCTTTAGTATCCATATTCCTATTAGCATTCTTAATGCTCTGTTTATGGCAATACAGAATTTTTCTAGCCAGTCCCTCTAAATTCTTCCAGCCTCTGCCTATTACCCAGTTCCAGAACCAAGTCCATATTTTCAAGTATTCATTATTAGCAACAGCCTCACTTCTCAGTACCAATTTTCTGTCTTTGTCCATTTATAGTTGCTATAACTGAATACCACTGACTATTCATAATGAATAGAAAACAAATATTTAATTCATAGATCTAGAGATTGAAAAGTCCAAGAATGATGCTGACATCTGCTCAGCATGTGATTAGGGCCTTCTTGCTGCATTATAATATGGTGGAGGTTAACAGAGTGACGAAGTCACTCCTACAGTAACCCCTTAATCCATTAATCCATGCATGGATTAATATCCCTTCATGACCCAGTCATCTCCCCCAAAGTCCTGCCTCTCAAATATGATTAGCGTTGGGGATCAATTTTCCAACACATGAAATATGGGGGACCCATTTAAACCATAGTACCAAATGTCCCCATGGGGGGGGGGTGCAAATTTCCTGCAGTAATTTGAATCTCTGAAGTAGAATAAGAGAGGTTTGGTCACATGACAATAAGGCAAGAACTCAGGGCTGGGGTTGTAGATCAGTGGTAAAGTGCTTGCTTAGCACATGTAAGGCACTGGGTTCAATCCTCAGTACCACATAAAAATAAATAAATAAATAAAATAAAGGTATTGTGTCCATTTACAACTAAAAATATTTTTAAGAATAAGGCAAGGGCTCAAACATAGCTATCAAAATACAAGATTTAGAAGGAACCAAAATTTGTCCTACTTGATGCCAAACTGCTGAGCTATCATCATATCTAGGAATGGGTTTAGTCCCAGATCTGGACTGTCATCTCACGGGAATGAATGGAAGAGTTACTTCCTAGGAATTGCCTTCTTCTGGAGGTGTGGGGGTTCTGGAGGACTGAAGGGCTATAGTGGCAGGGAACTTGGCAGGTCATTATGAAGACTGTCATTCAGTGGTATAGTTGCAGTTATTCTCAACCACACTAAAAAGGAGGCAGTGGGCATACATCTCATGGCAGCACCATAGTTAGCATCCTTGAATCATCATAATGGAAAGTCCATGAGTTATGGATATTCTAGACAAATGTAAGACAAACCTATAATGACTTTTGCTAATGGCAGACAAGAAGTGTTTAGTGTTTGGTACTACTGGAGGCACTCTGGAGCAGATTTTTATTTAGGATCTTTCTGACTGAATTCCTCATCTGAAATTTCTGAGTGGCTTCTTTCAGAAACAGCCATGCAACCAGGGCCCCTCACTCTGCACCAGAAGTTGCCTAGGGTTGGGAAGCCTTTGAGAAAAGAAGCCTGACAATGCCAAGATGCTAGCCATGTTCACTTAGCACAGACATCTTAGTGGAACACATATCAATAATACTTCTTCCACTTTAGCAGAAAAATGGGATTTGAAAGTCTCTGATTGGGGGGCTGGGGTTATGGCTCAGTGGTGGAGTACACATATAGCATGTGTGAGGCACTGGGTTTCATCCTCCATACCACATAAAAATAAATAAAATAAAGGTATTGTGTCCATCTACAACTAAAAAAAAATATTTAAAACATTAAAATAAGAAAAAGTCTCTGATTGGTGGCCATGGACAGCACCAAAAAGAATATTTGATTTTCAGTACATAATGGTCATGGTTAAATTACTTGATCACTAATAAAACAGAAGTCATTTTAAAAACATGTAACTTTTGGTTGGCAAGAAAAGTAACTTAAGTCATTTTGTGATTGAACCCAGGCCTGTCATGTTGACATCATTCAACTGGAAACAAGTTATTTCTAAACACATTTAAAAAATTGTTGATGGACACAATGCCTTTATTTATTTAATTATTTATTTTTAATGTGGTGCGGAGAATCAAACCCAGTGCCTCACATGTGCTAGGCAAGTGCTCTACCACTGAGCCACAACCCCAGCCCCTCTAAACACATTTTTTCTGACAAAGGTCTTCTAATGTTCTTATAATGTATTAATTTTACCCATATATTTTTCCTTTATCACATTCTGGGAGGGAAGAAGTCAAGAACTTTCTTCCCCTATAATCTCTCTTTTTCTGTGACATCACTTTTCCTCACAAAGTTTTTGAGCTGGCAGTTGCATTGTCAACAGTATGTCTCAAACATAATACCTTTTGTTCTGGTCAGAACAGACCAAATGTTAAAGGAAACGAGCAGGAAGTTGGTTGTCTCTGGTTAGGGGAAAGGAGAGCTACTTTGGGCTTCTGACCCTACTGCTACTGTCTCCTGCCTCACTTTCTCCATGTATGCTTCCAGGCAAGGAATGTGGGCTGCTGTCTTCCAGAGAAAGGTAATCTAAAGGATGATTACTACCAAATTTGGAAAATATCAGCTACCATCTCCCTATTTCCCTGAAGTCAAACACACTCCAAATTTGCAACTTGGAATGGGAAAACATTTTAAATGTAATGATGACCTTTCAATCACTTGCCATGTCTATCTGAAAGACACATGTAGCCAGACACCTCATAGTTTTAATGCAAACTTTCAACTTGTAGCAAATTTTCAGGAGCACAAAACAAGCCAGGGCTGACTCCAAGGAGGCCTTAAATGGGATTGGGGTTCAAAATTATATTTATTACTACTTGGTGTTTCTCTTTATTTTTTTAATTAATAGGGAATAAAAATCTTGAAGGTAGATGAAAAGTTACAAGTGGGGAAAGATAGCACCCAACACTTAGAAGGCTCCAGAGACACAGGGATTTCTTGCCTATTGTCAGAAAAGGGCAGCAAATGTGATCAGATGTGTATGGAGGAACTTTAGCTTCAACTATGGTCACATTCATAAATTTGAGACTCCCTGGGAGCCCCAGGCATACATTTGAGAATTATGGGCAACTGACACTAACAGGGAATTACTTTGGGATTTCTTTTATACCCTGCCAAGGTTCAGTTCTAAAAAATTGCCATGGAGATGTTTAACTGTTTCAGAGGCTAGGGGCTAATTAACTTGAATTAACTGTAGTGATAGAAGAATGGTCCAGATTGTCACTATGTTTTATTTAATTCTAATGATTCTATGATTAAGTAGACTATAGATGAACAGATAGCCTCCAGAATTCTAGAGGTTTTATGGCAAGAAATGTGTCATTGACATCAATGCCTATGAACTTGTAGTGAATACCCGTTTGTTTTTTTTTTTTTTAAACTGGAACTTTGTATTCTTGCTTCTCTAGTAAGCCAATTGTGTCTCAGGCAAAATACCTAATTAATGTAGGTTTATCAAGTACTGTTAGAATAATTTCAAAACATTGCTCATTTCCTCCCGACATCCCTTTGAAATTTCTTAGTGTTATTCCTTTACTTTTCACTGGTAAAAGATTAAGCTAAAGAAAGTTTGAGTAAATTGTCTCCAGCTACCCAACAGCTGAAGGATGGAGTCATCTGGAGAACTCCACTTCTAGACTTTGTTCATCATATCATGTATCACAGTTGATATACACATTGCAAAATCACAGGATTAGAAGAGACCTTGATGATGATGTAGTTCATTCTCAAATGTTAACCCTTTTGATAATACCCCTGCCTACTAGCTATTCTACCTTTGCCCAAATATGTCCTGTGATGATATGCCATTCCATTTCTCTCCTGTGGTGTGATTATCATGTTGAAATCGGGTGGCTACATTTCCTTATTCTTCATCATACACTATTCAATAGCCCCTGATTGTTTTCCCTAGTATGCAATTCTTTATCAAGAATGCTTTCCTGCTGGGTATGGTGGTGTAGGCCTGTAATTCCAGTGACTTGGGAGGCTGATGCAGGAGAATTACAAGTTCAAGGCCAGTATTGGCAACTTAACGAGACTCTGTCACAAAATAAAAATATTAAAAGGGCAAGGATGGAGCGTGGTGGTAAAGCTCCACAGAGCTTGGATTCTATCCCTAGTTTAAAAAAATGCTTTCCTGAGTAGTGATGCAGTATATATCTAGCAGTAAGGACATATTGCTTCTTCTTTATTGATTCCATCTTTTTTAGGGGGGTACTGGGGATTGAACTCAGGGGTACTCAACCACTGAACTACACCCCCAGCCCTATTTTGTATTTTATTTAGATACAGGGTCTTACTGAGTTGCTTAGTTACTTGCTTTTGTTGAAGCTGGCTTTGAACTCACCATCCTCCTGTTTCAGCCTCCTGAGCCATATTTAGGGTAGCAGCAGCATAGTAACAGTTTGGCAACCAGTAAATAGCTCTTTGTCCTATCTAGGAGCTGTACCCTCTCAAGAATGCTGGTGGGTAGTAGCCTAGATCAAGAGTCATGTAGCCACACTGGAGGTCATTGCCCTGGAAAATCAAGTGGTGCTCCTAGTTTAAAAAGAGAGGCTGCCCTTGGCCAGTGTGGGGTGGATGCCTCTGATCACTCTGGAAGTATCTGGCCACATGCTTAGAGGTAAAGTTCAGGGTTCTCTAGTTTGTGTTAGGAAAGTGAGAGGTCAGATTCTTTTTTTAAAAAAAATTAGGGCTGGGGTTGTGGCTCAGTGGTAGAATGCTTCCCTCACATGTGTGAGGCACTAGGTTCAATTCTCAGCACCACATATAAATAAACAAATAAAATAAAGGTCCATCAACATTAAAAAATATTTTTAAAAATATTTACTTTTTTTTAGTTGTATTTGAACATAATACCATTATTTAATTTCTTTATTTTTATGTGGTGCTGAGGATCAAACCTAGGGCCTCGCATGTGCTAGGCGAGCACTCTACTGCTGAGCTACAACCCTAGCCCACAATCAGAGATCAGATTCTTAAAGAGGCCAAAAAGGAGGGTAAGGAGAGAGGGATGGAGAAGGAGATGACAGCCAGGCTAAGTAATAGATGCAGTATAATCATTATTTTTATCAATGTTATGCTTACCTTTGGCAGGAAGGGCCCTAGTGTCAACTTTTAAATACTTTGCAATCCTGGTTTTCTCTAATAAAGCCACTTAGTCTAGTCCATAATAATGCTTTCCTAGCTTGTAGTTCATTTCTTGTAAGCACAGGGTAACTCTGTACTCATCTACTTAACCTGTTGGATGCTGGGCTCAGCGCTGTAGCATGGATGAAAGAAAGGACCTCAGGATTGAAAGTTCTAGCTCACAGTTTTCTGTCAGGCTGCTTGATTGTGTTCTCCAATCTTGATGATAAAATGGGATGAAGCTGGGCACAGTGGCACATACCTGTAATCCCAGCAGCTTGGGAGGCTGAAGCAAGAGGATTTTGAGTTCAAAGCCAGCCTAAGCAACTTAGAGAGGTCCTAAGCAACTCAGTGAGACACTGTCTCTAAATAAAAAAATACAAGAAAGGGTTGGAGATGTGGCTCCGTGGTTGAATCCACCTGGGATCAATCCTTGTATTAAAAAAAAAAATAGGGAGGGGGACCCTGGGGGAATAGAAATAATCATACCAGTTTAATAATTTAGTTGACTTTAGTAATTCAGGCTTCCTCATGGGTACTTTAAATGAAAAAGTAATAGGAATGACCAAAAAAATGATTTCCAGTAAAGGTTAGTTTAGCTTATTTGAATAGCTTCTCCAAATAAGATCTGTTATTTTCATCCAAGTAAGGCCCAGGATCCAGAGAACTCTTTTTATTCTGATCAGACAAGCAATTACCCAGAAGACCTTGCACTGGCAGCAGAATATGCAAGCCCACCTTTTCCCATTTCTGGGTTTACAAATGGATACATGCTAATTAAAAATCATGGCAGTCTCTGGTTAAAATAACAAGGGGACTTTAATGATAGAAGAAAAAATTAGGCTCCCAATAAGGAAGGAAGAAAAATGACATGAAGGTCAAGCCAGGGCTCACCACTATATACTCCCTCAGTAGTCTCAGAGGAAAGCTAGTTGGTTAGCACAAGCTGTAAATTATAATCACATCTGTATGATGAATAAATGTTTACAATCCAATGCCAGGAGCTGTTGGCTACAAACTAACTGTATTTATTCTTTAGATACAAATACATCTTGTTTTTAGAGGACATTTTAAATGTTTCTCTGCCCAGATTGAACTTGTGGCAAAGATATTATCACCTCAGTTTCATACATGGCCTTCCAACCATGTGTCTCTAGATCCCTGCCATGTGGTGAAAGACTTTTCTTTTAGGACACCGTGGAGATCAGAAATCTTGCCTTGGGTTTTATTTGGAGCAATTATCAGTTCCTTAAAAAAACGGCTATTGGATTGAAGGAAGGTTTTTGTGTCTTTAGAGTGTCTTTCTTTTCTACTAAGAGCTGAAATGAACATGAAGGATTTAAGTTAGATGCATGGAAGAAAATTTATGGTGCTAGACTCTAGAATGAGTGATCAAAGGATGTCATAGAATTCATTCTGAGTGGCTTCAAAGACACTAAAGAATCTAATGTTAATGTAGTGTAAGTAATAGTTGAAAATCAGAAGTTGTGCATCTTTGCTCTGCTATAAAAGTCACCCTATTGAGCTTGAAAAATAATTACTTTCCTTGTCTGCACATTATTTTTTCACATCAATAAAATGGGGAGGAGATGAACTTAACAAATCTTTCCAAATCTGACATTCTATTAATTTCACTTATTCATTCATTCAGAAAACTGATGTAGGCACTAGATATTCAAAAGTCAACAAAGTAAGTCAAATAGCTTCTTGACAGAGGCAACACACACACACACACACACACACACACACACACACACACACACACCCCAGGTGGTGATAATGCTATGAAGAATCCTGAAGCACAGCAAGGGGATTGGAAACAGTGGAGGTGCTTTTTTAAAAAAGGAAGATCTGGGAAGGCCTGCCTGATAAGGGACCAACGAGTAGGCATCTAAAGGACAGGAGACAGCAGGCCATGAAGCTACTTGGGTGAGGAACATGGCAGGCAAAGGCACTGGGGCTAAAAATTCCTCTAAAAGGTGAGTATGGGTGGAACAGATTGAGCAAGGGAGAGATATAGATTAGAGCAGGGAGACACCAGGGGGCCAAATCATGCAGGTCCTGTAGGCATTGGAAGGACCTCTGCAGGTGTTTGGGAAGAATTGCAATGTCTGGCTTATGTTTTAAAGGGTGATTCAGGCTGCTGGGAAAAGACTAGATTACATAGGGCCAAGAGTGAAAACAGGTAGGAGATTACTATAATTGCCTAAGTAAGAGGTAATGGTGGTTTTGGCTACATCGAGGTGATAGGGGTGGTGAGAAACGCCATATTCTAGGGTTGTCTGGGATGATTCAAGGCCTAAAGGGTTTTGTCCAGGGCATCTCCTGGTCCTTTCCAGACATCATGAATATATAATTGCTCTTCACACACCTAGAGCTTGTGTGGGGGAGCTTGATTTATCCTTTTTCCAAACTTCCTGAGCAATAGACAATTGAGGTTGTTGGTAGCATTAGTCTAGAAAAGACTTCCTCTCCTTGAGATCGTTAAGGTTATTGACTGTTGGAGGAGAAGACATTATGGCTGTAATAATCTTTCTGGTTAGATGGGGCTACCCGATCATCCATTTTGACACTGGCATTGGTGTACTGTCTCAGGGTCCCAAATACATTCTTTTTTTTTGGTACTGGGAATTGAACCCAGTGTGCTTAACCACATTCTCAGCCCTTTTAATTTTTATTCTGAAATAAGGTCTTGCTAAGTTGTTTAGGTTCTCAGTAAATTGCTGAGGCTGGCTTTGAATTGCGATCCTCTTGCCTCAGCCTCCTGAGTTGCTGGGATTACAGACATGTGCCACTGTGCCCAACCCAAATACATTCTTAATCTTGATGATTATGTCTGTATGGCACCATATTAAATAGAACTTTGGAAATTATCCTCTTTATCTAGTCAATGCAGACAATTTGGAGAGTTAGACTAGACATTATAGACTTCTAACATATTTTCTCACTTTTGTACAATTTGTTTTCCTGTACAAAATGTTGTCCTGTACAATTTGACCCTTGGTATCTTTTATTTTCTGAAGTAGCGATTCTATTGCCAATGAAGTAAAAGGAAAACAATAGATGAAATGGATTTTTGCCATAGTCTTGTTGTTAGAATGCATTCCTATGCTAAAGACAACCCCTCCTCCTGTTTCTGTCTCCTTTCTACTTCCCTTGGGCTTGAGGTGTGGGCTTGTCTTGTCCTATTCTGTATTTCCAACTCAAACCATAGCTATAACAGCAGTATAACCATTCTTTCCTTTGTATCAATACTTGAGCACTAAAATGGAAACATAAAAATAAAGGACTATTGTGTGTTAATACTCTTATACTAGAAAGACGCTAAGATATTTTAAGCATTATTTAACAGTCTTGTATTTGTATGCAGAAAAGTTAAAGGACCTGGAATCCAATAAACTTTGTTCTTTGCTCTAAATTTGCTGTAAAACTGAGTAAAGCACTGTCCTTTAATAAATCAGAGTGAACAATTAAAAAAGGAATAAATTGTTAGTAAGTTTAATATAAAAAGAGTTTAGACAAATAAGTAAGAAAATATGAAGACTCTAGTAGAAAAATGGATTAAAAATATGAGCAGTTTCTCACAGAAGAATAACACATGGCTTACCATATTAAAAGATTTAAATGCTGCTTATAATAAAAATTCAAATGTAAAACAATAATGAGAGCAGTTTTTTGCCTGTCAGATTGACAAAGATTTTAAAAATATTTTTTCAAACTATGATTGCAAAGATGTGAGAAACAGAGCCTGGGGTTGTGGCTCAGCAGTAGAGTGCTTGCCTAGCACATGCAAGGCACTGGGTTCGAGCCTCAAAACCACATAAAAATAAATAAATAAATAAAAGTAAAAAAGATATGAGAAAGAGGCACTCTAACATAATGCTAGTTGGAAGTCAATTTAGTAATTTAGATCCAATTTTAAAAATGTATATACCCTATGATTCTATAATTCCATTACCGGGGATTTACAAATAACAATTACACAGGTGTTGAAAGACATGTATACAAGGATTTTTGTTATGGTGCTGTTTATAAAAGGAAAAGAACAACAAAACAATCAACCTTGAAACCACTGGAATGCTAATTTAATACAGGACTGGTTAAATAATTATGACACATTTGTATGATACAATATTGCCATTAAAAACAATATAGATAAATGTCCCCATGAGGAAAGATAGCCATAATGTATTTTTAGAGGAAAAGAATACATTGCAGAACATTTGTTATAAAGAAAAGTCTTATGTGTATTTGTCTGAATATTCATAAAATATCTAGGAGGACTCACATAAAATGTTTGTAGTGAAGACTTCTAAGAAGTTAATTTTGAGAGTGGGAAACAGGAGATGTTCTCCTTTATGTGCTTTTATATTGTTTTAATTCTTACAATTAACATGCTTTTATATAAAAAACTCCAAAATAAGCAAGTGAATGTGCATAAAGGTACTGGTGATATAGGACTCTGATACTTGAATAACTTTGCATCTCATATCTAGAGTTAAGAAATTAGAGGGTGGAAGGAAAAAACATGTTTGCTTTGATGTGACACATCCTCATTTTGCTTGGATGTACAAAGCCCAGATTATTCTAAGTACTGGCTTTCTTGGTGGGGACTGAAGCCCT
This sequence comes from Marmota flaviventris, assembly GCF_047511675.1. Taxonomy (NCBI): domain Eukaryota; kingdom Metazoa; phylum Chordata; class Mammalia; order Rodentia; family Sciuridae; genus Marmota; species Marmota flaviventris. The sequence continues at coordinate 96,071,516 of NC_092518.1, forward strand.
TTCCTGTGCAAGTACATTGGGAGGTGGAGAGATAATATCTGCCCAGTGGTTTGAGTGAAAACCTATTTAATGAGAAGGGGATGGATTGGAGCATCTCTGTGAGTCATTTTTAGCTCCAAAGTTCTATCCACTGTAGATAATGAAGCTGAAGGTGGCTGAAAACAGCAGATTACCATGAGCTGTCATGGAAGAGCAGAGGGGGATTTAGAAATCTTGCTCTTGAGCTTCAGAAGTGATTGTTATAGGTCATCACCTCTCTTTCCCGTGGGGAGAGAGAGAGAAAGTGGTAGTCTCAGAGGTGAACTGTCGCTGGAACAGGCTTCGTCTTTGTTCTCTGATTTGGCTCTTTGGAAGGTTCTTTCAGTACTTTTTTCTTATCAGGCTTATAGCCCTCCTTCACTAATAGATAGGCAACAACAATCTTCTGAGAGTGAATTGAAACAGGAAACCTTTCTTCAGTCAAACTCCTTCTAATCATGTGATGTTCTTTCTGCTCTACTTTTGTCTTAGAACAGAGAAGAGTTTGTGGATTGTTGCCAGAGGCAACAAAATGTATGGGCTTATTAGCAGGTCCCTGAACCCAGGATGACCTTTGCTACGGTGGCTTTCCTTATGACTCCAGAAACTTCTTGCTGATAGGAGAAGAAACTCCATTCCTTATTCTATCTTGCCTGTTGGCCTCAATATCCTATTAAGTATGGGGCTCGAGTTATTAGAGATAGTTCAGCATAATTTGTGGGGCCGTTAGCCAGCCATCTTTCTCAAACTATTGATTCTATGCCTGTAGTTTAAAATTTCCTCTATAGGAAATAAGAGGCAATTTCGGGGACAGGAACAGATACCTATGCTCCCATATGGACAGCACTTTCCTCTTATCTCTAACAGAATTTATATTGCCATTGATTGTTTATATTTTTCCTGCCTCACCTCAACAAAGTTATGCAGAAGCACTTGGTAATCAACTGAGTATGGGATACTGAGGACAGGGTGGAGAGGAAGACAACTCCTTGGTTTAAAATCTAGACAACTGAAAGGATAATGGTGCCACTACCTGAGAGAGGATCCACTTCATGAGGAGAGTGAGGAGCATGAAATGAGGCTAGAACAAGGATTCAGATCACAGACTGCTACTATACTTCATAAGTTTGGATACCTGCAGGCCCTCTTTTTTTTTATTGATACTGGGGACTGAATCCAGGAGTGCTTTACCACTGAGTCACATCCCCACATCCCAGCCCCTTTTATTTAAAGACAAGGTCTCATTAAGTTGCTGAGGCCAGCTTTGAACTCACAATCCTCCTGCCTCAGTCTCTTGAGCTTCTGAGATTATAGGTGTGCACCGCCCAGGTTCAGTAGGTCCTCTTGCTAGCTCATGTGAGCTTTTGCAAGTTTTTTTTAATTCAACTTATTCATGTCTTGTAAAAATGGATAATGGTATCCTGCATGACAAGATGGTTGTGTCCAATACAATAATGCAAGTTATGTACTTAGAATGGGGACTGGCACATAGTGAATGTTCCATTAGTATTTGCTATCATTATTACTGTTAGAAATCATGAATTTTTAATATTTAAAGTACATCTAGATGGGTGTATCTAACTGAAAATTGAAAAATAAATTGTGGAACCATGAAAGATATTGTGCTACAAAGATAGAAGTGACAGAAGCTTGGGTAGCACCAGTATCTATGGGAGAAAAAGATAAGGGGTCTGACAAATAAAGCCTAAGAAGCAGTGTGGTAGGGGAAGAAGGAGGACACCTAGATAAGCATGGTAGCATGGAAGCCTTAACAACTGCTGAGCAATGAAATAAAAATGGGACACAGACAAAGCAAAGGGGCATTAAAAAACCTGGAGGTGATGGATTTGTTTATTACTCTGTGGTGCATAGGTGTATACATGTATCCAAATTCATCAAACTATCCCCATTAAATGTGTGCAATATTTTTTGCATAACAATTTTTATATCAATTCAACTGGTAAAACATGGGACCCAAACATTGGACATGTATATATGAGGTCAGAGAAGAGGATAGACAAAAGAGAAGAGGGTCAAAGACCAATATCGTCAACTCCTGACAAATATTTGCTAAAGGGCAAATATTTGCAGGGAGGGGGAGCATGGCTAAAAGCACTTATATGTTTCTATATAGTGAATTGCTTTTGAGGTTAGTTCATGGTTTCTTCCTTGCAAAGTGTTGTGCAGAAAGCTCTCTTTATGTACTTGAGATCAAGTTTAAACAACCATATTTTTTTTTCTAAGAGATGAATGAATATCACTATCTCCTAGAGGGGTGTTCTGGCTAGACAGCATGTGCATGTTTGTTCTCTCCATAAAATCTATAAATTTCTTGAGGTCACTAACATTATCTTTTAATTTTGTTGTGAGGCATACGATTAATAGTGAAAAATACTTAGAAAATCGAATAGAACTAAAATGGATTAATCATTGGCTAAAGCACTTATCATCACTGCGTTGTTCTGGATAGACACAACTTGTAGCTGTTTTATTTATTTTCCACTTTGTTGTAAATGTTATCAACACATACAGGGACTGTTCTAGTTTGATATACATGCATTATTTCTTTTAATTCTCACTATGACTCAACGAAGTAGACTTAATTATTATTTCTAGTTACAGAGTAAACTGATATTTAGAGAGATTAAGTGACTTGTCCAAGGAAACATATCTAATAGGAGGCTGAACCTAAACTCTACCACGGCAGGCTGCCTATAAATAGCAGGAGGAATTTTGTAATCTCTCCTCACATATTGAATGCTTAGGATTTCTAGACTAGACTCTTTAGGTCTTCTTTCTCTGCTCCAGTCACTTTCTGCAGATCCTAATGTCCCCCTCCACACTGTGCAATCTCACCCTGAGGCTAAGAGCTAGATAGAAGCAGGAGTAAATGCAGTGTCCTGTTGCTGATTTTCTATAATCTCAACACAAACACTTATCAATGTTGTTGAGATTTAATCTCAGTAGCTCATCTGTGAGACCAATTTTAATTTGGAGCCATCTGCCACAGGCAAATGAGTAATTATGGCAGAGCCCAGAGGGGCGGGCCATGGGGAGAAGGTTGGCTTAGCCTCTTTCCGCCTGTCTGCATTGACGCAAGTGACCAAGAAAGAAAATTACTTGGGTGGGCTGTTGATGCAGAGGCCAGAATCTCTACCTCCCTGTTGCTTAAATTCCTTAGATTCTAGTGAAAAAGTAAGGATGACTTTAAAGTCATGCAGCTTGCCTGGTAGCAGAAGGGAGACTATTGCCATCAAGGTCAGGCAGAAGGACATAATCTGTGAACTGGGCCAGCTCGCTATCTAACTGCTCCCTCACATTGTACTGGTAGCACCTTGTCATGAATTCTACTTCCTGGATAGTCTTTCCACACAATGTGACAGACTAAGTCAAACTGAAGGAACAAAGCCTGAAGGAATAGTAGTCATTGACCTCTATCTAACATTTTCAAAAACTTTTTCCCCAAAGACTTTGACATATCTTAATCTTATTTCTTCTTTACAGCAGGCAGTAGGGGTTAGGTATTATTAGCTTCACTTTACAGAATATGAAATTGAGCTATAGAAAGCTTGTGAGTTGTCCAAGGTCACCCTGTTAGTTATAAGCTGGCTAACAGCACAAACTCTAAATGAGAATCTGTTCTTCTCTTCTAGACCAGGGATTTTCAAGTTATGCTTGCGCTTCAAGGGCCAGGGAGATATAAGATACAGTACTATGTGTGTATGTGTGTGTGAGAGAGGGGAGAGGGATGGAGGGAGGGAGGGAGAGAGAGAAAGAGAGAGAATGGAGAGGAATATTTGGATGCAGAAACAGAAGACACAGATGAGAACTCTGTGACAATGGAGATAGAGACTACAGTGATGGCAGTTATAAGCTAAGGAATGCCAGGTATTGCTGGCAACCACCAGAAGCTAGCAGAAAGGTGTGGAATTAATTCTCCCTCCAGAAGGAACCAACCCTACTGACATCTTCATTTCAGACTTATGCCCCCCTGCACTGAGAGATAATATATTCATTTTGTTTAGGCCATTCACTTTATGGATATTTGTTATGAAAGCTGTAGGAAATATGGAGAGGTGCATGAACCTCTTACTTAGAAATGGGTAGAGATAAGCTTATTGAATGCTGATTTAAGGCCTAAACCCCAGATTTTCATTCTGTAGGTATGTAAGGAAGCTCAGGAATCTCCATTTTTACAACTTTTCATATGCATATCAATGGATTCTGAGTTGATTTTGAGCATGCTCATATAGTCTCCCTTGCTGACAAGAAATAGGCTGGCATTAGACTTCCTGTTGTCCATAGAGCTTGAATTCTGAGACTACTTACCCCAAGAAATCACAAATCCTCCAGGTTGCCAAAATCTACCCCTAGAGGAATAGACCATGGTGATTAGGTAGTGGGCCAAAAACGTCAGATTTCTGGAGCAACCAGAGGACCATAAAGTAACACATACACACACACACACACACACACACACACACCCCCTCTGGTGCAGAAAATTCTACCTGCTAAGGTCTCATCATTTTTACTTTAATATTTGATCTCTATTAAAAATGCATGTCTTCATATGGTGTTGATACTTGAAAGTCATGTCAGTCATTTATGCTCTGGCTGTGATCTTCATCTGAGAGTAGTTTTGATAGGCTAGAGAGGCAGAGGAACATAAGGGGGATGGGGGAAAAAAGAGCAGAGGAGGTCTTGCCACTCGCCTGGGGCTCAAGTTCTTGCCCGGTAATGACAAGGAGAGGATTGGTTTATCTTTCCCAAAATAGGGGAGATCAGCTGTACCCAATGTCCTGGAAAGATAGAGAAGAGCCTCTGTGAAACAGGACAGTGGTTTGGATTGTATGTGTAGAATACTTGAGTACCTTCCTGTGAGTGGACCACCCAGATGAATCCAAGGTCCTTTAGGAGGCCTGTGTTGACTCATAGCCCTGATTGCTCCCAGGTAAACAACCGTGTATCTATCTCCCAGAAAGACAGAGCTCCAGCACTGTGGCAGCCTGTTGTTATAGTTACTGACATCTGACTTATCATAATGATTGTCAGAGCAGTGGAAGAAAATGAAATGTAGCACAGGCTGCTGGGAGGGGTTGGAGTAGGGCAGGAGAAGGGCAGGAGAAGGCTGCTGCAGAAACTTGGGAATGGACCTGATGGCTTTGTGAGTTTGTACATGCAGTATGATATCTGAGCATGGACAAAGAAAGTCTTTTATTGACTGTGTGTGAAAGGGTCCTGGCAAAAGAGAGCTTGCCCTAGATAGCTTTACCCAGGTTCCATATACCTGACTTTCCACCCTTAGTGGTTCATTCCTATTGAGTTAAAGTTCTGTCTTTGCCCAGGAGAGGCAAAGACTGCACTTGAGTGTAAGTATACCTGGTAACTTTCATCCTGACTGGCAAAACTTTATCATTTGCTAGAGCACTCAGGAATGATGGGGAAAGTGGACCCATTGAACAAGAACTTGGCCTATTTTAAAAAGTTAGCTAGTGTCAACATTGCTAGGTTCCCCCACCCCAAAACTTCCATATGTTCTCTTCTTCAAACAGTTACTAGTCTAAATGGGATTGAATATGAAAGCCAAAAAGGTCTTGTTTGTTTGTTTATTTTTGGCACCAGGGATTGAACTCATGGGTGCTTAACCATTGAGCCACATTCCCAGCCTTTTTAAGTATTTCATTTAGAGACAGGGTCTCACTGAGTTGCTAAGTGTCTCTCTAATCTTCTGAGGCTGGCTTTGAACTCAAGATCTTCCTGCCTCAGCCTCCCAAGTTGCTGGAATTACAGGCATGCACGACCGAGCCCAGCTCAAAGAGGTCTTGTTTAATAACAAGTCGTGTGCTTCCTAGGTAATATACTTCATGTATCCTTCATGAGGGACTCTTTCATGTCCCTCAGCAAATATTTACATATCATCAATTATCTAGTAGGCACTTGTTTCGATACTTATGGGATAAGCATGGAGACAGTTGGGCACTAAATTTATGCCTCACATTTAGGAAACAATCTAGTTACAGAGACTAGGCATTTCTACAAGTGAGGCTGACCAGTGGTAGAAAATGGCATGAGATTGGTATCTAGCGAAGGGAAGAGCCAATGGGTTGCAGGATGTTGGGGACAGAAAAGGTCATTTTGGAGCAAGGTCACTAGAAGTCTTCAAGAAAATTAACACATTAAACCACTCAACACTTAACATGTATTTGGGGAAAGGGGACACAAAAAGAGATGAGTTTTGATGGGGATGGTGAAATGGATTGAGTAGGAAACATTCACCTCTTTGTTTTGTTATTCATTCGGATCCTTCAGGCCTGTTCTTTCCAGAGGGCTCATCCATCTTGCATTCATCTGTTCTGTCTCATAATTCTTAACACTGGGAATACTAAGATTTATTTAGATTTCCAGGGAAGCAGTATTGATAGTGGTTAAAGGGCAGTTTAGGAGCTAGGCTGCCTGGGTTAGAATCCTGCCTCTGCCATTTATTAACTGTGATCATAAAATTTACCTGATTATCCTGGGATTCAATTTTTCTCAATAGTAAAATGTGATGATATAATAGTGTCTACCTAATAAAATTGCTCAGAGGATTAAATGAGGTAAGTAGTGTAAGATGCTTAGTATAGTGCTGGTTGCATATTACTTATTCATTAAATAAATATTTATCAGGTGCCTGTGATGTTCCAGGCACTTTTCTAGTGATGTCATGCAGCAGTGAACAATAGAGACAAAGTCCCTACTTTCTCAGGACTGTGTTAAATGCTGATGGGGAAGGAGGGCATCTAGACCCTTTACTTAAGAAACCTTTAGTTAAGTATCTTGTTTTCTACTATCTCTACTTTGTGGAATGTATTGAGGTGTTGTATTTCTGATGATTCAGTATTTTATTTGTCCCTACTATATGCCCAATTCTATGCTCCTAAAGAAGAGAGACAGTGAAGAGACTTGTCTGACTTGGGGGGTGTTTACAAAGGACTAGGGGAAGACAAGACTAAAAAAGACTATTATATGAAGGGTACTGAGTATTAGGCTTTATGGGTTAGTTTCTCTTCTAATAAGGAATGCTATGGTATGGATGCAGTTTGTCGTCAAAGGTTTCTTTTGCTGGAGGTTTGGTCCTCAGTGTGGTGATGTTAAAGTAGTAGAACCTTTAAGAGGTGCAAAATAATTAGGTTACTGGGAGCACTGATCTGGAAAGGAATGAATGCTGGTCCTGCAGAGTGAGTTAGTTATAAAAGAGCATGTTCTTATAAAGGAAAAGGCAAGTGAGCAAAACTCAGCATAGCTGAGGCCACTATATATTCTCATATTGCTCTTTTTGCCTGTGGTTGGTTCCCTTTCCATTTTTCCTACCACAATGTGATGCAGCCCAGGGGACTCTCATCAGAAGTTGAATAGATGGCACCAAAACTGTGAGTTATACATTTTGTTGTTGTTGTTTTGGTACTAGGGATTGAATCCATAGACACTTAATCACTGAACCACATCCGCAGTCCCTTTTATTTTATGTTTTGAGAAAAGGTTTCATAAGTTGCTTAGGACCTTACTAAGTTGCTGAGGCTGGCTTTGAACCTGCATTCCTCCTGCCTCAGCCTATAGAGTCACTGGGATTACAGGCGTGTGCCACTGTGCCTGACCATACTTTTCTTTATAAATTACAAAGCTTCAGGTATTTTGTCACAGAAACAGAAAGTGGACTAAGTCAAGGATATATTATACTTGCTGAAAGATGGACAGGAATGATAGGATCATTATGAGATTTCAATACAAATAAACCAAGCTCATTTTTTTTAGGATGGCTTGAAAGAAGGGAAAATGCAGGGAGGCCAGCTAGACATTTTTTGTTAGTCCAGGACAGTGGATCTCAAACCTTAGCATGCATCAAAATTCCCTGGAGGGCTTATTAAGTTACAGCTTGCTGAACCCAACCCCAGAGTTTGTGATTTTTAGAACTGAACTGGGGAGTGTTAAGGTTTTTCATTTTAAAATAAGCTCCCAGTTAATGTTGATGCTGCTCATCTAGGGACTATACTTTGAGAATCACTCATCTAGGAGAGAGATGATGGAAATAGAGTCATAGTGGTGGAAGCTGGGATAGAGAGAAAAGAAAATATGTATGGGAATTAAGAAAGCATAGGGCTTAGGAATTAAATATGGAGGCAAGATAGAGGGAGGTATCAAAGATGACTATGGAATATCTAATCTAGGTGCCTTGAAGCATATGATAATCACCAGGGCAAAACCCAAACGTCTATGAGTGGAATGCAGTCACATAAACAGGTACTTGGAAAATATGGGAGGGCTTAGGTCCATCTGTATCTCTACAGTGGCATCCAAGTTCAAAGTTTCCTTTCTCATCTGCAGAAGAGAGGCCAGTGGGAATGAGAAAGCCAGGTCTGTGTTTGGTCTCTTATTTTCTACAATCTAATCATTGAGTACAGTAAGGAAATGAAGAAAGAAGCAGGGGTAGGAGAAGTAGAAATTGCTTGCATATTCTGGAAATGAAGAGCACAATTTTGAATCGTTATGTATTGAATGTATATGGGCAAATATTAAAAAGGAAAAGGCAAGTGAGCATAACTCAGCATAGCTCTAGAATACCACCTGAGATCACTGAAGCGATTCCTGAGATAGAGTTTCCTAACTCCAGACTATCTAACCTTCCCTAGTTTCAAGGCTTTGAACTGTGTGCTGCTGTTTCTGGCCATTTCCCAGCGTGTAGGGAGTTCTCTTACCTGTTTCTCTCCGCTGGGCTTCCTGTAGCTGAGCAGAAGCTCCACAGCACCCACCACTTCCTTGCGGATGGCATAGAGTAATGCATCACCCACATACACGCTGTGGTTCAGCAGTAGCTCCATGATCTCCAGGTTCTCATTCTCAATAGCAATGAGCAGGGCACTCCGACCCAGAGGATCCATGCAGTTGATGTTGACATTGTAGTAGATCTCGGCCTCTTGTAGTGCCTGCTTCACAGTGGCATAGTCCCCCTTCTCCACAGCATTGAGGAAGGCTTTCTCCTCGGCAGAGAGCTCCGTCTCAGCCCTCACGATTTGCAGGGGGATGCGGTCTCTATATGGTGAATAATTGACCTTCTTGTAGTATAGCTGGGCCATGGTTCATAGCAATTTAGAAAGCTGAGTGAGGAGAGAGGGAAAGACCAAAAACATTCTTAGTTATCTGAAGGTCTCAGGTGACAAGTTACAGAGGGCAGCCTTGCTAAGGGGTTGGAAAAATCCCAAAGTGTTTTAATGACACTATCCTTTCCCTCTTGCCAAGGGGTACAGCAGAAAAAGCTCAGGCTTTAGGGTTATAAAGACCTGAACTCAAACACCCGTTCTATCACTTGTCAGCTCTGAGACCTTGGCTAAGTTACTCAAACCCTCTGTGCTTCACTTATTATTACTAAGGTTATTCATGTTAATAATATCACTGGCAGTTATCATTTAGTGACTGCTTATTGTGTGCTAGGTCCTATGTGAGAGAATAATTCTTGCCTTGTAAAGCTATTGTGAGAGTTACAGGAGGTGTACATTATCAAAGCAACTGGCACAGAGTAAACCGTCCAACATATGGTACAAATTCTTCCTTCTTTCCTTCCTTCCTTTCTGCTGCCTGAAAATACTCATAATAATACTGCTGGTTGATGATGGAAAGTTGGTGCTCATCTTTGGCCAGTTTCCTTTTGAGCCCTTGGTCTGTGGGTTTGTACTAATTTTCAAGATTACATTTGCAACTGTCCCAGATGCACATCCTGGATTGAAATGCTGTTTTAGTGCTAACTGCAATCCTGTTTCTTGTTGCTGCTCACTGGGGAAGGGATATTGACTCCAATCAGCCAAAGCCATCTGCAAAAGATAAGCATGCACTGCCTCTGCCCATCCATGATTTTTTTCCTTCTACCATTCCAAACCAATGCGCTAACAGATCTGAGAATCTGTTTGATTTAATTCTGAGAAGTGAATGGTCTGTTTTATTTGTACCAGATCTAAAGCCAGATTATTCTTAATGGAATTGATTTTTAAGCAAAAACCTATTTACTGAGCTCCTACAATGTGTTTAAACTTTATCTGGGAGGGTAAGAAAAAAAGAGACAGTTTTTGCCTTCATTTGCATAGAATGAATCACAAGATAGAGCTCTTGTCTTATAATTTACAGGATCAAATTCACTCACATTCCTTATTGACTCCTTGTACTAGCTCTGTAAGATGGAAATGATGATCTCAGGGGAGAACATGAGGCTCAGATCCATTAGGTGATTGGCTCCCCTTTCCTTCCCATCTCTTAGTCCTCCAGGCTCCCTTGGAGGCCGAACTAGAATGGTCCTATTTCAGTGTTTTTCATTATAGAACTATTTTGCCAGCAAAAGGAAATGGAAATGTGATAAAGATCCCCTTGTCTCATCTCCTGGATGTAAGAGAAAATGAAGACATGGAGCTTCCACAAACATTTACCTCACTCTTTCAGGTAATTATATCCTTGCTTTGGCAGAAGGAGAAGCATATATTATATCAAGTGGAATTTGTAATTCATGTCCTTGTGATCTTCTGGGAAGTTAGCATTTGTAGATGAGAGGTGCCTCTTGCCCTGAAGAGGGCTAAATGACAAATTTCTCTTTGCATCCAGATCTCAGGAGAGCAGGGTGCTGTTTGGCTCTCTTGAGAAGCACTGGTATTTTCTTTCACTACTTTCAAGTAACTCAGCAGTAGCTAAAGGAAAGCAGCACTCAGAGTAAGCATTGACAACTATACAGCAAATGACTTTAATAATACTAATTGTAGACTGCTCTTTATGTTGTAAACCAAAAGGGGAAAGGGAGAAGAGATTGTATGACCTCCTGAATAGAAACTCAATTCAATTTTCATTTGTTTACTTGATCACTTAGAGCTCCCAGTGTGCCTAGCACTATGCTAATCAATGTGGTGCCAGGAGGGGGCAGGAAAGAGCAGGTAGCTGCTTTCATCAACTCTCACCTGTACCATTGCTATGACCTTGGAATTGACTGATCATCTTGATTGTATTTTCTCCCGTTGAAGTCTACCTTCTATCTTATCCCCAAATTATCCATGAAAAAAAAACAAAAACCAATCCCATTTCATTGTTCATTGGTTAGTTTTCTCTTGCCTTTGTGATGAATGAATATTCCTTATAAGGTCTGCAAGGTATTGGCTCTCCAAAGCATTTACCTCTCCATTGTCTTCTTAAGCAACTCTCTCACCCCTAGCCAGTACTCTTTAGCCTTATGGAACTTCTTATTTTTTTTCTTCTTCACAATACTAATTGTAGACTGCTGTCTATGTTGTAAACCAAAAGGGTCAGAAAGATTTTTTACAAAAAGTGGGATTTATTTACAAAAATTCTGGGGATTTAACCCAGGGTCTTGCACATGATACCCAAGTGGCACTACCACTGAGTCTTTTTAATTAATTTATTTATTTTGAGACAGGGTCTTGCTAAATTTCTGAGGCTGACCTTAAACTTGTGTTCCTACTGCCTCAGTCCTCCCCCACCACCAAGTTTCAGGGATTACAGATTTGTGCCATCATGCCTGGTTTAAATCTTCTTCCAATATGCTGAGACTTTTTCCTACCTCAAGAGATTTGATCACAGCCTGGGACACTCTTCTTCAGCTTTTTTCATCTTGCAGGCCTCAACAAAATACCACTTCCTTACAGCGACCTTCACTAACCACCCTATCTAAAATAGTTCCTTCATATTCTTCTCTCGGTACCCTGTCCTCTTCCTTCCTTTTGAATGCTTACCATAATTTCTCTTTACATACTTCTTTGTCTTGCTGAATAATTATCTCTCCTATCCAATTAACTTTAAAACTCAAGTGCAAAAATTGCATCTGTCCTATTTTTCTAGCACCTGCACCTCATCCAGTGCCTGGCACACCCTAGACACTTGGTATCTATATGAAGAAAGAATGAGGCAACCTTCCATTGATATTCCTGTATCTTTCTTCATTTCACCCTATGTTTTAGCCATACTGATGTGAGACAGTAGAGGCTGGACATCTGAGGAATTTTCAGGAAGCAGGTTTATAAGCTATAGCAGTCCAGAGTTGCGAATGGCTAAAAATCTCTGGACCCCAAGTCTGGAAATTCTTTTGGATTTATTTTCAGTGGTGTGGTTACATGACAGTAGATGGGTACATAACAGTTACTCTTTATCCCATAGTCTTAGGCTATACAGAGGTTTTACCACTTTTTACCAAGAAAACAGAGATAATATCTTTTTGCCCAGCAAGCTTGATTGCAGATTCTAACTCTATCATACCTTTTGTCTGCAAACCTTGTACTTACAAGAAAGAGGAAGCTTCAAACCACAATGCCCTCTGCAGAAACCCTGCTGACATTATTTTGACACTTTTTGTAAAAATCTTCTGACAAGAAGAGAAGCTTAATTATGGCAAAGGTCTTTTGGGTGGGGAACCTGGTCTGCTTCAATAGAAAGGTAGGAATACTTTCATTTGAGAATTCCCAAACATTCACACAGGGTCTGCTACACAACAGATAATTAATGGATGTTTAATGAGCAAAAACCATCTAACTGAGGAGAGTTGGCACAGTCGAGTGCTAAATTAGATGGTACTGATTTGATGCTTTGTGATTTCAGAACAGGCTCGATCACCAGATTCAAAGAGGATTGCAAGTCTCAGAGATTTCATGGAGGTGGTAGTTCTTAAACTAATCCCTGGAGGATGGAATAAATATGAAAATATGAGGGCATTCCAGGCCCCACAGAGTGTAAGAATAAAACTGATGAGATTGACGATGGCCTGGTAGGGAAATGGTGTGGGGGGGTGGGATGTGGAGCAGGGCCCTATTTTGGAAGCTATAATAAGATACAAGGGTGAGCAGTAAGCTAAAATTCCAAGGTAACAGCTCATGACCTCAGTTTTCCTATCTGAAAAAATGGTCTTAAACACTCGCTACCCATTTGCCATAGAAGAAAAGGCTAAGTGGCTTTTCTGATGGTGTCACTGATAGTGCTGAGCTAAGCACTATTCTTACAGGAAGATCTAAGACTATACTAGTAAGGCACAGCATTGGGGAAAACAGAAGAAAAATGTATCCCATGGAAAAGTGAGAACAACGGGAAGCAACTCAGCAGTGCTCTATTTTATGCCAGGCATTATGCCAGGAGCTGGGGCAATAAAGATGTAAAAAATAATTATTATAATTTTGAATAGTTAATATGCCCCAGGCACTGTGCCAGGTACTGGAGCAGCACTATACTACTAATGCCTCTGATAGTTACCATAATGAATTCAATAAGCAGTACCATTCATGGAATTCTATGTGTCAAATTTTCACTATGTACATGAGTTAAAGAAGTGGAGAGAGACGACAGTGAAATCATGGTAATTTAAGATTTGAAATAAGTATAATTGGATGGTATATATTCAACTCAAAATCTAGTTGTACTTTTCATCCCTTGCATTTGGATTAATCTGTTCTATTTCATTTCTAGTGGGCTGTTATGACAGGCTTCGTTGAATCCTTCTGTAGAAAGAAAAAATATCTCCAGATGTTTGGCTGATATTGTACCATTAGTGAGTCACTCTTTTGCTTTAATGTATGACATCTCCAAAATGACCTCTAGAAGGAATAATAAATCATATGGCTATCAGCTAGTGGTATCTTTTTTATGTGTGGTTCCAGGGGTTGAACCTAGGGCCTTGCACATGCAAGGCAAGCAGTCTACTACTGAGTCACACCCTCAGTCCAACAGGTACTAATATCTTAACATGATTTCATCATTAAGAAAGTTGTTGTGACCTTGGAATTAAATAGATGTCTGACTAGAAGGATAGTGGGGAAAGGAGAGGCCTGCTGCTCAGCCTTGGAAATCTCTTTTAAATAGCCATGTCCACCTTTACACTATGCACTGAGAATGAAACAAAAATTCAGTTACCTATATATGTCTCTTGACATGAAATTCATGTAGATGTCAAGTGACTTGCCTCATTCCCTGCTCTCTTCCAGTCCCCACAGTTGGAGCCACATAACCCTTACAGCTTTGGCCTCATTCCAGAGATCAATCCCTTCTCCATATGCTTACTATTACTCCTACTCTGCCATAATTCTGGGAATAAGGAAATAATGATAGATTTCCTGGCATCTCTGAAGGTATTATTGAGAAGTTTCCTTCTAGTCACCTTTTACCATTTTACTTGGCAGACTTCACTCAACTGCCATTGCCACCAAGCCTTGAAATTTATTCTTAACTGCTAAAAACAAAACCTGCCTGTATTCCATGCCATTCTGCCAGCGAACCCCATTACCATTGTAGTCCCCCAAGCATGAAAGATTAAGAATGGTTCAACAGGCTGCCTCAGAGGGCTTATCATGTTCTCTCTTTCCTTCACTGCTGGCCAGAGGAGTTTGTCTAATGGTGTCTGTGACATTTGTAGGCTTAAATGATGCGATTTAAAGAGCTAAATCGATGGGCTGGGCAGAAAGCCAGGGTGCAATGTGGCCTTGCCAAATCCTGGCCCAGATCACTGCCTAGCACAGAACTTCATCTGTGAGGAGAAAAGCCTGGCTTCACAACTAAAAATAATAATAATACCTTCAGAGGGACCTGGTATCTGCACAGAGCTCATACTGTGTTTCATAAGGACTGGGGCATAAATGGTGAAACCTTGTGACTTCTCTTGGTTATCCATGCTCATCTGTCCAATTGTCCATCTCTTCAGGGCCATTTTAAGGCAGAAAGATTGAACCTGATAAAATCTGTGCAATCTAAAGTATGAATGACTGAGAACTAATACTTTAGTAAATTATCCTTACTATATACCAAGCACTGTGATAAAAAAAAAAACAAAACAAACTGGTAGTAATGTCTGAATAGCTTAAAGACATAACTTATCTAGGAAAAAAGTTACATTTGAAGAGGTACTTTGTCCAATCCAAAGTGTGACTATAATACAAATTCCATGTACAAAGGCACAGGGATGGCCTATTCAGAGGAAGGTTGTGGGGTGTTGATTTCCAGAACATTTTGGCTTCTTTCAGATTGCCATGTTGATAATTTCCTAACTTTAAAATAATAACACTACTCTTTCCTTGAAAAGTACCAATCTTGAACCTCCTGCAAGGGATTTTACAGGTCATCTAAAATAATCCCTAGCCCAACGAAAAAGTTCTCTTGACAATATCACCTATGTGGTGAGTGCCGATTTTCTTAATGTTCTTAATGTTCATCTGAGGTCATGTTCCAGGTTTTGTTCCCTGGACCTATTTTTGCTTTCTACAGCAATATCAAGCAAAGCTCTTTTGTTCCACATAACAACCTTTAAAAATTTGATGTTGGCGCTTGTGTTTTCCTTTGTCCAAATAGACCCTTCTCTACAATTAGCATTTTTAGTTTCTGCAATAGTTCTTCCTATTAAGTAGTTTCCAGATTTTGGAGCATCCTAATGGTTTGTTTATATCTGTATTATACTTTGATGCTCAGAAATAAACAAAGTGCTCTAGATATGGTCAGGCCAGCACAAGTTACACTGTGGGTACTCCTTCCTTTCCTTCCTTCCTTCTTTCCTTCTACAATGCACTGTTGAGGTCATGATTTTATATCATCTTGGTTTAGGAGGCATAGAGTCCTGCATAGTGATGTGTTTCCAGAATTTTGTTTTCATGTGTGTGTAAATTTTATCAACCTAACAATTTGATCAATTTATAAATAAGTTAATATTTACCACTTATGTGCAGGTATATGTACTAAGTGCTTCATATACAGTATTTAAATTAATCCTCATTGTGAGATAATAAGTTAACTATTAACTTATTATCTCCTACTTTATAGATAGGGAAACTGAAGCACTGAGAGGCTAAATAAATTCTTTAAGATTATGCAGCTAGTAGGTGGTAGAGGGGACTTGGAAGCAAGCTTCCAATTCCAGAGTTTATATTTTTAACTACCTCAATGAAGGCAGGTTCTTTTATATGCTCCATAAAGCCTACAGTACTATCAACAATAGTATATATTCAGTCTTTTAATTCAATAAGTACTTGTCCTGTACCTATCATTTGACAGGCCCAGAGTGTTTGGTAGTAGGGAACACAAATATACTTAATCAAATGACATAGCCTTACCTTCAATAAACTGCAAGTCCAGAGCGGGAGACAAAAAATATAGATAAATCATTCCAACTCAGACAGAGAACACATGGAATGCAGCCTTTGAATTACCTCTTTAAATGTCCTCTGTTCCCCTGGATGTGCAGAATCATAGCCTCTGGGACAGGAGTCCCCTGTGTTTCTCCTTTGCTAGCAAAGCAATAAAACTTCAGTTTTTCCTCAAAAAATAAATAAGTTAAATGTACTGCAGTGTTATAAGGTTTCTAATCTATATTAGGGGCACAGGAAGAAGTGTTCAACTCCACCTTGGAGATGAGTGAAGGCTATGTAGGGATGATCATTCTACACAGTGAAAATAGCATGTGCTCAGGCCTCGCCATATAAACCACAATGGTATTAAAGAGATGATTGGATAGCTTTCTGTTCTTCAAAGCTGTCAAGCATGTGCCTACCTCAGGGCCTTTGCATATGTGGTTTGCTCTTCCATAGGTCTCCAGTTGGTTTCTCATTATATAGGTATTTTAGATCAAATGTTATCACCTCAGTAAAGCCTTCCAAGAGGACTACTCTTTCAAGCTCCTCGATATGTCACTATCTCATTACCCTGGCTTGATTTATTCAATATTTTCTTCAAGATACGTTCTATAGGAACTTACATTACTTGAATTGACCATATTTTGTTTGTTATTTTGACATTTAGTTTTCCCAACACAAATGTAAGCTGCATAATAGCAAATCCCTTTTCAGTCATATTTACTACTCTATTCCAAGAACCTGGCACATAGTAGCCTCTCAATAAATGTTTTAAATTATCATAAGAAATAGTGATGAAGATAGGGATGGGGGATTACTCTGTTGCCAGAGCCTTTCTTTGGTTTGTATGTTTAACCATAGCTCCATACTACAACTACCATAGAGCCATGTGTTCTGGCAAGAAGCACCTCCTTCACCTTAGGCAAAGAGTCATGATTATTATAAAACAAATTGATATTGGTAATGTGATTGCATTGGTGAGTGATTAAGGTGGATTTGGGTCTCTGATGCAGTTCTAGCCAATGAGATGTGCCAGAGGGCTTCTAGGAAAGGATTTTTTTTTGCAATTCAAAAGAGATAAAAGAAGAACCATTTTCTTTTTTGCCCCTGAATGTTGGCATTTACATGTGACCCTAAAGACTCTGGCATTCATTTTGGAACTATGAGGGCAGCCAAACTAAGAGATGCAGCCTACATGCTGAGGATAGTGTAAGTTGGGTACTTGGTAAAGTTTTTAAGCCACTTAATTAACCAATCTGAGAACTGTTCAACCTCTAGGCTTCTAGTTGTGTGACATGATAATCCTATTTTTGTTAATCTGCTTTAAGTCATTTTTAATTAAAAGTAGGTGAAGACATCCTAAGTGATAGCATTTTAAAAAATATAAATTATCAAAATCAAACCACCAATAGATAAAGAACTTGAACAGACTAATAATCATAAAAGAAATTAAGATTGTTTTGAAATATCTACCAATTAAATTATTTAGATCAGATGGCATTGCAGCTGTATATAGAACTTAAAAATACAGCCAATTTTCTTAACATTGAAAATATTTCAGATAATAGAAAAGAAAGAACACTCCACAATTAATTCTACAGAGCTAGAATATCTTAATGCCAAAACCTGATGAAAATATTCCCAAATCAAAACTATAGGCCAATTTCAATCATGAAAATAATCCCCCAAATTATAAATAAAATATTAGCAAATTGAAAAACAGTAATGATTTTGAAGAATAATACATTATGGCCAAGTGTAATTCATTCTAAGATGTAATCATGATTAAATAACAAGAAATTATCAATACAATTCAATGAATAAGTCAACAACTTAAGGAAACATGGTTATATCAATAGATGAAAATAATTTGATATAATCCAGTATCCATTTACTTTAAGAACCTAAGCTGGGCACAGTGGCATACACCTGTAGTGCCAGTGGCTTGGGAGGCTGAGGCAGGAGGATCAGGAGTTCAAAGCCAGCTTCAGCAACAATGAGGCCCTAAGCAACTCAGTGAGACCCTGTCTCTAAATAAAATACAAAGTAGGGCTGGGGATGTGGCTAAGTGGTTGAGTGTCCTGAGTTCAATTCCCCAGTACCCAAGGGAAAAAAATAGAATCTAAGTAAAACTACAACAGAAGCAAACTAACTATACAAAAAGACTTACCTTAAATCAATCATGAATGCCATAGTTACTTGTGAAATACTGGACCCATTGCCATTAAAATAAAGAACAAGAAAATGATGCTAGCATCACTCCTATTATTTAACTTTAAGGTTCTGATTAATGACATGAAAATATTATAAATATTTAAACATATTCAAAATTACCTTCATACACAGGTATTGTATAAATAAAATATCCAAGAAACTTTATAAAAACAATCTGTTAGAATTAACAAGAGACTTTGGTCAAGTGACAGAATGCAAGAAAATTTTACAACTATCAATACTTTAAAAAGTTTATGCTAGAAATTATCATCTCCACTTAAAAATTAAAGTGGAAAGTATATAATTCATAATAATAACAACATCTTAAGGTACCTAGGGAAAAATTTGACAAGAAAGAAACAGCACTCATATAAAAGAAGTGATTGAAGGTTATAAAGACCAAAGAGGATAGGGAAATATTATGTTACAAAATAGACAGACTTTGGGGCTGGGGATGTGGCTCAAGCGGCAGCACGCTCGCCTGGCATGCGTGCGGCCCAGGTTCGATCCTCAGCACCACATACAAACAAAGATGTTGTGTCCGCCAAAAAATAAATATTAAAAAAAATTCTCTCTCTCGAAAAAAAATAGACTCAATCTAAAAATATATATATAATTTCGCTTTATTAAGATAGAAACTTATAAAACTATCTTATTCAGGTTGGAAAAAAAGACCCCAAAACAAAACAAAGAAACAAACAAAACGCTTGATGTTTAAATGGGAGTTTAAATGTGTAAAACATTCTATGAAAATTCTGATTAAAAGAACATCACCAAAAATGGCACAGTAGAGAATTTCCAAAACACATCCTTCCACTAAAACACTGATTAAAGTAGCAAAAGCCATCATAATCAACTTTCTGGACTCTGGAATTTAATAAAAACCTTACCATAACTAGGGTAGTATTTCAAGAAAGAAGTTGTTAAATTTGGCAAGAGTTTTTGGCAATTTTACTGAACCAGCTACTATCCACCAATGAAGCCTTGGGGAAAATGGTCCACATTCCTAGGGTTTCTTGCTCGTGCCTGAGAGAGCAATATGAACCTTGTCCTTAAGAAATTGTGATTGTATGTTTCAACTGGCCAATATATATGTATTGAATTTTTGCATGAAGAGGGGTTAGTTCAGAGGGTTGTCTTTGTTTTCCTCCCCAACCCTGGAATTTTTTCAGAGTTGGAGGAGCTTCTCCAGTATTGTTTGCCACATGCCAAGCAAGATATTTGAGCAGGTAGATGACAAAAATCAATGAATTTGAAGATATATCAAAGAATCAATGAACTTGAAGATATATCAATTAAAAACATCGAGCCAGTGGAGCAGCAAGTAGAAAGAATGAAGAGCAATGAACTATACCTCAGAGATTTGTAAGGCTCGATATGACAGATATATGATAGGAATCCCAAAATAAAAAGAAGAAAGGGACACAAAGTACATTTAAAGAAATAATGGCTCTAAACTACCAATATTTGATGAAATAGTTAAATCCACACATCCAAGAAACTCAAAGATACTAACTGTATCTTTAAGAATAACTACTAAGAAAATAACTAAAAAGTAAACACAAAAGGAAATGAGAAGGGAATCAAAATTTTATACTATGAATTAAATGCAAAAAAGGCAGTAATGAAGGAAATGGGGAACAAAGCATGTATAAAATATACAGAAAACAAATATCAAAATAGCAGAAGTCCAACAATTACTATTTGAAGTATGTGAAAGAGGGAAATGAGAGATAAATATATCATGTTTGGATATATTGGTGTTTGAAGGTTTTGTTGGATCAACAGGAGAAATCTAGACAGTATATGGAGCTGAGCATTGAGAGCTGGAGATACAGAATTGGGAGTCATCTATATTGATTCAAGGTTCCCAACCCTGACTGCACAGTAGAACCACCAGAGGAGCTTTCAAAAAATAGCCATATCTGGGTCACCCATCCTTCTTATAATGACATTTTACAATAGCGCCCCAAGTGAATCTAATGTGCATCAAAAACAGAGTACCACAATTATAAATTGTAATTGGAGCTATTAGGAATAGATGTGGTTATCAGAGAGGATGCAAAGAGATTATGGGTACTAGAGAGAAATTTTCTACTTAGGATGGAGAAGGATCTAGATCTCTACTGTCGGGTACATTAGCCACTAGCCATATGTGGCTATTTAAGTTTAAGTGAATTAAAATAAAATAAAATGAGTTCCTTAGTTGCACCAGCCACATTTTAAACATTTAATAACCACATGTGGCTCATGGCTAGCATGTTGGATAGTATAGATGTAGAACATTTTATCACTGTAGAAAGTTCTGTTGGACAGTGCTGGATGGCTGGATGATATCTCTAAAATATCTATAATACAGGTGACTCTTCCAATTATATGGAAAAAGTTTGTAATATCTATGCTTAAATTTGGACACTTCATTTGCATAATGTATTTTTATGACAATTGACGTGTAGTGATTTTATTGTTCAAGCTCTTCTACTCTCTAATGTCCAGGGGAGTTCTGTAGAACCACTGGCAGATGAATTAGATCAATACTTTTTATTTTCACTAGGGTGAAGACATGAGTGAAAAACCTATATTTTCTTCTTTTAAGTCACTTAACTGCACAGGAGCGTTTAAATCCATTGATCAATATTCAATATCACTTTGCATTATGTTACTTGAAGTAGTCAAGGGAAAGGCAGAATGAAATGACACTGATTATAGCAAATAATAGGCAGTGTAATTGGTTAAAAGTCCTGTATCTGACTATTAGTCTGAGAGTGGCTTTCAACCAAGTTCTCACAGGTCATGAGAAATGAGTGTCCTTTGGAATCCACAGGAGCTTCTTGGCAAAACCACTGTAAGTGGGGCAGAGGAACTCCTTGTGTAAAAAAATTGTGATAACAATTAGGAAATGCGGTGAAGGGTACATGAGATTCTTCTTTGTACTACTTTTTGCAACATTTTTATGTCTATGAAATTATTTCAAAATAAGAGTTACAAAAATTTCTTAAACCATGAAATCATGAATACATTCTCATAAAAATAAGATCATCTGGTTTAAATTACATCATTCCATTCTCCCCTATCCATGAATTCTTTATAACTTTTTAAAAAAGCTTAATTGGTGAATTATAGTTATACATAAAGATGAAATTCATTGTGATATGTTAATACATGCACATGATACACTTTGGTTGATTTCATTCTGCTATTCTTCCCCTTTTTGTCTCTCCTCATTTCACTGTTCTCCCTTCTGTTTTCATGAGGTCCCCCTTTTAAGAATTCATTATTTCTCTCTAGCTTCCACGTATAAGAGAAAACATTTGATCCTTGACTTTCTGCATCTGGCCCATTCTTAAATGATTCGATACATATATTCCTATCAGTTTTCTTCACTTAATTTTTGTAGGAATTTCCCACATATAATTATCCATACAACACTCTTTGCGTTTCTCACCACAAATTTCCCTTTTGGGGGAAATGGCTCTGAGGTGAAATTGAGACAATATACCTCATATTAATATATGCTAACATATCATGTTAAATGGCCACATGATATTTCATTAGATCAGGTCAGGTCAGGTCAGGTCAGGTATGCTATAATACTGTGTCTAGCTAGTCTCCAGTTTGGAGATATTTAAGGTTTTCTTCCATTTATTTACATTACTGTATGTGAGCCTGCAATGGAAATTTTGTACATAAAGATCTTTACATACATTCATGGTTATTCACCCAATATAGTTTGCCAGAAGTCATATTACTGGGTCAAAACTCAGGAGTGTTTTTAAAGCTCTCAATGCATAACAAATAATGAAGAGATCAGTGTCCTGAGTGTGCCTGGCATTAAATTAATTTACTTCAAGTGGCTTTCTAAGGGGAAAGAACATCAGAAATCCCAGGAAACAGAAGTGAACCTCAGTTTTTCTCATGTGCAATGTATGATCAATGATTCAAAGTTCCTTCTTTCTTATATATCCTAAGATTCTCTGCTTCTGTAAGAAATGGAAAAAATGTCCTAAGCATGTTTGTTCAAGTCTGTAATTCCCACCAACTCAGGAGGCTGAGGCAGAGGGGTCAAAAGTTTGAGGCCTGCTTTACCAAGTTAGTGAGACTCTGCCTCAATAAAAAATAAATAAGGCTGGGGACTTATCTTTGTGGTAAAATGCCCCAGGATTTAATCCCCAGTAAAAAAAAATGGAAAATGTATCAAGGGTGAAGTACATTTAAGATTTTCCAATCAATGTTATTTTCATCTTGTGAAGAAGAAAGATTGGGGAACACTTCAACCAGTGGCCTGCCATTTTCTTTAGTAATAGAGAATCATCAAGGGCTATAGGAAAATTTGCTCATC
Organism: Marmota flaviventris; assembly: GCF_047511675.1. NCBI lineage: Eukaryota > Metazoa > Chordata > Mammalia > Rodentia > Sciuridae > Marmota > Marmota flaviventris. The sequence goes on from NC_092518.1 coordinate 96,094,205, forward strand.
CCTCTGTTACTTTGTATAAATAGCTTTGTTAAATAGCAATTCTTACCTGTTCATTTGTTCAATTTCGAAAAAATAAAAAAGCAAGGACAAGATCAGTGCCTTGAGTGTATCTGACACTAAATTCTTCTTCTTCTTCCTTTTTTTTTTTTTTTTGCAGTATGGGGATTAAACCCAGAGTTCTTTACCACTGAGCTACAACCCATGGCCCTTTTATTTTATTTTGAGACAGGCTCTTGCTAAGTCACTGAGGCTGGCCTTGAACTTGCCATCCTCCTGCCTCAGCCTCCCATGTAGCTTGAATAACGGGCATAGGCTACTATACCCAGTCACTAAATTAAATTGTAAAGATCAAGAGTACCTAGAGTTATTGAGAGTGGAAATTAGGAAAGTATTTGGAAGAGATAGAATCTGAGCTGAAATTTAAGGCTGGGTAGGATTCAGATAGGCAGAGGTGGGAGCTGAGAGGATATTTCTCTTTCATGTGGGGTGGGGGTAGAAGTCAAGGGTGGGAATTGGGAAAGTCCAGGCAATATTTGAAAATGAAAGAATGTACGAAAAGGTAAACTGCATCCACTCACTTGGCAACATTGAAGATCTAGTTGAGAAGCTAGAACTTGATCTTATAGATACTGGGGACTTTCTATAGGTTCTTAGAGAAGACAAGATTAAGAAAGTTGTGTGTTATAAAGTGACTCCTATGGTTGTGCCAATGGTGAACTAGAGTAAGAAATAATGTGTTTTTTGTATTTTTAACCATAAATGAATGGAATCTCATGTAGAATGCTAATAGAAGGGAGAGAAGGAAAATTTTAAGAGTTATTTCAAGGGAAGAACAACAGGACTTGATAATGGGTATACCACAGGAGACGAGACACAGGGAGAACCTCAAGATGATATTCAAGTTTAAGCCTCAATGACTGGGGAAGTGATAGTGCTGTTTTCTGTATGACTGAGAAAGGCCATTCATTAGGCTGGTTACTAGAGCCCTAAAATTTTCAGGGTAAACTGAGTTTCTGTCAAAGAGGCTCTATTTCTTTGTGATTTCCATTATTATTTCAAAGATGCTTATTTTGCCTTTTTGGTCTTCATTTGGCAGTGGCTTTTAACGTTTTAACTTTGTTTCTTTGTCCCAGAAGGTTCTGCCAAGTAATGATCTTAAATGCTTAAATGCACTCAAGAAGTTCTGCTGAGTATTCCCTTATAATGCAATCACCTTCAATGTGATTGTTTTGTAACTTTCTCATTTTGCATATTGGGTTCTGTAAAACCAGGTCATCCTTGTTATTACCCAGAGAATTGTACTTTTTGTACAAGGTCACATTTCAAATCTGCTTAATTTTCTACTGTTTTGCCTTCCCCAACATATAACATTTGTACTTGAAATGTTACATCAGCACAGCTTAAAAAAACTGAAAAATGAAAATAATGGTACATACCTCTATGTATAAAATGGTGCAATTAAAGAATAGTTTTCTGGGAATTAGCAGACTTGATTCTAGTCTCAACTCTGCCACTAATTCAAAGCATGAAATCAAGCAAGACACATTATCTCTTCTTTATGTCTTCATTTCCTTTTCTGTAAATTAAGGGGATAAGCAAAGGTGATTTCTAAAATCAATGTCAGAACCCAAGTCAACTATTTTTTTTAACATTATAAATGTTTGCAAAGTATTAGCAACATTTATAGTACTTAGAGACCATTGAATTAGGTACAGCACCACATGAGGGACACTTTTATCAGCTATTTGTTTACTACAAGGAGACAAACAGGATGAATCAGCCTAAAAGACATGAAGTTTGAGGCTCAGTTCTCAGTTTTTATAGGTGATAATCCAGAAAGAATCTCCATTTTCTTTCACTCTGAGGTCAGTCTGACATTATAACTCTGTACTCCAAAGGTAGAACAGAACAAGATCCAAAGATGGGGTTGCTCTGACTCTCTGAGTTCTGTGATTGTAGCCTCTTGAGTGCTGATTTCCAGAAATAGCAATCATTCTGCTCAGAGCCATCTTAATGAATCACTGTGATCTTTGTGATTTTCATCATAAGGGGAACCAGCTCACGATCTTTCTTCTAATAGAGACTGTGATGAATATGTTCTTCAAAGAGACAATGTCCCTCCATTGTGTCAATTTCATGAATTAAGATTACACCCAGAGTACATCTATTGCCTATAATGATCCCCTGTGGCTCTGCCATTCATAACAACTTCAGTACTTCTCAAATGTGGATGGCAGATTACTTGGAATTCAGGATGCTCTTGTGGCTTCCCTGAAATATTCCCGCAGGCTTAATCCAAATTTTAAGCATTAGTTTCTCAATATGCACTGAATCCCCAATAAATGGAGGGGCATATGAACACATACAACAGCCTGCTCAACAGGCCTTTCACCTTCTGGCTCTTCCTCCTCCTCCTCTGATGTTTTTTTTCACAACTTCCTATCCCATCCACACCTTGTTCTCTGGATTAAATAGTGATGTAAACTGTGTTCCTTTTGGCTGCAAACTTTGGCTTGTTTTCACAGTTGTTTTTTTTTTTTTTTGCCTCCCATTCTCCCTTGGTTACAGTTGTCCTGTTTTGCATCTCCTGTCCTAACTGCCCCCGCCCCCACATTCCCTTCTGGGTAACTGGCCCTTCGAGGTGAGATTGGGATAGTATGTTTTATACCGTGGTATGGCTACAGGAAATTTTTACCAGTAGTTTGAAGTGTAAGTACAAATATACAACCATGAACAAAAGCAGGCCATGATGACACCAAAGATGTCTGCTAGCAGTCACAAAAGGATTAAGAGAAGTTTGTGACTAAAGAAACGGAAATAGATAAAATTCTTCCCATTAACTAAAATTGTCCATATAAATAAAACATGTCTTGCACAGATTGATTTTTCTGGCAGAACACCTTGATACTACCTGAATACCACCAGTGATTTGTGGAGCCATATTTTGACAATTTTCAGTGACTTGGTCCTTTTAAAAGTGTTATTTATTCATATAGTTAGTCATCTTGTACTACTTCTTATAATGCTTATAATGCTTATTATATTGTGTAAATTGTTTAAGTTTTATAAGTAAGTTTTGTAATATACTGTGTAATGTGGGGCTTTTATTTATCATCAAATTTCCTTTAATACTACTATCTTGGGATTTTATGCCTATCATTAGAAAGATTCCTCTTGATCATTATTTCTCCCAGATAAAATGTGACTGTGGAGTCAGAAGGCTTTTAAGTTGTCTTAGTTTAATGGTTCCTGATACTTATTTAGAGTTTTATGGTTATAAATTTCTTTTACATACATTGTCTCATTCAATGTATCTCATTCACTTTTTCCTTGCCTACCTCCCAGAATGATTATTTACCTTTTAAAAATAGGTGACTATTTTTAGCATCACGGAAATCAATAATTTACTGAGAGAGTTAAATACTAGTAAGTGACAGAATCAGGATTATAACCCAAGTTTTCTGATTCCACACTCTAGGCCTTTTCACTTGTTTTTCCCCCCACAAGTATAAAATGGAAATATGAAGGAATAGTCTATGAAATACAGTATTCAAAGCAAAAGCCTTTGTGTAAATTACCCCTCTTGCCTTCTTATGGCTCTACTTTATGTTGTATTTGAAGACAGAGCCACCATGTTCCATCTAAGTTCCAGAGAGAATTCTGCATTTAGGGCCTTTTACCAGGTTGTATGCATGCTTACAATTTTTTTAAGTGATAGAGACCTTCCCCACTTTAGGTATTTTCATATCTTGGAAAAATCCAGAAATATGAAAAGCTATTATTTATATTCAAAAGCTGTGCAGATGGGGGCAAGTCAATTCCACCTGTTTCTTTCTAGAATGATACAATCTAAATTACTAGCCTTCACCCAGTAAGAATTTACCCCAGTTTGGGATGAGGAGGAAATGAGGAGACCTTATTAGGTGATTAGGGGATGTTTTATGTATGGTTATAACAAGGGTGAGCAGTTTTCTGTCCCCCAAAACCAATGTAAGTGACTGGGAATTGGTATTGCCTGCTTGGCAGATGGGGCTAACAGCTTCTAACAGAAACTGGTAATCAAGATTACAAGGGCTGCATTTGGCTCTTAGCACTCTCCTTCCTCAAAGGTATTTAAAAGGTTGTATGTGTTCTACATATTCATTAATGGGCTATGATTCATCACCTATTTATAATTTCATTTTGAAATTCTAAGCAAAATATTATTTGGAACTCAAGTCAAAAATGTCAATTTCATCACAATCCTAGTTTTCTTTAGCAAATTCTTCTTCCTATTTTTTTTTTGGTTCCTCATTATAGTTTTCCTTTTTTTACACAAACTGCTGAATATTCCTAGCTTTTTATGTTTGGCATGGGTACTGTTGTAAAGGTATTTTGAATTTATGCAGTTTATGGATGGACTTGCTATCATTTTCTTTGAATTTCTTTTACTAATATAAGAATGTTTTTAAGGAGATGGGTAAGACAGAATGGCTAGTAGCTCAAATGACCTGCTAGTGGATAATCAGGCCAAAATAGAAGGCACCAATTATTTTCATAGTATTTAAAAACCGATTCCTATATGTGAATACACATTAGCTGACTTTCTGAAACACAATGAAAAGGCACTTTTTAATTTGAGTAGTTCTTCTTTCCCTTTTTAAAGTTTTCTCTTACATCTGCCACCACTGCGTTTGCCAAGCACAGAGCCTGTGGGCCAATGACACAGGGACTTGTTCTTTCTTATCTATTTAATATCCATAAAGGTGTTAGCTGAGTAAAAGGCTGAAAATATTACTGTGCACAGGAAATATCTTGCCATTTTAAAAGGTGATTCCTAGAAATAAAAAAAAAAAAAAGACTTCAAGTCCACAGTAAAGAATTTTAATGGCAAAATTTGAGTGTAGTGTTTTTTCTTTTTTTTCCTGGAGAGAAAATGGTGGCCAAATATTTGCTTTGTGCTTTTGTCAGAGCCCCCCCCCCCATTTTTGTCAATGCCCTTGGTGAGCAGGGAGCGTGCGCGTACTTCCTTAGGTAGATTAATTTTGGTCCTTGCATACTGATTTATAGTGACACTTCCACAGTAATTCTAATTGATACGCACAGAGGCAGTGATATGATACAGATGGTTAAGAATCTGTTAAATTTTCAGAACATTCTAAGCTGATCTTTCAAATGTAGCTACTATTAAAAATCAAATTACATCACTTTGAATTAAATAAATTATGTTAAAAACCAACTAACCTCTAAAACATTCCTTCCTAGTTATTTTACTATATTTTACTGTAATCTACACTCTTGAAGTTATTTTATCTATTCTATTCTCTGTAGTAGAAATGTTGTAAATTTTGGTAGCTTAAAATTGGCCATGGTGGGAGTACTTACAGCATGCAAATTGGCAAATGCTCTAAATCTGGGTTAGGTTTAGTGTTCTGTGGATGGTATAACCTTAAAGAAGTAATGGAGATAGTAGAGGATAGGAAAGGCAGCAGAATACAACAGACACTAGTATGGCAATATGTAAATCAATGGATGTGTAACTGATGTGATTCTGCAATCTGTATATGGGGTAAAAATGGGAGTTCATAACCTGCTTGAATCAAAGTGTGAAATATGATATATCAAGAACTATGTAATGTTTTGAACAACCAACAATAAAAAATTTAAAAAAAGAAGTAATGGAGAAAATGTTAATAATGCAGATTTAATTTAAAACATGTGTGATGGAGAACACTTATGCCTGTGGCCAAAATGGACTGACAAGAACTATGTTTAACCTTCTACTTGAAACAACCAAAAAAAAAAAAAAAACGAGATAAAACAGAATATGATGATTTTTCAGAACACTGTACATCAATCAATGAAGAATAGTCATTTTTGAGAAGTGAAAAAAACAGTGAGGAGAACACTATGATTGTCCAAGTTTCCTACTTCAGAAAGGTTCCAGGCCATGGTTCAGGGAGAGAAACTGAGGCCGATTCTAGTATACTTGCTGCCATGAGCAGATAGAGCTAAGAAAGAAACCGAGGCAACTAGAGATCACAGGACATATTAATGGAAAGAAAATTGCATAGAAAGAGAACCCAAAATAACTGCATATGGTTCCCCATAGGTATTAAGAAGAACACTAATCAGTACACTTACATGAGGAGACAACCTGAAGACTGGATGGAACCTTACTTGTTGCTCACACAGAACAAGGATCAGATCCTTTTGTTGCTGGATGGATGGGAAACTTTAATAAATTATGGAACATTGAATAGATGGGTCTTGTTTTAGTAGTGGGAAAGATTAGCATTAGAATAAACAAGTATCTGGTTCCATTTAACAAATCTTAAGCACATCAAGCCTGGAAAGCATAATTTTGTTTCCAAATATCTTATCAGTAGCTCCTCAAAATATGAAGAATATTTATAAGACTGTGAAAACACTCAGCATGGGGGAATCATTTCTTGTGTAAGGGCATAAGGACCCCTCCCCACAGTCTGATCCTTCATAAAGGCAATGAAAATGCTGGCAAAAATTGTTAAAAGTGACTTTTCTGGAATTCTGGAAATTAACCAAATGGTTGCAACAATCTAAAAAGCATTTAAGCAAGAAAAACAGTTAAATCTTGATAGGAAAAGGAAGTATTGTGACATTTTTACTTTCCCTAGTCCCATATCTACTCTTCAGCTTCATGGTCGCTTTGAAAAACTGTAACCTTAGAAATACAATAACTAAAATGTTCAGCATCCTTGTAGCCACTGGAAAGGACAGAATGGGTTTGGACCTACCCAAAGACCTACACCAGACTGTTACTGACCTATCTGGCAAATCTCTGGGAAAGCTGCATTTTCACCTAAATCCAGAGCTTTGCCAGTGAGGGAAAGCTGTCTATTTAAAGAAGTGTCTATTAAAAAAATGGCAATTGTCTAACACTATGGTTTTCTGAGGCAATAATGCTAGTTGGGGAAAAGAGGATGACAAACTTAAAAAGGAAAATATAGGAATGAAATGTCCACAGGGGAATTTGAAGAGTTCTGAAGTTTTCTTGGGACTCTAGAAGGTGATGCATACATGTGTAGCTGCATGTTTGCTCAGAAAAGACCTGAGAAGGCCTAATTGCTCATATTAAGACTGAACTTGATGCTCTGACACAGCAGGAAGACTGAAACAGAATTGTTTACTGTCTGCCACAGCCCTGAGGCTTGCCCCAATGCACACTTAGAGCCCCTCAGTAAAAGGTACAAAAATTATTAGGTCAAGACATTTAAAGAAATATTTCTCCAATCATTGACCATGAGTCTAAATGATCAGAGACTTTAGTGGCTACACATGACAAAAAATGCAGATTTTATATAATTAGTCTGAAAAATTCACCAAATAAATAAATAGTAGCAACACAAAACAAAAACAACAACAAAGGGCAATAATGAAATTTGAGGCCTATAGTTTTCTCTTTTATGCTCATGAAGAAGAAATAAAGAATTTTTGGACTACAAAATCAGAAACATTTCATGGCTATACTGATGATTTTACCGATACAATACCAAAAATTTATAAAAGAAAAGTTGATAAGCTGATTTTGTTAAAATTAAAATCTGCTCTGTGAAAGACATCAAGAAGTCAGTAAGACCATTTATGCACTAGGAGAAAACATTTGCAAAAGATACAACACATAAAGGCTATTATCCAAAATATACAAATAACTCTTAAAACTCAATAAAAAAACAACCAAAATCCAAAATGAGGATAATCACATATGCCTGTCATCAACTGACATTTTTTAAAAGAGTGATGAGACCTTTCAGTTGGGATAAAAGAGTGTTTTCAATAAATGGTGCTGGGATAACTGGATAGCTACGTGCAAAAGTACAAAAGTAAATGCAAAATTAGTCAAAGACCTAAATGTAAGAGTTAAAACCATGAAATTCTTGGAATAATAGATGGGGGTAAATCTATGTGGCCTTGAATTTATCAAAGGATTGTTGTACAGATACCAGAAGTAAAAATAGATTAAATTGGATTTTTTAAAAATAAAAAGCTTTTGTGCTTCAAATGATACTTCCAAGAAAGTGAAAAGATAACTTACAGAATGGGAGAAAACATTTTCAAATCATACAACGGATAAAAGGATTGGTATTTAGAAGATATAGAACTCTTACAATTCAATAATAAAAAGACAAATAACTCAATTCAAAATGGGCAAAGGGTTTGAATATACATTTCTCCAAAGAAGATATACAAATGGCCAATAAGCACATGAAAAGATGTTCAGCATCATTAGTCTTCAGGCAAATGCAAATCAAAACAAAGAGAAGCCACTTCATACCCACTAGAATGGCTGTAATTAAAAACTTAGAAAATAGCAAGTATTAATGAGGATGTGGAGAAATCTGAACACTCATACACTGTGTTGGCGATGTAAAATGGAGCATTCACTTTGGTAACAATCTAATAGTGCCTCAAGGGGTTAAAAATAGAACTACTTGCCGGGCATGGTGGAGCATGCCTGTAATCTCAGTAGCTCTGGAGAATGAAGCAGGAGGATTGTGAGTTCAAAGACAGCCTCAGCAACTTAGCGAGGCCCTAAGCAACTCAGCAACTCTGTCTCTAAATAAAATATATAAAAAAGGGCTGGAGATGTGGCTCCATGGTTAAGCATCCCTGGGTTTAATCCTTGGAGATATATATATATATATATATATATATATATATATATATATATATATATATATATATATAAAATATGATCCAGCAATTTCACACCTAGTATATACCCAAAAGAAATGAAAACATGGGTCTATGCAAAAACTTCCACACAATGTTCATATCATTATTCATCATACTTAACAGCTAGAAATGACCCAAGAAAATGTGGTAGGTATATCTGTACTATGAAATATCAATTGGCCATAAAAGTAATAATGCATAGATAGATAAATGCACCAGCATGGGTGAAACATTATTCTAAGTCAGAAAATCTAGTCACCAAAGACCATATAGTATGTGATTTCATTTTTTGAAATGTTCAGAATAGGCAAATCGATAGAGATAGAATGTAGATTTTTTTTTTTTTTTTTTTGCTTAAGGACAAAGGAGATGGGGTGCTGGCAATAGCTCAATGTTATAAGGGTACTTTTTGAGTTGGAACACTTGTTCTAAAATTTGTTGTACTTATTGTTGTACATATCTGTGAAAATAATAAAGGACAAGAATTGCACACTTTAATTGGGCAGTTTGTATGCATGTTATATATGAATTGGACCTCAATTGAACCTCAAAATATAAGTTAAATGGAGAATTAAAATATTAAAAAGGTTGAAATTGAACTTTTGGCGGTGAGAAGTACAATCTCTGAAGTACGGAATATACCATGGGAGATTAATGACTATCAGACAATAAAGAATAAATGAGTCATAGAGAAATAAAAGAAAAAATGCATACCAGTAAGCATAGGCACGGCTTCATGGGAGACATTGTATGTATAATTCCCCATAGCAGAAGAGAAAAAAAGGAGGTGACAATGAGTATTTGAAAAATAATGGCTGAAATGCTTTTCAAATCTGATGAAAAATATATACCTACAGATCCAGGAACCCTAAGTATAATATAGATGAAGGGAACTACTACAAGGCACAACAGGATCAAATTGCTCAAAATTATTGTTAAAGACAAAATTTCAAAAGCAGTCAGAGGGAAAAAATGTGTTAAGTTCAGAGGAACAGGAGTAAATTTATACTGGATTTCTCCTCAGAAGTAATGCAATAATAAGGAAGTGAGGCAACATCTTTAAATACTGAACGAAAAAAGACATTGACCTAGAAAATCATATATTCAGAAAACTATCTTCCAAAAATGCAGATGAAATTAAGAATTTTCTGAATTGACACTGAGATTCCATCTCACTACAGTCAGAATGGCAATTATCAAGAATACAAGTAACAATAAATGTTGGCAAGGACGTGGGGAAAAAGGTTCATTCATACATTGCTGGTGAGACTGCAAATTGGTGAAACAACTATGGAAAGCAGTTTGGAGATTCTTCAGAAAGTTTGGACTGCATCCACCATTTGACCCAGGTTTCCCACTCGTTGGTTTATACCCAAAAGACTTAAAATCAGCATACAACAGTGACACAGCCACATCAATGTTTATAGCAGCTCAATTCATAATAGCCAAGCTAGGAAAACCATGTAGGTGCCCTTCTACAGATGAATGGATAAAGAAAATGTGGTATATAAATGTGGAAATACACTCAACTTTAAAGAAAAATGAAATTATGGCATTTGCCAGTAAATGGATGGAACTAGAGAATATTGTGCTAAATGAAATAAACCAATCTCAAAAAACCAAAGGCCGAATGTTCTGATATGTGGATGTGAACCCATAACAAGGGAGGGTAAGGGGGGAAGTGTGGAAGTTCATTGGATTGGACAAAGTGGAATGAAGGGAAAGGAGGGAGAGGGGAATAGGAAAGACAGTAGAATTAATTGGACATAACTTTCTTATGCTTATATATGAATGCATGACCAGTGTAACTCCACATCATGTTCAACCACAAGAATGGGATCAAATTATGATGGGTTGCACCTCATGTATGTATAATATGTCAAAATACACCCTACTGTCATGTGTATCTAAAAATGATTAAAAAAGAATTTTCTGGATTGAAAATCTGAAAGATTCCATGAACAGCATACCCACAATATGAGAAATATTAAATGAAATCCTTCAGGCCAAAGAAAATATAAGATAGGAATATGAACCTACACAAAGGAATGATGAAGACTAAAATGGAAAACTATAATATATAAACATTTTTTCCACAGTAGTGGGGATTGAACCCACAACCTCATACATGACTAGGAAAGGACTCTACCACTGAGCTCTAACCCCAGCCCTTTTGAATTTACTTTGAGACAAGATCTTACTAAGTGGCCCAGGCTGGCCTTGAACTTGGTGATCTTCCTGCCTCAACTTCATGATAACTGGAATTATAAGCATACACTGCTGCACCTGGCTATAGAATTATTTTTTTGCCCATTTAAGCATCTTTAAATGTAATGGGTTGTTTAAGAAAAAAAACTTTTACAAATGTATTTTAGTGATATATCATATAAAAGTAAACCCTTTGACACTTATAATACAAAGACAGGGACTGGAAAAATGGTGGTGTACTGTTCCTATATTGCATTTTAAGGGGTATAATTTCACTTTATGTTAGACTGTGGTGAATTAAAAACATGTACTATGAGTCCAGAGGTAAAAACAGAAACGAAACAAATAATTAGAGATAATAAGGGAACAAAAGAGGTAAATCAGAATCATGGAAAAAATAATTCAAAAAGAAGCATAAAAAGGGAAAAGACAAGAAAGGACAGATGTGACAAGTTGAAAAAGTATTAAGCAGATAGATTAATGCTTATCTAAGGTGTAGGTGGCAAAGATTTTCTCCCATTCTGAAGGCTCTCTCTTCACATTCTTGATTGTTTCCTTTGATGAGAAGAAGATTTTTAGTTTGATTCCATCCCATTTATTGATTCTTGATTTTACTTCTTGTGCTTTAGGACTCTTGTTGAGGAATTTGGTTCCTAAGCTGACATAGTGGAAATCTGGGCTTACTTTTTCTTCTAGTAGGTCTCTGTCTAGTGCCTAATTCCTTGATCCACTTTGAGTTGTTTTGGGCATGGTGAGAGACAGGGGTCTAATTTCATTTTGTTACATATGGATTTCCAGTTTTCCCATCACCATTTGTTGAAGTGGGTATCTTTTCTCCAATGTATGTTTATAGCACCAGTGTCTAGTGTGAGATAACTGTATTTATGTGGGTTTGTTTCCGTGTCTTTTAATCTGTGCCATTGGTCTTTGTGTCTGTTTTGGTGCCAATACCATGCCATTTTTGTTCTTACAGCACTGTAGTATAATTCAGATATTGTGATGCCTCCTGTTTCACTTGTCTCACTGAGGATTGCTTTGGCTATTCTGGCCCTCTTATTTTTCCAAATGAATTTCATGACTTCTTTTTCTATTTCTTTGAAGAACATCATTGGAATTTTTTTTAAAAAAATGTTTTAGTTATAAATGACAGTAGAATGCATTTTGACCCAGCATGTATAAATGAAGTATAACTTCTCATTCTTTTTTTTTTTTTTTTTTGGTGCTGGGAGGCAGGGACTCTACCAATTGAGCAATTACCCCAGCCCTAACTTCTCATTCTTCTGGTCATATATGATGTAGAATCATACCAGTCATGTAATCATATATATACATCACTGGAATTTTAATAGGAATTGCATTTTTGATAGCATGACCAGTTTGACAATATTAATTCTGCCTATCCAAAAACATGGGAGATCTTTCCATCTTCTAAGGTCTTCTTCAATTTCTTTCTTTAAAGTTCTGTAGTTTTCATTGTAAAGGTCTTTCACCTCTTTTGTTAGTATGAATGCAAAATATTTTAATTTTTTGAGGCTATTGTGAATGGGATAGTTTTTCTAATTTCTCTTTCAGTTGATTTATCACTAATATATATGATTGATTTATGAGTGTTAATTTTATATCCTGCAACTTTGCTGAATTCATTTATGAATTTTTGGGTCTTGTAAATATAGATCATGTCATAGGCAAATAGGGGTCGTTTGAGTTCTTTTCCTATTCATATCCCTTTAATTTCTTTCTTCTGTGTAATTACTCTGACCAGGGTTTCCAGGATTATGCTGCAAATTTGTGCAAAAACTCTGAAAAGCAGCATGGAGATTCCTTAGAAAATGTGGAATGGAACCACCATTTGACCCAGTTATCCCACTTCTCAGCATATACCCAAAGGACTTAAAATTACTGTACTATAGTGATGTGGCCACATCAATGTTTATAGCAGCCCAATTCACAATAGCTAAACTATGGAACCAGCCTAGTTGCCTTTCAAAAGATGAATGGATAAAGAAAATGTGGTATATCTACATAATGGAATATTACTCAGGCTAAAGAAGAATGAAATTATGGCATTTGCCAGTAAATGGATGCAACTAGAAACTATCATGTTAAGTCAAATAAGCCATTACCCCCAAAACCAAAGGCTGAATATCTCTCCCATATGTGGATGCTGACTCACAATAGGCAGGGGGAAGGGAAGAGTGGAGGGTCACAGGATTAGACAAAGGGAAATTAAGGGAAGGGAGGAGGGAGGGGAATGGGAAAGACAGTAGAATGGATTAGACAAAACTTTCCTATGTTCATATATAAATACATATATGAATGCATGACCAGTGTATGGTTTAGATGTGATGTCCCCCAATAGTTCAGCTCACATGTGAGACAATGCAAGAAGGTTTGGAGGAGAAATGATTGGGTTATAGCCTTAACCTAATCAGTGAATTAATCCCTAGTGGGATTTACTGAGTGGTAGCTGGAGGCAGGAGGAGTGTGGCTGAAGAAAGTAGTCCACTGGGGGCATGGCTATGGGGTATATATTTTGTACCCAGAGAGTGGAGTCTCTCTACTTCCTGATCACCATGTGATCTGTTTCCCTCTGCCACATTCTTCCATCATGATGTTCTGCCTCACCTTGGGCCATGAGGAATGGAGCCATCCTTCTGTGGACAAAGACCTCTGAAACTGTGACCCCTCGAATAAACTTTGTCTCCTCTACAATTGTTCTGGTTGGGTCCTTTAGTCACACTGGCAGAAAAGCTGACTAATGTAACCAGTGTAACTCCACATGATGTACAATCACAAAAATGGGAAGTTATACACTATGTATGTGTGATATGTCAAAATACATTCTACTATCATATATAATTGAAAAAAAACAAGTAAAATATTAAAAAGGAAAAGTATTAAGAGTATATATTTAAACATAAACATATTAATAATCATATTAAAAGTATGTACTCTAAATTTCCCTGATAGACACTGTCAGATTTATGTAAAATGAAAACTCAAGTATTTGCTGCTTGCAAGCAATGAAGTTACTTAAAATATAAAATTGGCTAAAAATAAGAGGATGGTAAAGATCTGCCACACTATAACATTAATCAAAAGAAAGGTGAAACGGGTTTATTAATATACAAAGTAGATTTTAGAGCATAAAACATAACCAGGGATAAAGAAAGCCATTTCATAATGAGAGAGGATTTAATTAATCCAAAGGCCATAACAATCTTAACAGTCAACTTGACCTAACTGACATTTATAGAATATTCCACTCCACTATAGCAGAGTACACATTATTTGCAAATTCACACAGAACACTTACACAATAAGTTAATTCTTAGTTATAAAAATTCTCAATACATCTTAAAGGATTCAGATTAAGTAAGTTATGTTCTCTTACCAAAATGGAATTAAATTAGAAATGAATAACAAAAAGATGTTTGAGAAAACCCCTAATATTTGGAAACTAGCACTCTTCTTAAAAACCCACACATCAAAGGAGAAATAAAAAGAGAAATTAAGAATTATTTTGAGCTAAACAAAGATGAAACACATATCAAAATTTGTGGGCTGCTACTAAAACAGTATTGGGAAAAATTCATAACATTAAACACTTATATTGGATAAAAAGAAAGTTCCCCAAATTTCTACTGTAAGAGACTAGAGAATAAAGAGCATTTAAAACCAAAGGAAGCAGAAGAAATGAAATACTAAAGAACAGGACAGAAATCAATGAAGTAGAAAGCCAAAAAGACAATCAATGTGAACAAAAGTGTGTTCTTTGAGAAGATAATAATATGGATTAACTTATGGATAGACTGATCAGGACAAAAAAAGAATGAAGACAGAAATTACTGTTAATAAGAATCACTGCAGAATCTATCATGACCAAATTCAGTGTATTACAACAATAATAGTTTGGCTTAATGTGATAAACAATGAATATAATTCACTATATTAGGAAGAGAAAATTGGAAAACCTTCAATAACTTTACAAAATTTAAGAAAAGCATTTGGCCGATTAAAAATTAATTCATAATTAAAAACACTCAAAGAATTAGGAATAGAAGGAAACTTCATCATTCTAATAAAGATCATCTATAAAAAAATCCACAGCTAGTAGTGACATCAGCAAAATGGTGGCAAAGCCCATCCTAATCTTTGTCCTCTCATAAATCCCATCATTTAGATAGCTATCTATGAGCTAAAATAGCACCAGGTAATCTCAGGAGTCCTAAAGAAGCTGAAGCAACACAGTGGAACAACAACAGCAATGACAAAACCCTAAGAATACCCACACACAAAGGATAGGAAGAGCAGTTCAATTTTGATTGCATCATTCCATCCCCCAGAACAAAATAGCTCAGTACCTACAGGGATCTACTTAGCCCACAAGTTCACCTTTTTTTCTTTGAGTTTCTTTTGTTTTACTTATATATGACAGTGGAATGCATTACAATTCTTATTACACATATACAGCGCATTTTTCATATCTGGTTGTATACAAAGTATATTCACACCAATTTGTGTCTTCATACCTGTACTTTGGATAATAATGTCTATCACATTCCACTATCATTTCTAACCCCATGCCAGCTCCCTTTCCCTCCAACCCTAGGGTTCATCTATTCCTCCCATGCTTCCTCTCCCTATCCCACTATGATTTAGCCTTCTTATATCAAAGTAAACATTTGGCATTTAGTTATTTGGAATTGAATAATTTCACTTAGCATTATCTTCTCTAACTCCATCCATTTACCTGCAAATCTCTTTTATTGCTGAGTAATATTCCATTGTGTATATATGCCACATTTTTTTAATCTATTCATCCACTGAAGGGCATCTAGGTTGGTTCCATAGTTTAGCTACTGTGAATTGTGCTACTATAAACATTGATGTTGCTGTGTCCCTGTAGTATGCTGTTTTTAAGCCCTTTGGGTATAGACCGAGGAGAGGGATAGCTGGGTCAAATGGTGGTTTCATTCCCAGTTTTCCAAGTAATCTCCATACTGCTTTCCATATTGGCTGCACCATTTTGCAGTCCCACCAGCAGTGTATGAGTGTACCTTTCCCCCCACATCCTTGCCAACACTTATTGTTGTTTATCTTCATAATAGCTGCCATTCTGACTGGAGTGAGATGAAATCTTACAGTGGTTTTGATTTGCATTTCTCTAATTGCTAGCGATGATGAACATTTTTCCATATATTTGTTGATTGATTGTATATCATCATCTGAGAAATGTCTGTTCAGGTCCTTGGCCCATTTATTGATTGGGTTATTTGGTTTTTTTGGTGTTTAACTTTTTGAGTTCTTTATATACCCTACAGATTAGTGCTCTATCTGATGTGTGAGGGGTAAAAATTTTCTCCCAAGATGTAGACCCTCTATTCACCTTACAGATTGTTTCTTTTGCAGAGAAGAAACTTTTTAGTTTGAGTCCATCCCATTTATTGATTCTTGATTTTAATTCTTACGCCAAAGGAGTCTTATTAAAAAAGCTGGGGCCTAATCCCACATGATGGAGATTAAGGCCTAGTTTTTCTTCTATTAGACGCAGGGTCTCTGGTTTTATTTCTAAGTCCTTGATCTACTTTGAGTTGAGTTTTGTGCATGGTGAGGAATAAGGGTTTAATTTCATTTTGTTGCATATGGATTTCCAGTTTTCCAAGCACCATTTGTTGAACAGGCTGTCTTTTCTCCAATGTGTGTTTTTGGCACCTTTGTCTAATATAGATAATTATAATTTTATGGGTTAATCTCTGTGTCCTCTATTCTGTACTATTGGTCTACCAGTCTGTTTTGGTTCCAATACCATGCTGTTTTTGTCACTATTGCTCTGTAGTATAGTTTAAGGTCTGGTATAGTGAAGCCATCTGCTTCACTCTTCTTGCAAAGGATTGTTTTAGCTATTCTGGGTCTCTTATTTTTTCAGATGAATTTCATGACTGCCTTTTCTATTTCTATGAGGAATGCCATTGGGATTTTGATTGGAATTGCATTAAATCTGTATAGTGCTTTTGGTAGTATGGTAATTTTGATAATATTAATTCTGCCTATCCAAGAGCATGGTAGATCTTTCCATCTTCTAAGGTCTTTTTTGACTTCTTTCTTTACAGTTCTGTAAGTTTCATTATATAGATCTTTCACTTCTTTCATTACGTTGATTCCCACGTATTTTATTTTTTTAATGCTATTGTAAATGGCGTAGTTTTCCTCATTTCCATTTCTGAGGATTTATCACTGATATACAGAAATGCCTTTGATTTATGGGTGTTGATTTTATATCCTGCTACTTTGATGAATTCATTTACTAGTTGTAGAAGTTTGCTGGTGAAACTTTTAGGGTCTCCTAGGTATAGAATCATATCATTAGCAAATAGTGCCAATTTGAGTTCTTCTTTCCCTATCTGTATCCATTTAATTTCTTTCATCTTTCTAATCACTCTGGCCTGTGTTTCAAGAACTATGTTAAATAGAAGTGGTGAAAGAGGGCATCCCTGTCTTGTTCCAGATTTTAGAGGGAATACCTTCAATTTTTCTCCATTTAGAATGATATTGTCCTGGGGCTTAGCATAGATAGCCTTTATGATGTTGAGATATGTTTCTGTTATCCCTAGGTTTTCTAGTGTTTTGAACACAAATTATATTTGTCAAATGCTTTTTCTGTGTCTACTGAGATGATCATATGATTCTTATCTTTAAGTCTATTGATGTGATGAATTACATTTATTGATTTCCATATGTTGAACTAACCTTGCATCCCTGGGATGAATCCCACTTCATCATTGTGCACGATTTTTTTTTGTGTGTGTGTGATCTTTTTGATATGTTTTTGTATTCGATCTGCCAGAATTTTATTGAGAATTTTTGCATCTATATTCATTAGAGATATTGGTCTAAAGTTTACTTTATTTGATGTGTCTTTGCCTGGTTTTGGAATCAGGGTGATATTGGCCTTATAGAATTAGTTTGGATGTGCTCCCTCTTTTTCTATCTCCTGAAATAAATTGAAGAGTATTGGTATTACTTCTTCTTTAAAGGTCTTATAGAACTTGGCTGTGTATCCACCTGGTCCTGAGCTTTTCTTGGTTGGTAGACTTCTGATAGTATCTTCTATTTCTTCATTTGAAATTGATCTGTTTAAATTGTGTATATCATCCTGATTCAATTTGGGCAAATTATATGACTCTAGAAATTTGTTGATGCCTTTGATATTTTTTTATTTTATTGGAGTACAAGTTTTCAAAATAGTTTCTAATTATCTTCTGTATTTCTGTAGTGTCTGTCGTGATATTTCCCTTTTCATCAAGCATGTTAGTAATTTGAGTTTTCTCTCCTTCTCTTCATTAGCATGGCTAAGAGAAAGAAGAGAGAGCCTAGAGAAATGGAAAAGATCTTTGCCACCTGCTTCTCTGACAAGGAATTAATATCCAAAGTATATAAATAACTCAAAAAACTTAACATCAGGAAATAACCCAATTAATAGATGGGCAAAAACTAAGCAGACACTTCTCAAAGGAAGAAATACAAATGATCCATAAATATATGAAAAATTATTCAAAATTTCTAGCAGAGAAATGCAAATCAAAACTACATTGATACTTGATATTACTCTAGTCAGAATGGTATTTATCAAGAATATGAGTAATAATAAATGCGGGTGAGAATGTGTGTGTGTGGGAGGTACAATTATACATTGTTGGTGGATCTGTAAATTAATATAACCATTCTGGAAAGCAGTATGGCAATTCCTTAAAAAACTAGGAATGGAACCACCATATGACCCAGTTATCCCACTCCTCAGCATATATGCAGAAGATCTGAAATCAGCATACTATAATAGTACAGGCCCATCAACTGTAGCACAATTCACAAAAGCCAAGTTATGCAACTAGTCCAGATGCCCACTAGGAAATGAATGGATAAAGAAAATGTGGTATATATATCCAAAGATTTACTCAGCTATAAAGAAGAATGAAATTGTGGCATTTACTGGTAAATGAAGGGAACCAGAGAACATAATGCTAAGTGAAATAAGGTAGACACAGAAGTTAAGGTTGAATGTTTTCTCTCATACATACAAGTTAGACCAATATAAAGAAAAAAAAGGGGGAGCAGGGAGAATCTGATGAAAATATAAGAGATCAGTAGAGTAGAGGAAAGGGATTAAGGGGGAGGGAAGAGGGCAGAGAAGGGAAAGGAGTGGTGGAATGAAGTTGACCAAGCTGTCCTATGTACAAATGTGAGTGTACCAAGGTGGATTTCACATTTATGTATATCTATTAAGCACTAATTTAAAAAAAAAAAACTGTAAATAAATAGAAGGAAGACCAACCGAATAAAGGAAAGGGAACAGGGAGAAGGATTAGGGGAGGGAAAGAAAATACTGGGGACTGAAATAGAACAAATTATATTCCGTGCTTGTATAGTTATGTCAAAATGAACTCCAATATTATGTATAACTATAGTGCACCAATTAAAAAATAAAAAAGCCTCTACAACTAACATCATACTTAATAATGACAGACTAAGATAAGAACAAGACAAGGATGTCTACTCTTGCCCCTTCTATTTAATATTATACTTTATTTTAGCACTAGATGAAAAAAGTAAGAAATGTGTATGAGTGTGTATACATATGTGGGGTATATATATATATATATATATATATACATATATATATATACATATATATGTACATATATATATACACACACATATGTGAAAAGAATTAAAACTGTCTTTTTGCAGATAATAGAATAGTCTATGTGAAAATTTGATTATACCTACAAAAATATTGCTAAAACTTGTCAGAAAGGTAAGTATACAGGATAAAAAATTAATACATAAAAATCAATATTTATATACATAAGCAATCAGAAAATTCTTTTATAAAGTATAAATATCATTTACAATGTCATCAGATATATCAAATACTTAAGGCCCATTGACAAATATAATACCTAAAAACTGAAAGTCAAAAATATTGCTGAAATTCAAGAATACCTAAATAATGGAGATAAGAACCATGTTCATGAGTCTGAATGTTGAATATTATTAAGATGTTATCTCCCTAAATAAATCTATAGGTTCAATCCAATTCCAATAAAAATTATTGAAGAGTCGTATAGAAATTGAGAATTTAATCATAAAATTTACATGAAAATCCAAACACCTTAGATAGCCAGAACAACTTTGAAAATGAAGACCAACGTTGGGTTAAATACCATCTGATGGCAAGACTTTTGATAAAGGTATTATAATCAAGACAATGTAGTATTAGCACCAACAGAGATATATAGATCAATGGAAAAAATAGCATCCAAAAGCATACCTACATATATATTGACTAAGGAGAAAGGTACAAAGGCAATTCTATATATAAAGGAGAATCTTTTACAACTAAGGTGCTAGAACAATTAGATTCACTTATGGAAAAATGTATTTTGATCTATAGTTTAAACTATATGCAAAATAAAACTCAAAATGGGTCAAATACTCATTAACTTAAACAAAAATTTCACCCAGTATTCAAGTCAGAACTACACTCCATCAGTTACAACCACAGGCTTGTTTAAGGATACAGACTTAAGCAAAAAAAAAAAAAAAAAAAAAGTGAAAGAATTCTTGAGATTCAATAGAATTCAATGGAATTTACAGTGAAGAGTAATAGGTATTTATTATTTGTGAATTATATGCAACATAAAATTTATATCAATGAACTTGAAATCAATTTATGTGCTAGTCAGGTTCTTCAGAGAAACAGAGTCAATGAGATGCAGATACATAGATTATAAGGAATTGACTCATACAATTATGGGTATTGACACAATTATGGATATGAAGAAATCCCAACATCTGTGGTTGGTAAGGTAAAGACCCAGGAGAGCTGGTGGTATTGTTCTAGTCTGACTTGGAAGGCCTAAGAACTAGCAGAACTGATGATGTAAGTTCCAATCTAAAACATAAAAGGCTTAAAATCCCAAAAGAGTTAATGTTTCAGTTCAAGTCTGAAGGCAAGAAAAAATGAATTCCCAAGTTCAAGTAATCAAGGAGGAGCAGTCTCCAATTTACTCATGGGAGGGTCAACCTTTTTGTTTTATTCAGCCTTTCAACTGATTGAATTGAGGTACATTCACATTAGGAGGGGCAATTTTCTTTACTTGGTCTATCAATTCAATTGTTAATCTTATTCAGAAACATCCTCCAAAGCATACCCAGAAAAATATTTCACTAAATATCTGGGTACTCTAAGGCCCAGTTAAATTGACACATCAAATTAACCATTGTAAGTCCACCCTTGTCAACCTGTCACCCATTGCTATCTTCTTAAATCATAATCTCAAAATAAAGACAATACAAATACAGCCTATCATGATATAATGTTTTTCTGTGTGCAAGTGAAAATGCACTAGTCCTTTCCCAAGATACAGAAATAAAGTCCTTAAATGGTATTTACTCTTTGATTTGATACGTTAAAATTTAAATACTATAAATCTAAAATTAACAGTGCTTAAATATTATCATGAAAAACTATCTAAATCAGACCTGAGTCTTTTCCTCTGTTGTCCAATTTTTGGGAACACTTCAGCAAGGCCGGAGAGAGAAGACAGTATAGCAGAAGTAGGGACAGTGGACGTTTGGGCCCTTCTTCATGTCACTTCCTTGAGCCTTTAGGGCTTTCTCAAGTCTGATCATGTATATATCACTTTTATTTTATGGTGGAGTGACACCCAAGTTCATGCTTTTTGGGACAGATTAATATCCATCTCAAGATGTATGGCACTGGTTGTATGGTAACATGGTGTCCCATTGTCAATCATTTCGGTTTCTACCGAGTCCCAAAAGCAGGGCAAGAGCTGTTTTTCAAAAGGGGAATAATTATCCATTGAGGATGGCAGAGATTTTCTTCAAACCTAAGGGCTTCTGTTGTGATTCATCCATATGGATCTGCCAAAGGCTCCAAAGAATAACTTTATTTGCCACTGGCACATCAAGCATCATTGGATCTGCTGGACTGTATGGCCCATAGGGCAGAGCAGGTTGACTGGTAGCCTGGAACTGTTGAAAGCATCCTCTTGTTCTTGGTCCCAAATAGAGTAGAAGCAAAGGAACAAGAGGAGGGAGGATGAGAGGGAATGAGGAAATACTTGGGACTGAATTAGAACAAATTATATTCCATGCTTGTATAATGGTATTAAAATGGAACTCAATATTGTGTATAACCATGATGTACTAATAAGTTTTTAAAAAATAGCAGCTTTTTTGGGTTACTTGATGATGGGGTGGAGTAACATACCCAAATGAGAAGTGTTGCTTTCAAAAATTCAAAGAGGCTCACTAGCATCAAAAGGCATTATGCTTTTTGTTTTTTGATTGTGAAAAAGGATGCAACAACTTATCCTTCACCTTAGAAGGGATATCTTTTTTTTTTTAATTTTTTATTGTTGGCTGTTCAAAACATTACATAGTTCTTGATATATCATATTTCACAATTTGATTCAAGTGGGTTATGAGCTCCCATTTTTACCCCATATACAGATTGCAGAATCACATCAGTTACACATCCATTGATTTACATATTGCCATACTAGTGTCTGTTGTATTCTGCTGCCTTTCCTATCCTCTACTATCCCCCCTCCCCTCCCCTCTTCTCTCTCTGCCCCCTCTACTGACATTCGTTTGTCCCCCTTGTATTATTTTTCCCCTTCCCCTCACTTCCTCTTGTATGTACTTTTGTATAACTCTGAGGGTCTCCTTCCATTTCCATGCATTTTCCCTTCTCTCTCCCTTTCCCTCCCACCTCTCATCCCTGTTTAATGTTAATCTTCTTCTCATGCTCTTCGACCCTACTCTGTTCTTAGTTACTCTCCTTATATCAAAGAAGACATTTGGCATTTGTTTTTTAGGGATTGGCTAGCTTCACTTAGCATAATCTGCTCTAATGCCATCCATTTCCCTGTAAATTCTATGATTTTGTCATTTTTTAATGCAGAGTAATACTCCATTGTGTATAAATGCCACATTTTTTTTATCCATTCATCCATTGAAGGGCATCTAGGTTGGTTCCACAGTCTAGCTATTGTGAATTGTGCTGCTATGAACATCGATGTAGCAGTGTCCCTGTAGCATGCTCTTTTTAGGTCTTTAGGGAATAGACCGAGAAGGGGAATAGCTGGGTCAAATGGTGGCTCCATTCCCAGCTTTCCAAGAAATCTCCATACTGCTTTCCAAATTGGCTGCACCAATTTGCAGTCCCACCAGCAATGTACAAGTGTACCCTTTTCCCCACATCCTCGCCAGCACTTGTTGTTGTTTGACTTCATAATGGCTGCCAATCTAACTGGAGTGAGATGGTATCTTAGGGTGGTTTTGATTTGCATTTCTCTGACTGCTAGAGATGGTGAGCATTTTTTCATGTACTTGTTGATTGATTGTATGTCCTCCTCTGAGAAGTGTCTGTTCAGGTCCTTGGCCCATTTGTTGATTGGGTTGTTTGTTCTCTTATTGTCTAATTTTTTGAGTTCTTTGTATACTCTGGATATTAGGGCTCTATCTGAAGTGTGAGGAGTAAAGATTTGTAGAAGGGATATCTTGATATGCTATATCCATTGGACCCCAAGAAATTTCACTGAAGTAGAAAGCCTCTGTACTTCTGTTGAATTTATTTTCTACAATCTGATACACAAATGTCTCACAAATAGATATAGAAAATTGCTATTTTTCACTATATTGAATCAGTATACTTCATTGATATAATGAATCTCTGACAGCTTGTGGAAGGTGATATAGAAAGGTGATCAAAATATCTGGGAATGAAATTATAACATCAGGGTTGAGTAGTTGAGGTACCCCTGAGGTTGGACCATGAAGGTGTATTGCTGGCTTTGCCAGCCGAGAGAAAATTGTTTCTGGTGGTCCTTATTGATAGCAACAGAGAAAAATACATTTGTAAGATCAGTAGCTGCATATCAGGCACCATGGGATGTGTTAATTTGCTTAAGCAATGAAATCACATCTGGTATAGCAGCTGCAATTGGAGTCACCACCTGGTTAAGTTTACAATAATCCACTGTCATTCTCCAAGATCCATCTGTCTTTTGCACAGGCCAAATGGGCAAGCTGAAAAAGGATGTCCCTACAGGAATGGGATATTACTTTTGCTTTACTGTTTTTATGAGGAAGACACAGTTATAGTGGCATACATGTGACTTTTCCTACCACAATAGCACTCTCTATACAGGTAAAGAAAGCAACGTGGTGATTTTTCCAACTGCTGAGAATATATATTCCAATTATGAACTATGGAACTGGGAAAACAGCCATAAGATTGGTTCCTGAATCCACTGTGCCCTTGTAATACACATCTGAGCTAAAACTCCATTGATCACTTGACCTCCATAAGCCCCTATTCTGATTAGTGGACACACACTTTAGAATTATTGCCACTTAGCTAGAGTCATGTAGTCTCTGAAATGTCTGATCATTTCTTTTTTTCCCAGTGCATAGTTACCTTGGAAAAAGGTCATAAATCCCTTTGGGAAAAAACAGAAGAAAGATTAACATTATATAAATTTTGGCAGTGGACTGGGGTCTTTTCTCAAGGATATCTGGCCTCCTCTTCATTTAAATGGTTCTGGACTGTAAATTGGCTGAAATGAGGGAATTAATTGACTCTGTTTTTATGATTCGGATTAGAGTTTGTTGTTCACTGACCTATCACTTTTCTATTTGCACAGATCAAGTAACAATTTATTAGGCTTTCTATCTATTTAATTTGTAGGAACTCTATGATCAAGTAGTTAATGCTTTACTTTTGCAAAAGTCAGACAATTTTGATTGCTGCTTTGACTCTGCTGTTCTTTATGATAAGCACATCCATGTTACCTTTGGTGGCTGAGTGCTGCACTTGTCCCTGGCCACTCTGGGATCCAATTACTCTCATTGCATTTAGATTCCCAAGTCAGTACCTGCAATTCCTAATATAGGTTCCATTCTACAGAGAAAAGCAATCACAGAACTGCTCAAATATGCTGAGGATCCCCTCACAAATTTATTTTTTACAATTATGTTGAAAGATATGTCTTCTGGACCTTTCAAGGATGGGAGAGGAAGTCATAAATGACAAAAATCACTAAAAATTCCAGTCTCTCTAGACTTTTAAATCTCTTTCTCTGCACTAAACTAAGGTAGGTCTGGCATTTCCAATTTACTCACTAAGAGCCTTTGGGTCTAACAAAGCAAGCTGTTAGAATCTTTTCTAGCTCCATAAGCTGTAACATTAAATGCAAAATATATGCTTAGTGAGCCCATATTGATAAAATTGTCCCGATCTAACTTTATGTCCCTTACATCATTATCCTACATCTTTAATATACATTCTCACATGGATTCCCTGGATTTCCGTCTATACACATTAGAAAACTCAAGTAGTTCTTTTGCATTGTAGTGTACATCCTCATAGTTCATACTTTGTACTTCATCTTTAGGGACCTGCTGGAACTTGAGTCCAGTTATTAGTCTAGAAAGTAGGGAGGGTGGGTCCTGAGGACACTATACAACAAATATTTCAGTGGAGGCCTGCTGAGAGCCATAGCCAAGTAGGAATGACGTATGGCATTTTGGGTTGAAAGGTGACCCTGCTCCAGGTTTAGGGTGGATCCTGCTGGGAATAGGGGGCTCCAGGATTAGGGCAGATCCTGCTGCCTCAGGCGCCCCCTCCTTTGGAGTTCCTGTTGACTTCTTTTTTTTTTTTTAATTTATTTTTCATTTTTTTTTTTGGTGGACATAACATCTTTATTTTATTTGTATGTGGTGCTGAAGATTGAACCCAGCGCCCTATGCATGCCAGGCAAGCACATTACCACTTGAGCCACATCCCCAGCCCGTTGAGTTCTCGCGGGGTTCTGAGAGAATTGGTGTGTGGAGCCGGGTGAAGGCAGTGTGTTCCCAGAAAGTGTGGGTAGAGTGTCGGTGAGAGTTCGGGAATAAAGAGTTGCTGTTTGAATCCACAAGGCTTTGTGGTGGCTCGATTATTTTGTGGCCAGACAGACTGCAGCAGAGGCCATTACATTTTCCTTAGGAAATTCAAGATCAATCCTCTTAGACATAGGTAGATAGGTCATTCCCACTGGGGTTAAGGAGGCCTCTTCACTTAATCAGAATTAAGGGGCTGTATAGATCCAGTTTCATCAGGGTCTTCATATTTCCAATCAAAAATTCAAGATCCCACCTCTCTCCAATCAATGGAAAATAAATGAAGATTATTTTCTTCAGTTCTCTTTTGCTTTCTGGGTTCGTGCATGAACTCTGTCCTGCCTTTAATGGAGGAATCGGGGAATAGAGTGCTTGACTACCAGATGGCCTATTACAGAGAAGTTGGATTGTCTTAGCTATTTCCCACCATGAAAGACGTCTACTTTTTGACAGGAAAATTAGGAGGAAATGTTTTTCTGCAGAATTTCCTCCCCATGCTTACTTTTTCTTTTATGCTAACTGCTGCTGCTAATAGAAGCTGCTCTAAGCACAACTGCTTAATCTTTGATGGGTAGACAAGGGATTGTCTGAAATTAAAAGACCCAGACATTTAGAGACAGAAGAACTAATTTGCAAGTATTCTTTTGCCCCCACCATTTTCCTCCCCCTCCCTCCCCCGCTCTCTTCTAGGTCAGCAATAAGAGCTGTTAAATATCTTCAATGCTACGAAAGATCTTTTTCCCCGTATGCCCATTGCATTTGCTATACCTACTCCTGCCTCTAACCCAGTGGCTATGCCAGTGGCTCAACTCATTTAGAATACTTTCAATTTGTCTTTTAGGCCTATATGTAGTCCCTTCTTCAAGAAGGCTTCCTTGTCAACCTTAGTACACAGTGACCAGTATTTCCTTTTGGCATTTCAGCTGAACCATATAGATTAATCCTAATGTTTTAAATTCTCCCACCATTTAAATCATATTAATCTTCTTTCCCTATCATCCCATTTCATAAACAAGGATGCAAATCAGACAGCTAGATGGCAGTGGCCAAAATCAGTGATCTGTCAGGCTCCAGATGTTCATACAATCCTTCTTCACCCTCAGTTTTACTCCTCATTTAGAGCAAAATTCTTAGGTTAATGTGTGGGTGGAGGATACACATGAATAAATGTGCAAAGATGATAGATGAATCAATTTGATGAATAAAAGCCCTTTAGGGCTCATATGCATCATTTTTAAGAACCTGGTGGCAATCTATCACTTCAAGGTACATTAATCAAATAAATACTAAAGAAGATTTTTTTTAAAAAATGAATTCAGATGCTGACTGGCTCTGCTGCCTTTGTCATAGACTGGAAATAGCTCCAGTAGGCAATACAGATATTTTCCAAAGCTTACAAATACCAAACCCATTTTTCCTGATACATAGGAGCCCAAGAGGATTCCTAGGGTTTCAGTTTATCTGATGAATAATCCACATCTTTTATTTCTATAAAAAAAGAAATCAATCAGCCCAGTTGACTTCTTAAATTAGCTTTCTAGCTCAGAGAGAATTTATTGTCATTCTTCTTACAATACTCAGCTTACATGTCAACCCAAAGTTGATGTTCAATATTGAGAATCTCAATTTATAGATCAGCAAATTGACATTAATCAAATGAATGCAGGAATGGAGCTGATATTTTAGTTAGCTTTTTTCATTGCTGTGACCAAAAGATCTTACAAAAACAACATAAAAGAGAGAAAGTTTGAGACTCATGTCTTCAGAGGTTTCAGTCTATAGACAGCTGACTCCATAGCTATGGGCCTGAAGTGATGCAGAACATCATGGTAGATAGGCATGGCAGAGGAAAGTAGCTCAGTACATGGCCACCAAGAAGCAGAAAGAACTCTGCTCACCAGGGACAAAATATAAACCCCAGGGCCTGGGGTTGTGGCTCAGTGGTAGCGTGCTCGCCTAGCACACATGAGGCACTGGGTTCAATCCTCAGCACCTTGAAATAAAGATATTGTGTCCACCTACAACCAAAAATTAAAAAAAATATATATATATATATAAACCTCAAAGGCACACCCTCTGTGACCTACCTCCTCTAGCTACACCCTGTCTCTGTGTGCAGTTACCATTCAGTTAATCCATTATTGGATTAATCCACCAATTAGGTAACAACTCTTATATTCTAATCATTTCACCTCTAAAACTCCTTGCATTATCTCATACATGAGATTTTGGGAGACACTTCATATCTGAACCATAATAGTTAGTATCATTTGAGACTCTTGCAAACTGCTTAACCATACACACTAAAAAAGTATTTTGTTCTTGGTGGGGGACAGAAAATGGTAGGAGGGTGGGCTTACAGAAAAGCATGGAAAGTGTTGGAGGTGATGGATATTTCCATCTATCTTAATTGTAATGATAGTTTCATAGGTACATACATATGTCAAAATTTACCAAGTTGTACAATTTAAATATGCAAAGTTGATTGTACTTCAAGTATACAACTCAATAAGGCCTAAAATTTTGAAGATATAGATTTTTGAAAATTGCATTTACTCGTTGAGACAATTCTCAGTGGTTAAGCAAAATGACTGTGGAGTTGGGCAGACTTGTGGCTCAGTTATTTACTCTGAGTGACTTTGAGGTGGTTTTGAAACTCCTCTGAGTCTTGTTTTACTGTCTGGGAAATGGGGATTGTGATGACAGTGCCTAATACAGACTTCTAGAATTTAAAAAAATAACATGAGGAGAGGGTACTTAGCACAGTGTTGAGCCAAATTAAGTTTGAAAGGAATGGCAGCTAGTATTTTACCTGCAACAGTGATATTAATCTTGTTTTGGATGAAAGCATTCAGAATCATGAGCGGATTCTTTAAGCATTTTGTTCATTGCAGCCATTCAGCTTTTCTTTTGATAACTCACTTGTATCAAAAGTGAGCAGGCAGCCATGTGCGGTGGCACACGCCTGTAATCCCAGAGGCTTGGGAGGATGAGGCAGGAGGATTGCAAGTTCAAGGCCAGCCTCAGTAATTTAGCAAGATCCTAGACAATTCAGTGAGACCCTGTCTCTAAATAAAATATTAAAAAGGCCTGGGGATGTGGCTCAGTGGCCAAGTGCTCCTGGGTTCAATTCCCAGTGCCACTCCCTGCAAAAAAAAGTGAGTGGGCAGATGCCCATAATGGAAACTGATGAGAAGTAAAAATGTAAGCAAATCAGAGCCCCTGACATCAGTGAGATTATAAAATGAATTGGGAGAGATGGGGTACATGTTTGAATAATGTTGTACCAAAGCAGGTAAAGAAATTTACTAAGAATTACTGATTTAATACTATAAGAAACATGAGTAATAATATTGGGAAAAAAACTGTATTAAACTGGTAGAGAGATTTTTTTCCTGTCATTATTCTCTAAACAATACAATGTAACAGCTATTTACTTAAATTGTATCAAATATTATACCTCATCTATATGTGATTTAAAGTATACATGATAATATGAAAATATTATACCATTTTATATTAGGGGCTTGAGCATCTGAGGATTTTGGTATCTTTCGTGGGGGAGGAGGAGGAGTATACTGAGGGAAGACCATACAAGCCTGTTCTCTGAAGTAATTGGCAATTAATTACCTTTGTATGTTTACTGAAAGAAATCAGCTGCTTTCAAGCTGAAGGACTTTTAGATTTAAACATTTCTTCCCTTATTCCCTGTGGAGGGAAATATTTGAAAAAAATTGCTGTTGTACTGAACATGTACATATTTTCCTTCTCATTATTCCCTAGACAATTCAGTATAACAACTTTTTATTTAGCTTTTATGTTGTATTAGGTATTATAAGTCATCTAGAGATAATTTAAAGTATGTGGGAGGATTGCATAAGTTATATGTAAACACTACACCATTTTATGTAAAGGAACTTGAGCATTGTTGGAGTTCATTTTCTGTGAATGTCCTGGAACCAATCCTCCTCTGATACTGAGAGATGACTGCACAAGACATTGAAAATGCTTGATTTTGCCTTTATCATTTTTTTTTTCTGGTGCTGGGGATTGAACCCAGGGCTTTATCAGTGAGCCACATCCCCAACCCCCAAAGTGCTTGATTTTGAACATAAATTTGCATCCTGAACATAGAATGATTTGGGCCAATAAATACTTTCTAATACGCCTTATGTTATTTGACACAAAATGTTGTGTCATAGCATCATGCACATGTTAGCTCTAAGTATCCACTAGAATGGTTAAGTGGAAATCAAACGGCAGAAGTTTATCAGACCTGCTAAAAACCTGACATACCACCAGGCAAATTTGGGAGCTTTGGTCAGTGGAACTGCCTTGGGATTCTTCCATGGAAATCTCCCATCCGATACGGTAATAAGAAACATGTGAGAACAAAAATGAAAAAGAACCCTGAGATGTGGTCTTTTAAAAAATAACTATTTTATTTCATTTCTTTATTTTATGCAGTGCTAAGGATTGAACCCAGTGCCTCACATATGCTAGGCAAGTACTCTGCCACTGAGCTACAGCCTAGTTCCAAGGTATGGGCTTGATGTGGGAACACTGGCCTGGTAAAGAGGCAGTGGTATGGAATGGTTCCATCTCAGACTCTCAAGTAGAACTTGTTGGTTTTAAAAAATGCCTTTACTGCTTGACAAACTGTGAGACTTCAAGGAACTAATTACCCTCTCTTGGCATTAATTTCTTCATCTGTGAAATGGTGAGGGTTAAATGAGTTAAGAAAGAAAAATGCTTAGAATATAGAAATTGCTCTAATATGTTGGCTGTTACTATCCGTTAGAAAGTAAGCTCCACCGAGGTAGGCTCACTGCTATATCCCAAGCACACAAAAGAGTACCTGGTTCATAATAGGTACTCAATATTTGTTGGATAATTGAATATTTAATTCCTGTTTTTCTCACACCTCACATATATTGCATAAGATATCTAGAATCTGATAAATTTTTAGTGCCATCTGGTCAACAGCCTCCATTTCCCTTCACCTGAATTATTACAACAGCCTACTAATTTGCATGGATGCTTTTGTCCTTTGTACCCAATAACCTGCCCATATGTCTCCCATCTTCCCCTCAAACAACACTCAAAATGACCTTTTAAAAACTTAAATTATTACCTCTAAATAGGGAATAGGGGTGGGAGGGAAAGGGAGAGAGAAGGGGAATAGCATGGATGGTGAAAGGAGACTCTCATACAAAATACATGTATGAAGATGTGAATTTGGTGTCAACATATCTTATATATAATCAGAGATATGATAAATTATGGTATAATGGTGTATTAAGAATTGTAATGCAAAAATAAATAAATAAATAAATAAAAACTTAAATTACATCATGCTGCTCCTATGATCAAAACCATATCCTGGCTCCCCAGCTTACTCATAGAAGTGGGCTTTTTTTCAATCTGGTAAGCTCTTAGCTACCTCTTTGATTTCATTTTCTATTATTTTTTTCCTTTGCTTATTGGTTTTTATCACACTGGAATAGAATTAGCATTTCTTTAACATACTAGGCATACACTCCTGCCCCAGAGGCTTCACTCTTGTCCTTCAATTGACCAGGAATGCTCCCCTTCTAGAAATTCCCTTAGTTTATTTCCTCACTTCTTCAGATCTCTGTTCAAACACTGCTTTTTGAGATACCATTCCTGATCATCCTACATAAGACTGCATCCCAACCCCTAGCATTCACTTACCACCTTTATTTTTCTCCATTCCAATTTGTCACCATTTGACACATTTGTTAATTATTACATATTGTCTGTCCCATATCACCAAATTTTCAACCCTGCAAGGGCAAGGATTGTGGTTTTGTTCACTGTTATTCCCAATGCGAGGAACAGTGTTGGGAATATTTTGTCTCTTCAATAATTATTTATTGAATGAATGAATAAATAGTTTTAAACAGTTATGTAGCCTTCTCTAGTATCTTCTTACTCTAAGGAACAGGATATACTCTAAGGTAATATCATTCTAGGCACATTTATGTTTGACTTTGATGGAATCAGTTTGGTTGGCAAAATATGGAAAAACAAAGGGTTGGTGGGGGGAAAATATTGACAAAAACCCTTGGAAATGAAAATCAGGAAGGATGATGGCCTTAAAAAAGCGGGGGGGGGGGATCAGGGATTGAACTCAGGGGTGATTGACCACTGAGCCACATCTCCAGCCCTTTTTAATTTTTTTTTAAATAGGGTCTTGCTAAATTGCTTAGGGCCTCACTAAGTTGCTGAGGCTGGCCTCAAGTTGCTGGGATTATAGGCATGTGCCACCATGCCCAACCTAACATTTTAAAAACTTTTATAGGGGGCAGGTGGTTGGAACATAAAAATCCTAAGAACTATTAA
Organism: Marmota flaviventris; assembly: GCF_047511675.1. NCBI lineage: Eukaryota > Metazoa > Chordata > Mammalia > Rodentia > Sciuridae > Marmota > Marmota flaviventris. Next base: position 96,126,446 of record NC_092518.1, read on the forward strand.
CAAGGTTGTTGAAGCTTTGCCTTATTTGTTTGTGAAATTTCAAGTCCAAATAAAATGTGATTCACAGATATTTTCTTGGGGATATGAATTTAGGCTCCAGAATAGAGAAGATTTAAAAATTAGGAAGTCTCTGGTTTTCCCATCTGCGCTAAATCCACATAATTATATGAGTCACGATAAGCTTTAGGGTGAAAAAATCTCCCTGGGTTTACAAAACACAAGTCCACTAGAACTCACAGAGCTGCCTCATAAGGTTTTTCACATACTGTTAACAGTTCAGGAGTGGTACTAAAGTGCCCAAGTGAAATATTCAGGGCAGAGATTCCAAACCTCTTTGATTCTAACTAGAATCTTAACCAAAACACTGCAGAAGAGGGGCAAGTTGGTTGCCCCAGACATCAGGCTTAGGGATGAGTGAGAAGAAAACAAGCAAGAGTCAACTGTTCTCTATCCCTAAATTCTGCTCAGTGCTACTTTCTAGAAGTCCAGGAAATGTTCTCAAATAGCAGACATCCCAAATGTGACTCCAGAACACAGATGCAGCCTCTCCTCATATGACCCATCTAGACTGCCAGGGTGAGATGTCTGTGCAGCGTGGCACTATTTTCTCTACTCATTGGCACACTGTCCCCTTTAACAGTACCTATGAAATTCACTTCTGTTTATCTCTTCAGCTTCTTTCTCACTATATAGCTCTCTTTCTTTTTTTCTCATTCTTTCTGATTGCCTACACTATGGCATTAAGAAGACAAACAGATAAACTCCAAACCACTTTGAGCTGAAGCAGCTTATTGTCTTGGTTCTTAATGCAGAACTCACTGGAGAGTTGAACTCCACCATGTATAGTACCATGTTCCAAGACTGTTATACTCTTGACAGGGTATTTTCCAAAAATGAGACAGGTATTCTGCTATCTTGAAAGCATCAAAATGAGCAGACAACATGATTTAAACTGTCCTTCATTTATTTTAGTACTGGAAGCAGGCAATCAATCAGTATGTCTATATGTAGCATTTTGGAATCGGGGGGAAAAAACTGGAAACATAGCCATTGTGACCAACCCTTCTAATAAGCTGCAATGCAAGCAAAATAATGAGTGGGAAAAAAATCTTTGTATTCTATCCAGTTCCCCCTCTGATTTCAAGGGATTCAGTGGGAGCTGGATGTTCTAAAACCCCTAAAAGTAGAGCAAAGTGATAGGTACCCACTTTCCCTTAAGACCTGATAAATTAGAGGCTAATTAGATGGGCAGTCATTTCAAGGAGAGAGAGAGAATGAAGGTCTGCTACTACTCAAGCACTGAGCCAGGTGCTGTGCATGCAACAGTGAGCAAAAACAGATGTGAGGCCTGCTTTCTTGGAGATTGTGATCTCATGGGTGAGACAAATATTAATCAAATAATTACACAGATGAGTATATGATTATAAGCTGTGATAAATACTCTAAAGGAAAGGAACACAGTCCCAAGGAAGGGTATACTGTAAGAGGGAATTAATGAAGGCCTCCATGAAGAAATATCACTTAAACTGAGATTTGAAGGGTCAGTAATACTTAAATGACTCATCAGAAAAAAAAAATCATATATTTCAAGTTGAAAGAACAGCTGGTCTGAGGTGCTTTGGAGGACTATAAACAAGCCCAGGGTGGCTGGAGTGTGGAGGAAAAGGGAATGATGAAAGACGAGGCTGTAGATTTTGACAGGGTGTTTCTTAATGGGAGTATCATTGTCTTTGGGGTGGGGTAATCCTGCATGGGGATAGAGAGTGCTTGTTTGCACAGATAATTTTGCAGAAGTATAGTGTCCCTGCCTTACCCATTAAATGCCCTCCTTGGTGTTTATGACAACCAGAAAGTTCCTAAATTTCCAAACACCTCCCAGTGAAGAACTACTGAATATAGAGCTATATAGACCATTGAAGGATTTAGGATTCTGTCTTACAAGTAAGGAAGAAAGAAGGAGAAATAGTTTAAGCAACAGAAGAAAGTGATTCAATTTATATTCTGAAAAGATCATTCTGGGTACAGAGCAAAGACACAGGTTTCCCCAGAGATCCTCATTGATAAGGTTTTTGTTAAAAATGCAAAGACTACCTAGGAGGCAGGAATGGAGGGGATAACTGGGTAAGCTCTCACCAGATATTAATAGTAAAGTTTTAATGCATTTGTTAGCAACTATTTATTGAGCACTTAATATATGAAAGATATGTGATATGTCCTTTATGTACCTTATTTTTCTGTATTCTTCATAATACCCCTGCAAATATGCATGATATCTCTATATTACAGATGAGTAAATGTGGCATCAGAGAAGCTCAGTGAGTTCCCAGTGTTATGCAGCAGATAAATGATGGATCCAGGAGTCCAGTAGTTCATTGACCCCAGAGCCTATGATCTGTGTTCCTTTCCTTAGTAACCATGGGGCTATATTTAGCTGTTATATTACTAACGGAGCTTCTTAGCAGAGTACAGTGACTGAGTTTGGAGTACAAGAACCTTTGTTGTGGAGCATTTTGAACAGCTAATAGCCAAATGAAAATCCCAGCTGCTTGGGAATAGGAGGGTGGGAATTGGAATAGAGTGAAGATACATGGAAGGATGCTGAAAACAAACTTGTTCTTTCATAACTTTGCAAAGAAAATATCCTGCTAAAGTCATTTCTTCCTGGAGCTGCACTACAGTTGCAAGGAGGCCTTTTGGAAATTCAAGAAGGGGAGAGCAGCTTCTATTGTGTCACAAGGCAAAGTAGAAGACAAGCTTCTTGGCCTTGCTTATACTATGCATTCACAGAAGAATGGTACTATCCTATCAGACTCAAGTTCAGTTTGCAGAGGCTCCCTACATATTTGGGCTTCCTCCAGATGTTAGAGTAAATGGCTTCATTCGAGACATACTTATGGGACTCTTTTAGTCTGAAATGAAGCACTGAACATTGTTGTGGATACAAAAGTTATTATACATAAATGGTTTCAATGGCTTTATACTCCAACGGGGGTGAGAGAAATACAACCAAGTAAAATCAACAGAGGCACACATAAAACACCATGGGAGTGCAGAATATGAGTGTCCAGTTTTACCTGAGGAAAAAAGTAGGGGCATAAGGGAAGGCTTTGTAGTGACAGCAGCATTTGGGCAGGCCAGACCTTAAAAGATGAATAAGATCTTGGGCTTGGTGTTGTGGCTCAGCAGCAGAGTATTTGTCTAGCATGTGTGAGGCACTGGGTTTGATCCTCAGCACCACATAAAAATAAACAAATAAAATAAAGGTATTGTGTCCAACTACAACTAAAAAAATAAATGTTTAAAAAATGAGTAAGATCTTTGAAGGTCTGTGGTTCTTAACTTTTGGTGTTTTGACTATCATCCCCAACATCACTTGGAAATTTGTTAGTAATTCAAATCTCAAGTCTACTTTAGAACTACTGAATCAGAAACTCTGGGGTGGAGCCCAGAAAGCCATTTTTTAACAAGCCCCGATGCAGGCTATGTTTGAGAACCACTATTTTTGGTGAAGGAGAGGGGGCCATTCTAGTTCCAGGAAACAGTGTGAGCAAAATTTTAATGAGATTAATATAGGTGGTGCCTCTGGGGACTGCTAAAGAACAGCTGTGGCTAGAGGGTAGGGTGCATGGGTAGGATTGGCAGCAAAAATGAATAGGATCATAATGAGGGTTCTTGAACTTTATATTTCAAATAATAGGTGATATAGAAGTGTTCAAGAAAGAGAATGACATGGACACCAGGAGACCGGCAAGAATCTGCTATAGCTAATCCAGTGGTTCTCTGCCCTGGATGCACATTAAAAATGGCTGGGAAGCGTATTGATACTACCAATTCCAGGGCTCCTCTCCCAGATATCTAGCTGTAATTAGTCTTGAGAGTGCCCCCAAACTGGTATGCTTCAGAAGTTCCACAGGTAATTCAAAAGTAAACTAAGGTGGAGTACCCCTTTTCTAAGAGAAGGATAAAGCACCTTTGTAAGAGGATGGGAAGGAATGAGGAGGATATTAATACCTTCTTTGTTAGTATGACACACCAGAGGCAGGATACTTTATAAAGGAAAGAGGTTTATTTTGGCTTATAATTCTGAAGGTACAAAGTCTAGGGTCCTCATCTGGCAATGGCCTTCCTGCTGACAGAATCCTGAGATGGCACAGGGTAACACAGGGTGAGAGATAGGGAACACATGTATGTTCTGGTCTTTCTTCTTATAAAGCCACCAGTAATTCAATCATGGGGGTTCTACCCTGATGACTTTATCTAATCCTAATCACTTCCCAAAGATTCCATGTCTAAACACCATAGAAAGATCATTTCTTTTATAAAAATTGTTTATTGATTCTTTTAGTTATACATGCCAGTAGAATCTGTTTTGACATATTCATATAGGCATGGACTATATCTTATTCTTATTAAGACCCGAGTCTTTAATACTTTAACAGATTATTTAGGAGATTAAATTCCTGCATGAGTTGGGGGAGGGTACAACCCATATCCAAACCAGAGCAGGAAGTAACCCTGCTGGGATCTATTCTCCTCATTTTCTCTGGAATGTGGCAAAAGACCCTTGCAGAAATCCCAACAGGGGGTGAGGGGGGTTCTTAGTCTTGATTTGGCATGAACCACTTCCTGAACTATTTTGTGAATGACTTCAGCAGTTTAGGATAAAACTCTGCTGTAAAATTGGAGTTTATCTAATATGATTGAGGGGACGATCCTAGAGTCATTTGACACAACTGCCTGGCCCAAGCTCCTCTGAAATCTCTGTGTATGTATCCTTTAAGACTCACTATGAGGCAAAGCAGGAGAATGGATAAGCCTCTGCAGTGGGAGGAGGGCGCTCAGAGCCTGAATGCAGGTTTCCAGAGCTGCTTTCCCCATAAGCCCTAATTGGCAAGTGCGCTGCTTCCTCTCCATGTCTGCCTCTGCAGCTTCTGCTGGCCCATCAGCTGCTCCCACACTAGTGGAGGGAGATAAGAGGGAGGTGGTGAACATAGCTCAATGGTTTCCAAATAATGATCATCTACAATCAGACGAGAGTAGTGGAAGAATGCATGAGAGGGAAGTAGAGGGACATGACAGTCACTGTGATGCACCTGAATAGTCAGCAGTGTGGCCAATTAGGTTGAAATAAAGATGTAGGAACTTCTGGAGGGACTCAGCTTCATAACAATTACAACAAACAACAATATTAGTAGTGAGTACTGTGCTTAGAGATTTGTTTGTATGGATGATCTCATTTGACCTTATGATACAAGTGCTGTTGTTATCCCCTTTTTCCAGATGAGAAATCTGAGGCTCAGAAAGATTAAGGAATTTGCCAAAAGCCACAGAGCGAATTAGTTTAAACCAGGACCCTAAACCAAGGAATGATCCAAACTGTGAGCTGTTAACCAACTCTACTGCAGTTAGTTACTTCTAAAACCATGCCCAGTCTGGAATGGGTAGAATTTGTGTGGTATTTATGGAAGATTACACAGAGATGTGGTAATAGAGGGCCTTGAAGGCCTGGCTGTGGGGTTTAACTTTTATTCTAGAGGCACTTGAGAGCCATTAGACAGACACATCAGGACATTATTATTGAATCAGGGAGCACAGAGCAGCAACTTACTTATCCCTCTCTCAATGCCTGTGAGTCTGCATAGATCCTGAAGATCATTCCAGGTACAGAGGAATAGGATGGTATAACAGATTCATCACCTTGATGAATCTGTTAGTCTTCCCTATATCCTCAGCACTTACTTGGCTTTGTTCACCCCAGTTTAACCCTTAGGACACAGAGGCACTTTCGATGTCTGAATGTTCCAAAGCAGATAGCCTTGCTCTCTATTCTGGTTACTGTTAGAAATGGACAATCTGGACCCAGGGCAGTCAAAGGGGGTTCAGTCCCAGTGCTTCCTGGAAGGTATGCTTTAGACCAGTGCTAGGGCAACTCCATATTAAAGTAGCAGAATGGAGGAGTCCACCAATCATAGCCTAATTCCCTGGGTAATGTGGAGATTTAAAGGGAGAAGAATGCTATCAAATTTCCACTCTTTATTCTGTTACTCATTCCCTGCTTGTCTTCTGTTTCATGAAGTGTCTCAGTATATTCTAAATAGTAATCTACAAGGTGAAACCTACCAACTGAACACTCATAATTTAGTTCCCCTTATGAGGAAGGTCAGGGTTGGACACAGTGAGAAGATGGGTGCTTGGTGGTTGATGTAAGTAGCCCTGGTCCACCTCTTCCTTCATCTCCAACCTTTATCTCCAACCTGCTGGGTCTTTCATTTACCACAGAACTCAGAATCTTTTTTACTTCCAAATGAGGGAGAAAAGATTGACAGAGCCTCACACAGAAGTCATCTCCTTTTGCATGGACCCCATTGATTTTAAAAATCGAGAAGATGACCTTGGAGATTGCTATGATTTAGATGTTGTGTCTCCCAAAAGCTTATGTGTGACAATGCAAGAAAGTTTATAGGAGAAATTATTGGACTATATCCTTAAACTAATCAGCAAATTAATCCCTGATGGGATTAACTGGGTTGTAACTGGAGGCAGGTGCAGTGTGGCTGGAGGAAGTGGTTCATTGTGGGTGGAGCTATGTGGTATATATTTTGTATCTGGAGTGTGGAGTCTCTTTCTTCTTTCTTATCATCATGTGAGTGGTGTCCCTCTGCCACACTCTTCCACTATGATGTTTTATCTCACCTTGAGCCCTGAGAAATAGAGCCGGACTTCTACGTACTAAGACCTCTGAAACTGTGAGCCTTCAAATAAATCTTTCCTTCTCTACAGTTGTTCTGATCAAATCTTTTAGTTATAGCAGCAAAAAAACTGACTAAAACAGAGACCCATAGAAATTCTCCAGTTGCCCCAGTTTTCTTTTGCATAATTATAGGTATTTAATAAAGTTATTATAAAGACTAAATAAGTTAATATTTGTAAAACACTTACAAGAGTGTCCAGGGCATTTCAAATAGTAAAAAAAATGAGATATTAATCATAATCTTACTCTTAATCTTACTCACTCAAGAGAAGTATAGTGGTTTGAGTATGTGGCAACATCACCATCTGGGAGTCTGGGCTTTAAGACATCCTAGGAGGTCTTCTTGTCATGGCCACAGCCACTAACCTTGGTTTATCCAGACCATGAGAAGGCTTTCTTGAGCCTTCTTATCTGAATGTTTTGTTCTTGCCTTGTTCTCTCAAATGGTGCTCCAGGGTCAGTACTCTGGGGCAGACTTCACTGAGGAGTATTTCTTTGTCGCAGTCAAGAAAAAGGCAACTCTGAATTGGGACACCTTCCCCACACACTAAGGGCCTTGTTTATTAACCTTGAATTCTCTTCCACTGTAGAAGAGGACTTTACTGCCACTGGTTAGTTTTGAGTTAGGGCTTAGCTTATGAGGTGAGATCTGGGGCAAAATCAGGAAGGAGAGACATCTGAATTCAAAGCAGTCTTAATTCTCTTTGTGAGACCTTGTCTTCCAGATACCCAGTGCTTTCTTGAAATCACTGGCTGCTTAGGGATCCTTGTCAGGGTCATCCTCAGGCCTTTCTACCCTAGGCAGCTCTTCCATCCATAGTTCTTTTCTAAAGTCTGTTTCTCATCTTCACAACTTGACTGTTTAGGGGCCCAAGCTCTTAGGACTCTGCTCCAATTTGAATATGACAATGTTCTTTCAGACTGGGTGTTTATGTCCATTGAAAATTGTTATTGTTCCTGCTATGTTTTATTCACAATTCAGGAAGGACTTCAGATGAGCTAGTAGAGTATGAATTTTGATTCAGCAAGGCAAGGGGAACATATTTAGAGCAAAAGTCTTTAATGCCTCTCAAGTCACACATTGGTTAAAATGGCTATACCAGTAACACTTCAAGGCAAGATATTCTAGTTGTTCAGAGAACAGGTTCTGGAGTAACTACTAGCTCTGATTATGGAAAAGTTACATCTCTCCCTGCCTGAGGTTCCTCATCTATAAAATGGACTTAATAATTGCACATACTTCACAAGGATGTTATAAGGATACTAATATTCACATAGTTCCTAAAATGGTGCCTGTCTCATGGTAAGCATATTAGTACATTTTTCTGTTATTATAATGAAATACCTGAGACTGGGTAATTTACAAAGAAAAAAGGTCTAGTTAGCCCACAGTTTTGGAAATTGAAAGTCCAAAATTGGGCAGGTATATTTTGTTCAGTCTCTGGTAAAGGCCTAATGGTGGATGGTGTCATGGTAGGAGTGCATGCCAGTAGGAGAAATCACATGGCAAAGCAGGAAGACAGAGTGAGGGGAGGTGCCAGGATTGCTCTTTTTATAATAAGCCTTTTGTGAGACCTGAGGTCTCATAAGAACCACATCAATTCCTTCTGAGTATAGCACCCCTGAAGACCCAGTCACCTTGCAGTATGCTTCAAAGACTCAATCACCTTACAATAAGCTCCACCTCTTTTTTTTGAGAGAGAGAGAGAGAGAGAGAGAGAGAGAGAGAGAGAGAGAGAGAGAATTTTAACATTTATTTTTTAGTTTTCGGCAGACACAACATCTTTGTTTGTATGTGGTGCTGAGGATCAAACCCGGCTGCACGCATGCCAGGCGAGCACGCTACCGCTTGAGCCACATCCCCAGCCCAAAGCTCCACCTCTTAAAGGTCTCACTACACCTCACATTGCCACAAGCTTCCAATGCACTAACCATAGCAATGTTACATAAATGTTTGTTAAATAAATGTTTAACTGCAGATGCCAGGCAGCCAAACTTCAAGCCTATGAGAGGGCTAGCCAGACAGGTACTCATTTCCTTCAGGAGAAGCATGAAGAATATCTAGGCTGGAAACAGAGTGGTCTTAATCCTCTATAGGAGGGACATGCAGCCCTCCACAATTTGACAAAGGTAAGATATGGACAGTTTAAGTTTGAAGAGGCTGTGTGGACAAAAGAAGGACCAGCCAGATTCTGTGTACATAGTAGCTCATCAGCTGGGATAGGGGCTGTCTTTGGGAAATCTCTGCCAAGAAAAACATTCCCAATTTCTCCTTAGATTTAGTATGCCTTAATCCCTTTGGTTGATTTTGTTGTCTCTAGTATGGAAGGACCTAAACTGACAGTCCCTGAACAAGTCAGAATGTGTCTAATCTGGTGGGTGTGAAATACAGCAGCCCCCTAAGGATAATGGAAGTAAGCAAAGCTCTGTGGGACATGCATATATATTTTTTTGATAATGAAAAGGTTATAGACATAATAATGACTGTGATTTGGAAAGAGTCATCTGCTGTCTATTCTCAGAAAAGACTGGCTCTATGAAACAGCCTGTTCCCATTGGAGGGAGGCTCAAGTAATCTCAAGGATCAAAGTCTGTTACCCATCTCTACCTCACTTTGACTGTACTAAGATCCTCTGCTTGGCAGAGCAGGGCTCCTCAACTCCGGCTTTGGCATGCCAGGGCTTCTAAAGGTGGGGGCTAAGCATTTCTGCTGCCATCATATTTGTGAATTGGTGGGGAAGGAGGGAATGGGGCCTGATGGGTGGCCAAAATGAAGGCATTTTTAAAAAGCAATTCAGAAAGTATGGTGATCTCAGTTAGTTACTCAGCAGAAAAGAGAGAGTGTTGGCTGTCCCTAAGGCTACCAACTGTTTCTTTATACTTTATATTTTGCATTACATTCAATTTAGCACTAGGTTAAACATTGAGGGGTTGCTGTTATTTTCCTGTGCATCAATAATTTCTCAATAGGACCAGACTTTCTGTGAAATGGAGCATCAACTCACATCTTAGTTTGAAACACACAACAGTGGTGAATTTGTTATTAAAATGGTCACATATTGCAATTCTGTATGATATCACCTACCATTTTCTTAGCTATGCCTCATGGCATCTTTCACAAAGCTTGGTATGTATCAGGTAACTGTCAAACCCTCTTTCATTTGATTAAGTTGCAGGCAACTAGTATCTCACAGTTCCCTTTGCTTTTACATGCAAAAGCAAATCAGGATAATAATATCACCTCTCATTGATGAATCCTGTGGGGTTTTGAGGATATTCATATTTATACTGGGCCTAATAGATAGTACATTGTCCTATTTAATGCTCAGAACAACCTTATGAGGCGGGTGTTATTATCTCAACTTCACAGATGAATCTGTGGCTCAGGGATGCTAAATAGTGTATCCAATATCATACAGCTACTGTGCAGCAGGGATTTGAATGCATATTTGGATTCTTTCCATTGCCATAGCTCTTTTCACTATTTGCATTCTCTTTTAAACTCTATTCATTTATTTTTATGTGGTGCTGAAGATGCAACCCAGTGTCTCACTTGTGCTAGGCAAACGCTCTACCTCTGAGCTACAGCCCCAGCCCCACTACTTGCATTCTTTCCTGATAATCTGGGTTTAAGATTTTTCATCACCATTTGCTATGCTTTTCACTTTCTAATGTTTAAGGGTTATTGAAGGGTTCACCTAACTGTATAATACTTATAAACATAAGCAGCTTGCCCCAATAAATTGAGTGTAACGTTTCCCAGATACTCCAAACAGCTTCTTGTGTCTCAGACAATGGAAAACTCTAATTATTAAATGGGTCAGCACAGTGTTTAATCAGCTTGTTGCAGATGGTTGCTTGCCACATATTAATGATTAAACCACCTACTTATTTGTTGGGTGCTGGAAATTGATAATGTATACAGAACATATTCTGAGGCTTTAGTAGATTTTGTATTTATACGACCCCACATATACATATATCTTGGTCATTTTACTCTGTCAGTATCACAGCACAGACTTTGAAATGAAAGAAATTTAGATGCCAAGAGACCTCCAGAGGATTAGGTAATCGGAATTTATCTCCCCCAATTAATAGCTGGGAAAACTGAGGCTGATGCAGGTAGTGCCTTGCTCAAGGTTAAAAAGTAAGTTCAAACCAGACCAGGAGTCAAATTCAGATATATCTGACTTCTGTTTGCTTCATTACATACTTCTTTCAGCACTTTTATTCTTGTCTTTAGGTTCTCAGGCATCAAATATTACTGAGCAGCTGCTGTGTGCCAGATTTTGACTCAGAAATGTCAGGCAACTTTCCTAGAGTCACACCACAAGCAAGTGACAGGGTTTAGCACTCCACTCTCTAGTTTTTTCTACCATCCACCTTGCCAGTCCTCACTGAAGACATGCACATCTCAGTGTTTTTCTGTGAAATTGGGAGGATGGTGTGATTTGGTCCAGATAGGCAGGCTTCTCAGTGATTTATAGATGTGAAAAGACAGAATCCTCCTTTGAGGATCAAATGACCTCACTAGAGCTGTTGTTCTCAAACTTGAACAAGCATCAGGATTACCTAGAGAAATGTTAAAACACTGATTGTGGAGTTCCACTCTCAGAGTTTCTCATTCAGTAGAACTAGGATAGGTTCTGAAGATTTGCATTTCTAAGAAATTCTTAGGTGCTGACTCTGCAGGTCCAGGGGCCACACTAAAAATCTCCTTTCAAGTCTATACAATAAGTATGATAATCTTGATCTCCTGATCTGACTTCCTTAAAAAGACCCCTAAAGTGCAAAAATGAAAATCAAGAATCAGTAAATGGGATGGATTCAAACTAAAAATCTTCTTCTCAGCAAAAGAATGACAAGTACTCTTAAGATTCCATCTCACTGCAATCAGAATGGCAATTACCAGGAATACAAGCAATAATAAATGTTAGTTAGGATGTGGGGAAAAAGGTACACTCATACATTGCTGGTGGGAATGCAAATTGATGCAACCATTATGGAAAGCAGTATGGATATTCCCCAGAAAACTTGGAATGGAACCCCCATTTGACTCAGCTATCCCACTCCTCATTTTATACCCAAAGGATTTAAAATCAGCATACTACAGTAATGCAGCCACATCAATGTTTACAGCAGCTCAACTCACAATAGCTAAACTATGGAACCCACCTGCCCTTCAACAGATGAATAGATAAAGAAAATGTGATGTATATGATATATAAATGTGATATATACATTATATATATATATATATATATATATATATATATATATATATATATATATATATATATATGATGGAATATTATTCAGGTTTAAAGAAGAATGAAATTATGCCATTTGCCATGGATTGAGTTGGAGAATATCATGCTAAGCGAAATAACCCAATCCCAAAAAGCTAAAGGCCAAATGTTTTATCTGATATACAGATGCTATTTCACAATAAGAGGGGCTAGGGAAGAACAGAGTTACTTTAGATGAGGTAGAGAGGAGTGAGGGGATGGGAGGTGGTCTGGGGTTAAAGGGAAAGTAGAATGAAACAGACATTATCACCTTATGTAAATATATTACTGCATGACCAATGTGATTTTACAACATGTACAACCAGAAAAATGAGAAATTATACTCTATTTATGTATGATATATGAAAGTGCATAAATGCATTATACTGTCATGTATAACTAATGAGAACAAATAAAAATAAACTTAAAAAACTTGACCTCTTTTCTCTTTACAAAGTTTGTGAAGAGTGAGAATGGTTTTGGAGATGGTACCTCAGTTTTCTACATAATTTTGAGTGTTCAAAACCAGCTTAAAAATCATATCTGCCACTACAAGAAATTTGGAAAAAATACTAGGTCATCTAGTCCAGTCTTCTGCATCTAAACTGGGATGTACCTAACCCATTCCAAATGTATGGTTGGCAACTCCCACTTTTTCCTTTATGAATGATTATGATGAGCACTTTCTCTGTCTGCTCTTATGAACTAATAATTTTATCCTAATTCTTCCCCTTGTTTTATGGTTGTGCATGAGGTGTCCCTTAAAGCTCTTTTGTTAATGTGGGAATATTCAGAGGAGAAATTAGCTGCAACCTACTCTGTCCATCCTAGTTTAAATGGACCAACTGGGTGGTAACTGCAGCAGGTGAGGCATGGCTGGAGGAGATGGATTACTTGGGGCATGCCCTGGAAGGTGCATCTTCTCTGTGGCCCTTTCTTCTAGCTCTCTTTCCTCCTGGATGCTGTGAAAGAATCAGTGCTCCTTCACCATGGCCTTTTGCCATGATGTTTGGTTTCACCTTGGGTACAGGGTAATGGAGTCAATTGACCATGAACTGACACCTTTGAAACCATGACACAAAATAAACTTATCCTCAGCTAAGTTGTTTTTGTCAGGTATTTGGATCACAGCAATGCAAAGCTGACTAACACCTTGGATGCTCCACAGTGATTATTATTAGTAAATCAGTCTGCTCAGGGATATGTGGGCATAGGGCCTGGCATAGATCTTGGTACATAGCAAGTAATCAATACATTACATAGCTCCCTTTCCTTCCCTTGTCTAACTGGTAATACCTCCAAATTACTCATGAGTCACTCTGGCATTCCTTTGATCCAATGTTGGTGATCACCTAAACACGATCTGCAGAATGAACTTCTGCTTATGGAATATGTAGTCATATATATATATATATATATATATATATATATATATATATATATATAACTTTTAGTTGTCAATGGACCTTTATTTTTTTTAATTTATATGTGGTGCAGAGCATACACCAGTTGATAACTCTAGATGACATCCTCTTCCATATTTCTAAAAATAGTGGTTCTCAGACCTGGTTGCACATTAGAATTACCTAGGTAGCTTTAAAAATACTAATGCCTGGATCCCATGCCAGACCAACTGAGTCAGAGTCTCTGGGGGTAGGGTCCAGACTGGTATTTTCAGAGCTGTCTGGGTGATTTTAATGTACATCCAAGCTTGAGAAAGAACCACTGTTAAAACCAAAGCCACTTTTCCTTTTACTTTGTCTTCTTGTCTTTTTAAAACTTTTTAAAATACATTTATTTATATATTTTAATTAGGTATATTCAACAGCAGAATACATTTTGATTCATTGTACACAATGGCAGCACAACTTTTCATTTCTCTGGTTGTATACAATGTAGCGTAGCACCATATGTACAGTCATATATGTAAGTAGGGTAAGGGATGTACATCTCATTCCACCATCTTTCCTGCCCCCAAACCTCCTCCCCTTCCCCCTTTGCCCAATCAAAATTCCTCCAACTTTCCCATACCCCCCCCCCAACTCCATTATGGATCAGCACCCACTTATCAGAGATAACATTCAGCCTTTGATTTTTTGGGATTGGCTTATTTCGCTTAGCATGATATTCTCCAACTCCATCCATTTACCTGCAAATGCCATGATTTTATCTTTTAATTCTGAGTAATATTTTATTGTGTATGTATACCACAGTTTCTTTGTCCATTCACTCATTGAAGGACATCCAGGTTGGTTCCACAGTTCAGCTATTGTGAATTGAGCTGCTACAAACATTGATGTGGCTGTGTTACTATAGTATGCTGATTTTAAGTCCAGAGTATCTGTAACTCTGAACTTTACTCTAGAAGGGATTCTATAAGGCAATGGTCCTGAAACTATAGCATGCATGTATTCATCAGAGTCACCCTGAATCACACAGGTTTTCCCTAGAATTTATGATATGTGAGGAATGTGATGGGGCCAAGAATCTGGATTCCTAGTGAGTTCCTTGGTGATATGGATGCTGTCCACCCAGGGACCACACTGTGTAAACCATTGTTGTCAGGGAAGGGACACAATTCTCTTCATCTGATACCCCTTAAAACACAGTTGTGATAGGCAACCTTTTAAACCCAAATTCCCATGACAATTTGCAAGCACTATAAGGGTGTGTATGCTTACAAAGCTGTATTGAGGAGAGCTATATCAAAGTAGCCAAGCATCCATTTGCAAAGACAAATGAAAGACAAATGGAACCCATCAGGAGAATTAAACAAATGTTCTCTGGGGTAATAAGATGCAGCCAGCAGCAGAGGAAAGAGTTAAATAATTAGGTTGTTTATCTTGATTTAGTCTCTGTAGGGCTTGGGTGACTTTGTTCCATCTCCATGTATCATAATTAGAACTGTCTTCTACCATTTAAATAGGAATGGGTTTACTGTTAAAACACAGGACAAATTAGAGATCACAGGCATGGAGAAAACAGAACAAAACAAATAAAAGCCACCCCTAATCTGCAGCAACAGACCAAGAAGAAGAATGTTTTGAGTTGCTTATGAACATCACAATCAGTTTTAGGTAACACTGCCCAGTATGTGCAAGCTTAATTATTTTCTATCAAGATAGGGGGGTGGGGGGCAACTAGACAGGGATGTTGAGGCATGGAAGGAAATGGTTAAATCATTCTATTTGCTCAGAATGAATGGCAATGTAGCCCCTGCATTTGCCATTCATCTACTCTTCTCTAGAGGATCACAGGAAAGAACAGAGATGATAAATGAGCCCAGCATCCCTGAGAAACACCAATTACCTTATAGAAAATCACCTTAGTAGGTTTGTGTATATGTGTGTGTGTGTGTGTGTGTGTATGTGTGTGTGTGTGTGTGTGTGTGTGAGAGAGAGAGAGAGAGAGAGAGAGAGAGATATGGGGGGAGGGAGACTGAACAATACTAACTTTATTAACTATTCAATCTCCTTACCTATGTTTTTCTTAAATAGACTAGGTAGGGCCAAAATGGCATAAATTCTGGCCTAGACGGGGCTACTTAGAAAACAGGATTGGCAGGTTAGTGATACTTTTTCTCTTCTCCTGGCCCCACATCCTGGTACTTATCACCATCTTTTTAGGTTCCCTCCCTCAGAATGACCACCATCTCACTTTCTTGAGACCTGGGTATGTACGTGCTCAGGCATGCACCCATGTGTGCATGTATGTGTAGAAGGAGGTGAAGTGCAGAACAGCAAAGTGTTAACTACCCAAATTTAGAGTGCTTGTGTTTGAATTTGGGACTGTACCTGTTATTTGCTACACTACCTTGAACAAATCACTTCATCACTTGAAGCCTCAGGTTTTATCTGTAAACAGGATAACAAAAGAGCTAATATAGAGGGCTAAAGGAATCCACATAAAGCACATAACTTGGCACATTTTAAATACTTAATACATGTTGATGTTGTAACAGGAGCATAGACTTCTGGGGCAGGCAGAGAAGCCCAGAGTGTTGGCAATATAAACTAAATATCTGAGGATATGCAAAACAACTATTTTGGGCCCCAAGGATAGCTTTTTCCTTGGGTCATTGCCACTAACACTATGATGGAATTAAGCCTACCATTTCACAGTCTGAGGTGTAAGATACTCTTGAGAAGAAGAGTTTAGAGAATAAAGTTTCCAAGTACAGGAAGGACTGGGTAGGATTTGCTTATGACGGACATTAAGTAGCAAGAGCCAGAGCTGAAAGATTGAATGAGCAGTCACTGAGGCTAATTTCTGTGGTGCGACATTGGGCCTTTCTTTTTCCTTCCCCATCCACACTCCAGTGGTTTCTGAAATACTTGTAGTTCTCTGCAAGTGCTTTTCTTTCTTTCCTCTAGCCTTTGAGCATGCTTATCTTTGGCCTTTGCATCTTCTTCCATGACCAGTTCTCTGCTTATGCTATTTCTTCTGAACCACTCTTTCCACCACTATTCACTTGGTTAAACACTTATTAAAACTTCTTTGGCTGGGCATGGTAGCTCACACCTGTAATCTCAGTGTCTAGGAGGCTGAGGAAGGAGGATTGCAAATTTGAGGCCAGCCTGGGAAATTTAGCAAGACCCTCACCAACTTGGTGAGACCCTGTCTCAAATAAAAAATAAGAAAGGACTGGGGATGGAGCCAGTGGTAAAGTACCCCTGGGTTCAATCCCCAGTACCAAACTAAATCAACCAACCAAACAACAACAACAAAAAACATTTGTTTTTTTTTTCCCCTTCCATAGTTTAAGTTCAATGCCTTGCCTTCAAGTTCCTATGACCCTCAGTAATTCTCACAGCATAACAAGTTTTCACAGAAGGCTGAAGTATCAAGTAGTCTTGTGCTATCTGGTATAGTAACCACAAGGCACATATGGGTATGGAACCCTTGAAATGTGGGTCATCTTAAATATGAAACTTTGTAAGTGTAAAATACAGACCAGAAAGAAGAATGTCAAATGCCTAACTAATAATTCTATGAATGGATTATATGTTGAAACGGTATTTTGGATACACTGGGCTAAACAGAATATATTTTAAAAATTCCACCTGTTTTATATTTACTTTTTTGAAGGTAGTGAATTGAAAATGATAAATGTGGTTTGCATTATATTTTCACTGGACTATGCTGCATCAGACTGGTAGCTTCATAAGGATAGGCACCTTATTTGACTTGCTCACTGTGATATCCCTGCTGTATGACAAATAGTAGTGCTCCCTTAAGTACTTTCAAATGACCAAATGAAGAAATTGATCATGTATCTGGGTTTGTATCGAACCTTGGTATTTTGGCTAGAAGGTACATGGCATCATTTTGGATTTATTTTTCCATTCCTCTGGGTATTTAATTCACATTAGTGTATTTCATGTCTTTAATTTCACAAATGACAGGAAGTTGTAGCTGTGGCTAAGTGATGCAATGTTGTTCCACTTACAAATTATTATCTGTAAATTCTTCCTACATGTGTTCAGAGAAGTGATTTGAAGAAGAGGAAATAATTTTCAAGCCAAGGGAAATTTAAAGCAAGAAAAGTGGAGCAGCAATATGGCCCAGGACTTAGTGTCTAAAAGAACCTGTATTCATTTTTTATTGCTGCATAAAAAATTACTACAAACATAATGGCTTTGACTAACATAAATTTAGTTAGGTTTTTTAGAATTTCTAAAGAGTTTCTGTAGGTTAGAAGTCTACACACAGTATGCATGGATTTTCTGCTCCGCGTCTGGCTGAGCTGAAATTAAAGTGTGTCTGGCCTGGGCTGTACTTTTTGTCTGGGTTCGGGGCCTCTTCTAATTTCCATGGGTTGTTTGGAGAATTGTTTTATAGCTATGGGCTTGGGTTCTCTTTCAGCTCATAAAGGCTGCCCACAGTTTCTTTCTCTATGACCCCCAAAGGTAATTCACAAGATGAATGTCTGCTTTTTTCCAAGTCAGTTAGAGCCTTGCTCCTCTGACTTCTTTCTCACCAGCCAGAGAATACCCTGTATCTTGAAAGGGCTCAAGTAATTAAGTTAGTCCCACCCAGATAATCACCTGATCTTATTGATTTGGGACCTTAATTACATCAGCAAATACCTTTCTAGCAGTACCTAGATTAATTTTGGATTGAATACCTGGGAGAAGGTATGCATACACAGGAACTGGGAATCTTGGGAGCTCATCTTAGAATTCTACATGCTATAGAACCCCAAGTATCTTTTCAGTGAAAATAAAATAATGAGCAGAAACAGTCTATAGAAGTAGTCAATTCTTTAAGAGCTATTGAGGAAGGGCTACTGAGGAAGTTGCCATGGGACCTATGGACAGGAATCTAATTAAGGAAATGCTTACATTGAAAAGCATGTTAAAGATAACATAAACTAACTCTCCCATTTGTCAGATGCCTAAATGGAGTCCTACAGGGTGGAAGCCTTGTGAGGGAGGTCAATGTATCCATCTCACATTCCTCCTGTGGAATTTGTTGACTGTTAGAATAGCTGGAAGACAGATCATTTGAAATTTGGTAAGATTATAATTTCTTATCAAACTAATTTTCTCACATTTTCATGCTTTACCTGCATTCTTAAATAAGTTATAGACTAAAAACATATATTTTTGAGTTTTAGAAAAATAAAACTACTTTGTATATAACATTGAATTCACTCTCTCATTCATATCTAACATTGAATGTATTGGTTGTTAAATCATAAATTGTGCTGAATTTCTCACTTTTAATATGTATAATTTTCTTTAAAACAACTGTTTAAAGGGTAAGGAACTTGGGCAAAGATGTGTTTCTATCCTTTAAGACAAAGTAGTGATGGAATTATTTGAGAACAGACTTAAAGATCCCAGGAGGGCCAGAAATCTTGAGAGCTTTGCATGGAAACAGCCTTTATATCTCAAAGTCCACTTTTTATATCCCCCTACCCAAAGGATCTGATGAGGAACACAGAATGAAGTGTAAACCAATGAGGCACCAAAAGAATATTACCTGAGTGACAGTCTTAGGCCTGAATTTAAAGAAAATGCACACAGTTTGTTTCTCTAGTGCTGACAGTACATTATCAATGTGATGAGATGAGCAAGTATTATTTTTGCAGAGGGAGAAAAAATAAAAATGGAATCTCTGGGGCTTGAGTGGCAATGATCATATCTGATTTTGTCAATGATTGAATTTAAAGGCACAGCTGCCTCCTATGTTCCTTACCTCTGAAGTTGGGCTGGTGCCTTGTTCAGGTCCCTGTCAAATCAACTTAGTTTATTTATTGAGAATACTTTCTTTTCATTGTTCATGTTTCCAGCAGGTTCAGGCACTGAGGATGATTTTTCAATGACAAAATAGTCAATAACCTGACTGCAGCTGACTTTTCCACACTCATGACAGCAGTCAATTTTCAACTCTTCTGGGGATGTTTATCTAGTTTTGTGATGCTTCAGGCCACTTGATGATTTCCATTTGCTACTGGCCTTTGAGGTCTTTATCCTTCTCATTACCACCTCCACCACAGGGTCACAAGAGAATAAAAGGAACTGGCAGAAAATCAGTTTACTTTCTTATTGTTAGAAGCTTTGAAGAAAGGTTTGGTTGGACCCGTGGTTGAAACAAATAATTGATTCTACTGCATTATGAAGAATTATCTGTCACCTATGCCCCACCCCTGCTCTACTCCATCCTTTTATATAATTGAGAATTGACTTGATGGTCCAGGAGACCCTCTGGATTTGCAAAATCAGATGATGTGCACTATGCCAACCTACACAGTAAATGTGACAGGCAGGCAATGAACAACAAGAAGAAAACAAAACAAACAGAAATAGAACACATAAATGCATTCAGATGGTCAGTATAGGTGCTTCTGTCTAATTAACTCCTGTAGTTAAGTCAAAACTGAAGACTTTCTCTATTGTCCAATGATGCCATACAATTTAATAAATTTTGCCATTCACACAGATGTCTGACATTGCTCCAGTTTTTGCATTTGTCTCTGTTGAAAAATGCTCAGACCTAAGATTTCCCAGTGCCAAACTGAATAGGGATTGAAGTTCAGATTCTCAGTCATGCACTAGTGAATAATCCTCTCACTACCACCATCATCTCTGTGCCTCTCTTGGAGTGTCCATGCAAATGTGGAATCTAAAGAGAAAAATACAGGATACAAAATCAACATACAAAAATTAATAGCTTTCCTGTACACTAATAATAAATATGCTGAGAAAGAAATCAGTAAAGCAATTCCATTCACAATAGCCTCAAAAAATAAAAACTCTAGGAATAAATCTAACAAAAGAGATGAAGAACCACTACAATGAAAATTGTAGAAAACTAAATAAAGAAATTAAAGAATATACTAGAAGACTGAAAGACCTCCTATGTTCAAAGGTAGATAGAATTAAAATTATTAAAATGACTATATTACCAAAAGTGATATACAGATTCAATGCAATTCCCATTAAAATACCAATGACATTCTTCACAGAACTAGAAAAAACAATCCTAAAATTAATTTGGATAAGAAAAAAAAAAAACCACCCAGAATAGCCAAAGCAATTCTAAGCCAAAAAAACCCAAAAAACAAAAAAAACAATACTGGAGGCATCAAAATACCAACTTCAAATCATACTACAGGGGCTGGGATTGTGGCTCAGCGGTAGAGCCCTTGCCTAGCACATGCAAGGTCCTGGGTTTGATCTTCAGCATCACATAAAAATAAATAAAATAAAGGTATTTTGTCCAACAGTAACTAAAAAATAAATACAAAAATTTATACTATAGGGCTGGGGATGTGGCTCAAGTGGTAGTGCACTCGCCTGGCATGTGCGGCGCGCTGGGTTCGATCCTCAGCACAGCATAAAAATAAAATAAAGAAAAAAGAATAATACTATAGATCTATAGTAACAAAAACCACATGGTACTGGCATAAAAACAGTCACATAGAGCAATGAAACAGAATAGAAGACACACAGACAAAACATAGGGACACAGTCATTTGATTCTTGACAAAAATACCAAAAACATACACTGGAGAAAAGATCGGCTTTTAAACAAATGGTGCTGGGAAACTGGTTATCCATATGTAGAAGAATGAGAATAGATCCTTATTTCTCAACCCACAGAAGAATCAAGTGCATCAAAGACCTAGGAAGAACAGAAACCTTGCAACTAGTAGAAAACAGGGTCAATGCTCCAACATTATAGGCACAGGCAATGACTTTCTTAATAGGACTCCTGAGGCTCAGAATATAATACAAATAATTAATAAGTGGAATGGCATCAAATTAAAAACTTCTGCATGTCAAAACAAAAACAAAAACAACAATGTGAGGATAGAAACTACAGAATAGAATCTTCATCAGCTACTCCTCTAACAGAGGATTAATATCCAGAATATATAAAGAACTCAAAAAATTTTCACCAAAAAATACAAACAGTATTTCTGAAGAGTATGTAGGGGGAAAAGTAACACTTTTACACTATTCACTGGAATGTAAATTAGTACATCAACTCTGTAAATCAATATGGAATTTCCTGAAAAGACTAGGTATGAAACCTCTGTATGACATAGCTATTATCACTTCTTGGTATTTATCCCAAAGACATCAAATCATCATACTATAGTGATACATGCACATTCATGTTTATAGTAGCACACAACAGTCAAATTATAGAACCAACCTAGGTATCAATGGATAAATCAATAAAGCAAATGTTCTATGTACGTTCAATGGAGTTCTAGTCAGCCACAAAGAAGAATGAAATTATTCCATTTGCCAGATAATGTTTGGAACTCAAGAGCATTATGTTATTCAAAATAAATCAAACTCAGAAAGTCAATGGTTGTATGTTTTCTTACATATGTGAAAGATATAGAGGGAAAAAAGAGGAAATGGTAGGGGAATCTCATGAAAATTGGAAAGGGAAATAGGAACTAAGAAGAGGTCAAATTATCTCAGTCTGCCGATGACAAGATTTTATATTTAGAAGATTCTAAAAACTCCACCAGAGGACTTCTAGAGCTGATAAATCAATTTAGTAAAGTAGCAGGACACAAGATCAGCATATATAAATCAATTGCTTTCTTATACTCCAATAATAAATCTGCTGAAAAAGTAATTAGGAAAACTATCCCATTCACAATACCAAAAAAAAAAAAAAAATAGCTGGGAACTAATCTAACGAAGGTGAAGAATCTCTATAATAAAAACTATAAAACACTGAAGAAAGAAATTGAAGAAGACCTTAGAAGATGGAAAGATCTCTTATATTTTTGGATAGACAGAATTAATATTGTCAAAATGCTACTAAAAGCATTATAGATTCAATGTAATCCCCATCAAATACCAATGACATTCTTCATAGAACTAGAAAAAAACAGTACTAAAATTCATATGGAAAAGTAAGAGACCAAGAATAGCCAAAAGACTGATGCTGGTGGCATCAGAATATCACCTGAAATTATACTACAGATCTGTAGTAACAAAAACAGCATGGTATTGGCACCAAAACAGACATGAAGACTGATGGAAGAGACTAGAAGACACAGAGAAAAACCCCACATAAATACAGTTATCTGATACTAGACAGAGGTGCCAAAAACATACATTGGAGAAATGTTAGCTTCTTCAATAACTGGTGCTGGGAAAACTGGAAATCCATATAGAGCACAATGAAATTTAAACCCTATCTTTCACCCTGCATAAAACTCAAATTGAAGTGGACCAAAGGCCTAGGAATTAGAACAGAAAATCTTCAACTTCTCGAAGAAAATGTAGGCCCAACACTCCAACAATGTTATCACAGGTACCAACTTCCTTAACAAGACCTCTAAAACACAAGAAATAACTCCCCAATCAATGAATGGAATGCCATCAAATTAAAAAAAAAACTTCTGTACAGCAAACAAAACAAAAGCATGTATAGAAAGCCTATAGAATGGGAGGAGATCTTTCCTACCTGTTCCTCAGATTAATATCCAGAATATATTAAGAACTCAAAAAATTTAACACCAAAAATAAAACAAATAACCCAATCAATAAATTGATTGGCAAAAGAACCAAACAGACACTTCTCAAAAGAAGAAATACAAATTGACTAACAAATACATGAAAAAACATGTTTGACATTTATAGCAATTAGGGAAATGTAAATCAAAACCAAATTGCCAGTCACAATGGCAATTAACAAAGATACAAATAATAATAAATGCTGGTGAGGATGTGGGGGAAAAGATACACTCATATATTATTGGGGGAACTGCAAATTTGTACAATTACTCTGGAAAGAAGTGCTGCGATTCCTCAAGAAACTATGAATATAACCACCGTATGACCCAGCTATCCCACTCTTTGTTATAAACCAAAAAGATCTAAAATGAACATACTATAGGGATGCAACCATGTCAATATTTATAGCACCTCAACTCACAATAGCCCAGAGATGGTATTACTTAACCATAATGAAGAATGAGTATATGTCATTTGCTGGTAAATGGATGGATCTGAAGATTATAACCCTATGTGAAATAAGACAGAACCAGAAAGTCAACGGTCAAATTTGTTCTCTGATTTGCAGAAGCTAGTATAAAATAATGGAGGGGGGAGAGAAAAGAAATGGAGAGGGGATTCATTAACGTAAAAGAAAGATGAGTGGAATAAAAGAAAGAGATTGAAGGGAGGGAGGAGGGATGGAATAAGGGGAAAACATTGGAATGAATCTGACCTAACTTTCCAATGTACATGTATGAATATACTATAGTGAAACTCACCATTATGCATGTATCCAAGACACCAAATTAAAAAAAAATGTAACTAAATAGCAGAAAAATCATTAGAGTAGAGAAAAGGGAACAGGGATAATAAAGTGGGGAAGGGTAAGGGGAAATATCGGGGACTGAATTAGAGCATTTATAATTATGTGAAATGAATACACTTATAATTATGTCAAAATGAATCCTAATGTTATATATAACTAATATAAACCATTTAAAAAATAAAAAAGGACCAGTGGGAGGGAGGAGGGGGAGGTAAATGGGAAGTACTGGGAACAATATTGACCAAATTATATTGTTACATTGTGTACAAGTATGAATATGTTAAAAATGAATCCCACTGTTATATAATTATAATGCACCAATAAAATATAGACAAAAGAAAAATAAAGGGAATAATAGCCACTGAAAAGTCAAGATTATTGAATATACCTGCTCCAAAGACTGAGGCTACTGTGTGGGTTATGTTGGCATAGATATTTCATGCACTTAGGGTTACTGCTGAAGAAAGACAATACCCCACTAGGACACTAGGGGGCAAAGATTATGGATTTAAAAGAGCAATTTTTTACGTTCCAGATGGACTATTCACTAATTTATTGACCTGAGGTAAGCCATTGACATATATTGCTTTGAAACACAAAGCCAAGAGATGTTAAGGATACCTGTTCTCCATTTTTCATGGAGTTGGTGTGAGGAATAAACGGGATAATCCTATGAGTGACTAGCACTGAGTGCCAAATGTCTGACATGTAGTGAGTATTCAACAAATGTTTGTAGATTCTGAATGAGGGTCCTAAATGCCCTGGCATCAAGAGATCCAGGAGCCTAAACAGTCAGTTGTAGGTATACAGTTTGGAGTAGATAAGAGTCCAAAAGATTAGTAGGTGAAGATACTATATTTATACTATAAGAATCAGATATTCTAAGTCACACTCAGATTTCTATTTATCCAAATCCTCTGTCATTTTTGATGGAGAGTAGGAGTAATTTTCTAGGACTCAGATGTTCCATTAACCATTACAATACAGGCAGATAGGAAAAAATCTTCTAGTTGAAATAAAAAGCTGATTCTTGATATGTGTACCAGGACAGATCCAAAGTCCTAGTTATCAGGTCTTCCAAATAGTATGTGGGAAGTTCACAAGAACACAAGCTTCCTGAGACAGTACAGTTTTTAAAAATTTAAACATAAGTTTTAAAGTTCTCAATGGACTTTTATTTGTTAATTTATTTATATTCAGCATTAAGAATTGAGCCCAGTGCCCACACATGCTAGGCAAGTGCTCTACCACTGAGCCATAGCCCTAGCCCTGAGAGAGTGCAATTCCATGCAATATTCCTACTGCTATGTCTCTAGTGTCTAGAAAAATGCCTGGCACATAATAGAAGCTCAATACATGTGTTGAGTGAATGAACAAGTGCTCTCATTCACCATTATAAATGGGGCATCATAACAAATACCTATATATTGCTTTTTTAGTGTGACATGCAGTGGGTGTATGGAATCTAAAAAAGGCACAACTATAAGAGGAAGAGAAGTTTATGGTAGTTCCAAATTTACAAACACAAAAATAAGATTATATTGGCAAGGTCTTCCAGCTTGGCTCCAGTTCAAGAAAAGGCAAAACATGTTAATCACAATGAAATTTACTGTAAATATTTTTTGGGACAACATTAACTGCTATGGATTTTATTAACAGCAAGACTAACATTTTTCTACACTTTATTTTTTAGCATTTATAGAGTTCCACTCCAACAAAGCAAAACTCTTTTATTAAAATAGTCCTTGAAGATTAGGAGATATATATATATATATATATATATATATATATATATATATATATATATATATATATAATCTCAGGACTTAGTTACTTTTAAATTCTTTCCTGTCTCCTTTCTTATTCACTTTATCTTTGCAAATCTACCCCCTGCCATCGAAATGTGTTCCCAACCTTCAGTCTCTTGTGGGTTTCTCATAATCCCTGGCAGAATTTTCTGACAAAAATTCTGATTCTGGAATGTGCAGCCTTGTCAGTCCTGAATTGGTCAAATTTTGGCAAGTAGGTCTTAGAATCTTGTGAAAAAGTCTAAGAGACTTCCTGTCAGAGAGAGAGAGGCTGTCTTGTATTAAAGGCTTGTTATCCCTGAAGCTTCTGTAGCCCTTCCTTGGCCTGGCCTTGCCTTGCAGCTTCTAGAGTTTCTATGTTTGCTTGCCTGAATCTGATGCATTATTTTATAATAATCTACAGTTTCCATGAACTCCATGTATCTGGATTCTTTTCCTAATATTCTTGTATTTTGCTTCCATAATCCGCCTTATATTTCCATGTTTTCTGAGGTTCATGACTCCCTTGCTACATATTCTTTATTTTGTTTTTTTAAAATTGTAGTTGGACACAATATCTTTATTTATTTTTATTTGATGCTGAGGATCGAACCCAGTGCTTCACACGTGCGAGGCAGGTGCTCTACCAATGAGCTACAGCCCCAGCCCGCTACATATTCTTATACCCTTGCTGCTCTAACCCTGCTCAAGTCCCAATAAACAAGAAAATGCAAGGTGGGAGCGGTCCAAGTAAAAGAAAATTACAAAGGGATTGAAGGCAATTATAACTAGTAATTTTACACCCTTGCCCCATTTATAGAGTTAGGAAATGGTGTCTTCAATCTCTGGAAAATTTTTATATAGAAATTCTGGGCTTGTAAGATTCATATACCATCTTAAAAATGAACCATACCTAGGATAAAAATATCCATCTCATCCCACCACCTTTCCCACTCCCATTCCCCATAACCTTCCCTCTGATTGCATCAATGATTCGACTCTGCATTTTGTACAACCAGAGAAACAAAAAGTTGTGCTCCATTTTCGTATACTGAGTCAAAATGCATTCTGCTGTCATGTATAACTAATTAGAACAAATAAAAAAAGTGAACTATACCTTCTTGGAGATGCTGTTTCATGTCTGACAATGAACTGATGATTCCTCAAGTTCTATTTCCCCTGAAAGAGTTTTTTTCCATCCCTACTGTGATGGGTAATTTTATATGTCAACTTGACTGGGCAATGAGATACCCAGGCTATTGGTCAAACACTATTCTGGATGTGTCTGTGAGGGTGTTTGTGGATATGATTTTCATTTGAAATTGGTATATAGAACAAAGCACCTTATCTTCCCTAATGTGAATGGGCCTCATCCAATCAGTTGAAGATCTGAATAGAAGGCAAAGACAGTCTGTCATTTGAGTAAGAGAGGGCACCTCTTGCCTGACAACATCAGCTAAAATAAATGTTTTTCTTTCTTTGGACTCATACTAAAACACTCTCTCTTCCTAGGACTGAAGCCTGTCATTTTGGGGGGCTTGAACTTATACAATCACTCTCCTGGTCCTCAAGCTTTCAAACTTGGACTGAAACTATACCATGAGCTCTCCTGGGTCTCCATTAAGCAGGTCTTGAGACTTTGGGGCCTTCATAATCATGAGTCAATTTCTTATAATAATATATCCAAAGAACACTGACTAATACATCTGCCCTTCCACAGCAAAGCCTGACTGCTCCATGAGCTACAGGAGAAAAGATGAAAGAAAGTTTCAAACAGTCTTATTAGACTTGAGAAAATATTTCTAATTAGGAATATTTGGGAGAGAAGAAGCTTTGTTAAAAATTAAGAAACAAATGTTGTAATCCTGTATCAATAATTTATTTGTGGCATGACTTTGGGTAAGTCATCTCCCCTTTTTCATTCCCATTTTATGTGAAAGTAGTAATGAACCCTCACTCTATACCTGTGGCATAGATATGCTAAAAATGTCAAGTGAGGGGCTTGGGGATGTTGCTCCATGGTAGATTAGCATATGCAAGGCCCTGGGTTCCATTCCCAGCACCACAAAAAGTGAACTAACTCAATTATTGTTAAAAGCTAATGATAAGAACTCCCATGTTTTTTTCTTTTAACCAGGACTATTTATTAGAATTGTCCCTGATACTATCCATACCAAAGTGAACATGAATTTCTTGCTTCCTTTAGTATCTTTTAATGGAAATAATTACATAATATTTTCTGGGGAGAATGATCTGTGTGGTCATAATAGTTCAATAGAATTATGTGCAGGAAATGGGAACTCAAATATTATAAAAACAGTTTAGCCAAATAAAACCCAAACCCATGTAAATTATAATATTTTAGTACGTGAGATAAAATTTGTCATTTTATCTTAAACTTTCTATTGGAGATTAAAACAAAAGTAGATAGGGTATAGAGGTGCATGCTTGTAATCCCAACTACTCAGGAGGCTGAGGCAGTAGGATCTCAAATTTGAGGACAGCCTCAGCAATTTAATGAAGCTCTAAGCAAATTAGCAAGATCCTCCCTTGGGGAAAAAAAGACTGGGGATGTAGCTCAGTGGTAGAGCACTCCTGGGTTCAATCCCCAATACTGTCTTCCAAAATTAGCTGGTTATGCCAATTATAGAAACTTTAGTATATGAGTACACACAAAAGCTGAATTCTATATGGTAGAATTCTCTAGTATAGACACTATTTTAAAAGGATCAATAGGAAGAGTTTTTCAAAATGGGAATCAAAATTTTGATGAACAAGAAACGTAACTGGCAACATGCCATAAATTTAGTTAATATAGCTGTTGAGTTGACATTGATTTTTGGCCTGAGATAAGTTGTTTGTAATGTAGTCATGACCTATTGCCTTTGGTCTAGTTAAAACTTCCCTATGTGGTTGTTTGCAATATAGTCTGTTGGTTCTTCATCTCACTGACTCACAACTTGTGCTCACACAGCTATTGACCATGATAAAACCTAATGGTAACGTTAGAGCCATTTGAAATAATTTTGCCTGTTATGTGTGTTTTCTTTAAACTAGAAAATTCACAACTCCCAAAGGAAAGCTTTAAGTAATAATACCTATAAACCTTAATAAAAACATAGTCCCACAGGTGCTTATACTTGTCTTGAACCCTACACACTGGTTGAATACCCTGCTGTCTGTGGACTTCCAATTTGCTTCCTGTTGATACCACTAACCTCTCTAGTGCTTCTAAGTAATAAACTTTTGCTTCATGGATTTTGGTTCCATTCCTCATCCTGTCTCACTTGACACATATATACCATAGTGTTTTTCTCAATGTTATTGAACATTGTTAATGAATCAAAATACACTATTTCTGCAGGGAATAGATAAAAGAGCATTCCTGGATGCTTCAGAGACTGACCTTGCACCTCTGTACCCTCTTTCCAACTCTTGAAACCCTCACAACAGGTGCTGATGCAGTTCAAATCCAATCTTGTCTAGAAAGCAGTCCCTGTCCTTTCAAGTCTGTCTATGTGCATACCCACCTACATGATTTATCTCCAGCATTTATTTGACATTTAACAGTAGCAGAGGTATCACCAGGCAATATGTATTCTCTTCTCTTCAACATTTCATGGCTTGGCAAACACAGTAAAACTTTGAATGGATTCTGGATCCCTCAAGGCTTCTGTTTCCCATCTTTGAAATAAAACATTTAAATCAGAGCTATGGTTTTCAAGATTTGTGTTTTGGCCATAGAACCCTTTTACTAACTTGCTAGCTAGCTAACTAGCTAACTAAATAACTACACACACACACACACACACACACACACACACACCACTATGCAAAACAGGATTGAAAAGGAGTCTAAGGAGTCTCTTTCAATAAAGCAAGTACATGGACCTAGAGCCTCCAGAGTGTAAACAACTCTCCTAAATCCCTCTTAATGGCAGTTTGAGGCCCTTCTGTGGAACCCTATGAAAGAGTGTAAGAACCCTTAGACTGGATGATCTCTAAGAATTCTTTCTAGCCTATATAGTTTATGCTTCTATGTGCATATGTGGAGTGTTGGCTGGATTACAAGCTTCTTAAGGGTAATGAGCATATGTAACATTGAGTTTCTAGATTACATATTATCTTGTGTAGAAAAGGTACTACACCAAAATACATGGCTAAAGAGGAGGACAATCTCCCTCCCACTGGAGGCATTTAATCCTCTGTTTAATAGTCTGAAGGTGTTTTTGCCATTTTCTTACACAAGGAAGATGGAGGTAACAGTTACCACATTTTTGCCCTTGATCTTGAGACTTGAATTTAATGACCTTCTCTAAATTTTGTCCTTCTAGTAGTTCTACTTTAGATAGTATTGGTAGATTGCTTGACCTACATAGTGAAGATGATTTAAGTATTTTTGTAATCAAATATGACTGGTATAATTTGAGAGATAAATCATATTTCTTTAGGGAGGAAAGGAAATTGTGTGTGTGTGTGTGTGTGTGTGTGTGTGTGTATGCACATATGTATAAGTGTTTGTGAAGTTTTTATGTTCTGTTTTGTATTATCATTCAAAGTATAGTGGTCAAAACTTACCCATGTAGTACTTGCCTAACCATGAGTGAGACCCTGGGTTCAATTCCTTAGTACTGAAAAAAAAATAAGAAAAATGGTTTACCTTTGTATTTCTGTAAACTTTAGTTTGTTAGGTTTAATAGTAGGAAAAATATACCCTTAACTCTGAAAGTCTTTTAATGAATACCTGAAAATCATTCCATGCTAAATTATACATCATAATATCCCAGGGTATGCTGATTCTCTGCTACAACATAGTGACTATTATATACCCAGGATATTTGTATAATTTGGTCCATGCATATGAATTACAGAGGCTTACTTTCAGGAAGAGTAAACCCTAGAAAATGCAACAAGGAATGTAGGGCTCTTCATCTCATGTGCTCAGTTTAAATTATTCTAATATTAAATAAATTGGTTGATCTTTCAGGGTCCCTCAAATATCCACATGTCCATGACTCTTTCCTTCTTATTACCAAAGTTGTGACTTGTCCTTCACTGTCAGCCTGAAGGATCACCATATTTCACTTCACAATCATCACCACTGCATATTCCTTGCACTTTGTTTTTTCTATCCAAAAACTGATATCTAACCTTTTATCATGTAATTGTTGCATGGTATAATTCTATTTTTCAGGTCACATAAAAGGTAAACAGCATCAGTGCATTCACCAGTGAATGCACATTTGTCTCCTTGTGCACTGTGCACTGAACTCCAAGCCTAGAATCTCAGCAAATGTGCATTACTACTATATTTCCAAAGCTGACCTGTTCAGTTTGTTGAGTGTTGTGGTACTATACTATTGGGGAAACATCTTATATGAGAGGTGATGAGAACAATGTATCAGATAAGGAAAACAATGATAGAAGCACAGAATCTTCTGGCATAGAAGACTAAATCCTGTTAAATCCATACTTTGCAATGCTGTAGTAGGTTCCCTTTAGTGTATTATTTTGACTAAAGTGGACAAATCAGTAACAACAAATGTGTCAACTTTTTTTTTTAATGACCAGAAAAATGCTTGCTATACTTCATGAAGAAATGCTGTGTGTGGATCTGGACTATTCAATTTTAATGTATATTCATGAGTATTCTGTGCATCCTCATCTTGCACCAAAGACAGTTTAGTAATAAATTATTTTTAAATAACATAGCACATTTCTTTATATAAAGCTTCACATACTGGTTGCACCCCAATTTTTGGCAAAAACATTTAGTCTGAAACAATTATGTAATGAAATATGGTGGATTTGGAAATATCAGTTTAAAACTGGAAGGGAAACTCAAGTTCAAGCTCCTCATTCACAATATGTAAACATAGGCCCAGAAAGATGGTGTGGTAGTTAGTGGAAAAGCAGAGGCTGAACTTGATACTTCTAAACTTTGTTATATTTTCCACTGACAAAAACTTTTTGCCTCAACTTTTAAATTAAGACGTATTAATAGGCACTTATATAACTTGAAATAAGGGACCCTTAAGTGATAATTCAAATGAGAATAAAGGAAGAGATCATGATTCATTTTCATAACAATCTCATGTTAAAAAAGGAGTTCATTTCTATAAAATTGAATAGAAGTTTTTGTGATAGAAGCAGAAGGTGAATGAACATTTATCCATCATTGACTATGTGATTGGAATTGTGCTAAGCACTTTATGTGTATCATGTTGTATAATACACACAACTAACCTGCAAAATAAGTATTATTACTTGTAAATGAGAATTCTAAGGCTTAAAGAAGAAAAATGACTTGTCCAAGGACAGTAGCTTTAAGTGGGAGATTTGGGATTTGAATCAACAGCTTTCTGGATCTATACCCACATTATTGTTAGTCACTCTAGCCTTCTGAATCCTAGAGCCTACTGAGTATGATAAGAAAATCATCACTCTCCAGGCTCAAATGATTTCATTGAGACTTATCCATTAGCCGAGCTTCCTTTTGCCCATGGAATATGAATATCTTGGGTATTTGTGAAGCCGGTATAAAAGACATGGATTCTGGAGTGGAATTGTCCATCAGCCTATTTTTCTCTCATTCTGCTGATCTCTCTTAGAAGAATCTGTTTTTATTCTTCCTCCTGCAGGATAATTTACCAGGTGAAAAAGCATTGCTTTGCTACACAAGTGCATATACAAAAGCATTGCTATATAAAAGGATTGTTATACAATTGTTTTGATATCTTTTGTAATAAAAACTTTGTTTTATTATCCTTCCATATTAACCAATTCTAATTGTTTTTTTTTTCCATAGGAAGATGGAGTGGGAGAGAAAAGTTATCTGTAATTTGACTGAAGAAAAACAACTAGTGTTGAGTAGTTACTATATTCCATTCATTGTACTTGGCATTTTATATATATCCTGCTGAATCCTTACAACAATCCTGTAGAGTCAAACATCCACATTTAACAGAAGGGGAATCTGAAGTTTGAGACTGCTAAGTAAACAGGCTGAGATCACACAACTTAACAGGCAGAATTGGGATTTGAACTCAGGCCTTTTTGGCTCTAAAATCTAAGGTCTACTCCACTATAGTATTCAGCCTCCATTAAAAACACAGTCATTGCCATCTACAAGAGTCTTGATAAACTAGTGCTATGAATTTCCCTCAAAGGCCCATGTGTTGAAGTCTTGGTCATCAACATGTGGTGCTATTGAGAAGTGGTAGGGCCTAAGTGGTGAGGTCTAGTGGGAGATAGTTAGGTCTTTGTGGAGTGCCCTCAAAGGAGATTGTGGGAAGCCAGACTCTTTCTTACTATTTTTTCCCAGTTTCCATAAGATAAGAAGCTTCCTCTGCCCTATCATGATGTATTACCTTGTCATAGGTCCCACAGCAATGGGACCAACCATGGACTGAAACCTTCAAAACTCCAAGCAAATAAATCTTTCCTCCTGTTAAGTTGATTATCTCAGATATTTTGTCACAATGATATCAAACTGACAGCTGGGAAATCTGTCTTTCTTAGTTGTCTCTAAATTCTACCATAGAAGGCCCTCTATGGTAGAATTCTGAATACAATCAACTATATTTTCCAGAAAAAGGGGCAATAATTGTAGCTCCTTGAGATAGAACTGAAGGATTAAATCCTATTTCTTCCTATTTCTTTTTGGGATGAAAGGTCTGAGTGTATCTCTTTTGCCTCTAGTCAGACCAAGGACAAGCATCTGGGATGGCTTCTTGACTATGAAAGTCAGACAATGTTTTTATTTTCATTTTAACTGTGCACTCCTCTCAACCTTACTGCTTCCAATTCCTTCACCTGCTAATTGGCAAATTTATGTTTCAGTTTATTGAAGCTTGTGTATTCTTAATTGTGTTTATGGGAGTAGGCTAGTTAAAATATTAACATTTAAAACATATTGAACACTAACAAATTAAAAAAATGTATCATTACTTTAGTGATACATGTATACCAATGCTTATACCACTACAGTTCATAAGAGCTAAGTTATGAAACCAGCTTAGGTGTCTGTCAACAGAGGAATGGATAAAGAAAATGTGGCATATATACACAATGGAGTTTTACTTGGTCATGGAAAAGAATTAAATTATGGAATTTGTTGGTAAATGGGTGGACTGGGGACTATCATACTAAATAAAATAAGCTACTCAGATAGTCAAGGGTGAAATATCTTCTTTCATATACAGAAGCTACAGAGGAAACAGGAATAAAAAATGGATCTCAAGAAAAGAGTAGAAAAGGGAGACTAGTAGATCAAGGGGACAGAGCAGGTGAGGGAAATGGGAAGTACTAGGGAATGAAATAGGCCAAATTGTACTATTTAAAGTATGTATAATTGTGTCACACTAAATCTCACTATATGTAAAATCAAAATGCACCAATAAAATATTAAATAAAGGAAAGGGGGAGGGAAGGATAACACTACATAAATCAAGGGGCTGGGTTGTGGCTCAGTGGTAGAGCGCTCACCTAGCATGTGGCAGGCTCTCGGTTTGATCCTCAGCACCACATAAAAATAAATAAATAAAGTAAAGGTATTGTGTTCAACTACAAAAAAAAGAGAATCAATCAAATACAAATTAATTGATAATTGAAAGGAAGTCTAGTAGAGTAGAGAAAGGAGAAAGGGAGTGGAGGGAGGACTGGAGGGAAAAGGGGGGGATCATGAACCAAAGTCTATTTCCATGTATGTAAGAGTTTGTTGGGATGAACACAACTACTATGTATAACCATAAAGCTATATTATTATTACTATTATTATTATTATTATTATTAAGTATAAAGGAAAAATTCACATAACATAAAATTAACCATTTTAAAATGATCAATTCAGTGGTATTTAGTACATTAACAATGTCATGTAACCATCACCTCTATTTAGTTCTACAACATTTCTATTACCATAGAGAAAACCCTTAACCCATTAAGCTATTTTCCCCTATTATTCACCACCTCACTCCATTCCAGCTTTTGGCAACCACCAATCTGCATTCTGTATTTATAGATTTATCTAGTCTGGATATTTCATATGGATGTAACCATACAATATGTAAACTTTCATGTCTGGCTTTTTTCACTTCATATGTTTTCAAGGTTCATCTATGTTGTAGCATTTATTAGTACTTCATTCCTTTCAATGGCTGAATACTATTCCATTGTACAAATGCTCCTTGACTTATGATGGGTTACCTTCCAATGAACCCATTGTAAACTGGAAAACCTTAAGTTGAAATGCATTCAATACTCCTAACCTACTGAATGGCATAGCTTATCAATGAACTACACTGTAGAGCATGGGTTGTTTCCCTTTGTGGCTGGCTGAGAACTGCAGATTTTTACTGCTGTCCAGTATTGTGAGAGAGTTTCATACCATATATTACTAGTCTAGGAAAAGATCAACATTCAAAATGAGAAGTTCAGTTTCTACTGAATATGTAGAATATCATAAAGTATAAAAAAGAAAAAACAATCACAAGTTGAGCCATCTGAAGTCGGCAACTCTTGTGTGTGTCTGTGTATACATATAAAACAATTTGTATCAATAAATGTGTCAGTGGGCTATTACCACCTTTTGACTGTTATAAATATGGCTGCTATGAATATGTACATGCATATACTTACCTGAGTACCTGTTTTCAATTCTTTAGAATTTTAAGGGTGGGATTGTGGGTTTATATAGCAATTCTATGTTTAAATTTAGAGGAATAACCAAACTGCATTCCATAGCAGCTGAATCATTATATATTCCTACCAACAATGCAAAAAGTTCTGACTTCTCCCTATCTTCAGCAGCACTTGTTATTGTTCATTTTTTAATTATAAGAAATCCTATTGGGTGTGAAGAGCTTCCTAGTTTTGATTTTCATTTCCCTAATCACCAATACAATTAAATAATCTTTACATACATTTTTTTGGAGAAATGTCTATTAAAATTTTTTACACATTTTTAATTGGGTTTTTAATTTTTGGTTATTGAATTGGAAAATTTTTCAAATATATATGTATACACACATAAATAAATATATATATATATATATATATATTCTGGATATATGGATATATATATATATATATATTCTGGATATATATATATATATATATATATATATATATATATCCAGACCCTTAGTAGATATGTGATTTGCAAATATTTTCTCCCTTTCTGTATGCTGTCTTTTCATTTTCTTGGTAATATATCTTTTGATACATAAAAGATTTTAATGTTGAAGAAGTCCAATTTATCTATTTTTTCTGTTGTTTTTATGCTTTTGTTGTCACATCTAAGAATCTATTGTGAAATCCAAAGACATGAACATTTACCCCTAAATTTTCGTACAAGAGCTTTATGGTTTAACTCTTATATTTAGGTCATTTACACGTTTTAAGTTAATTTTCATATACATTGTGAGGTAGGGGCCCAATTTGATTCTTTTGCTTGTGAATATCTAGCTGTCCTAGCATTACTTCACTTACTTTCTTTCTCTCTCTCTCTCTCTCTCTCTCTCTCTTTCTTTCTTTCTTTCTTGGCTTTTATTTCTTCCATTTAATTGTCTTGACACTTTTATTGAAAATCAATTGGCCATAGATGTATGGATATATTTCGGGACTCTCTATTCTATTCCATTTATCCGCATGCCTATCCTTATGCCAGTACCACACTATTTTTTATTACTGTGACTTTGAACTAAGTTTTAGAATCAAGAAATGAGAGTCCTCTACCTTTATGCTTACCTTTAAAATTGTTTTGGCTACTTGGGGACATTTGAAGTTCCATTTGAATTTTAGAATCACATTTTACTTTTCTGAAAAAAAAGTCAATGAGATTTTGATAGGGATTGCATTGAATATGTAGATTCCTTTGGATAGTATTCACATCTTAACAGTATTAAGTTTTGTAATCCATGAATACACAATGTCGTTCTCTTTATTATGGCTTTCTTTCATTCTTTCAATGATGTTTTTCAACTCTCAGTGTATATCTTTCATATCCTTGGTGAAATTTATTCTTAGATATTAGAATTGTTTGAATGCTATGGCAAACTGAATTATTTTCATAATTTCCATTTTAGATTCTTCATTGCTGGTATATAGAAATGTAACCAATTTTGTATGTTGATTTTATATCCTGAAATTGCTGGATTTATTAGCTTTTTTGCAATTGAGATGATGATGTGGTATTTTTACTTCTTTCTCTCAATATGATGTTTTATTGATGCAATATTAATGGATTTTCTTTTTTTCCCCCATCAGTTATTCATCATTCCCACCAGCTCCTCCTGCCAGGTTATCATGGCCAAGTAAATTGATAGATTTTTCTTTTCTTTTCTAAAGAGAAAGAGAGAGAGAGAGAGAGAGAGAGAGAGAGAGAGAGAGAGAGAGAATTTTCAGTTTTTGGTGGACACAACATGTTTATTTTTATTTTTGTGTGGTGCTGAGGATCGAACCCAGCGCCCCGTGCATGCCAGGCGAGCGTGCTACCGCTTGAACCACATCCCCAGCCCAATTGATAGATTTTCTTATGCTGAAGCACACTTCTTTTCTTGGGGTGAATATTATTTGGTTGTAGTATATAATCCTTTTAATAAAAGCTGGTTTCAGTTTGCTAGTATTTTGTTGAGAATTTTTGCATCTATATCCATAAGGTATATTGCTATATAGTTTTCTTTTATAAATGTCTGTGTATTGCTTTGGTATCAGGGTAATGCTAACTTTATACAATGAGTGAATGTGTGTTCTCTCCTTCTTTACTTTTGGAGCAATTTGAGAAAAGATTGTTTAAATCACTCTTTAAATGTTTGGTAGAATTTACCAGGGAAGCCATCAGGTTTGAACTTTTCTTTCTTGAAAAGTTTTTTCCCATTTATTTTTTAAGTTTCTTTCATGTATGGTTTCAATCTCTTTATTGTTAAGTATTTTTATTTCTTTTTAAATCAGTTTCATTAATTTATATGTGTACAGTGATTTGTTCATTTTGACTAGGTTACTTAATGTGTTGCCATATAAATGTCCATAGCATTCTTTTATAATCATTGGTATTTTCTGTAAGGTTGATGGTAATGACTCCACTTTCATTTCCAATTTTAGTTATTTGCACCTTCTTTCATTTTTTTTCTTTGTCAGTTTAGTTAAAGGTTTGTCAATGTTGATGTTGCCAAAGAACTTTTAATTTTATTGGTTCTATTATTTTTGTTCTCAGTTTTATTTCTAAACATTATTATTGTTTCTGCTAGCTTTGAGTTTACTTTGTCTTCTTTTTCTATTTTTTTAAAAGATGTACAGTTATACTATTGACTTGAAATCTTCCTTCTTTTTGTTAATGGGGTAGCTTACAGCTACAAAATTTCCTTTTAATAATGGATTTCCTCAGGAGCAGTTCCTATCCCCCTCCAGATGAATTGGTCATACTTTCCTATTACTCAGTATGATTTTTGTGAATGTTCATTGAAATATGTACATTTGAACATAATAGTGTGGTAATTCTGGATATCAGATTTTCCCTCTTTTCGAGGTTAGCTGTTTTTGATTGTGGAGGGCTATAGTTGTCTATTTTTAAATGACTTTTTCAAGTCATTTAAAAATAGACAACTATTTTGCAAGTGCTATATTCCTTGTCATGTGTGGTCAGTTAAGTCTCTGTTCCTTTAGCTTACGTTCAGCTAGTGTTTTTACAGAGATTTCCTTAAAACAACAACAACAACAACAAAAACAACAATAACAAAAAAACCCTTTTCTTCCCTCCACTCTATCTGGCATACTTAGCCAGGCTATTTATGACTCTGCCTTAGCCTTCACTTCCTTCCTGTACTGAGCATAAAGATCAGCCAGAGGTGAAAGCTTAGTATCTTCCTAAGTATTTTCTGAATATGTTTTATGCTCTGGGTATGTCCATGGCTGTCTAAATTCCTCAGTACACATGGGTGATTTTGAATGTTTTACTTTTCTAAATAAATTATCTCCCCAGATTCTTCTTCTAGGCTTTAAGTGATTTTTTAATTTGCCTTATAATGTTTTTGAGCCATATCTACCACTTTTATATCCTGCATGACTGATGAGTTAGGTGAAATGGAAACATGTACCTTTCATTAATCCTTCAGGGAGCTCCCAGATTGTTTAGAACAGACCAAACGAATAATTCTTTGGTAAGGTTTGCTCTACTTCTTCTGAAACTAGTAGCCAAGGCCCAATAAAAGGAATATGGATTGTGACCTTCAAGATCACTGCCCAACTGGGGACAAGATGAGGCAAAAACAGAAGTAAATACTGCAAAGCTTTTGTTCCATGTAGAAGTTGCCTTTTATTGATTCAGCACTTGCTTATTTTCTATAAATCTTTGACAAATTTCCATAGTTATGACAAAGTTGTTTCCAACCATTTTTACTTATTTTTCAACATTTCTGTGGAGGGGTGGGAATTTGAAGCTGCTTATTCTGCCATTTTGCTGATGTCATTTTCACTGTCAAAGTTTAATCTGGGCCATTGAATCCAAGGATTGTTCTGGAAGATTTGGCTTAAGAAAGCTATCATTTCTGTTTGCTGCAGACTCTTCTCTCTACAGAGAGAATTCAAAAAGAACCTTGGTCTCCATATATATTTCCCACATAGAAATCCTAGCTTAGACTTAGGCCTAAAGGATGGACATTTGAGTTTTAATGAGTGGTGAAAATGATTCTTCTAATGATTAAGGCAATGAGAAGGTAAATCAAGCGATGTTGCAAAGTCT
The DNA here is from genome assembly GCF_047511675.1 of Marmota flaviventris. NCBI lineage: Eukaryota > Metazoa > Chordata > Mammalia > Rodentia > Sciuridae > Marmota > Marmota flaviventris. The sequence continues at coordinate 96,165,815 of NC_092518.1, forward strand.
AGTGACAAAAGTGTAATCTTCCCTCAAAATGTGTCCCCACAAATGACTTTTTACATTTGTATTTATTCTCTTCTTGGGATGTTCTTTCTTCTCCCCTCTTTCTCAAACAATTACAAACATTCTTTGTTCATGCAACAAAAACTTTCTTGATAAGTGCAGCTCTGAAATACTGTTACACTCCCACTATCCTAGGTAGTTCCCCTGGTAATTCAAGTTTACTTAATAGATCTTCTCTTCATTCATACTTATCACTTTTCACAGTTCATTTACCTTAACACTGAAGGCCAGCTACTTCTAAACTTTACTCCTGTTGCTTCTCTAAATCCCCTATCCACCACTGCCACCAAAGAGTAGATAAAAAGAATTCATCAGATTTGCTCTATCTCACTCACACTGGCTCCTTACTTTGGAATCTATTTTAGTTACTGGGAATTCCATACCAATTTTATATGGCCATCTTGGCCTTATAATTTCTCCTTCAAATTCATAATTTCTCCCTCAAATTCTTTCTTGCAGCATTGCTCTCCTTTAGAGGTAGTTTTTCAGTCCTTCCAGTAAGTCTTAGAACTAAGCCATACAATTTCCTCTTCATCTCAATTCTCTCTCTGTTCTGGGTCCATTATCCTTACCCTTTTCAAAATCTCTGAACTGTACCTTATAAACATAGGTAGCTTCTGTTTCTCTTGCATTTTCAGAGAATGTAGATTATGGACCCATCAGAGTAATTGTCAAAGCTGTAGTTGCTGCAGGTGAAATGGAAACTAAGTGCTGAGTATACAAATGGGAAATCACACTAATTGTGTTATCATTTAATTGGACCAACCTTCTACTGCAAAAATACATTGTGGGCAAATTTCCTTCACTTTAGGGGTGTGCAAACTTGTACTAGTTTTTTATTGGAAATTTACCATTGATATAAGAATGGGAACACTATATGATGTCCTAGAAGCATACAAAATAATTAAAAATAAAGATTCCTCTTTCTTCTGAGAGTTGTACACCTTGGTAAACCCATATACATGTATTTTTCCACTCTAAAAGGGAATATCAGATGCAAATTCATCATCTTCTTCTACCAGGGGGTGACCAAGGCTGTAAAGGATGAGGTCAGAATGATGTGGAGTGAAACCTCAGCAACAGATGGAGCTCTGAAAAAGGAATCTTTCCGAGTAGCAGAATTTTCTGAAGTTTAAGTTTATTTTTTTTGCATTTTAATGATTTTTAATTTAACCACTTTGGTTAGAACGTTTCCTAACATGTATTGCACACTTCCTTGCCTCCTTAGGCAGAATATATGGAATATAATTTCATCTTCTCTTGATGACTCAGGGTCCATGCTATGATTGTAAGCTTCTCAGCATGCTGTATCCAGTGATGCCCTTGGGGCCTATTATAGCTATAAGAATGTTTGCTCCAACACTAAATGTTCCCAGACTGTAGAGTTATTTTGTCAGCTTTTTTCTAGTTGTTTTTCTCTCTCCCCTTGCTCTAAGTGTTCTGTTGTCTTTGTTGCATCATCCACTGTTTAGATTTTAATATGATGTTTCTAATCTTTTGTAAGACCAGAAATAAAACATGCAAACTTGGTTAGAATGATGTGTAAAATGCAAGTGTACAGATTCTGAGTCAAGTCCTATAGGATTTTACCTTGAAGGAAGCAAATGAGTTAAAATGCATGGGTTTGGTGCTTAGATGCCCTTTTTGCTTAGATCCTGATTCTTATCTATATTACAGGTAAGCTATGTTGCTGTTTATGTAAAGTGAGGTTGGGAAAGGTGAAGGGTCCTTTAAATTTTTTTTAGTTGCTGATGAACATTTATTTTATTCATTTATTTATATGTGGTTCTGAGAATCGAACCCAGTCCCTCACACGTGCAAGGAAAGTGCTCTATCACTGAGCCCCAAACCCAGCCCTAAAGGGTCATTTTTTTTTTTTTCATACAGGGGATTGAACTCAAGGGCACTCGACCACTGAGCCACATCCTCAGACCTATTTTTGTATTTTATTTAAAGATAGGGTCTCACTGAGTTGCTTACTAAAGGGTCATTTTTTACAGTAACATTTAAATTACTCTAAAGTAAGGAGATAGCTGACTGTGTGCTTCATATTTACATCCACTATTCTAAAATGATAGGAATTATTTTATCTCTTTCAGAGAAATATATTAAAACCATAGCTAAGGACTATAGTTTAAGCATATCAGTGGGCTGGACTCCTTTCCTTCAACCCCAGTTTCTGATCTCAGGAGCACTTTGTACCTGATGCATGGGATTCAAGTGTTTTACCAATAGGTCTTACATATAGTGGTGATAAGGTTGACAAAAAGAGGTAGGGCTCAGCTCTCTTGTTCTTTATTGTTTTTTTACATGCTTAGGGAAATATCTGGTTTGGTCACATCTCTAGGTTTGAATATAGCAATATATGATTTCTAACTCATCAGATGTTCTTTAGGAGCTTGTGTAAAGAATACTCCTTTGATTATTGTCATAAGGAATAACTGTCAGGAATTGTCCCTCATGTTTTTGTGGAAAAGACATGTGCAGATACTTTTGACAAAGCTAAGGGTCTTTTTCAGTGATTTCATCTATCCCAAAGCTGCAGGAAACCTCTATTACTGTCACACAGAGCCTAAAATCAGCTGGAACAAACAGGGACAATGAAAACAGCAGATCTGTGCTGAATCAGATTCAGTGAGAGGCATTCAGATGTCAGCAAGTCGTATGTGTGCCACTTAATTCAATCAGTGATTTATTTAATTCCAACCTCTGGGCCCAAGTTATTTTTATGAAAAATGAAAATAGCCCAATATGACCTTGGCATTCACCTGAGTACTGAGAATCTTGGAGGGAAGGCAGGCACAGGCGAGTTTTTCAGTGCTGCTACTTTAATTACTGACTTTCATGGGGGACCAGATGGCCACTAATTAGGGAGACTCTCCAAATAAGAGACCCCAATGGACAGAACCTTCTTGCACTCTACATCTAACAGATGTTTAATCAAACTTGCATTTTAGCTATGGTACCCAGGGTTATGGGGTACCTCTCTTTTGGGTGGGAGATACAGAACATGGAGAAAGCCCTGAAATGATGGCGCCTTACATAAATTCTTATTACTTAGTAGTTATCAGGAAACCATCAGCACTCAGTTCTTTTGTAGGTCTTCCAAACTAATGAGAATTGATGTGTACACACATGACCCTGAGGCCCTTTAGGTCTCCAGTTTTCCACTGAGTCATCAAAGGAACCTTAATTTGTGTTTGGTATAACAATTATCCCAAGTGTTACTTTTAAAAAAATCAGTTCCAGCTAATTCAGATCCTCTATATTAGCTAGAATTTTAAAAACATTTTTAACTTTATTTATTTATTTGTGGTGCTGAGGATTGAACCCAGTGTCACACACGCTAGGCATGTGCCCTACCACTGAACCACCCCAGCCTTTACGTGGACTCTTGATGAACTAGAACAATCCATTTATAGACTTTGACAGGTAATTCAGTGTTCATTAGGCATGTAAACACTTAAAATCATACACTTAAACAAAAAAAAAATTATAAATATGCATGTCATGCATGGAGAAGTTTAACTATAGAGTGTGACCCTTCCCTGCCTGGTCCAGACATACTTTTGGGAGATCAACTGATATGCAATGAGGAGAGTAACATGGAATTACTGGCCTGTACATAGCTGGAAAAAGCTATGATATGTACTCTGGTAAAAGAACAAAAAATCCAGGTAGCCAAGAGACTTGGGTTCTCAGCCTGGCTCTTCTATTAATTACCTATATGATCTACAGCTCAGTTTCCTTATTGCAAAAATAGATCTACCCTTACCTGTCTCACAGGTTTGTGAGACAATCTTACTTTGGGCTCCCCTAAAAATAGACCTTGAGACAGGGATTTAAGTTTAAGTAATTTCTTTGAGTGTTGAAAAAAATACTGGTAGAAGAATGGGGTAGTGAAAAATAAAAGAGGGAAGCAAGCAGGTATTAAAGGGAACATCAGACTAGCTACCACAAAGAGTGGAGCTTAATCCTTCAGTGGACAGTCTAGAAGGCAGTATAAAATGTTGGATTCAGAGTTACTTCACCTGAGAGGTGAGAGTACCCTAACTCCTACAGGTCTTTAGTTGAGAACTGCTCAGTTTTTGGTTGAGGGCCATTAATTAGTTCCTTACCATACTAACTCTTCCACATGTGTTGGCAAAACAGGCTCTGGTATCCAGAGAATCTTCAGCAAAAGAAATGGAGGTGCTGGCAGTAAGAGCTGGGGCAGCATGCACTAAGGTGGTAAGGAGGAAGAAGGATAATTATGACCACATCTGCTACATTTGGCACAATGATATGAATTGATATAATTTATATAAATAAAATTCTTAATAATTATAAGCATTATAGTTACCTGCTAATGACTATAAGACTGATAACAGAATCATAAGGCTGGAAAGAAATTGAAATTATAATCATAACATCTACTGAACACATTGTGTGTCAGATACCGTATTATGTGTTACATACATCAACTTATTTAATCCCCTTTGTGAGTAAAATATTGCTATTTTCTACATTTTACAGAGAAGGTTACATAGCTAATAGCTGGAAAACCTAAGATTTGAACCCTGGCAGTCAAACTCTCTAGTCCAAACCCTTAAACCATTATATGTTCTACATCCCAAGACCCCAGTGATATCTGAAACCATGGATAGTACTGAATATTATATGTATTATGTTTTTTCCTATACAAAAATACCTGTGATAAAGTTTGATTTATAAATTACGTGCAGAAAGAGATAAACAATAATAATACCAAAATAGAACAATCATAACATTATACTGTAAGAAAAAGCTATGTGAACACAGTGTACCAAAATATCTTATAGTACTTTAATCTATACACTTAAAGGAAGCACTTTATGGCTTCTTTTTGGCATATTCAAATTGCCAATATCACTACACTTTCACTTTGGGGTTATTTTAAAATAAGGAATACTTGAACACAAGCACATTGGCAGTAAGACAGTAGATCTGATAACTTAGATACTAAGTGACTAACAGGAAATGCATATAGTGTGGATACACTGGATAAATTGATGATTCACGTCTCAGGTGGGACAAAGTGAGATGGTACATAATTTCATCTTGCTATAATTTAAAAGTTATGAATTGTTTATTTCTGAAATTTTCCTTTCAACATCTTTGGACTGTAATTGACCATGGGTAACTGAAACTTCAGAAAGTAAAACCTTGGATAGGGTATTTTATTCTACTGATAACCTTGGGGGTAAAAAGCTGACACAGTCTTCTTCATGACCTTGAAGTTTCTGTCTCTTTAAATTTTTCACTTGCAACTGACTGCCTCAGCTGGTAAAGAGGATATCTTGCTGAGGTTTTGTTTGCTGATTTCTGGACCAGTGCCTTGAAAATGACAGGAATCTCTGATCTATTTTTTCATGGGTTATTTTGCCTATAGCTCTGTAGTGGGAAAAAATGAACATGTTTTATGAACGTGGCTCCTCTTATTGCTGAAAGGCATTTTATAGCTTGACTGTCTCATTCTCAATGGTCTTAGGTAAGCTGATCAATTTGAAAAATATTTTTTGTTTTATCTGCTACTTTGTGGATAGTAGGGTGATTACTCAAATGCAAATCAAATAAACTAAACTTAATTTGCATGTTTTAATCCACTCAGGAGAAGCAACATGGGGAAGCTGGAGTGTTAAGGATTAGAAACTAATTCTCTACGTGCAGCCTATGATGAGGCTGACAGATGCTTGCTATAGATATGACAAGTACATATCTTATCTGAAAATTGTCTTCTGCAAGGACTTTGGTATAAGCCTTCTGACTGGTACCCACAAAATGACAGTGTTGCAATCAAGTTTCCTGAACAATGTGATAGCCATTAAATGCAGGATCTGTGGGAAAGAAAGATTAATGGGGCTGAACATTTGGATGAAAAATAGAAGGTGCCACATTGGACCTGGGGACTCTGATATTATTGATGTGCTGTTCTCAGTTGCTCCAAAAGGCGAAGATATTTTTTTTTCTTTAACTCTCATCCTCTATCTGGGACTGCATCTTCAGCTGTCTCTTCTGTACATGTATTATCACCCTCCAATGTTCACATGTCAAACAGAATTTTTTCTCCTTCTCCAACTGTTTTTGGGTTTCTAGTAGTACAAATGATTTTCTGCTCCTGGCCCTTGACTTAACCCTTCAAGGTCATGGTCCCTCCCTTTTATTTCATATCATGGATTAATCATCTTCAGTTCCCCATACTTGGCTGTTCTTCTCTTACTAGACCTCCTCTGTGCTAAGCCTTTATTCTTAACTGTTAGAGCAGTCTCCATTCAAGGGCAGATTAAAAGTCTTATAAATGGATCATCTTTTCCAAATTCTGCCTTTAGGACAATCCATAATATAATTTAGCTATATTTCTCCACCCTAATTTCTGCTCCTTCTAGGCAAGCTTCCACCTGACCTGAAATCCTATCAGGTAGTTTCTCACCTGAATTTTGGGGTTTATTCTCTTTTCTGGACCTATACTTGCCTTTTATATATGCTTATATAAAATCTATCTATCCCTTTGTAAATTAGCACAACTGATGTGGAAATCAGCATGGAGGTTCTTCAAAAGATTAGAGATGGAACCACCACATGACCCAGCTATACCACTCCTCAATATGGATCCTAAAGAATTAAAGTCAGCATACTTCAGTGATATATATGCACCCATGTTTACAGCAGCTTATTTCACAGTAGCCAAACTGTAGAACCAGCCTAGGTGTCCATCAATGTATGAATGAATAAATAAAACGGTATATATACATAATGGAGTTTTATTTTGTCATAAAGAAAAATGAAATTTTGTAATTTACAGGAAAATGGATGGAACTAGAGACCAACAAGTTAAATGAAATAAGTCAAACTCAGAAGGTCAAGGATCATATATTTTCTCTTATATGTGGAAGCTAGAGAGGAAAAAGGGAAAGAAAGTTGAGGGTGATCACATGAAAAGCAAAGGGAGATCAGTAGAGAAAAGGGAACAAAGAGTGGGAAGAAGTGAGGGAGGGGGAAAGTGCTAGGAAGGAATATTGGCCAAATTATATTGTTATATCATGTGCATGTACAAATATGTAACAACAAATACCACAATTATGTACAACCATAACTCAACAATAGAAATATGAAAAAACTCCCCTTCAGTAGATGAATGGATAAAAAATGTGGCATATATACACAATGGAATATTACTCAGCAATAAAAGAGAATAAAATCATGGCATTTGCAGGTAAATGGATGGAGTTAGAGAAGATAATGCTAAGTAAAGTTAGCCAATCCCAAAAAACCAAAATGTCAAATGTTTTCTATGATATAAGGAGGCTGATTCATAGTGGGATAGTGACTGGGAGCATGGGAGGAACAGAGGAACTCTAGATAGGGCAGAGGGGTGTGAGGGGAAGGGAGGGGGCATGGGGTTAGAAATGATGGTGGAATGTGATGATCATTATTATCCAAAGTACACGTATGAAGACACGAATTTGTGTGAATATACTTTGTATACAACCAGAGATATGAAAAATTGTGCTCTATATGTGTAATATGAATTGTAATGCATTCTGCTGTCATATATAAATAATTAATTAAAAATGGAAAAACTCTGTCCTTTAAATTCTCAGAATTAAGCAAGGACCAGAAGCAGAAAATCATTTGTACTACTAGAAACTCTACTATAATTCACTGTACTTCATACTATATTCACTCTCTTGAATATGTACTTATGTATATACTATACTGGTAAAGAAATGATTAGTTTAGGAATCTCATCTCCTCAGTCAGTTGTAAATCTTTTGTGGCATGAACTGTGGCTTACATTTCTCCTGAGTTATCAAAGTCCCAAGCACAGTGCCAACCTGAGACAGTCTCACCTTTAAAGTTCACTGACAACATGGACATTTGTTACTACAATGTGCAAGTTTATCTTTGATGCAATAATTGCACATTACTATAAAAAGCACTTAAATATGTGGGTTGTTTGATTTGCTGTTTTGGTGTTCTATCCCTTAGCTTGGAAAAGAGGAGCCCATCTCTGGCAGAAGGCACTCTGTAGATATTGCCAGTAGTTAAGAATTTGCTAGGGAAATTCAACACATCTAAATTTCAAGTTACACTAAGCCAGCTGCTACTTTTGGAAGTCCCCCCTTTTTTAGTATTGGGGACTGAGCCATTATAACCATGTAACCATGTAACTCACTGCACTTTATCATTGGGTTATATTCCTAGCCTTTTTATTTATTTATTTATTTTTTATTTTGAGACAAGGGCTCCCTAAGTTGCTGAGGCTGGCTTCAAACTTGCAATTCTCCTGCCTCAGCCTCCTAAGTCTCTGGGATTACAGGTGTGGGTCAGCATGCCAGGCTAGCAGGTACTTTTGAAACTAGGTGTTAGGAAGAGGGATGTTGCTATCCTTTATAGGAACTAGAATGAAAACTTACCTCTTTCAGATAGCCAAAAAAGAGAAAAAGTATAGGACTTTGTTTTCAGTGATAACACACTGCTGTCAAAAAAAAAAAATGGTTGTATGTACTCTTTTCTCATTTTTAAAATCCTTTATCTAAAAGCGGCCAGAGAAAATAAGGAAGGATAAAAACTTTCCACTTGAGAAGAGAGCCCATGGCTGTTTTGTTAGTAAATCAAATAGAAATCTTGTAGTCATGTACTAATCAGGAAGAAATTTAATTTAAAAATTAAAATTTAGAGTCAAGTAGAAAGGCACATTCTAGTTATATTCTGAAGATGAGATAAAGATTTAGTTAAATTATAGCTATCAAGGATTATTTCTAGACAAAAATTTACATACTTTTATTTTCTTGAAATGATTTTTATATGCCTGACCTTTAAAAACATCTGAACATATTACTTAAAATAAGATAGACTAGCAAAGTGCGACATTCTTTATAAGACTCTAAAGTCCTAGGCATCCATACATTTTGTTATAGTCTAAGGTCATCACACCTAAGAAGTTTAAATTGATCATTCAAGCCACTTACCCCAGGAACTTACTGCCACCTGTTGTTCATGTATCTGAATTATATAAAGAGGGTATTTTGAGTTTTTGAGGGTAGAACTACATAACTAAATATAAAGTGACATTTATCGTTTATATTAGCATCCCAGAATCCCTGGGTCATAACTTCATGAGACATTTATATATGTCATTCTTCAATGAGAGAGAATATTTAGAAGAGAAAAACACTATAAAAGAAGAAGTTTTGGATTTTATTTCAGCTTGCAGGGCTGGATTGTAGCTCTGTGGTAGTGTGTTTGACTAGCATGCAGGAGGCTTGAGTTCCATCCCCATCTATAGGGGAGAAGAGAGAGAGAGAGAGAGAGAGAGAGAGAGAGAGAGAGAGAGAGAGAGAGAGAGAGAGAGAGAGAGAGAGAAGAAGAAGAAGAAGAAGGAGGAGGAGGAGGAGGAGGAGGAGGAGGAGGAGGAAAAGGAGAAGAAGAAGAGCAGCTTGGGAAAAATCAATTAACTCCCCCAATCTCGGTTTCTTTACCTGTAAAATAGAATCATGATAACTGCTCTTCCATACAGAGGTGTTGTGAATCCAATCTAGACTATTTTGTGAAGGAGCTTTGTAAAATTGTATATAACATATGCCTACTCAGTGTTGCCAATGTGAAATGCTGAATAGCAGGTGAAACAGCATGCTGTCATGGACTCAATGAATATTAAAAGATTACAGTTTCCTTTCTTTTCTTCTCTTACTGTATTAAGTCTTCTTTCATTTCTCTTGTGCTATTCCAATAGCCTGGATAATTCTGTGTGGCTTCCAACCCCTAATTCCCTTGGTGTGAGAAGTTTCCAGAATCTTCCCTAATCTACAAAATCCACTTTCAAATGCCTCATGATTTTACTAACTTCACAGTGCCTGCATCTCTTGGAGGAGGCAGAAATAGGTCTATATCCGTTCGAACTATGATTAATCCAAAAGAGGTGTCAGGAACCTTGGATTCCTGCTCTATCTTCTACAACTTGTCAGTATGCAATCACTTATAAGTAATTTAACTTTGTTCTGCTACTATTTCCTCTTCTATAAAGTGGAAATAATTATCTTTGCTTTGTTTGATTAAAAAAGATGATATGATAAGCTGATAATATCCCTAACCAAATATCTGTGTTCCTGGAAGCTGTGAATATTAGTTTATATGGCAAATAAGAGGTGGTCTTTGTTTTGTAGATGTATTTAGATGGGGGGATCATCTTGCATTATTGAGTGTACCATCAATGGGATCATATGTATCCGTATAAGAGGGAAACAGAAGGAGGTTTGATAACACAGAAGAGAAACAGGTAATGTGACTATGGAGGCAGAGATTGGAGTGACGTGGCTATAAGGGACACTTTGATTTTGGTCCAGTGATACTCACTTGAACTGTCAGAGAATAACTTTTTGTTGTTTTAAGCTGCTAAATGTGTAGTACTTTGTTACAATGGCCACAGTGGGCACAGGAACTAATACAGGTGATATGAAGATTAAAGACCCCTGGAGCATCAAAAATAACCAGTGAATGTTAAACTGAATTCAACATGACAGATGTGTGAAATATGAAATGCCATATATTTGTAAGGAGTAATCTCACAACTTGATTTTGAACCCCCTAATTTTTTGGCCCTCAAGAATTCATCTTTAGAGAGTGAAACTATTGCTCTGATAATATTGTTTAAAGGCAATAGAGGTAGTTAAGGGTTTATGATAGGTGGGAGAGAATTAGCTACTCAAATTATTTATGTAAACCCTGTAAAGGTGCTTTCTGTTTTTAGACTGGTTTGATTCACTGGGCTTGGAAAATATAGTGTACATGGCTCCCCAGGGTTAATATCCAGGATCTCTAAATGCTTTTTTTCTAGAGCAGTGGTTCTCAACTTGATGTGCTATTGCCTCCTTTCCCCAGAAGACATTGGTGTTGTCTGGATCCATTACAGATTGTCACAAATGGGAGAGGAGACGCTGGCATTTAGTGGATGAAGACCATTGATGTTGTGGGAAATCTAACAATATACAGGACAGTCCCACAACAAAGAATTATCTGGTCTAAAATGTCAAGAGTGCAGAGATTGGGAAGTCCTGCTCTATGTGGAGAGAAAATTAGAGGCAGCTAAAATAACCTTGCCCCCTTTTCTGTTTTATATCTTTTGGGTTAGAAAAGATTATTATAGAGCTTGTTCCTGGCTATGGGACTTGGTGGGACAGTGAGCTCATTAGACCCCTTCTCTGTATGACTTCGTTGGCTTATTGCCACTGGAAGGAAAAGTTCTGGAGCTCTTTCCAAAGCTTTTATTGCAATGAGCAATTCTCCTGGGAAGAGGAGCACAGCCAGAGTCTGGTGCTTCTCTCTAGGCCAAGGCTTAGATCTGTAGCTTAATTCCTGACCCCCTGCAGGTTGTCATGCTCTTACAGTCACCAGGGCCCCCAATATATTATTTAGAATTAGAGTGTTTGTTTACATGCCTAGACAAAATGGGTCTGGCATTTCTGTTGCACTGCAGCAAAAGGTTAGAGCTTACATAAGCCAGATAAATGCGAAGTCAAGGTGACTCTATTTTATGTATCACATTAACATAGAACTACAAATCCCTGGGACACACTTCAGGAATGCAAAGAAACCAGGACTAAGCTGCCTAGAAAAGGGAATTGATGGATGCAATTTAGAGTAATAACATGGATAATGAGAACTGTGTAGAGCCTTGGCTTTTTTCCCATCTGGAATCTCTCTCTCTTCTGGAATACTCTGTAGAAGAGACTTGTCAGAATAAAATTGAATAGACATGCCTTTCCACTTCTCTCCTCACACTTTTACCTCCTCTGTCCTGGCCAGAAAATACTTATATTTTACCATTCTTCCATTATTCCTGCTCTTCAGAGTTCTAAAGTAGTACATACTAGAACTTTCCTTGGTCATCCCATTCTCTTTGACAAAGAAACACTCCATTAGAGTGTGAATACAGGGACCTTTTGTCTTATTTCCTTATTCAATCTTCAGTACCTAGCATAGTTTCTGGTGCACAGCAGGTATTCAAAAATATTTATTGAATAAATGGATAAATGAACTGTTCTCAGTTTTTTTTCCACTTCAGTTGAGGCCCATATTTTCTGACTTGTGTCTTTGATGGAGCTCTTGATCAGATGGCCTACATCAATCAACAAATATCCATTGAGCAGCCCTTTGAAAGTCATTTTCAAGTTTTACAATATATCAGAATCACATGGAGGACTTGTTAAAACTCAGATTACTAAACTCCAACCCCAGAGATTCTGATTCATTCTGGGGTGGGGTCTAAGAATTTGCATTTCTAACAAGTTCACAGGTGATATTCATGTGCTGTAAAGTTTCCAGAGGGAGCATACTTTGAGAATTATTACCCTAGCTTGGTGCTATGATTATGTGGAGTAGATGTGATCTGATGACAGCTGAAAACACCATGATATCAATGAGTTCTTCTGGTGGAGAAGGAATATCATAAATTAAAAATAAATGCTTAACATCATAAATATTTTTAAAAATACTAATTAATACAATAATGAGGGTTCCTTTCCATCCCCAAACAGATTGGTTAAGAAAAAGGAAACTATTCCATATTGGCAAGAGAACAGGTATTTCTTATTCTATTTTGGGGGGAGTCTAATTTGGTGCAGTCTTCCACTCGCTGGCTATTTTTTCTCATCCTTTAGACCTCATCTTCCTTAGAGAGGCCTTGCCTGATCGTCTAATCTAAAGAAAGATTGTTTTTGTTATTCATTATGTCTCATAGTTTATAAATCTGTATAAATATATCTTAAAGTGTTTGCTTGATTTTTTTTTTTTTTTTTACTGTTCAGGCCCTGGAAGGTTTGGTTCATGTCAATTTTGTTCATTGCTCTATGCACACAGTACTAGATCTGGCAGTTCTTCAGTTACCGTCTGTTAATGCAGTGCTATTTGTAATTGTGAAAAGTTGTAAATAATTTAAATACCTAGCAATAGGTGTTTGGTTAAAAAAATATAGTACAACCAATCAATGCACTAATTTTGCATCCACTAAATATGCTGTTCATAGAAAATACCTGTTGATATAGAGTCATGCTGAGAAATATAGAAAGGAATAAATGATAAAAGTAGATTCTAAACCAGTAATTTGGAATCATTTGGGGGAAAATATAACATGTCTCATTGACTCTAACATGCCATAATTTTAAGACATATTATCAGTATAATAAGCCTAGCCATGTTTGTGAGCAGAACACTGTGCCACATCAACTGTGAACATCAAATGAAAAACAACACAATTCCAAAAACACTAGAATATGAAAGAAAATGTATCACAGGATCTAACAAACATAGAAAGAAATCTGGAATATTATATACCAAGTGTCAAAAGCAATTATTTCTGGGTAGGTAGTTATGGGTCTTTATTGGTATTTTAATACTTTCTTCTTTTTTGCTTAATTGCAGCTTCTGACCTTTCTAAAATGAGCATAGTTAACTCTGGGGATTAGGAAAGCAATAACAGGAAACCTCTGAAAATACTCTGGTTGTTTCTCCCTCCTCCTGGGTTAACGAGGTACAAGAGAATGCCCCTCACCTTTCCCTCCTGGGTTAAGCAATGGAATGCTTAAAGCATTCAATGAGTTTGGATCATTACAAAGCTGAGGGAATCTTTCCACTTTCAACATTAGTGCATTAAAAGAATTACTGGAATTGGATTCTATAGAACTGCTTCCGAGTCCTTCTTCTGCTGAGAGACCTGGGAAGAGATATGTAATCTTATTTTTTCATTTGTAAAATGGAGATAGTTAATAATGACCTTAAATGTTTAGAAATGAGATGGTTTATATGAAAGCTCCCAGCAAGTGTAAGCTGTTCTTCAAATGTGAATTTTTATTATTAGATTCATATTTCATCTTGCCTAAATAATGCCAAAAATCAAGAAAATGCCTGGTCTTTAAAGGCATTCTGGACTTTTTCCTGATTTGGGTAAAAGATGATGCCTTATTATGCCACCACCTGCCCCTCAAAAATTTCATATGTAAGTATCACTAATTGCAGGGCTCACCAGTGTAGGAATTAGGAGAGCATGCGTTATGGCCTAAAATATTTTACTAATGTATAAATATAGTATCTTTTGGGCTGAAGTACAAATGTACAAAATGGATGTCTGAATATAAAACTTGGTTTAGCCATTCAGAATGTTCCAAAGAACTTGAGGTACAGAATGGGGGGAGGGTTCCATGGTTAAGTAACTTTGGTCAAGTAACTTCAAATTAAAAATTCCACAATATACTTTCCTACCCTCTCATAGAAGTTCAATGTATATTAGCACAGTGTACATTAGAATATTAAAAATGGTGACTTTAAAGTCTTTAATCTTTAAAGACTATGACTAACCTGTAATAAAGGTACCTACTTTGCTTTATTTATCCCAGGATTTTCCAGGCTGGACTAAATTGTCCTCCAATATTTTGAAGAAACACATGCCACATGCTGGGCAATATTGCCTTGGGTGGTTATATCAGGGAAGGTTTCCTACATGGTATGATATAAAAGATGCCACAATAATTAATGTCCCAGTTCTTGCAGTTGGTTTCACAAAAGCAAAATCCAAAAGTAGTTTGGGGCAAGTTATATATGCATGACCTGAGGCAGAGAAGAAAGGAGTGTGTGTGTGTGTGTGTGTGTGTGTGTGTCTTGCTGATCTACTCTTCAATCAGAGAATCTTTGGAATTGGAAGGGGCATTGATAAGAACATCTAGTTCAGATATTTATACATGTGAAATCTAATGCTCAGAGTGAAAGACACTTGCTTGAGATCACAGGTCTCTCACCCACCATTTTACTTTTTCTCACTCTGCCCATGTTATTTTCTCACCTTCCCAAGTAGAGGAGAGAAGAACCAAGGAGAGAGTGGAAGAATCATCATTTTTTCATGTTTAACCACACTTCATAGAGTAAGAAGGAATCTGTCATGTGTCATTTTATTTGAGACTCACAGAGCACCTGTCAGGGGACAGACAGGTATTACTATGTAAAATTACTTAGTGGGTCAAAAATAAAAATAGGTTAACTGACTTTTATAAGGTTGCACCTGGTTAGTGACAGGACTAGGACTAGAACCCAAGAGTGTTATGTATTCTATTTGCCACCCTAACACCTATATCCCATACCCATTCTCTATCTTCTGTCCTGCTCTGTGCTTTGAAAGGATAACTCCAGCAAACTATATAGCCCAGAAACTTTGATGGCTGGCTTCAAATTGGGTTTATCCCATTGGAGTTTCCTTCAGAAATGAGAAGGGTGGGAAGAGATACTCTGGATCTCTCTGTCTCTCCCCCATCCCCCCCCCCGTGTGTGTGTGTGTGTGTGTGTGTATCCTGGCAGAGGGCAGAGAAGAATCTGCTTTAGGGCCATTTCCTTGGTGCCACAAATCTGGTTTCTGCCAGGTAACTTGCACTTCAAGGTTCTAATAGTATTTCCTCCTCTTGTTCCTCCACCTCTAGGGGTGACAATGGAATGCTGCTGTTACTAGTCTTTGGATGCTTTGCCATTCATTTGTCCATTCTCTTTATTAGAATTTGACTGTCAGGAGTGAATTGTTTCCTGCTGAGACTCTAATACAGTATATCTTCTCAAGCCAACATTCACTGCCTTTCTTCTGCATCATGCTCCAATATTATGGGAGCAGTGATTACGTTTTTTTTTTTTTATTTTCAAAAAATAGTTATCTCTTCAAAAGTTGATAGAAGTGGAAATAAAAATCCAACCTTCATGAGAGAAAAATTCTGTATTGTTCTGATTTCAGAGCCAGTTTTGCCAGAGAACTCATTTTTAAAATGTGTTAAAATACACAATAATATAAATTTTATGAAATTAATCCCTTTTAGGTGTAAAATTCAGTACATTCACATTGTTGTAGAGCCAATATCTAGAGCTCTTTTCATCCTGCAGGACTGAAATTGTATACCTATTAAAGGAAAATTCCTCAATTCTCCTTTTCCCCAAGTCCTGACAACCAACATTCTACTTTCTTTTTCTGTAAATTTGGCTACTCTATGTGTTTCTTTTAAAAATTTTTTAGTTGTAGTTGAACACAATACCTTTATTTTTATTTATTTTTATGTGGTGTTGAGGATCAAACCCAGGGCCTCGCATGTGCTAGGTGAGCACTTTACCACTGAGCCACAACCCCAGCCCCCCCTCTATGTATTTCTTATAAGAGGAATTATATATGATTGGTTTTATCCTGACTGGCATATTTCATTTAACATAATATTCTCAAAGTTCACTCATGTTGTAGTGTCAGAATTTCTTCCCTTTTTTAGGTTGAATAATATGTTGTTCATTTGTTATGGACACAGATGAGCAAATATCTCTTTAAGATGGTGATTTCAGTTCTATGGGGAATATACCTAGAAGAGGAATTTCTGGCACTATTTTTAATCTTTTTTTTAAAATGTTTATTTTTTAGTTTTAGGTGAACACAATATCTTTATTTTACATTTATGTGGTGCTGAGGATTGAACCCAGTGCCTCTTGCATGCTAGGCAAACGCTCTACCACTGAGCCACAACCCCAGGCCCTATTTTTACTCTTTTAAAGAAATGCTATACTGTTTTTTCATAATGTCTATATGCTATGATTTGGGTGAATGTTTCCCAAAGGTCCATGTTACCATTGTGAAGAGCTTGATCCCCACAGTGGCACTATTGGAAGATGGTGTAACCTTTTGGAGGTGGGGCCTTATGAAAGGTCCTTAGGTTATTGGAGGTGTGCCCTCAAAGAGGATTATGGGACCCTGGTCTTATCCTCTTCTTCTTTTTTGTTCCCCAGTCATGAGGTGAAGAGTTTGCTTTACCACATGCTCTTCATGATGTGCTGTCCTCACCAGAGGCCCAACACAACGAGGCCACTTGATTGTGGACTGGATCCTCCAGAATTGTGAGTCAAAATAAATCTTTTTTTCTTTATAATTAAAGTGATTTGGGTATTTTGTTATAGTAATTGAAAACCGACTAATACACTGTACTGTTTTATGTACCAACAGCACACAAAGTTTCCAAATTCTGCACATTCCTGCTAAAATTCTTTATTTTCTATTTTCATTAGCCAACTTAATGGTTGTGAGGTGGTATGTTGTGAGTTTTACTTGCATTTCCCTAATTATTAGTTATGTTGAAAATCCTTTCATGTAGTTATTGGCTATGCTTTCCAAGTTGAAGAAAGGATATTGGGCTGATAATATATTTGATATATTTTGGAAGTTAATATTAGAGTAAAAACCAATTAATTTGTTAAGTAAAAATTATAGGAGGCCATTGTTTTTGGACTAAGTTTCTGCACTGGGCCACGACAGTCTAGTTTAAAAACCAGAATGAAGTCAACCATGCTAAAGTTCCATGTCACAAAACTGAAACTGTCCTATTATTTGGCCTTCCCTGATATCAGGAGAGAGAAATGGCAATGAAATTTCTAAAACAGACCATTTTTCAATTGGCACAATAATTTCCTTCTTTAATCCTTGATAAAAGTAACCTACAGTAAGCAGATATTAACCAATCAGGTATTTTTATACTGTTCTGCCTCCCTGTCTCTATCTTACGAAGAAAGTATCTTTGAAAAGACTAATCTACTCTTTGTTCTTTGTTTCTGCTTTAGTACAAACTTCTATGTTTACAAAATTAAGCTATTTTGCTCATCTCTTTAGAATAGTTACTTTATTTTATGGAATAAAATTATGCCTAGTTCTAGAATATCAAAATTAAGCCAATTGAAATCTTTAAATTAGGGGCTGGGGTTGTAGCTCAATGGTAGACCACTCGCCTAGCATGTGTGAGGCACTATGTTCGATCCTCAACACCATATAAAAATAAATAAAATAAAGGTGAATAGTTTGCTTTACCACATGCTCTTCATGATGTGCTGTCCTCACCAGAGGCCCAACACAATGAGGCCACTTGTCCATCTACAAGTAAAAATATTTTTAAAAATCTTTAAAATGTTTATAATTGTGTCATTTGACAAGTTCAAGGACCAAAGAGGAGATTGGCAAAACTTGGAAAGTCTTCTGAGACCTTCCTAGACAATGGAGCAGAGAGGTATGGGAAAGTTTGAGGTCAGATAATTTGAGTTTGTTATTTTCTAACAATGTGACTTAGATTCTTCGACCTCGGTTTCATCTGTAAAATGGTGATACTGGTACCTAAGTTTCAGGGTTGTAGTGAAGACTAAATGAAATTATGCAGGAGTAGATATGACATCAGATTTCTGTCTTCTCATACAGGAGCAGACTGAGGATATTTAATAAAACTGATTTTAAGTGACCTATTAGCTCATATATATTAAATTGGCTTGTATATATCTAAACTTGTTATACTGATCATAATTTTACACAAATCTTAATAGAGGAGAACTGGCCAGGCTGCTATTTGGTAATACTTTGTATGTCACCAGTGTAGCTGGATATATGCATTTAAAAAGTATTGCAAGCTCCATATCCTTCAAATATGATCTTTTTTTCATTTGTTAGAATGTTCAACTAATCTAACATAGTGAGGTTTGATTAGGGAACAAAGGAATCACAACAGTTTTAGGTGATGTAGAATCAGAAACTAAGCAGGATACGGCAGAGAAATATGAGGAATACCTTCTGGGGACAATGCATTTTGATCTGAGCCTCAAAGAGATTGATGTGGGTTATTAGCAGAGGTGGGTGAACAGTCAAGGGAAGGAAATATCATGTTAAAGCATGTGAACACAAACAGTCCAGTTCCTATGGCATTTCTCATTGTCACTTCTTCATGGGATGTCTTTTTTTCTTCATCTCCTTGAAAATTTTGCCCATTATTCAAGGTTCAGCTCAGATATAGCCACTCCTGCAAAGCTCTCCCTAATCTACATCTCCCTCCCCACTGCTGTAATCTGTCCTGTGATTATTAAGGTACAGGACATTATGAGATTATAGGACTAGAGCTCAGAGGGTCATTGAAGGAACAAAGTCAGTCTTAGCCCATGAACAATGAGGGAAGGAGCTTAAGGGCAGGATGAAAATTTTAGAAGAAGGAGGGGTTGATAATGTTATCCTTATACCTATATTTACTCTCTGCATATTAAACCATTTTGCAGTTTGTATTTGCTTATGTGAAATTATAGATCATATTGCCTAGTTTTAACTAACCTAATCATTCACAAATGAGCAAGTAGTTTACATTTTTCCTATAAATAAATTGGGGATTGAAGAGAGACTTAGGGCAAGTACAAGAGAATGATTTTTAAAATGACAGAGGCAGTGTTATTTTCCTTCTAAAAGTTTCTCCTAGAATGGGTTAATTGTTAGCCACATCACCAAGTCAAAACAGCAGCAATCAAATTGATAAACCAATAAATTTTGACCAAAGAAAATTTGCTGAAAGTCTTTGTGAGGTAACTATTTTAGGGTTTTGACAGCCATTAATAACAATAATTGAAATTACTGAATTTAGGATTTCAGATTACTGTATCATAAGGGATTAAACCAAGATTTAAAACATAAAGCTTATTAAATTGCATTGCTCTCTCTAAAGACATTATTTTAATGTTAATTTTTTTAATGAAAGCAAAAAGGATTTGGGGATTGTTAATATATTTATATCAAATATTGAAATTTTCAAAATGGTAGAAAAGAGACAACCAGCACTACTTTGCTCCTCTATGGGATAGAAAAAAAAAAGCAACAGATGTGTAGCTCCTCATGGAAGTGAGCACCTGGGGTTGAACACTGGAAATTGATGTCACAAAAAAAAATGACAACTGGTAGATTCCAGAAATTAGTCAGACTTACCAAACAAGAGAAGCAGAATATCCCAGCTTGTGGTGCCCAGTACCTGGGTCAGTGAAAATGGTAACAATGTGGCACAGAAGGTTGCACATTGCACATAAACTACTTAAATAAATAGGTTACCTGAAGCATGAATAACAAGCTTACTTTAGAGAAGGAACTCACAGAATTTCTCAGCAAACCTTCAGAGTGCTAGAACTGGGAGCCATCTTGAGAAGAATATTATTGTTAGGGATTAAAGTACACAAGAGATCAAAAAAAAAACAAACATAATCACATTTCAGGGTCCCCAAGGACATCCCACTGCAGTGAATGGGTAGGCAGTGGCCACATGAGATAATCAGAGCTTGGGGGGAGTATTATAGTTTAGACGTGAGGTGTCTCCCAAAGTCTCATGTATGAGACAATGCAAGAAGGTTTAGAGGTGAAATGATTGGTTGTGAGTTTTAACTTAATCAGTGGGTTAATCCCCTGATAGGAATTAACTGGGTGGTAACGGTAGCCTGGTAGGAAGTGGGTCCCTGGGGATGAGGCTTTGGGATTTATATTTTGTCCTTGTTGAGCAGAGCGCTTGCTCTCTCTCTCTCTCTCTCTCTCTCTCTCTCTCTCTCTCTCTCTTCTTCCTAGGTGCCATGTCCCCAGCTACTTTCCTCTGCCACATACTTCTGCCATATTATTCTGCCTCACACCAGACCCTGAGGAATGGAGTTGGCCATCTATGGACTGAGACTTCTGAAACCAAATAAACTTTTCCTCTTCTCAAATTCTTTTTTCAGGTCTTTTGGTGACATCAGCAAAAAAGCTGACTAAAATAGGAAGTGTCCTTGACACAAGCTTGCTGAGAGATTTATGCTGTAGGATCTTCCATAGTTTGAACATTTGCCATACTCCCCCTCCCCAGTATTCAATTTTAAAAACCTCTGGAGTAAATTCACAGTGGTCCTGGAATTTGCCAAACACCCAATGCCTGTGGAGAGAATATACCTGTGGCATGATCAACAGTCCTTTATTCTGTTCAGTGAGAATGGTGGGTCACATGTTTACTGTGATGCTGTTCACAATATTCAAGATATGAAATTAGCCTAGGTGCTGGATGAATAGATAAAGAAAGTATGGTAATAAGCACAATGGAGTATTATTCCGCAATAAAGAAGAATGAAATCCTGTCATTTGCAGGGAAATGGATCAATGTGAAGGTCATCATGTTAAGCAAAATAAGCTAGACACAGAAAGACAAATATTGCATATTTTCTCTTATGTGACCTGAATGTGGAAGAGGGACTATTAGGCAAGGGAAAGGGGACTAGAAGAAGAGAAGAGGACAAGAGAGGTTAGAAGGGAGGGTGAACAATATCAAAGCACAATATATGCATTTAAGTAATGTCACAGTGAAATCCATAAATTTGTACAATTAATATATATTAATAATTAATAAAAATAATACCATCCTAAAAATAAAAAACATGTTTAACTTCATGTTACTGTATAACCTTAATTTTTGCATTTGTTTTATGATGTATAAAATGAATTATTGAAATATTACAGGGTTAATTATAAATACATATGTATGTATATAAATATATATGCATATATATTTATACACAGGAGACTAAGCTCAGACTTTTTTCCTTAGTAATAGAATTGGAACTTGTAAATCATCACATTAAGCAACTTCATATTCGTAGTGAGGAGGAAGGAAAATGGCACCAGCCATTGAAAGGCTTTTATTAATCCAGAGACACAGAAGAGGCAATCACTGACTTGAGCCTTTTTTCAGGACTTGGAGAGGATTCAAAGATTTTAGGGGACATCAACAGGAGGCAAATTAGGGAGTTGCAGTAATACTTACCAGAGGAGGGAGCCAAGCCCATAGGGCTGCCACTAATCCATATTGTCCCAATGTATGAAGTAGGAAAAGGTTCCCTTCTCCACACTAAGGTATGTAGCTTGGCAAGTCTGTGCCTTGGTTCAAGTTGAGCCCCAATTCACTTCCATCAGTGGGAATTCTTGTGCAGTGTGTGACTTGCACAACTGTATACAGTGGCTCTGAATTACCATAATAAGTAGAAGAGCCACTTTAAAAAGCCTCCTCAAGTGATTCAAATGACTGCTCAAGACTGTGAATTACCAGCATACATAATATTATGTTTACTTATTTATTCTATAAACTTTGTAGAAATCCTAAGGGATTTTTTTAAAAACTGCTCAGTACTTCTGACATATCACTAAATCAAATTCACCTTCCCACCAGTGTGTTTTGGGGAAGGTTTATAACCAGTTATCTAGCTGTGTAGCCTTGAATTAATCACTTTCACTCTCTGAGCCTCAGTTTCTTCAGTTATAAAAGGAAAGGAGTTGAATTAGATGCTCAGGAAGGTCCTTTCCAGCCATATCACCACACATTCTATGCATTTTGCTGCTTAGCAATGTATGAAAATTCTCTGCCAGGCAGCCTGTGCAGCTACATTTTATTGGCTGGTTATAGCTCTTTTTCCTGAGAAGGTTGAAGACATATGTTCACTCTAATTCTGTTTTTAGAGAGAGGCCATTTTTACCATTAATTGCACTATGTTCTCCTTGCCAGTGTCAAGCAGGCATCTCTAAAGTAGGGTAGCAGCACAGACAGCATTTACAGCCAACCGCAGAGTGGCAACTTTAATTGTTTGGTTATCCTTCATAGGACTATATGTTTAATTGAATACCGCATTTAGTCATATAGCTTCAAAGTTATTTTAAAAGTCTCCATTCCTGTCTTTTACTGTACATAATTGTGAAACCAGAGGTCTAGCTTTAGTAACTCAAAGTTTGATCAGAGCAGCTGAAAATCGGTGAACAGTGGTTTTTTCAATCTTTTTATTTTCATTCATGAGGATCATTAGATCTCCCTCCTTTGGATGCTCTACCTAAATGTGTAGAAGAATTTCTGCTTCAGCTGACAATCATTGAAGCCTAATTGGAAGGCATAAATATAGTGGGATTAATAGTGTTTTCTTTACAGAATAAGGGGAGAAGGAAATATGGGCTGATAGGCAAGTAAACCGACTAAGTTTCATCTTTTCATCATTGACTGATTTAGTATGATTTATAACCAATTAACTAGACCTTAGAAAAATGACTTCCCTTCTCTAAGCCTCAGGTTTCTTAATTCTATATAAGTTTGAGTACAAGGAAGTCAATAAATGTGCAGAACACAATTAAAGGAATATTTTCACTTATGCTTTTATTATTTTTCCTGGAGACAAAAATATGAGCTTCCCTTTAGGTAGCTCAGGCTTCATATAATTCAGGCTTTTCTCCAACTACCAAACTTAGTCACCTTATTTTAAAAACAGAAATATGTATTAAGAGTTTCTATAGCATTTATTGCTTCCGCATTCCAATGTGCCTAACCACCCTTGCCAGAAAATCTTCTTTGTTACCCAATTCAATTGCTTCCAGCTACAATTAACACCCAATTTTTTCCCATGACTAAATCATCCATAATTGAGATCTCCAAGACCTGATTTACCTTTCAAGTTTTATTAAAAAATCTGCCAGTGGCTGAAGGTGTAGCTCAGTGGTAGAGCACTTGCCTAGCACATGTGAGGCACTGGGTTCAATCCTCAGCACCAGATAAATATAAATAAATAAAATAAAGTTATCATGTCCATCTACAACTAAAAACATTTTTTAAAAAAATCTGGCAACTAGTTAGACTGATAATTATTAAGCAAATTTCTTAGTGGAGAAATGAATCAATAAGGGAGTGTGCTAAAATTCAAATTCCTAGTCCCAACTACTGCACATTGCAGATCCAGGGGTTTTGGGTGAGAACTGGGAATCTACTAGCTTAACAAGCTGCCCAAGTAACTTCACTTCACTTGACCAGTAGTCCACCAATGGGAAAAGTTTCACTCCATAGATGGTAATGGAGTGAGACCATGTATGCCAGTCCCTGCTTGCCATTTCTCTAGACCCTGTCATATCTTGTTTCTCTCTCTGTTCAGTCAGTGCCTTTATGAGAGAAGAAGGAACAGTAACACAAACTCGTTTTCTTCACCTAGAGAAAGGTGGAATGACTTCTCCAGTTCCCTCACCCAATGAAGGAAGGAATAATACTGAAGTTTCATCTCCCAGCTTGGAGCTGTTCTCCTAGATTGAACTCTTTATAGTAGTCTTATTCTGGCATTCACTTAACAGGCCAGAATGACAAGGAAGCCAACACACTAACTTTAGTCCTTTTACCCACCAGCTGTTCTTTGTGATTCCACTAACTAGTGTCAACTTTGATGGGGAACAAAGAAAAACAAATTGATAAGCAACACATTGTTTTTATATTCTTGTTGCAGCATTCATGGCTAAAGGATGAGCTCTACTGTCCCCTAGCAGCTGGTGTGAGCAGATGAAGTGGAGGCAGAAGCCTTTGATTCTATACCTCTGATGTCATAGAATTAAAGAACCAAGGAAAGGCAGAGTAGGAAGGGCCACTCTTAGTCTTGAGACTTTGAGAACCTGAAGCATATCCATGATATCATACTCTACATTAAGATTGAGGTTAAAAAAGCATCAGATAATCTTGAATAAAAGATTGTGCTTCCACAAATGCTTGCAAATATATGATACAGTCCTAATACCTCATTTTACAAAGGAAGAAATTAAGACCAGAGAGGAGATGTGATTTGCTTAAAATCTCTTTAAACATCTAAATAGTGAACATTGATTTCAATTACGACCCTTAAAAACATTTAAGAGGAATCTGGGCATGGAGGCACATGCCTATAATCCCAGTGACTTGGGAGGCTGAGTTGAGAGATGAGGATTACAAGTTCAAAGCCAGCCTCAGCAATTTAGCGAGGCCCTAAGCAACTTAGTGAGACCCTATCTCAAAATTAAAAATAAATAAATAAAAGGGCTGGGTAAGTTGCTCACTGCTTAAGCACCCTGGGTTTAATCTCCATGTACCAAAACAAAACAAAATAAAACAAAAACCTTCTAAGATGAAAATACATTAATAATAGTTAATTTTTGAGTACTCATTATATATTAGGCACTGTCCCATCTGTTTCTCATTTAATTCCCACAGAAACTCTGTAGGGCAGATATTATTGTCCCCATCTTATAAATAAGGGAACTAGGTTCAGAAAAGTTATACAAATTGTCCAGGGTCTCACAGATAACTGTAGAGTTGGTATTAGAACTCAAGAGATTGGCTCAAGAGCTTAAGCACACTATGCATCCTGTCTCTCCAACACAAGGAGCAGGGTCACTAAAATAAACTTCAGCAAACTCTATTCTTCCAATTCCCTGCTCAAAAACATTGGGTTCTGATTCAACAATCCTGAATCTTGAATACCTTCACTGATGTTTAGGAAGTCCCAACTATGGTGAAATGAGAATCTCAACTCACCAGCCACACTTGTATTACTACTTATGGACTCCATCTCATTGAGGTTATTCTGCCATTCTGGAAGGTTATTCAGGATTAACGGAATGTATTTGATGCTACTCTATGCATAACACATGGAATGATCTCTGCCCTCTAACAAACTTTACATATAAAGCATCTCTGAAGTTGCCATTGGCAGTAGAGCTTCTTTTTGCATACTGTCACTTTGGTTATTAAAGCCTCTGGTTCCATTTTTAGAAATGTTCAAGATTATTTGTATAAAATCATTCAAATAGTGTGGTTCATGGTATTCACTCAGTGGGCAAAGTAGTTTTCTGGAGCTTCTGAGTTATATCAGGCAGGAGTTTTAAGAGATGGAAGGTTAGGAAGGTGTAGAAAAGAACCCAACAAAGAAATCAGTGGTTCTCTGATAACTCAAAACCCTGTGCCCATTCCTCCTAGTGTCAACTCAGCCTAAAGTGTCTGTTTCTCAATTTTCATTTGTGTCTTCATCATAACAGGCTAAGCTAGGGCATTATATTCATATTCTTCAAAATGTCAGAGCAGCTCTCATAGAGAATAGTTATGGACAATGTTGATAGTTCACTAAAGAAACTTCATGGAAATGTTTCAGTCAAAAGGAGAACTAAGCAAAAATTTTACACTGAGAGAGAAAAAGAGGAATTGTATTAAGGTGTGAGAAAATTAATTTTTATGGAATCTTATTTAGAATCTGATCTTTACGGGGTTCTGATTGATTTGCAATGCAAAGAACAAAATGAACAAATATTCAAGCTTAAAGACACTGGGGACTGAACAATTCCAACCTTCTTCCTTTCTAGTCCTGATGAGGCTCATCAACTAGGTGTTCCAAAGTTGAGTCTGAAACTTAGAAACATATCTTTGGTGAGCATGTTGTTTAAAAATTTTGAATTTAAATCCTTTGGTTGGGTGGGTGCTCTACTGATCACCATAGTTCTCACCACTCCCACTTGTCTCCTACCCAATAATTTCACACATTTATGTGCCTGGCCCCTGCAGACATTTGCAAACCTTGCAAAATAACATCAGAGTGGTAAAATTATATATCAGTACAGGGACAGATGACCATCTAGGGCCACATGCAGCTATATAGAACTTGAAACGAGAATAGAAGATATTTGCCTTATGAATAGAAATGAGGTTTTGAGTAATAATAATATGTATTTTGGAGGATTCATGACTTAATATTTTCCATTATTGATATACATGAGGGTGGTCATATTCATATATATAGTATCAATTACACATTTGAAATGAAGAATCTTATCTGAGCTCCTTTGTCAAAGCATTGGTGCATTCTGGTTTCTATGTTCATTTGGATTGATCTCCCTGGTTTAGGTCAGCATTTCTTTCCTGAGGGGACATATGAACATATAAGAATTTCCATGTGAAAGTTCCCAGCATGTTATTGGTATGAATGGCCAAAAATATATTGGTTGAGAACTACCAACAGAGTCTATTTGGAAAGGATTCCCAAGAAAGGGTTCATTTGTTAGCTGCAATTTGCTTTCTCTTTGAACTCATGTCTCCACAGATACCCTGTGAAATAAGGAAAATAGAACCTGTCTTTTTTGGTTTTCTTATTTTGTGGACTCATAGATGAAGATACTTGCTGGCTTAATCTTAGCTTTCCTATCGACCCTCCAACAAATGGTCTCTTTCCAGACCTTCATTTTCTGTTCCCTCCTTAGAAACTTCCTTTGAAGATTGAGGGAGACACTTCCTGGGTGGCCTATGTCCTGTTCTGTGTCTAATTTAGCTTGCCTGCTGTCAGAACTGGTCTACAACTGTTTATTAATTAAACACCCTCAGGATTTCTTGGATGAAACCAAGCTATGTTTACTCTATGGCCAATTTCATTTTGATCAAATTTGTACTGAAGGATATAAGACAGGTGATAAAAAAAGAGAAAAGAGTTGACAGAAGGTATCATACTGAACACCAGCAGTCAGCCCTTTCATATTTCACATGGTGCGCAAACTCTATGGGGTGTGCTTGGGGATGATCCTTAGGTATTACAACAGGATTGTTTTTCTGGGAGGCCAGGTGCAAGTTGAACCTAAGGGAGAATGCAAAGCCATGTCTGAGGAAGAACACTGGAGGGAAAACTGACGACTATATTAATCTTCAGATCTAAGATGAAAGTAGCACCTGAAACAGAGCTGAAGCAAAAGAGGAGCTAAGTGGAGGCAGAAGAGATCAGAAAGCAAGCTCCCTGAGAATCTCTGGCATCTCATTTTGGGTCAGGACTGTGGTTGCATATTTAATTTAAATTCTCCAATGAGGAAGATCAACGTTTACCAAGGCTGCTAATGAACTTGGACATAAACACACACTCACATCAAAAACAAGAGAGGGAGGGAGTAAGGAGTGGGAGTGGGAGGCGGAGGTGTGTAGTGGGAGTTAAGGACATAACAGAGAAGAAATAGTAGGAGAGGGAGAGAAAGAGAATAAAGAAAAAAATCCAGAAGCAGATTATTATTGTGCTAGACACCTCTTTGCTCTCCTTTACACTAATCCACAATCTGTAAGCAGCCCTAAAATGAATTCCTAACTGGAAGTCATTGAGAATTTTGAATTAGCTCTATCTAAAACTGGAAACAGTTTATTTCAATGATATGGTGGTTTGATTTTTTCCTTTAAGAGTTATTGTCATCTTTTTCCTGTATATTTTAGGCATTCTTCATATCTCCAGGATATCACCATTTAATTAACACCAATATGTTTTCCTTCTAGATATGGAATTCAATTGTATTACGATAGCCAACGTATGTTACTCTTACCCTGCTTCATTTAGACTATTTTGAGTCTGCCAGACAGTAGCTTTCTCCCAAAGCAATATGAATTCTGACTAGAAATATTCTGTTATAAAAAGAATACAAAAATATTTATTGCCTTTCTATTATATGATAGGCAATATATTATTTACAGGGGTGGAATGAGAGGTCAAAAATACAGCCTTTCAAGAAGTTTACAATCTACTTGGGAGGAGAAAATGTTTAAACGAAAAACAATGGCTGATAATGTTATAAGGGAATAATTAAAAAAGACTAATTGTGATCTTTAGACACTGCCCAAGGACTCAGAGGAGGGAGCAATCATCAAAAACTGAGAAAGCTAGCAAAATGACTGCTACATAGTAGATATGTAATATGTGTGTGTGTGTGTGTGTGTGTGTGTGATATTACATATCTACTATGTAGCAGTAGATATACACACAGACACATACACACTATGTAATACATATATTTGTTGGTTCATATGAATGTAGCTGGATCTTAAAGATGGATAATCTTTAAAGAGGCAATTTAGAGCAAGACATATATTCTTGATAGGCTACCTGGTTGGAATATGGATAGTATCCCTTATTATGGTGTGAATATATAATATTCCCTAAAGACTCATGTGTTGAAGCCTTGGTCACCAGTGCAACAATATTCAGAGGTGGGGATTTGGGGAAGTGATTAGATCATGAGGGGGTCTGATTTTATCAATGGATCAATCCCTTAAGGAATTCATAGCCAATGACATTATTGGAGGTGGTGGAGACTTCAGCAGGTGGGGCTTAGTTGGTGGAAGTAGGTCACTGGGGGTGTGCCCTGGAAGAGTATATCTTGTCCTGGTCCCTCTCCTTCCCACTCTACCTCACTTCTTTCCTTCCTTCCTTTATTTGCTTCTTAGCTGTCATGAGTTGAGTAGCTTTACTTTGCCATGTCTTTCACCATGATGTTCTTCCTTACTTTGAGTCCAAAGTGGTGGAACCAGCTGACCATAGACTAGAACCTTTGAAACTCTGAGTCAAAATTAACCTTTACTCCTTTAAGTTCTTTTCTTCAGGTATTTTTTCACAGTGACAAAAGTTGTCTAACACATTCTCCAAAAGTCCATGTATTAAAGGCTTGTTTCTTTGAGTGGCACTGTTGGCAGGTACGATGGACCACCAGGAGGTGTGGCCTTAAGGGAGGTTCTTAGGTCACTGGGGGCATTGCCATGTTCCCAAAGATGGTTGTTGGACTTCAACCATCTGAAAATGTGGTTTGTGTCAGATAATAGAAAGCCTAGGCTCTGTGGACAAGGAGTTTTAGGTTTATCCTGGAGGTCATGGGGAAACATTTGAAGGTTATCAGCAAAAAGTCAGGTCAAAGGAGTATGAATCTGCTAACAGTGCGCAGGGTGGATTGACAGGGAGAGATCAGAGACAGTTAGACCAGTGAGGAGGCTCAGGCAGCAGATGAGTGCTATATCTATGGTAATAACAGTGGGAAAATATAGTAAGATAGGCAATAAAAATGGGGAAGAAAAGTGAATAGGACCTAGTGATTTGATTACATACATGGGTCAAAGGAGAGGTGGAAAGTAAGATGACTCAGACTTGTAGTGCATGAGACCAAGGGACAGTGGTGGCATCCCTGGAGATGTTTCTTCTTCTTGCATGCTGTTGATGGTGTTTTTGACTAGTTTGCAAAACAATGAGTCTCAGAGCATAATTTTTATTGACTGTTTAAGTCCATATCATTGTATCTTGGGACTCTGAGGCTTGAAGGGATCTAGAGAGTCTGAACTGCCTTGTTTGACTCTGGTCTACAGTCAGGCTAAACCAAAACTCTGACAAATCAATTCCATTATGCCTTGATTCATCTCTCTTGTTACTTTATTCCTTGCAAGTCTATTGATTCTTCTCAAGCTTACCTTTCTAGGCAATCTATTTAGGGGCTAAAAAAACTTTTATTCATTCTATAACTTCCTCCTCACTCACCTGTGCAGGATTGTCTCTTTGCTTGACTTTAATACATGTCTTTCACACTCATTTTTTGGCCTTTGAGAACTACAGACATTGAGACATTGCAGGGTTTGATGTTTGCTGTGTTTTTCCATACAACTGGACAACTAATGACATCTTTATTTTTATTTTGTTAATTTAAATAAAAGAGCCCTTTCACATGTAGAGAAGGATACAGGAAGATTTTCTTTCCCTTTTCTCACAGGGGCTTGGGTTTAGTAGTGTATGTTGAGTAAATTTCTTGAAGCAAAAGAGATATCAGAGAAAGATATATAAAATAACTGAAAAAATGATATTGGGTATTATATAAAAATTATATAATATATATAAAAATTATTATATTATATAAAAAATCTGCTTAGCATTTTTAAGGGTTTATTTATTCCAAATTTATTTAAAATAATTTAGTTTGTCTACAAACCAGCATACTCCCTGCCTGGACCCAACACTTGGATACTAAAACATAAAAAAGTTCTATGGTCACTTCTGTCATACATAGGAAAGTAAATGAAGGCAGAGCAAAATTCCAATTTTAATTGGAAGAATGATGGATTAGGAACTAGAGCCCAGAAATCTTGGTGCATGAAATTATAATATATTTTTCTTACAGTGTATTTAAAAAAGTATTTGCATACTCTGTACTTCATTTGCTCCTCATAGCTTTCTTATGATGTAGATCAGGTAGATATCATTATATCTCAAGCCACACAGAAGATAAATTACTTGCCCAAGGTCAGTGAGCAATTTAATAGGAATGTCCTTTCTCCTTATTCTTAATCTTTATTTTCCTCTGAAGAGGAAAGTTTACTGCCAAGCTTTGTTTTGAGCCTCAGTAGTCAATCAGTCAACAAGGGCAGGGAGCAACTAGAAGAAAAAGTAACTTTTGCAATTTAAATACCATGAAACTGTTGCTGACTGTGCTAGCTCCACATATGCCTGGAATCTGGCTTTAGAAATAGAAAGGAAGCACCACAGTCTTGGGCTCAACCCCTTCAGAATCCCCTCTGCTTTATCCAAAGCCACCAACTGATATTTTTCTAAGCATCTCAAAATGCACTGGGGATAATCTCACTAAGAAATAGTTTAGATAATATATCATAGAAGGGTAAGTCATCTCTTTTTGCCTGGAGACTTAGAGAGTTCCCTTTCAACATAGGATGGATCAAATCATGGCCCGGATGATTTAAAGTAACACTGATCTCACTCACACTCCTGGTTTAAATTACTGATTTGTACAACTTTGAATATCAAATCTATTTTCTTTATATTCCTCTTTCCTGAGCTTAAGTTTGGTGTCAAACTGACTACTGGATACCACCACTGGTATGTAATCTCTCTATACATACATAATTCAAACTCAGTATGCCCAATCTCAAATCTATCATCACTCTCATGATACCCTACTTCCCATATTTCACAACTGTTTTTTTTTGTGATACCATCTATCCAGTTTTCCAGACCTAAAATCTGGAAGTCTTCCTTGAATCCCCCTTTTTTTATTATTGTACCACATCCTATCACCAAAAACTGTAGCCTGTAAAGTATCTGTCATATCATTCCCTTCTCTCCATTCTTATTGCTATTGCCTGGGTTCAGGCCCCCAATGACCTGTGGCCAACCAGTGCTCTTGGTTCCAGCCTATCCTTCCCTAGTTACCTCTCTTCTGATTATCACCCATGTGGGGCCTCTGAGCCCAGTTGTGTCAGGGAGGAGGTGGGGAGAAAATAGGAAAAATAGCTAATAACCTCAGTAATTATTTTTATATTGCTGTATTTATTTCCTGAGATAACTATTTTGCAATGTCGCTGGAAAGTGTGCCTGCCATCTCAGCTTTGGCAGGCCAATTATATTACCTCTTTAATGATTCCAGAGCTGTGTTCCTGAGAGGTCATCCTAATTGCCTCTGCCTTCCCAGCTTAGTGCCAGGGGTTCCATGTGTATCTAGAGGCTGTAGCTGAACAGTAGGAAGGCATTCAGTCTCAGGAGTGCCTTGCCTTCTGCCCAGTTCCCACCTCTACTGCTTATATATCACAGTTGTTTTGAGAGCTACTGCTAGCCCTAAGAAAAGCTAGTAAACTCTTCCATTTTGGGGGAAATGGGGAGGCCAACCGACTCAGAGATGAAGCATGGCAGGTGCATGAAATGTTCCACTTAATAGCTGAGGCATCATGCCAGGTTCATCTCACCTGGCCATCTTTACAAGGTCATCTTGCATCCTTGAACCTTTTTTTTTTTTTTTTGAGGAGTTCACTGGGTTCTTTATGATCAATTGGATATGAACAGAGATTTATAAGCTTGGTAATGCACAGTTTTTCTTTTTATCCATAAAATAATAGAGTAAGATAGATGGTGCTATCACCTCATTTTACAGGTGAAGAAACTGAGGCATAGAGAGGTTAAGAAACTTGTTCATAACATTGGAATTGTGATCTTTTCATTCCAAACCCATGTACTTTTTGTCATTCTAGGGATGATTTCTCTGCTCTCTATCACCAAAAAGGGTAGGGATGGGCTGCCTTAACAGCTTCCCCTTTATATACTCCTTTCTGTTTATAATATCTTTCCTGGTGTCTCCAGTGCCTTCTATCTGCAGAGGGGGCCTGAACAGTATATACCATACCTGAAATCTCCCTATTTCCCCTTCCACAGAGTAAAGGAACTGAATAATCCAATTCATACTGTTGTGCTGATGGCTGATCCTTCAAATACATATTATTTTCATGTCCTAGGCAGTTCATCTTTTGCGCAAGTGCTGAGGGTTTAAAAAAATGCTTGAATGATGGGGATTAAGACACCAATATCAAATGCTAGTTGGGGCAAAAAAGCATTTGGGGAGTGAAGATGCCTGGAAGTCTCCATTTTCAAATACTTTTCATGTGCTACAGGGCAAGATAAGGACATGAGGTTCTGTCTTCTGACATCTGTTTGCAAGGGACCCAGTCAATGTTGTTGACTTTCTGGCTAATAACCATCAGAGAGAGCACACATCAGCATAGCCCCACTGTTGGGATGAGATGGGGCCCTCTATTCTGTGTAGAGGGCCAAGCTGCTCTCATAGAGTATAACTAGGGAGAGCCCCACCTGGAGAAGTGGGCCTTGGGGTCTCACCCCAGTGTTGCCATTATTTTAGTGGGCAATTACCTTTGCCTTTCTGATCCTTTTTACTGTTTTAATGAGATGGACATCACTACCCTAAGTACATGTATGAAGACATGAATGGTGTGATTCTACTTCGTGTACAACCAGAGATGTGAAAAATTGTGTACTATATGTGTAATATGAATTGTAATGCATTCTGCTGTCATATATAACAAATTAAAATTTTAAAAATAAATTAAACAAACAAACAAACGCAAAAGGGTGAAGCTTTCTCAAAATGGAAAATGAACATAAACAAGCATAAACATTTGACTGATAGTATATGCAGTTTTTTTTAAAAATTAAATTTTTAAATTTAATTAGTTATACATGACTGCTATATACAGTTTACATGCAGTATCTTACTTGATTAACAAATCTGTTTTAAACTTATGGTGAGGAAATAAGCTCAGGGAGATTATGACTTGCCAAGATCTTACAAATTTTAAGTGGCAGAGCCAGGGTTCAAGCCTAATTTTGTTGGAAATCATGCTTCAAGGTAATTGTATATTAAATTAGATAATGATGACAGCTAGTATGTATTTATCATGAGCCAGTTTGGGTGTTAAGCACTTATTTAATCCTCCCAACAGCTCTGTAGGACAGTACTACTATTTTCCTCATTTTACAATTTTTTTTTAAACTGAGAGTCAGAGTATTGAGTGTCTTGCTTAAGGTCACACTCCTAGTAAGTACCAAAGCTAGGGCTTAAGCCTAGGACTGTTGACTCCTATGGTAGTGCTCTTGACAACATGGAGAAAAATCATGGATGGGAAAGTGCTCTGAGAATATGCAGGGCTATCTGAATGCAAAATGGTCCTGTATGTCCTTTGATAAGACCTTCAAATGGGCCTGGAAGCCTCTATGTGGAATGTATACTCATTTGGCCAAGAAGAGATGGGGAAATATCTAATGAGACCCACTTTGCCTAACGAGAAGCTCAAGTGCATACAGAGTCTTTAAAACTGACCTTGCAGCTGAGCTGCAAGTCTCCAGGGCCCTCAATGAGCCCTACTTGGGGAGTATTGTTTCTTCTTTGCCATCTTGACTCCTAGCCAAAGTATTTTCCCCATGCATCTTTGGGCTCCTCAAGCAAGGTCCCCTTTCCCTATCTCTATTCTGACTTTAGTTTGCCCAGATAGGAGTTGGGCTGTTAGCCTTCTGACCTTACCCCTGGAGACTCAAAGGGAGCCAAGACTAACACACCAACTGTTGTAGCATTTTATTTTGATGTATGCCAGACACCATAAAACTTGCACCCTGCATCTTGCAATTTAAAAGAGATTTTATTGTTGGGCTCATGGTGTTCTGAAAGATACTCAAACATCTCTAGTGCTAGTCTCCATCCTTAAACAATATTATTCCCTCTCCATAAAAGTCACAACTTATGTCCTTCCTCAGAGCTATCCAATGTATTGTCTGTCTCTGTTATGTTCCAATGAGGTTTCAGGAAAATAAATCTAGAAATGTCTGGGGAGGCTATGCCATTGTGAAAACTAGATAACACACCAGGCAGGTAAAGATGAGATAGCCACAGAGCCTGCTGACAAGGTCATGGTCCCAGAGCCAGTGGTTCCAAAGACAGCCTGTTACAGGGTCAAATAGTTGCCAGTGGTGGCACTGTTTCCCAAGTCTTCTGACACAATGTCAAGTCCTCACTCAACTGAATGCTCCATTTTCAGGATTTATTCTTCCAATCTTTTGATTACCACTAGAGAAAATCACATGGCTATACTGACTGATGTTCTGACTTTCCAAGTTCTGCCAAGCCCACAGGGTCATTCTCTATATATTCCTCTCAAATCTCCCTGGCCAACTTATTTTTGAAAGTGCTGTTCAGTGTTCTACCAAATCCCTCTACTCCTGCCTCTCAACAGAAAAATTTGATCTGTACAAAGGAGATTACCATTATCTCATAAGGGAAAGGGGTCTTTGAGATATGGACTTCCTTCAGCTCATGTCAATAATATTTCAGGTTTGGACTCCTTATAGTTCATGTCAAATCTTATATTCATGTTCAATGCTATTTTATTTTTTGAGGAAGAAGTAAGTGTTCCTACTCCTTTCTAAGACTAATCTCTCCACCTCTGCTCTTGATCTTCTTCCTCCTACCTCCTCAGGCTGTTGTTCCATTTTCTTTCTTCCCAGATGCTCAGTCTTTACTCAGATCTCCCCTTCTCAGCCCTTGAATGTATTTGAGTCTCTTAATTAAAAATAAAAATTCTTCCCTCCTTTAGAGCTACTTCCTCCCTCATCCTCAACTATACTGTGAACAATTTCTAAAGCATAGTTTCTATTTGTATAGTCCTCATCTTTAATTCCTTTTGCTACCCATTGTGATTTGACTCTATCTATCCCCATAACTCATTTCTACTGCATCAAAACAATAATGTTTATTATGTTCTATGTACCAGAAACTATGTTAGACACTTTACACAAATTGTCTGTCTGATAGTCACAACAACCCATTGAGTACCATTGTAATCTCCACCATACAGATAATGGTAATCTCCTTTATACAGACAATGCTCTGAAGAACATTTGAGTGACTTGTTCAAGGTCACGAAATTTAGTGAGTAGTAGAGTTGGGACTTGAACTGAGGAAGTTTTATCTTAGATTCCATACTCTAAACTAAGGGCAAGCAGACTGATACTATCAAGGGCTAGATAGAAGAAGATCTTATGCTTTCATCCTATACACTGTTGCTGAGCTCTGTCATTGTAGTAGGAAAACTGCATAGACTGAATTCCAATAAAACTTTATTTATGGATGTTGAAATTTGAGATTCACATAATTTTCATACCATAAATAAATTCTTTTGTTTTTTTCAGGCACTTAAAAATATAAAGACCATTTTTTAAATGTTTATTTTGTAGTTATAGGTGGGCATAATATCTTTATTTTATTTTTATGTGGTTCTGAGGATTGAACCCAGTGCCTCACGCATGCTAGGTGAACGCTCTACCACTGAGCCACAATCCCAACACCATTTCTCTCTAGTAGACCACACTAAAACAGCATGTGGGTTCAATTTCTCCCATGGGTTGTGGTTTGGTGGGCTCTGCTCTAATCATTACCTTATTCAGGACCTCTAAAATCGTTCAATTTAATGACTAAAGCTCTGATACTGATGAATACTCACTTTTGGTGTGGGGCATTCTCTCATAATTTTGAGGCTATCACTCACTCCTAATTTTCCTTCTATCTCTATGATGGCTATTTGTGTTTTCTGAAAGCTTCTTTTACCTCTCTCTCAATATTGATATGCAGAAGGATTAGTAGTTGACCTATTTCTTTGTTTGTTTGGTTTGCTAGAGTAATTGGTTCTACTTCCAAGACTAACACCTACTATTAATGTAGCAACCAGAAGCATGAGCTTCAGAGTTTTACTTGTGTGGGTTTGAATCATGACTCTAATACATAACCACTTGCATGACCTTGGTAGCATGCCATTTCTGAGCCTCAGTTTCAGTCCTTTTGAAAAATGGGGATAAAATAGCATTTCCCTTATAAGGCTGTTGTGAAGTTAAATGATTACCTATTTTAGAAAACTCTTAGAACCATGCCTTTCATATAGTATGTACTTAATGAAACTTAGTCATCATCATCATTATTATGCTATTATTATGAGATGTTGACTCCCTAATCTATATCTCCAGCTCAGACTTGTATTTTCAGTTATAGATCCATATGTCTGTTTGTTTAATGCCTGTACTTAGATATCCCATTGGCACCTTGACTTCAATATGTCCTGAATCCAACTCATCAACCCTCTCCTACCTCCATATCACTTCACTCATATATGGTCTTTTTCTTCTACCATTCAACATTCTTGTTAACAGCTTTGCTGTTCTTTTTCTTCACTGAGAAAACTGGGGGAGTCCAGTTTCATGTGAGAAAAAAATGAAACAAAATACCTGGATTTAAAACCAAGATGGAACTGGACATTTTAAATCTCCTGCATTTAAAACTTGAGATTAGGTATGTGTTTTATTTGAATTGTTCCCCTTCTTTTCTATTTTTTTTCATTTTGTTCTTATAAGACAAGTCTCCTCTATCTCCCTTAAATTTTATATGTCTGTTTCTGACTCCTCACCTTTCATCATACAATTTCTCTCATCTGAAATGCTCCCCCTGATACATTTCCAAATGTCATCCATCATTCAAGATCTAAAATATCCATGAAGTCTTCCTGATTTCTCTAGTCAATAAAATAAGGCATATTTTAAACTGATACTTACATTTTTAAAATGGATGTCATTATTACATATTTGATACCTTATAATGCTTTATGTCACAAGTCAGTAAATTACATTATTTCAGGTAGACTAAAAGCACCTTAAATTCACAGAGCATGGCATGTTCTTCTTGTTAATTCCCTATAATGCCTTGCATAGGTCTCCTTTTGCCTTCAAACACTCTTTTTCTGACTCTTCTCCCTCCACTAAATGTGGACCACAGGTTAAACTTTGTCTAGTTTTCTTCTGAATTTCTTCCTTGGGGATTTTAAGTTTATTTTACAGAGGTCAAATTTTGGATACTTATGTCTATGACTTCCCAAAATGTAACCTCAATTCCTAACATTCCTGTTGAGCTTTGGTGCCACAACTCAAGATTTTTAAAAAATATTTGTATTAGTTGTTGATGGACCTTTTTTATTTACTTATTTTTATGTGGTGCTGAGAATCAAACCCAGTCCTCATACATGCTAGGCAAGCACACTACCACTGAGCCATAACCCCAGCCCCACAACTCAAATTTTTTTGCTGGCCATTTTCACTAGGATGCCTCACCCTGACTCTAAAGTTACTGTTGTATTGAAATCTCAACCTACTATCTTCCCTTCTCACCCCACCTTCATATTTTCTAGTGGCATCATCATTTATTTTAACATGGATACAAATTATCTTCACCATACATAAACAATTGCTCACCACATGTCTACTCTTCTTTCTTGTGTCTTTTACACTCCATTCTTCTAGGTTGACCTCTATGGCAATAACAAAAATTACAAATCCAATAGGTAACATGGCCAGGTATTGGGATACATCTTTTTTTCATTTGTATTGGTTCTTTTAGGTTAAATATAACATTAGGATTCATTTTGACAAGATTATAAAGAGCATGGAATATAATTTTCTCTAATTCAGTCCTTAGCACTTCCCTTTTCCCTCTCCAATTCCTTCCCCCTGTTCCATTCCCTGTACTAAATTGTTCTTTTTTTTTTAGTTGTAGATGGCCACAATATCTTTATTTATTTTTATATGGTGTTGAGGATCAAACCCAGTGCGAGGCAGGCGCTCTGAGCACCAACCCCAGCCCCTGTATTGATCTTTCTGTATTTACTTATAGTTTTTAAAAATCCATGTCTTGTGAATATACATAATGGGGAGATTCACTATGGTTTATTTATATATGTACATAGGAGAGTTAGGTCAGATTCAATAGTAGGGTACACCTTAACCTAAAGTTCATACTCATGGCATTCCTGTAAGGTAAGTACTTTTAATAGCCTCTATTCATAGATGAGAAACTTAAGTATAAGAATGGCAGAACCAGATCACCTAGATGGCTTTGAACCCAGATTCTCTCTTTTTTTAAATTTTTTATTGGTTGTTCAAAACATTACAAAGCTCTTGACATATCATATTTCATACATTAGATTAAAGTGGGTTATGAACTCCCATTTTTACCCCAAATACAGATTGCAGAATCACATCGGTTACACATCCACATTTTTACATAATGCCATATTAGTAACTATTGTATTCTGCTACCTTTCCTATCCTCTACTATCCCCCTCCCTTCCCCTCCCATCTTCTCTCTCTACCCCATCTACTGTAATTCATTTCTCTCCTTGTTTATTTTCCCATTCCCCTCACAACCTCTTATATGTAATTTTATATAACAATAAGGGTCTCCTTCCATTTCCATGCAATTTCCCTTCTCTCTCCCTTTACCTCCCACCTCATGTCTCTGTTTAATGTTAATCTTTTCCTCCTGCTCTTCCTCCCTGCTCTGTTCTTAGTTGCTCTCATTATATCAAAGAAGACATTTGGCATTTGTTTTTTAGGGATTGGCTAGCTTCACTTAGCATAATCTGCTCTAGTGCCATCCATTTCCCTGCAAATTCCATGATTTTGTCATTTTTTAGTGCTGCGTAATACTCCATGGTGTATAAATGCCACATTTTTTTTTATCCATTCATCTATTGAAGGGCATCTGGGTTGGTTCCACAGTCTAGCTATTGTGAATTGTGCTGCTATGAACATTGATGTGGCAGTATCCCTGTAGTATGCTCTTTTAAGGTCTTCAGGGAATAGTCCGAGAAGGGGAATAGCTGGGTCAAATGGTGGTTCCATTCCCAGCTTTCCCAGGAATCTCCATACTGCTTTCCAAATTGGCTGCACCAATTTGCAGTCCCACCAGCAATGTACAAGAGTACCCTTTTCCCCACATCCTCGCCAGCACTTGTGTTGTTTGACTTCATAATGGCTGCCAATCTTACTGGAGTGAGATGGTATCTTAGGGTGGTTTTGATTTGCATTTCTCTGACTGCTAGAGATGGTGAGCATTTTTTCATGTACTTGTTGATTGATTGTATGTCCTCCTCTGAGAAGTGTCTGTTCAGGTCCTTGGCCCATTTGTTGATTGGGTTATTTGTTATATTATTGTCTAATTTTTTGAGTTCTTTGTACACTCTTGATATTAGGGCTCTATCTGAAGTGTGAGGAGTAAAAATTTGTTCCCATGATGTAGGCTCCCTATTTACCTCTCTTATTGTTTCTCTTGCTGAGAAAAAACTTTTTAGTTTAAGTAAGTCCCATTTGTTGATTCTTGTTATTAACTCTTGTGCTATGGGTGTCCTATTAAGGAATTTGGAGCCCGACCCCAAATATGTAGATCGGAGCCAACTTTTTCTTCTGTCAGACGCAGAGTCTCTGATTTGATATCAAGCTCCTTGATCCATTTTGAGTTAACTTTTGTGCATGGCGAGAGGAGGGGATTAAGTTTCATTTTGTTGCATATGGGTTTCCAGTTTTCCCAACACCATTTGTTGAAGATGCTATCCTTCCTCCATTGCATGCTTTTAGCCCCTTTAGCAAATATAAGATAGTTGTAACTTTGTGGATTAGTCTCTGTGTCTTCTATTCTGTACCATTGGTCCACCCGCCTGTTTTGGTATCAGTACCATGCTGTTTTTGTTACTATTGCTCTGTAATATAGTTTGAAATCTGGTATTGCTATACCGCCTGATTCACACTTCCTGCTTAGAATTGCTTTTGCTATTCTGCGGTCTTTTATTTTTCCATATGAATTTCATGATTGCTTTATCTATTTCTACAAGAAATGCCGTTGGGATTTTGATTGGCATTGCATTAAACCTATAGAGAACTTTTGGTAATATCGCCATTTTGATGATGTTATGAACCCAGATTCTCTACTTAACTATAGTGCTACTTCTCATGCCTAGACTTCTATAATTGTTTCTTAATCAGTATGCCTTTATCGATCGTTCCTACACACCATTTTCTGAATATTCATCTCCAAACATTGCTATCATTATTTCATTTCTCATTTCAAAATCCTTTTGTATCTCCTTTTTGTTCACTAAATTAAATGCAGCCACAGTCTGCGATATAAAGCTTTCCATAATCTATCCTAGAAATATTCCTCTGTAGATTTCCATGAATGGCTTCAATCACAGTACCTTACTCAGCCACACTAGGATTTCTCTTCATCTTTGCTCCTGTCATCTCACTCACTTCTGACAATATTTAAGTTCCTAGAGGGTCATGCAGTGCCCCACAGCACCTTCCACCTAGTCTGCACTAAGTGAGTATTTGTCAAGTGATTGATAACAGGGACTCAATTTTCAGTTGGAGGATTGAATGGTTTAATTATTCCTTAACATTCTCCTCTGTTTTTCTCTCTCTACTAGACTTATCATTTTTATCTTCCCTGGTATAATTGTCCAAGGACAAATGAAAAAACCTTCTCTTTGCAACAACAATATCCTGAAGTAATTTTTACCCAATCATTACTGTTTCATCATCCTTTTCCTAGGTTTATCCCTAAACCTACATTTTTATCTTCTTGTCAATCTTTATTCATTGCTTGGTTTTTATCATTAGACTAAATGCCACTAATCTAGGAAAAGTTTCTGGAGATGACTACTGTTGTTAAAGCATAAAGATCTGGTGGTTCTTGAGGTTAAATATTTTATGCAAGTTGTAGACTCTCAGGCCATGTTCAGCACTGGCTGGGGTCCCCAGAGCACTGTATGCGTGAGATGTCAATGGAAGTGACAACTGGGAAACTCAGGTCCAAATCCTGAGATGCTACAAATCTCCTGAGTGTTTATGCATCTCAGAGAGAAAGCATTTCAAATTCTATTAGAGTTTTTAGTTTTACTTTGGATATTTGCAACTTTCCAGGCATTTCTACTACATCAGAAATAGAGACTACAATGCCAAGGGGCAGCATGGAATTCCCTTATAATTATAAAAAATACATTCAGGAAAGTCAAGATGTTAAGTGTGGGCAGAGATCCTTGTATTTATAAGGATTTTGGAATATATATAGCATCTGGCCAGTGGTTCTAACCTTTGAAACTAATAGTAATCAAACTTTTTCACAATAAAGCAAGAAAAATATTTTACATTGGGCCAAGTATACATGAAAACATGCACATGTATGTGTACACACACACTTAGACACAAATATCACTGAAATAAAAATATCAAGAAATGGGACTCACATTTTCTCTTTTAATCTGTTTTATTTAAAAATACTGGTTATGTCAGACCACGGCAGAAAGACTGTAAGTTCAAAGCCAGCCTCAGCAACTTAGCCACACCCTAAGCAACTTAGCAAGATCCTGTCTCAAAATAAAAATAAATAAATTTAAAAAATGAGTTGGGGATGCACCTCAGTAACCACTGAGGTATTATATTATGATTATATATATATATATATAATCATAATATATATTATGAACTACTAAACTGATTTCCCAGTACATTAACAAATCATTTCCAATAAGTTCAATAAGTTTAAGAACAATGCTTAAAGGGATAGAAACACAAAAGAAGATAAATCATGTTATGTTTTGTATTACTAGAAGATAAATGTATATTGCATTCTATGAAACACTGAAAAAAAGAGGTTCTTAAATTATAGCTAAAGACTAATATCTATAGTAGGCATAAAAAATAATTAACTCTGCTATACTGGTTTTACTATCAGCTTTACTCAATTCTTTGTTTAAACCAACTTGTCATCTTTTATTTGGATGCCTATTGCTATATAAGATGCTATCCAACTATATGGTAGTTCTGTTTCAATGTTTATAATTATGTAAGGGTTCCATGTTCTTTTGCAAGATAGATAGAAGGCTTTGTCATTGTTTTAAAAAGTTATGTATAAATAAGGTATTGGGCTTATTTATATCAAAATATGATCATCTTATCACTATATGGAATAATAACAAAAGCTGTATTTCATTGATTTTCAGACTCTCACCCCTATGCACTGTGGGTCTCTGTCTCTTCCTTTCCCCCTACTTATTTTTATTTTTTCTATTATCTTTCTTCTCTCTTCTCTCTTCTCTCTCTTCCCCTCCTCACTCTCTCTCCTTCACCCCCTCTTGTACTCTAGAATTTCAGGGCTCTGGAATGTTCAGATAAAATTGATGAGATACATAACAATACTAAGGCCTTGGGGTTATATAATGTAGAGGATATTCAGGAGAATATCATGGAGCCAAAGGGACTACAAACATTTTAAAAAGTGAAGTCACCGATTGTTTGGGTTACTGATTGGCCCATATATATTGTCCCTTAATGCAGATGTTAGTTCTTCCAAAGTTGCACTGTAGTAAAAGTGTAATAAAAGGACAACATGGATTTCAGCTGTAGTGTGGGAAGATTTGTTATGATATGAATATCTTTCTATATACCTATTCTTAGTGGCTTATATTTTCATTTAGAAGTTCTAGAGAGAAAGAAAACAAATAGGACAAGGGTGGTAGCAACCACATATATGGAAACCATGAGACCAAGTTTTAAAAATTAAATACCCTTTTATCCAATTGACTTTTGAACTGTGTACATAAATTTCCTGTTAAAATCTTAAATCAGGAAAACAAAAAATAAAATGCAGCAGTCTCCCCTTGTCCATGGGGGGATACATTCCAAGACATCTATTGGATGCCTTAAACCATAGATAGTACCAAACCATATATATACTATTTTTTCACCCATACATACATACATACCTATGATAAATTTTTTTTTGTAAATTAGGCACAGTAAGAGATTAACAACAATTTCTAATAAGGAAATAGAACAATTAAAAATATATTGTAATGCAAGTTATGTGAATAGGTCTTTCTGAAAATATTTTATTGTACTGTTTCACCCTTCTTCTTGTGGTGATATGAGATGGAATAATGCTTATATGATGAGATGAAGTGAAGTGAATGATATAGGCACTTTGAAGCAGTGTTACGCTATAAGGGTGACTTGAACACAAGCACTGTGATGCCAGAACAGTTGATCTGATGACCGCAATTGCTAAGTGACGAACAGGTGGAGAGTGCATATGTTGTAGCTATGCTAGACAAAGGGATGATTCACATCCTGGGTAGGACAGAGAAAACTGCACATGATTTCTTCATGCTACTCAGAATGGTGCACAATTTAAAATTTATGAATTGCTGGAATTTTCCATTTAATATTTTCATACTCAGGTTCACTGTGGGTAACTGAAACCATGGAAAGTGAAGCCATGGTATTGCCAAAACAAAAATTACAACCAAAGAGCTTTCTGATAATGAGAAGGCAGTATAATGTAGGCCAAGGGGGAAAATAAAAGATTTTGAGGAAGAAAGCACTATGTTCCAATTCTGCCTGTGCGATTTACTAGCTGTGCATTATTA
Organism: Marmota flaviventris; assembly: GCF_047511675.1. NCBI lineage: Eukaryota > Metazoa > Chordata > Mammalia > Rodentia > Sciuridae > Marmota > Marmota flaviventris. The sequence goes on from NC_092518.1 coordinate 96,209,932, forward strand.
GGCATATTGCTTAATTTGTCTGATGCTATTTCAAATGTTAAATGCGAGTAATGTACACTATCTAGACTATAATGGAGATAATTTAAGATCATGTATTTGGTGCTGGGAATCAAGTTCAGAGGTAGAGTGCTTGCCTAGCACAGTGAGGCCCCAAGTTCGATGATCCCCAGCACTGGTGGAAAAAAAGGTCATGGTTTGTAGCACCCACTACATAGATTATAGTAGGTAGATATGGTCTCTTAAATATGTCAAAATCCCCATAACTTGTAAATATGTTGTATTATGTGGCAACAGAGATTTTTCAGATAGAATTAAGGTTGATAATTAGCTGATTTTAAATAGGGATATTATCCTGGGTTTTCTGGGTGGGCCCAATGTAAGTGCACACCTACACATGTGCACACACACAAACACACACACACACACACACACACACCAGGTGTATATAGTTAACAATAATGCATTATATATTTCAAAATAGAAGAGAGGATTTTGAATATACTCTCCATAAGAAAATGACAAACGTTTAAGGTGATGGTTACATTAATCACTCTGAGTTGATTAATATCCAATGTATACATGACTAAAAACATCACATTTTTATCTCATAAATATGTACAAATACCATGTTTCAATAAAAAATTTAAAAATAGAAGAAAAGGAATACTAATAGAGTTGCAAAGGTAGAAGTGTCAGAGAGATGCAAAGTGTGTGAACCATTCAACTGGTCCTCACTGTCTTCAAAGTTGGAAGAATGGAACCATGAACTAAGGAATGTAGGTGATTTTTGAAAGCTAATAACAGCTTTCAGCTGACTCCAGCAGAGCAAAGGGGACTTCAATCCTACAACTTCAAGGAAGTGAATTATGCTACAACCTGAATAAGGAAGGAAATGGATTCTTCCCTAGAACTTCCAAAAGGGAAGGCAATCCTGCTGACACCTTGATTTTAGCCAAGTGATCACTATGTCTCACTTTTGACCAAGAGAACTATAACAATAATAAACTCATATTTAATTGTTTTAAATTTATACTTAGACAATACTAGGTTAATAAGTATGTGACAATTTAATATGACAGCAATAGAAAACTAATGCAAAGGTGTTCAATAATTAACAGCATTTGCTATTGTTTATTTAGGAAGATCACAGAAATATTAGAAATTACCAATCTATATTGTCTACGAATATTGATGCCACACTAACTTAATCCTCTTGAAAATCAATGCATGTTAGGCAACCTCAGTTCCAATAGAAGCTGGAGTTCTCAAACATGCCAAAGGACTGGGACCCAGAGGTTGGATGTCTGTCTCTGTGTCTTTGCAGTCAGGTTGCCAAGATTTCATACGCCAATCAATAAGTTTTTATAGAAGCAAGTGCCTAGTGATTTTATTAGAATTTATACAATATATTAAACATATAGAGTTATTGGAATTTATAAAAACTGTACCTCCATCATATTTTAGACTAGAAAATTGAGTAGGTAGAAAGCACTATGGTTTGGAATAAGGTAGGAGTTGCTAAATTTTTTCACCTTCATTCTTTTGAGCTTTACCTGCCATTTCATCTGTAGAGCAGGAGCAATAATATACTTACTTCATGGGGTTGTTGTGAGAGCTTAAATACTATAATGCATGCAAAATGTTTGGCATATAACCAAATAGTCTAGGTATTAAGAATTGTTGTTGAGCTGGCCTTTATATGATGTGTTAACATGGTAAAGTATTTCTTATCTAATAGGAACTCATTACTTCCTGGAGAAAAACAAAATCACTGGAGCTTAACTACAAACACACTCACACACACACACACACACACACACACACACACACACGTATTTGCCCTTTCTGTGGATCTAACTTAGGGATCATTGGGCCATATTGAAAAATATTTATTGAGTTTAATTGCTGTGCCGTTACCTACATAATTTATTTTACCCAAATCATTTCACATCTATCCTATGAAGTAGGAGTTACTATTCACCCATTTTACAGATTGTTGTCAGGCCAGAAAATCAGTAATATTTAGTTCCTAACCTAGAATACTATTTTAGTCTTGAATTGTTTCATTTGCATGTGGATATATGTATATGTGCGTGTGTTTCCTCAGCATTTATTTGGTAATTTTGATACATACCTCATAGAATAGGGCCACTTCTGACTTCAGTTTAGTTCCATGAAGGGATTTTATCAGAGGCACTTATAATTCTTTCTAAATGATATTTGTTTGAGGGTCTCCACTATGTTCAAATATATTTTACTATTGTACATCTTTCCTCTCTCTGTGAAAAACCCAGTGTGATTCATAACAATTAGAAATAGATGCTAGGTGTCCTTAAATATCTCATCCAGTGGCTAGTTTTCTAGAAAACTAAAGTTATTGACCAAACCATTAATTATAATTATATTTTCTATTTATTGATTGCTCATTATATGCTAGTGCCTTATAGTGTCTCATATATGTTTCATAGCAACTCAATGCTAATGAATACTATTATTAATCTTATTTTACTCATGGGGAATCTGAGGCTCAAACGCAAAGTACCAAAGTACTTTGTGCATGTTTACACAGCTAGTAATTTGTCAGCCCAGCCAGAGTTTGAACTCAGGTCTGTGTGAGTTCCCAAACCCTGGTCTTTCTGGCAAACAGAACAATCCTTTGTTCTGATTCCTCTTGAATTTGTCTCTCTTACCTACACTTTAGGCCTTTAAACTGGCTAATAAGAGAAGCAGACATAAGAAAAGTTTGTATTTTTATTTTTTATATGATAAACCACATGAATTGTCCCTACATCCCTTGTAGGTCATTGTTTATTTTCAAATGCTTTTTTTGAATAATCTCTAGTCCATTGCTTTTCAGATTTTGCTATGAACATGAATCATTGGAGATCTTCATTAAAAGCAGATTCTGATTCAGTAGGTCTGGAGAAGGGCCTGAAATTCTGCATTTACAGATAGCTCTTAGAAGAGTCTCTTCTAATTCAGTGATGTCCTTCCTATAGTGTGGAAGTTCTTCATATTATCCTGGAAGATACATTTGTTCCATAAGCACTGCACATTAATCTATTGTGCCACCAGAGCTCCTTGGACTATAGTAGACATATTTGCATTGGCCTATTTCCCCAGGCCCTAAAAGAAATTGTGGTAGGATTAGTGGAAACTAAGCAAGAGTAAAGGACAGAGGCAGATGATAATGACCATTCTGGAAACTTTTCATCTTCTCATTTCTGACATAAAACTCATCTGTCTTTCTTTTCTATTTCCTTTGTTTTAATCTTTCAAGAAATGTGTATGTTTGTGCACATATGCACACAAACACACATACACACAGGCATGTGCACACACACACATGCAATTAAAGGTGCTGATTCTCAGAATGAGTAAAGAAAGCAAGAACCAAAGTCATTGTATTCCACCAGCTTCCATTCCCCAAAACTACAAAGGAGCATTGGAGACTGGGATTTCTAGGAGTCTTGTTATTGGTAGTATAAACCAGATTAGCTACATAAATGTGAGCAGCTAAAATTTTGTCATGTTTAATTCTGACCTCCACCTGAACATGCTAGTTGTAGGCATATGTCAGCATATGTCATGCTTTCTTGGCTAGCAGGATAGGGGTGTGTGTGTGTGTGTGTGTGTGTGTGTATTGAAGAAAGGTGGTGGGTGAGAAAGTGAAAAACAAAGTATGGGAATAACATGTAATATAAACATTCAATATACACATTAAATGGAATTAGAAGGTTGTGATCTTGGTAAACTTTGTTTTGATTCTTCTAAATTTATTGGCAAGATCTCCAGAGAGCTGTAGAAAATTTATTCTATAGCAATAGACAGTCTTGGATTCTGGTTTTGCCTTTGTCAAGCTAGATTTAGGCCAGCTATTTCTACTCTCTGAGTCTTAGGTTCTCTACAGGTGAAAGGGGATTGGACCCTGCCAAGATCCCTGCTTTTTTCTCACCATCATTTTTTTCTTTGCCTCTCCTAAGGCAAAAAGCCGTGGTAATTGCACTGGCATCCAAGAGCCATCTCTTCAATGGGTAAAGGAGAACTAAACCTAGGGAACTTGCAGAATTTTCCTGACCCAGTGACTGCAATTATTGCTTAACCTCACCAGCTTTTAATTTAAAAAAATCATCTGTTCTCACTCAGTTGAGGATGATGTACATGTTTGTTTATGAGACAATGGTTGAATCATTCAGGAATCATTCCTTGTTGGCAGGATGGGTCTTGTGGTCTCACTGGACAGAGTCTGAGGGGCCCATCCACAGGAGGAAAGCTTCATGAGTTTTAGAAAGCTTGACAATATGGATATATCAGTTACTAAGCTCTGGAAATGATGGCTAACGTCAGTTTAGCCTGGATCTGCAGTTAATTAGCTGCAACTACAGCCTAGAGTGGAGCGTCAATTCTGTCTGCAGACTGAAAACTTTGTCATATTCTTCCCTGGAAACCTAGAAAATGACTGGGACAGATTAGTTGGTGGCATCTTAGGGCCTGGGGCATCTTGAGGAGAGAGGCCTTGTCCTCCCTTTTCCCCTACTAGCTAGCAGACTGCATCTGTCTGAATGGCTTAGTGTACCTCATCTGAAAACACGAACATTTGGTGGAGGAAGAGCAGACAGAAATGCTTCTTTGGTTCCTCTCCTTCGGTTATGGAATCATGGCAAAAGACAAATTAGAATATTTGGCAGCAGGCTGGAGGGAAATAGCGTGGCACATTTGAAATATTCATTTGATAATTAAGCACCTGAATGGTTTATAGATTGGAATTTAATAAGCTAAAAAGTGAAATGAGATGACAACACTGAAAATGCACTCCAAGGTTCCCAATTCCCTGGTTCTAAGGAATTCTATTACTGTTTACTCAGTGTTTACAAGTCAAACCACAGACAATTTTAAGGTACTTCGCATTTCAGTTGATTTTCTGAACTGATTCCATTCCCAGTCAAAGCAAACATCTGGATAGTTTTCCTTCCATGTGTTTCAAAACATCTTTGGTTCTCCTATTTCTCTTCTCTTTCTCCCTTCTGCATCTCCAATTTCCTGGTCTGGCCTTCTCTAAACACTGTGGTTCTGCATGTCATTCTTGTTTTAGTTGTTAGCTTTACAATGACTAGAATCAGAGGATCATAGCTCTCATGGTTGGAAGGGATGATAGATATCATCTGATCCAGGCCACTATGTTGAAGCATACACTGAAATCAGGTGAGTCTGTATTAGTGAATCTGGGGGCTACATTGATTCCAAATTCCTGCATCTGCCCCCCTCCTTGTCTTAGGAATAACCATAGGTCACAGCCCATTTCAGCAACCACACACATCAGCTGGAACACAGCAAAAACCCACTACACCTTAAGCTTCATTCCTGTTGATACTTTGAGTTCTTCCCCAATCATGAAGCTGTTGCTTCTTTCCTAGCTGTCTGCAATCTTGTCTTTGCTATCTATGGGAAAGTGTAATTTTAACCTAAGTAGATATATGCTCATGATTGACCCCCAAAGAGTAACAGAATGGACACCTTTTCAGATCCTATGTTAGTAATCCCCATTCCGCTCTGTCTCTCCGCAGTGAGCATTAGAACAAATTGCCCAATGCAACGTAAACAGTCTCACTTAATGCAGAGTCTGTTTCTCTCATTTGCTTAGTTGGAAGGAGGTAATTCATTGTATTTCAATAACATAGTAATAAATGGAAAGTTCAACAGAAAATCCAGGATGCTTTGGAAGCACAAATTTGACGCCCCCCCCCCCCCTCAGCTATAGAAACACAGAACCTGAATTGTACAGGATTGATTGGAGTCCTTGAAAAACCACACACACACACACACACACACACACACACACTCACACACACACACACACACAAAGAGATCAACTGTGCATATAGTTACATAGTCTAAAAGTTTATGAAAATAGCACTTCCCTGGAACCAAAATATAGATTTCAAGTGGCATTTGGTTCTTCTTTCAACCTCACAAATGGATCCTGCATTTCCTTTATCTCAGACTAAACATTTGCTTTAAAATCAACTTGGTACTATATGATTGTATTACCATGCCTTTCAATTCAGAATAAACATATTTTAAAGACTGAATGAAAGGCACTATTCGACATCATTTAAATCTCAGCTTTTTAAGAGTTTATGAGAAATGAGACACGACATAGTTCATCTGTACATCATCAAAAAATCTAAGAGATCAACAATAGAAAATTATGAATGCTGATATATAAACATGTCATTCTTAGTAAATGCCATGAAAATAAATATATGACAATAGGCCAATGTGTCTGGATGCCATTATGAATGTAGCAATTATTCCTCATTTGAAGCCATGGCTAACATGCACAGTCTCTAAGGGGAGAATTATTGATTAGTATGTGTCTCTCCCACTCATATAATAAACTCGGGTAAAGTTCAGAGAATCTGTCTTCTGGGCTGGTTTCCCAGCGCCAGGCTTTTCATAAGGGAGTGATAACCTTGCTAAACACTTGGCTATCACCACGCATAACTATGGCCCAAATAGGCCAGGTTGGTAACGAAAAAAAAAAAAAAAAAAAAAAAAAAACACCTTCTCCCAGGCTCATTTTCAGAAACCATGAAGAAAGATCAAGATCTGGGAATTCAGCTCAGGACTTGCCTATGCGGGACATGATCATAGCTATTTGTCCAAGTCAAGGCATGTGGGGGAGGTTTGGGAGCTGTCCACTTTGGACTACAGTGATTGCCCCTGCCCATTTGCATTTCCTGGTTTCTTTAAGGAAGCCAGGCAAACGAATCTGGCCCTTTCTTAAGTTTGAAAGATGCAAAAACAGAAAGAAGCTAAATGAGGGGCTCTGGTCCTTGAGCCCTCATGAACCCTGGCTCTTTACAGCTGAAGATTGATATTGTTGAAGAACAAGTATCCTTTTTCCTAACCCATCCCTTGCCCATTTTGAGGAAACCTGGGAGCAGGTTCGGGGGAGCTTAATATCTACCCAAGGATGGAACAAATCACTATCCATGCAGTGGTATGGCAAAGCTCTGGTTTAGGAGAACAGTAGCAGTGAGAAGGATGCTTTTAATCATTGCCATCAACATTTGGTCCTAGAACCCTTAAAGCCCTCTCCCTGGTTGTATTTCTTTTGCCCGTGTCCCAAAACAATCTGTTGCTGGCCTCTCCCTGCTCCCCACCACCTGGAGCTCACAGCCAGTCAGCCAGCCAGCGCCTCCCAGTTTACATCAACCCAGCACCTTCATTAAACCCGCTCCTCACCGCCCCAAGGGTAGCAAAGCGGACGACTCCAAGCCGCCTGTCAACTTACCCCGGGCCAAGTGGTTTCCGCGGATCTGTGTAGTCTGGGATCGGTGGACTAGGGCGCGAGGTGCCCTGGACTGGTCTTCCGCGGCGCAAAAACAGCAGCCGCCTGGGACAGCCGGGGGCCTGGAGGCTGCCGAGTGGGTGGGCGGGTGAGAATAGGGAAAAAAGGGGCGGGATGCAGAGAGGAGCACAAGTACTGCTTCCTACCTTCGTTTCCTTTTCCCCTCTTCAGTTATCTCAAAGTTCCCAACTGGCCAGACCTTCTCACCTTTTGCCTTCACCAGCGCCCCGAAACTCTTTGCTCCACCCGTGCCCCTGCCGTGTTCTCGCTCGCTTCTCCTGGGGCTCTCGGACCCAGCGTGAGCCCCCCAAATGCTCGCAGTCCCTTCACGCAGCCAGCCAAACACAATAAGCAAGAGAATGAACTGACACGGGGAAACTGACAGGGAGAGCTGACACGGTGGTGTGAAGCGGGCGCCAGGGGAGAGAGAAAGAGAGGGAGAGAGAGGACCGCATTCACACTCTGACACGCACACTCAAGCACTAGCTGTAAGGTAGCGGCTGGTGGGAGCCCCTGCCACCCCTCCAAATCCGTTTTCTAGACCAGAGGCTTCAGTCCCATTCTGCTGCTGCTTCTGGAAAATGCTATACAGCGAACGGGAGAGAAAAGCAAAGAGGGGTGGGGAGGGGAAAATCAAGGAGGCGCGCTCTCTTTCTCCTCCCCACCCCTAGCTCCAAAAATGTTCAACCCTGAGCTCTTCCCCCCTCTTCTCTCTGCCCCTGGCTTCCCTTCCCTCTGCTGCTGTTCTCTTTCTCCCTCCCTTTAGGGTGGTTGCGAGCTGCGGAGAACCCGTCGCGGTTGCGATGTGTGTGTGTGTGTGAGAGAGAGAGAGAGGGGGGGGGGGAGAGAGAGAGAGAGAGAGAGAGAGAGAGAGAGAGAGAGAGAGAGAGAGGGGTATAAGCCCTGGTTGGCAAAAGCACCTCTCACCTCCCCCAGCCCCTGGCCAAAGCCTGGCTGGCTCTCCCGGCTCACAGCTGGGGCGGGCGGGGCGGGGCGGGGGAGGCGAGGAGGGGGGGAGGGAATGAGGGAGGACGGGGCAGCCTGCAGGGGCAGCAGCTCCTGCCTTCTTTGCAGCTCCGCGGCCAGGGGTGGAAGGAAGCTGCAGCCGCAGCCCCAAGTCAGCCCCCGCTGCCCCGTCCCACCGTCTCATTTCTCCCCTCTCGGTACGGAATTTTCTGTTTCGTTCGTTTGCTTCCCCAGACTTCCTCCTCCTCTGGGTGGTGGCAGAGACAGGAGGGGAGAGAGGGGAGGCTGATCGCCGGTGAGAGTAGAGGGGACAGGAGCGCCTAAAGACTCCTGGCTTGCAGAATCTCACCTTACACCTTGGATCGAGTGCCTCCTGCTTTGGGCAGTGACCTCTTGCCCACTTAACTCTACCCTGGCTCTGGGCTGGTCGTAGACGGGCTGCATAGGCAGCCACCGGGCATCCTGGGGGAAGGGAGTTGAATGGTTAGAGTAAGGTCGGGCAGCTGGTGGGACAGTGGAACAGTGGGGCTCTGAGTTGTCAGGGGCTGACCTGGGGTCGTCGGTGATTGGCTTCTGTCCCTTCCTGGGTGAGTTTAACCTAGGGCATGCAGCCCCACAGAGAAACCTAATTCTTACATAGGTGACCCTCTCACCAAACAGTCGTCTCCCAATACCCAGCCTAGATTGACGCTCTAAGGGATAGTGGTATTGTAGGATGAGGGGCTAAGTTACTTAGTGTTGGCAGTGGTGTCGGGGACGGGGGAGGGGGGAAGGATGGTGTCACTAGACACTTGCGTGACTCTTTGGTCTTTACTCCTTCTTGTTATGAGAGGCACATCTCCACCTGCACTCTCACCTTCTACTCTGGCTCCCAGAAAGCCGACCCTCTTGAACCCTCCTGGAACGCGTTGAATGTTCCCACCCTCATAACAAGCTCGAGACTTCTACCTGCAACCTGCAGGCGCTTAGGTCCGCTAGCTGGCAGCATCTCATGGCCCAGCACACACCCCAAATCTCGGCTTTGTCTTTTTCTCCCTTACTACCTCTCTCTGAAAAACAGAAATGCGAGGCTCTGTTTTTCTGGATGCATGGCTGGTACCTAAAACCTCTTCTCCCCCACTCCTAGCCCATCCGTTCTCAGAACAATCCTGAGCTCTAGGAAAGCTCAGCTGTACTTCCCGTTGTCGCCTTAACGCCTTGAGCACACACTTTCAACCCGAGTACAGCTTCAGAAAAAGCCAGGATCCTCTTCCCTGCCTAAATGGCCAAATATTTCCATTGCTGTTCCTCTGAAACTGGCATTAGTTATGTTCAGTGGGGGTCCTAACAACTGTCTTTGCCAGGCTAGCCTGACAAAGTCCCTGGAGGTAACAAGTAAGACAGTTTTCCTTAGATCCTCTAGCCCCAGGGTGGTCTAATATTCTGGAGAATACTAAGCTTTTGTAAGGGAGCAGGGCACTAGAAAAAAAAAAAAAGTAAGACCTTGGGGGATTGTGAGTTTGTGTGTTGGGATCCCGGGAAAGGGGTGGGGGGCAGGTTGAGGGTGGAGCTTCCCTCTCCTCTCCACACTGTTTAAATACTTCAGAAAGTGTTTGTAAGACTGGGCAAAGGAATAGCTGAAAAAACATCACTTCATTCTGAAAACTTTCTGCCTTTCTCCCATTCAAAGGCGGTTTTATTGTGACCACCCACCAAACTCTAATGTACAAACAAGAGAGATCTATGTTGTAGTTAAACCTATTCTTCATCTGACATGAGGGGTGAATAGGTTATTTTGGCTGTAGAGACTTTGGGGGCATTTCCCTATCTCTGACCAATTTGTAGTTCAGATGGGGCTTCCACTCCAAGCCCAGGATATAACTCGGAGCAATCAGTACTCAGGGAGAAAGAAAGCCCTATTCTTGTGAATTGTTTCCTTCCAAGGCTCTATGTAAGTGCAATTATCTTTAACTTATGGGAATTATGTGTGCTTCTAAATTTTGGTGCTTTCTCTGTGGATCGTGGATAAGACTAAAATGTCTCAAACATGCTTTCTGTACTCTAATATGTTCAGTTCAAGGATATATAAAGGAAAATCTTTTCAAAAGTTAAAAACACCATACAAATAACAGACATTACTATACAAATTTCAGAACAAGCCTACAAAATGATTTCCTATTGCTTTGCCTGGGTTGCTTGTTAGCCTTGAGACTGGGTGGCTCATCTTTGTCTAGATGTGGAAATATTCTGGTTTTCTACTTGGTGGCTGAGAGTGTATGTATGTCTATCTCCCCCTTCAAGAAAGATTGTAGGGGCTGGGGCTCAGTGGGAGAGTGCTTGCTTAGCCTGTGTGAGGCACTGGGTTCAATTCTCAGTACTGCATATAAATAAATGTCCATCAACAACTAAAAAAAAAAAATTAAAAAAGAGTAAATTGCAACCGGAGACCATGTCTGTAAAAGTGGATCAAAGCCGAAAATGGAAGTAGCAATCTTAATAATTTAAGCCTAGATCTACCTATCTTCTAGGCTAGGTTATTCACATGGCCTGGTTTATTCAAACACTAAGGCTAGTATTAACTGTCAAAATGGAATTAAAACTTAGTTATTCAGGTACACTTTTTCTCTTTTCCAGCCTTGACCATAATGGTAAATAGTAATGTAGATCAGAATTTAGTGTAGAACCATAGATGTCAAGAGACTGATATGAGGAACCCAGATAGTGGGTTTCCATTCTCCTTAAACAGGATTTCTCAACCTTGATACTATTGACATTTTAGGCCAGATGATTCCTTGCCATGAGTGCTGTGTTGTGCATTGTAGAATGTTTAGCAACAATCCCATCCTCCATCCACCAGCTGCAATCCCCGCCCCCGCTGTCCCTCACAGTTGTGATAATCAAAAATGTCTGCACACATGGCCAAATGGTGGAAAAATCACCCAACCTTTAGAACTACTGACATTTAAGGTAGTATCACATTTAAAAGACTTAATTCTTTCCATGTGGCATGTCCAGACCTGGTATTAAAAACAAAATCTTAGAAAATATGGAATATTTGTGAGGGAACGGCATAGAAAGGAGCCCTCACAAATTTATATTTTGACAAATGGTATAATTCAGTGTTATCATTATTGTAACCTCCATATCACCCTCTAACTCTTATCCAGCATGTACTGTGAGCGGAATGTTGATTGTAGTAAAGATCTATAAAGGAATAGTTCCAGCCTTTAATATACCAAGAAATTAATGATCTTTATTTCCCCAAAGGGAAAGAGTTACTGGTTTTTACAGATAACCGATTTCTGGATTGAATCCAACCTGGCTTTGTCTCTCTTCTATTTCCTATTTGTCCCCAAACAGTGACTTATTCTTTCAGGTTCTGCCTTAGAGAGATTGCTCTTTGTCTTGTTAATTACCAAAGCCTTACATTGAATTTCTTGTAACTTCTATATGGGCACTTGTGCCTTAACAATGTGTCCAAGCATCTAAATGACCACAACATTATGGAGGTTGTAATAAATTGAGCAATTTGAAGGCAGATTTTTGTTTTTGAGGAAACAGCTCCTGACTATTTGTGTGTTAAAGAAATACTCAACAATGGCAAAGGCAAAGGAAATGGAATGGAATGTAAGAAAAGGTAATTCTTAAAATACTGTGAAGTGTGGAAAAAATGTCTTGGTGTGATTGTAGGTTTTTAACACTCAGCATTATCTCTGCCCCAGGAAGTCAAACAACACTAATGCAAGTTGTAGGATCCTGATCAGAAATTCAGCAAAAGGAAAATGCAGAAGGAAGTGTGGTATATTTGCTGAAATCAGCTGAGTAAGCTTCTGCCCTAGTAAATAAGTTTCCAGGGAGGGGGAGCCTGGACTACATCAATTTCATTTGCTTTGAATAACTCCTAGCCCAATACCATGCAACATGTCATTTGTAAAGGCCAACACGGAGAACAACAATTACCACATTCAAATTTTGCACATTCATAAATTATGATGTTCTTGCCAAAGCTAATCATTTATTTAAATAAAAGTTTTGCCTGAATTGGGACTATGAATGACTGTAATTGAAAATATGTTTTATTTTTCAAAGGTACATTTAAGCTCATATCAGAACAGAATCCCTGTAATCAAGGCATAAGGTCTTAAATTAAGTAGTGATTAATCTTAATAAAAGGAGTGTAAACAAAAACATATTTCATGTATTAGGTAAGGCCTCTGCTATACTCATCACTAATAGGAATGCAAGTGGAACTAGAGCTGAGAAAATTTTTAAAGTGGAATTATAGAATCACAGAATTAGAGAACAATTGGCCACTGAGAAGGGATTTTCCTGAGATTAAATGATAGTGACAAAAACTCTGATCTGCTCTTGATGCTCTGTGACTGACTCTGTGTGACCTTAGGAATGGCAGGTGTAGTCTTCACTCTTCTGGACCCATCCCTAGCTTACTAAAATATGTCCTCATGGAATGATATGATCTGCCCTAATCACTATACCAGGGTGTTCTCTCTCCAAGGGAATAGCTTGTTTTCAGCCTATTTTTTTCTATTGTGGGAAGAAAAGCTCTACTCCCTTAGTAAAGTGGCTTAAAGCATGAGTAGACAGCTGTGTTTGTGGGTGAGGACTTCTGGAGGACACTGAAATCACCTCAATTTCTGGTCAGGTCTTGTAAAATGTGGGAAGTCTGGGAGCAGGGCAGCAAAACTTTGTTTGTTATGTCTTTTTAAGAGTGGGCAATTTTTTTTTATATCAGAGAGGGCTTGGTGCAAAAATGAACTTCTAATTTGAATATTTTTCTCTGGAGAATTTATTTTAGTGAAGGAGTAGCTGGGAGATGATGCTTTATTCTTGACCAAGATACAAATTCTTATGAAAAGGATAATGGGAGGTTTCTGGAGAGTAGTTTGTGGTAGAGAATGTAGGCTTTGGAGTCAGAAAGACCTGGGTTGGAATTCCAGTTCCATGTTTTATTAGATATGGATATTAGGTTACATTAACCTTGACTTGCTTATCTCTAAAATGGGGATAATGATACACAGTGTTATCTAGTGAATTTAATAAGATAATGTATAAGCTTAGCACAGAGCATAATAAATAACAGTAGTTCAATAATTACTTATTTCCTTTCTCTTCCCTTCCTAAATTTTTGTATTGAGGTGATTCATATAACATGAAATTAACTATCTTAAACTGTGCCATTTAGTGGCATTCAGTGTATTCATATGTCTGAATTCTTTCTAGTTCCAAAGCATCTTCATTAGCCCCAAAGATCCTGCATACATTAATTAGACATTCTCCATTTATCCCTCTTCCAGCCACTGACAACAACCAATACACCTTTGTCTTTATGGATTTAGCGATTGTAGATATTTAATATAAATGGGATCATACAATATGTGACCTTTGGTGTCCGGCTTCTTTTTCCACCTAGTAAAATATTTTCAAGGGTCTTCTAAGTGGTAGTATGTATCAGTACTTCACTCCTTTTTTTAAAGAAATAATAGTCCATTGTATGGGTAGATGATATTTTTATTTTGTTTTCTTTTGTTTTTGCAGTGTAGGGGATTGGAGCTATACCCCCAGCCTTAAACCTTTTGTTTAATCCATTATAAGATGATGGACATGTGGGCTGTTTTCATGCATTGGCTATTATGAATATTGTGCCCATGAAATTTTGGATACAAGTTTTTATTTTAATACCTCTTTTTCAGTTCTTTTGGGTATATCCCTAGGAGTGGAATTGCTAAACCATATGGTAGTTCTATCTATATTTAACTGTTTGAGGAATCACCAAACTGTTTTCCATAGAAGCTGTATCATTTTAAGTTCCCATCAATAATGTACAAGTATTCAAATTTCTCCACATACTTGTCAAACCTTGTATATTTAAGATTATTTGACATCCTAGTAGATATGAAGTGGTGAAGTGGTAACTCATGGGGGTTTTGATTTGAATTTCCCTAATGATTGGTGATAATGAACATCTTTTCTGGAGGATGCTTGGTACTGAGTATTGAACTCAGCCTCATACTTGGTAGGCAAGTGCTCTATCAGTGAGCTACAACCTCAGCCTCTGATGAACAACTCTTCATGTGCTTGTTAGCTATTGTCTATATTCTCTGGAGAAATGTCTATTTAAGTCCATTGCCCATTTAAAATATTTGGTTGATTGTCCTTTTATTTTAATGTTTTTTTATATGTTTTGGATACTAGACCCTTATGACTTGCAAATATTTTATCTCATTCTGTAGATTGTCCTTTTACTTTTTGGTAGCATCCTCTGATATACAAATGTATTTAATTCGAAGAAGCCCAATTTATCTGTTTTGTTTTTGAGGTCACTTTTAAGAAATCATAACATAATTCAAGGTCATGAATATTTACCCACGGGCTGGGGATGTGGCTCAAGCGGTAGCGCGCTCTCCTGGCATGCGTGCGGCCGGGGTTCGATCCTCAGCACCACATACAAACAAAGATGTTGTGTCCGCCAAATACTAAAATAAATAAATAAATAAATATTAAAAAAATTCTCTCTCTCTCTCTCTGTCTTTAAAAAAAGATATTTACCCATATATTTTGTTCTATAGATTTTATGGTTTACTTTCTATACTTAGGCCTTTGATTGATTTTGAATTACTTTATGTTTTATGGTATGAGATATAGTTATAATTTCATTCTTCTGCATGCTTGTATCTACTTGACCCAGATTAACTTGTTGAAGAGAATATTCTTTCCCAATTGAATGATTTTGGCACTTTGTCAAAAGTCAATTGGCCAAAGACATATGTATTTATTTCTGGACTTTCAATTTTATTCCACTGGTCTATGTTTCCAGCCTCATACCAGTACCATGCTGTTTTGATTACTATAGCTTTGTTTTTTAAGTTTTAAATTTGGGAAGTCTGAATCTTCCAATATTGGTTGCTTTTTTCAAGGTTGTTTTGCCTATTTTGGATCCACCTATCCTTTATAATATGAAGATCAGGATTTCCATTTCCTTGAAAAGGCCGTTTGAATTTTGATAGTGATTGCATTGAACCTGTACTCAGTTTTGAAAAGTATTTCTATTGTAACAATGTTGTAGTTCAATCCATGACAATGGTATCTTTTCCTTTATTTAGGTCTTCTTTGATTACTTTCAGCAGTGTTTCATAGTTTCCAGTGTGAGTCTTGTACCACCTTGGTTAAATTTATTTCTGAATATTTTGTTCTTTCTGATGATATTGTAAACTAAATTGTTTTCTTAATTTTCTTTTTGGACTATTCATTTGTAGTGTATAGAAACAGAACTGATTTTTGTGTGTTGATATTATATGCTGCAACTTTTGTCAAATTTGTTCATTAGCTATAAATTCGTTTTGTGTGCTGAGAGCCACGGCTGAGTCTGTATGGCCCCTGGCATCTTGCCAACAGTATTGATTGACAGGCGCCTCTGCCTGTCCGCCTCTGCCGCAACTTTTGAGTTCTCGCACTATTTTGGAGTTCTCGTGGGGATTTCCGGGGATTCCCCGAGAGTTCCCATTGGTTGGGGAAGTGCAGGAGGAGGGATTTCCGGGAGATATAGTTCCGGCTGGGGGTTCCTGGACAAGCCTCGTGGCGAGTTCGGGAGGATTCCCCGGGAGCTGTGTGAAGTGTTTTCCTGCGTTTTAAAAATAAAGTTTGTTCCTGCTTCAGTGGCTCGTGATTTGTGCCCAGCCAGACTGCGGCATTTGTGGATTTTTTTTGTACCAGGGATTGAACTCAGGGGCACTTAATCACTGAGCCATATCCCCAGTTCTTATTTTATTTGTTTATTTTGAGAAATAAGTTGCTTAAGATCTCACTAAGTTTCTGAAGCTTGCTTGAACTTGCAACCCTCCTGGCTCAGCCTCCCAAGCCACTGGAATTATAGGTATGCACCACTGTACCTAGCTGGTTTTTTTTTTTTTATTTTTAAAGTATTTTCTCTATATAAAATATTGTCATCTGTAAAAAGAGAACATTCTCATTATTCCTTTCCAATTTGGATGCTATTTATTTTTATTTCTCTCCTAATTATTCTGGTTAGAATTTCTAGTACAATGTTACATTGAAGTGAAAAGGTAGGTATCCTTATCTTGTTCTTGATATTAGAGGGAAAAAACCCCTCAGGTTTTGACTATTAAGTTTGATGTTATCATTCATTAATGGCTTTTATCAGGTTGAAGAAGCTTATTCCCATTCCCAGGTGGCTGAGTATTTTTTATCATAAAAGGGTCAAATCCTGTTTTACTTGAACCAATTGGAATGATCACATGGTTTTTCTTTTGTTCTATTAATTTATGTTTTACATTGATGTAACTACCTTTTATGTTAAACTAGTATTACAATTCCTGTGATAAATTCCATTTAGTCATGATGTATGTTTTTAATATGTTACTGGATTTGGTTTACTAGTATTTTGGGGGGGGATTTTTGCATTTATATTCATAAATGAGACATTAATCTCTAGTTTTGCATTTTGTGATGCTCTGGTCTGGCATTGGTATCAGAGTAATGCTGGCCTCATTGGATGAGTTAAGAAATGTTTTCTCTCATTCTAATTGCTTGAAGAGTTTAGAAAGGCTTTATGTTAATTCTTCTTTAAATGTTTGACAGAATTAAGCAGTGACGCTAGCATGGTGGTGTATGCCTGTAGTCCCAGTGACTTGGGAGGCTGAAGCAGGGGGATCATAAGTGCAAGGCCGGTTTCAGCAATTTAGCAAGGCCCTAAACAATTTAGAGAGGCCCTGTTTCAACATAAACAATAAAAAGGACTGGAAATGTAGCTTAGTTAGCTTAGTTGTAAAGTGCCCCTGGGTTGAATCCCTGGCGTATATTAAAAAAAAAAAAAAAAAAAAAGCCTTCAGCAGTGAAGCCATCTTGCCCTGGCATTTAAATGGGTAAAGTGTTTTTATTACATTCAATCATTTGGCTTCCTATAAGTCTGTTCAGAATTTACATTTTTTCTTGTGTCAATTTTTGTTGTTGTTTTGGTACTAGAAATTTAACCCAGGGGCTCTTAAGCACTGAGCTACATTCCCAACCAAGTTTACTTTTTATTTCAAGATAAGGTCTTGCTAAGTTGCTTAGGACCTTGCAAAATTGCTAAGGCTGGACTTGAACTTGCAATCCTTCTGTCTCAGCCTTCCAAGTCACTGGAATTATAGGTGTGTGACACAGCACCTGGCCTTGGTGTCAAATTTTAACAGTTTGCATGTTTCTAGGATTTTTTTGAATTCCATCTAGGTCATCTAATTTCTTGGTCTATAATTATTCATTATTTTCTTTTATAATTCCTTTCATTTTTCTGTTTGGCACTCATGTACTTTCTTTAATTTCTGATTCCAGAAATTTGAATCATTTTTTTCTTAGTTGATCTAGATGAATTTTGTTAATTTTGTTGATATTGTCAAAGAATTAACTTCTGTTTCATCGATCTTTTTCTAATGTTTTTTCTTAGATCTATTTTAGTATCTCTTGTTCAGTCTTTATTATTCCCTTCTTTCTGCTAGTTTTAGGTTTAGTTTGTTCTTTTTCTAGTTCCTTAAATGTAAGTTAGGCTATTGACTTGAGTTCTTTTAAATGCATGTGTTTACAACAAATATTTTCTGTGCTTTTGCTCATTCAGTATTACATAAGATTGGTAGGTTGTATTTTCATCTTCATTATTAAAAGATGTTTCAGTTTTTCCTTGTGATTTGTTCTTTGATGCATTAGTTGATTAAAGAAATAGGCTTATTTGTGTTTGTGTTTTATTGCACAGTAAAGTGAAGTAAATGATAATGTACTGTATCTATTTTTATAAAAAGTTAGAAGAAAGGATTTTGAATGTTGTTTCCCATAAATAAATGAAAAAATGGGGAGATAGATACATTTACCATCAGTTGAACATTACACAATGTATACATGTATCAAAACAGCATGTGATACCCCATAAAGATGTATTAATAGGAGTTTGTAAATGATTGATTCCAGCATTCATGGATGATTTTCCAAAGTCGTAGACTTCAGTGGAGGAAGTACCTGCGGATGTGGTAGAAATAACGAGAACTAGAATTAGTAGTGGTGCCTCAAAATGTGACTGTTTTACTGTAATCTCACAGTCAAAATTTAATGTACAATTAAATTTAATTACAATTTATAATTAAATTTAATGTACAATTTAATGTATTTATGGATGAACAAAGAAAGTGGTTTCTTGAGATGAAATCACTTTTATGTGCACAAAAATTATGTGACTTGCTTCATTGTGATTTTCACTTCAAGACAGTGGTCTGGAACTGAACCTGTGATATGTCTGAGATCTTCCAGCATATCTGTAACATCTAGTTGGCTTATAGTGTTGTTCAAGTCCTCTATTTTCTTATGGAGTTTTCATTTCATCCTATACATTAATGAAAGTGGGGTTATAGAAGAATGAGTTGGAAGGGAAATAGAGAGACTAACCAGGAGGGTACTGAAAAAATATAGGAAAGAGGTAATGGTGGCCTCGAATAAGACAGTGACCCTTGACATGTAGAGAAGATGGATGAATTGTGAAGTAGTTGAGAAATATAATTAGCTAAATTTACTTTAGCTAGTGTTGTGGTGGGTAAGGCAGAGAGATGTATCAAAGATGACTTCCTAGTTTCTGGTTTGAGTAAGTAGGTGAATAGTGATACAATTTCACTAAAGTGGGGAAGTTGAAGGATATGCATAATTGATTGGCATGGTATGAATTCATTTTAGGATATAGAGAGTTTAAGATGCATGTGAGACATCCAAGGGAAGATGTTGGAGAGTCAGACATATGAAGAGAGGTCAAGGTAAGTAACAATATTTGGCAATTCTCGGCATACAGATGCTATTTAAAGCCCTGTGATAGAATGATATCACCTAGGGAGAATGTATAAATAGAAGAGGTAAGAGGACTGAGTTGTGGAGTCCTCCAAGATTTAAAGATCAGGCAGTTAAGGCCATCAAAGGAGATTGAGACCACTAGAGAGGGTAACAATGAAAGTAGTATGATATTCCAGCAATGGTTGGGATGGTAAAAAAACAATTGCTTCAAGAGGGAGTGATCAACATTATTTGATGCTACTGAGAAGTACAGCATCAAATAAGTATAAAAAGTGACAACTGTAGTTAATGACATGATGGTCATTTAGATGCCAATGAGATATCCAAGGGAAGATGTTAGAGGGATGGTATAATTATTTCTTGATTTTAGTTAGAAATGCCTTGGACTAAGGAATGATGTGGAGATAAGAAATGGAAACAGCCTAGACAGCTGGTTCAAATGATTTAGCAGAAAAAAGGAAGTGGAAAACTAGCCAGTTGGCATGTAGGGTCAAGGATGTTTGGGTTTCCCTTTTCCTTTTCTTAAGATGGGATAGCCTTTGAGATGTTTAAATGCTGACAGCATGGGACCATGTTTTAGTTAGCCTTTCATCACTGTGACCAACATACCTGACAAGAACAATTTAAAGGAGAAAAGGATTATTTTGGCTCATGGTTTCAGAGGTTCAATCCACAGATGGTGGACTCCATAACACTGGGCTGGAGGTGAGGCAGAACATCACAGCAGAAGGGCATAGAGGAGGAAAGCTGCTCAGGACATGGCCATCAGGAAGCAGAGAAAGCTCTGCTCATAAGGGACAAAATATAATCCCCAAAGGCACACCTCCAGTGACCTACTTCCTCCAACCACAACCTTCCTGCCTACAGTTACTGTCCAGTGAATTCATTAGTAGATTAATCCACTGATTAGGTTGTACCTCTCATTATCTAATCATTTCATCTTAGAACATTCTTGTATTGTCTCACACATGAGCTTTTGGGAGACACTTCACGTCTAAACCATATCAGACCAGTAGAAAAAGAAAGAAAAGGAGAGGAGCCTTAAAGGGCATAGGAACACCTTTTCCATTACAACATAAAAGGAGCAAAGTATTAGTGTGGATTCGGATAAGCTGACATCTCATGATACGATGCTGGAGCAGTTTACTTCTGACTTTTTATATTTTCTGTGAAGTACTAAGGGAGATGAGATTATTTGTTGAGAAGGGGTGGGCTCAAGGTGTGAGGTCTTGGAGGTTTCAGGAGAATGTAAAAAATAATTTGGAGAATGATACCACCAGCCAAATAAAGAAACTGGAATCACCAGCCAGTGTTGAAAACAGTATGTAGATATCTCTATTGTACCCTGAATTTCATTCCTTTGGGTACCTATCCAGATGTGGTTTAGTTAAATCATATGGTAGCTTATTTTTTAGTTCTTTTTTTTGAGAACCTTCCATAATGATTTCCATAGTGGCTGTGCTAGTATTACATTCCGGACAACAATGTTTAAGCGTTCTGTATCTTCTGTATCCTTGCCAGCATTTATTATTTTTTGTTTTCTTGATAACAGCCATTCTGACTAAGATGAGGTAGAATCTCAATGTCATTTTGATTTGTGTTTCCTGGTGGCTAAAGACATTGATCATTTTACATATAATTATCAATCATTTGTACTACTTATTTTGAGAAGTGTCCAGTCAACTTACTAACTCATTTATTGATTGGATTATGTATTCTTTCAGTGTTAACTTTTTTGAGGTCTTTATATATTCTGGACATTAATCCTCTGTCAGATTTATAGCTGGCAAGATTTTTTTTCCCATTCAGTAGGCTGTATCTTTGCTCTGATGATTGTTTCATTTGCTATGCATTTTTTAAAAATTTGTTGTAATCCTATTTGTCAAATCTGACAATTATTTCACAAGTTATTGGAGTATTGTTCAGGAAATTGTTGTCTATACCAATATCTTGGAATGTTTTCCTCTAGTTGTTTGGCATGAGCTTTAAAATATCATGGGTTGTGTGGAATCTGGAGCCAAACTGCTTCATCTTGAATTCTAGCTCTACCTCTGGTGTTGATTGTCAAGTAACATAACTTCTGTGCCTTTTTTTTAAATCTGTAAAATGGATATGATAATAGTTCCTACAGTGTAGGCATGTTAAGAAGATTAAATGAGTTAATGTCCAAAGAATACTTAGAAAAGCACCTGGCTCATCATAATTGCAATGTAAGTTTCAATTTTTATATAGTGTCCTACTTTATAGAAATATGGGTACCCATCTCTCATTATATACAGATAAAGGTCTCAACTATATACATTTGTCATCTTGAGAAGTTTTATTCCTATCATCTGTGACCTATTTTAATCAAGAATACACTGAATACATTAATAGTGAGGTACTCAGATCCAGCTCTGTCATCAGTAGGAAAGCCATCTTTTCTGAAGCCACTTTTGTTGAGCAAGAAACTGATGGAAAATTTATTAGCTGTATCCCCAAAGGCTGTTTTGGTACTGACATTAGACTTATAAGCAGAGTAGCCTAACAGGAGCTTCATCACACATTTAAAGCCACATTAAACAATGTGGTGTAGCCATTCTTTTTTAGGAAATCAGAGAAAACCTGCTAATCCCACACTGTGAGAACCCTGCATTGAGTAGCAAAACAAGGATATTGTATAGGAAGGTAACAGATAAAGCCACTCCCAGGAAGATCCCCTGTGAAGGGACAATTGTACATCCCTCTAAGTCAGTAACAGTCTTGGCGGGTATAACTGGAGAATGTCATCATGATTTGACATTTAGGTCATGTACCAATCATTTGTTCTCTAATTCTCCCAACAGATGCCACTATTAGGTGATTCTAATAATAGAATATCAGAGTCTGAGATGTGAAAGATGCCTTGGAGATTCACGTGTGTTTTTACGAGAAATGTTTTATAACAGATACAGAGATTTGCAATGTCCCTGAACATAGAGGGGATGGGAACTCTAAAAGCAAAATGATTTAGCCATCCTTATCCCCCACTCTCGTGTATTCACTCATTCATTTAACAAATAAATAGCAATTGGGATATGTATCAGTGAACAAAATAAAGTCCTCTGTCCTTGTGGAATTTTTAGTCTAGTCAGTGGAGAGACAGGAGGAATGAATATATGGCAATATATTCAACCAAAAGAATCATAATTGTTATTGAAAAAATAATAAGTTATTCCATTGTTCTCTATCAAGATAGCACAAGACTATATTGAAAAAGAAGTAAAGTCTCTGACAACAAAATGTGGTGTATGTTTTTCCCCCCCATTTCTCCAATTAGCTCCTACTCCTGAATGTATTTTTTCTTTGAGAATGCACTTTTTAATAGTCCTTTGAAAAAGGTCTGGCAAAATAACTATGAGCCCTTTTGGTCCATTCTAGAAATGTATTTTAACAACTGTGAGTGCCTTAAGCCAAAAGTAGAAAAAGATGAATTTTAGGCAAATGATCTGGGAGAGGCTCAGTGTTTTGAGGACCAATAATAATGTCTCCAATCTGACCTTGAATATTGGTTCTTTTTTTTTTTTTCAGATAGTTCCTGATTTCAAAAAATTCACAGTAGGGAAATAGGAACTGCAAAAGTTTACCACAACATGTTTAGTGATATAGCACTGATGTGGACAAACTACTGGTAGTCTAAAAGAGCAAGAGTAATTCCAAACTATGTCTCTGAGAGTCAAGGAAGGTTTCATAGAAGAGATGAAATTTTAACTGGGACTTGAAGAATGTCTAGGAGTATGCCACAACAGGAATATAGGGTCAATATTCTATCCATAGGATACATATGGCCAACTACAGAGCCATGAGAAGGATTTAAAGAAAGTATCTTTTCTAGTGTATGAGAAGTCTATTGTACCTGGAGCATAGGAAGTTTCTGAGGAAGGTGTGGCAGGAGATGAAGTAGGAGGAGTATTTCAGATTGTCAAGGAATTTGTACACCATATTAATGAACTTGATAGAGAAACAACATAGATTTTTTAAAAAGTGAAGTGAATATGCAATCAAACTTTTTTTTTGAGAATGAGATTGGTAGGTTTATGGAGAATGAGTAATAGACTAGAGGCATGGAAATAGAAACTGTTGGAATAGTCTAGACCAAAGTGAATGCGGGTCTCAACTAAAGCATTAAAGCATAATTGAAGAGAGTTTTTAAGGCAGAATTGACAAGATTTGGTAGTTAGTTGTAAATATAGAGTGAAGTAGAACAAAGAATGAAGGATAATAAAGGATAATATCAGGTTCAACTGTGTCAAAATTAACCAATGTGAAGAATAATGAAGGAAACTTGTTTAAGGGGGAAGCAAGTTCAATTCAGTTTTGATATGGCTGTGGAACATTCACCTAGATTGTCAGAAATATGGCTCTGGATGTCTGAGAGAAAATCAGAAGAAAACACTATCTTGAAAAAAGAAGAGTGTGAAATGTTCCAGAAAGATAAAGTAAAATGAATATTGAAAACAGCTCACTCTTCATGTTATCCCAAATTTCTTGAAAATTCTGTTCATGCTCTCTTAAAATATTTTCTATATGGTCAGCTGTATTTTCAAGGTTATATATTTTGTCTTCATTGTTTGAAACTCTGTCTTTAAAGTGGTTTAGTCTGTTGTGATGCTTTCCATTACGTTTTTAATTTGGTTTATTGATTCCTTCATTTTGATTTCCAAATGGTTCTTTTTCAGAATCTCTATTTCCTTATTGAAGTGATAGTTCACTTGTATTCTTTCTCTGATTTCACTTCTTACATTGTCTTTACATCTTGGACCATTTTAACTGTAAACTTTTCGAGTCTTTCTCTGATATTTCTTCCACTATAGTATCATGGATTCTGTAATTGAGGTACTTTGGTTTGTTTGGGGTGATTTGTTCCCTTGCTTTTTCATGCTGTTTGCGTGTCTGCCCATCTAACAGTATGAATCTGAGGTAGTAAAGTTTCTTCCCTGTGAACTTATAGTGTTCCTGAAGGTTTCCAGTACCTCAAACTTAGGGAGAAACAAATAATAACAATGGCTAATGCAAACAATATGCAGCATTTAAAACAAATAGTTTATTTTTTATTTATTTTATTAGTTTTTTAAATACACGACAACCAGTGGAATGCATTACAATCCTTATTACAGGAGTACAATTTTTCGTATCTCTGTATATAAAGTATGTTAACGTCAATTTATACCATTATACATGTACTTTTTTGCATTAAGTTCTTAATACACATATATACCACAGTTTTTCATATCTCTTTTTGTACATAAGGTATGTTGACACCCAATTCAAGTCTTCATACATGTACTTTGTATAATGATGACATCACATTCCACCATCCTTGCTAATCCCCCTCCCTTTCCCTCCCACCCCTCTTCCCTATCTAGAATTAATCTAATCCTCCCATGCTCTCCCTCCCTACCCCGCTATGAGTCATGTTCCTTATATCAGAGAAAACATTCGGCATTTGTTTTTTGGGGATTGGCTGACTTCACTTAGCATTATCTTCTCCAACACCATCCATTTACCCGCATATGCCATGATTTTGTTCTTTTTTAATGCTGAGTAATATTCCATTGTGTACAAATGCCACACTTTTTTTTATCCATCCATCCACTGAAGGGCATCCAGGTTGGCTGCACAGTTTAGCTATTATGAATTGTGCTGCTATAAACATTGATGTTAATTTCTGTGCACACTGATATTTGACTATCTTGGATCAGTGAAATTTTTGAGTGTGACAGATACCTGGGAGGACTCAGGAGGAGAGAAGAGGTTTAAATTTTCTGTTTCCCACCAGAACCTGACACTCTGATCATATGGTAACCTTCTTCCAAGATTTGGAGACTGAGGACCTTCAGGAGGTGTTTCCCATGCCTGCAGATTTGGACTGCAGCATGCTGCCTCCCAGGGCTCAGCAAAACTTCCTCTTAGTCTAAATCTATGGTCCAGGACACGTGGGGCTCTTTATGCCACTAAGCGAATAATGAAAGAAGCCACTTTGCCTGAAGGAATGATAAGCACTGCCCACCAGGAGAGAAAGGGCTGCTGCCATGTAGCAGGACAGGGGGCCATGTCTAAAACTCAGAGAGGCCATGGGTCCTTCTGTACAAAAAAAAAAAAAAAAAAAAAAAAAAAAAATGGAA
Organism: Marmota flaviventris; assembly: GCF_047511675.1. Taxonomy (NCBI): domain Eukaryota; kingdom Metazoa; phylum Chordata; class Mammalia; order Rodentia; family Sciuridae; genus Marmota; species Marmota flaviventris. The sequence continues at coordinate 96,235,213 of NC_092518.1, forward strand.
GGGGAGAAAAGAAAGAAAACAGGTCAAGGGTAACAGAAGCAGTTTCAGTGCAGTGATGGAACCAAAAAACGATTGCATTGGTGTGAAATTTAGAAGAGAAAAAATTAGAAACAAAGATTGTCAAGGAATAAGAAAGATAATAATATTTGATGATTAACATTAAGAGGCAAGACTCAAGGTATCAATTAGGAAAAAAATTATTTTATTGACAAACATTAAAAATCTTTAAAAAACACATGAGTTATGAACATTTATACACGAATGATGTAGCATAACAGTTTATAAATCAAAACCTAGTATAAGGAAAAATTGTCAACCTTTATAATCCTGGTGGAAAACATTATCATACCTGTATTAATTAGGACTAGTTTTGGTGGCGTGTAAGGTAAAACCTAAAATAGCAGGGGATTCAACTGGATAGTGGCTTATTTCTTCCTATGGAAAAGAAACCTGGATGTAATTATTTCAGGCTATACATCTTTCTGTTCTGCCATCATTTGTGTGCAGATGGTTCTTGACTTAATGATGGTCCAACTTATGATTTTTCAGCTTTATGATGGTGTGAAAGCAATGCACATTTGGTAGGAACTGTACTTCAAATTTTGAATTTTGATGTTTTCTTGGGCTGATAATATAGAGTATGTTACTCTGCCAATGTTGGGCAGTGACAGCGAGCCACAGTTCCCTGTCAGCCATGTGATCATGAAGGGAAATAACTTAAACTCTACAGCACATTGGGTTGCTAAGCTACCATGTTGATGTTCAGTAGGTTAAGTGTGTTAAATTTATCTTCGACTTACGATATTTTCAATTTATAATGGGTTTATCTGGATGTAACTCCATTGTAATTACAAGAGCATCTGTGCTGCTGTATAGCCCAAAATGGCTTTCTGAACTCCAGCTATCTACCTACATTCTGTGTAGGAAGAACTAAGAGGAAGAGCTGCCCCTGAGACACACACACACACACACACACACACACAGACACACACACACACCACAGTAGCCAGAACTTAGTCAGATGGTAGCTGCGAGGGAGGCTGGAAAATGTAGTCTTTTATTTTGGGTGGCAATATGCCTACGGAAAAACCAGGCAGGCCTCTATTACTAAGAAGAAAAGATAAGGCTGGATGTTGGGTTGGCAAGTAGCAGCCCCTGCGTTATAACTACTGTAGTCTTTGACAGATCAAATAGACAAAAAGAAAGAGAGGGGGGGGGGAGAGAGAGAGAGAGAGAGAGAGAGAGAGAGAGAGAGAGAGAGAGAGAGAGAGAGAACAGATAAACTGAAAAATATAATTGATAAATTTAACTCTCAACTTATATTTATATGTATGACTTTGTACTCTACATAGAACACATATGTTTATGAAACTTTAAAAAATATTCTCATATTTAAGACCACAATGGAAACAACATATTACAAAAGTAGTAATTTGGGCCAAAATCTCATAGTTTCTGATCATAATTCATTGAACTTACACACTAAAAACCATAAATAAAGGCTGGGATTGTGACTCAGTGGTGGAGTGCTTGAGTGAGGCACTGGGTTCGAACCTCAGCACCACATAAAAATAAATAGAATAATGTTATTGTGTTCATTTACAAGTTAAAGATTAAAAATATATATGAAATAAAGAATTGAACCATGCAAAAATAAAAAAACCTTAGACTATTAAATAATTTTTGTCTCAAAGATAAAAATCAAGACTTCAATTATATACTATTTAAACAAGAATGATGAATGAAACATAGTAAACATTTAGGGACTACATTCAATGCTTTATTCAAATGAAAATCCACATAATTTTTGTCTAGCAAGAAAGGAGAAAAATAAATCATAAAGGTAGGAGAGGAAACATGGAGGAAATTAGGAAAGCATAATTAAGAAATTATTATAGATCAAAGAAGAAATGAAACAGAAAGTAGATACCCAGAAAAACTTCTAAGTAAATATAGGAGCCAGTTTTCAAAATGACTAATGAGTTACAAATTTTTATCAAGAGTAATCAAGAATATAAGAGGAAAATAATAAAGGAAGCACAACATTAGAAATGTAATATAATATAATGATTTGAATAATATCCTTCCAAGTTCATTTTCATCCAAAACCTCAAAATATGACCTTATTGAAAATTGTGTCTTTGCAGATACAATTAAGTTGAAGTAAGTTCTAGTGAATAAGGGTGTACCCTAAATACAAAGACCAAGTCCTTACAAGAACAGGGTGCACACACACACACACACACACACAAATACAGAGAGAAATAAGGATAAAAGCCATGTGAAGATGAAGGTAGAAATTGAAGTCATCCCGATACACACCAAGAAAAACTAAGGAGCCCCCAGGGATGCAAAAGCAAAGGATTCTCCTTTCCTAGCCTTTCCAGGGAGCATAGCCCTGCAGATTCTTTGATTTTAGACTTCTAGTCCTGGAAACTGTGAAGGAATTAATTTCTGTGTTTTATGCTTCCCAGTTTGCTGTACTTTATATGGCAGTCCTTGGAAGCTTATATACATAAAAGCTTAATAATTGAGGGCTAAATATATTATAGACACTGGTCTGCTTTTTACTTTTACATACATTAACTATTTTGATCCATGCAACAATCTACTGAAGTAGCTATTGAAGTAGATTTTATTTTACAAATGAATATACTGAGAATTTAAGTAATTTTTTCAACTAAAGGATTCAAATCCAGGTAGATTGAATTTAGAGCCTATGTTCTAAATCATCATATTTAACTTCCTTTCAGATATAGTACAAAACAGATTTAAAAAGAGGGAAAGGGACACAGAAAGAAAAAAGATCAAAACTCTGAGAAAATTACAGAAAATGACTTGAGAAAAGTAGAAGATTAATAACTATGAAAAAGTTGTGAAATGACTATCAATTTTTCCAATACAAACCAAACCATACAAACAGAAATAACACTTCATTGAATTCCATAGGTGAATTCCTTCTAACATTGAAGATATAATTTGTATGGGATTTTAGTTTTTCAAGAAATAAGGGATGTTCCCCAATTTTTAAAATAAAACTAACCTAACTTTAAAAAAAACATTTGATATAGACAGAACCAAAAGGAAAAACCCAACAAATCTCACTTATGAATACAGGTGTAACATTTTAAATAATATGATACTCAATTGAATATAGCACTACATGGAAAAATAATATTCCATGACCTAGAAGAACTCATTTCAAGTATACACATATGGTTTGTTAGAAAATCTTTTATTTTTAGTTTTATAATTGACAGATAAAATTGTATATATTTATTGTGTATAATATGATGCTTTGAAATATGTATGTGTGTGTCTACACACATAAACACATTGTGGAATGTCTGAATCTAGCTAATTAATGTATACATTACCTCACAGTCAACATTTTTAGGGTGAGAAATCTATTTAAAATCTATTCTCCTACCACTTCTCAAGAATTAAATATTTTGCTACTAAGTGTAGTCACTATCTTCTACAATAAATCTCTTAAAACTATTACTCCTATCTAACTGAAATTTTGTATCCTTTGACAAACATGTTCCCAGTCATTTTCTCCCCCAAACTTTGGTAACCACCATTCCACTCTCTACTTCTATGATATTAACTGTTTTAGACTCTACATATGAATGAGATCATATGGCACTTGTTTTTCTATGCCTGGCTTATTTCAGTTTAATATCCTCCAGGTTCTTCCATGTATAAAATGACAAGGTTTCCTTTTTTTAAGTGTCCAAATAGTATATCATTGTGTATATATACATTTTGTTTATATATTCATGTGTTGATGAACACTAGCAGGAATAATTTTGGAATAAGCATGGAAATGTGGATATGTCTTCAACATATTGATTTAAGTTGTTTTGTATCTACATCAAGTAGTGGGATTGATGGATCATATAGTAATTTTATTTTTTCATTTTTAAAACTTTAATATTTTAAAAATTCATTTTAATTGGTACATAAATACATGAAAGTTCTACATATTAATGGATTACCATGTAATATTTGATACATGTATATATAGAGTAATGTTTAATTCAGGTTAAACATCTCCTCAAATGTTTATCATTTCTTTATGGTAAAAACTTTCAAAATCCTTTATTCTAGATTTTTGAAATATACAGTACATTATTGTAATCTATAGTCACCATATTGTGCAATATTTTTGGATGTTTTGAGAGCCCTCCATACTGTTTACCATTTTGGTTGTACTAATTTTTATCCTTACCAAACAATGAAACAATGTTCAAGCATTACATTATCTCTACATCCTTTTTCACACTTACCTATTTTTTTTTTTTTTCTGCCCAGTACTGTGGCCTTAAGCCAGGGCGCTTTACCATTGAGCTACATCCCCAGCCCTTTGTTTTGGTTTTTGTTTTGAGACAGGGTCTTTCTAAATTTCCAAGGCTGGTCTCGAACTTTCATTCCTTCTATCTCAGCCTCCCAAGTGGCTGGGATTACAGACATGCACCACCTGTCTATTGTCTTTTAGATAATATCCATTCTAGTAGATGGCAGTTGATATCTCATTGTGGTTTTCATTTGCATTTCTGTGATGATTAGTGATTTTGAGCATTTTTTCATATAACTGTTGTCCACCTGCATGCCTTCTTTTGAGCAATTTCTGTTCAGGTCTTTTACCCATTTTTAAATCCAGTTATTTGCTTTGTTACCATTGAGGTGTTTGTATTCCTGAATATTAACCATTTATGAGATTTATGGTTTGCAAATATTTTCTCTCATTCTGTAGGTCATCTCCTCACTTCTATGATTATTTCCTCTGCTGTGCAGAAGCTTTTTGGTTTGATGTAATCCTATCTTTCTATTTTTGTTTCTGTTGACTATGTTTTGTGTTCATATCCAGAAAATCAATGCCTAAACCAATGTCAAGGATGTTTTCTTTTAGTAGTTTTATAGTTTCAGCCATTAAATTTTAGTGTTTAATCCATTTTAAGGGTTTTTAAAAAAATTTATTTTGGTATTTTATGTGAGACAAGAGTGTAGTTTTATTCTATCTGGTTAGACCGACAGCATTTATTGAAAGACTGTCATTTCCTCTTTGTATGCCCTTGGCATCTTTGTTGAGAATCAGCACTCTGTAAAGGCTTGGATTTATGTCTGTGCTTTCTGTTCTATTCCATTTGGATATGTGTCTGTTTTTATGATAGTTCCAGGCTGTTTTGGTTACTATAGTCTGTAGTATATTTTGAATATGCTGCAACGTGATGCCTCTGACTTTGTTCTTTATGGTCAAGATTGTTTTGGTTATTGTGAATCTGTTGTGGTAATGTATGTAAATATTAGAATTGTTTTTTTCCTATTTCTATGAAATTGCCATTGGAATTTTGATAAGGATTATATTGCATCTATAGATCATTTGGGGTAGTATGGACATTTTAACAATATTTATTGTTCCAATTCATGAAGATGGATATTTTCCTATTTGTCTCTTCTTCAAGTTTCTTTTCATCAATATTTTACAGATTTTAGTATAGAGATCTTGTATCTTGGTTAAGTTTATTTCAAAATGTTTACTGCTTGTAGCTACTTTAATTGAAATTATTTTCTTGATACATTTTCAGAGTTTATTTTATAGAAATACCATTTGTTTATTTATCAGGGCACTAGAGATTGAACCAAGAGACAGATTACCATTAAGTTACATACCCAGTCCTTTTTTAAATTTTGAGACAGGATCTTGCTACATTGCTGAGGTTTGAACTTGGACTCTTCCTACCTCAGCTTCCCAGGTTGCTAGAATAATAAGCATGCACCACCACACCCAGCACTACTTTTTTTGTTGTTGATTTTGTATTCTTCAGATTTTCTGAATGTATTGTTTAGTTTGAAGAGATTTTTGTAGTTTTTAGAATTCGTTTTCTTTTTCTTCCCATTTTTCAAATTTGTAAACATGATTTTAGATTTTAATTTTTTTAAAAAATTGATTAACATAATTGAACATTAATGGGGTAAATGCTGACTTTTTTCAGTACTGGGGATTGAACCCATGGGTGTTCAACCACTGAGTTATATCCCTACCACTTTTTATTTTTTAATTTTGAGATAAAGTCTCACTAAATTGACAGGGCTGGCCTCGAATTTGTGATCCTCCAACTCAGCCTTCAGAGGTGCAACACATGCATCCAAATGCAGGGATCCAACAGGGTAATTAGTATTCCCTCTCCTTATCATGTTTGTATGTTTTGAGCCTTTGAACTCCTCTCTTTCAGAGCTTCATAAAATACATAACACGTTATTTTGAGTTATAGTCATCCCACCCCACTGTGCTGTGGAATACTATAACTTATTCCTTGTACCTGTGTTGGTACCCATTATCCAACCTTCATTTATCCTTACTACCCACCTTTCCCAGCCTCTAGTAATCAGTATTCTTCGTTGAGCTTGACTATTTTTAGGCTTCCACATATTAGAGAGAACATGCAGTATTTTTTCTATGTCTGACTTACTTCACTTAACATAAATGTCCTCCAGCTCCATCTATCTTGCTAAAAATGACAAGATTTCATGTTTCTTCATGACTGAATAATATTCCACCATTTATGCATGCCACATTTTCTTTACCCATTCATCATCAATAGGCACCAGGTTGATTCCATATCTTAGCTATTGTGAATAGCAGTGCAATAAACATGTGAGTGCAGATATATCTTTGGCATGGTGATTTCATTTTCTTTGAATATGCCTCCAGAGGTGGGATAGCTGAATCAAATAATACATCTACTTTTAGTTTTTTTGAGAAACATCAGTACTGTTTTCCATAGTGACTCTACTAATTTTCATTACCACCAACAGTGTATAAGAGCTCATTTTTAAGGTTTTCTATATATAAGATCATGGCATCTGTATGCAAGAATAATTAAATTTCTTTCTTTCCAATTTGCAAGAATTTTATTTTTTTCTCTTGCATAAGTTCTTTGATTAGGATTTCCAATACTTTATTTATTAGAAGTGGCAATAGTGAGCATCCTTGCCTTGTTCTTAATCTTAGATGAAAAATTTTCAACTTTTACCCATTCACAGAATGATGTTAGCTGTGTATTGTCATATATGGTCTTCATATATATTGAGATATATTCCTTCCACTCCTAGTTGAGACTTTTTATTATGAAATGATGTTGAATTTTGTCAAATGCCTTATCTACATCTATTGAAATGATCATATGATTTTTGCCTTTTGTTCTTTCAGCATAGTGTATATATTTTCATAGATGGAACCATCCTTGCATCCCTGAAATGAATCCTATGTGATCATAGTAAATGATTTTTCAATGTGCTGTTCAATTTGGTAGGTTTATGTATGCAGGAATTTATCCATTTCCACTAGATTACCCATTTTATTGGTATATATATATATATATATATATATATATATATATATATATATATATATATATATTCATATTCTTATGATTGTATTTTTGCTGTATTAGTTGTGATGTCTCTTTCATTTTTCATTTTGAGCAGTCCCTTTTTTTAGACTTTTTAAAAAAATATTTATTTATTTTTAAGCTGTAGTTGAACACAGCATCTTTATTTTATTTATTTATGTGGTGCTGAGCATCAAACCCAGAACCTCGCATGTTCGAGGTGAGTGTTCTACCGCTGAGCCACACAACCCCAGCCCTCTTTTAAAAAAATATTTATTTACTTTTTGGTTGTACTTGGATACAATACCTTTATTTCACTTATTTTATTTTTATATGGTGCTGAGGATCCAACCCAGGGTCCCACAAGCGTGAGGCGATCGCTCTACCGCTGAGTCACAACCCCAGCCCCCCTTTTTTCTTAATATAACAAAGGGATAGATGATGTTATGTTTTCACAACACAATTCTTCATTGATTTTTTTCTATTATGCTTTTAACTCTCTAACTTATTTCTGCTATGATCTATTATTATTCCAATTATGTTAATATTGGGCTTAACTTATTTTTGTTTATCTGGTTCCTTGAAGTTTGATGTATGCATTTAGAAATGCTTTTGCTGCATTCCATAAGTGTTGGTATATTTTGTTTTTGTTTATCTCAAGATATTTTTAAATTTCTCTTTAGATTTTATTGACCGTGGTTGTTCAGGAGCATTTTGTTTAATTTACACATATATCTGAATTTAAAAAAAAAAATATTTCTTCCTTTTATTGATTTCTAGTTTTATACAATTGTGGTCAGAGAAGATGCTTATCATAATTTTGACTGTCTTAAATTTGTTAAGAAGTTGTTTTTGCTTACTATATACTCTACCCTGGAGAATGTTGCTTAGAAGCTTAAAAAGTGTGTATTCAGCAGCTGTTGGATGCAATGCTTTGTATATTTTTGTAGGTCCATTTGGTCTAGAGTGTAGTTTAAATCCAATGTTTTCTTAATGATTTTCTGTCTGGATGATGAGCCCATTGCTGAAAGCATGGTGTTAAAGCCATTAACCATGATGTAGTCTATCCCTTCATATTTATTAATATCTATTTAGGTACCCCAATATTGGGTACAAATTCATTTGTAATTGTTACTTCCTTTTACTGAATTGACTCTTTATCATTATATAATGATCTTCTTTGATTTTTAAACAATTTTGATGTAACATCTACTTTATCTGATATAACTATCCCTGCTCTCCTTTGGTTTTAATTTGCATGGAATATGTTTTTCCATCATTTTACTTTCAGTTTATGTGTGTCCTTAGAGGTGAAGGGAGTCTCTGTTAGGTGATATTGCTTTGGATTATGTGTTTGTGTGTGTGTGTGTGTGTGTTTTAGTCCACTCAACCATGTGGCCTTCTGATTACAGAGGTATTTACATTCAAGTAAATATTGTAAAGGACTTACTACTGACTAACATTTTGTTAATTGTTTTCTATATTCTTTTCTTTTGTTCCAGGGATTGAATCCAGGGTGCTTAAACACAGAGCCACATTCCCAATCCATTTTTTTTGTTTATTTTTAAATTTTGAGACAGTGTCCCATTGAGTTGCTGAGACTGGACTTGAAGTTGCAATCCTCCTGCTTCAGCCTCCTGATTTGCTGGGATTACAGGCATGTGTCACTGTGCTGCTTGTAGATTCTTTGTTTCTTTTTTCCTGACTTGTGGTATTCCTTTGTGGTTGAATAATTTTCTATAATGATATGCATTGATTCTTTTCTTTTTATTCTTTGTTTATCTACTATAGATTTACTTTGTGATTGCCATGAGGCTTATAAAAACTTTTAGTAGTTCTAACAGATTATTTTAAAATGATAAAAACAAATTTCACTGCAAAAAGAGAAATTCTGCTTTTTTTCTATACTCCATATTCTATCTTGCATAAATTTTAACAAATTATTATAGCTGTTTTTTGTCTTTTAACCATAACATGAAAGATATGGTTAAAAGACAAAAAAAACCCATAACATGAAAGATATGTCATTTATACACCACCATTACAGTATTAGAATATTCTGAATTTATGTGCCTACCTTTACTGTTGTACTTTATACTTCTATACATTTTCTTTTTACTCATCACTATAATTTTCTTTTAGCTTAAAAAAAAACATTGTTCATCACTTATAATGCAGGTATGATGGTGATGAACTTCCTCAACTTTTCTTTGATGGGAAATTATTTATTTCTGTTTTGTTTTAGAAAAACAGCTTTTCTAGGTACAGTATTCTTGGTTGGAAGGTTTTTTTTTCCCTTCAGCAATTGAATATATCATTCCTCTCTCTTGACTTGTAAGTTTTCTATTGAGAAATTAGCTGCTAGAGGTATTGAAACTTTCTTATATGTTTTTAAATTCTTTTCTCCTGATATTTTTCAGTATGCTCTTATTTTCTTTGATTTTTGATAATTTGATTCTAATATGTCTTGTAGTAGTATTATTTGGAGTGAATTTGACTGTACACCTTTGACCTTTCTGTACCTGTATATTTGTATATTTCTCCAAATTTAGAAATTTTTCTGCTGTATTTCTTTAAGTAAGCTTTCTACCTCTGTAGCATTTTCTTTTTCTTTTTGAATTGTCCCATATATCATATAAAATTTCTTCATTCCTTTTCATTCTTCTCCTCTGACTGCATATTTTTAAATAATCTCTGAGTTCACAGATTATTTATTCTGCTTTGTCAATTCTGTTGCTGATGCTCTCTATTGTATTTTTTTTTTTTTCATTCCAGTCATTGTCCTTTGCAACTCCAGAATTTGTTTGATTTTTAAAATTTTTCAATTACTCTATTAAATTTCATTCAGGTCATTTATTTTCTTACTGGTTTTCTTAAAGTTTTCTGAGCTTCCTTCAAGCAATTATTTTGAATTATTTGACAGGCAAATCATATGTCTCAATTTCTTTAGGATTAGTCATTGGCATTTTATTTTGTCCCTATGATGATGATGACAGGTTTCCCTAATTTTTCTTGAACTCTGGATTGGTGATTGGTGTTTGTGTACTTGAAGGGGAAGGTATTTATTTTAGTCTCACAGACTGGCTTTGTATGAGAAATCCTCTCAGCAGTCAGTCTATGTAGAGATCCTAAACAGTCTTTCTGGCATTGTTCATGAGTGAGTTTGCTATTGGCATTTTTATGTTAATTTGCGTGGTATCTGGGGTCATTGGATCCTGAATTTACTTGGATAAACCTGTTGATTGGGTCTTCTGGGGTAGACCTGGAGACTGTATCCCTGAGGGCTGGCTTAAAGCTTATGTCTATTGTGATGGGCCTGAAGTTCAGAATCACTGGGGCTGATATAACACTGGGATAGGACTAAAGGTTAGGGCTTCTGGAGTAGACCTGCTACTGAGTGCTGTTTGGATCATAGGGTAGCTAAAGTCATCCAAGAAGTGGTGTATCCTGGAGATTAAGTGCACTATGCATGTCTGAAACCTAGGGCTGTGGAATTTGGCCTATTGCCAGCGTGTCTTGAGGATCAGTCTGTGGGTGTTGCCTTGAAGTTTGGAACATGGGGGCCTACCAAGTATAAGGTTTTATTGTGGTGGGCCTAGTATTTGGATTCAAGGCAAAATGTTCATTTGACTTTCTTTCTTCAAGCAGATGGTATCATTTTCCAGGCTGTGCTGCTTGGATTTGGATGCAGATAATGTAAAACTGTACTTCCTGTCCTCTTCCATATGCCTTTTCTTATTTTTCTGTTATGTCTACCAATTTGACCTTTTACCTAGTTTCTATTGCACTTATAAAGAGATTTTCATATGTGGATAATTGTTTAAGTTCATGTTTCTGTGGGAACACAATATCTGAAGTGTCCTATTGAACAATGTTGCCTGGACTTCAGCCTGGAATCATTTTAATAAGAGAATAATATTAATAGTTCAAAGTAAACTCATAGAATTATCCTGATAGATGACACAAAGTATCAATAAAATTCAGTATTCAACCTGATAAAAAGTATTAAACCACAATAGAAGAATACTTGCTTTATATGAACAAATAACAATACCAGGCAATATTATAGTTGATGGTGACACAAATAAAAATCTATTTTATATTGGTGCATTATAGTTGTACATAATGGTGGGATTTGTTATTCCATATTTGTACGTGCACACAATATAACAATGTAATTAGTGTAATATAATTTTCTAGTATTTCCCCTTTTCTCTACTCTACTGATGTCCCTTCTTTTACTTTTTGATCTCTAGATTCCACATGTGAGAGAAACCATATGACACTTAATCTTCTGAATTTGACTTATTTTGCTTAATGTAATGATCTCAAGTTCCATCCATTTTCTTGCAAATGCCATAACATTATTCTTCTTTATGGCTGAAGAAAACTCCATTGTGTATATAAGCCAAATTTTATTTCTCTTTCATCTGTTGATGGACATCTGGGCTGGTTCCATAGTTTTGCTGTTGTGAATTGTGCTACAATGAATATGTGTATGCATGTATCACTATAGTATAATGACTTTTATTCACATAGAAGAATCTTTATTAAACTCAAGAACAAAACAGGAGTGTTTTCTATCACTACTATTGCCAATATCATTATGGAAGTCTTAGACAGTTCAATGAAATATCTTAATAACTAAGAGACATGACTATTTAAAAGGAGGAAGAGCAATAGCCATTTAAAATGATATGATTGTCTTTGTGAAAATCCTTGATGAATTAAATAAATACCTGAAAGATCTGATAAAAGTCTATCAGAGTGGAAAAAGTAAATATATTGCATATATAATAGCAAAAGAAACAGTGAGAATATATGATAGTTATGTTTAGTTCATACTACTATAAAGTAAAATATGTAGAAATAAAATTACAAAGAAACTACATGAAGAAAAATTTCACAAAACTTCAGTAAAGCCCAAGTAAGGTTTTTCTGTTAATTATTAAATGTAAAAATATAACCATAGTCTCACTTAAAGAAAATATATGTATATGTTTTATAGCCTCAGGAAGGAAAATTATGTCCTTCATCTAGGTGTATCATAAAAGGTTTATCTGAAAAAGAAAAAAGATTAATAGATTTGACTACATAAATATTTAAAATTTCCAATATGAAAAAACACATTAGAAAAAAAAATTAAACAAAAAATATTTGTGACCTATATGTCAGAAATGGTGTTAATGCCCTTAACATACAATGAGCTTTTAAATATCCGGAGCAAGAATCCAAATGGAACTAGAGAAAGAAATGGAGAGACCACAGTCTTGTATAATTTAATCTCATACGAATCGTACCATCACTTCTGGCTTATGATATTTTTCACACAGACTGACTCTGTTAAAGTGTGTGTGTGTGTGTGTGTGCATGTGTGTGCACACTTGTGTATATGTGTATAAATATACAAGTATGCAGATACCAGGAGATTAAAATCATTGAAATATCATCTTGGAAGCTGGCTACTACAACTATATTGAATAAAAGACAAGCATAGTATAATTATAAAACTCAGAGGAAAAAGATATCAAGGTATCAACATGTTTATCCCTAGGTGGTAAGATTATGGGCACTTTTTAAACCTATTCTTTTTTTCTCTGTTTTATAATTTTTTTATAATGAACATGTATTACTGAAATACAGTACTATCAAAAAAATCTGTACAGTTTTTTAAGAAAAAGAATGAAAATTGATGAAATAATGATTTTACATTCTTTCAACAACTTTGGTAGTCAAAGGAAAGAAAGAGATACTTTAGTTTTAGGAATAGTTATCATGGAGTAACATATATTTTCTTTTATAATGGGAAAAATATTTTGTAGGCTGAGGAGAAGGATCTGGAAGAGAGGTCATGATCAGAGGCACGGAGTGAGAAGGGACTATTGATGAATTTCTGGTGGATGTAATAGGGAGTTTGCTCCCATGCAGAGATGGAGACTATTTTCTTGATTGCAATGATCAGTAGTCAAAGTGTTGAACTTAGATGTGAGAATGTGTAAGCTTTGGACAGGACATATTCGTTTTGGTCGGGGACAGCTACACTTAAATTGAAGCAGGGACACACCTACCTCTAAAATATGAGAGGAGAAATAGTTGAATGCCCTTATTAGAAATGTTAGAGTATTAGGGCAGGAAAGTTGACACTGTTCACACTTAATTGTCCCCTTTTCCCTCCTAATGGGGCAGCAAGACATTCTGCTGAGTCTGTCATTAGGGTAAAGGCCTGAAGAGAGTAGTACGAACTTAAAAACATCTGTTGTTTTGGAGTAGGAGAGAGAACCAAGTAGAAAAAGTTTTGTAGAGAAACCTCAAGAACCCTGATGATAATGTTTCTGGTCTCTTATGTCATCTTTAAACTCAAAGAATAGCATTATAACCTCTAATGTATAATAATATTCATCTGTTGATCACTAAAGTACTTGCTGCCTTTCATGTTATTACCAAGCCTCCAGGGTAGATTTATATTTCTTAAAAATGATGAAAAGTAAAGTAAAATGTTTTCATTGCATTTCTTCTTACTACCTGCTAAATTGGCTCATTATTATTATTATTATTATTATTATTATTTTGCATGTAGTGTTGGGAGATTGATCCCAGGGTCTCACACATGGTAGGGGAACACACTACCATTGAGCTACATCCCCAGCCCTAAATTGTCTATCTTGAGCTATACTTATAGAAAACCCATGATGTAACTAAATTCAGTTTTAGGATAGCTGTTAATTCAGTTCCCATTGGGACCAAAACAAAAGTGTTATTTGGTCTTTTTTTCCAAACAGCCATCAATATATGATTTTTGCAAGCACATTTTATGTAGGCAATATGAATTATTTTGGGAGTAGAAAAGAATTCTTTACATAGGTTAAGAATTGTCATATAGGTACATAATTCTTTGTGTTTTAGCATTTAGAAGCTCATGAATGTTTAAGACAATTCCTAAAACCTAGTAGTTTTCCTTTTCCTGGAGAAAACACCAAAAATTTTACATTACTCCAAAACACAAAAAAGACTACAGACTGAGCATAAAGGCTGAAAGGCATATTAAGATGCTTTTCAGCAAATTTAGACATAACTCTTTTCCTCCTGCATAAAGACAGGAAATTTGACATACACTAAGATATATATATATATATATATATATATATATATATATATATATATATATATATATATCAACATTCCAGTCTCTCTATAAAATCTAATGACAGATGCTCAGGGCATACTGAATACTTGAAGCAAATAGGTGCTTCTTTATTAAGCTAGAATAATATTGCTGTCGTCAGTGAAGAGGTATGAGTCAAGATAGGGTTGTATTTTTTTAAATTTTTTTATTGTTGGTTGTTCAAAACATTACATAGTTCTTGATATATCATATTTCACACTTTGACTCAAGTGGGTTATGAACTCCCATTTTTACCCCGTATACAAATTGCAGAATCACATCAGTTACACATCCATTGATTTACATATTGCCATACTAGTGTCTGTTGTATTCTGCTGCCTTTCCTATCCTCTACTATCCCCCCTCCCCTCCCCTCCCCTCCCCTCTTCTCTCTCTACCCCTCTACTGTCATTAATTTCTCCCCCTTGTATTATTTTCCCCTTTCCCCTCATTTCCTCTTGTATGAAATTTTGTATAACCCTGAAGGTCTCCTTCCATTTCCATGCAATTTCCCTTCTCTCTCCCTTTCCCTCCCAACTCTCCTCCCAGTTTAATGTTAATCTTCTTCTCATGCTCTTCGTCCCTACTCTGTTCTTAGTTACTCTCCTTATATCAAAGAAGACATTTGGCATTTGTTTTTTAGGGATTGGCTAGCTTCACTTAGCATAATCTGCTCTAATGCCATCCATTTCCCTGCAAATTCTATGATTTTGTCATTTTTTAATGCAGAGTAATACTCCATTGTGTATAACTGCCACATTTTTTTTTATCCATTCGTCTATTGAAGGGCATCTAGGTTGGTTCCACAGTCTTGCTATTGTGAATTGTGCTGCTATGAACATTGATGTAGCAGTGTCCCTGTAGCATGCTCTTTTTAGGTCTTTAGGGAATAGACCTAGAAGGGGAATAGCTGGGTCAAATGGTGGTTCCATTCCCAGCTTTCCAAGAAATCTCCATACTGCTTTCCAAATTGGCTGCACCAATTTGCAGTCCCACCAGCAATGTACAAGTGTACCCTTTTCCCCACATCCTCGCCAGCACTTGTGTTGTTTGACTTCATAATGGCTGCCAATCTTACTGGAGTGAGATGGTATCTTAGGGTGGTTTTGATTTGCATTTCTCTGACTGCTAGAGATGGTGAGCATTTTTTCATGTACTTGTTGATTGATTGTATGTCCTCCTCTGAGAAGTGTCTGTTCAGGTCCTTGGCCCATTTGTTGATTGGGTTATTTGTTATCTTATTGTCTAATTTTTTGAGTTCTTTGTATACTCTAGATATTAGGGTTCTATCTGAAGTGTGAGGAGTAAAGATTTGTTCCCAGGATGTAGGCTCCCTATTTACCTCTCTTATTGTTTCTTTTGCTGAGAAAAAAATCTTTTTAGTTTGAGTAAGTCCCATTTGTTGATTCTAGTTATTAACTTTTGTGCTATGGGTGTCCTATTGAGGAATTTGGAGCCCGACTCCACAGTATGTAGACCGTACCCAAAGCTACAAGAGAAAGGAAGCAGATTACATTTAGGGGAAGATAGGGTTGTATTTGTCCTCAAACTTGTTTAAGCCATTTATAATTCTGTAATTTAATTTTAATATTATGACAACTAATGGAACATGACTACAAAATAAAATTGTTATATCTATGAAAACTCAGTTGTAGAAATGAATAAAATAAGTAACTTAAAAAGAGATACAGAAGAGATTAATAAAAATTATAAAATACTTTATGCTAATCATTGAAAACTTAGAAGAAATGAACAAAATTCCAGATAATGTAAATTACCAAAGGTGGCTAAATAAAAAGAAAAATTTTATTAACTTTTATAACATTCAAGGAGCTTATTTGTTATTTGAAAATATCCCTGTGGGGAAAACAACAGCTCTAGATAGCTTTATATTGATATGCAATGTATTTTAGGGAAGAAAAAAACAGGCAATAGTACTCAAATAATTTAATGAAGAAAGTATATAACCATCATACCAGAGAACTACAATATATGGAAGCAGAACTGGAGCTCAAATTTACTTACTAATATTGATAACAAATATTTTCAAAATTAGTAAGTCAATTCAGGCAATATTATAAAGGTAATTTATTGAGACGTGGGAGTATTTTATCAGAATTACTTGGAAAAGAATCTTTGGGAAAAGAACCTCTGTGAGAATTCTCAACGTAAGCAACGAATATATTAGAAAATCTATATAATTCACCACCTTAACATATCATCTCAGTAGACATGGTAAAAGCGTTTAATAAAATTTAACACACAGAAACTATGAATACATATAAACATATATATGTATATTTGTGTGTGTGTACACATACACACACTAGACATAGAATTACATTTCTTTAATTTGATAAAGGAGATAAAAAACCTAATGCAATTGTCATACTTAATGTTGAAATTCCAGAAGCACCCCTTTGAAATGAGAGATAAGACAGGAATGCCTGCTAACACTACTTATTTTTTCATTTTTTTAAAATTGCTGATAGATCTTTGTTTTATTTATTTATTTATATGTGGTGCTGAGAATTGAACCCAGTGTCTCACACATGCCAGGAAATTGCACTACTGCTGAGCCCCAACCACAGCCCCTGCTAACACCACTTCTATTTGATGGTTTATAGGCTAGCCAAGCCAGAAGAGTAAGATTAAATTTAAAAAAATGAAAGTTACAAGGATATAAAAGATATATGAAACTATAATTTGTAAGATCATATATATTATGTCTAAGATGATATGCAAGAAAACTGATGTTTATCGATTTTCTCAGATTATATGCCTATATATAATATAACATTTTTATTTCAGGAAATAGGGCATGGTAATTTGTTTAAACTAACTTTCTATTCAAAGAGCTAGCAATTGTGAATAAAATATTGTTTAAAATTTAAAGGCAAGCCAGCGATGATTGGATATTAACATAAGACACAAATTTAAGCTGATACTGAAACAGGAAGGTATAAAGTGAGCTTCAAAGCCCCCTTTTTTTCCAGAAGGAATTTGTGAAACAAAGTGACCAGTTTTTGTACTTGATAGTCTCATAGTGGCAGATGGGATAGAATTTACTATCCAGGGCTCACAAAAGATATAGAGTTTAGTGAAAGACTTTTTCTATAAAAGTGATCTATACTTGGCTTTATCCTGGAATAAGGGTGAATCAGAACTAAACACATTATATAAATTTCACCCCTTTGGAAGACTGCATAAAAAGTCACCTTGGCATGAATAAAATATGGGGATAAGATTACTAGTCCCTTAGAAGTTAACACATGTTGATCCTCACACATATTTGAAGTCAAAATTTACCACCTGGTTAGACAAAAAATTTCAATAAATGAATGTATAAAGAGTAAAATGTTTTAAAAAATATAATTTAAAGTGGTACCTTACTGGTACCTAGGTGTTTTGTAGGGCAAACACAGTGCTCCTGAAAAGAAGTACCTTCATCCTAACCCTCAAAGAATGGCTAAAAACCAAAAATGCACCATATCAGATCTTAGGTGGTGCAGAAAAGCAGTGATGAGAAAAAATCATAGCTATAATTATCTACACTAAAAATGAAGAAAAATCTTAAATCAGTATCCTGAGTTTACACAGAAACAAACTAGAGAAAGAAGATTGCAAACTTAATCCATAAGTAGTAGAATGGAGGAAATGATTTTTTATTAACTTTTTAAAAAATTATATATAGGAGCAGAATGCATTATAATTCATATTACACATATAGAGCACAATTTTTCATATCTCTGGTTGTATACAAAGTATATTCACACCAATTCATGTCTTCATACATGTACTTTGGATAATGATGACCATCACTTTCCACCATCATTTCTAACCCCATGCCCCCTCCCTTAATCTCTCACCCCTCTGCCCTATCTAGAGTTAATCTATTCCTCCCATGCTCTCTCCTCCCTACATGAATCAACCTCCTTATATCAGAGAAAACATTCAGCATTTGGTTTTTTTGGGGATTGGCAAACTTCACTTAGCATTATAATCTCCAACTCCATCCATTTACCTGCAAATGCTATGATTTTATTCTCTTTTATTGCTGAGTAATATTCCATTGTATATAAATGCTACATTTTAAAAATCCATTCATCTACTGAAGGGCATCTTGGTTGGTTCCAAAATTTAGCTATTGTGAATTGTGCTTCTATAGACATTGATGTGACTGTGTCCCTGTATTATGCTGTTTTTAAGCCCTTTGGGTATAGACCAAGGAGTGGGAGAGCTGGGTCAAATGGTGGTTCCATTCCCAGATTTCCAAGGAATCTCCATACTGCTTTCCATATTGCGTGCACCAATTTGCAGTCCCACCAACAATGTATGAGTGTACCTTTTTCCCTACATCCTTGCCAACATTTATTGTTGTTTGTCTTCATAATAGCTGCCATTCTGACTGGAGTGAGATGAAATCTTAGAAATGTTTTGATTTACATTTCTCTAATTGCTAGACATGATGAACATTTCTTCATATATTTGTTGATTGATTGTATATTGTCTCCTGAGAAGTGTCTCTTCAGGTCTTTGGCCCATTTATTAATTGAGTTATTTGTTTTTTTGTTTGTTTTTTGGTGTTTAGTCTTTTTGTTCTATCTGATGTGTGAAGGGTCAAAATTGCTCCCAAGCTATATGCTCTTTATTCACCTCACTGATTGTTTCTTTTGCTGAAAAGAAACTTTTTAGTTTGAATCCATCCCATTTATTGATTCTTGATTTTAATTCTTGTACTATAGGAATCTTATTAAGGAAGTTGGGGCCTAATCCCACATGATGGAGATTAGGGCCTACTTTTTCTTTTATTAGATGCAGGGTCTCTGGTTTTATTCCTGGGTCCTTGATCCATTTTGAGTTGAGTTTTGTGCATGGAGAGAGATAGGGGTTTAATTTCATTCTGTTGCATATGGATTTCAGTTTTACCAGCACCATTTGTTAAAGAGGCTATCTTTTCTCCAATGCATTTTTGTGTGTCTTTGTCTAATATAAGATACTTGTAGTTTTGTGGGTTAGTCTCTGTGTCCTCTATTCTGTACCATTCGTCTACCAGTCGGTTTTGGTGCCAATACCATACTGTTTTTGATACTATTGCTCTGCAGTATAGTTTAAGGTCTGGTATAGTGATGGCACATGCTTCATTCTTCCTGCTAAGGATTGCTTTAGTTATTCTAGGTCTCTTATTTTCCCAAATGAAGGAAATAATATTTGGTTAGAAATAAAACAAGTATAGAAAACCAATAAAATCAATGAAGCCAAATTTTGTTGAGAAGATCCAAAAAACTGACAAATATTTAAGGAAAAAAAACTTCAAATAACTAAGATCAGATATAAAAGTGAAGATAACATGACTGATCTCATGGAAATGAAAAATATTATAAGAAAATACTGTGAACAATTATATGTAGATAACAGACAAAATGGACAAATTCCTAGAAACACACAAACTACCATTTCTGACTCAATAAGAAATAGAAATTCTGAATAGACCTATAAAAAGTTCTTTAAAAACCATAAAAAGATTGAAGCAAAAATCAAAAAGTCTCAAAAAAGAAAAGTCCAAGAACAGATGGCTTTAATTATGAATTCTACAAAACATTTAAAGAAGAATTAACACAATCCTTGTTAAACTCTTCCAGAAAGTAGAAGAGGAGGAAACATTACTATTTCATTCTGAGATACCAGCATTACCCTGATACTAAATCAAACATAGGGCTCAGTGGTAGAGAACTTGCTTAGCACACTCAATGCCCTGGGTTTGATTTTTTGTATCAAAAAAAAAAAAAAAAAAAAAAACAACTATAAAAGCCAAATATACCACAAGAAAATAGAACCAATATCCCCTGTGATCATAGATGCTGAAATAATCAGCAAAATAATAGCAAACTAAATTAAACAAAACATTTAAAGGATTAAATACCACAACTAAATGTATTTGCCTCATGAATGCAAAGGAATTTTCCTAAGAAAATCAATGTAATATACAAACTAACCAGGGATAAAATTACATGCTCATCTCAATGCATAAAAAATGCTTTTCAAAATCCAGCATCCATTATTGATAAAATTATTAAAAAGCTAACAGTAGAGGGAAATTTCTTCAACATGGTAAATGGTATTTATGACAACCCACAGTTCACCTCATATTCATTTTTTTTCATGGTCCTGGGGATTGAAATCAGGGTTTGCATGTGTGCTAGGCAAGCCTTCTGCTGCTGAACTACATTCCCAGCCTACCTTATGTTCAGTAATTAATAACTGAAAACTTTCTTTGTATGATCAGGAACAAGGCAAGGATGTCAGTTATGAACACTGATATTCAAAAGAGCAATTAGGCAAGATGATGAAGTAAAAGGCACCCAAATTATGTAGAAATAAAGCTATCCCTATATGCAGATGACAAGATCACATTGTTAGAAAATTTCAAAGAACCTGTTACCTACTCATACACACAAACTACTACATCTAAGAAACAAATTCAACAAAGCTTCAGGGTACAAGATCAACACACAAAAATCAGTGTGTTTCTGTATAATAGCAACAAACAGTATGAAAAGTAATTTGGAAAGCAATTCAATTTATGCTATCTATAAGAGTAAAACATGAAAGAATAAATTTTTGATTAAGGTTGACTTGTATACTGAAAACTGTAAAATATTGCTTAGGAAATTGAATACTTAAATAAACGGAAATAAATTCCTCATTCATGATTTGGAAGACATAATATTCTTAAAATGGCTATACAAAAAAGCAGTCTATAGATTCAGTGCAATATATGTCAAAATGACATTGGCCTTTTTTACAGAAATTGAAAAGCTGGCCTTCAAACTTGATTCACTTAAACATTCTTTAAAAAAGAAGGGAAAAGCTAGGTATGGTGGCACACACCTGTAATCTCCAGGAACTTAGGAGACAGGGGCAGGAGGATTGCAAGTTCAAGGCCAGCTTCAGCATCTTAGCAAGATTTTGCCTAGAAAAAAATAAACTAAGAACTGAAATTATAGTTCAGTGATAGAGTGTCACTGGGTTAAATTTCCAGTATAACAAAAAATAATATTGAAAAAGAAAAAAAATTAGGGAAATGTTGGAAGACTCACATTCCCAAATTTTAAATCTTATTACAAAGCTATTGCAATGAAAACTACGGTGATTTTACTGCCATAGGGACAGATATATAGACCAGTGTAATATAATTGAGAGACCATAAATAAACCCATACATCTAGGGATGATTGACTTTTGTCAAAAATGTCAAGACCATTCAATATATAGAGTATATTCAAAAAGCAGTGCTAATACAGGTGGATATACACATGCAAAAGAATGAATGTGGACTACAACCTCATATTACATGCAAAAATTAATTCAAAATAGATCAGACCTAAATATCAGAATTAAATCTTTAAAAATTTTAGAATAAAACATTGAACATGACAAAGTATAGGCAATAGAAAGATTTAATTTCATCAAAATTGAATTAAATAAGTAGAAATATATTGTATTATGAATCAGAAGAAAGGCTCAATGTGTTGATTATTAAGACATTAGTTATCCCCTAAATCGTCTATAGATTCATCACAATCCTAGTCAAACTTCCAATAGCTTCCCTCATCCTTGCCATTTTTTTTGAAAATTTACAAGCTTATTCTCAAATTTACATAGAAATGTAAAGGAGCTGGATTAGCCAAAACAACTTCAGAAAAAGAACAAAGTTGGAGGACTTGCATGAGCTGATTTTCAAGACTTATAATGCTACCGTAAGCTAGCTCGCTATTGGCATGAAGATAGACTACTAGATCAATTTTTGCCAGCATTCATATAACTGTAGCAGGCCAACTTGCCAGCTTGCAAATAGGGTAAAATCTCAGGCTCTTCACAGTTCGTAAATCAAGTTGTCAGATTTATTTGTAATGATATGTTTCTTAACTGTGTAGTGAGTACATGGATGCTCACTTAATGTTTACCCTTCATATCTTATATATACACCTATTTTTCTATAAAATCTATTTAATAACAAAAGCAAAAATACTAACCAAAATGATTTGAAAAAACTAAGTAAATCTATGTCACTAAAATATTACTGTCAAACCAAATGAAAGTATTACAAATGTGTTTTGGAAACAAGATCATAAAACTTAAAAGAATCCTGCATTCAATATGCTTCATACTTCATGTTAAAGAAACTGAAACTAGAAATCATTGAAGATACTTATGGGTGAGTTTTATGCAAGAAAAATAATGGTATAGATCTTTGTCCAGCATTAAAATATTGAGAAACAAATGTATGTTTATATTTTAAATTAGAAAAACATAATCTAAAGTATGTTTTTTTTTCCTTTTCTATTGTTCAGCTTTAAAGGAGACTTTTAATCAACTATCTATCTCTCAATTCCATTGATAAGAGGGCTTGTAATATATTTAAATTAATGTAGCAAACAAATCCCTGAGTAAATATTGCTTGGATGTTTGGCTTTTCATTTAAGTAAAAGCTTAGGAGCTCTTGGGAGAACTTCAAATCTCCATGGCACCCAGGGACTCATTTTCAGCTCTGAGTACAATAGGAAACCTGACATGGATTTTGGCTGAGGTTGAACCATTCAAGGGGACAGGGTAAATTTAGAGGTAATTGTATATTTGTATGTGAGATTTCAGGTGAAGCAGTAGCACTTCAATAATAAGATCTGGCATTCCTTGAAATTTGATGTAACAAATGTCTTTTCTTTTCTCTTGACTATTCTTGCCTTAGCTAGTTCTTTCCTTCTTTGTGACAAATGAATAGCATGGAAAGGAAAGAGTGAGTGAAGGAAAGATTAACAACAGAAAGGTAGAAAGATACTGCAAAAGAAGTGTGGAAGCAAAGAAGAGAGAAGGAAGGCGCCAAACAGTAAAATGAAGAGACATTATCAAAGAAAATTAAGTAGATGGAATAAAAAGCAAGAGGAGGAAGATGGTGTCTTGGTGATAATTGTTAATTCTAATAATTTTTACTGTTATGTTCTTCCTACTTACCAAGCACTTTGCCTTGTATCACTTAATCTGTACAGCAACATTATGAAGTAGTGCCTGAAATTCCCATTTTTATAAATGAGGAAAGAGGCCCAAAGAAGTTCAGTAACTTGTTCTAGAGTATGGAGTCTGGGTTTGAATCCAGGTCTGCTTGTCTCTAGAGCCCATGCTTTTCCCACTCTATCAGGCTTCCTCTATATGATACTGAAACAACAGGTCAAAGAGAAAAACAGATTATTTGACATCACATAAACAGAACACAATGCAAAATAACCTATCATTATCCCTAGATTTTGTTTCCCCTCATTACCTCTCCTCATGCTCCCCACTACTTAGAAAGATTCAATTTGGTTAATGTGCTTTGCAATGGAGCTAAGCAGGCAGGCAGGCAGAAAAATAAAGCTCCAGTCTTAGTTTTCACTTTTCCTGGAGTTTTCAGGTCAAGCAGGCAGCTTACTTCCCTCTGATCTCACAAAAGTCTCAATACCCAGTTTACTCACAGAAACTAGATCCAAACCAGAATTTCCTAATCTCTTGGGGGTTATGGATCCTTTTGAAATTCTGAAGAAAGTGAAAGACCCCTCTCCTTAATCACACATATACATGCAAATTTTTCATAAGAAGTCAGGACATTTATAAAGACCCACTCAAAGTCCTGAGGTTTGCATGTGTGATGAAAGTCTTGAAATATGGAACTGGAACTGTAAAGAGAATGACATTAAAATCTGAGATAAAGAATAAGCACCAAGCCTAGCACCGTGGTTCTGCTAGGACTTTCATCCATGACTCCTTTTCTAATATAAGGTTGGATATAATTTTCTTTTCTCCCATTTGAAGGTATATTCTTAAAGAAAGTTTTATGCAAGAAGATTAAGGTTAAATTCCTACCTAGACTCAGATTTGGTAATTGATTTGGATGGAAAAAGAGGGTAAGTTCCATCATAGCATTAAATTCTTGTACACTCCAGTGCCCACTTTTCTCCAATGTATGTCAAGAAAAAAAAAAAAAAAACTCTCCCTTGAGTATTTGTATATTAGACCTATTATTAATTCCTAGAGGATAGTGCACTCTGAATTTCAAAATAGGATAATTCTTATAGACATTGCTTATATTCAGTTTTTAAACAATAACACGTAGTCCTTAATACATTAAAATGCCTATTAGATAACCCATACACAATGAACATAATCACATTTATACTCAAGTACTGGATTAAAAATCTGCTTATTGATGTATACATCCATTCCAATGAAGTGCAAGTCTATTAAATCCCTAAATTTTTATTGATTCTTTTAAATTTATGCATAACATTTGGATTCATTTGACATAATTATAAAAGTATGGAATATAATTTTCTCTAATTCACTCACCAGTACTTTCCCTGTCCTCCTCCCTCCCCCTGTTTCCTTTCCTCTACTCTACTGATCTTTCTGATATTACAGTTTTTATAATAAGTGTCTTAAGAATATACATAGTGGTGAGAGTCACTATGGTATATTCATATTTGGGAATAGGAAAGTTAGGTCAAATTCATTCATTCCACTGCATTTAACTATCCCATCACTCCTTCCTTCCCTTTATTTCCCTTCATCTTCTCCATGGATCTTTATTTATTTATCCACCCTTATTTTGGATTAATTTTTACATATTATAGAAAGCATTCAACCTTTGGATTTTGGAAACTGGCTTATTTCACTTAGCACGATAGTCTCCAGATCCACTCATTTACTGGCAAATGTCATAAAGTCGTTCTTCTTTATGGCTGAATAACATTCCATCATTCTTTATTCTTTATTCTTCTGTGGAAGGGCACCTAGGTTGGCTCAATTGCTTACTATTGTGAATTATGCTGCTATAAACATTGATGTGGCTGTGTCAATATAGTATGCTTATTTAAAATCTTTTGGATATATACCAAGCAGTGGGATAGCTGGATCATATGATGGTTCCATTCCTAGTTTTCTGAGGAATCTCCATACTGACTTCCATAGTTGTTGCACCAATTTGCAGTCCTAGCAACAATGTATGAGTGTACCATTTCCCCCCACATCCTCACCAACATTTATTGTTGCTTCTATTCTCTTTTTTCAAATTTTTTTCTAATCAATTACACATGACAGTAGAATGAATTTTGACACGTTTTACACAAATAGAGAACAACATCTCATTCCTCTGGCTGTACATGGTTCAGAGTCATGTATGTATGATACATGTATGTATGATATCATACATGTATGTAGGTAATCATACATGTATATAGGGTAATAATGTCCATCTCATATTCTTGATAATTGTAATTCTGACTGGAGAAATTATCAAGGTAGTTTTAATTTTCATTTCCCTGATTGCTGGAGACATTGAACATTTTTTTCATATATTTGTTGACCACTCATTTCTTCTTTTGAGAAGTGTCTGTTTAGTTCTTTTGCCCATTTATTGATTGGGTTATTTGGTTTTTTAGTGTTAAATTTTTTTGAGTTTCTTTTATATCCTGGATATTAACACCTTACCTGAGGTGCAGGTGGCAAAGATTTTTCTCCCATTATGTAGGCACTATCTTAATGCTCTTAATTGTTTCTTTGCTGTGCAGAACTTTTTGCTTTGTTGTCATCCCACTTATTGATTTTTTTTTATTTTACTTCTTCTGCTTTAGGAGTCTTGTTAAGGAAGTCAGCTCCAGAGCCAATATGTTGGAATGTTGAGCCTACATTTTTTACCAGCAGTTTCAGGGTTTCTGGTCTACTTCCTAGGTCTTTGATCCACTTGAGTTTACTTTTGTGTAGGATGAGAGATCAGGGTTTAATTTCATTTTGTTACATATGTATTTCCAGTTTTCCCAAAACCATTTGTTGAAAAGGCTATCTTTTCTCCAATGTATGTTTTTGGTGCCTTTGTCTAGGATGAGATAACTGTATTTGTGTGGGTTTATCTTTGTGTCTTCTATTCTGTTTCTTTGGTCTTCATGTTTGTTTTGGTGCCAATACCATGCTGTTTTTGTTATCATACCTCTGTTATAATTTAATGTCTAGTATTGTGATTCCTCCTACTTTTCTTTTCTCACTAAGGATTGCTTTGGCTATTCTGGGCCTCTTATTTTTCCAAATGAATTTCATGAATACTTTTGCTATTTCAATGAAGAATATCATTTGAACTTTAATAGAAATTGAATTAAATCTATATAGTGCTTTTGGTAGTAATCTGACAACATTAATTCTTCATATTCAAGAGCATGAGAGGTCTTTCCATCTTCTAAGGTCTTAAATTTCTTTCTTTAATGGTCTATAGTTTTCATTGTAGAGGTTCTTCACATCTTTTGTTAGTTTGATCCCTAAGTATGTTTTTGAGGCTATTGTGAATTGAATAGTTTTCCTAAGTTTTTTTTTTTTCCAGCAGACTCATCAGTGGAGTATAGAAATGAGATTGATTCATGAGTGTTCAACTTGTATCCTGCTACTTTTCTGAATGAATTTATAACCTCTAAAGTCTTCTGTGAAACTTTTTTTGGTCTTCGAAATATAGGATCATGTCATCAGCAAATGGAGATAGTTTAAGCTCTTTTCCAATTTGTATCCCTTTACTTTTCTTCTCTAGCTTGATTTCTCTGGCTAGAGTTTCAAGAACTATGTTAAATAGGATTGGTGGAAGTGGGCATTCTTGTCATGTTTCTCCTTTTAGAGGAAATTATTTCAGTTTTTCTTCATTCACTGTAATGTTGGCCTTGTTTTTGTTACCTATAGCCTTTAGAACGGCCTGACTTCATACTGTCCCAGAGATTTACTGTTGTATCACTATTCTCATTTACTTCTAATAATTTTTTTAAAAAAATTTCTCCTCTGATTTCTTCTGTCATCCATTCATCACTTAAAAATGTATTATTAGGGCTGTGATTGTAGCTCAGTGGAAAAGTGCTTGCCTAGCAAGTGTGAGGCACTGGATTCAATTCTCAGCACCATATCCAAATGAGTAAAATCTTTATTTTACACAAAGGTCCATCAACAACTAAAAATATTTTTAAAAATGTATTATTTACTCTTCAAGTGTTATAGTGGTTTCTGTTTTTTTATATTGCTATGGATTTATAACTTAATTCCATTATAATCTGATAGAATGCAAGGTATTATGTCTATTTTTTGTATTTTCTAAAATTTGCTTTATGACTTAGATTTGGTCTATTTTAGAAAATGTCACAGGTGCTGTTGAGAAGAAAGTGAATTTAGTCAGTGATGGATGAAGTATTTTACAGATGTCTCTTAAGTCCATATTATTAATTGTATTTTTTAGTTTTTTGGAATCTTTACTTAGTTTATGTCTGGATGATCTATCTATTCAGTGGTGATAGAAGTGTGCTAAAGTCACCCAGTATTATTTTATTTTGGACTATTTGATTTTTAATATTGAGAAAGGTTTGTTTGATGCACATAGATGCTTTGTTGTTTGGAGCATAAATATTTATGATCATTATATCTTGTTTATGTATGATTCCCTTAAGCAGTATGAAGTGACCTTCTGTGCCTCTTCTGATTAATTTTGTTTTGAAGTCTACTTTATCTGATATGAGAATAGCTATCTCTGCTTATTTGAGTCCCATGTGAATTGTATGTTTTTCCAATTGTTTCACCTTCAGTCTGTGGATGTCTTTGCCTGTGAGGGAGTCTCCTGTAGATAGCATATTGCTGGGTATTATCTTTTTTTTTTAAAAAAAAGAGAGTGAGAGAGGGAGGGGGGGAGAGAGAGAGAGAGAGAGAGAGAGAGAGAGAGAGAGAGAGAGAATTTTAATATTTATTTTTTAGTTATCAGTGGACACAACATCTTTGTTTGTATGTGGTGCTGAGGATCGCACCCGGGCCGCACGCATTCCAGGCAAGCATGCTACCACTTGAGCCACATCCCCAGCCCCTACCTGTATCTTTTGATTGAAAAGTGCTTACATTCAATGTTATTATTGAGAGATGATTCTTATTTCATGCCATTTTGATTTATTTCTAATGTTTATGTCAAACTTGATATTCCTTTAATTTCCTTTAATGGACTATTCTTCTAGTATAATTCCTGTCTATGTTGGTTTTCATTTTTATTTTTTATTTTTATTTTTTTGAGAGAGAGCGAGAGAGAGAATTTTTTAATATTTATTTTTTAGTTTTTGGTGGACACAGCATCTTTTATTTTATTTTTATGTGGTGCTGAGGATCGAACCCAGCGCCCCGTGCATGCCAGGTGAGCGCGCTACTGCTTGAGCCACATCCCCAGCCCTCATTTTTATTTTTTTTATTTCTTCTTTATGAAATATTTTATTGAGTATGTTTTATAGTACAGGCTTTCTAGTTATGAATTCTTTTAGTTTCTCTTTATCATGGAGTTTTTATTTCATCTTCAATTCTGAAGCTTAATTTTGCTGGGTATAATATTCTTAGCATACATTTTCTTTTACAGCTTGGTATATATTATTCCAAGCCTTCCTGGCTTTTAGGGTTTGGGTTGAGAAATCAGTTGAAGTCCAGATCAGTTTATCTTTAAATATGACCTGTCATTTTTCTCTTGCAGCTTTAAAAATTCTTATTTTGTATGTTAGGAAATTTCAACTCAATGCATCTTGGAGTGGATCTATGTGATTTTGTGTATTTGGGGTACTATATGCCTCTTGTATTTGAATTTACATCTCATTCTTAAGATTTAGAAAATTTTCTGATATTATTTCATTGAAAATATTGTTCATCTCTTTAGCTTGTATTTCAGAGTCTTTATCTATCCCAATGAATCTTAAATTTGCTCTTTAAATATTGCCCCTGATTTCTTTTTTTACTATTATTTTTTATTTATATATGATAGCAGAATGCATTACAATTCTTATTAAACATAAAGAGCTCAATTTTTCATATCTCTGGTTGTATACAAAGTATATTCACACCAAGTTGTGTCTTCATACATGTACTTTGGATAATTTTCCCCTGACTTCTTGAATATTCTTTTCATAGTCTCTTAATATCATTTTTTATGGTCAACTTTGTTTTCAAGATTATATATTTTGTCATTTATAACCTGAAAATATATATTCAAAGTGGTCTAATCTATTAGTGATATTTTCATTGAATTTTTAATTTGGTTTATGGAGTCATTTCCAGGATATTCACTTGTTTCTTTTTCAGAATCTCTCTTTATTAAAGGGATCTTTCTCTTCCTGTATAACCTCTGTGATATTACTTTTTGCATTTTCTTTTAGTTTATAGAAACATTGAACTATAAATGTTCTAAATTCCTTATCTAGACATTTTCTCAACTGTGGTGTCAATGAAGTCAGTTGTTGAAGCATTTATTGACTGTTATGGATGGTGTGTTCCCTTGCTTTTGCATATTGTTAGTATGTCTACCCATCTATTGATACAGTTCTCACTTCTTTTAAACAAAGGGCTATTTTGTGACTTCTTTCTCTTAAGAGTCCTGGGTTGGGTGAATACCTAGATAATGATATCTTTAATCAACATATGACCAAGCTGATCTCTATATCACCACCACCTTAAGAGATGCCACTGAACCCTATTCACTATAATCACTTCAGAGCCCAGCCTCAGTCTATTCAACCTTATAAGAAACAAAAAATTATTGTTATTGTTTTTTATGTCTCCTCAAATGCAGTTATAAGCTTGTAATAATATTCTCTCAATTCTGCATTTCCTTTGCTGCCTCCTTTCTATGTTGTGAGGAAATTGGGATTCACTGCCTAGTTTGCTCTGCCATCTTGTCCATTCTCCCATAATTGTTGCTTTTTAAAATTCCTGTATTTCATTGAAATTTTGATGTTGCCTTTTTGGGATTCACGATGGAAAATAATGGCATAGAGGAAAGTATGATGGACTGAGGACTACCACTCACTTGCTGTGTTATTGTTACTGAAGGTAAAAGGTAGTACCTTTGTCCCCCTTTAACATGAAGTGATTAAATCATTATCAGTGCTTTTGAAACCTCTTTAAGCACTTTTAGGAATTAAAATCTTTGTTTTATTATAAATCTTATATAGAATGCCAGTGTATACAAAAATAAAAGTAGAGCTACTATGATTGAAAAAGTGATGAAGTGATGGTGAGAACACTCTCTTCCCTCTTCTCACACTCCCTGCATGCCACCAACATACCTGTGATGTACATCCATAGAAAAGCTTTGAAAACAGGTAATTTAGAAAGCAGAACTTCATGTTCATGAGCATGTCCTTTGGAATAAAGCACATAGATTGCACCATTTTATAAATTTGTGCTTTTGATAAACTACTTAATCCCTCTATTCCTCAGTTTCCATGTCTAACAAATAAAGATGATAAAGTCAGGATGATAAATAGCTCCTATCATATCAGGTGGCAGTGAAAACTTAGCAAGTTGATAATATATGTAAGGTAATAAGCCCAGCACCTGGCATGTGGTAAGTGTTCACCCAGTGTTTTCTTTATTATAATTATTGAGCTATATAGTTTTAAACAAAGGTTTGGCTCACAAAAATATTAGGTCATCCAGCTTTTTCATTCTGCTTTTTTAGTCAATAACTTTTTTCTTCCTATTTCATTCTAGAGCTGATGTAACTAGAATACTAAGCAGGACCTCTGAATCTCTCTAATGTTTTAGCTACACCATAATAAATGTAGTGAAAATTTTGTCACACAGCAAACTCTTTTGAGCTATACCTTTGATTTAATTTTTTTTTCTTTTTAGTTGTGGAGTGCTCTTATTTTTCAAATAAAACATTACTCTGCAATTCACTACATAAAATAGATAAAAGTGGATTTGCTCTGATTAAAGCAGGATGAAGGAGGGGACGTTAACTTCTATGTCTTTTGAATTCCTTACAACATTTGATCCCTTTTCTCTACCTATACACATATACTCTGGAAACCTCAGAGCATATACAATGCTCTGTGGAGCAATGTTAGAAAATCACTGGACCACTAAAACCCTTTCAAACATTGGGTTCTGTGCAACTAATTCAATTCAGACTTGAACATACAAATTGGTATTTTCCTTATTTCCATCATTTCAAGGAAAATACAGATCATAGAAAAACATCTGAACCCTATAGATCATTCTTATACCCATTGTATGGGGAAGGTAGGCCCTATGTCCTAATACTGTGATCCATCTTGAATCTTTTTTACTGAAATCCCATAGTTTTTTCATAAAACATCTTTAAAGAGATATAAATGACATATAAAATGTATATACCTAAAGTATACAAAACTATACATATCTAAAGTGTTCAATTTAATACATTTTTTACATATGTGTATACTTGTTGAGACCATTAGTACCAAAAAGATTATGAACATATTCATCATCCATGGAAGTTTCATCAGGTCCCTTTGTAATCTCTTCCCTGCCCTTGGCAGCTACTGAAATGTTTTTGGTCATTATACACTAGTTTATATTCTCTAGATGTTTATGTCAATGGATTCATATAATATTGCCTTTTTTCATTGGAAGGGTTTAATTCACTATAATTATTTTGAAGTACCACCATGTTATCTTGTATATCAACAATTCAGTCCTTTTTATTGATGAGCAGCATTTCATGGTATGAATATATCACATTTTTTTATCCATCATTTGGCTGGACAGTTGTTTCCAATATTTAACTATCATCAAAATTAAGTTGTTATGAATATTCATTCATATGCAAGTGTTTGTAAGGACACATGTTCACATTTCTCTTGGATAAATACCTAGTATTAAAATCACCATATCATATTTGTATGCTTAAATTTTAGCATTTTAAGAAATTGGCCAGTTATTTTCTAAAGTAGTAGAATCATTCTACTTTTTCAACAACATTGTGTAAGAGTTTCAATTGTTCTGCATCCTCACCAAACTGTAAGTTCAAACTTTTGAATTTTATGCATTCTGATAGGTATGCAGTGGTATCTCATTATGGTTTTAATATACATTTACCTATTGACTGATACCATTGAGCATCTTTTCATATGCTTGTTGGTCATCTGTATGTCATTTTTATCAAAGTACCTATTCATTTTTTTGTCCATTTAGAAAATTAGGTCAATGTTGTTCTAATTGAGCATTTTAACTATAAGACAATACAGTTTTCATTTTTATTAAATAAAAGAGAATAATTATATAATGATAGAATAATAAATCAGGAAGATAAAACAATTATGAATTTTATGTGGCCTTTGAATACACAAAGCAACAATGATAGAATGATAAGGCAAAATTGATGAACTCATAATCATAATACAAGGCTATAATTTTTTCAGTAATTGACAGATTGAATAAACAACATTTAATATGTATGTAGAAAATTTGAAAGAAAAATTAATGAACTTCATTCAATGGAAATATATAGAACTTTAAGCATAGTCACTAGAGAACCCATATTATTTTCAAGAATACCTGGAACAGTTATAAAATGTGTTCATATACTAGCCACAGAGAAAAAGACTCATTATCAAACAATTACATTATCTGTCTTAATATAATTAAATTGGACATCCTTAATGAAAAGGTGACCCATCAATCCTCCATTTATTTGTAAATTTAAAATTTTTAAATAATTCATGACTCAAGGAAAAATATTAAAAATGAGAATTTTATAAGAATGAAATGACAAAAATCTCTACAAATCCAAACTTGTGAGACACAAGTAAAACAGTACTTAGGGGGAAATTTATAGCTCTAAAAGTAGATTATAGAAAAAGAAAGATTAAAAATAATGAATTAAGTGTCCCCTGAAAAAAAATTATAAAAGAAACAAAGAATGTAGAAAAAAGACAATAATAAAGATCAGACCTTAAAAAATAAATTATAAACAACAACAAAAGGGGAAAGTCTGTAAAACTAAAGCTGGTTCTTTGAAAAAGCTAATCAGATAGACACACTTCTAACAAAGCTGAATGAGAAAACAAGAGCTAAAATCCTTATTGAGTTTGAGCATCATTTAATCTCACTTGATTCATAGTGATTTTCTCCAAGCCTTTAGATTGTGTTTTTATTATTATACCAGTGCCTTTCACAGAACAAGAGTTATAATCTTAATGAAGTCCAATTTATTAATTGTTTTGGATGGATTATTGTCTTCACACTGTATCCAAGAAAAATTTGCCTAGAAACATTCTTATGTTTCCTTTTCGATGCATTACTTTTAGGCTTTTTTATTTAAGTCCATAATCAGTTTTGAGTTAACGATTTTATATGTTGTGACATACGAACTTCATTTTTTGGCATATAGGTATCTAAATTTTAGAGCAACATTTACTGAGACTATTATAATTTCTTCACTGAATTTCTTTTGAATCTTTGCCATAAATCAATTGAACATATATGTGTAAGTCTTCTTCCTCGATATCTATTCTGGTCCATTGAATCTATTTACCTATTCTTACACGAATACCACAGTTTTAGTTATTTTATCTCCATAAAGTTTCTTTAGTAATTTGTAGTTTTCAGTACACAAGATTTTGCCTCCTTAGTTAAATTTTCAAAAGATATATTTTAGTTGTAAAAGGACATAATACCTTTATTTTATTTATTTATTTTTATGTGGTGCTGAGGATCAAACCCAGTGCCTCATGCATGCTAGGCAAGCACTCTACCACTATGCCACAATCCTGGTCCCTCCTTGGTTCAATTTACTCCTAAGTGTTTTATTGTTTTTGACAGTATTATAAATGGAATTATTTTCTTAAATTCTTAGTATTGTAAACAGGATTATTAATTTCCTTTTAAGATATTTTTTATTACTACATAGAAACAATTGATGTTTTAAAATATTTTTTAGTTGTCAATGGACCGTTATTTTATTTATTTATTCATATATGGTGCTGTGAATCGAACCCGGTGCCTCACAGGTGCTAGGCAAGTACTCTACCACTAAACCACAATCCCAGGCCCAAATGAATGATTTTTGTTTGTTGAATTTGTATTATGCAACTTTACTGAATTTGTTTATTAGTTATAACCATTTTAATGAAATACATAGGGTTTTTTTAATAAGATCATGTCATCTGGAAACAGAGATAACTGTATGTTTATTCCATTTCAATTTCTATGTCTTTTATTTCTTTTTATCTGAATAAGACTGTCAGTACTATGTTAAATATCAGCTGTGATAGGGTGTATTTGTGCCATGTTCCAGACCTTACAGAAAAAGTTTTTAGTTTTTCATCATTAAGTATGATGTTAACTGTGGAATTTTTATATACTTAACCAGAACTTAAAAGACTTGTATACTGAAAGATGTAAAACACTGATGACATAAACTAATGAAGATAGAAACAAATAGAAAGACATCCTCTATTCATGGATTGAAAGAATTAATATTATTAAAATTTCCACACTACCCAAAGTGATTCACAGATTTAATGCAATTCCCATCAACACTCAAGCAGCCATCTTTTTATATAAATAGAAAAAAAATCCTAAAATTCACATAGAACTACAAAATATCCCAAATATTTTTAAAATCTAAAAATTCATAAGGAACCACAAAAAAATACCGAATATTCAAAACAAGAAGAATAAAACTATAGGCACCATGCTTCCTGATTTCAAAATATATTACAAAGCTACAGTAAGGAAAAAAAGTATGATACTGGCATAAAAACAGACATATAGACCAATGGAACTGAATACAGAAATAGACCAAAAAAAAAAAAAAAAGTCAGTTGATCTTCAACAGGGATGCCAAGAATACACAATGGAAGAAAGGATAATGTCTTTAATAAGTCGTGCAAATATCCAGAATACTGGATATTTACATGCAAAAAATGAAGCTGAACAATTATCTTACAGTGTAGACAAAAATTAAAAATCAGCTGGATGTGGTGGTGCATGCTTATAATCCTAGCAACTTGGGAGGTTGAGGCTGGGGAATCAGAAGTTTGACTCCAACTTGGGTGACTTTGTGAGATCCCATCTTAAAATAAATAAAAAAGGCTGGTTATGTAGATTTGTGGTAGAGTGCTTGCCTAGCATCCACCAATCCCTGGGTCCAATCTTCAGTATGGCCAATAAATAATCAATTGAAAATGGGTTAAAAATTTGAATATAAGACCCAAAGCTATGAAACTCCTAGAAGAAAATACCGGGAAAGTCTTGTTGACATTGATCTTGCCAGTGATTTCTTGAATACCAAAAGCACAGGCAACAAAAACAAAACAGACAAGTGGGATTATATCAAACTAAAAAGCTGCACAGAAAAGGAAACAACCAACAAAATGAAAAGTTAACCTACAGAACGGGGAATATATTTGCAAACCATACAACTG